>NC_083099.1:36528826-37873965 GCF_949774975.1 Lagenorhynchus albirostris
TAACACTTCCCCAAAACCTGACCCTCACCAGTCCCGAAATCCTAGCCCGTACGCTAACACTAACACACGCTCTCACGTGTACGAACCCCCTAAAGCGTTATCGTACCCTCACCTGGACCCTAAAACGTCCCCGTCCCCGTCCCCTAACCCTTACCCTAGCCCGAACACTAACCCTAACACTTCACCGAAGCCTGACCCTCACCCGTCCCCGAATCCTAACCCGTACGCTAACACTAACCTGCGCCCTCACACGTACGCTCCCCCTAAAGCATTGTCGTCCCCTCACCTGGACCCTAAACCATCCCCGATCCCTAACCCTAACCCTAGCCCGAACCCTAAACCTAACCCTTCCCCGAAGCCTGTCCCTCACCCATCCCCTAATCCTAACGCTTACGCTAAGACTAACCCGTAACCTCACACGTACGCTCCCCCTAAAGCATTGTCATACCTTCAACTGGACCCTAAACCGTCCCCGTCCCCTAACCCTACCCTAGCACGAACCCTAACCCTAACCCTTCCCCGAAGCATGACCCTCACCGTCCCCTAATCCTAACCTGTTCGCTAAGACTAACCCGCGCCCTCAAACGTACACTCCCCCTAAAGTGTTGTCGTACCCTCACCTGGACCCTAAACTGTCCCCGTTCCCTAACACTAACCCTAGCCCGAACCCTAACCCTAACCCTTCCCCGTAGCCTGACATTCACCCGTCCCCTAATCCTAACCCGTACGCTAACACTAACCCACGCCCTCACACGTACGCTCCCCCCTAAAGCATTGTCGTCCCCTCACCTGGACCCTAAACCATCCCCGATCCCTAACCCTAACACTAGCCTGAACACTAACCCTAACACTTCCCCGAAGCCTGAACCTCACCCGTCCCCTAATCCTAACCCGTACGCTAACACTAACCCGTGCCCTCACAAGTACGCTCCCCCTAAAGCTTTGTCGTCCCCTTACCTGGACGCTAAACCGTCCCCATGCCCTAACCCTAGCCCAAAACCTAATGCTAACCCTTCCCCGAAGCCTGACCCTCACCCGTCACCTAATCCTATCCCGTACGCTAACACTAACCCATGCCCTCACACGTACGCTCCCCCTAAAGCGTTGTCGTACCCTCACCGGAACCCTAAACAGTCCCCGTCCCATAACCCTAACCCTAGCCCGAACCCTAAACCTTCCCTGAAGCCTGACCCTCACCCGTCCCCTAATCCTAAACCGTACGCTAACACTAACCCGCGCCCTCACACGTACGCTCCCCCTAAAGCGTTGTCGTACACTCACCTGGACCCTAAACCGTCCCCGTCCCCTCACCCTAACCCTAGCCCGAACCCTAAACCTAACCCTTCCCCGAAGCCTGAACCTCACCCGTCCCCTAATCCTAACCCGTATGCTAATACTAACCCGCACACTCACAGGTACGCTCCCCCTAGAGCGTTGTCATACCCTCACTAGGAGCCTAAACTGTCCCCGTCCCCTAACCCGAACCCTAGCCCGAACCCTAACCCTAACCCTTTCCCGAAGCCTGACCCTCACCCGTACCCTAATCCTAACCCGTACGCTTACACTAACCCGCGCCCTCACACTTACGATCCCCCTAAAGCCTTGTCGTACCCTCACCTGGACCCTAAACCGTCCCCGTCCCCTAACCCTAACCCTAGTCCGAACCCTAACACTAACCCTTCCCCGAAGCCTGACCCTCACCCGTCCCCTATTCCTAACCCGTACGCTAACACTAACCCGTGCCCTCACACGTACGCTCCCCCTAAAGCGTTGTCGTACCCTCACCTGGAGCCTAAACTGTCCCCGTCCTCTAACCCTAACCCTACCCCGAACGGTAACCCTAACACTTCCCTGAAGCCTGACCCTCACCCGTCCCCTAATCCTAACCGTACGCTAACACTAACCAGCGCCCTCACACGTACGCTCCCCCTAAAGCGTTGTCGTCCCCGCACCTGGACCCTAAACCTTCCCCGTCCCCTAACCCTAACCTTAGCGCGAACCTAACCCTAACCCATCCCCGAAGCCTAAACCTCACACTTTCCCTAATACTAACCCGTACGCTAACACTAACCCACGCCCTCACATGTATGCTCCCCCTGAAGCGTTGTCGTACCCTCACCTGGACCCTAAACCTTGCCTGTACCCTAACCCTAATCCTAGCCCAAACCCTAACCCTAACACTTCCCCGAAGCCTGACCCTCACCCATCCCATAATCCTAACCCTTACGCTAACACTAACCCGCCCCCTCACACGTTCGCTCCCCCTAAAGCGTTGTCATACCCTCACCTGGACCCTAAACCGTCCCCGTCCCCTAACCCTAACACTAGCCCGAACCCTAACCCAAATCCTTCCCCGAAGCCTGACACTCACCCGTCCCCTAATCCTAACCCGTACGCTAACACTAACCCACGCCCTCACACGTAGGCTCCCCCTTAAGCGTTGTGGTACCCTCACCTGGACCCTAAACCGACCCCGTCCCCAATCCTAACCCTAGCCCGAACCCTAACCGTAATCCTTCCCCGAAGCCTGACCCTCACCGTCCCCTAATCCTAACACGTAAGCTAACACTAACCCACGCCCTCACACGTACGCTCCCCCTAAAGCGTTGTCGTACCCTCACCTGAACCCTAAACCGTCCCCGTCCCCTAGCCCTAACCCTAACCCTAGCCCGAACCCTAACCCTAAACCTTCCCCGAAGCCTGACCCTCACCCGTCCCCTAATCCTAACCCGTACGCTAACACTAACGCACGCACTCACACGTACGCTACCCCTAAAGTGTTGTCGTACCCTCACCTGGACCCTAAACCATCCCCGTCTCCTAAACCTAACCCTAGCCGGAACCCTAACCCTAACCCTTCCCCGATGCCTGACCCTCACCCGTCCCCTAATCCTAACCCGTACGCTAACACTAACCACCCCCCCACACGTACGCTCCCCCAAAAGCGTTGTCGTACCCTCACCTGGACCCTAAACCTTCCCCGTCCCCTAACCCTAACCCTAGCCCGAACCCTAACCCTAATCCTAACCCGAAGCCTGACACTCACCCGTCCCCTAATCCTAACCCGTACGCTAACACTAACACGCGCCCTCACACGTACGCTCACCCTCAATCGTTGTCGTACCCTCACCAGGACCCTAAACCGTCCCCGTCCCCTAACCCTAACCCTATCCCGTACCCTAACCCTAACACTTCCCAGAAGCCTGACCCTCACCCGTCCCCTAATCCTAACCCGTACGTTAACACTAACCCACGCCGTCACACGTACGCTCCGCCTAAAGCGTTGTCGTACCCTCACCTGGACCCTAAACCGTCACCGTCCCCTAACCCTAAACCTAGCCCGAACCCTAACCCTAATCCTTCCCCGAAGCCTGACCCTCACCCGTCCCTGAATCCTAACCCGTACGCTAACACTAACCGCGCCCTCACACGTACACTCCCCCTAAAGTGTTGTCGTCCCCTCACTTGGACCCTAAACCGTCTCCGTCCCCTAACCCTAACCCTAGACTGAACCCTATCCCTAACTCTTCCCCGAAGCCTGACCCTCACCGGTCCCGTTTTCCTAACCCGTACGCTAACACTAACCCGTGCCCTGACACGTACGCTCCCCCTAAAGCGTTGTTGTACCCTCACCTGGACCCTAAACCGTCCCCGTCCCCTAACCCTAAACCTAGGCCGAACCCTAACCCTAACCCTAACCCGAAGCCTGACCCTCACCCTACACCTAATCCTAAACCGTACGCTAACACTAACCCGCGCCCTCACACGAACGCTCCCCCTAAAGTGTTGTCGTAGCCTCACCTGGACCCTAAACAATCACCGTCCCCTAACCCTAACCCTAGCCCGAACCCTAACCCTAACCCTTCCCCGAAGCCTGACCCTCACCCGTCACCTAATCTTAACCCGTACGCTAACAGTAACCCGCGCCCTCACACATACGCTCCCCCTAAATCGTTGTGGTACCCTCACCTGGACCCTAAACCGTCCCCGTCCCCTACCCTAACCCTAGACCGAACCCTAACCCTAACCCTTCCCCGAAGCCTGACCCTCACCCGTACCTTAATCCTAACCCGTACGCTTACACTAACCCGCGCCCTCACACGTACGCTCCCCCTAAAGCATTGTCGTACACTCACCTGGACCCTAAACCATCCCCATCCCCTAACCCTAAACCTAGCTCGAATCGTAAACCTAAACCATCCCCGAAGCCTGACCCTCACCCGTCCCCTAATCCTAATCCGTACGCTAACACTAACCCGCGCCCTCACACGTAAGCTCCCCCTAGAGCGTTGTCGTCCACTCACCTCACGCTAAACCGTCCCCATTCCCTAACACTAACCCTAGCCCGAACCCTAACCCTAACCCTTCCCTGAAGCCTAACCCTCACCCGTCCCCTAATCCTAACCCGTACGCTAACACTAACCCGCGCCCTCACACATACGCTCCCCATAAAGCGTTGTCGTACCCTCACCTGGACCCTAAACCTTCACCGTCCCCTAACCCTAAACCTAGCCCGAACCCTAACCCTAATCCTTCCCCGAAGCCTGACCCTCACCTGTCCCCTAATCCTAACACGTACGCTAACACTAACCCGCGCCCTCACACGTACGCTCCCCCTAAATCGTTGTCGTACCCTCACATGGACCCTAAACCGTCACCGTCCACTAACCCTAACCCTAGCCCGAACCCTAACCCTAACACTTCCCCGAAGCCTGACCCTCACCCGTTCCCTAATCCTAACCCATACGCCAGCACTAACCCGTCCCCTCCCACGTACGCTCCCACTAAAGCGTTTTCGTACCCTCACCTGGACCCTAAACCGTCCCCGTCCCCTAACCCTAACCCTAGCCCGTACCCTAACCCTAACGCTAACCCAAAGCCTGACCCTCACACATCCCCTAATCCTAAACCGTACGCTAACACTAACCCGCGCCCTCACACGTACACTCCCCCTAAAGCGTTGTCGTCCCCTCACTTGGACCCTAAACCGTCTCAGTCCCCTAACCCTAACCCTAGACTGAACCCTATCCCTAACTCTTCCCCGAAGCCTGACCCTCACCGGTCCCGTTTTCCTAACCCGTACGCTAACACTAACCCGTGCCCTGACACGTACACTCCCCCTAAAGCGTTGTTGTACCCTCACCTGGACCCTAAACCGTCCCGGTCCCCTAACCCTAACCCTAGCCCGAACCCTAACCCTAACCCTAACCCGAAGCCTGACCCTCACCCTACACCTAATCCTAAACCGTACGCTAACACTAACCCGCGCCCTCACACGAACGCTCCCCCTAAAGTGTTGTCGTAGCCTCACCTGGACCCTAAACCATCCCCATCCCCTAACCCTAACCCTAGCTCGAACCGTAAACCTAAACCATCCCCGAAGCCTGACCCTCACCCGTCCCCTAATCCTAATCCGTACGCTAACACTAACCCGCGCCCTCACACGTAAGCTCCCCCTAAAGCGTTGTCGTCCACTCACCTCACGCTAAACCGTCCCCATCCCCTAACACTAACCTTAGCCCGAACCCTAACCCTAACCCTTCCCCGAAGCCTGACCCTCACCCGTCCCCTAATCATAACCCGTACGCTAACACTAACCCGCGCCCTCACATGTACGATCCCCCTAAAGCGTTGTCGTACCCTCACCTATACCCTATACCGTCCCCGACCCCTAACCCTAACCCTAGCCTGAACACTAACCCTAACACTTCCCCGAAGCCTGACCCTCACCCGTCCCCTAATCCTAACCCGTACGCTAACACTAACCCGTGCCCTCACACGTACGCTCCCCCTAAAGCGTTGTCGTACCCTCACCTGGACCCTAAACCGTCCCCATCCCCTAACCCTAGCCCGAACCCTAACGCTAACACTTCCCCGAAGCCTGACCCTCACCCGTCCCCTAATCCTATCCCGTACACTAACACTAACCCGTGCCCTCACACGTACGCTCCTTCTAAAGCGTTGTCGTACCCTAACCTGGACCCTAAACCGTCCCTGTCCCATAACCCTAACCCTAGCCCAAACCCTAACCCTTCCCCGAAGCCTGACCCTCACCCGTCCCCTAATCCTAACCCGTACGCTAACACTATCCCGCGCCCTCACACATACGCTCCCCCTAAAGCGTTGTCGTACCCTCACCTGGACCCTAAGCTGTCCCCGTCCCCTAACAGTAACACTAGCCCGAACCCTAACCCTAACCCTTGCCCGAAGCCTGACCCTCACACGTCCCCTAATCCTAACCCGTACGCTAACACTAACCCGCGCACTCACACGTACGCTCCCCCTAAAGCGTTGTCGTACCCTCACCTGGACTCTAAACCATCCCCGTCCCCAAACACTAGCCCGAACCCTAACCCTAAACCCTCCCCGAAGCCTGACCCTCACCCGTCCCCTAATCCTAACCCGTACGCTAACACTAACCCGCGCCCTCACACGTACGCTCCCCCTAAAGCGTTGTCGTACCCTCACCTGGAGCCTAAACTGTCCCCGTCCTCTAACCCTAACCCTACCCCGAACGGTAACCCTAACACTTCCCTGAAGCCTGACCCTCACCCGTCCCCTAATCCTAACCGTACGCTAACACTAACCAGCGCCCTCACACGTACGCTCCCCCTAAAGCGTTGTCGTCCCCGCACCTGGACCCTAAACCTTCCCCGTCCCCTAACCCTAACCTTAGCGCGAACCTAACCCTAACCCATCCCCGAAGCCTAAACCTCACACTTTCCCTAATACTAACCCGTACGCTAACACTAACCCACGCCCTCACATGTATGCTCCCCCTGAAGCGTTGTCGTACCCTCACCTGGACCCTAAACCTTGCCTGTACCCTAACCCTAATCCTAGCCCAAACCCTAACCCTAACACTTCCCCGAAGCCTGACCCTCACCCATCCCATAATCCTAACCCTTACGCTAACACTAACCCGCCCCCTCACACGTTCGCTCCCCCTAAAGCGTTGTCATACCCTCACCTGGACCCTAAACCGTCCCCGTCCCCTAACCCTAACACTAGCCCGAACCCTAACCCAAATCCTTCCCCGAAGCCTGACACTCACCCGTCCCCTAATCCTAACCCGTACGCTAACACTAACCCACGCCCTCACACGTAGGCTCCCCCTTAAGCGTTGTGGTACCCTCACCTGGACCCTAAACCGACCCCGTCCCCAATCCTAACCCTAGCCCGAACCCTAACCGTAATCCTTCCCCGAAGCCTGACCCTCACCGTCCCCTAATCCTAACACGTAAGCTAACACTAACCCACGCCCTCACACGTACGCTCCCCCTAAAGCGTTGTCGTACCCTCACCTGAACCCTAAACCGTCCCCGTCCCCTAGCCCTAACCCTAACCCTAGCCCGAACCCTAACCCTAAACCTTCCCCGAAGCCTGACCCTCACCCGTCCCCTAATCCTAACCCGTACGCTAACACTAACGCACGCACTCACACGTACGCTACCCCTAAAGTGTTGTCGTACCCTCACCTGGACCCTAAACCATCCCCGTCTCCTAAACCTAACCCTAGCCGGAACCCTAACCCTAACCCTTCCCCGATGCCTGACCCTCACCCGTCCCCTAATCCTAACCCGTACGCTAACACTAACCACCCCCCCACACGTACGCTCCCCCAAAAGCGTTGTCGTACCCTCACCTGGACCCTAAACCTTCCCCGTCCCCTAACCCTAACCCTAGCCCGAACCCTAACCCTAATCCTAACCCGAAGCCTGACACTCACCCGTCCCCTAATCCTAACCCGTACGCTAACACTAACACGCGCCCTCACACGTACGCTCACCCTCAATCGTTGTCGTACCCTCACCAGGACCCTAAACCGTCCCCGTCCCCTAACCCTAACCCTATCCCGTACCCTAACCCTAACACTTCCCAGAAGCCTGACCCTCACCCGTCCCCTAATCCTAACCCGTACGTTAACACTAACCCACGCCGTCACACGTACGCTCCGCCTAAAGCGTTGTCGTACCCTCACCTGGACCCTAAACCGTCACCGTCCCCTAACCCTAAACCTAGCCCGAACCCTAACCCTAATCCTTCCCCGAAGCCTGACCCTCACCCGTCCCTGAATCCTAACCCGTACGCTAACACTAACCGCGCCCTCACACGTACACTCCCCCTAAAGTGTTGTCGTCCCCTCACTTGGACCCTAAACCGTCTCCGTCCCCTAACCCTAACCCTAGACTGAACCCTATCCCTAACTCTTCCCCGAAGCCTGACCCTCACCGGTCCCGTTTTCCTAACCCGTACGCTAACACTAACCCGTGCCCTGACACGTACGCTCCCCCTAAAGCGTTGTTGTACCCTCACCTGGACCCTAAACCGTCCCCGTCCCCTAACCCTAAACCTAGGCCGAACCCTAACCCTAACCCTAACCCGAAGCCTGACCCTCACCCTACACCTAATCCTAAACCGTACGCTAACACTAACCCGCGCCCTCACACGAACGCTCCCCCTAAAGTGTTGTCGTAGCCTCACCTGGACCCTAAACAATCACCGTCCCCTAACCCTAACCCTAGCCCGAACCCTAACCCTAACCCTTCCCCGAAGCCTGACCCTCACCCGTCACCTAATCTTAACCCGTACGCTAACAGTAACCCGCGCCCTCACACATACGCTCCCCCTAAATCGTTGTGGTACCCTCACCTGGACCCTAAACCGTCCCCGTCCCCTACCCTAACCCTAGACCGAACCCTAACCCTAACCCTTCCCCGAAGCCTGACCCTCACCCGTACCTTAATCCTAACCCGTACGCTTACACTAACCCGCGCCCTCACACGTACGCTCCCCCTAAAGCATTGTCGTACACTCACCTGGACCCTAAACCATCCCCATCCCCTAACCCTAAACCTAGCTCGAATCGTAAACCTAAACCATCCCCGAAGCCTGACCCTCACCCGTCCCCTAATCCTAATCCGTACGCTAACACTAACCCGCGCCCTCACACGTAAGCTCCCCCTAGAGCGTTGTCGTCCACTCACCTCACGCTAAACCGTCCCCATTCCCTAACACTAACCCTAGCCCGAACCCTAACCCTAACCCTTCCCTGAAGCCTAACCCTCACCCGTCCCCTAATCCTAACCCGTACGCTAACACTAACCCGCGCCCTCACACATACGCTCCCCATAAAGCGTTGTCGTACCCTCACCTGGACCCTAAACCTTCACCGTCCCCTAACCCTAAACCTAGCCCGAACCCTAACCCTAATCCTTCCCCGAAGCCTGACCCTCACCTGTCCCCTAATCCTAACACGTACGCTAACACTAACCCGCGCCCTCACACGTACGCTCCCCCTAAATCGTTGTCGTACCCTCACATGGACCCTAAACCGTCACCGTCCACTAACCCTAACCCTAGCCCGAACCCTAACCCTAACACTTCCCCGAAGCCTGACCCTCACCCGTTCCCTAATCCTAACCCATACGCCAGCACTAACCCGTCCCCTCCCACGTACGCTCCCACTAAAGCGTTTTCGTACCCTCACCTGGACCCTAAACCGTCCCCGTCCCCTAACCCTAACCCTAGCCCGTACCCTAACCCTAACGCTAACCCAAAGCCTGACCCTCACACATCCCCTAATCCTAAACCGTACGCTAACACTAACCCGCGCCCTCACACGTACACTCCCCCTAAAGCGTTGTCGTCCCCTCACTTGGACCCTAAACCGTCTCAGTCCCCTAACCCTAACCCTAGACTGAACCCTATCCCTAACTCTTCCCCGAAGCCTGACCCTCACCGGTCCCGTTTTCCTAACCCGTACGCTAACACTAACCCGTGCCCTGACACGTACACTCCCCCTAAAGCGTTGTTGTACCCTCACCTGGACCCTAAACCGTCCCGGTCCCCTAACCCTAACCCTAGCCCGAACCCTAACCCTAACCCTAACCCGAAGCCTGACCCTCACCCTACACCTAATCCTAAACCGTACGCTAACACTAACCCGCGCCCTCACACGAACGCTCCCCCTAAAGTGTTGTCGTAGCCTCACCTGGACCCTAAACCATCCCCATCCCCTAACCCTAACCCTAGCTCGAACCGTAAACCTAAACCATCCCCGAAGCCTGACCCTCACCCGTCCCCTAATCCTAATCCGTACGCTAACACTAACCCGCGCCCTCACACGTAAGCTCCCCCTAAAGCGTTGTCGTCCACTCACCTCACGCTAAACCGTCCCCATCCCCTAACACTAACCTTAGCCCGAACCCTAACCCTAACCCTTCCCCGAAGCCTGACCCTCACCCGTCCCCTAATCATAACCCGTACGCTAACACTAACCCGCGCCCTCACATGTACGATCCCCCTAAAGCGTTGTCGTACCCTCACCTATACCCTATACCGTCCCCGACCCCTAACCCTAACCCTAGCCTGAACACTAACCCTAACACTTCCCCGAAGCCTGACCCTCACCCGTCCCCTAATCCTAACCCGTACGCTAACACTAACCCGTGCCCTCACACGTACGCTCCCCCTAAAGCGTTGTCGTACCCTCACCTGGACCCTAAACCGTCCCCATCCCCTAACCCTAGCCCGAACCCTAACGCTAACACTTCCCCGAAGCCTGACCCTCACCCGTCCCCTAATCCTATCCCGTACACTAACACTAACCCGTGCCCTCACACGTACGCTCCTTCTAAAGCGTTGTCGTACCCTAACCTGGACCCTAAACCGTCCCTGTCCCATAACCCTAACCCTAGCCCAAACCCTAACCCTTCCCCGAAGCCTGACCCTCACCCGTCCCCTAATCCTAACCCGTACGCTAACACTATCCCGCGCCCTCACACATACGCTCCCCCTAAAGCGTTGTCGTACCCTCACCTGGACCCTAAGCTGTCCCCGTCCCCTAACAGTAACACTAGCCCGAACCCTAACCCTAACCCTTGCCCGAAGCCTGACCCTCACACGTCCCCTAATCCTAACCCGTACGCTAACACTAACCCGCGCACTCACACGTACGCTCCCCCTAAAGCGTTGTCGTACCCTCACCTGGACTCTAAACCATCCCCGTCCCCAAACACTAGCCCGAACCCTAACCCTAAACCCTCCCCGAAGCCTGACCCTCACCCGTCCCCTAATCCTAACCCGTACGCTAACACTAACCCGCGCCCTCACACGTACGCTCCCCCTAAAGCGTTGTCGTACCCTCACCTGGACAGTAAACCGTCCCCGTCCTCTAACCCTAATCCTAGCCCGAACCCTAACCCTAACCCTAACCCGAAGCCTGACACTCACCCGTCCCCTAATCCTAACCCGTACGCTAACACTAACCCGCGCACTCAAACGTACGATCCCCCTAAAGCGTTGTCGTACCCTCACCTGGACCCTAAACCGTCCCCGTCCCCTAACCCTAACCCTAGCCCGTACCATAACCCAAATCCTTCCCCGAAGCCTGACCCTCACCCTACACAAAATCCTAACCCGTACGCTAACACTAACCCGCGCCCTCACACGTACGCTCCCCCTAAAGTGTTGTCGTACCCTCACCTGGTCCCTAAACCGTCCCCGTCCGCTAAACCTAACCATAGCCCGAACCGTAACCCTAACACTTCCCCGAAGCCTGACCCTCACCCGTCCCCTAATCCTAACCAGTTCGCTAACACTAACCCGCGCCCTCACACGTACGCTCACTCTAAAGCATTGTCGTACCCTCACCTGGACCCTAAACCGTCCCCGTCCCCTAACCCTAACACTAGCCCGAACCGTAACCCTAACCCTTCCCCAAAGCCTGACCCTCACCCGTCCCCTAATCCTAAAACGTACGGTAACACTAACCCGCGCCGTCACACGTACGCTCCCCCTAAAGCGTTGTCGTACCCTCACCTGGACCCTAAACCGTCCGCATCCCCTGACCCTAACCCTAGCCCGAACCCTAACCCTAATCCTTCCCCGAACCCTGACCCTCACCCTTCCCTTAATCCTAACCCGTACGCTAACACTAACCTGTGCCCTCACACGTACACTCCCCCTAAATCGTTGTCGTACCCTCCCCTGAAACCTAAACCGTCCCCGTCCCCGAACCCTAACCGTAGCCCGAACCCTAACCCTAACCCTTCCCCGAAGCCTGACCCTCACCCTACACCTAATCCTAATACGTACGCTAACGCTAACCAGCGCCCTCACACGTACGCTCCCCCTAAAGCGTTGTCATAGCCTCACCTGGACCCTAAACCATCCCCGTCCCCTAACCCTAATCCTACCCCGAACCCTAACCCTAACCCTTCCCCGAACCCTGAACCTCACCCATCCCCTAATCCTAACCCGTACGCTAACACTAACCCGTGCCCTCACACGTACGCTCCCCCTAAAGCGTTGTCGTACCCTCACCTGGACCCTAAACCGTCCAGGTCCCCTAACCCTAACCCTAGCCCAAACCATAACCCTAAACCTTCCCCGAAGCCTAACCCTCACCCGTCCCCTAATCCTAACCCGTACGCTAACACTAACACGCGCCCTCACACGTACACTCCCACAAAGCGTTGTCGTACCCTCACCTGAACCCTATATCGTCCCCGTCCTCTAACCCTAATCCTAGCCCGTACCCTAAGCCTACCCCTAACCCGAAGCCTGACCCTCACCCGTCCCATAATCCTAACTCGTACGCTAACACTAACCCGCGCCCTCACACGTACACTCCCCCTAAAGCGTTGTCGTCCCCTCACCTAGACCCTAAACCGTCCCCGTCCCATAATCCTAACCCTAGCCCAAACCCTAAACCTAACACTTCCCCGAAGCCTGACCCTCACCCGTCCCCTAATCCTAACCCGAACGCTAACACTAACCCCCGCCGTCACATGTACGCTCCCTCTAAAGCGTTGTCGTCCCCTCACCTGGACCCTAAACCATCCCCGTCCCCTAACCCTAACCCTAGCCCGAACCCTAGCCCTAACCCTTCCCCGAAGCCCGACCCTCACCCGTCCCCTAATCCTAACCCGTACGCTAACACTAACCCACGCCCTCACACGTACGCTCCCCCTAAATGTTGTCGTACCCTCACCTGGACCCTAAACCGTCACCGTCCCCTACCCCTAACCCTAACCCTAGCCCGAACACTAACCCTAACCCTTCCCCGAAGCCTGACCCTCACCCGTCCCATAATCCTAACCCGTATGCTAACACTAACCCGCGCCCTCACACGTACGCTCCCCCTAAAGCGTTGTCGTACCCTCACCTGGACACTAAACCGTCCCCGTCCCCTAACACTAACCCTAGCCCGAACCCTAACCCTAATCCTTCCCCGAAGCCTGACCCTAAACGTCCCCTAATCCTAATCCGTACGCTAACACTAACCCACGCCCTCACACGTACGCTCCCCCTAAACGTTGTCGTACCCTCACCTGGACCCTAAACCGTCCCCGTCCCCTAACACTATCCTTAGCACGAACCCTAAACCTAACCCTAACCCGAAGCCTGACCCTCACCGGTCCCCTAATCCTAACCCGTACGCTAACACTAACCCGCGCCCTCACACGTACACTCCCCCTAAAGCGTTGTCGTACCCTCACCTGGACCCTAAACCTGTCCCGGCCCCGAACCCTAACCCTAGCCCGAACCCTAACCCTAACCCTTCCCCGAAGCCTGACCCTCACCCGTCCCCTAATCCTCAACCATACGCTAACACTAACCCGCGCCCTCACACGTACGCTGCCCCTAAAGCGTTGTCGTACTCTCACCTGTACCCTAAACCGTCCCCGTCCCCTAACCCTAACCCTAGCCCGAACCGTAACCCTAATCCTTCCCCGAAGCCTGACCCTCACCGTCCCCTAATCCTAACCCGTACGCTAACACTAACCCACGCCCTCACACGTACACTCCCCCTAAAGCGTTGTACCCTCACCTGGACCCTAAACCGTCCCCGTCCCCTAACCCTAACACTAACCCTAGCCCGAACCCTAACCCTAACCCTTCCCCGAAGCCTGACCCTCACCCGTCCACTAATCCTAGCCTGTACGCTAACACTAACCCGCGCCCTCACACGTACGCTACCCCTAAAGCGTTGTCGTCCCCTCACCTGGACCCTTAACCGTCCCCGTCCCTTAACCCTAATCCTAGCCCGAACCCTAATCCTAACCCTTCCCCGAAGCCTGACCCTCATCCGTCCCCTAATCCTAACCCGTACGCTAACACTAACCCGCGCCCTCAAACGTACACTCCCCCTAAAGCGCTGTCGTCCCCTCACCTGGACCCTAAACCGTCCCTGTCCCCTAACCCTAACCCTAGCCCGAACCCTAACCCTAACACTTCCCCGAAGCCTGACCCTCACCCGTCCCCTAATCCTAAACCGTACGCTAACACTAACCCGCGCCCTCACACGTACGCTCCCCCTAAAGCTTTGTCGTACCCTCACCTTGACCCTAAACCGTCCCCGTCCCCTAACCCTAACCCTAGCCCGAACCCTAACCCTAACCCTAACCCGAAGCCTGACCCTCACCTATCCCCTAATCCTAACCCGTACGCTAACACTAACCCGCGCCGTCACATGTACGCTACTCCTAAAGCGTTGTCGTCCCGTCACCTGGACCCTAAACCGTCCCCGTCCCCTAACCCTAACCCTAGCCCGAACACTAAACCTAATCCTTCCCCGAAGCCTGACCCTCACCGTCCCCTAATCCTAACCTGTACTCTAACACTAACCCACACCTCACACGTACGCTCCCCCTAAACGGTGTCGTACCCTCACCTGGACCCTAAACCGTCACCGTCCCCTAACCCTAACTCTAACCCTAGCCCGAACCCTAACCCTAACCCTTCCCCGAAACCTCACCCTCACCCGTCCCCTAATCCTAACCCGTACGCTAACACTAACCCTCGCCCTCACACGTACGCTATCCCTAAAGCGTTGTCGTACCCTCACCTGGACACTAAACCGTCCGCGTCCCCTAACAGTAACCCTAGCCCGAACCCTAACCCTAACCCTTCCCCGAAGCCTGACCCTCACCCGACCACTAATCCTAACCCGTACGCTAACACTAACCCGCGCCCTCACACGTACGCTCCCCCTAAAGCGTTGTCGTACCCTCACCTGGACACTAAACCGTCCCCGTCCCCTAACCCTATCCTTAGCCCGAACCCTAAACCTAACCCTAACCCGAAGCCTGACTCTCACCCGTCCCCTAATCCTAACCCGTAGGCTAACACTAACCGGCGCCCTCACATGTACGCTCCTCCTAAAGCGTTGTCGTACCCTCACCTGGACCCTAAACCGTCCCCGTCCCCTAACCCTAGCCCGAACCATAACCAAAAAACTTCCCCGAAGCCTGACCCTAACCCGTCCCCTAATCCTAACCCGTACGCTAACACTAACCCGCGCCCTCACACGTATGCTCCCCCTAAAGCGTTGTCGTTCCCTCACCTGGACCCTAAACCATCCCCGTCCCCTAACCCTAACCCTAGCCCGAACCCTAAACCTAATCCTTCCCCAAAGCCTGACCCTAACCATCCCCTAATCCTAACCGGTACGCTAACACTAACCCACGCCCTCACACGTACGCTCCCCCTAAACGTTGCCGTACCCTCACCTAGACCCTAAACCTTCCCGGTCCCCGAACCCTAACCCTAGCCCGAATGCTAACCCTAACCCTTCCCCGAAGCCTGACCCTCACCCGTCCCCTAATCCTAAACCATCCGCTAACACTAACCCGCGCCCTCACACATACGCTGCGCCTAAAGCGTTGTCGTACTCTCACCTGGACCCTAAACCGTCCCCGTCCCCTAACCCTAAACCTAGCCCGAACCCTAACCCTAATCCTTCCCCGAAGCCTGACCCGCACCGTCCCCTAATCCTAACCCGTACGCTAACACTAACCCACGCCCTCACACGTACGCTCCCCCTAAAGCGTTGTACCCTCACCTGGACCCTAAACCGTCTCCGTCCCCTAACCCTAACACTAAACCTAGCCCGAACCCTAACCGTAACCCTTCCCCGAAGCCTGACCCTCACCCGTCCCCTAATCCTAGCCTGTACGCTAACACTAACCCACGCCCTCACACGTACGCTCCCCCTAAAGCGTTGTCGTACCCTCACCTTGACCCTAAAATGTCCCCGTCCCCTAACCCTAGCCCGAACCATAACCAAAAAACTTCCCTGAAGCCTGACCCTCATCCATCCCCTATTCCTAACCCGTACGCTAACACTAACCCGCGCCCTCACACGTACGTTCCCCCTAAAGTGTTGTCGTAACCTCACCTGGACCCTAAACCGTACCCGTCCCCTAACCCTAACCCTATCCCGAACTCTAACCCTAACACTTCCCCGAAGCCTGACCCTCACCCGTCTCCAAATCCTAACCCGTACGCTAACACTAACAATAGCGCTCACACGTACACTCCCCCTAAAGTGTTGTCGTCCCCTCACCTGGACCATAAACGGTCCCCGTCCCCTAACCCTAACCCTAGCCCGAACCCTAACCCTAACCCTTCCCCGAAGCCTGACCCTCACCGTCCCCTAATCCTAACCCGTACGCTAACACTAACCCAGCCCTCACACGTACGCTCCCCCTAAAGCGTTGTACCCTCACCTGGACCCTAAACCGTCCCCGTCCCCTAACCCTAACACTAACCCTAGCCCGAACCCTAACAGTAACCCTTCCCCGAAGCCTGACCCTCACCCGTCCCCTAATCCTAGCCTGTAAGCTAACACTAACCCGCGCCCTCACACGTACGCTCCCCCTAATGCGTTGTCGTCCCCTCACCTGGACCCTTAACCGTCCCCATCCCCTAACCCTAACCCTAACCCTAGCCCGAACCCTAACCCTAACCCTACCCGAAGCCTGACCCTCACCCGTCCCCTAATCCTAACCCGTACGCTAACACTAACCCGCGCCCTCACACGTACGCTCCCACTAAAGGGTTGTCGTACCCTCACCTGAACACTAAACCGTCCCGTCCCCTAACCCTAACACTAGCCCGAACCCTAACCCAAATCCTTCCCCGAAGCCTGACACTCACCCGTCCCCTAATCCTAACCCGTACGCTAACACTAACCCACGCCCTCACACGTAGGCTCCCCCTTAAGCGTTGTGGTACCCTCACCTGGACCCTAAACCGACCCCGTCCCCAATCCTAACCCTAGCCCGAACCCTAACCGTAATCCTTCCCCGAAGCCTGACCCTCACCGTCCCCTAATCCTAACACGTAAGCTAACACTAACCCACGCCCTCACACGTACGCTCCCCCTAAAGCGTTGTCGTACCCTCACCTGAACCCTAAACCGTCCCCGTCCCCTAGCCCTAACCCTAACCCTAGCCCGAACCCTAACCCTAAACCTTCCCCGAAGCCTGACCCTCACCCGTCCCCTAATCCTAACCCGTACGCTAACACTAACGCACGCACTCACACGTACGCTACCCCTAAAGTGTTGTCGTACCCTCACCTGGACCCTAAACCATCCCCGTCTCCTAAACCTAACCCTAGCCGGAACCCTAACCCTAACCCTTCCCCGATGCCTGACCCTCACCCGTCCCCTAATCCTAACCCGTACGCTAACACTAACCACCCCCCCACACGTACGCTCCCCCAAAAGCGTTGTCGTACCCTCACCTGGACCCTAAACCTTCCCCGTCCCCTAACCCTAACCCTAGCCCGAACCCTAACCCTAATCCTAACCCGAAGCCTGACACTCACCCGTCCCCTAATCCTAACCCGTACGCTAACACTAACACGCGCCCTCACACGTACGCTCACCCTCAATCGTTGTCGTACCCTCACCAGGACCCTAAACCGTCCCCGTCCCCTAACCCTAACCCTATCCCGTACCCTAACCCTAACACTTCCCAGAAGCCTGACCCTCACCCGTCCCCTAATCCTAACCCGTACGTTAACACTAACCCACGCCGTCACACGTACGCTCCGCCTAAAGCGTTGTCGTACCCTCACCTGGACCCTAAACCGTCACCGTCCCCTAACCCTAAACCTAGCCCGAACCCTAACCCTAATCCTTCCCCGAAGCCTGACCCTCACCCGTCCCTGAATCCTAACCCGTACGCTAACACTAACCGCGCCCTCACACGTACACTCCCCCTAAAGTGTTGTCGTCCCCTCACTTGGACCCTAAACCGTCTCCGTCCCCTAACCCTAACCCTAGACTGAACCCTATCCCTAACTCTTCCCCGAAGCCTGACCCTCACCGGTCCCGTTTTCCTAACCCGTACGCTAACACTAACCCGTGCCCTGACACGTACGCTCCCCCTAAAGCGTTGTTGTACCCTCACCTGGACCCTAAACCGTCCCCGTCCCCTAACCCTAAACCTAGGCCGAACCCTAACCCTAACCCTAACCCGAAGCCTGACCCTCACCCTACACCTAATCCTAAACCGTACGCTAACACTAACCCGCGCCCTCACACGAACGCTCCCCCTAAAGTGTTGTCGTAGCCTCACCTGGACCCTAAACAATCACCGTCCCCTAACCCTAACCCTAGCCCGAACCCTAACCCTAACCCTTCCCCGAAGCCTGACCCTCACCCGTCACCTAATCTTAACCCGTACGCTAACAGTAACCCGCGCCCTCACACATACGCTCCCCCTAAATCGTTGTGGTACCCTCACCTGGACCCTAAACCGTCCCCGTCCCCTACCCTAACCCTAGACCGAACCCTAACCCTAACCCTTCCCCGAAGCCTGACCCTCACCCGTACCTTAATCCTAACCCGTACGCTTACACTAACCCGCGCCCTCACACGTACGCTCCCCCTAAAGCATTGTCGTACACTCACCTGGACCCTAAACCATCCCCATCCCCTAACCCTAAACCTAGCTCGAATCGTAAACCTAAACCATCCCCGAAGCCTGACCCTCACCCGTCCCCTAATCCTAATCCGTACGCTAACACTAACCCGCGCCCTCACACGTAAGCTCCCCCTAGAGCGTTGTCGTCCACTCACCTCACGCTAAACCGTCCCCATTCCCTAACACTAACCCTAGCCCGAACCCTAACCCTAACCCTTCCCTGAAGCCTAACCCTCACCCGTCCCCTAATCCTAACCCGTACGCTAACACTAACCCGCGCCCTCACACATACGCTCCCCATAAAGCGTTGTCGTACCCTCACCTGGACCCTAAACCTTCACCGTCCCCTAACCCTAAACCTAGCCCGAACCCTAACCCTAATCCTTCCCCGAAGCCTGACCCTCACCTGTCCCCTAATCCTAACACGTACGCTAACACTAACCCGCGCCCTCACACGTACGCTCCCCCTAAATCGTTGTCGTACCCTCACATGGACCCTAAACCGTCACCGTCCACTAACCCTAACCCTAGCCCGAACCCTAACCCTAACACTTCCCCGAAGCCTGACCCTCACCCGTTCCCTAATCCTAACCCATACGCCAGCACTAACCCGTCCCCTCCCACGTACGCTCCCACTAAAGCGTTTTCGTACCCTCACCTGGACCCTAAACCGTCCCCGTCCCCTAACCCTAACCCTAGCCCGTACCCTAACCCTAACGCTAACCCAAAGCCTGACCCTCACACATCCCCTAATCCTAAACCGTACGCTAACACTAACCCGCGCCCTCACACGTACACTCCCCCTAAAGCGTTGTCGTCCCCTCACTTGGACCCTAAACCGTCTCAGTCCCCTAACCCTAACCCTAGACTGAACCCTATCCCTAACTCTTCCCCGAAGCCTGACCCTCACCGGTCCCGTTTTCCTAACCCGTACGCTAACACTAACCCGTGCCCTGACACGTACACTCCCCCTAAAGCGTTGTTGTACCCTCACCTGGACCCTAAACCGTCCCGGTCCCCTAACCCTAACCCTAGCCCGAACCCTAACCCTAACCCTAACCCGAAGCCTGACCCTCACCCTACACCTAATCCTAAACCGTACGCTAACACTAACCCGCGCCCTCACACGAACGCTCCCCCTAAAGTGTTGTCGTAGCCTCACCTGGACCCTAAACCATCCCCATCCCCTAACCCTAACCCTAGCTCGAACCGTAAACCTAAACCATCCCCGAAGCCTGACCCTCACCCGTCCCCTAATCCTAATCCGTACGCTAACACTAACCCGCGCCCTCACACGTAAGCTCCCCCTAAAGCGTTGTCGTCCACTCACCTCACGCTAAACCGTCCCCATCCCCTAACACTAACCTTAGCCCGAACCCTAACCCTAACCCTTCCCCGAAGCCTGACCCTCACCCGTCCCCTAATCATAACCCGTACGCTAACACTAACCCGCGCCCTCACATGTACGATCCCCCTAAAGCGTTGTCGTACCCTCACCTATACCCTATACCGTCCCCGACCCCTAACCCTAACCCTAGCCTGAACACTAACCCTAACACTTCCCCGAAGCCTGACCCTCACCCGTCCCCTAATCCTAACCCGTACGCTAACACTAACCCGTGCCCTCACACGTACGCTCCCCCTAAAGCGTTGTCGTACCCTCACCTGGACCCTAAACCGTCCCCATCCCCTAACCCTAGCCCGAACCCTAACGCTAACACTTCCCCGAAGCCTGACCCTCACCCGTCCCCTAATCCTATCCCGTACACTAACACTAACCCGTGCCCTCACACGTACGCTCCTTCTAAAGCGTTGTCGTACCCTAACCTGGACCCTAAACCGTCCCCGTCCCATAACCCTAACCCTAGCCCAAACCCTAACCCTTCCCCGAAGCCTGACCCTCACCCGTCCCCTAATCCTAACCCGTACGCTAACACTATCCCGCGCCCTCACACATACGCTCCCCCTAAAGCGTTGTCGTACCCTCACCTGGACCCTAAGCTGTCCCCGTCCCCTAACAGTAACACTAGCCCGAACCCTAACCCTAACCCTTGCCCGAAGCCTGACCCTCACACGTCCCCTAATCCTAACCCGTACGCTAACACTAACCCGCGCACTCACACGTACGCTCCCCCTAAAGCGTTGTCGTACCCTCACCTGGACTCTAAACCATCCCCGTCCCCAAACACTAGCCCGAACCCTAACCCTAAACCCTCCCCGAAGCCTGACCCTCACCCGTCCCCTAATCCTAACCCGTACGCTAACACTAACCCGCGCCCTCACACGTACGCTCCCCCTAAAGCGTTGTCGTACCCTCACCTGGACCGTAAACCGTCCCCGTCCTCTAACCCTAATCCTAGCCCGAACCCTAACCCTAACCCTAACCCGAAGCCTGACACTCACCCGTCCCCTAATCCTAACCCGTACGCTAACACTAACCCGCGCACTCAAACGTACGATCCCCCTAAAGCGTTGTCGTACCCTCACCTGGACCCTAAACCGTCCCCGTCCCCTAACCCTAACCCTAGCCCGTACCATAACCCAAATCCTTCCCCGAAGCCTGACCCTCACCCTACACAAAATCCTAACCCGTACGCTAACACTAACCCGCGCCCTCACACGTACGCTCCCCCTAAAGTGTTGTCGTACCCTCACCTGGTCCCTAAACCGTCCCCGTCCGCTAAACCTAACCATAGCCCGAACCGTAACCCTAACACTTCCCCGAAGCCTGACCCTCACCCGTCCCCTAATCCTAACCAGTTCGCTAACACTAACCCGCGCCCTCACACGTACGCTCACTCTAAAGCATTGTCGTACCCTCACCTGGACCCTAAACCGTCCCCGTCCCCTAACCCTAACACTAGCCCGAACCGTAACCCTAACCCTTCCCCAAAGCCTGACCCTCACCCGTCCCCTAATCCTAAAACGTACGGTAACACTAACCCGCGCCGTCACACGTACGCTCCCCCTAAAGCGTTGTCGTACCCTCACCTGGACCCTAAACCGTCCGCATCCCCTGACCCTAACCCTAGCCCGAACCCTAACCCTAATCCTTCCCCGAACCCTGACCCTCACCCTTCCCTTAATCCTAACCCGTACGCTAACACTAACCTGTGCCCTCACACGTACACTCCCCCTAAATCGTTGTCGTACCCTCCCCTGAAACCTAAACCGTCCCCGTCCCCGAACCCTAACCGTAGCCCGAACCCTAACCCTAACCCTTCCCCGAAGCCTGACCCTCACCCTACACCTAATCCTAATACGTACGCTAACGCTAACCAGCGCCCTCACACGTACGCTCCCCCTAAAGCGTTGTCATAGCCTCACCTGGACCCTAAACCATCCCCGTCCCCTAACCCTAATCCTACCCCGAACCCTAACCCTAACCCTTCCCCGAACCCTGAACCTCACCCATCCCCTAATCCTAACCCGTACGCTAACACTAACCCGTGCCCTCACACGTACGCTCCCCCTAAAGCGTTGTCGTACCCTCACCTGGACCCTAAACCGTCCAGGTCCCCTAACCCTAACCCTAGCCCAAACCATAACCCTAAACCTTCCCCGAAGCCTAACCCTCACCCGTCCCCTAATCCTAACCCGTACGCTAACACTAACACGCGCCCTCACACGTACACTCCCACAAAGCGTTGTCGTACCCTCACCTGAACCCTATATCGTCCCCGTCCTCTAACCCTAATCCTAGCCCGTACCCTAAGCCTACCCCTAACCCGAAGCCTGACCCTCACCCGTCCCATAATCCTAACTCGTACGCTAACACTAACCCGCGCCCTCACACGTACACTCCCCCTAAAGCGTTGTCGTCCCCTCACCTAGACCCTAAACCGTCCCCGTCCCATAATCCTAACCCTAGCCCAAACCCTAAACCTAACACTTCCCCGAAGCCTGACCCTCACCCGTCCCCTAATCCTAACCCGAACGCTAACACTAACCCCCGCCGTCACATGTACGCTCCCTCTAAAGCGTTGTCGTCCCCTCACCTGGACCCTAAACCATCCCCGTCCCCTAACCCTAACCCTAGCCCGAACCCTAGCCCTAACCCTTCCCCGAAGCCCGACCCTCACCCGTCCCCTAATCCTAACCCGTACGCTAACACTAACCCACGCCCTCACACGTACGCTCCCCCTAAATGTTGTCGTACCCTCACCTGGACCCTAAACCGTCACCGTCCCCTACCCCTAACCCTAACCCTAGCCCGAACACTAACCCTAACCCTTCCCCGAAGCCTGACCCTCACCCGTCCCATAATCCTAACCCGTATGCTAACACTAACCCGCGCCCTCACACGTACGCTCCCCCTAAAGCGTTGTCGTACCCTCACCTGGACACTAAACCGTCCCCGTCCCCTAACACTAACCCTAGCCCGAACCCTAACCCTAATCCTTCCCCGAAGCCTGACCCTAAACGTCCCCTAATCCTAATCCGTACGCTAACACTAACCCACGCCCTCACACGTACGCTCCCCCTAAACGTTGTCGTACCCTCACCTGGACCCTAAACCGTCCCCGTCCCCTAACACTATCCTTAGCACGAACCCTAAACCTAACCCTAACCCGAAGCCTGACCCTCACCGGTCCCCTAATCCTAACCCGTACGCTAACACTAACCCGCGCCCTCACACGTACACTCCCCCTAAAGCGTTGTCGTACCCTCACCTGGACCCTAAACCTGTCCCGGCCCCGAACCCTAACCCTAGCCCGAACCCTAACCCTAACCCTTCCCCGAAGCCTGACCCTCACCCGTCCCCTAATCCTCAACCATACGCTAACACTAACCCGCGCCCTCACACGTACGCTGCCCCTAAAGCGTTGTCGTACTCTCACCTGTACCCTAAACCGTCCCCGTCCCCTAACCCTAACCCTAGCCCGAACCGTAACCCTAATCCTTCCCCGAAGCCTGACCCTCACCGTCCCCTAATCCTAACCCGTACGCTAACACTAACCCACGCCCTCACACGTACACTCCCCCTAAAGCGTTGTACCCTCACCTGGACCCTAAACCGTCCCCGTCCCCTAACCCTAACACTAACCCTAGCCCGAACCCTAACCCTAACCCTTCCCCGAAGCCTGACCCTCACCCGTCCACTAATCCTAGCCTGTACGCTAACACTAACCCGCGCCCTCACACGTACGCTACCCCTAAAGCGTTGTCGTCCCCTCACCTGGACCCTTAACCGTCCCCGTCCCTTAACCCTAATCCTAGCCCGAACCCTAATCCTAACCCTTCCCCGAAGCCTGACCCTCATCCGTCCCCTAATCCTAACCCGTACGCTAACACTAACCCGCGCCCTCAAACGTACACTCCCCCTAAAGCGCTGTCGTCCCCTCACCTGGACCCTAAACCGTCCCTGTCCCCTAACCCTAACCCTAGCCCGAACCCTAACCCTAACACTTCCCCGAAGCCTGACCCTCACCCGTCCCCTAATCCTAAACCGTACGCTAACACTAACCCGCGCCCTCACACGTACGCTCCCCCTAAAGCTTTGTCGTACCCTCACCTTGACCCTAAACCGTCCCCGTCCCCTAACCCTAACCCTAGCCCGAACCCTAACCCTAACCCTAACCCGAAGCCTGACCCTCACCTATCCCCTAATCCTAACCCGTACGCTAACACTAACCCGCGCCGTCACATGTACGCTACTCCTAAAGCGTTGTCGTCCCGTCACCTGGACCCTAAACCGTCCCCGTCCCCTAACCCTAACCCTAGCCCGAACACTAAACCTAATCCTTCCCCGAAGCCTGACCCTCACCGTCCCCTAATCCTAACCTGTACTCTAACACTAACCCACACCTCACACGTACGCTCCCCCTAAACGGTGTCGTACCCTCACCTGGACCCTAAACCGTCACCGTCCCCTAACCCTAACTCTAACCCTAGCCCGAACCCTAACCCTAACCCTTCCCCGAAACCTCACCCTCACCCGTCCCCTAATCCTAACCCGTACGCTAACACTAACCCTCGCCCTCACACGTACGCTATCCCTAAAGCGTTGTCGTACCCTCACCTGGACACTAAACCGTCCGCGTCCCCTAACAGTAACCCTAGCCCGAACCCTAACCCTAACCCTTCCCCGAAGCCTGACCCTCACCCGACCACTAATCCTAACCCGTACGCTAACACTAACCCGCGCCCTCACACGTACGCTCCCCCTAAAGCGTTGTCGTACCCTCACCTGGACACTAAACCGTCCCCGTCCCCTAACCCTATCCTTAGCCCGAACCCTAAACCTAACCCTAACCCGAAGCCTGACTCTCACCCGTCCCCTAATCCTAACCCGTAGGCTAACACTAACCGGCGCCCTCACATGTACGCTCCTCCTAAAGCGTTGTCGTACCCTCACCTGGACCCTAAACCGTCCCCGTCCCCTAACCCTAGCCCGAACCATAACCAAAAAACTTCCCCGAAGCCTGACCCTAACCCGTCCCCTAATCCTAACCCGTACGCTAACACTAACCCGCGCCCTCACACGTATGCTCCCCCTAAAGCGTTGTCGTTCCCTCACCTGGACCCTAAACCATCCCCGTCCCCTAACCCTAACCCTAGCCCGAACCCTAAACCTAATCCTTCCCCAAAGCCTGACCCTAACCATCCCCTAATCCTAACCGGTACGCTAACACTAACCCACGCCCTCACACGTACGCTCCCCCTAAACGTTGCCGTACCCTCACCTAGACCCTAAACCTTCCCGGTCCCCGAACCCTAACCCTAGCCCGAATGCTAACCCTAACCCTTCCCCGAAGCCTGACCCTCACCCGTCCCCTAATCCTAAACCATCCGCTAACACTAACCCGCGCCCTCACACATACGCTGCGCCTAAAGCGTTGTCGTACTCTCACCTGGACCCTAAACCGTCCCCGTCCCCTAACCCTAAACCTAGCCCGAACCCTAACCCTAATCCTTCCCCGAAGCCTGACCCGCACCGTCCCCTAATCCTAACCCGTACGCTAACACTAACCCACGCCCTCACACGTACGCTCCCCCTAAAGCGTTGTACCCTCACCTGGACCCTAAACCGTCTCCGTCCCCTAACCCTAACACTAAACCTAGCCCGAACCCTAACCGTAACCCTTCCCCGAAGCCTGACCCTCACCCGTCCCCTAATCCTAGCCTGTACGCTAACACTAACCCACGCCCTCACACGTACGCTCCCCCTAAAGCGTTGTCGTACCCTCACCTTGACCCTAAAATGTCCCCGTCCCCTAACCCTAGCCCGAACCATAACCAAAAAACTTCCCTGAAGCCTGACCCTCATCCATCCCCTATTCCTAACCCGTACGCTAACACTAACCCGCGCCCTCACACGTACGTTCCCCCTAAAGTGTTGTCGTAACCTCACCTGGACCCTAAACCGTACCCGTCCCCTAACCCTAACCCTATCCCGAACTCTAACCCTAACACTTCCCCGAAGCCTGACCCTCACCCGTCTCCAAATCCTAACCCGTACGCTAACACTAACAATAGCGCTCACACGTACACTCCCCCTAAAGTGTTGTCGTCCCCTCACCTGGACCATAAACGGTCCCCGTCCCCTAACCCTAACCCTAGCCCGAACCCTAACCCTAACCCTTCCCCGAAGCCTGACCCTCACCGTCCCCTAATCCTAACCCGTACGCTAACACTAACCCAGCCCTCACACGTACGCTCCCCCTAAAGCGTTGTACCCTCACCTGGACCCTAAACCGTCCCCGTCCCCTAACCCTAACACTAACCCTAGCCCGAACCCTAACAGTAACCCTTCCCCGAAGCCTGACCCTCACCCGTCCCCTAATCCTAGCCTGTAAGCTAACACTAACCCGCGCCCTCACACGTACGCTCCCCCTAATGCGTTGTCGTCCCCTCACCTGGACCCTTAACCGTCCCCATCCCCTAACCCTAACCCTAACCCTAGCCCGAACCCTAACCCTAACCCTACCCGAAGCCTGACCCTCACCCGTCCCCTAATCCTAACCCGTACGCTAACACTAACCCGCGCCCTCACACGTACGCTCCCACTAAAGGGTTGTCGTACCCTCACCTGAACACTAAACCGTCCCGTCCCCTAACCCTAACCGTTGCCCAAACCCTAACCCTAACCTTTCCCTGAAGCCTGACCCTCACCCGACCCCTAATCCTAACCCGTACGCTAACACTAACCCGCGCCTTCACACGTACGCTCCCCCTAAAGCGTTGTCGTACCCTCACGTGGACCCTTAACCGTCCCCGTCCCCTAACCCTAACCCTAGCCCGAACCCTAATCCTAACCCTTCCCCGAAGCCTGACCCTCACCCGTCCCCTAATCCTAACCCGTACGCTAACACTAACCCGCGCCCTCACACCTACACTCCCCCTAAAGCGCTGTCGTCCCCTCACCTTGACCCTAAACCGTCCCCGTCCCCTAACCCTAACCCTAGCCCGAAACCTAACCCTAACCCTTCCCCGAAGCCTGACCCTCACCCATCCCCTAATCCTAACCCGTACGCTAACACTAACCCGCGCCCTCACACGTATGCTCCCCCTAAAGCTTTGTCGTACCCTCACCTGTACCCTAAACCGTCCCCGTCCCCTAACCCTAACCCTAGCCCGAACCCTAACCCTAACCCTAACCCGAAGCCTGACCCTCACCCGTCCCCTAATCCTAACCCGTACGCTACACTAACCCGCGCCGTCACACGTACGCTCCCTCTAAAGCGTTGTCGTCCCTTCACCTGGACCCTAAACCGTCCCCGTCCCCTAACCCTAACCCTAGCCCGAACCCTAACCCTAATCCTTCCCCTAAGCCTGACCCTCACCGTCCCCTACTCCTAACCCGTACGCTAACACTAACCCACGCCTTCACACGTATGCTCCCCCTAAAGGGTTGTTGTACCGTCACCTGGACCCTAAACCGTCCCAGTCCCCTAACCCTAACCTTAACCCTAGCCCGAACCCTAACCCTAACACTTCCCCGCAGCCTGACCCTCACCCGTCCCCTAATCCTAACCCGTACACTAACACTAACCCTCGCCCTCACACGTACGTTCCCCCTAAAGCGTTGTCGTACCCTCACCTGGACACTAAATAGTCCCCGTCCCCTAACCCTATCCTTATCCCGAACCCTAAACCTAACCCTAACCCGAAGCCTGACTCTCACCCGTCCCCTAATCCTAACCCGTACGCTAACACTAACCCGCGCCCTCACACGTACGCTCCCCATAAAGCGTTGTCGTACCCTCACCTGGACCCTAAACCGTCTCCGTCCCCTAACCCTAACCCTAGCCCAAACCCTAACACTAATCCTTCCCCGAAGCCTGACCCTCACCGTCCCCTAATCCTAACCCGTACGCTAACACTAACCCACGCCCTCACATGTACGCTCCCCTTAAAGCATTGTTGTACCCTCACCTGGACCCTAAACCGTCCCCATCCCCTAACCCTAACCCTAACCGTAGCCCGAACCATAACCAAAAAACTTCCCCGAAGCCTGACACTCACACGTCCCCTAATCCTAACCCGTACGCTAACACTAACGCGCGCCCTCACACGTACGCTCCCCCTAAAGCGTTATCGTACCCTCACCTTGATCCTAAACCATCCCCGTCCCCTACCCTTAGCCAGAACCATAACCAACAAACTTCCCCGAAGCCTGACACTCACCCGTCCCATAATCCTAACCCGTACGCTAACACTAACCCGCACCCTCACACGTACGCTCCCCCTAAAGCGTTGTCGTTCCCTCACCTGGACCCTTAACCGTCCCCGTCCCCTAACCCTAACCCTAGCCCGAACCCTAATCCTAACCCTTCCCCTAAGCCTGACCCTCACCGTCCCCTACTCCTAACCCGTACGCTAACACTAACCCACGCCTTCACACGTACGCTCCCCCTAAAGGGTTGTTGTACTGTCACCTGGACCCTAAACCGTCCCAGTCCCCTAACCCTAAACCTAACCCTAGCCCGAACCCTAACCCTAACACTTCCCCACAGCCTGACCCTCACCCGTCCCCTAATCCTAACCCGTACGCTAACACTAACCCGCGCCGTCACATGTACGCTCCTCCTAAAGCGTTGTCCTCCCTTCACCTGGACCCTAAACCGTCACCGTCCCCTAACCCTAATCCTAGCCCGAACCCTAAACCTAATCCTTCCCCGAAGCCTGACCCTCACCGTCCCCTAATCCTAACCCGTACGCTAACACTAACCCGCGCACTCACACGTACGCTCCCCCTAAAGCGTTGTCGTACCCTCACCTGGACACTAAACCGTCCCCATCCCCTAACAGTAACCCTAGCCCGAACCCTAACCCTAACCCTTCCCCTAAGCCTGACCCTCACCCGACCCCTAATCCTAACCCGTACTCTAACACTAACCCGCGCCCTCACACGTACGCTCCCCCTAAAGCCTTGTCGTACCCTCACCTGGACACTAAACCGTCCCCGTCCCCTAACCCTATCCTTAGCCCGAACCCTAAACCTAACCCTAACCCGAAGCCTGACTCTCACCCGTCCCCTAATCCTAACCCGTATGCTAACACTAACCCGCGCCCTCACACGTACGCTCCCCTTAAAGCGTTGTCGTCCCCTCACCTGGACCCTAAACCGTCCCCGTCCCCTAACCCTAACCCTAGCCCGAACGCTAACCCTAATCCTTCCCCGAAGCCTGACCCTCACCGTCCCCTAATCCTAACCCGTACGCTAACACTAACCCACGCCCTCACATGTACGCTCCCCCTAATGCATTGTTGTACCCTCACCAGGACCCTAAACCGTCCCCGTCCCCTAACTCTATCCCTAACTGTAGCCCGAACCATAACTAAAAAATCTTCCCCGAAGCCTGACCCTCACCCGTCCCCTAATCCTAACCCGTACGCTAACACTAACCCGCGCCCTCACAAGTACGCTCCCCCTAAAGCGTTGTCGTACCCTCACCTGGACCCTAAACCATCCCTGTCCCCTAACCCTAACCCTAGACCGAACCCTAACCCTAATCCTTCCCAAAGACTGACCCTCACCCATCCCCTATTCCTAACCCGTACGCTAACACTAACCCGCGCTCTCACACGTACGTTCCCCCTAAAGTGTTGTCGTACCCTCACCTGGACCCTAAACCGTACCCGTCCCCTAACCCTAACCCTATCCCGAACTCTAACCCTAACACTTCCCCAAAGCCTGACCCTCACCCGTTCCATAATCCTTACCCTTACGCTAACACTAACCCACGCCCTCACACGTACGCTCCCCCTAAAGCGTTGTCGTACCCTCACCTAGACCCTAAACCGTCCACGTCCCCTAACCCTAACCCTAGCGCGAACCCTAACCCTAACCTTTCCCCGAAGCCTGTCACTCACACGTCCCCTAATCCTATCCCGTACGATAACACTAACCCGCGCCCTCACACGTACGCTCCCCCTAAAACGTTGTCGTACCCTCACCTGGACCCTAAACAGTCCCCGACCCCTAAACCTAAACCTAGCCCGAACCCTAAACCTAACACTAACCCAAAGCCTGACACTCACCCTTCCACTAATCCTAACCCGTATGCTAACACTAACCCGTGCCCTCACACGTACGCTCCCCCTAAAGCGTTTTCGTACCCTCACCTTGACCCTAAACCGTCCCCGTCCCCTAACCCTAGCCCGAACCATAACCAAAAAACTTCCCCGAAGTCTGACCCTCACCCGTCCCCTAATCCTAACCCGTACGCTAACACTAACCCACGCCCTCACACGTACGCTCCCCCTAAAGCGTTGTACCCTCACCTGGACCCTAAACCGTCCCCGTCCCCTAACCCTAACCCTATCTCTAGCCCAAACCCTAACCCTAACCCTTCCCCGAAGCCTGACCCTCACCCGTCCCCTAATCCTAGCCTGTACGCTAACACTAACCCGCGCCTTCACACGTACGCTCCCCCTAAAGCGTTGTCGTCCCCTCACCTGGACCCTAAACCGTCCGCGTCCCCTTACCCTAACCCTAGCCCGAAACCTAACCCTAATCCTTCCCCGAAGCCTGACCCTCACCGTCCCCTAATCCTAACCCGTACGCTAACACTACCCCACGCTCTCACACGTACGCTCCCCCTAAAGCGTTGTCGTACCCTCACCTGGACCCTAAACCGTCCCCATCCCCTAAACCTAACCCTAACCCTAGCCCGAACCCTAACGCTAAACCTACCCGAAGCCTGACGCTCAACCGTCCCTAATCCTAACCCGTACGCTAACACTAACCCGCGCCCTCACACGTACGCTCCCACTAAAGTGTTGTCGTACCCTCACCTGAACAATAAACCGTCCCGTCCCCTAACCCTAACCGTTGCACGAACCCTAACCCTAACCTTTCCCTGAAGCCTGACCCTCACCCGATCCCTAATCCTAACCCGTACGCTAACACTAACCTGCGCCCTCACACGTACGCTCCCCCTAAAGCGTTGTCGTACCCTCACCTGGACCCTTAACCGTCCCCATCCCCTAACCCTAATCCTAGCCCGAACCCTAATCCTAACCCTTCCCCGAAGCCTGACCCTCACCCGTCCCCTAATCCTAACCTGTACGCTAACTCTAAACCGCGCCCTCACACGTACGCTCCCCCTAAAGCGTTGTCGTTCCCTCACCTGGACCCTAAACCGTCCCCGTCCCCTAACCCTAACCCTAGACCGAACCCTAACCCTAACCCTTCCCCGAAGCCTGACCCTCATATATCTCCTATTCCTAACCCGTACGCTAACACTAACTCGCGCCCTCACACGTACGTTCCCCCTAAAGTGTTGTCGTACCCTCACATTGACCCTAAACCGTACCCGTCCCCTAACCCTATCCCTATCCCGAACCCTAACCCTAACACTTCCCCGAAGCCTGACCCTCACCCGTCTCCTAATCCTAACCCGTACGCTAACACTAACCCAAGCCCTCACATGTACGCTCCCCCTAAGTGTTGTCGTCCCCTCACCTGGACCATAAACGGTCCCCGTCCCCTAACCCTAACCCTAGCCCGAACCCTAACCCTAACCCTTCCCCGAAGCCTGACCCTCACCCGTCCCCTAATCCTAACCCGTACGCTAACACTAACCCGCGCCCTCACACGTACGCTCCCCCTAAAGCGTTGTCGTACCCTCACCTTGACCCTAAACCTTCCCCGTCCCCTAACCCTAACCCGAACCATAACCAAAAAACTTCCCCGAAGCCTGACCCTCACCCGTCCCCTAATCCTAACCTGTACGCTAACACTAACCCGCCCCCTCACACGTACGCTCCCCCTAAAGCGTTGTCGTTCCCTCACCTGGAGCCTAAACCATCCCCGTCCCCTAACCCTAACCCTAGCCCGAACCCTAAACCTAATCCTTCCCCGAAGCCTGACCCTAACCGTCCCCTAATCATAACCCGTACGCTAACACTACCCCCCCCTCACACGTACGCTCCCCCTAAAGCGTTGTCGTACCCTCACCTGGACCCTTAACCGTCCCCGTCCCCTAACCCTAATCCTAGCCCGAACCCTAATCCTAACCCTTCCCCGAAGCCTGACCCTCACCCGTCCCCTAATCCTAACCCGTACGCTAACACTAAACCGCGCCCTCACACGTACGTTCCCCCTAAAGCGCTGTCGTCCCCTCACCTGGACCCTAAACCGTCCCTGTCCCCTAACCCTAACCCTAGCCCGAACCCTAACCCTAACTTTTCCCCGGAGCCTGACACTCACCCGTCCCCTAATCCTAACCCGTACTCTAACAGTAACCCGCTCCCTCACACTTACGCTCCCCCTAAAGCTTTGTCGTACCCTCACCTGGACCCTAAACCGTCCCCGTCCCCTAACCCTAACCCTAGCCCGAACCCCAACCCTAAACCTAACCCGAAGCCTGACCCTCACCCGTCCCCTAATCCTAACCCGTACGCTAACACTAACCCGCGCCCTCACACGTACGCTCCCCCTAAAGCGTTGTCGTACCCTCACCTGGACCCTAAACCATCCCCGTCCCCGAACCCTAACCCTAGCCCCAACCCTTACCTTAACCCTTCCCCGAAGCCTGACCCTCACCGTCCCCTAATCCTAACCCGTACGCTAACACTAACCCACGCCTTCACATGTACGCTCTCCCTAAAGGGTTCTTGTACAGTCACCTGGACCCTAAACAGTCCCAGTCCCCTAACCCTAACCCTAGCCCGAACCCTAACCCTAACACTTCCCCGAAGCCTGGCCCTCACCCGTCCCCTAATCCTAACGCGTACGCTAACACTAACCCGCGCCCTCACACGTAAGCTCCCCCTAAAGCATTGTCGTACCCTCACCTGGACCCTAAACCGTCCCCGTCCCCTAACCCTAGACCGAACCCTAACCCTAACCCTTCCCAAAGACTAACCCTCACCCATCCCATATTCCTAACCCGTACGCTAACACTAACCCGCGCCCTCACACGTACGTTCCCCCTAAAGTGTTGTCGTACCCTCACCTGGACCCTAAACCGTACCCGTCCCCTAACCCTAACCCTATCACGAACCCTAACCCTAACACTTCCCCGAAGCCTGACCCTCACCCGTTCCCTAATCCTTACCCGTACGCTAACACTAACCCACGCCCTCACACGTACGCTCCCCCTAAAGCGTTGTCATACCCTCACCTAGACCCTAAACCGTCCCCGTCCCCTAACCCTAACCCTAGCGCAAACCCTAACCCTAACCTTTCCCCAAAGCCTGACACTCACACGTCCCCTAATCCTAACCCGTACGCTAACACTAACCCGCGCCCTCACACGTACGCTCCCCCTAAAACGTTGTCGTACCCTCACCTGGACCCTAAACTGTCCCCGTCCCCTAAACCTAGCCCGAACCATAACCAAAAAACTTCCCCGAAGCCTGACCCTCACCCGTCCCCTAATCCTTATCCGTACGATAACACTAACTCGCGCCCTCACACGTACGCTCCCCCTAAAACGTTGTCGTACCCTCACCTGGACCCTAAACAGTCCCCGTCCCGTAACCCTAACCCTAGTCCGAACCCTAAACCTAACCCTAACCCGAAGCCTGACCCTCACCCTTCCACTAATCCTAACCCGTATGCTAACACTAACCCACGCCCTCACACGTACGCTCCCCCTAAAGCGTTGTCGTTCCCTCACCTGGACCCTAAACCTTCCCCGTCCCCGAACCCTAACCCTAGCCCGAAACCTAACCCTAACCCTTCCCCGAAGCCTGAACCTCACCCGTCCCCTAATCCTAACCCGTACTCTAACACTAACCCACGCCCTCACACGTATGCTCCCCAAAAGCGTTGTCGTACCCTCACCTGGACCCTGAAACTTCCCCGTCCCCTAACCCTAACCCTAGCCCGAACCCTAACCCTAACCCTTCCCCGAAGCCTGACCCTCACGCGTCCCCTAATCCTAAACCGTACGCTAACACTCACCCGCGCCCTCACACGTACGTTCCCCCTAAGGGGTTGCCGTACCCTCACCTGGACCCTAAAGCGTCCCCGTCCCCTAACCCTAACCCTAGCCCGAACCCTAACCCTGACCCTTCCCCAAAGCCTGACCCTCACCCGTCCCCTACTCCTAACCCGAACGCTAACACTAACCCGCGCCCTCACACGTACGCTCCCCCAAAATCGTTGTCGTACCCTCACCTGGACCCTAAACCGTCCCCATCCCCTAACCCTAACCCTAGCCCGAACCCTAACCCTAACCCTTCCTCAAAGCCTGAACCTCATCCGTCCTCTAATCCTAACCCGTACGCTAACACTCACCCTCGCCCTCACACTTAAGCTCCCCCTAAAGCGTTGTCGTCCCCTCATCTGGACGCTAAACCCTCCCCTAACCCTAACCCTAACCCTAGCCCGAACCCTAAACCTAACCCTTCCCCGAAGCCTGACCCTCACCCGTCCCCAAATTTAACTCGTACGCTAACACTAACCCACGCCCTCACATGTACGCTCCCCATAAGGCGTTGTCGTACCCTCACCTGGACCCTAAACCGTCCCCGTCCCCGAACCCTAACACTAGCCCGAACCTGAAGCCTAACCCTTCCCCGAAGCCTGACCCTCACCTGTCCCATAATCCGAGCCCGTACGCTAACAGTAACCCGTGCCCTCACACGTACGCTCCCACTAAAGCGTTGTCGTACCCTCACCTGGACCCTAAACCGTCCCCGTCCCCTAATCCTAACCCTAGTCCGAACCCTAAACCTAACCCTAACCCGAAGCCTGACCCTCACCCTTCCACTAATCCTCACCCGTATGCTAACAGTAACCCACGCCCTCACACGTACGCTCCCCCTAAAGCGTTGTCGTACCCTCACCTGGACCCTAAACAGTCCCCGTCCCCTAACCCTAACCCTAGTCCGAACCCTAAACCTAACCCTAACCCGAAGCCTGACCCTCACCCTTCCACTAACCCTAACCCGTATGCTAACACTAACCCGCGCCGTCACACGTATGCTCCTCCTAAAGTGTTGTCGTCCCCTCACCTGGACCCTAAACCGTCACCGACCCCTAACCCTAACCCTAGCCCGAACCTTAACCCTAATCCTTCCGCAAAGCCTGACCCTCACCGTCCCCTAATCCTAACACTTACGCTAACACTAACCCGCGCCCTCACACGTACGCTCCCCATAAAGTGTTGTCGTACCCTCACCTTGACCCTAAACCGTCCCCGTCCCCTAACCCTAACCCTAGCCCGAACCCTAACCCTAACACTTCCCCGAAGCCTGGCCCTCACCCGTCCCCTAATCCTAACCCGTACGCTAACACTAACCCGCGCCCTCACACGTAAGCTCCCCCTAAAGCGTTGTCGTACCCTCACCTGGACCCTAAACAGTCCCGGTCCCCTAACCCTAACCCTAGTCCGAACCCTAAACCTAACCCTAACCCGAAGCCTGACCCTCAACCTTCCACTAATCCTAACCCGTATGCTAACACTAACCCACGCCCTCACACGTACGCTCCCCCTAAAGCGTTGTCGTACCCTCACCTGGACCCTAAACTTTCCCCGTCCCCGAACCCTAACCCTAGCCCGAACCCTAACCCTAACCCGTCCCCGAAGCCTGACCCTCACCCGTCCCCTAATCCGAACCCATACGCTAACACTAACCCGCGCCGTCACACGTATGCTCCTCCTAAAGCGTTGTCGTCCCCTCACCTGGACCCTAAACCGTCACCGACCCCTAACCCTAACCCTAGCCCGAACCTTAACCCTAATCCTTCCGCAAAGCCTGACCCTCACCGTCCCCTAATCCTAACCCGTACGCTAACACTAAACCCCGCCCTCACACGTACGCTCCCCCTAAAGCGTTGTCGTACCCTCACCTAGACCCTAAACCGTCACTGTCCCCTAACCCTAACCCTAACCCTAGCCCGAACTCTAACCCTAACCCTTCCCCGAAGCCTGACCCTCACCCGTCCCCTAATCCTAACCCGTACGCTAACACTAACCCGCGCCCTCACACGTACGCTCCCCCTAGGCGTTGTCGTTCCCTCACCTGGACACTAAAACGTCCCCGTCCCCTAACCCTAACCCTAGCCCGAACCCTAACCCTAATCCTTCCCCGAAGCCGGACCCTCAACGTCCCCTATTCCTAACCCGTACGCTAACACTAACCCACGCCCTCACACGTACGCTCCCCCTAAAGCGTTGTCGTCCCCTCACCTGGACCCTAAACCGTCCCCGTCCCCTAACCCTAACCCTAGCCCGAACCCTAACCCTAAACCTTCCCCTAAGCCTGACACTCACCCGTCCCCTAATCCTAACCCTACGCTAACACTAACCCACGCCCTCACACGTACGCTCCCCCTAAAGTGTTGTCGTACCCTCAGGTGGACCCTGAACCGTCCCCGTCTCCTAACCCTAACCCTAGCCTGAACCCTAACCCTAACCCTTCCCCGAAACCTGACCCTCACCCGTACCCTATTCCTAACCCGTACGCTAACACTAACCCACGCCCTCACACGTACGCTCCCCATAAAGCGTTGTCGTACCCTCACCTGGACCTTAAACCGTCCCCGTCCCCTAACCCTAGCACGAACCCTAACGCCAACCTTTCCCCGAAGCCTGACCCTCACCCGTCCCCTAATCCTAAACCGTACGCTAACACTAACCCAAGCCCTCACACGTACGCTCTCCCTAAGGCGTTGTCGTACCCTCACCTGAAACCTAAACCGTCCCCATCCCCTAACCATAACCCTAGCCCGAACCCTAACCCTAAACCTTTCCCGAAGCCTGACCCTCACCCGTCCCCTAATCCTAACCCGTACGCTATCACTAACCCACGCCCTCACACGTACGCTCCCCCTAAAGCGTTGTCGTACACTCACCTGGACCCTAAACCGTCCCCGTCCCCTAACCCTAACCCTAGCCCGAACCCTAACCCTAACAGTTCCCCGAAGCCTGACACTCACCCGTCCCCTAATCCTAACCCGTACGATAACACTAACCAGTGCCCTGACACGTAAGCTCCCCCTAAAGCGTTGTCGTACCCTCACCTGGACCCTAAACCGTCCCCGTCCCCTAACCCTAACCCTAGCCCGAACCCTAACCCTAACCCTTCCCCGATGCCTGACACTCACCCGTCCACTAATCCTAACCCGTACGCTAACTCTAACCCGCGCCCTCACACGTACGCTCCCCCTAAAGCGTTGTCGTACCCTCACCTGGATCCTAAACCATCCCCGTCCCCTAACCCTAACCCTAGCCCGAACCCTATCCCTAACCCTTCACTGAAACCTGACCCTCACCCGTCCCCTAATACTAAACCGTACACTAACACTAACCCACGCCCTCACAAGTATGCTCCCCCTAAAGCGTTGTCGTCCACTCACCTGTACCCTAAACCGTCCCCGTCCCCTTACCCTAGCCCGAACCCTAACGCTAACCCTTCCCCGAAGCCTGACCCTCACCCGTCCCCTAATCCTAACCCGTACGCTAACAGTAACCCGCGCCCTCACATGTACGCTCCCCCTAAGGCGTTGTCGTACCCTCACCTGGAACCTAAACCGTCCCAGTCCCCTAAACCTAACCCTAGCACGAACCCTAACCCGAACCCTTCCCCGAAGCCTGACCGTCACCCGTCCCCTAATCCTAACCCGTACGCTAACACTAACCCGCGCCCTCACACGTACACTCCCACAAAAGCGTTGTCATACCCTCACCTGGACCCTAAACCGTCCCCGTCCCCTAAACCTAACCCTAGCCCGAACCCTAACCCTAACCCTTCCCCGAAGCCTGACACTCACCCGTCCCCTAATCCTAACCCGTACGCTAACACTAACCCGCGCCCTCACACTTAAGCTCCCCCTAAAGCGTTGTCGTCCCCTCATCTGTACGCTAAACTGTCCCCTAACCCTAACCCTAACCCTAGCCCGAACCCTAACCCTAATCCTTCCCCGAAGCCTGACCCTCAACGTCCCCTATTCCTAACCCGTACGCTAACACTAACCCACGGCCTCACACGTACGCTCCCCATAAAGCGTTGTCGTACCCTCACCTGGACCCTAAACCGTCCCCGTCCCCTAACCCTAACCCGAACCCTAACGCCAACCTTTCCCCGAAGCCCGACCCTCACCCGTCCCCTCATCCTAACCCGTATGCTAACACTAACACGCGCCCTCACACGTACGCTCTCCCTAAGGCGTTGTCGTACCCTCACCTGGAACCTAAACCGTCCCCGTCCCCTAACCATAACCCTAGCCCGAACCCTACCCCTAAACCTTCCCCGAAGCCTGACCCTCACCCGTCCCCTAATCCTAACCCGTACGCTATCACTAACCCGCGCCCTCACACGTACGCTCCCCCTAAAGCGTTGTCGTACCCTCACCTGGACACTAAACCGTCCACGTCCCCTAACCCTAACCCTAGCCCGAACCCTAACCCTAACCCTTCCCCGAAGCCTGACCCTCACCCGTCCCCTAATCCTAACCCGTACGATAACACTTACCCGTGCCCTGATACGTAAGCTCCCCCTAAAGCGTTGTCGTACCCTCATCTGGACCCTAAACCGTCCCCGTCACCTAACCCTAGCCCGAACCCTAACGCCAAATTTTCCCCGAAGCCTGACCCTCACCCGTCCCCTAATCCTAACCCGTACGCTAACACTAACCCGCGCCCTCACACGTACCCTCCCCCTAAGGCGTTGTCGTACCCTCACCTGGACCCTAAACCGTCCCCGTCCCCTAACCCTAACCCTAGCCCGAACCCTAACCCTAACCCTTCCCCGAAGCCTGACCCTCACCCGTCCCCTAATCCTAACCCGTACGATAACACTAACCCGTGCCCTGACACGTAAGCTCCCCCTAAAGCGTTGTCGTACCCTCACCTGGACCCTAAACCTTCCCCGTCCCCTAACCCTAACCCTAGCCCGAACCCTAACCCTAACCCTTCCCCGATGCCTGACACTCACCCGTCCACTAATCCTAACCCGTACGCTAACTCTAACACGCGCCCTCACACGTACACTCCCTCTAAGGCGTTGTCGTACCCTCACCTGGACACTAAACCGTCCCCGTCCCCTAACCCTAACCCTAGCCGGAACCCTAACCCTTCCCCGAAGCGTGACACTCACCCGTCCCCTAATCCTAACCCGTATGCTAACACTTACCCGCGCCCTCACACGTACGCTCCCCCAAAAGCGTTATCGTACCCTCACCTGGACCCTAAACCGTCCCCGTCCCCTAACCTAACCCTAGCCCGAACCCTAACCCTAACACTTCCTCGAAGCCTGAACCTCATCCGTCCCCTAATCCTAAACCGTACGCTAACACTAACCCGCGCCCTCACACGTACGCTCCCCCTAAAGCGTTGTCGTACCCTCACCTGGACCCTAAACCGTCCCCGTCACCTAACCCTAGCCCGAACCCTAACGCCAAATTTTCCCCGAAGCCTGACCCTCACCTGTCCCCTAATCCTAACCCGTACGCTAACACTAACCCGCGCCCTCACACGTACGCTCCCCCTAAAGCGTTGTCGTACCCTCAGCTGGACCCTGAACCGTCCCCGTCTCCTAACCCTAACCCTAGCCTGAACTCTAACCCTAACCCTTCCCCGAAACCTGACCCTCACCCGTCCCCTAATCCTAACCCGTACGCTAACACTAACCCACGCCCTCACACGTACGCTCCCCATAAAGCGTTGTCGTACCCTCACCTGGACCCTAAACCGTCCCCGTCCCCTAACCCTAGCCCGAACCCTAACGCCAACCTTTCCCCGAAGCCTGACCCTCACCAGTCCCCTAATCCTAACCCGTATGCTAACACTAACACGCGCCCTCACACGTATGCTCTCCCTAAGGCGTTGTCGTACCCTCACCTGGAACCTAAACTGTCCCCGTCCCCTAACCATAACCCTAGCCCGAACCCTAACCCTAAACCTTCCCCGAAGCCTGACCCTCACCCGTCCCCTAATCGTAACCCGTACGCTATCACTAACCCGCGCCCTCACACGTACGCTCCCCCTAAAGCGTTGTCGTATCCTCACCTGGACACTAAACCGTCCACGTCCACTAACCCTAACCCTAGCCCGAACCCTAACCCTAACCCTTCCCCGAAGCCTGACCCTCACCCGTCCCCTAATCCTAACCCGTACGATAACACTTACCCGTGCCCTGATACGTAAGCTCCCCCTAAAGCGTTGTCGTACCCTCATCTGGACCCTAAACCGTCCCCGTCACCTAACCCTAGCCCGAACCCTAACGCCAAATTTTCCCCGAAGCCTGACCCTCACCCGTCCCCAAATCCTAACCCGTACGCTAACACTAACCCACGCCCTCACACGTACCCTCCCCCTAAGGCGTTGTCGTACCCTCACCTGGACCCTAAACCGTCCCCGTCCCCTAACCCTAACCCTAGCCCGAATCCTAACCCTAACACTTCCCCGAAGCCTGACACTCACCCGCCCGCTAATCCTAACCCGTACGCTAACTCTAACCCGCGCCCTCACACGTACACTCCCCCTAAAGCGTTGTCGTACCCTCACCTGGACCCTAAACCGTCCCCGTTCCCTAACCCTAACCCTAGCCCGAACCCTAACCCTAACCCTTCCGCGAAGCCTGACCCTCACCTGTCCCCTAATCCTAACCCGTACGCTAACACTAACCCGCGCCCTCACACGTACGCTCCCCGTAAAGTGTTGTCGTACCCTCACCTGGACCCTAAACCGTCCCCGTCCCCTAACTCTAACCCTAGCCCGAACCCTAACCCTAACACTTCCCCGAAGCCTGACACTCACCCGTCCCCTAATCCTAACCCGTACGCTAACTGTAACCCACGCGCTCACACGTACGCTCCCCCTAAAGCGTTGTCGTACCCTCACCTGGACCCTAAACCGTCCCCGTCCCCTAACCCTAAACCTAGCCTGTACCCTAACCCTAAACCTTCCCCGAAACCTGACCCTCACCCGTCCCCTAATCCTAAACCGTACGCTCACACTAACCCGCGCCCTCACACGTACGCTCCCCCTAAAGCGTTGTCGTACCCTCACTTGGACCCTAAACCATCCCCGTCCCCTAACCCTAACCCTAGCCCGAACCCTAACCCTAACCCTTCCCTGAAACCTGACCCTCACCCGTCCCCTAATACTAACCCGTACACTAACACTAACCCGCGCCCTCACAAGTACGCTCCCCCTAAAGCGTTGTCGTCCCCTTTCTGGACCCTAAACCTTCCCCGTACCCTAACCCTAACCCTAGCCCGAAACCTAACCCTAACCCTTGCCCGAAGCCTGACCCTCACCCGTCCCCTAATCCTAACCCGTACTCTAACACTAACCCACGCCCTCACACGTATGCTCCCCGAAAGCGTTGTCGTACCCTCACCTGGACCCTAAAACTTCCCCGTCCCCTAACCCTAACCCTAACCCTAGCCCGAACCCTAACCCTAACCCTTCCCCGAAGCCTGACCCTCACGCGTCCCCTAATCCTAATCCGTACGCTAACACTCACCCGCGCCCTCACACGTACGTTCCCCCTAAGGGGTTGCCGTACCCTCACCTGGACCCTAAAGCGTCCCCATCCCCTAACCCTAACCCTAGCCCGAATCCTAACCCTGACCCTTCCCCGAAGCCTGACCCTCACCCGTCCCCTAATCCTAACCCGAACGCTAACACTAACCCGCGCCCTCACACGTACGCTCCTCCAAAAGCGTTGTCGTACCCTCACCTGGACCCTAAACCGTCCCCTTCCCCTAACCCTAAGCCTAGCCCGAACCCTAACCCTAACCCTTCCTCGAAGCCTGAACCTCATCCGTCCTCTAATCCTAACCTGTATGCTAACAATAACCCGCGCCCTCACACGTACGCTCCCCCTAAAGCGTTGTCGTCCCCTCACCTGTACCCTAAACCGTCCCCGTCCCCTAACTCTAGCCCGAACCCTAACGCTAACCCTTCCCCGAAGCCTGACCCTCACCCGTCCCCTAATCCTAACCCGTACGCTAACACTAACCTGCGCCCTCACATGTACGCTCCCCCTAAGGCGTTGTCGTACCCTCACCTGGAACCTAAACCGTCCCAGTCCCCTAAACCTAACCCTAGCACGAACCCTAACCCTAACCCTTCCCCGAAGCCTGACCGTCACCCGTCCCCTAATCCTAACCCGTACGCTAACACTAACCCACGCCCTCACACGTACACTCCCACAAAAGCGTTGTCGTACCCTCACCTGGACCCTAAACCGTCCCCGTCCCCTAAACCTAACCCTAGCCCGAACCCTAACCCTAACCCTTCTCCGAAGCCTGACACTCACCCGTCCCCTAATCCTAACCCGTACGCTAACACTAACCCGTGCCCTCACACTTAAGCTCCCCCTAAAGCGTTGTCGTCCCCTCATCTGGACGCTAAACCGTCCCCTAACCCTAACCCTAACCCTAGCCCGAACCCTAACCCTAATCCTTCCCCGAAGCCTGACCCTCAACGTCCCCTATTCCTAACCCGTACGCTAACACTAACCCGCGCCCTCACACGTACGCTCCCCCTAAAGCGTTGTCGTACCCTCACCTGGACCCTAAACCGTCCCCGTCCCCTAACCCTAACCCTAGCCCGAACCCTAACCCTAACCCTTCCCCGAAGCCTGTCACTCACCCGTCCCCTAATCCTAACCCGTACGCTAACACTAACCCACGCCCTCACACGTACGCTCCCCCTAAAGCGTTGTCGTACCCTCACCTATACCCTATACCGTCCCCGTCCCCTAACCCTAACCCTAGCCCGAACCCTAGCCCTAACACTTCCCCGAAACCTTACCATCACCCGTCCCCTAATCCTAACCCGTACGCTAACACTAACGCGTGCCCTCATACGTACGCTCAAACTAAACCGTTGTCATACACGCACCTGGACCCTAAAATGTCCCCGTCCTCTAACCCTAACCCTTCCCCGAAGCCTTACCGTCACCCGTCCCCTAATCCTAAACCGTACGCTAACACTAACCCGTGCCCTTACAAATACGCTCACCCTAAACCTTTGAAATACCCTCACCTGGACCCTAAACCGTCCCTGTACCCTAATCCTAACCCTAGCCCGAACCCTAACTCTTCTCCGAAGCCTTACCCTCACACTTACCCTAAAACTAAACCGTACGCTAACACTAACCCGTGCCCTCTTATGTACGCTCCAACTAAACCGTTGTCGTACACTCACCTGGACCCTAAACCATCCCCGTCCCCTAACCCTAGCCCAAACCCTAACCCTAACCCTTCCCCGAAACCTTACCCTCACCCGTCCCAGAAACCTTACCCTCACCCGTCCCCTAATCCTAACCCGTACGCTAACACTAACCCGTGCACTCACACGTACACTCACCCTAAACTGTTGTCGTACCCTCACCTGGACCCTAAACCGTCCCCGTCGCCTAACCCTAACCCTAGCCCGAACCCTAACCCTAACCCTTCCCCGATCCTTACCCTGAACCGTCCCCTAACCCTACCCGTACGGTAACACTAACCCGTGCCCTCGCACGTACGCTCACCCTAACCCGTTGTCGTACCCTCACCTGGACCCTAAACCGTCCCCGTCCTCTAACCCTAACCCTAGCCCGAACCCTAACCCTAACCCTTCCCCGAGGCCTTACTGTCACCCGTCCCCTAACCCTAACCCTAACCCTTACCCTAAGCCTTACCCCAACCCGTCCCCTAATACTAACCCATACGGTAACACTAACCAATGTCCTCACACGTACGCTCACCCTAAACTGATGTCATATCCTAACCCGTAGACCAACACTAACCCGTGCCCTCACACGTACACTCACCCTATACCATTTTCTACCCTAACCTGTCCCCTAAACCGTCCCCGTCCCCTAACCCTAATCCTAAACCTAACCCTTACCCGAAGCCCTACCCTAACCCGTTCCCTAATCCTAACCTGTATGCTAACACTAAACCGTGCCCTCACATGTAAGCTCACCCTAAAACTTTGTCGTACCCTAACCTGTCCCCTAAACCATACCCGTCCCCTAACCATAACCCTAACCCTAACCCTAACACTTACCCGAAGCCTTACACTCACTCGTCCCTTAATCCTAACCAGTAGGCTAACACTAACCCATGTCCTCACACGTATGCTCACCCTAAACCGTTGTCGTACCCTATCCGGTCCCGTCAACCGTCCCCGTCCCCTAACCATAACCCTACCCTAACACTAAGCCTTACCCGAAGCCTTACCCTAACCCGTCCCCTAATCCTAACCCGTAAGTTAACACTAACCCATGCCCTCCCACGTACGCTCACCCTAAACAGTTTTCGTACCCTAACCTGTCCCCTAAACCGTCCCCATCCCCAAACCTAACACTAACCCTAATCCTAACCCTAACCCTAACACTTACCCGAAGCCTTACCCTAGCCCGGCCCCTAATCCTAACCCGTACACTAACACTAACCCATGCCCTCACACGTACGCTCACCCTAAACCGTTGTCGTACCCTAACCTGTCCCCTAATCCGTCCCCGTCCCTGTCCCCTAAACCTAACCCTAACCCTTACCCGAAGCCTTACCATAACCCATCCCCTAATCCTAACCCGTACGCTAACACTAACCCGTTCCCTCACACGTACGCTCACCATACACCGTTGTCATACCCTAACTTGTCCCCTAAACCGTCCCCATCTCCTACCCTAACCCTAACCCTAACCGTAACCCTAACACTTACCAGAAGCCTTACCCCACCTGTCCCCTAATCCTAATCCGTACGGTAACAGTAACCCATGCCCTCACACGTACGCTCACCTTAAACCGTTGTCGTACACTAACCTGTCCCCTAAACCGTCCCCATCCCCATCCCCTAACCCGAACCCTAACCCGAACCCTAACCCCTACCCGAAGCCTTACCCTAAGCCGTCCCCTAATCCTAACCCGTATGGTAACACTAACCCGTGCCCTCATACGTACACTCAACCTAAACCATTTTCATACCCTAACCTGTCCCCTAAACCGTCCCCGTTCCCTAACCCAAACCCTAACCCTAACCCTAACCCTTACTCGTAGCCTTACCCTAAACCGTCCCCGAATCCTAACCCATACGCTAACACTAACACATGCCCTCACACGTACGCTCACATTAACCGTTGTCGTACCCTAACCTGTACCCTATACCGTCCCCGTCCCCTAACCCTAACCCTAACCCGTCCCCTAATCCTAATCCGTACGCTAACACTAACCCTTGTCCTCACACATATGCTCACCCTAAACCGTTGTCATACTCTAACCTGTACCCTAAACTGTCCCCGTCCCCTAACCATAGCCCTAACCCTAACCCTTCCCCGAGCCTTACCCTAACCCGTCCCCTAATCCTAACGCGTACGCTAACACTAACGCGTGCCCTCACACGTACGCTCACCCTAAATCGTTGTCGTACACTAACCTGTCCCCTAAACCGTCCCCGTCCCCTAACCCTAACCCTAACCCTTACCCGAAGCCTTACCCTAACCCGTCCCCTAATCCTAAAACATACGTTAACACTAACCCGTTCCCTCACACGTACGCTCACCCTAAACCCTTGTCGTACCCTAACGTGTCCCCTAAACCGTCCCCGTCCCCGTCACCATCCCCTAACCCTAACCCCAACCCCAACCCTAAACCTAACACTAACCATATCCCTAACCCTCTAACCCTAACCGTAACCCTAATCCTAACCCTAACCACCTAGCACTCTAACCCTAAACCTAACCATAACCCTAATTCCTAACCCTAACCCTAACACTAACCCTAACCCTAAACCCTAACCCTAAACCCTAACCCTAACCCGTGCCCTAATCCTAAACCTAACCCTAACCCTCTAACCCTGACACATGCCCTAAACCTAACCAGTGCCCTAACCCTAACCCGTGCCGTAACCGTAACCCTAACCCGTACCCTAACAGTAACCCGTGCCCTCACACGTACGCACACCCTAAACCGTTGGCATACCCTCATCTGTACCCTAAACCATCCCCGTCCCCTAAGCCTAACCCTAACCGTAGCACTTACCCGAAGCCTCACCCTAACCCGTCCCCTAATCGCAACCCATAGGCTAACACTAACCCGTACCCTTACTCGTACGTTCACCCTAACCATTGTCGTACCCTCACCTGTACCCTAAACCGTCCCCGTCCCCTAACCCTAACCCTTACCCGAAGTCTTACCCTAACCCGTCCCCTAATCCTAACCCGTACGCTAACACTAACACATACCCCAACAAATACGCTCACCCTAAAATGTTGTCATACCCTAACCTGTACCCTAAACCGTCCCCTAACCCTAACCTTAACCCAAATGCTAACCGTTACCTGCAGTCTTACCCTAACCCGTCTCCTAATCGTAACCCGTACACTAACACTAACCCATACCCTAACACGTACGCTCACCCTAAACCGTTGTCGTACTCAAACCTGTACCCTAAACCGTCCCCGTCCCCTAACCCTACCCTAAACCTAACCCTTACCCGAAGCCTTACCCTAACCCGTCCCCTAATCCTAACCCGTACGCTAAACTAACCCATACCCTAACACATACGCTCACCTTAAACCGTTTTCGTACCCTAACCTGTACCCTAAACCATCCCCGTCCCCTAACCCTAACCCTAACCCTAACCTTTACCCAAAGCCTTACCTTAACCTGTCCCCTAATCCTAACCTGTATGCTAACCCTAACCCATGCCCTAACACGTACACTCACCCTGAACCATCGTCGTTCCCTAACCTGTACCCTAAACCTTCCCAGTCCCCTAATCCTAACCTTAAACTTCACCTGAAGCCTTGCCCTAACCCGTCCCCTAATTCTAACCCGTATGCTAACAATAGCCCGTACCCTAACACCTACGCTCACCCTAAACTCTTGTCGTACCCTAACCTGTACCCTAAACGTTCCCCATCCACTAACCCTATCCCTAACCCTTACCCGAAGTCTTACCCTATCCGGTCCCCTAATCCTAACCCATACGCTAACTCTAACGCATACCCTAACACGAATGCTAACTCTCAACCTTTGTCATACCCTAACCTGTTCCCTAAACGGTCACCATCCCCTATCCCTAATGCTAACCCTAACCCTTACCCGAAGCCTTACCCTAACCCGTCCCCTAATCCTAACCGATACGCTAACACTAACACTTACCCTTACATATACGCTATCCCTAAACTGTTGTCATACCCTAACCTCTACCCTAAACCGTCCCCGTTCCCTTACCATAACCCTAACCCGAAGCATTACCTTAACACTTACCCTAATCCTAAACGGTACACTAACACTGACCTGTACCCTAACACTTTCACTCACCCTAAACCATTGTTGCATCCTAAACCATACCCGTTCCCTAACCCTAACCTTAACCCTAACCCTAAACCCACTTATAGTACTATAGCTCAGGAAAATTAAAATAACAAGAAACAACCACCCCAAAGTTTAGGGCTGCTCTGTTTACAAGAGCCTCGACTACGGTACAAATTAAATATCCTTGAAAGAGAGAAATGGATAAAGAAGTTTTCGTACTTACATACAATGGAATATCACTCAGCAATGAAATCAATGTCGTCCGGCCCGTACAAGCATAATGAATGGATTTAGGTACAATGATTCAAAGGAAATAAGTCACACAGAAAAAGAAACTTATCATAAGATATCACTTATAGAGGGAATGTAAACTTGGCTACACATGAACTGAATTACAAAACAGAACAGAGTCTCACATTTAGAAAACAACTTATGCTTTCTTAAGGGGAATGGTGAGTTGGGGTGCTACGTAAAACCAGAGATTGAAATTAGCACAGATACTATTCCATAAGCCAAATATGTAATAGACAAGATATACTCCTTGCTCAACAAATTAGACTCAACACCACCTATTCACTGCAGAGGAATGTATCTGACAATAAGAATATTAAAACATATGTATTTATATGTCTCCGTAAGAGAATCAAGTGTGTGTAGAGCAGTATACACAGCCATGAAAATCAACTAAACCCCATTATTAAAATAAATTTCAAAAACAAAGACAGTGAAGGAGAGAAAGTTCTTAAATAATTCGTTCAGGGCTTGTGATGAAACTTGGATTTACCACATCTACACCCACAGCTGGGTGAGACATAAGGCAGGACATTTGGGGCTGAGAGGATTGGTGAGGTTCGGTGAGCAAATGGAGATCCTTTGAAGTAACACTGTATGCTACGCATTCCATGGGTCCCAACTCTCCTGGTTTAAGGGATTCTTCCTACAGCTAAAACATGCATGGGAAACCCAGAGGATTGTACACCATGTGATCGGGCAACGTTTCTAAAACGCATTTCATTTTTTGTCCCTTGGTACACGGGTTCGCCATTCCAGATGCTTTACTAAAAATCTCCCCACGTGGAGAGTCTGTGCCTTAAAACTCCTGTTTAGCACAGTTAGCAGTTTCTGCAGAGGTTGAACGGGAATAGGGAGAACCAATGAGAGACTAGCTATAGGTGTTTGGACGGTCACATTTCACTCTAATTTCCCACCAGGAAGAGGAATTAACAAAAGGCTCAGCGTGCCGTGATGAAACCAGATTAGGGCCTGAAGCAATCCTGCGGTGTTGCGGCCAGCTCACAAGAAAGCGAGTTGAAGAAAGGACCTCAGGGACACTGTAATTCATAAACCTGCAGAGTTATAAATGACAGCTATCGTCCAAAAATATATTGAGGTAAGGCTGCGAAGAGGACTTGAAAGCACGGCACAATTGCAGGAAATATATTTCAGGAGGTAGATGGAAACTGCATTTAAAGCATATGAAAGCGGCAGAACATCGACAATGATGCACTTGGCCAAAAAGGGCGTATGCGTTTTTTTCCTGAATACATGCAGGAAAAAACGCATACGCTCTTTTTGTCCAAATAAGCAAGCCTGCGACGGAGATCTGCACTACAATGAAGTCTCACTTCCCACCGGTCAAAAGGGCTATCTGAAAAAAGTGTAAAAGCCAGAAAAGCAGGACAGGCCATGGAGAACAGGGAGCCTTTTTATGCTGATGGACGGGATGTAAATGGCCAACAGCCACTCTGGAGAAGTGTATGGAGTTTCCTGAAACATCTAAAAAACAAAGCTACAGAGCTTAGGTTGCTTCCACCTATGGCCCTATAGCTTAGGAAAATTAAAATCAACAAGACACAGCCACCCCAAAGTTTAGGGCTGCTGTGTTTACAAGAACCTCGACTACGGTACAATTTAAATATCCCAGAAAGAGGAAAATGGATAAAGAAGTTGTGGTACTTATGTACAATGGAATATCACTCAGCAATGAAATCAATATCATCAGGCCCGTAGGAGCATAATGAGTGGATTTAGGTACGATGATTCTAAGGAAATAAGTCACACAGAAAAAGAAACTAGTCATAAGATATCACTTATAGAGGGAATGTAAACTTGGTTACACATGAACTGAATTACAAAACAGAACAGAGTCTCACATTTAGAAAACAAACATGTTTGCTTAAGGGGAAAGGTGAGTTGGGGTGCTGCATAAATCCAGAGATTGAAATGAGCACAGACACCGTTCCATAAGCCAAATATGTAATAGACAAGACCTACTCCTTGCTCAACGAAGTGGACTCAACACCCCCTATTCACCGCAGAGGAATATATCTGACTAGTAAGAATCTTAAAATCTATGTATTTATATGTCTCCATAAGAGAATCAAGTGTGTGTAGAGACGCATAAACACAGCAGTGAAAATCAGCTCAACCCCATTATAAAACTAAACTTCAAAAACAAAACACAAAGACATTGAGAGAGAGAGAAATTCTTAAATAATTCGTTCAGGCTTGTGATGAAACCTGGATTTACCACATCTACACCCACAGCTGGGTGAGACATAAGGCTGGACACTTGGGGCTGAGAGAATTGGTGAGGTTCGGTGAGCAAATGCAGACCCTTTGAAGTAATCCTGCATGTTACCCATTGCATTGGTCCCAACTCTCCAGGTTTAAGGGATTCTTCCTTCAGCTAAAACATGCATGTGGAACCCAGAGTATGGTCCACCAAGTGATCGGGAAACGTTTTAAATGAATCTCAGTTTTCGTCCCATGGTACTCGGGTTCATCATTCCAGACACTTTACTAACATTCTCCCCACTTGGAGAGTCAGTGCCTTGAACCTCCTGTTTGGCCCAGTTTGCAATTTCTGCGGAAGGTGAACAGGAATAGGGAGAACCAATGAGAGACAAGCTGTAGGTGTCTGCATGGGCAAATTTAATTCTCATTTCCCACCAGGAAGAGGAATTAACCAAAGGCTCAGCGTGCCATGCCGAAAGAAGATTAGGGCCTGAAGCAATCCTGTGGTTTTGCGGCCAGCTCACAAGAAAGTGAGTTGAAGAAAGGAGCTCAGGGGCACTGTAATTCACAAACCTGCAGAGTTATAAATGACAGCTATCGTCCAAAAATGTATTGAAGCAAGGCTGCGAAGAGGGCTGGAAAGCGGGGCAGAATTGCAGGGAACCAATTTCAGGAGGTAGACTGGAATTGCATTTAAAGCATAGGAAAAGAGGCAGAACGTTGACAATGATGCACTTGGCCAAAAAGGGCGTATGCGTTTTTTCTGAATATATTCAGGAAAAAAACGCATACGCCCTTTTTGGCCAACCAAGCAAGCTTGCAAAGGAAATCTGCACTACAATGAAGTCTCACTTTCCCCGGTCAAAAGGGCCATCTGAAAATAGTGTAAAATCCAGAAAGGCAGGCCAGGCCATGGAGAACAGGGAGCCTTGTTATGCTGATGGGTGGGATGTAAATTGCCAACAGCCACTCTGGACAAGTGTATGGTGTTTCCTGAAACATCTAAAAACCAGAGCAACAGAGCCTAGGGCACTTCCACTTCTGGTCCTATAGCTTAGAGAAATTAAAATCAAACAGACACAGCCACCCCAAAGTTTGGGATGGCTCTGTTTACAAGAACCTCGTTTATGGTACAAGTGAAATATCCCAGAAAGCGAAAAATGGATAAAGAAGTTGTGGTACTTACGTACAATGCAATATCACTCAGCAATGAAATCTATGTCATCAGGCCCATAGCAGCATAATGAGTGGATTCAGGTACGATGATTCTAAGTGAAATAAGTCACACAGAAAAAGAAACATCATAAGGTATCACTACTACACAGAATGTAAACTTGGCTACACATGAACTGAATTACAAAACAGAACAGGGTCTCAAATTTAGAAAACCAACTTATGCTTGCTTAAGGGGAAAGGTGAGTTGGGGTGCTGCATAAAAGCAGAGGTTGAAATAAGCACAGATAGCATTCCATAAGCCAAATATGTAATAGACAAGACCTACTCCTTGCTCAACGAAATGGACTCAACACCCCATATTCAGCGCCTAGGAATATACCTGACTAGTAAGAATATTAAAACTTATGGATTTATATGTCTCCATAAGAGAATCAAGTGTGTGCACAGTGGCATAAACGCAGCAGTGAAAATCAGCTAAATCCCATTATAAAAATAAATTTCTTAAACAAAACACAATGACAGTGAAATAGAGAGCAATTCTTAAATAATTCATTCAGGCCTTGTGATGCAACGTGGATTTACCACATCTACAACCAGAGCTGGGTGACACATAAGGCTGGACACTTGGAGCTGATAGGATTGGTGAGGTTCGGTGAGCAAATTCAGACCCTTTGAAGTCATATTGCACGGTACCCATTCCATGGGTCCCAACTCTCCAGGTTTAAGGGATTCTTCCTTCAGCTAAAACATGCATGGGGAACACAGAGGATGGTCCACCGTGTGATCAGGAAACGTTTTAAATGCATCTCAGTTTTCATCCCCTGGTACTCGGGTTCACCATTCCAGACACTTTACTAACACTCTCCCCACTTGGAGAGTCAGTGCCTTAAACCTCCTGTTTGGCCCAGTTTGCAATTTCTGCGGAAGATGAACAGGATTAGGGAGAACCAATGAGAGACTAGCTGCAGGTGTCTGCACGGGCAAATTTAACTCTCATTTCCCACCAGGAAGAGGAATTAACCAAAGGCTCAGCGTGCCATGCCAGAACCAGATTAGGGCCTGAAGCAATCCTGCGGTGTTGCGGCCAGCTCACAAGAAAGCGAGTTGAAGAAAGGAGCTCAGGGGCACTGTAATTCACAAAGCTGCAGAGTTATAAATGACAGCTATCGTCCAAAAATATATTGAAGTAAGGCTGCAAAGAGGACGTGAAAGCGGGGCAGAATTGCAGGACACCGATTTCAGGAGGTAGACTGGAATTGCATTTAAAGCATAGGAAAAGAGGCAGAACGTTGACAATGATGCACTTGGCCAAAAAGGGCGTATGCGTTTTTTCTGAATATATTCAGGAAAAAAACGCATACGCCCTTTTTGGCCAACCAAGTAAGCTTGCAAAGGAAATCTGCACTACAATGAAGTCTCACTTTCCCCCGGTCAAAAGGGCCATCTGAAAATAGTGTAAAATCCAGAAAGGCAGGCCAGGCCATGGAGAACAGGGAGCCTTTTTATGTTGATGGGTGGGATGTAAATTGCCAACAGCCACTCTGGACAAGTGTATGGTGTTTCCTGAAACATCTAAAAACCAGAGCAACAGAGCCTAGGGCACTTCCACTTCTGGTCCTATAGCTTAGAGAAATTAAAATCAAACAGACACAGCCACCCAAATGTTTGGGACGGCTCTGTTTACAAGAACCTCGTTTATGGTACAAGTGAAATATCCCAGAAAGTGAAAAATGGATAAAGAAGTTGTGGTACTTATGTACAATGCAATATCACTCAGCAATGAAATCTATGTCATCAGGCCCATAGCAGCATAATGAGTGGATTCAGGTACGATGATTCTAAGTGAAATAAGTCACACAGAAAAAGAAACATCATAAGGTATCACTACTACACTGAATGTAAACTTGGCTACACATGAACTGAATTACAAAACAGAACAGGGTCTCAAATTTAGAAAACCAACTTATGCTTGTTTAAGGGGAAAGGTGATTTGGGGTACTGCATAAAGCCAGAGACTGAAATTAGCACAGATACCGTTCCATAAGCCAAACATGTAATAGACAAGACCTACTCTTTGCTCAACGAAATGGACTCAACAATGAGGTATCACCTCACACCTGTTAGAATGGGCATCATCAGAAAATCTACAAACAACAAATGCTGGAAACAGTGTGGAGAAAAGGAACCCTCTTCCACTATTGTTGGGAGTATAAATTGATACAGTCACTATGGAGAACAATATGGTGTTTCTTAAAAAACTAACATCGAATTACCATATGATACAGCAATCCCAGTACTGGACATATACTTAGACAAAACCGTAAATCAAAAAGAGACATTCACCGCAATGTTCATTGCATCACTATTTACAATATCGAGGTAATGGAAGCAACCTAAATGCCCATTGACAGACGAATGCATAAAGAAGTGGTACATATATAAAATGGAATATTACTAAGCCATAAAAGGAATGAAATTGGGTCATTTGTAGAGACGTTGATGGATCTAGATTCTGTCATACAGAGTGAAGTAAGTCAGAAAGAGAAAAACAAATCTTGCATATTCATGCATATATGTGGAACCTAGAACAATTGTACAGATTAACCGTTTTGCAAGGCATAAATAGAGCAACAGATTTGGACAACAAACGTATGGACACCAAGGGGGAAAGCTGTTGGGGGCGTGGTGGTGGGAGGAGTTGAGAGATTGGGATTGGCATGTATACATTTATATGTATAAAATAGGTAACCAATAAGAATCTGCTGTATAAAACTATAAAATAAAATTCAAAATTAAAAAGAAATAAAATTTAAAAAAGTAAAACAGAAAAAATATATTCCCTTTACATACATGTATTTATATGAATAAATTATTTCCATGCTTATATCTGTAAATACAAAAAAGAGGAATAAAATCTACCTTGAACCAAAAACCAAAAAAAGAAAAAAAATACCAGAACCCACCAGTTACACAGAGGAAAACCGTATCAGGGCACTTGCTCCAGTTGTAAACAATTCTGAAGTTGGTCAGTGGTGGGGAATCGTCTCCCATTCAGCCAGCAGCCCCCACGCAACAAGCGTCCTCATTGCAAAGCTGGGGGACCGTGCCGAGGCATCTGTGAGTAAACGAGAGCTGAGCCCCAGGCCAGTTGCTGCTGAACTGTTCCCACCCTTCCCAGGTAAAACACCTGAATATGTACAAGGACTTGAAAGCCTAGAGGAAGGGCCATGGAGCCACACGAGCGATAGCATGTTGGCCGACTTGGTGCCTGCAGGCCAGCCAGGATGGTCCTGGCCCTGGGTGCTCTTCTGGAAGATTTCCATTTCCCTGCCTGAGATACCCGTCCTGTCCAGGCCCCCACTGCTTTTTTCCTTCCTCACCTCTGCCCAGGGAGAAATTCCAGCGGCAGGTATGGGTGACACATCCTCTTCTTTAGCAGGTGGCAGCCTGACAACTGCTGCAGAAAGTCCAGCAGAGCCACACTCACACTGGGCCACCCACAAAGCCATGGCCTCTCACTCCCTCCCACCAGCCCAGCCCCGAGACTGCTGACAGGGCAGAGAAAATGGCGTCAGGCACAGCTGCAGGGGCTCTTGCTGCCTGGAGCAGTGTTTATATTGATCTCAACACAGGCACACCTGGGGAGGGCTGGCCGGCAGGGTCAGGCTGCCCAGGTCAGCCAATCATCACCCCTCAGGGGCTCACAGTTGCAGAAAATGGAAGTTGCTGAACCGGCCAGGTCCAAGGAACAGGTGTGGGCTCCTGAGAATCAGGATAGACAAGGGGCTGCAGCTCTGGCTTGTTTTCTAATCATTTTATCCGGCCCATGAGTGGGAGACAACTTCAAGAAAACCCTCTCCTAATGAGAGGAACCCAGGAGTCAGGGAGAGGAGGGGTGGGTGGTGGGTGGAGACAGAGGCCTGGTGCCCCGGGTGCAGTGGAAGTCTCTGGAAGACCAGGTGGAGGGAGGCCACACAGAGTGATGCCCAGGGTCACAGACCTGAAGGAGCTGCTGTTTGTTAGTTCAAGTCCTGCTTTGAGGTGCTCTGTGTCAGCTCTGAGTGACAGGTGAGCTGGGGGTGCTCTGCAATGAGGGCTATGTGCACGGTTCTTGTGTGCCCAGCCCTGCCACGGTACCTGCAAGTGTAGCTCTGTATCCTGGGAGGGGCCTGACCACCAGAGCCCCATGGGCTGGGGTGGGGGTGGGGTACCTGCCCAGGTGAGCTCCATATCCTGGGATTGGCCTGACCACGAGAGCCCCATGGGCTGCTGGGAACCTGGTAAAGGATGTCAGGACAGTCAGTGAAGCCACCAAGATATACCTCCAGTTGTTCCTAATTCCTACACCCTGCTGGTCATTCTACCAACCACCAGGACATGGTATTCTGTATTAGTCTTCAATGATGCCTTCTTTTGTATTCCATTAGTCCCAGAGTCACAAGAAATTTTGGCTGGTGAGTGGCAGGACTCAACATACAACTAAAACAATACGTCCGGGCCATCTTGCCTCAAGGGTTCAAAAATTCCCACACTATCTTTGGGGAAAGCTTAGCTAAAGACCTAAAAGTTCTACCTCTGGAAAAGGAAACCCTCCTTCAATATGCAGATGACATTCTGATCGCCAGCCCTACTAAGGAGGCCTCTGAACTACCAAGCCAATAAAGGATAGAAGTTGTCCAAGAAAAAGCTCAGATATCACAGACTGCGGTGACCTGCCTGGGCTTCATTCTCACAGAAGGTCGGAGAAGCCCATCCCAAGAAAGGGAAGAAACCATTTGCAGCCTTACCCCTTTCTAAAACTAGAAGACAGCTTAGGGGTTCCTGGGGAGGCCAGGGTTTGCTGCTTCTGGATCCCTAACTACAGTCTACTAGCTGGGCCTCTATATGAAACACTGAAAGGAAAAGATGATGATCCTTTTGAATAGAATCCAGAAGTGGTCTTTCAAGAATGGAAAGAGCAGTCAATTCAGACCCTTGCCCTGGAACTCCATAATTTAGCTAAACCCTTTGACTTTTACATTCCCAGTGAAAGGTGAATCACCATTGGAGAATTAGTGCAAAAACTGGGACCACTTGAAATGGAACAATGCAAGAATGCCATCCAGGTAGGATAAACTACGGTCACCAAGGGGCTTGGCCCACTGCCACATCTGGCCAAGATACTGGTGGTATCTAAAATCCTGGAAATCAGCAGCTCAAAAGGCCACCTCCCTCCTAAGGGAAAAGGACCCCACGTGGTGATCCTAACCACCAACCATGCCCTGAAGTTGCAGGGCTCACTCCGTGGGCACACCGACCTCGAGTGAGGAGGCCCTCCAACTCCAACATCCAGAGAGATAACCGGGGACAACGGGGCACCATGACGACTCGTGTGACCATCACTTGACCTGGAGTTTCCCTCATAAAACAACAAGAGTGTGTCCCAAAAGAGTAGACTACTGCTTGCAGGACTTACTGCACCCAGAGGGGAGCTAATAATCTTGGTGGGGGAACCGTATATCACACTGTCACCATAGAAAAGCCTACAGACACCATGATGATGGTGGCCAATAAGACCGGCTGGACTCCTGTTTACTTCAAAAGGCTGTTGACTCAGTGACCATCATGGTCCTTGATCACCACTCACCCTGGACTGTCTGGGAGTTGAGGGGGCAGGGCTCTGACACCTGGTGCTGTTTTTACGTTAATTCAGGGGCCTAGTTGAAGAAAGCGCAGACTACTGTTCAGAGCATCTAGGCTGGCAGAAACGGTCAGCCTAAGGTGGCCGAACAAATGTGGGGCGGGGTGAAACCGGCCCCCACACTGTCTCTGCACATCTCTTTCCTGGACACTTAAAGGTCATTAGAATATATAACACTTCCAATGCTGGTGCTCAGGTGGACGAGCAGGGAGGTAGGAGGCCTGGGGACAATCAACGTCACCTGGAGGCTGCTGGGGAGAAGTTCTGACCCTCGCCCCCGGGTATGAGGGCTCCCAACTCAGCACTCAGCAGTTACAGAAGAAGGGTCTGCACCCTCAGCACTCCAAGAATGAGGAACGGGACAAAAGGCAGAGGAGGGGTTTGTCCCCAGCAGAGCCCATTAAAAATCCCTGGGAGATAAATATAGAATCTGGGCAATAAAGTAAAGTCTAACCTTTTTTATCCTTTGTGCTTTGTCTAATTTCACGTGCTCCTAGGGTCCCGCGTGCAGAGGTTCCACACCTGGCACTTCAGACCAGATTTCCTAGTGCAGAATGGCTGGGGCAACACCTCAGCTCCTGGGGCCCAGTGCAGACTCCGCGATATAGAGCCTGAGCTGCAGCCAACCCGGCCCTTGAGAGCTCCGCCCCCTCCCTCCCACTGATTCTGACAGGATCTCTACACAGCAGCCCAGCCCACAGCCCACGGGGTAGCGCATGCTCTCACCTCTCCATTCTCTGATCAAAATATAAAGTTTCCTTTGCTTGTGAACCAAACTCAGTCTCGATCTGTTGGCTCCAATGACACTGGGCAGGGGGACACTTGTTGGGGTCCACTCTGGAGAATCAGTAACAGAAATTGAGACTATTGTAACTTCAATGAACAGATGTGTGAGCCAAACTGTAATTAACATAGAACAGTGTATAAGGCTCGGGTAAAATAAGATGTTTCTAACACTTCCATTGGATATTTCCATCACTTTATTATAAGCAAGTTCAGTGAAAAGGTTTGTCTTATTTGTCAGGTCAATATTAGAGAAACGAAGTGATTTCTTTCCAAGGATGTACATCTAATAATCTTGGTTAAAGCTTCAATCTTGTTTTAAATGCTTTTCCATTGAAAATGATACCTCTCTTTCAGCTCCCCCATTTCTGAGAAGTATAAAATCTTATAATTTATTATTACCAAAGGGGAAAGGTGGGAGGAGGGATAAATTAACAGTTTGGGATTAACACATACACACTGCTATGTATAAAATAGATCATCAATAAGGAACTACTCTATAGCACAGGGAACTACACTCAATATTTTGCAATAACCTATAAGGGGAAATAATCTGAAAAAGAATAGATATTTTTATTGACATCATCTATCAATGACAGTTAAAGTGTAACCTAAGGGAAGCCAGTGGTGAGTGCTTCTGACCCTGAAGACTTCAATCATCTAAAGTTTGGACTCTGCCTACTTCCCAAGGCCCTTAATGAACATATGTGTAGCCGTAGCTTAAAAAATTCCCCAGTTTGTGTTTCGGGGAGACACTGATTTTGAAAAAGCCCTGGTGTTCTCCTTACATGAATGGGACCCTTCCTACTGCTAAAACATGCCTGTCACACCCAGAGGATGGTATACCGTCTGATCGGGAAGAGTTTGGAAAAGGCATCTCATCTCCTCATCTCCTGGTGCTCGGGTTCACCCCTCCAGCGTCTTTACTAACAAACAGTCTCCCCACTTGGAGATGTCAGCACTGTCAGCATCCTGTTGCGTACAGTTTGGAATTTGTCCGGAGGATGAAGTGGAAGGATGAGGAACAATGAGAGACAAGTCCTAGGTGTTCGGACAGGCACATTTCACTCTAATTCCCAATCAGGAAGACGAATTGACCAAAGGCTAGGGTTGCCCATGGAAACAGAATAGGGCTTGAGGAAATCCTGCTGCTTTGTGGCCAGTTCCCATAAACACAAGTTGAACAATGGAACTCAGGGGCACTAAAATTCACGAAACTGCAGAGTTGAAAATATCTATCACTGAAAAATGTCTTGAGGAAAGTCAGAGAAAAGGACTTGTAAGCAAGGGAGAATGGCAGGAAAGGGATTTGAGGAGGTAGAAAGGACTCGCCATTAAGCACAAGAAAAGGGGCTGAACATTGCCAACATTGCAGCTGGCCAAAAAGGGTGTATGCGTTTTTTTCTGTATATATTCAAGAAAAGGGCATACACTTTTTTAGCCAACCAAACAGGTGGGCGCTGGAAATCAATACTACAAAAGATATCACTTCGCATCCGTCAGAAGAGCCATCCTCATAAACTGTAAACACCAGAAATGCAGGACAGGGCAAGGAGAAAAGGGAGCCCTGTGAGGCTTATAGTGGAAATGTATATTGCCAACGGCCACTCTGGAGAAGTGTATTGTGTTTACTAAAGCATCTAAAAAATGAGCTACAGAGCATAGGGCACTTGCACTCATGGGCGTATATCTTGGGAAAAACAAAAATCGAGAGGACACAGGCACCCCAATGTTTACCGCCTCTCTGTTTAAAAGATCCTCGACTAGGATATAACTTAAATATCTCTGGAGGGAACAAACGGATAGAGATGTGGTACTTATGTAGACTGGAATATTAGCCTGGAAATCAATGAAATATGACCAGTTGTAACAACTCTGGAGGAGTTACGTATGATCATTCTAAGTGACATAATTCAAAAAGAAAAAGACACATATCATAAGATATCACTTAAAGGTGGAATCCAAAATGGCTACATATGAAATAAATTACAAAACAAAAACATAGTCAAATATGTAGAAAACACGCATAAGGCTGCTAAACGGGAAAGGTGGGGAGGAGTGAGGCATTATCCAGGAGGTTGAAATTAGCAAAGATACCATTCCAAATACCAAATTGATAATCAACAAGGCCTACACGGTAGCTAAACGAACTGCACTCAGCACACTCAAGTCACCGGAAAAGAATATATACGACTGGTAAGAATCTGAAAAAGAATTTATTGATGTCTCTCTGTACGTGAATCAAGTGGCTGTACAGCAGCAAGAAACAGAGCTTTGAAAATCAGCTGTAAGCAATATAATAATAAATTGAAAAAAATAAACGACAGAGAGACAGAGAAAACCTCTTACAACTTTTCCTCAGGGACGGTGATGCAACATGGATTGAACACATCTAGACCCACAGCAGGATGAGACATAAGGCTGGAAACTGTTTGCACTAAGAGAAATGTGAGGTTGGGTGAGGAAACGCACACCCTTTAAAGTAATACTACCTGGTACCCATTCAATGGGTCCCAAATCTGCAGGTTCAAGGGATCTTCCCACAGCTAAAACATGCATGGAAAACCCAGAGGACTGTACACCATGTGATCAGGAGATGTGTCTAAAATGCACCTCATTTATCCTCTCCTGGTGCTCCTGTTCACCATTCCAGCCACGTTACTTAGAATCTCCCCACTTGGAGAATCAGCACATTTAAACTTCTGTTTCACACATTTTGCAAATTGTGAGGAGGATGAACGGGAAGAGGGGGAACCAATGAGAGAATAGTTGTAGGGGTTTGGACGGGCACATGTCACTCTAATTTCCCATTAAGAATAAGAATTTTAAAAAGGCTCAGCCCGCCTCACTGGAGCCAAAATAGGGCCTGAAGCAATCTTGCGTGTTTGAGGCCAGCTCACAAAAGAACAATTTAAAAAATGGAGCTCAGGGTCACTGCAATTCACAAACCTGCAGAGTTATAAATGAAAACTAGCATCCAAAAATATGTTGAGGTAAGGCAAAGAAGAGGATCTGAATGCAAGACAGAATTGCAAGAAACAAATTTCAAGAGATAGATTGGACTCGTCTTTAAAGCACATGAAAAGCGGCAGAATTTCGACAATGATGCAGTTGGCCCAAAAGGGCGTATGCGTTTTTCCCTGAATATATCCAGGAAAAAACGCATATGCACTTTATGGGCAACCAAGCAAGCAAGCAATGCAAATGCGCACAACAAAGAAGTCTCATTTCCCACCGGTCAAAAGGGCCATCCGAAAAAATTGTAAAAACCAGAAATGCAGGACAGGCCATGGAGAACAGGGAGCCTTTATACACTGATGGGCAGTGTGTGAACTGCCAAGAGCCACTCTGGAGAAGTGTATGGTGGTTCCTAGATCATCTGAAAAACAGAGCTACAGAGCATAGGGCACTTCCAATCACGGGAGTATATCTAGGGAAGTCTAAAAATCAACAAGACACAAGCACACCACAGTTTAGGGCTGCTCTGTTTACAAGAACCTCGACTTCAGTACACCTTAAATATCCCAGGAAAGAGAACAATGGATAAAGAAGATGTGGTACTTATGTACAATGGAATATCTCTTCACCATGAAATCAATGTAATAAGGCTAGTAGAAGCATAAAGAGTGGATTTAGGTCCGATAATACTACTTGAAATAAGTCAAACAGAAAAAGAAACATATCATAAGATATCACTTATAGAGGGAGTGTAAATATGGCTGCACAACAAATGAATTACAAAACAGAACAGTGTCTCACATTTAGAAAACACACTTATGTCAGCTTAAGGGGAAAGGAGAGGTGGGGTGATGCATAAAACCAGAGTTTGAAATTAGCACAGATACCATTCAATAAACCAAATAGGTATTAGACGAGATCTACACCTTGCTCAATGAACTGGCCTCAACACCCCCTATACACCGCAGAGGAATATATCTGAGTAATAAGAATCTTAAAACCTATGTATTGATATATCTCCATAAGGGAATCAAGGGTGTGCAGAGCGGCACAAACACAGCAGTGAAAATGAGCTAAACCCCATTATAGAAATAAATTTTAAAAACAAAACGCAGAAAAAACAAAAGAAAGAGAGAAAAATTCTTACAAAATTCTCTCAGGGGCTGTGATGCAACCTGGATTGACCACATATAAACCCACAGCTGGATAAGACATAAGGCTTGACACTTGGGGCTGAGAGGATTGGTGAGCTTTCATGAGCAATTGGCGAACCTTTACTGCAATACTTCATGCTACTCATTCCAAGGGTCCCAACACTCCAGGTTGAAGGGAATCTTCCTACAGCTAAACCATGCATGGGAAACCCAGTGGATGGTATACCATATGATCGGGAAAGGTTTCTAAAACGCACCTCAATTTTCCTCTCCTGGAGCACCGGATCGACATTCCAGCCACTTTACTAACAACATCGCCACATGGAGAGTCAATGCCTTTAAGTTCCTGTATCGCACAGTCTGCAGGGAGTGCAGAGGATGAATGGGAATAGGGGGAACCAGCAAGAAACTAGCTGTAGCAGTTTCAATGGGCACATGTCACTCTAATTTCACATCAGGAAGAGGAATTAACCAAAGGCACAGCAAGGCGCCCCAGAACAAGAATAGGGCCTGAAGCAATGCTGTGGTTATGAGGCAAGATCACAAAAATAAGAGCTGAAAAATGGAGCTCAGGGCCACTGCAATTGAAAAACCTGCAGAGTTATAAAGGACAACTATTTTCCAAAAGTAAATTGAGGTAAGGCTATGAAGAGGCATTGAAAGCAAGGCAGAATTGCAGGAAACCGATTTCAGGACGTAGACTGGAATTGCATTTAAAGCATAGGAAAAGAGGCAGAACGTCCACAATGAGGCACTTGGCCAAAAAGGGCGTATCCGTTTTTTCCTGAATATATTCAAGAAAACATGCATACACACTTTTTGGCCAACAAAGCAAGCGTGCAATGGAAATCCACACTACAATGAAGTCTCACTTCCTCCCTGTCAAAAGGGTCATCTGAAAAAACGTGTAAAATCCAGAAAGGCAGGACAGGACATGGAGAACAGGGAGCGTTGTTATGCTGATGGGCAGGATGTAAATTGCCAACAGCCACTCTGGACAAGTGTATGGTGTTTCCTGAAACATCTAAAAAACAGAGCAACAGAGCCTAGGGCACTTCCACTTATAGTCCTATAGCTTAGAGAAATTAAAATCTAAAAGACACAGCCACCCCAAAGTTTGGGACGGCTCTGTTTACAAGAACCTCGTTTATGGTACAAGTGAAATATCGAGAAAGTGAAAAATGCATAAAGAAGATGTGGTACTTAGGTACAATGCAATATCACTCAGCAATGAAATCTAAGTCATCAGGCCCATAGCAGCATAATGAGTGGATTCAGGTACGATGATTCTAAGTGAAATAAGTCACACAGAAAAAGAAACATCATAAGGTATCACTACTACACGGAATGTAAACTTGGCTACACATGAACTGAATTACAAAACAGAACAGGGTCTCAAATTTAGAAAACCAACTTATGCTTGCTTAAGGGGAAAGGTGAGTTGGGGTGCTGCATAATACCAGAGGTTGAAATAAGCACAGATAGCGTTCCATAAGCCAAATATGTAATAGACAAGACCTACTCCTTGCTCAACGAAATGGACTCAACACCCCATATTCAACGCCTAGGAATATACCTGACTAGTAAGAATATTAAAACCTATGGATTTATATGTCTCCGTAAGAGAATCAAGTGTGCGCACAGTGGCATAAACGCAGCAGTGAAAATCAGCTAAATCCCATTATAAAAATAAAATTCTTAAACAAAACACAATGACAGTGAAATAGAGAGCAATTCTTAAATAATTCATTCAGGCCTTGTGATGCAACCTGGATTTACCACATCTACACCCAGAGCTGGGTGACACATAGGGCTGGACACTTGGGGCTGATAGGATTGGTGAGGTTCGTTGAGCAAATGCAGACCCTTTGAAGTCATATTGCATGGTACCCATTCCATGGGTCCCAACTCTCCAGGTTTAAGGGATTCTTCCTTCAGCTAAAACATGCATGGGGAACCCAGAGTATGGTTCACCATGTGATCGGGTAACGTTTTAAATTCATCTCAGTTTTCGTCCCATGGTACTCGGGTTCATCATTCCAGACGCTTTACTAACACTCTCCCCACTTGGAGAGTCAGTGCCTTTAACCTCCTGTTTGGCCCAGTTTGCAATTTCTGCGGAAGATGAACAGGAATAGGGAGAACCAATGAGAGACAAGCTGTAGGTGTCTGAACGGGCAAATTTAATTCTCATTTCCCACCAGGAAGAGGAATTAACCAAAGGCTCAGCGTGCCGTGCCAAAACCAGATTAGGGCCTGAAGCAATCCTGCGGTTTTGCGGCTAGCTCACAAGAAAGCGAGTTGAAGAAAGGAGCTCAGGGGCACTGTAATTCACAAAGCTGCAGAGTTATAAATGACAGCTATCGTCCAAAAATATATTGAAGCAAGGCTGTGAAGAGGGCTGGAAAGCGGGGCAGAATTGCAGGAAACCGATTTCAGGAGGTAGACTGGAATTGCATTTAAAGCATAGGAAAAGAGGCAGAACGTTGACAATGATGCACTTGGCCAAAAAGGGCGTATGCGTTTTTTCTGAATATATTCCGGAAAAAACGCATACGTACTTTTTGGCCAACCAAGCAAGCTTGCAAAAGAAATCTGCACTACAATGAAGTCTCACTTCCCCCCCAGTCAAAAGGGCCATCTGAAAATAGTGTAAAATCCAGAAAGGCAGGCCAGGCCATGGAGAACAGGGAGCCTTGTTATGCTGATGGGCAGGATGTAAATTGCCAACAGCCACTCTGGACAAGTGTATGGTGTTTCCTGAAACATCTAAAAACCAAAGCAACAGAGCCTAGGGCACTTCCACTTCTGGTCCTATAGCTTAGGGAAATTAAAATCAAAAAGACACAGCCACCCCAAAGTTTGGGACGTCTCTGTTTACAAGAGCCTCGTTTACGGTACAAGTTCAATATCGCAGAAAGCGAAAAATGGATAAAGAATTTGTGGTACTTACGTACAATGCAATATCACTCAGCAATGAAATCTATGTCATCAGGCCCTTAGCAGCATAATGAGTGGATTCAGTACGAAGATTCGAAGTGAAATAAGTCTCAGAGAAAAAAAACATCATAAGATATCACTAATACATGGAATATAAACTTGGATACACATGAACTGAATTACAAAGCAGAGCAGGGTCTCAAACGTAGAAAACCCACTTATGCATGCTTAAGGGGAAAAGTGAGTTGGAGTGCTGCATAAAACCACAGACACGTACGCTCATCCTAAGACATTGTCATACCCTAAACTTTACCCTAAACATTCCCCATCCCATAACACTAACCCTAACCCTAACGCTTACCCGAAGACATTCCCTAACCAGTCCCCTAATCCTAACCCGTACGCTAACAGTATCCCGTACCCTAACATGTACGCTCAAGCTAACACGTTGTCATACCCTAACCTGTACCCTAAACCTTCCCCATCCCCTAACCCTTACCCTAAACCTTACCCGAAGACTTTCCCTAACAGGTCCCCTAATCCTAAACCATCCGCTAACAGTAGTCCGTACCCTAATACGTACACTCACCCTAAAATGTTGTCGTACCCTAACCTGAATCCTAAACTGTCCCTGTCCCCTAAGCCTAACCCTAACCTTAACACTTACCCGAAGCCTTACACTAACCCGTCCCCTAATCCTAACCCATACGCTAACACTAACACGTACCACAACACTTACGCTCACCCTAAACTGTTGTCGTAACGTAACCTGTACCCTGAACCGTCCCCGTCCCCTAACCCTAACCCTAACCCTAACCCTAACCCTTACCCGAAGCCTTACCCTAACCCGTCCCCTAACCCTAAACCGTACGCTAACACTAACCAGTAAAGTAACACGTACGATCACCCTAAACAGTTGTCGTACATTAACTTGTTCCCTAAAACATCCCGGTCCCCTAACCCTACCCTAAACCTAACCCTATCCCTTACCCGAGCCTTACCCTAAAGTATCCCCTAATTCTAAATCATTCCCTAACACTAACACGTTCCCTAACACGTACGCTCACACTAAAGCGTTGTCTTACACTACCCTGTACCCTAAATGGTCCCCATACCCTAACCCTAACCCTAACTCTAACCCTAAAGCTTACCCGAAACCTTACTCTAGCCCGTCCCTTAATCCTAACCCGTACGCTAACACTAACATGTACGCTAACACGTACGCTCACCCTAAACCATTGTCGTACCCTAACCTGTACCCTAAACCGTCCCCGTCGCCTAAGCCTAACCCTAACCCTAACACTTACCCGAAATCTTACCCTTACCCGTCCCATAATCCTAACCCATACCCTAACACTTACGCTTACCCTAAACCGTTGTCGTACACTAACCTGTACCCTAAACCATCCCCGTCAACTAATCCTAACCCTAACCCTAACCCTAACCCTAAACCTAACCCTAACCCTAACCCTAACCTAACCCATTCCTTGATACTAAACCATTCGCTTACACTAACCCATATACTACCACGTACGCTCACCCTAAACCGTTGTCGTACCCTAAGCTGAACACTCAACCATCCCAGTCCCCTAATCCTAACCCTAACCCTAACCCTAACTCTAACACTAACCCTAACTCTTACCCGAAGCCTTACCCTGACCCATCCCCTAATCCTAACCCATACACGAACACTAACCTGTATCCTAACACGTACGCTCACCCTAAACCGTTGTGGTACCCTAACCTGTACCCTAAACCATCCCTGTCCCCTAACACTAAACCTAACACTTACCTGCAGCCTTACCCTAACCCGTTCCCTAATCCTAAACCGTAGGCTAACACTAACGCGTACCCTGACACATACACTCGACCTAAACTGTTGTCGTACCCTAACCTGTATCCTAAACCATCCCCGTCCCCTAACCCTAATGCTAACCCTAACCCTAACACTTACCCAAAACCTTACACTAACCCATCCCCTAATCCTAACCCGTACGCTAACACTAAACAATAACCAAACACGCACGCTCACCCTAAACCATTGTCGTACCCTAACCTGTACCCTAAACCATCCCCATTCCCTAAACCGAACCCTAAACCTAAATCTTACCCGAAGCCTTACCCTAAACTGTCTCCTAATCCTAACCCTTACGCTAACACTAATCTGGACCCTAACACGTAGGCTCACCCTAAACAGTTGTCGTACACGAATCTGTACACTAAACCATCCCCGTCCCCTAACCATAACCCTAACCCTAACCCTAAACCTTACCGAAGCCTTACCAAAACCCGTCTCCTAATCCTATCCTGTAAGCTAACACTAACCCATAACCTAACACGTACGCTAACCCTAAACCATTGTCGTACCCTAACGTGTACCCTAAACCGTCCCTGTCCCCGTCCCCATGCCCTAACCCTAACCCTAACACTTACGCGAAGCCTTACTCAAACCCGTCCCCTAATCCTAACCCATACGCTAACACTAACCCATACCCTAACACGTACACTTACCCTAAACCGTTGTCGTACCCTAACCTGTATCCTAAACCATCCCTGTCCCCTAACCCTAACCATAACCCTAACCCTAACACTTAACTGAAGCCTTACACTAACCCGTCCCCTATTCCTAACCCGTACGCTAACACTAACCCATAACCTAACATGTACGCTCACCCTTAAGCGTTGTCCTACCCTATCCTGTAACCTAAACTGTCCCTGTCCTCTAATCCTAACCCTAACCCTAACCCTAACCCTGACCCGAAGCCTTACCCTAACTCGTCCCCTAATCCTATCCCGTACGCTAACAATAACCCATACCCTAACATGTACGCTCACCCTAAACCCCTGTCTTACCCTAACCTGTACCCGAAACCGTCCTCCGTATCCTAACACTAACACTAACCCTAACACTACCCCTAACCCTTACCCGAAGACTTACCCTAACCCGTCCCGTAATCCTAACCAGTATGCTAACACTAACCTGTACCATAACACATACGCTCACCCTAAACCATTGTCGTACCCTATCCTGTACCCTAAGACGTCCCCATCTAAAACCCTAACCCTAACCCTAACCCTAACCCTTACCCTAACCCGTCCCATAACCTTAACCCATACTCTAACACTAACACATACCCTAACATGTATGCTCACCCTAAACCGTGGGCGTGCCCTAACCTGTACCCTAAACCGTCCCCTAACCCTAACCCTAACCCTAACCCTTACAAGAAGCCTTACCCTATCCCATCCCCTAATCGTAACCCGTACGTGAACAGTAACCCGTACCCTAACACGTATGCTCACCCTAAACAATTTTCGTACCTGAACCTGTACCCTAAACCATCCCCGTCCCCTAACACTAACACTAGCCCTAACCCTAACCCTAAAGCTTATCCGAAACCTTACCCTAACCCGTCCCCTAATCCTACCCGTACGCTAACACTAACCCGTACCCTAACACATATTCTCATCCTAAACCGTTGTCGTCCACTAACCTGTACCCTAAACCGTCCCCATCCCCTAACCCTAAACTTAACCGCAACCCTAACACTAACCCTTACCCGAAGTCTTACCCTAACCCGTCCCCTAATCCTAACCCGTACCCTAACACGTATGATCATCCTAAACCGTTGTCACACCCTAACCTGTAACCTAGACTGTCCCCGTCCCTAACCATAACACTAAGCCTAACCCTAACCGTAACCCTAACCCTAACCCTAACCCTAAACCTTACCAAAGCCTTACCCTAACCCGTCCCCTAATCCTAACCCGTACGCTAACACTAACCTGTACCCTAACACGTACGCTCACCCTAAAAAGTTGTCATAACCTAACATGTAACCTAGACTGTCCCTGTCCCCTAACCTTAACACTAAGCCTAAGCCTAACCCTAACCCTAACCCTAAACAGTCACCGTCCACTAACCCTAATCCTAACCCTAACCCTAAACAATATGCAAAGCCTTACCCTAATCTGTCACTTAATCCTACCCGTACGTTAACACTAACCCATACCCTAACACGTACGCTCACCCTAAACCGTTGTCGTACCCTAACCTGAACCATAAACCGTCCCCGTCCCCTAACCCTAACCCTAACCCTAACCCTAACCTTAACCCTTACCCGAAGACTTACCCCAACCCGTCCCCTAATCCTAACCCGTACGCTAACACTAACCCGTACCCTAACACGTACGCTCACCCTAACCAGTTGTTGTGCCCTAAACTATACCATAAACCATCCCCGTACTGTAATCCCAACCCTAACCCTAACCACTAACCTTAACCCTTACCCGAAGTCTTACACTAACCCGTCTCCTAATCCTAACCCCTACGCTAACAGTAACCCGAACCCTAACTCATATGCTCACCCTAAACCGCTGTCGTACCCTAACCTGTACCCAAAACTGTCCCCGTCACCTAACCCTTACCCTAACCATAACCCTAAACTTAAACCTTACCCGAAGCCTTACTCTAACCCGTCCCTAATCCTAACCCGTACGCTAACACTAAACCATTCCCTAACACGTATGCTCACCCTAAACCGTTGTCGTACACTAACCTGTACGCTAAACAGTCCCCATTCCTAAACCCTATCCCTAACCCTAACACTTACCCGAAGACTTACCCCAACCCGTCCCCTAATCCTAACCCGTACGCTAACACTAACCTGTACCCTAACACATACGTTCACCTTAAACTGCTGTCATACCCTAACCTGTACCCTAAGACGTCCCCGTCCCCTAACCCTAACCCTAACCCTAAAACTAACCCTTACCCGAAGCCTTACCCTAACACGTCCCCTAATCCTAACCCGTAGGCTAACACCAACCCGTAACCTAGCATGTACGCTCACCCTAAACCGTTGTCGTACACTAACCTTAACCCTAAACCATCCCCATCCTCTAACCCTAACCCTAACCATAACGATAACCATATTCATAACCCTTACCAAAACCCTTACCCTAACCCGTCCATAATCCTATCCCGTACGTGAACACTAACCCATACCCTAACACATACGCTCACCCTAAACCGTTGTCGTACCCTGACCTGTACCATACACCATCCCCGTGTCCTAACCCTAACTCTAAGCCTAACCCTTACCCTAAGACTTACCCTAACTCGTCCCCTAATCCTAACCCGTACGCTAACACTAACCCATATCCTAACATGTACACTCACCCTAAACTGTTGTCGTACTCTAACCTGTACCCTAAACCATCCCCGTCCCCTAAACCTAACCCTAACCCTAACCCTAACTTTACCCGAAGCCTTACCCTAACACGTCCCCTAATCCTAACCCGTACGCTAACACTAACACATATGCTAACACGTACGCTTACCATTAACCGTTGTCGTACTATAACCTGTACCCTAAACCGTCCCTGTCCCCTAACTGTAACCCTAACCCTAACCCTAAACCTAACTCTTACCCGAAGCCTTACCCTAACACGTCCCCTAATCCTAACCTGTACGCTAACACTAAACCGTACCCTAACACGTACGCTCACCCTGAACCGTTGTCGTATTCTAACCTGTACCCTAAACCGTCCCCTTCCGCTAACCCTGACCCTAACCCTAACCCTAACCCTAAACCTTACCCATAGCCTTACCCTAAACTGTACCCTAATGCTACCCCGTACGCTAACACTAACCCATACCCTAACACGTACACTCACCCTAAATCATTGTTGTACCCTAACCTGTACCCTAAACCATCCCCGTCCCCTAACCCTAGCCCTAACTCTATGCCTTACCCGAAGCATTACCCTAACCCGTCCTCTTATCCTAACCTGTAGACTAACAATAACCTGTACCCTAACAGATATGCTCACCCTAAACTGTTTTCGTACCCTAACCTGTACCCTAACCTGCCCCATCCCCTAACCCTTACCCTAAACCTATCCCTAACCCTAACCCTTACCCGAAGCCTTACCCTAACCCGTCCCTAATCCTGACCAGTACACTAACACTAACCCGTACCCTAACACGTACACTTACCCTAAACTGTTGTCGTACTCTAACCTGTACCCTAAACATTCCCCATCCCCTAACACTAACCCTAACCCTAACCCTATCTCTTATGCTAAGCCTTACCCTAACCCCTCCCCTAATTCTAACCCGTACGCTAACAGTAACCTGTACCCTAACACGTACGCTCACCCTAAACCATTGTCGTACCCTAACCTGTACACTAAACCATCCCCGTCCCCTAACACTAACCCTAACTCTAAACCTAACACCTACCTGAAGCTTTACACTAACCCGTACCTTATTCCTATCCTGTACGCTAACAATAAACCATACCCTAACACGTACACTCACCTGAAACCATTGTCGAACCATAACCTGTACCTTAAACCATCCCCGTGCCCTAACCCTAACCCTAACCCTTACCTGAAGCCTTAACCTAAGCCGTCCCCTAATCCTAACTCGTACGCTAACAATAACCCATGCCATAACACGTACGATCACCCTAAACTGTTGTCATACCCTAACCTGTACTCTAAACCATCCCCGTCCCCTAACCCTAACCCTAGCCCTAACCCTAACACTAACCCTAGCCCTTACAAGAAGTCTTACACTAACCCGTCCCGTAAATCTAACCCGAACGCTAACACTAACACATACCCTAACATGTACGTTCACCCTAAACTGTTGTCATACCCTAACCTGTACAATAAACCGTCCCCTAACCCTAATCCTAACCCTAACCCTAACCCTTACCCGAAGCCTTACACTAACCCGTCCCATAATCATAACCTGTATGCTAACACTAACCCGTACCGTAACACGTACGCTCACCCTAAACCATTGTCGTACTCTAACCTGTACCCTAAACCGTCCCCGTCCCCTAACCCTAACCCTAAATCTAACCCTAACACTTACCCGAAGCCTTACACTTACCCGTCCCCTAATCCTAACACGTACGCTAACAGTAACCCGTACCCTAACACGAACGCTCACCCTAAACTGTTGTCGTACCCTAACCTGTACCCTAAACCGTCCCCTAACACTATCCCTAACCCTAACACTAACCCTTACCCGAAGCCTTACACTAACCCGTACCCTAATCCTATCCTGTACGCTAACACTAAACCGTACCCTATCACATACGCTTACCCTAAAACGTTGTCGTACCCTAACCCGTACCCTAAACCGTCCCCGTCCCCTAACCCTAACCCTAACCCTAACCCTTACCCAAATCCTTACCCTAACCCATCCCCTAAACCTAACCCATACACTAACACTAACCTGCACTGTAACACGTATCCTAATGCTAAACCATTGTATTACCCTAACCTGTATCCTAAACCATCCCCATTCCTTAACCCTAACCCTTTTCCAAAGCCTTATCCTAACCCGTCCCCTAATCCTAACCCATACACTAACACTAACCGTTACCCTAACACGTACGCTATCCCTAAACCATTGTCGTACCCTAACCTGTAACCTAAACCGTCCCTGTTCACTAACCCTAACCCTAATCCTAACCCGTTCACTAACACTATCCCGTACCCTAACACGTATGCTAACCATAAACCATTGTCATTCACTAATGTGTTCCCTAAACCTTCCCCGTTCCCTAACCCTAACCCTGTCCCTAACCGTAATCCTAACCCTTACCCGAAGCCTTATCCTAAGCCGTCCCCTAATCCTAACCCGTACACTAACATTAACCAGTCCCCTAACACCTACCCTAATTCTAAACTCTTTTTATATTCTAACCTTTACCCTAAACTGAACCTGTTCCCTAACCCTATCCCTAACCCTAACCTTAACCCTTACCCTAACCCATAAGCTAAACCTAACCCATACACTAACACTAAACCGTACCCCAACCCGTACCCTAATACTACCACATATAGTAATACTAACTGGTACCCTAACACATACCTTAACACTAACCAATAGCTTATCCTAAACAGTACCTTAAACCTTAACCATACTCTAACACGAACACGTACCCTAACCCCAAACCATACCCTTACCCTATCCCATACACAAACTGTAACCAGTACCCTAACCATAAACCATACCCTAACCCTAACCCGTACCCTAAACCCAACCCATTGCCATACCCTAACCAGTACCCTAAACCGTGTTCTAACCCTAAACCTAACCCTAAACCTAACCCTAAACTGTACTCTAACCCGTACCCTAATACTAACCCATACCCTAACACTAACCTGTACCTTAACCCGTACCATACCACTGACTCGTAGTCATACCCTAAAAGGTACCCTAACACTTACCCGTACCCTAACACTTACCCGTACCATAACTCTAACCCATACACTAACCCTAACCCATACCCTAACCCGTATTCTCAGTCGTATCCTAACCCGTACACTAACCCATACCCGTAGCCATATCCTAAACTGTACCCTTACCCTAACACGTACCCTAACCCTGAGCCTAACACTAACCCTAAACTGAACCAAAACCCGTACGCTAATCCTAACCCATACTCTAACAATAACACATACCCTAACCCATAACCTAACCATAAACCATAGCTATACCCTAAACTGTACCCTAAATTTAACACGTACCCTAACCCTACACTATACCTTAACACATACTCTAACCGTAACCCGTAGCCGTATCCTAACCTGTACCCTAACCCTAACCGTCACCTGTACCCTAAACCTAACCAATACCCTAACACCTACCCTAATCCTTACCCATTGTCATACCCTAACCTTTACCCTTAACCTTAACTCTTCCCTAATCCTAACCCTAAACTTAACCCTAAACGTTACCCTAACCTGTACCCTAATCCTGACCCATACGCTAACACTAACACATACCCTAACACGTACCCTAACCCATTGTCATACCCTACCCTGTGCCCTAACCTGTACCCATTTCCTAACCCTAACCCTTACCCTAAACCGTACCCTAATCCTAACCCATACACTCACACTAACCAGTACCGTAACACGTACCCTAATCCTAATGTGTTTTGTACCCTATGCTTTACCCTAAACTGTACCTGTTCGCTAACCCTAACCCTAAACCTTACCCTAAACCGTACCCTAATACTAACCCGTATACTAACACTAACCCATACCCTAACACGTACCCTAACCCTAACCTGTTTTCGTACCCTAGCCTGTAACCTAAACCGTACCCATTCTCCAACCCTAACCCTAACCCTAACCCTTACCCTAACCCATACTCTAAACCTAACACATACACTAACACTGATCTGTACCCTAACATGTACCCTAACCCTAACCCATTGTCGTACCCTAACCTGTACTCTAAACTGTACCCGTTCCCTAACCATAACCCTAACCCTTACTCTAAGCCTTACTCTAACCTGTACCCTAATCCTAACCTGTACACTAACACTAACGCATACCCTAACCCATACCCTAACCCGTAACCTAACCCATATCCTAAACCCTAATCCTTACCCCAACTTAATTTTCTTTTTTTTTTGTATTTTAAAAAATATTTTTATGTGGTTAAAAAAAATTAGCAGAACAACAGAATAAAACAGAAAATATCCTTAGTGTCAGTCAAAACGCTAAGTCTGAAATACTTGCTACTTCTCTTCTATGGACTGTTATGAAGCCTATAAAAAGTTTGAGAGTTAAATCTGTTTTTCTACAGTGAGAAGCATGATGTTCCAGATGTATAGAACACCTGGATAAAAATCTACACATTATGCTTGTCGTCTCAGTTAATGGGAAAGGATGGCAAGTGGTAAAATATTATCTTTCCTTTAATCTTTTAAAATTGCACTTGTTAGTAAGAACTTGAATTATAATTGTACTTTAAAAAAGTAACAATGGAAATTTAAAAGAAAAAATATATTGTGTGTGTTCAATTACATTTCATAGAATTATGAAATGCTGCCACGCTCTGGCCGTTACCTGAAAAAGTAGCTTTAAAACCTATGCTAATGGTCACTTCATATGAACAAGTACTGCAGGTCTGTAAATGAAACCTGCCCTCATCATGTCTTGAGGGAGGTAAAGGCCAAAATACTTCAAAATATGGCACATATTTCAAGAAAACCATTTGAAGAAGTAAGCTGTAATAACAGTTTGAAAAATAAAAGGACATGCCTGAAAGCTCAATTTCAAGGGATTATGAGACACATGCAAATCCAACCACACAGAGGTATCAGCTCACACCATTCAGAATAACCATCAGGAAAGAAATTACAAACAATGCTGAAGAGGTTGTGGAGAAATGCATACCCTTAATTTTAAGTGGGACGTAACCTGGTAAGAGCCACTAATGGGAACAGAATGGAGGTGCCTTTAAAAGGTAAACATTGATCTACTATATGATCCAGTATGCCCACTTCTGGGCCTATAACCTAAGAAGACAGAATTGGAAAGACACAGGCAGGCAAATCTGCACTGCAGCAGTATTACAATAGCCAAGACATGGAAGCAACCAAAACGTCCATCAACAGATGGGTGGATAAAGAAGAACTGCTACATGTAGAGATGGAATATTAGCTCGGGGAAAAATGAAACAATGCCACTTGCAGCACCATATATGAGTCTAGAGGTAATCATGCAACTTGTAGTAAGTGAGAAAGCGAAAGACACCTAACGTATGATATCACTTATAGGTGTTACCTAAAAATTGATAACAATGAAGATATTTCCACAGAGAAAGGCAATCACAGATTCATTAAACAAACTTATGGCTCCCCAAATGGAAAGCTGTGAGGATTGGATACATTACGATATTGGGGTTAACAGAGATACACAAACACATGTGAAATATATAATCACCAAAGACCTATGGAATATGAAGAGAAGACTACTCAACATTGTGTCATAACCTACATGGGAAAAGGATCCGAAGAAGAATAGATATATGTATATGTGTGAAAGAACCACATCTTGCACACCTAGAACAAACAAAACATGGTAATCAAATTTGCTGTGATAAAGAATAAAAATTAAATTAAAAAAACGAAAAAGAAGTAGTGAGACATAAACTTAAGGGGCTTTTTCCTGGCACATTCCATTCTAATTTTCAACCTAGAACAGGACTTCCATTAAGGCTTTGTTGTCCTGGTAACCAGATTTGGTAAAGGAGAAATGCTGCCGCCTTGTGGCTGTTTCACACAACAGCAGCTTTAAACCAAGCGCTAATGATCACTTAATACTCAAATTATGTGCAGGACTGTAAAGGACACCGGGCCTCAAAAAATTCCTGGGGTCCTAAATCAAACAGAAAATTCAAAAGACGTCAACATTTCAAAACGACAATGTCAAGAGGCATATTTTGCACACATTCTGGCTTTTCTTTCTTTTTCTTTTTGTTTAAAATAATGCATGGAATAATGCTCAATATCAGGAACTAATAAAGCCATGCAAATCCAATCTACAAAAACGTTCACCTTGCCACCGTCAGAATGATCATCAGCAAAACAGTCTGCAAAACATGAATGCTGAAAGGGTTTTAGAGAACTGTGTATCCTCAAGCGGCTGCTGGGACGTAAAGTGGTAACAACCAGTAGTGAGATGAGAATGACGGTGCGTTTAAAGTTAAAAATTGAGCTTATCACTCCGTAATAACCTACGAGCGAAAGGAACCAAAGATGAATAGATAGATGCATAGATATAATGAACCAGATTCTGTACACCTAGAACAAACACAACATTTTTATCAAATTTGCTCAGATAATAAATAAAAATTAAATTTAAAAAACAAACAAGAGGTAAGGAGATATAAGCTTTTGGGGGTGTGCCCTGGCACATTCCACTCTAATTTGCAGTCTACTAACACGATTTCCAGGAAGGCTCTGTTGCCCAAAAACCCAGAGTTGGAAATGTAGAAATGCTGCCGCCTTGTGGCGGTTTCCCACAAGAGCGGCTTTAAACCAACAACCAATGGTCACTTAACATTCACAAGAACTCAGGGCTGGTGTAAAGGTGTAAAGGACACCTGCCCTCAAAAAATGTCCTGAGGTGAAGAATGGCCAAAAAAAAAAAAATCAAAAAAGGCAAAATTTTCAAGAAGGTAGTATGAAGCAGTAAGTTTGACTTACTCTCTTGTTAAAAAAAGGAAAATGGATAGAAGCTCAACCTCAGTAATTATTAGACTCATGCAAATCTAATCTACAAAAAGGTTTCAACTCACACAAGTCAACTACCATCAGCAAAAAGTCTACAAAGAATAAGTGCTGAAGTGGTTTGAGAGAACTGTGTACCCTCTAGCTGTTGGGGGGATGTACACTGGTAACAATTATCAAGAGGTATATTGTCAGTAGTGAGAACATAATGGAGGTGCGTTTAACGGTAAAAACTGAGCTACCATGTGATCTGGTAGATCCTTTGAAGCGGCTATCACCTGAGCAGACCAGAATGAAAAAGACACAGGCTGGCAATCCTGCACTGCAGGAACATTTAACATAGCCAAGACTTGGAAGAAACCAAAATGTCCATGAACAGAAAAATACACAAGGAAGAAGTGGTCCATGTACACAATGGAATATTAGCCACGGAAAACAATGAAACACTGCCGTTTGCACCACCATATAAAGACCTAGAGATAATCACCCAACTTGAAGTAAGAAAGAAATTGAAAGACAGATATCCTATGACATCACTTCTAGGTGTTACCTAGAAATTGATACCCATGAAATTATTTCCAAGAGAAGGAAAAGCATGGACTAAGAAAATAAAATTATGTTTAACTAAATGGAAAGGTGTAAGGAATAAATGAATTACGATATGGGGGTTAACAGACATGTACTAAGACATACGAAATATATAATCACAAAATACATATGGAATACCAAGAGATGTCTACTCAACCCTCTGTAATAACCTACATGGGAAAGGATCCAAAGAGGAATAGACAGATACATTGATATGTTGAACCAGATTCTGTACACCTAGGAGAAACACCTAGGCTGCGAAAGCAGCCTTAAACCCACAGCTAATGGTCACTTAACATTTACAAGGACTCAGGTCTGTAAAGGAAACCTGCCCTAAAAAGTTGTGCTGAGGTAGGGAATGGCCAACAAAATTCAAAACAGGCACATTTTTCAAGAAGATAGTAGGAAGACGTAAGTTTTACTCACTGTCTTTTAAAAAAAGGGAAAATGGATAAAAGCTCAAACTCAGGAATTATTACATTCATGCAAATCTAATCTACAAAAAGGTTTCAACTCACACAGCTCGACTGACCATCAACAAAAAGTCTACAAATAATAAATGTTGAAGTGGTTTTTGAGAACTGTGTACCCTCTAGCTGCTGATGAGCTGTAAAGTGGTAACAGCCAATAATGAGAACAGAAAGGAGCTGCATTTAAAAGTAAAAATTGAGCTACCATTCGATGCAGCAGGCAGACCACTGAGCCTCTCACCTGAGAAGACCAGCATCCAGAAAACAGAGGCTGCAAAAGCTGCACTGCAGCCTTATTCACAATAGTCAAGACATGGAGGCAACCTAAATGTCCATCAACAGATGAATGGATAAAGAAGAAGTGGTCCATGTACAAAATGGAATATTAGCCATGGAAAACAATGAAACACTGCTCTTTGAGGTACCATAGATGAGCCTAGAAATAAACACAGAACAGGAGGTAAGTTGGAAAGCAAAAGATATATATCCTATGATATCTCTTATAGGTGTTACCTAACAACTGACAAATATGGACACATTTCCACAGAGAAAGACACACACAGACTTAAAAAACAAACTATGCATATCTAAAAGGAAAGGTGGTGGCAATGGATAAATTAAGATTAGGTTTACCATACCTATACAAATACTGATTAAGTACATATATCAAAAAGCCCGACCACATAGCAAGGGAGGTCTACAGAACAGTCTGTAATCCTTTACATGGGAAAAGGATCTGTACATGAATAGACATATATGATGTACGAATGAACCAGATTGTGTACACCTAGGACAAACTGTATTCTAATCATTACCCCGATTAAAACAATTAAAACAACGAACAAGAAGTAATGAGACATAAACTTCAGGGACTTTTTCCTGACACATTCCATTCTAATTTACAACCTACACCACAACTTCCATTATGGCTCTGTTGCCCTATTAAGCAGATTTGGTAAGGAGAAGTGCTTCCACCTTCTGGTCATTTCACACAAAAGCACTAATGGTCACTTAATATTCAAAATAATTGCAGGCCTGTAAATGACACCTGCCATCAAAAAAAATCCTGGGGTCGTAAATCGACCAGAAAATTCAAAAGACGTCAACATTTCAAGAAGACAATTTCAAGAGGCATATTTTACGCACATTTTGTCTTTTCTTTTTTTTTCTTTAAAATAAAAGGGAATTGAAAAATGCACAACATCAGCAATTAATAAAGCCATGCAAATCCAATTACAGAAATGTTCACCTCACAGCCGTCAGAATGTTCTTCAGAAAAAGTCTACAAAGAATAAATGCTAAATGGGGTTTCAGAGAACTGTGTACCCTCTAGCTGCTGAGAGGATGTAAACTGGTAACAGAAAGTAGTGAGAACATAATGGAGGTGCGATTACGGGTAAAAATTGAGCTACCATGTGATCTGGTAGGTCCTTTAATGCGCCTATCACCTGAGCAGAGCAGAATGGAAAAGACACAGGCTGGCAATCCTGCACTGCAGGAACACTTAACATAGCCAAGACTTGGAAGAAACCAAAATGTCCATGAACAGAAAAATGCACAAAGAGGAAGTGGTCCATGTAAACAATGGAATATTAGCTATGGAAAACAATGAAACAGTGCCGTTTGCACCACCATATAAGGACCTAGAGATAAACACCCAACTTGAAGTAAGAAAGAAAGTGAAAGACAGATATCCTATGACATCACTTCTAGGTGTTACCTAAAAATTGATACTCATGAACGTACTTCCAAGAGAAGGAAAAGCATGGATGAAGAAAAAAAAATTATGTTTAACCAAATGGAAAGGTGTAAGGAATGTATGAATTAGGATATGGGGGTTAACAGACATGTACCAATACATATGAAATATATAATCACAAAATACCTATGGAATACCAAGAGAGGTCTACTCAACACTCTATAATAACATACACGGGAAAGGATCCAAAGAGGAATAGATAGATATATTGATATGATGAACCAGATTCTGTACACCTAGGAGAATCTATATTTTTATCAAATTTGCTCTGATAATTAATGAAAATGAAATTTAAAAAACAAACAAGAAGTAACGAGATATAATCTCTTGGGGATGTGCCCTGGCACATTCCACTCTGATTTGAAGCCTACTAACACGATTTCCAGGAAGGCTCTGCTGCCCAAAAACTCAGAGTTAGAAATGTAGAAATTCTGCCACCTTGTGACCATTTCCCGCAAGAGCGGCTTTAAACCCACAGCTAATAGTCTCTTAACATTCACAAGGACTCAGGGCTGTAAAGGACACCTGCCCTAAACAATTGTGCAGAGGTAGGGAATGGACAATAAAATTCAAAACTGGCAAATTTTTCAAGAAGATAGTATGACGAGGTAAGTTTGACTCACTCTTTTTAAAAAAAAAAAGGAAAATGGGTAAAATCTCAACCTCAGGAATTAGACTCATGCAAATCTAATCTACAAAAAGGTTTCAACTCACACCAGTCGACTGACCATCAGCAAAAAGTCTACAAACAATAAATTCTGAAGGGGTTTTAGAGAACTGTGTACCCTCTAGCTGCTGGTGAGATGTAAAGTGGTAACAGCCAATAATGAGAACAGAAAGGAGCTGCAATTAAAAGTAAAAACTGAGGTACCATTCAATCCAGCAGTCACACCACTGGGCCTCTCACCTGAGAAGACCAGAATCGAGAAGACCAGGACTGTAAGATCTGCACTGCAGCCTTATTCACAATAGCCAAGACAGTGAAGCAACCAAAATGTCCATCAACAGATGAATGGATAAAGAAGTGGTCCATGTACACAATAGAATATTAGTCATGGAAAACAATGAAACACTGCTATTTGAGGCACCATAGATGAGCTTGGAGATAATCACAGAACATGAGGTAAGTCAGAAAGCAAAAGATCTGTATCCTATGATATCATTATAGGCGTTATCTAATAACTAACACAAATGAACATATTTCCACAGAGAAAGACACTCACAGACTTAGAAATTAAGCATGCTTGTCTAAAAGGAAAGGTGGGAGGAATGGATAAATTAAGATTTGCGTTACCATACGTATACAAATACATATTATAAACATATAACAAAAAGACCGACCATATAGCAAGGGAGGTCTACAGAACACTCTGTAATATTTTACATGGGAAGAGGATCTGAACATGAATAGACATATATATTGTACAAATGAACCAGATTGTGTACACCTTGACAAACAATATCTAATCATTACCCCGATTAAATAAATTTTAAAAGAAGTAATGAGACATAAACTTATGGGCGTTTCTCCTGGCACATTCCATTCTAACTTAAAACCTAAGAACATGACTTCCAGAAAGGCTCTGCTGCCCTAGTACCCAGATTTGGGAAATGCTGCCTCCTTGTGGCCATTTCCCACAACAGCAGCTTTAAACCCTGTGCTAATGGTCACAAAATATTCACCAAACTTGCAGTTCTGTAATGACACCTGCCCTCCAAAAAAATCCTGGGGTCGAATATCGACCAAAAATTCAAAAGAGGGCAACCTTCAAAGAAGAAAATTTCAAGAGATATATTATACTCACACTTTTTTTTTAACAGAAAAAAAAGGCATGGAAAAATCATGAATTTTAGAAATTTTTAGACATGCAAACCCAAATTACAAAAACCTGTCAGGTCACAGCAGTCAGAATGGGCATTAGTAAAAATGCTGCAAACAATAAATGCTGAAGGGACTGTGGAAAAATTCGTACCTTTGGTTCTAAGGAGGACGTGGTAAGAGCCACTAATGAAAACACAATGGAGGTGCTTTGAAAATGTAAACATTGAGATACTTGTCAATCAGTCACACCCACTGCTGGGCCTGTCACATGAGAAAATGAGAATCAAAAAGTCACAGGCTGGCAATCTTACGCTCCAGCAATATTTAATATAGCCAACACTTGGAAGCAACAAAAATATCCATCAACAGAGGAATGCATCAAAAAGTGGTCCATATACAAAATGGAATATTACTCCAATAAAGATATAAATTAAATTTTAAAAACAAGCAAAATTAAGGAGACATCAGCTTTTTGGGGTTTATCCAGGCACATTCCACTCTAATTTATAACCGAGGAAGACCACTGGCCAGAAGGTCTGTTTCCCTAGTACGAGCATGGGGAATGAAGAAAGGCTGCCGCACTCTGGCTGTTACCTGCAAAAGAAGCTTTAAACCCTGTGCTAATGGTCACTTCATGTGAACAAGTACTGCAGGGCTGTAAGTGAAACCTTCCCTCAAAATGTCTTGAGGGATGTAATGGCCAATAAATTTCAAAATGTGACACATACTTTAAGAAAACACTTTGAAGAACTAAGCTGTAATCACAGTTTGAAAAATAAAAAGGACATGCCTTAAAGCGCAATTTCAATGGATTATGAGTCACGTGCAAATTCAACCACAAAGAGGTATCAGCTCACACCAGTCAGAGTATCCATCAGCAAGGAAACTACAAACAATAAATGCTGAAGGTGTTGTGGAGAAATGCATACCCTCAACTTTAAGTGGGATGTAACCTGGAAAGAGCCACTAATGAGAACAGAATTGTGGTGCATTTAAACGGCAAACCCTGAGATACCATATGATACAGGAGGCCCACTCCTGGGCCTATAACATAAGAAGACAGAATTGGAAAGACACAGGCAGGCAAATCTGCATTGCAGCAGTATTACAATAGCCAAGACATGGAGGTAACCAAAAAGTCCATCAAGAGGTGAGTGGACAAAGAAGAACTGGTACATGTACAGATGGAATATTAGCTAGGGAAAAAAATGAAACAAGGCCATTTGCAGCACTGTAGATGATTCTAGAGGTAATCAGGCAAATTGTACTAAGTCAGACAGCAAAAGACACATATCCTATAATATCACTTATAGGTGTTAGCTAAAAATTGATACCAATGAAGATATTTCCACAGAGAAAGGCAATCACAGGTTCGTTAAACAAAGTTATGGTTCACCAAATGGAAAGGTGTGAGGATTGCATACATTAGGATACTGGGGTTAACATAGATATAGAAACACATGTGAAATATATAATCACCAGAGACCTACGGAATACCATGAGAAGACTACTCAACATTGTGTCATCATCTACATGAGAAAACGATCTGAAGAAGTATAGATACACGTATATGTGTAAAAGAACCACATCTTGCACACCTAGAACAAACAAAACATTTTAATCAAATTTACTCTGATAAAAAGTTAAATTAAAAAAAGAAGAAGTAATGAGACATACACTTAAGGGCCTTTTTGCTGGCACATTTCATTCTAATTTACAACCAGAACACGACTTCCATTAAAGCTCTGTCATCACTAATAAAGCAGCTTTATAAGCAATGTTGAAGGTAGCTTAAAAGAAGTCTCCCTAATTATTGATAGTAACAAGCAAACAAACAAAAGTAAAAATCTCACTGCAAAAAGTATACATAGAGTAAGAGTAGTAGATCAAACACTTATTAAACTTCTGTAAAGAATAAAAGACAACAGTAGTATGTTTTGTTAAAAAGAGAGGGCCCAAATAAATCAGAAATGAAAGAGATGATGTTACAACAGCCACCACAGAAATACAAAGTATCCTAAGATACACACAGGGTAACTCAGGGCTCAGACTGGAAAGAGCCCATTCTCCATTCCCCTGTACATAACTTACAGGAGCCTCAGGAACTGAGGAGGGGGTCCCTGAGGAGAGGCACAAGATACAAGATGTTAAGCATTAACATGACTGCATTCATCTTAAACGTGCCTGAACTACATACACACAAGATGATTTTGTCCTGTATGTACATCGGCATCTCTTGTCGGAACTGCAGATCGTTGGCTTCACCACCTCTACTGACAGCATTAGCTTCACCTGCTGTGTACTGTCTCCTATAGGATTTCTAGAACCACAAAGCATCGAAGCTTCACAGGACCCAGAGTCTGTGCAACTCCACTATGAGTCTCCGAGTCTCAACTGCATTCAGAGACTCAGAGTCTCAACAGAGACTCCACTCTTGGAGGACACACACAAAGTAATGTGCACATCAGGACCCAGGAGAAGGAGCACTCACCCCATAGGCGAATGACCATATCTAACTGCTAGTGTTAGAGGGTCTCCTGCAGAGGTGGGAAGTGGCTGTGGATCACCATAAGGACAATGACACTGGCAGCAGAAGTTCTGGGAAATACTCCTTGGTGTGAGCTCTCCCAGAGTCTGCCATTAGCCCCACCAAGAGCAAGGTAGGCTCCAGTGCTGGGTCGCCTCAGGCCAAACAACAAACAGTGAGGGAACCAAGCCCCATGCATCACCAGACAAGCAGATTAAACTTTTTATTAAACTTTTATTTAATCCACAGACAAGCAGATTAAAGCTCTGCCCACCAGAGCAACACCCAGCTTTACCCACCACCAGTCCCTCCCATAAGGAAGCTTGCACAAACCTCTAAGATAGACTCAATCACCGGAGAGCAGACAGCATAAGCAAGAAGAACTACAATTCTGCAGCCTGTGGAAGGAAAACCACATTCACAGAAAGATAGAGAAAATGAAAAGGCAGAGGACTTTATACCAGATCAAGGAACAAGATAAATCCCCAGAAAAACAATGAAATGAGGTGGGGATAGGCAACTTTCCAGTAAAAGAATTCGGAATAATAATAGTGAAGATGATCCAAGACCATGGAAAAAGAATGGAGGCAAAGATCGAGAAGATGCAAGAAATGCTTAACAAAGACCTAGAAGAATTAAGGAACAAACACCTAGAAGAATTAAAGAACAAACAAACAGAGATGAAAAATACAATAACTGAAATGAAAAATACACTAAAAGGAATCAGTAGCAGAGTAACTGAGGCAGCAGAATGGATAAGTGACCTGGAAGACAGAAAGGTGGAAATCACTGCCATGAAACAGAATAAAGAAAAAAATGAAAATAAATGAAGACACCATAAGAGACCTCTGGGACAACATTAAATGAAACAATATTCACCTTTATAGGGATCCCAGATGGAGAAGAGAGAGAGAAAGGACCCAAGAAAATATTTGAAGAGATTATAGTCAAAAACTTCCCTAGCATGGGAAAAGAAATAGCCACCGAAGTCCACAAAGCACAGAGAGGCCCAGGCAGGATAAACTAAATGAGAAAAATGCCAAGACACACAGTAATCATATTGACAAAAATTAAAGACAAAGAAAATTTATTGAAAGCAACAAGGGAAAAATGACAAATAACATACAACGGAACTCCCATAAGGTTAACAGCTGATTTCTCAGCAGAAAATCTACAAGCCAGAAGGCAGTGCCATGATAAATTTAAAGTGATGAAAGGGAAGAACTTACCACTAACAGTACTCCACCCAGCAAGGATCTCATTCAGATTTGATGGAGAAATCAAAAGCTTTACAGACAAGCAAAAGCTAAGAGAATTCAGCACCATGAAACCAGCTCTACAACAAATGCTAAAGGAACTTCTCCAAGTGGGAAACACAAGAGAAGAAAAGAACCCACCAAGACAAACCCATAACAATTAAGAAAATAGTAATAGGAACATACATATTGATAATTACCTTAAACATGAATGGATCAAATGCTCCAACCAAAAGACACAGGCTTACTGAATGGATACAAAAACAAGACCCATATATATGCTGTCTACAATAGACCCATTTCAGACCTAGGGACACATACAGACTGAAAGTGAGGGGATGGAAAAAGATATTCCATGCAAATGAAAATCAAAATAAAGCTGGAGTAGCAATACTCATATCAGATAAAATAGATTTTAAAATAAAGAATGTTACAAGAGACAAGGAAGGACATTACATAATGATCAAGGGATCAATCCAAGAAGATATAACAATTATAAATATATATGTACCCAACATAGGAGCACCTCAATATATAAGGCCACTGCTAAGAGCTATAAAAGAGGAAATTGACAGTAACACAATAATAGCGGGGCACTTTAACACCACACTTACACCAATGGAGATCATGAAGACAGAAAATTAATAAGGAAACACAAGCTTTAAATGACACAAGAAACCAGATAGATTTAATGGATATTTATAGGACATTCCATCCCAAAACAGAAGATTACAGGTTTCTTCTCAATGGTACACAGAACATTCTCCGGGATGGATCACATCCTGTGTCACAAATAAAGCCTCAGTAAATTTAAGAAAACTGAAATCATATCAAGCAGCTTTTCGGACCACAATGCCATGAGATTAGAAATCAATTACAGGGAAAATAACGTAAAAAACACAAACACATGGAGGCTAAACAATACGTTATTAATAACCAAGAGATCACTGAAGAAATAAAAGAAGAAATCAGAAACTACCTAGAGACAAATGACAACAAAAACATGATGATCCAAAACCTATGGGATGCAGCAAAAGCTGTTCTAAGAGGGAAGTTTATAGCAATAAAAGCCTACCTCAAGAAACAAGAAAAATCTCAAATAAACAATCTAACCTTACACCTAAAGGAACTAGAGAAAGAGGAACAAAACTCAAAGTTAGTAGAAGGAAAGAAATCATAAAGATCAGAACAGAAATAAATGAAATAAAAGCAATAGCAAAAATCAATAAAACTAAAAGCTGGTTCTTTGAGAAGATAAACAAAAATGATAAAACTTTAGCCACACTCAAGAAAAAGAGGGAGAGGACTCAAATCAATAAAATTAGAAATGAAAAAGGAGAAGTTGTAACAGACACTACAGAAATACAAAGCACCCTAAGAGACTACTGCAAGCAACTCTATGCCAAAAAAATGGACAACCTGGAAGAAATGGACAAATTCTTAGAAAGGTATAAACTTCCAAGACAGAACCAGTAAGAAATAGAAAATATGTCCAGACCAATCACAAGTAATGAAATTGAAACTGTGATTAAAAATCTTCCAACAAACAAAAGTCCAGAATCAGATGGCATCAGAGGTGAATTCTATCAAACATTTAGACAAGAGCTAACACCCAACCTTCTCAAACTCTTCAGAAATTTTCAGGGGAAGGAACACTCCCAAACTCATTCTATGAGGCCACCATCACCCTGATATCAAAACCAGACAAAGATACTACAGAAAAATAAAATTAGAGACATATCACTGATGAATATCACTGATGAATATAGATGTAAAAATTCTCAACAAAATATTAGGAAACAGAATTGAACAACACATTAAAAGGATCATACACCATGATCATGTGGGGTTTATCCCAGGGATGCAAGGATTCTTCAATATACACAAATCAATCAATGTGATACACCATATTAACAAATTGTAGAATAAAAATATGATCATCCCAATAGATGCAGGAAAAGCTTTTGACAAAATTCAACACCCATTTTTGATAAAAATTCTCTAAAAAGTGGGCAAAGAGGGAATCTACCTCAACATAATAAAGGCCGTATATGACAACCCCACAGCAAACATCATTCTCAATGGTGAAAAATTAAAAGCATTTCCTCTAAGATCAGGAACAAGACAAGGATGTCCACGCTCACCACTATTATTCAACGTAGTTTTAGAAGTCCTAGACACATCAATCAGAGAAGAAAAAGAAATAAAAGGATTACAAATTGGAAAAGAAGAAGTAAAATTGTCACTGTTTGCAAATGACATGATACTACACATAGTGAATCTTAAAGATGCCACCAGAAAACTACTAGAGCTAATCAATGAATTTGGTAAAGTTGCAGGATACAAAATTAATGCACAGAAATCTCTTGCATTCCCCTACACTAACAATGAAAGATAAGCAAGAGAAATTAAGGAAACAATCCCATTCACCATTGCAACAAAAAGAATAAAATACATAGGGATGAACCTATCTAAGGAGGTAAAAGACCTGCACTCGGAAAACTATAAGACACTGATGAAAGAAATCAAAGATGATATAAACAGATGGAGGTATAAACCATGTTCTTAGATTAGAAGAATCAATATTGTGAAAATGGCTATACTACCCAAAGCAATCTACAGATTCAATGCAATCCCTATCAAATTACCAGTGGCATTTTCTACAGAACTAGAACAAAAAAAAATCTTAAAATTTGTATGGAGACAAAAAAGACCACGAATAGCCAAAGCAGTCTTGAGGGAAATTAAAAGAGCTGGAGGAATCAGACTTCCTGACTTCAGACTATACTACAAAGCTACAGTAATCAAGACTATATGGTACTGGCACAAAAACAGAAATATAGATCAATGGAACAGGATAGAAAGCCCAGAGATAAACCTACGTACCTATGGCTAACTCATCTATGACAAAGGAGGCAAGGATATACAATGGAGAAAAGACAGTCTCTTCAGTAAGTGGTGCTGGGAAAACTGGACAACTACATATAAAAGAATGAAATTAGAACACTCCATAACACCATACACAAAAATAAACTCAAAATGGATTAAAGATCTAAATGTATGATCAGACACTATAAAACTCTTAGAGGAAAACTTAGGCAGATCTTTCTATGACATAAATCACAGCAAGATCCTTTTTGACCCACCTCCTAGAGAAATGGAAATAAAAACAAAAAAAAAGAAATGGGACCTAATGAAACTTAAAAGCTTTTGCACAGCAAAGGAAAACATAAACAACAGGAAAAGACAAACCTCAGAATGGGAGAAAATATTTTCAAATGAAACAAATGACAAAGGATTAATCTCCAAAAATCACAAGCAGCTCATTAAGCTCAAAAACAAACAACCCAATCCAAAAATGGGCAGAAGAACTAAATAGACATTTCTCCAAAGAAGATATACAGATTGCCAACAAACACATGAAAGGATGCTGAACATCACTAATCATTAGAGAAATGCAAATCAAAACTACAGTGAGGTATCACTTTACAGCAGTCAGAATGACAATCATCAAAAAATCTACAAACAATAAATGCTGGAGAAGCATTTATTGGAGAAAAGGGAACGCTCTTGCACTGTTGGTGGGAATGTAAATTGATATAGCCACTATGGAGAACAGTATGGAGGTTCCTTAAAAACCTAAAAATAGAATTACCATATGATCCAGCAATCCCACTACTGGGCATATACCCACAGAAAACCATAAATCAAAAAGACACATTTACCACAATGTTCATTGCAGCACTATTTACAACAGCCAGGTAATGGAAGCAACCTAAATGCCCACAGACAGATGAATGGATAAAGAGGTGGTACATATATAAAATGAAATATTACTCAGCCATATAAAGGAATGAAATTCGGTCATTTGTAGAGACGTCGATGGATCTAGAGACTGTCATACAGAGTGAAGTAAGTCAGAAAGAGAAAAACAAATATTGTATATTAATGCATATATGTGGAACCTAGAAAAATGTTACAGATGAACCAATTTGCAGGGCAGAAACGGAGACACAGACGTAGAGAACAAATGTATGGATACCAAGGGGAGAAACCCGTGGTGAGGTGGTGGTGGGATGAGTTGGGAGATTTGGATTTACATGTATACATTTATATGTATAAAATAGATAACCAATAAGAACCTGCTGTATAAAAAAATAAATAAAAATTTAAAAAATTTAAAAAAACACAAAAAAACGTTCTTCCCTTCCCATAAATGTATTTACATGAATGAATTATTTCCATGCTTATATCTATAAATACAAAAAAGAGGAATAAAATCTACCATGAACCAAAAAAGAAACAAAAACAAAAACCAGAACCCACCAGTTATACAGAGGAAAACCCTATCAGGGCACTTGCTCCAGTTGTAAACAATTCTGAAGTTGGTCAGAGGTGGGGAATCGTCTCCCATTCAGCCAGCAGCCCCCACACAACAAGCGTCCTCATTGCAAAGCTGGGGGACCGTGCTGAGGCATCTGTGAGTAAACGTGAGCTGAGCCCCAGGCCAACTGCTGCTGAACTGTTCCCACCCTTCCCAGGTAAAACACCTGAATATGTACAAGGACTTGAAAACCTAGAGGAAGGGCCGTGGAGCCACACCAGCGACAGCACGCAGGCCGACTAGGTGCCTGCAGGCCAGCCAGGATGATCCTGACCCCGGGGCGCTCTTCTGGAATCTTTCCATTTCCCTGCCTGAGATACCCCTCCTGTCCAGGCCCCCACTGCTTTTTTCCTTCCTCACCTCTGCCTGGGGAGAAATTCCAGTGGCAGATATGGGTGACACATCCTCTTGTTTAGCAGGTGGCAGCCTGGCAACTCCTGCAGAAAGTCCAGCAGAGCCCCACTCACACTGGGCCAACCACAAAGCCGTGGCCCCTCATTCTCTCCCACCAGCCCAGCCCCGACACTGCTGACGGGTCAGAGAATATGGCGTCAGGCACAGCTGCAGGAGCTCTTGCTGCCTGGAGCGGTGTTTACATTGACCTCAACCCAGGCACACCTGGGGAGGGCTGGCCGGCAGGGTCAGGCAGCCCAGATCAGCCAATTCTCACCCCTCAGGGGCTCACATTGCAGAAATTGGACCCTGCTGAACCGGCCGGGTCCAAGGAACAGGTGTGGGCTCCTGAGAGTCAGGATAGATAAGGGACAGCAGCTCCGGCTTGTTTTCTAATCATTTTATCTGGCCCATGAGTGGGAGACAACTTCAAGAAGACCCTCTCCTAATGAGAGGACCCCAGGAGTCAGGGAGAGGAGGGGTGATGGGTGGAGACAGAGGCCTGGTGCCCCGGCTGCAGTGGAAGTCTCTGGAAGACCAGGCAGAGGGGGGCCACATAGAGTGATGCCCAGTGTCACAGACCTGTCAGAACTGCTGTTTATTAGTTCAAGTCCTGCTCTGAGGTGCTCTGTGTCAGCTCTGAGTGACAGGTGAGCTGGGGGTGCTCTTCAATGAGGGCCATGTGCACGGTTCCTGTGTGCCCAGCCCTGCCCAGGGGAGCTCCGTATCCTGGGAGGGGCCTGACCACGAGAGCCCCGTGGGCTGCTGGGTACCTGCCCAGGTGAGCCCCATATCCTGGGAGGGGCCTGACCACGAGAGCCCCATGGGCTGCTGGGGCGGGGGGTGGGGCGGGGGGTGGGGTGGGGGGCTGGGCGTGGTGCGGACCTGCCCAGGCGAGCTCCATATCCTGGGATTGGCCTGACCACGACAGCCCCATGGGCTGCTGGGGACCTGGTAATGGATGTCAGAACAGTCAGTGAAGCCACCGAGGATATACATTGAGTAGGTCCTAATTCCTACACCCTGCTGGTCATTCTACCATCCACCAGGACATGGTATTCTGTATTATACTTCAATGATGCTTTCTTCTGTATTCCATTAGTCCCAGAGTCACAAGAAATTTTGGCTTGTGAGTGGCAGGACTCAACATACAACAAAAACAATACTGCTGGGCCGTCCTGCCCCAAGGGTTCAAAGATTCCCACACCATCTTTGGGGAAACATTAGCTAAAGACCTAAAAGTTCTACCTCTGGAAAAGGGAACCTTTCTTCAATATGCAGACGACATTCTGATCTCCAGCCCTACTAAGGAGGCCTCTGAACTACCTAGCCAATAAAGGTGTCCAAGAAAAAGGCTCAAATATCACAGACTAAGGTGGCCTGCCTGGGCTTCATCCTCACAGAATGTAGGAGAAGCCCATCCCAGGAAAGGGAAGAAGCCATTTGCAGCCTTACCACTTCTAAAACTAGAAGACAGCTTACGTGTTCCTGGGGAGGCTGGGGTTTGCTGCACCTGGATCCCTAAGTACAGTGTAATAGCTGGGCCTCTATATGAAACACTGAAAGGAAAAGATGAGGATCCTTTTATATAGAATCCAGAAGCGGCCTTTCAAGAATGGAAAGAGCAGTTAATTCAGCCCCTTGCCCTGGACCTCCCCAATTTATCTAAATGCTTTGACCTTTACATTCCCAGTCAAAGGTGAATGAATCGCCCTTGGAGTATTAGTGCAAAAACTGGGACCACTTGAAATGGAACAATGTAAGAATGCCCTCCAGGCAGGATAAACTATGGTCACGAAGGGCTTTTCCCACTGCCCCATCCGGCCAGGATACTGGGAGTATCTAAACACCTGGAAATCAGCAGCCCAAAAGGCCACCTCCCTCCTAAGGGAAAAGGACCCCACGTGGTGATCCTAACCACCAACCATGCCCTGAAGTTGCAGGTGTCGCTCCGTGGGCACACTGACCTCGAGTGAGGAGGCCCTCCAACTCCAACCTTCAGAGAGACAACCGGGGGCAACGGGCCCCCATGGCGACTCGTGTGACCATCACTTAACCTGGAGCTTCTGTCAGAAAACAACAAGAGTGTGCCCCAAAAGAGAAGACTACTGCTTGCAGGACTTACTGCACCCAGAGGAGAGCTAATAAGCTTGGTATGGGAACCGTATATCACGCTGTCACAATAGAAAAGTCTGCGGACACCGCAGTGATGACAACCAATAAGACCGACTGGACTCCTGGCCACTTCAAAAGGCCATTGATTCAGTGGCCGTCATGGTCCTGGATCACCACCGACTCTGGACTGTCTGGGAGTTGAGTGGGCAGGGCTCTGACACCTGGAGTTAATTCAGGGGCCTAATTGGAGAAAGCGCAGACTACTGGTCAGAGCATCTAGGCTGGCAGAAACCGTCAGCCTAAGGTGGCCGAACTAATGTTGGGTGGGGTAAAACCGGCCCCCCACCAGCGTCTCTGCGCATCTCTTTCCTGGACCCTTAAAGGTCATTAGAATCTATAACGCTTCCAATGCTGATGCTCAGGCAGACGAGCAGTGAGGCAGGAGACCTGGGGACAATCAACCTCACCTGGAGGCTGCTGGGGAGAAGTTCTGCCCCTCCCCCCAGGGTATGAGGACCCCAAACTCAACACGAAGCAGTTACAGAAGAGGGGTCTGCACCCTCAGCACCCCAACAATGAGGAACGGGACAAAAGGCAGAGGAGGGGTTTGTCACCGGCAAAGCCCATTAAAAATTCCTGGGAGATAAAAATAGAATCTGGGCAATAAAATAAAGTCTAATCTTTTATTCTTTTGTGCTTTGTCTAATTTCACGTGCTCCTAGGGTTCCGCATGCAGAGGTCCCACACCCAGCACTTCAGACCCGATTTCCTAGTGCAGAATGGCTGGGTCGACACTTCAGCTCGCGGGCCGCCCCCCGTGCAGACTCCGCGACATAGAACCTGAGCTGCAGCCAACCCGGCCCTCGAGAGCTCCGCCCCCTCCCTCCCACTGACGCTGCCGGGATCCCCACACAGCAGCCTGACCCACAGCCTGTGGGGGAGCGCTCGCTCTCACCTCTCCATTCTCTGATCAAAATATAAAATTTCCTTTGCTTCTAAACCAAACTCAGTCTCGATCTGTTGGCTCCAATGACACTGGGCAGGGAGACCCTTGTTGGGGCCCACTCTGTAGGATCAGTAACAGAAATTGAGAACACTGTAACTTCAATGAACAGATGTGTGAGCCATACTGTAATTAACATAGAGCAGTGTATAAGGCTCGGGTAAAATAAGATGTTTCTAACACTCCCATTGGATATTTCCATCACTTTATTATAAGCAATTCAGTGAAGAGGTTTGTCTTATTTGTCAGGTCAACATTAGAGAAATGAAGTGATTTCTTTCCAAGGATGTACATCTAATAATCTTGGCTGAGGCTTCAATCTTGTTTTGAATGCTTTTCCATTGAAAATGCTACCTCTCTTTCAGCTCCCCCATTTCTGAGAAGTATAAAATCTTATAATTTATTATTACCAAAGGGGAAAGGTGGGAGGAGGGATAAATTAACAGTTTGGGATTAACACATACACACTGCTATGTATAAAATAGATCATCAACAAGGAACTACTGTATAGCACAGGGAACTACCCTCAATATTTTGCAATAACCTATAAGGGGAAGTAATCTGGAAAAGAACAGATATTTTTATCGACATCATCTATCAACGACAGATAAAATGTAACCTAAGGGAAGCCGATGGTGAGCGCTTCTGACCCTAAAGACTTCAATCATCTAAAGTTCGGACTCTGCCTACTTCCCAAGGCCCTTAATGAACATATGTGTAGCCGTAGCTTAAAAAATCCCCAGTTTGGGGTTCGAGGAGACACTGATTTGAAAAAATCCCTGGTGTTCTCCTTACATGCACGGGACCCTTCCTACTGCTAAAACATGCCTGTCACACCCAGAGGATGGTACACCGTTTGATCAGGAAGAGTTTGGAAAAGACATCTCATCTCCTCATCTCTTGGTGCTCGGGTTCACACCTCCAGCATCTTTCCTAACAATCTCCCCACTTGGGGATGTCAGCACCTTCAACATCCTGTTGCACACAGTTTGGAATTTGTCCAGAGGATGAAGCAGAAGGATGAGAAACAATGAGAGACAAGTCCTAGGTGTTTGGACAGGCACATGTCACTCTAATTTCCAATCAGGAAGACGTATTGACCAAAGGCTAAGATTACCCATGGAAACAGAATAGGGCTTGAGGAAATCCCACTGTTTTGTGGCCTGTTCTCAAAAACACAAGTTGAAAAATGGAACTCAGGGGCACTCAAATTCACGAAACTGCAGAGTTGCAAATATCTATTGTCAAAAAATGTCTTGAGGTAAGTCACCGAAAATGACTTGTAAGCAAGGGAGAATGGCAGGAAAGGGATTTGAAGAGGTAGAAAGGACTCGATATTAAAGCACAAGAAAAGGGGCTGAACATCGCCAACGATGCAGTTGGCCAGAAAGGGCGTATGTGTTTTTTCTGAATATATTCAAGAAAAGGGCATATGCCCTTTTTAGCCAACCAAACAGGTGGGCACTGGAAATCAATACTACAAAAGGTATCACTTTGCATCAGTCAGAAGAGCCATCCTCATAAAGTGTAAACACCAGAAATGCAGGACAGGGCGAGGAGAAAAGGGAGCCCTGTGAGGCTGATAGTGGAAATGTAAATTGCCAATGGCCACTCTGGAGAAATGTATTGTGTTTACTAAATCATCTAAAAAATGAGCTTACAGAGCATAGGGCACTTGCACTCATGGGCGTATATCTTGGGAAAATCAAAAATCGAGAGGACACAGTCACCCCAACGTTTACCACCTCTCTGTTTAAAAGAGCCTCGACTTCGATATAACCTAAATGTCCCTGGAAGGAAAAAGTGGATAAAAGAGATGTGGTACGTATGTAGAGTGGAATATTACTCAGCCCGGAAATCAATGAAATAAGGCCAGTTGCAACAACTCCAAAGGAGTTACGTATGATCATTCTAAGTGACAGAAGTCAAAAAGAAAAAGACACATATCATAAGATATCACTTAAAGTTGGAATCAAAAATGGCTACACATGAAATAAATTACAAAAGATAAACATAGTCAAATATGTAGAAAACACACATAAAGCTGCTAAAGCGGAATGGTAGGGAGGGGTGAGGCATTATCCAGGAGGTTGAAATTAGCAAATATACCATTCCAAATACTAAATTGATAATCAAAAAGACCTACACAGTACCTCAAAGAACTGCACTCAGCACACTCAAGTCACCAGAAAAGAATATATACGACTGGTAAGAATCTGAAGAAGAATTTATTGATGTCTCTCTATATGTGAATAAAGTGGATGTACAGCAGCGAGAAACAGACCATTGAAAATCAGCTGTACCCAATATAATAATAAATTTTAAAAAAAAGAAGACAGTGAGACAGAAAAATTCTTACAACTTTTGCTCAGGGGCTCTTAGTCAACATGGATTGAACACATATAGACCCACAGCAGAATGAGACATAAGGCTGGAAACTGTGCGCTAAGAGAATTAGTGAGGTTGGGTGAGGAAATGCAGACCCTTTAAAGTAATACTGCCTGGTACCCATTCCATGGGTCCCAAATCTGCAGGTTCAAGGGAACTGCCTACAGGAAAAACATGCATGGGAAACCCAGAGGACTGTACACCATGTGAACGGGAAAGATGTCTAAAATGCACCTCATTTTTCTTCTCCTGGTGTTCCGGTTCGCCATTCCAGCCACTATACTAAAAATCTCCCCACTTGGAGAATCAGAGCCTTTAACCTCCTGTTTCTCACAGTTTGCAATATGTGCAGAGGATGAACGGGAAGAGGGAGAACCAATGAGACACTAGCTGTGGGTGTTTCAACAGGCACATGTCAGTCCAATTTCCCATCGGGAAGAAGAATTAACCAAAGGCTTAGCCTGCCAGCCCAAAACCAGAATAGGGCCTGAAGCAATCCTGCGGTTTTGCGGCCAGCTCACAAAAAAGCGAGTTGAAAAATGGAGCTCAGGGGCAATGCAATTCACAAAGCTGCAGAGTTATAAATGACACCTAACGTCCCAAAATATATTGAGGTAAGGCAACAAAGAGGCTCTGAATGCAAGGCAGAATTGCAGGAAACAGATTTCAAGAGGTTGATTGGTCTAGCCTTTAAAACACATGAAAAGCGGCAGAACTTCGACAATGATGCAGTTGGCCAAAAAAGGGCGTATGCGTTTTTTCCTGAATGAATTCAGGAAAAAACGCATACGCCCTTTTTTGCCAACCAAGCAAGTGGGCAATGCAAATCCGCAAAACAAAGAAGTCTCACTTCCCACCACTCAAAAGGGCCATCCGAAAAATGTGTAAAACCAGAAATGCAGGACAGGCCATGGAGAACAGGGAGCCTTATTACGGGGATGTGCGCGGTGTAAATTGCCGAGAGCCACTCTGGAGAACTGGATGGTGTTTCCTGAAACATTTAAAAAACAGAGCGACAGAGCATAGGGGACTTCCACTCACGGGCAAATATATTGGGAAGGCTAAAAATAAACAAGACACAGGCACTCCAAAGTATAGGGCTGCTCTGTCTACAAGAACCTAGATTTCAGTTCACCTTAAATATCCCAGGAAAGAGAACAATGGATAAAGAAGTTGTGGTACTTATGTACAATGGAATATCACTCAGCCATGAAATCAATGTCATAAGGCTAGTAGCAGCATAATGAGTGGATTTAGGTCCGATGACTCTAAGTGAAATAAGTCACACAGAAAAAGAAACTTATCATAAGATATCACTTTTAGAAGGAATGTAAACATCACTACACATGAACTAAATTACAAAACAAAGCAGAGTCACACATTTAGAAAACAAGCTTATGCCTGCTTAAGTGGAAAGGTGAGGTGGGGTGATGCATAAAAAAAGAGGTGGAAATTAGCACAGATATGGTTATATACATCAAATATGTAATAGAAAAGACCTACTCCTTGCTCAATGAACTAGACTCAACACTCCCTCTTCACCAAAGAAAAATATATCTGACTAGTAAGAATCTTAAAACCTATGTATTGATATGTCACCGTAGGGAAATCAAGTGTGTGTAGAGCGGCATAAACACAGCAGTGAAACTCAGCTAAACCCCATTATAAAAATGAATTTCAAACACAAACACAAAGACAGTGAAAGAGAGAGAAATTCTTACAAAATTCGTTCAGGAGCTGTGACGCAACACGGACTGACCACATCTACAACAAAGGCTGGATGAGACATAAGGCTGGACACTCTTGTGGCTGAGAGGATTGGTAGGGCTGGGTGAGCAAAGGCATATCCTTTAAAGTAATTCTGCGTGCTACCCATTCCATGGGTCCCAACTCTCCAGGTTCACGGAATCTTCCTATGGCTAAAAGATGAGCGGGAAAACCAGAGGATGGTACACGGTGTGATCCAGAAAGGTTTCTAAACGCACCTCATTTTTTAATCTCCTGCTGCTTGGGTTCACCATTCCAGCTGCTTAACTAACAATCTCTTCACCTGAATAATCACTGCCTTTAACCTCCTGTTTCCCACAGTTTGCAGTTTGTCCGGAGGATGGACGGGAAGAGGGGGAATCAATGAGAGACTAGCTATAGGTGTTTGGATGGGCACATGCCACTCTAATTTCCCATCAGGAAGAAAAATTAACCAAAGGCTCAGCCTGCCACTTCAGAACCAGAATAAGGCCTGAGGCAGTCCTGCAGTTTGTGGCCAGCTCACAAAAAAGGGAATTGAAAAATGGAGCTCAGGGGCACTGCAGTTCACAAAGCTGCAGAGTTATAAAAGACAACTATCATCGAAAAATATATTGAGGTAAGGCAACGAAGAGGATTTGAAACCAAGGCAGAATTGCAGGAAACAGATTTCAAGAGGTAGATTGGAGCCGCCTTTAAAGCACATGAAAAGCAGCAGAACTTCGACAATGATGCAGTTGGTCAAAAAGGGTGTATATATATTCAGGAAAAAATGCATACGCCCGTTTTTGCCAACCAAGAAAGGGGGCATTGCAAATCTGCACTAAAAAGAAGTCACACTTCCCACCAGTCCAAAGGGCCATCCGAAAAAGTGTTAAAACCAGAAAGGCAGGACAGGCCATGTCGAACAGGGAGCCTTGTTACGCTGATGGATGGGATGTAAATTGTGAACAACCACTCAGGAGAAGTGTATGGTGTTTCTTAAAACATCTAAAAAACAGAGCTACAGATCATAGGGCACTTCCACTCCTGGGCAGACATCTTGGGAAAACTAAAAATCAATAACACACAGCCAACCCAAAATTTAAGGCTCCTCTGTTTACAAAATCCTCGACTTTGGTACACCTTAAATATCCCAGGAAAGATAAAAATGGGTAAAGAAGTTGTGGTACTTATTTACAATGGAATATCACTCAGCCATGAAATCAATGTCATAAGGCCAGCAGCACCAAAATGAGTGGATTTAAGCACAATGATTCTAAGTGAAAGAAGTCACACAGAAAAAGAAACTTATCATAAGATATCACTTATAGAAGGAATGTAAACATGGCTACACATGAGCTGAAATAAAAAACAGAACAGAATCACACATTTACTAAAGGCACTTATGCCTGCTTAAGGGGAAAGGTGAGGTGGGATGATGCATAAAACCAGAGTTTGAAATTAGCACAGATACCATTCCATAAACCAAATATGTAATAGACAAGACCTACACTTTGCTCAATGAACTGGCCTCAACATCCACTATTCACCACAGAGGAATATATGTGACAAGTAAGAATCTTAAAACCTATGTATTAATATGTCTCCGTAAGGGAATCAAGTGTTTGTAGAGTGGCAGAAACACTGCAGTGAAAATCAGCTAAACCCCATTATAAAAATAAATTTCAAAAAACAAAAAATGGTACACCGTGTGATCGGGAAAGTTTTCTAAAATGCACTTACTTTTTCCTCTGCTGGTGCTCGGGTTCACCATTCCAGCCGCTTTACTAAAAATCTCCCCATTTGGAGAGTGAGCGCCTTTAACCTCCTGTTTCGCACAGTCTGCAATTAGTGCGGAGGATGAACGGTATGAGGAGGAACCAATGAGAGAATAGCTGTAGGTGTTTGGACACCACATGCCACTCTATTTTCCCATCAGGAGGAAGAATTAACCAAAGGCTCAGCCTGCCGCCCCGGAACCAGAATAGGGCCTGAAGCAATCCTGCGGTTTTGCAGCCACCTCACAAAAAAGCGAGTTGAAACATGGAGCTCAGGGGCACTGTAATTCACAAAACTGCAGAGTTAAAAAGGGCAACTTTTGTCGAAAAATATATTGAGGTAAGGCAACGAAGAAGATTTAGACCAAGGCAGAATTGCAGGAAACAGGTTTCAACAGGTAGATTGGAGTCTCCTTTTAAAGCACATGAAAAGCGGCAGAACTTCGACAATGATGCAGTTGGCCAAAAAGGGCGTATGTGTTTTTTCCTGAATATATTCAGGAAAAAATGCATACACCCTTTTTGGCCCACCAAGCAAGCGGGAAATGCAAATCTGCACAACAAAGAAGTCTCTCTACCCACCAGTCCAAAGGGCCATCGAGAAAAGTGTAAAACCCAGAGAGGCAGGACAGGCCATGGAGAACAGGGAGCCTTGTTGCCCTGATGGGCGGGATGTAACCTGCCAACAGCCACTCTGGAGAAGTGTATGGTGTTTCCTGAAACACGTAAAAAACGGAGCTACAGAGCATAGGGCACTTCCACTGAAGGGCATATATCTTGGGAAAACTAAAAATCAACAAGATACAGCTACCCCAAAGTTTAGGGCTCTTCTGTTTACAAAATCCTCGACTTCAGTACACCTTAAATATCCCAGGAAATAGAAAAATGGATAAAGAAGTTGTGGTACTTATGTACAATGGAATATCACTCAGCCACTAAATCAATGTCATAAGGCCAGCAGCAGCATGAGTGGATTTAGGTACGATGATTCTAAGTGAAAGAAGTCACACAGAAAGAGAAACTTATCATAAAATATCACTTACAGAGAGAATGTAAACATGGCTACACATGAGCTGAAATACAAAACAGAACAGAGTCCCACATTTAGAAAAGGCACTTATGCCTGCTTAAGGGGAAAGGTGAGGTGGGGTGATGCATAAAACCAGAGTTTGATATTAGCACAGATACCATTCCTTAAACCAAATATGTAATAGACAAGACCTACTCTTTGCTCAGTGAACTGGACTCAACACCCCCTATGCACAGCAGAGGAATATATGTGACTAGTAAGAATCTTAAAACCTATTTATTGATATGTCTCTGTAATGGAATCTTGTGTGTGTAGAGTGGCATAAACACTGCAGTGAAAATCAGCTAAACCCCATTATAAAAATGAATTTAAAAAACAAAAAAACACAAAGAGAGTGAACGAGAGAGAAATTCTTACAAAATTCTTTCAGGGGCTGTGATGCACCCTGAATTGACCGTATCTACACCCACAGCTGGATGAGACATAAGGCTGGACAATTGGGGCTGACAGGATTGGTGATGTTGGGTGAGCAAATGCAGACCCTTTAAAGCAATACTTCGCGCTACCCATTCCATGGGTCCCAACTCTCCAGGTTTAAGGGAATCTTCCTACAGCTAAACCATGCATAGGAAACCCAGAGGATGGTACACCGTGTGATCGGGAAAGGTTTCTAAAATGCACCTCATTTTTCCTCCCCTGGTACTCGGGTTCGCCATTCCAGCCGCTTTACTAACAATCTCACCATTAGGAGAGTCATCCCCTTTAACCTCCTGTTTCGCACAGTCTGCAATTAGTGTGGAGGATGAATGGTATGAGGGGGAACTAATGAGAGAATAGCTGTAGGTGTTTGGACGAGCACATGCCACTCTTATTTCCCATCAGGAGGAAGAATTAACCAAAGGCTCAGCCTGCCGCCCCAGAACCAGAATAGGGCCTGAAGCAATCCTGTGGTTTTGCCGCCAGCTCACAAAAAAAAGCGAGTTGAAAAATGGAGCTCAGGGGCACTGTAATTCACAAAGCAGCAGAGTTCAAAAAGGCAACGTTACTTGAAAAATATATTGAGGTAAGGCAATGCAGGGGATTTGAAACCAAGGCAGAATTGCAGGAAACAGGTTTCAACAGGTAGATTGGAGTCTCCTTTAAAGCACATGAAAAGCGGCAGAACTTCGACAATGATGCAGTTGGCCAAAAAGGGCGTATGCGTTTTTTCCTGAATTTATTCAGGAGAAAACGCATACGCCCATTTTGGCCAACCAAGCAAGCGGGCAATGCAAATCCACACAACAAAAAGTCTCTCTACCCACCGGTCCAAAGGCCATCGAGAAAAATGTAAAACCCAGAGAGGCAGGACAGGCCATGGAGAACAGGGAGCCTTGTTGCCCTGATGGGTGGGATGTAACCTGCCAACAGCCACTCTGGAGAAGTGTATGGTGTTTCCTGAAACATGCAAAAAACAGAGCTACAGAGCATAGGTCACTTCCACTGAAGGGCATATATCTTGGGAAAACTAAAAATCAACAAGACACAGCCACCCCAAAGTTTAGGGCTCTTCTGTTTACAAAACCCTCGACTTTGGTACACCTTAAATAACCCAGAAAAGAGAAAAATGGATAAAGAAGTTGTGGTACTTATGTACAATGGAATATCACTCAGCCATGAAATCAATGTCATAAGGCCAGCAGTAGCATAATGAGTGGATTTAGGTACGATGATTCTAAGTGAAAGAAGTCACACAGAAACAGAAACATCATAAGATATCACTTATAGAGGGAATGTAAACATGGCTACACAGGAGCTGAATTACAAAACAGAACAGAGTCCCACATTTAGAAAAGGCACTTATGCCTGCTTAAGGGGAAAGGTGAGATGGGGTGATGCATACAACCAGAGTTTGAAATTAGCACAGATACCATTCCATAAACCAAATATGTAATAGACAAGACCTACTCTTTGCTCAGTGAACTGGACTCAACACCCCCTATGCACCACAGAGGAATGTAAGTGACAAGTAAGAATCTTTTTTTTTTAACATCTTTACTGGAGTATAATTGCCTTACAATGGTGTGTTAGTTTCTGCTTTATAACAAAATGAATCAGTTGCATATATACATATGTTACCATATCTCTTCCCTCTTACATCTCCCTCCCTCCCACCCTCCCTATCCCACCCCTCCAGGTGATCACAAAGCACCGAGCTGATCTCCCTGTGCTATGCGGCTGCTTCCCACTAGCTATCTACATTATGTTTGGTAGTGTATATATGTCCATGCCTCTCTCTCGCTTTGTTACAGCTCACCCTTCCCCCTCCCCATATCCTCAAGTCCATTCTCTAGTAGGTCTCTAGTAGGTCTGTTCTCTAGTAAGTCTTTATTCATGTCTTACCCCTAAGCTCTTCATGACATTTTTCTTCTTAAATTCTATATATATATGTGTTAGCATATGGTATTTCTCTCTCTCTTTGTGACTTACTTCACTCTGTATGACAGGCTGTAGGTCTATTCACCTCATTACAAAGAGTTCAATTTCATTTCTTTTTATGGCTGAGTAATATTCCATTGTATATATGTGCCACATCTTCTGTATCCATTCTTCCAATGATGGACACTTAGGTTGTTTCCATCTTTGGGCCACCGTAAATAGAGCAGCAATGAACATTTTGGTACATGACTCTTTTTGAATTATAGTTTTCTCAGGGTATATGCCCAGTAGTGGGATTGCTGGGTCATATGGTAGTTTTATTTGTAGTTTTTTAAGGAACCTCCATACTGTTCTCCACAGTGGCTGTATCAATTTACATTCCCGCCAACAGTGCAAGAGGGTTCCCTTTTCTCCACACGCTCTCCAGCATTTATTGTTTCTAGATTTTTTGATGATGGCCATTCTGACTGGTGTGAGATGATATCTCATTCTAGTTTTGATTTGCATTTCTCTAATGATTAGTGATATTGAGCATTCTTTCATGTGTTTGTTGGCAATCTGTATATCTTCTTTGGAGAAATGTCTATTTAGGTCTTCCCCCATTTTTGGATTGGGTTGTTTGTTTTTTTGTTATTAAGCTGCATGAGCTGCTTATAAATTTTGGAGACTAATCCTTTGTCAGTTGCTTCATTTGAAAATATTTTCTCCCATTCTGAAGATTGTCTTTTGGTCTCATTTATGGTTTCCTTTGCTGTGTAAAGGCTTTGAAGTTTGCTTAGGTCCCATTTGTTTATTTTTGTTTTTATTTCCATTTCTCTAAGAGGTGGGTCAAAAAGTATCTTGCTGTGATTTATGTCATACAGTGTCCTGCCTATGTTTTCCTCTAAGAGTTTGATAGTTTCTGGCCTTACATTTAGGTCTTTAATCCATTTTGAGCTTATTTTTGTGTATGGTGTTAGGGAGTGATCTAATCTCATAATTTAACATGTACCTGTCCAGTTTTCCCAGCACCAGTTATTGAAGAGGCTGTCCTTTCTCCACTGTACATTCCTGCCTCCTTTATCAAAGATAAGGTGATCATATGTGTGTGGGTTTATCTGGGGGCTTTCTATCCTGTTCCATTGATCTATCATTCTGTTTTTGTGCCAGTACCATACTGTCTTGATTACTTTAGCTTTGTAGTATAGTCTGAAGTCAGGAAGCCTGATTCCTCCAGCTCCATTTTTTGTTCTCAAGACTGCTTTGGCTATTCGGGGTCTTTTGTGTTTCCATACAAATTGTGAAACTTTTTGTTCCAGTTCTGTGAAAAATGCCAGTGGTAGTTTGATAGGGATTGCATTGAATCTGTAGATTGCTTTAGGTAGTAGACTCATTTTCACAATGTTGATTCTTCCAATCCAAGAACATGGTATATCTCTCCATCTATTTGTATCATCTTTAATTTCTTTCATCAGTGTCTTATAATTTTCTGCATACAGGTCTTTTGTCTCCTTAGGTAGGTTTATTCCTAGATATTTTATTCTTTTTGTTGCAGTGGTAAATGAGAGTGTTTTCTTGATTTCACTTTCAGATTTTTCATCTTTAGTGTATAGGAATGCCAGAGATTTCTGTGCATTAATTTTGTATCCTGCAACTTTACCAAATTCATTGATTAACTCTAGTAGTTTTCTGGTAGCATCTTTAGGATTCTCTATGTGTAGTATCATGTCATCTGCAAACAGTGACATCTTTACTTCTTCTTTTCCGATTTGGATTCCTTTTATTTCCTTTTCTTCTCTGATTGCTGTGGCTAAAACTTCCAAAACTATGTTGAATAAGAGTGGTGAGAGTGGGCAACCTTGTCTTGATTCTGATCTTAGTGGAAATGCTTTCAGTTTTTCACCATTGAGGATGATGTTTGCTGTGGGCTTGTCATATATGGCCTTTATTATGTTGAGGAAAGTTCCCTCTATGCCTACTTTCTGCAGGGTTTTTATCATAAATGGGTGTTGAATTTTGTCAAAAGCTTTCTCTGCATCTATTGAGATGATTATATTGTTTTTCTCCTTCAATTTGTTAATATGGTTTATCACATTGATGATTTGCGTATGTTGAAGAATCCTTGCATTCCTGGAATAAACCCCACTTGATCATGGTGTATGATCCTTCTAATGTGCTGTTGGATTCTGTTTGCTAGTATTTTGTTGAGGATTTTTGCATCTATGTTCATCAGTGATATTGGCCTGTAGTTTTCTTTCTTTGTGACATCCTTGTCTGGTTTTGGTATCAAGGTGATGGTGGCCTCGTAGAATGAGTTTGGGAGTGTTCCTTCCTATGCTATATTTTGGAAGAGTTTGAGAAGGATAGGTGTTAGCTCTTCTCTAAATGTTTGATAGAATTCGCCTGTGAAGCCATCTGGTCCTGGGTTATTGTTTGTTGTAAGATTTTTAATCACAGTTTCAATTTCAGTGCTTGTGACTGGTCTTTTCATAGTTTCTATGTCTTCCTGATTCAGTCTTGGCAGGTTGTGCATTTCTAAGAATTTGTCCATGTCTTCCAGGTTGTCCATTTTATTGGCATAGAGTTGCTTGCAGTAATCTCTCATGATCTTTTTTATTTCTGCAGTGTCAGTTGTTACTTCTCCTTTTTCATTTGTAAATCTATTGATTTGAGTCTTCTCCCTTTTCTTCTTGATGAGTCTGGCTAATGGTTTATCTATTTTGTTTATCTTCTCAAAGAACCAGCTTTTAGTTTTATTGATCTTTGTTATCGTTTCCTTCATTTCTTTTTCATTTATTTCTGATCTGATTTTTATGATTTCTTTCCTTATTCTAACTTTGGGATGTTTTTGTTCTTCTTTCTCTAATTGCTTCAGGTGCAAGGTTAGGTTGTTTATTTGAGATGTTTCCTGTTTCTTATGGTGGGCTTGTATTGCTATAAACTTCCCTCTTAGAACTGCTTTTGCTGCATCCCATAGGTTTTGGGTCATCATGTCTCCATTGTCATATTTTTCTAGGTATTTTTTTATTTCCCCTTTGAATTCTTCAGTGATCACTTCGTTATTAAGTAGTGTATTGTTTAGCCTCCATGTGTTTGCATTTTTTACAGATCGTTTCCTGTAATTGATATCTAGTCTCATGGCGTTGTGGTCGGGAAAGATACTTGATAGAATTTCAATTTTCTTAAATTTACCAAGGCTTGATTTGTGACCAAATATATGATCTATCCTGGAGAATGTTCCATGAGCACTTGAGAAAAATGTGTATTCTGTTGTTTTTGGATGGAATGTCCTATAAATATCAATTAAGTCCATCTTGTTTAATGTATCATTTAAACCTTGTGTTTCCTTATTTATTTTCATTTTGGATGATCTGTCCATTGGTGAAAGTGGAGTGTTAAAGTCCCCTACTATGAATGTGTTACTGTCGATTTCCCCTTTTATGGCTGTTAGTATTTGCCTTATGTATTGAGGTGCTCCTATGTTGGGTGCATAAATATGTACAATTTTTATATCTTCTTCTTGGATCGATCCCTTGATCATTATGTAGTGTCCTTCTTTGTCTCTTGTAATAGTCTTTATTTTAAAGTCTATTTTGTCTGATATGAGAATTGCTACTCCAGCTTTCTTTTGGTTTCCATTTGCATGGAATATCTTTTTCCATCCCCTTACTTTCAGTCTGTATGTGTCTCTAGGTCTGAAGTGGGTCTCTTGTAGACAGCATATATATGGGTCTTGTTTTTGTATCCATTCAGCCAATCTGTGTCTTTTAGGGAACAATGTATTCCATTCACATTTAAGGTAATTATTGATATGTATGTTCCTATTCCCATTTTCTAAATTGTTTTGGGTTCGTTATTATAGGTCTTTTCCTTCTCTTGTGTTTCTTGCCTAGAGAGTTCCTTTAGCATTTGTTGTAAACCTGGTTTTGTGGTGCTGAACTCTCTCAGCTTTTGCTTGTCTGTAAAGGTTTTAATTTCTCCATCACATCTGAATGAGATCCTTGCTGGGTAGAGTAATCTTGGTTGCAGGTTTTTCTCTTGCATCACTTTCAGTATGTCCTGCCACTCCGTTCTGGCTTGCAGAGTTCCTGATGAGAGATCAGTTGTTAATCTCATGGGAATTCCCTTGTGTGTTTTTTGTTGTTTTTCCTTTGCTGCTTTTAATATGGTTTCTTTATATTTAATTTTTGACAGTTTGATTAATATGTGTCTTGGCATATTTCTCCTTGGATTTATCCTGTATGGGACTCTCTGTGCTTCCTGGACTTGATTAACTATTTCCTTTCCCACATTAGGGAAGTTTTCAACTATAATCTCTTCAAATATTTTCTCAGACCCTTTCTTTTTCTCTTCTTCTTCTGGAACCTCTATAATTCGAATGTTGGTGCGTTTAATGTTGTCCCAGAGGTCTCTGAGACTGTCCTCAGTTCTTTTAATTCTTTTTTCTTTATTCTGCTCTGCAGTAGTTATTTCCACTATTTTATCTTCCAGGTCACTTATGCGTTCTTCTACCTCAGTTATTCTGCTATTGATCCATCTAGAGTATTTTTCATTTCATTTATTGTGTTGTTCATTGTTGTTTGTTTCATTTTTAGTTCTTCTAGGTCCTTGTTAAATGTTTCTTGCATTTTGTCTATTCTATTTCCAAGATTTTGGGTCATCTTTACTATCATTATTCTGAATTTTTTTCAGGTAGACTGCCTATTTCCTCTTCATTTATTAGGTCTGGTGCGTTTTTATCTTGCTCCTTCACCTGCTGTGTGTTTTTCTGTCTTCTCATTTTGCTTATCTTACTGTGTTTGGGGTCTCCTTTTTGCAGGCTGCAGGTTCGTATTTCCCATTGTTTTTGATGTCTGTCCGCAGTGGCTAAGATTGGTTTAGTGGGTTGTGTAGGCTTCCTGGTGGAGGGGACTAGTGCCTGTGTTCTGGTGGATGAGGCTGGATCTTGTGTCTCTGCTGGGCAGGTCCACGTCTGGTGGTGTGTTTTGGGGTGTCTGTGGTCTTATTATGATTTTAGGCAGCCTCTCTGCTAATAGGTGGGGTTATGTTCCTGTTTTGCTAGTTGTTTGGCATAGGGTGTCCATCACTGTAGCTTGCTGGTTGTTGAGTGAAGCTGGGTGGTGTTGAGATGGAGATCTCTGGGAGATTTTCGCCGTTTGATATTATGTGGAGCTGGGAGGTGTCTTGTTGACCAGTGTCCTGAAGTTGGCTCTCCCACCTCAGAGGCACATCACTGACTCCTGGCTGCAACACCAAGAGCCTTTCATCCACACGGCTGCAACCACACATGGACCAATTACACAGATTGAGGACAGTTTGACAGAATCAAGGATGAGTTCAGCAGCCCCTTACTTCCTCGAGGTAGCAATGCTTGTTGGTTGACGCAGTTGATAAAAATGTTGCCATGATCTCCAGGAGTCTTCAAAGTTGCACTACTTCTTGAGAGAAAAATCCATTGTGGGATTATCCAGAAAATGCACCTTTCACCAGTACTGTGAAAAATAAATTTGTAACAGGAACCCCAGTATCCCTGAAGTGCTCCATGGTTGCTCCTCCATGCAGACCAAACCTTAGAGTGTAATTAATTAATTAATTAATTTTTGGCTGCTTTGGATCTTCGTTGTTATTCGCAGGCTTTCTCTAGTTGTGGCAAAGGGGGGCTACTCTTTGTTGTGGTGCGCGGGCTTCTCATTGTGGTGGCTTCTCTTTCTGCACTTGTTGTGGAGCACCGAATCTAGGTGTGCCGGCTTCAGTAGTTGTGGCCTGTAGGCTCAGTAGTTGTGGCGCATGGGCATAGCTGCTACATGGCACGTGATATCTTCCCTGACCAGGGCTCGAACCCATGTCCCCTGCATTGGCAGGCGGATTCTTAACCACTGTGTCACCAGGGAAGTCCCAGAATCACAGTCTCCCTTTTAATATACCTTAAGCCCAAAGAATCCATGGAAAATTGTTACAGAAAATAAGACAATAAAATATTGTAAGGACTATAACAGAAGCATATAGTACACAGTTCATATAGACACATCCCAAGCAGTTATAAAGTATATTAAAAGGGAGGCTGCAATTTTATTTTATTTTTTATTATTTTTTAACATCTTTATTACAGTATAATTGCTTTACAATGATATGTTATTTTCTGCTTTATAACAAAGGGAATCAGTTATACATATGCATATGTTCCCATATTTCTTCCCTTTTTCATCTCCCTCCCTCCCACCCTCCCTATCCCACCCCTCTAGGTCATCACAAAGCACCTAGCTGCTCTCCCTGTGCTATGCGGCTGAGGGAGGCTGCAATTTTAAACGGATAAGATAAATTATACCCACAAACTCCCAGTATTTCCTGAAACATTGCAATATGAAACCCTATTGTAGGAAACCGAAGATTCCAGGAGACATTCTACAAATGAAGGACTCTAAACGCTGTGGTTGGATAAGGAATTCTGGAAGGAAGGTATCGTCACCCAAGGAGGGCAGGTTCCTATACTTCTCTAACATCACATCCCTGTACAATTCCCACTGATCTTGGTCAAGGCATTCTCACTCCTCTTGAGAGAAATCTATGGCCATATCCTGGAATGTCAGCAGTCCCTGAAATTAAACGTACACATGCCATGTGGCCACGGGAAGAGTTCATAAGGTGACCCAAGAAGAAAACAGCAAGTTAAGAGAACTGGTTTTAATTTAGAAAAGTGTCTTGAATTATCCACTAATTTTATATATATATATATATATATTTACAAAGTAACTTTCTCTACCTTATTTCTAACTACAAGAAAAGAGTGTGGCATGTGATCCACAAAATCAGTATAGAGACTATACTTATCTGGAAAAGAAATGATAAAATGATGGTTTCAACACAGGCATATGCATTTTTGAGTGTTTTATTTCTATCAAACTGGATAAAATGTGTGTATTTCTCAGACGGAAAAGATTAGTCGAGGTAGGAATGTATCCTTCAACTATTCGTGGTTACACAAGTACACTGGGGAGATTGTAAAAGTGCAGATTGTGATTCAGTAGGTCCGGTGGGCCTGAGTTCTATTTTTTTTAACAAGCTCATTTTTAAATAGTGATGTCACAGTCTATGATTCATTAAGCACAATTGGGAATAGCAGAGACATAAGAAGGAAAGGTAAAAATTCATAGTTAACTTTGAACATAAAGTGTTTTATGGATTTTACACCTTTAATAGGATAGTAAGCACAGCAGCAACAATCATTTGTGAATATTTACTATAAACCATGTATCTTTCTAACTTTTTTGTGTAGGATTCCAGGATAAAGGTCTGGGCTGCGGTCACAGTGGGCGGGGTCTCCAGGCTGGGCCGCCCCTCCAGGAGCCCCTTTGGGGCCCTGCGCTCCTGCTGGCTCCCTCCCCCGGTGCCCCCTCCCTCCCAGAAGGCCTCGGGGAAGAGCAGTCCCACCCTCTAAGCCCAGAACGACACCCGCGTTTCCGCAGAGCTGGAACTCCCACAGCTCGGGGTCTGTTCCCTCCACCGTCACGGAACGGGCCCGGAGCCCGAGGGGAGGGCGGCCTCACTGAGGCTGCCGGCACTGGAGGGGCCCCGGCGGCCGAAGCAGCGACAGTCGTGCGGACGGCGGGCCGGTAAGTAGGCGCCGACGCTCCGCCTGGTCTGGTGCCCGGGCGGCAGCGCAAGACCAGCTTCTGAGAGACAGGGGTTCGCTGCCACCCGCCGCTGCTATGCAGAAAAAGCGACCCCCAGCGTCTGGTCCCAGGGAACTTCGGTCCCTCCTCTCGCGCCTGCCCTTTGCCTGGCTCGCGGGGCCTGTGGGGCGTGGGGAGGGGGTCAGCCTGAGCGTCCTGAGGGAAAATGGGGCAAGGGAGGAGCAGGGTCTGGCTGCCGCGTCACCGCCCCTACTCCCAACTGTGGGGAAAGCGTCTGAAAACTCCTCCCGAGGCTCGCAGGCCCCTTATTCAGTCGAGTCCCTCTGCGCTCCTTCCTCCCTGAGCTAAAGTACCGGGAAGGAGGGGACAGGGCAGGGGCCTGGCGCAGGTAATGGGGAACATCAGAAGGTGATTGTTAACTAAGGAAAACCTGCTCTCCCAACGTGAGGAATGTAGCGCTTTTCTTTGTATACGAAGATGCCAGAGTCTGGGCTCACTGAAATCCTTCCTTTCATATGCACCGCAGCTCTCTGGGGCCTGCATTCTGTATTTGCATATCCTGAGCACCTCAGGGCCCGCGGCTCACACTGGAGGGCTGCAAGAGCTGATGACTGTGACATCCTTTGTTTACTGAGGTGGCAAGAAATATTCCATTTCTCACAGGCTTGAGGGGCAGACAGTGAAAAAGTGTCAGAGAATCTCACTCAGCATGTACTTTGGTTTACATATAGATTATATTTATAGATAACTGTGCTAATAGAGATTCACAAGTCCAATCAACTTGTGCTACTGCCCTCTATGTATTTATTTTATCAATATCATAAGATAAATGCCTATAGATTTGACTTAATCCATATAAATAGGATAATGATTTTTAAAGGAAACATAATAGAAATACAACAACAAAACCTTTACCACTAAAGGCTGGGTCTGCAACAACCTAAATAAATGTTCCATTGTTAAAATATTGAAAGGTGTATTCAATAGAAATATCAACAAAAATGACAAATAATAAGGGCAGCGGAATGTTGACATGTTCTATTGTGGGACTCGAGAGACATTGTTCCAGCTAATGATTAAGAACTCTCCAGACAATAGGGGCTTCTTAGACAATGGGTGAATTTCCAGGATGTCCGGCCCCCTTCCGAGAAGGAGGGAGATAACAAAATGTAAAAAAGGTGTCTGTCAAAGACCAATCAGGCAGCTGGGGAGAAGAAGGGAGATAACAAAATGTAAAAAAGGTGTCTGTCAAAGACCAATCAGGCAGCTGGGGAGAAGGAGGGAGATAACAAAATGTAAAAAAGGTGTCTGTCAAAGACCAATCAGGCAGCTGGGGACAAGTTCCCTCTCTGGTCCGAGCCTAAGCCGGGACCAATCAGCAGGAGAACACAACCAAATCTATAATTTACATACGGGGAAGGGGGAACCTATAAAACTGACATATTCGCGCCCAAAAAGGTTCCTTCTTCGACCTCCTGCGTGAGGACCAAGGAACCCCGGTGCACCGGCCTTCAATAAACCTCTTGCGTTTTGCATCGACTTCCGACTCTTGTTGTTTCCTGGGCGAGTCGAAACTCCTAGGAGACCGCGCAGGTCTAACACTATCTTTATCATTAAAGTGGCAGAAAATCATTTATTAGTAGGCACTGGGGGCAGAAGATGCCTGATTTTATATCTTTGTCATATTTGTACAGTTGTTTCAACAAGTTACTTAAAGACAAAATGGAAAAACAAGGAGGTTTGTGACTGAGATCATGTTGATGTGAAACCGGGGATGGCCACCTTGTGCCAGGTGAGTTAAGTTTACCTGGCAGGTAGACCGCAGAGCTCCTGAGAAGCAAGGGTTGGAGATTTTCTGCTGGGTGCCCCTTAGGTTCTGTGACTTGACTGATTGTGAGTCATGTTCCAGGAAAGACCTGGTCACAGGAAAAGGGTGGGAATAGAGTGATTTGGGGAGCAGCTAACAACATTCATCACGGCTCACGGCCTGAATGAATTTTAAAGAAACAGGAAAACAAATGCTTCTTATGGAATCAGAGAATGTGAGGGCTGGACAATCCCAGAAAATGAGGAACACCCGTCCCATTTTCCAGATGAGAAAACAGAGGCCCAGCAAGGTGAAATCCCTCACCCAAGTTGCACCCGTCTCTCCTCCCCACTACATGGTCCATGGAAGCAGGACTCTTCCTGTCGTGATCACTGCTGAACCCCCAAAAGGGCCAGGTATCTAGCAGCTGCTCCAAAAATTTTGGTTGACTGTAGGAACAATGCTATTCCTTCCTTTCTCACTCTTATTCACGATTGTGCCAAGAACTACCCAGTTTTCAATGTCATTCGATAAATGTAAATATTAATTGAGTTTTGTTGTGATGAGGACTTAGGCTTTGAAGGTAACAGACTTGGTTCAGATCCTGATTCTGCCACTCAATAGCTGTTTGGCTTTGGGAAAATTACTAAACCTCTCTAAGCTTATTTCCTCCTTTGTAAAGTGGGGATAAATGTATCTGAGCCAGCAGAGCACTTGCATGAGAGATGTGCACTAAATATTGGTCTTTCTCACTCTCCCCCGCCATCTCTCTGTTCTTCCCAGAGAAGTTGTACAGAAGGATATAGTACTTTTAAAAAATAAATAAATAATTAATTAAATTTTGGCTGCATTGGGTCTTCGCTGCTATATGCGGGCTTTCTCTAGTTGCGGCAAGCGGGGGCTACTCTTTGTTGCGGTGCACGGGCTACTCATTGCGGTGGCTTCTCTTGCTGCAGTTGTTGTGGAGCACTGACTCTAGGTGCGCCGGCTTCAGTAGTTGTGGCCTGCAGGCTCAGTAGTTGTGGTGCATGGGCATAGCTACTCCGCGACATGTGGGATCTTCCCTGAGAAGGGCTTGAACCCATGTCCCCTGCGTTGGCAGGCAGATTCTTAACCACTGTGCCACCTGGGAACTCCGATAGAGTACTTTATAAAGAGGGGTTTTAATTTATTTCAGATAATGTACATTTTTCTTCTGGAAAAGATTTTTCCGCTATAGTAACATTAACACGCAATACCACTACAAATGCAGTATTCTATGGGTTAGATATTATCAGTAATTTTATAAATAAATGGGCAAAGGCCAAAGCACTAGGTAATGGGGAGTAAGAAGATTCAAATCTTGGGTGCCCCCCCACGCCAATTTCAAGAGCAGGGTGTGTTTTGCAAATCCATATTTCATCTGGTCTTTGTTTCTCATCCATCCTCTGTGTCTGCTTTTCTCAAGAAGGCTCAGATCCTCCGCTTTCACACCTTCCCGGCTGGCTGTGCTCCAGCTCCCGTCCTGAAACCTCTGCATGCATGCGTGTGCCTGCTCTCCCTGTGCGTCACCAGCTTTGCCAGGGAGCTGCTGTATCGTGCACTGCTTGCTGTACCCCAGAGTACCTAGACTCTTCTTCTACATGAAGTACACTCTCATCACCATGAGTGCACGCCCATCCCCTTACCTTATATCCTGACTCTAAGCCAGGTTTGGGGGTGACTACAGTGTGCGTCCAGCTATGTGAGCTGCTGGGATGAAAGTAAAGTTCCCAACTTTTGAAGTTGCAGGCTTGAGGGCCACACAGTGATTTAAAGTTGGGTCGCCCGACTTAAAGGGGGGGCTGATTGATTTAAAGCCAGGGCAGCTGACTTAAACCCCGCTTCTCTCAGCTGCAGGACGAGACCAACTTTGGCAGTGCACGGGTTCGCTCCAAGCCAGCACTGCTGTTCAAGAAGAGCTTCCAGTAGCGCCTTAGTGCAGGGGGACTTGGTGCGTTGTCCTGCCCCTGCCCTCAGAGGGGGGCCACCTGCTCTTCTGGAGGAGAATCAGGGAGGGGGAAGTGCAGAGTCCCACCTGGAGTTGCGACACCCCTTGTCTGATGTCAGGGAAGGGGTGGGCGGGGATGTGTGCTGTCCTGGGGCTGGACTCACCAGGTCGACTCAGCTTCTCAGCCTCCTAACCTCCCCACACACACCCCACAAGAGTCTCCAATAATATGTAATTGCGCCTTAGGTTCTCGGTCTTCAAACTCATACTCAGGCTCCCAGGTCCCTTGATTCAGCCAATTCCTCTGTGCTCTTTCTTCTATTAGATACAGTCCATGAGGGAGGGGCTGGGGGATGGGGCTGGAGGAACCCCAGCAACACTGACCTCAACTGACTAAAGAGAGCCGGGGCCTGCGCTCTCACACATGTGCGAGGATCCTTAAGGTGGAATCGAGGGGGCCAGTTAGAGGCAGTCCTTGCTGCCTCAAGTGAGTATGGATCACCGTCGGGTGGGGAGCACGCTGACCCCTGAGAAGTACTGTTAGGAGGATGTGTTTCTCCCTCGGCTTCAAGGACGTGGGTGGGCTTCAGGGCTCCAGTTCCCCTCCAGGCCTCGAGATCTGACTGCACCCCAGTGGCCTTGCAGACCTGGCTTCCTGTCCCAGAACTTTCCAGGCTCCAGGAAGAATCCAGACTGCAGAGATGGTGCCTGAGCGCTCCAGCTTAAAAAGTGCTGGCCCTGGGGACCCAACAGTGGAGGGAGGAAGGGTGAAGGGAGTAGGGGTGTAGGGTAGGGAGGGGTGGCTGCCCTGGGAGTTGTTGAGAGAGAAATATCGCCCCCCACACCCCCTTCGCCCTGCAACTGACCCATTGATGCCATAGGATCTCAGGGCCGTTTAGTCAGAGATGCCTCTGCTTCTTTACTCCTGTGTTCAAAACTATGCAAAACCAACTCTTCATCCACTTGCTGCCTTGCCAGGACTTTTAAAGCACTGTTCTTTTGAAGCACTCATTCCCTAAACTGCAGTTTGGAGCTGTCCCAGCTATTTAAAAGTGTTCTCCTTAAACTGAGACTAAATCCTACTCTTCTGGAAAAACGACCTTCACTTCAGAGGAGATCGTCTTTTCTGCCCATTCCTTCTTTCTACTTCCCTCTTAAGCACCCCTGTGCTCAAAGAACTTGGTGATGTATTTTTTGCTTGATGTCAAAAAGAAACCTTCCCCATGCACCCCAAAAAGCTTTTCTGGAACATAGGTGTTTCAAAACCATGACAGTGTTTTGCAGTTAGTATACACTGGGTAGACTGCCTAGCAATCCCTCCAAGAGCCAGAGGTGAGCAACACCTTTACTTATTTGACTGGATGTCCTTCAAGTTTAGAAAGGTCCTATTCTTATGCTCCAGCAGATAAGACAGAACCCTGGATGGCTGTGGCTGTGATTAGATAGCTTCTGATGATTTTATTTCCCTTACTGAGCTGCTGCTTCTAGGTTAAATTCATTTTATTACCTGTCCATTGTGTGTGTGTGTGTGTGTGGTAAGTGGACCTCTCACTGTTGTGGTCTCTCCTGTTGTGGAGCACAGGCTCTGGACGCGCAGGCTCAGAGGCCATGGCTCACGGGCGTAACCGCTCCGCAGCATGTGGGATCCTCCCGGACTGGGGCACGAACCCGTGTCCCCGGCATTGCAGGCGGACTCTCAACCACTGCGCCACCAGGGAAGCCCTACCTGTCCATTTTTAAAGAAAGACTGACAAAGTCACTGTAATAGGTCAGGAGTCTGAGCTCAGGGTTTGTCAAATGTACTCACAGGGAGGAAGGTGGATAAAAATAGGTGGGTAAAATAGGAGGGTTGGAAAGTACAGCCAGGACAACCGTGTTCACCGTGCGTACTAATAAAGGCCAGAATCTCCTCATTTATGTCTGGTGGGAAGTTCTGATGGTTTCACAGGAGGGGTTTTAATTTAAACTCAAACTCAAGTTAACTCAAGTCATATTCAAACTAGGGGACTTCCCAGAGGGCGCTGAAGCACCGGCAGAGCCCACCTGCACTCGCAGTTTGGCACTCCAGGATCAGTTGGGTTTGGAGATGGGGTTGTTGTAACCCCAAGGAGGTGAGCAGAGACGAGGAGTTGATTACCGGTCTCCTCTGACTCTCTGGCCCAAATTGCCTGGCTTCACAGCGGGGACAGAGTTTTGCTTTCAGCAGCTGATGGGGCACTTCCAGGCTGGTGGGGTTGCCCAGTGGCCCGACAGCCTGACAGGCTGACTGCGGTGTGACTGCCCTTTGTTTCTCCAGAATCTGTACATCAGGAGGTGCATGGCTGCGGGAGCCCATTCACCGCCCTCCCCCAAGGGGGATGGCACCTTCCCTGGCTGTACCCTATGATCACCAGCTACTTGAAATGAATGCAAGTTTTTTGACTTCAAGGAAAAGCTCACATAACCGCTTCTGCTTCATAATGTGTGAGATTTACGATAATGGAAAGTCATTATAAAGAACAGGTAGAAAACTCACCTGTTGGTCTCCAAGTAGGAGTATATTTTGCACGAATCCCTCCTACATGAGTAGATAGTAGAGGTTTATTTTTGTTCCTGTGTGTGTAGTTGTGGCAGAGGATGTAGGTATGGTGATTTGAAGCCCTCAGAAATATTCTCAGAACTCTCAAGACTTTTCCTGATTGGAACGGAAAGAGATCTGGAAAAGAAGGAAAAGAAAAGGAGGAGGGAGAACGAATGACTGTTTTTCAGTAAATTCACCTTCCTTTTTGATTGCTCTGTTTTCTCATTTCTTTTAACTTCTATGTATGTCTAATGGAAAAATGTAGAAAGGCTGATTTTTATGCTTTAAAAGATTTTACATCACAAAGAAACTAGAAGTGGCTAATAGAACTTATTCAAGTCAATGTTACATAGAGACTTTGATATTAAATTTGTATAATAAAATGGGTTAATCCAAATTTACTCTTTCTTTTTGAGTGAATATTTGTAACATATTTTTGTAGCTAATAATTTATCCTAGATATACAAAATTGTGAGAATGGGTACCATTTTTCACCACTTAAATGAATAGATCATACACTTTAAATGACAATGTTGTGTCTTACATGTTTTTTTTAATTCATTGATTTCCAAAACTTGTGTTTATTTAATTGATTTCTATCTAATAACCAGTGTCTCCCCTTTATGGTTTCTTTATATTTTATTGATCTATATTTATTGATCTATTTACATTATTATATTAGTTTCAGAGGTACAACATAGTGCTTCATAAATGTTTAGCTTGTTCTCCATTTATACTTATTATAAAAGAGTGGCTCTATTCCCCATGCTATACTGTACGTCACTGTAGATTATTGATTTTATACATAGTGGATTCTTCCTCAGAACCTCCTACCACTATTTTGCTCCTCCACCTTGTCTCTCCCTGCTGGTAACCACTAGTCTATTCTTTAATCTGTGAGTCTGTTTTGCTGTTGTTGTTGTTGTATTCAATTTTTTAGTTGCCACGTGTAAGTGATAACCTACCAGGCTTGTTTTCTCTGAGGCTTATTTTACTAAGCATAATATCCTCCAAGTCCATCCATGTTCTTGCAAATGGCAAAATTTCATCTTTTGCTGAAGTCATCATAGAAAATCTTTTTTATCCCCTAACTTATTGATGAACAGTTAATTTGACTCTATATCTTGGCTATGGCAAATAACACTGTTATGAACATTGGTGTGCAGTTATTTTTTTGAAATAGTGTTTTTGTTTTCTTCTGATGTACCCAAGAGTGAAATTGCTGGATATTATGGTAGTTCTATTTTTAGTTTTTTGTGGAACCTCCATTCTGCTTTCCACAGTAGCTGCACTACTTCACATTCACATCAAGAGTGTACAAGAGTTTCCCTTTCTCCACATCCTCGCTAACCTTTGTTATTTGTGACCTTTTTGATGACAGCCATTCTGAAAAGACTGAGGTGATATATCTCATTGTTTTGGTTTGCATTTTATTGACGATTAGCTATGTTTAGCATCTTTGTGAGTTCTGGCTGTCTCTCTGTATTTTTTCCTTGGAAAAATGTCTATTTAGGTCTTCTCATTTTTTATAAAAAGATTTTGTGTGTTGTTCTGATATTGAGTTGTTTGTGCTGTTTCTGTAGTTTAGATACGAACCCTTGCTTGGTCATCTTTTTGGTGTTAACCTCTTATCATGCGCAAATATTGTCTCTACTTCAGCAGGTTGTCTTTTCATTTTGTCTTTGGTTTCCTTTGCTGTGCAAAATCTTTTAAGTGTAGTGAAGTCCCATTTGTTTATTTTTGCTTTTGTTTCATTTGCCTTAGTAGACTGAACCTAAAACTGTTGCTATCATTTATGTTGAAGAATGTTCTGTATATTCCTCTAGGGGTTTTATGGTCCTACATTTAGGTCTTTCTTCAGTTTTGTGTTTATTTTATATATGGTGTGCTAAAATACTCTAATTTTATTCTTTTCCATGTAGCTGACCAGTTTTCCCAGTACCACTTATTGAAGAGACAGTTTTTTCTCCATATTGCCTGCTTTGTCATAAATCAATTAAATATATGTGTGTGGGCTTCTTTCTGGGATCTCTATTCTATTCCAGTGATCTTTGAGTCTGTTTTTGCTCTTGCCCGATTCTCTTTGATTCCTCTCGCTTTTCAGTATAACCTGAAGTCAAGGTGCGTGACGCCTCCAGCTCTGTTCTTTTTCAAGATTGTTTGGCTATTTGGGGTCTTTGTGTTTCTATACAAATTTTAAAATTACTTTTTCAAGTTCTGTGAAAATGCTTTGGTATTCTGATAGGGATTGCATTAAATCTGTAGATTGTCTTTGGTAGTATGGTTATTTTAACAGTATTAATTCTTCCAATCCATGCACCTTCTATATTTTCCCATCTTTTTCTGTTGCCTTCAACTTCTTTCACCAATGACTGATAGATTTCTGAGTACATGTCTTTTACCTGCTTAGGGGTGTTTGTTCCTAAGTATCTTATTCTTTTTGGTGTGATTGCATATGGTATTGTCTTCTTAATTTTTTTCTTTCTGACAGCTTTGAGTTTTGTTTTTCCTTCTTTTTCTAATTCCTTCAGGTGTAATGTTAGGTTGTTTATTTGATATTTTTCTTGTTTCCTAAGAATAAGCTTGTATCACTGTAACTTCCCCCTGTGAACTGCGTTGGCTGTGTCGCATAGATATTGGATCATTGTGTGTTCATTTTCATTTGTCTTGGGTATTTTTAGAATCCCTCTTTAATTTCCTCAGTGTTCCTTTCTTCCCCTTTTATTCCCTTCATCTGTGATGTGAGGACTATCTTTAATATTATGTTTGGATTTCTTTCAGTTTTGTGTGTGTGTGTGTGTGTGTGTGTGTGTGTGTGTGTGTGTGGTTATTTAAGTTGCTGAGCTCTTAATTTCACATGGACACTAACAACCCTACATTGTTACTCTGCTCCCCCACAGTTACTGAATTTGACCTTATATTTTACATCTACTTGTTTTTTGTGTCCCTGAACTACTTATTGTGAATATAGATGATTTTATTACTGTTTTCTTTCATCTGTCCCATTAGCTGTGTACATGGTTTATTTACTGCCTTTGTTGAATATTTGCCTTATCCAATGAGGTTTTTCCTTTAGTAAGTTTCCTTTCCTAATTTTTATGTTTCAGTCGTGGCCTTTTCTTTTTCACTGAGAAAAGCCCCTTTAAGTTTTCTCATAAAGCTGGTTTGGCGTTGCTGAGCTCTTTTAGTTTTGCTTCTTTCTAAAACTTTAGATCTCACCATCAAATCTGAAGGAGAGCCTTGCTGGGTAGAGTATTTTTGGTTATAGGCTTTTCCCTTTCATGACTTTAAATATACCATGCCACTCCTTTCTGGCATGCAGAGGTTATCCTGAAAAGTCAGCTGATAACTTTATGCAAGTTCCCATGTTTGTAACTTGTTGTTTTTCCTTTGCTCCTTTTAATAGTGTCTTTTTATCTTTATTTTTTTGCCATTTTAATTACAGTGAGTCATGGTATGGTCCTCTTTGGGTTGATCCTGTTTTGGCCTTACTGTGTTTACTGGACATGGATGTCTGTTTTCTTTCCCAGGTTATGGAAGGTTTCAGCTCTTATGTCTTCATGTATGTTCTACACTGCTTTTTCTTTCCTTTTTTGCTTCTAAGACCAGTATAATGCAAATATTAGTACACTTGATGTTGTTTCACAAGTCTGTTCAACTGTTCTCATTTCATTTTAATCTATTGTTTTACCGTTCATCTTCAGTGATTGCCAGTACTCTCTCCTTCAGTTTTCTCATTCATTCCTTGTATCATGTGGTCTACAGTAGTTTCCTTTTAGTGTATTTTTCATTTCAGTTATTGTATTCCTCACCTCTGTTTTTTTGTTCTTTAATGGTCTCACTGTTTTTTAAAAAATTCTAACTTCTTGCTCTGGTCGTCCGTTCTTCTCCTGAGTTCTTTGATCATCTTTATAGTCATTACCTTGAACTCTTTGTTGAGGATATTGGCTAACTCCACTTCACTTAGATCTTCTGAGTTCTTATCTTGTTCCTTCATTTGGATTGTGTTTTTGTGTCACCTCATTTTTCTTAACTTGCTGTTTTTATTGCTATGTATGTAGTAGGCTCGTTACATTTCCTGACCTCGGAGAAGTGGCCTTTTGTAGGAGAGGGCCTATGTGTCCCAGCAGCCCACTGTCCCCTGGTCACTAGAACTATATGTTCTAGTTGTACCCCCTATGTGGGCTGCTTGGGCTGTTCTGTTGTGGTGGGCTGACTACTGTGGGTTGTCTGGTAGGCTTGGCTGCCCCCAGAGTGCATGTTTGCCAGACTCTGCCTTGTATGGAGGCTGTCTGTGCTGCTTGGTGAGGCTAAATCATAAGGCAGCTGGCTGCACAACTCTGGGGACACCAAATCTAGTGCTGGTTCACTATGGGTTGAATTGCAGTCCAAGTGATATCAGGGCTAGTGCCCAGTCACTGGTCCTGGGGCTATGCTGGCTACTGGGAGGAAGACACAGGTCCTGAGTTCTGGCTGCAGGACCCAGGAGTTGCAGAGTTGCTGTTGGATCACTGTCCCTGACACAGCTATCTGCAGGGTCTGAGGTATCCCTAATCTTGTGTTGGCATTCTGATGGGCAGGGTCAGGACCCACCTGTGTCCATGGCTGCTTCTGGCCTGCAAGCGAGTGTTCTGGTCACACATGCTGCTAGACTGTGGTATTCCTTGAGCTGGTGTGTGCCTGTTGGTGTATGAGGCTGATCCCACTGCTAGAGCAGGTTTGCTGTTGGGTAGCTCGAAGCTCCATGCAGTCCCTGTGCAGTAATCACCTGCTGACGGTGAGGCTGATTCCAAGGCTAGAGCAGGCTCACTTGTCAGAGGGGCCAGGGACTCTGGGGCTGGTGCCTGTCCACTGAGGTGTGGAGGCTAGTCCTGAGACTTTTGGTGGCTGGTCCCATGTCCAGGGACAGCTGTGCATTGAGAGGGTCTGAAGGCAGCCTGTTTGCTGGTTGGTGGGGCTCTGCCCCTTCTCAGTTAGTTGCTTGGCCTGCAGCATCCTAGTACTTGTGTCTATAGTCTGGTGGAAATGGGCTGGGCTAGGTCCTGAGGCTAAAAAGATAGAGGGAGGATTCTGAAATTATGCTTGCTGGTACCAGTGACCACGAGGTAGAAGGAGCTCCCCCAAATGGCTGCTGCAAGTGGCTGTGTCCCTGAGGCTGTGCTGTAGATGCCTCTTGCCTCTCTGGGAGACTCTCCAAGATCAGGAGGTAGGTGTGACTCAGGATCCTTTCAAATGACTGCTTCTGTTCTGATTCTCGGGTAATGTGGGATTTTGTGAGCATCATTTTTTTTTTTTTTTTTTTTTTTTTTTTTTGCCGTACGGGGGCCTCGCACCGTTGTAGCCTCTCCTGTTGCTGAGCACAGGCTCCGGACTCGCAGGCTCAGCATCCATGGCTCACGGGCCCAGCCACCCTGCGGCACGTGGGATACTCCCGGACCTGGGCACAAACTCGTGTCCCCTGCATCCGCAGGTGGACTCTCAACCACTGCGCCACCAGGGAAGCCCTGTTAGCATCTTTTAAGTGTGGAATTTCTATTTCCCACAACCCTCTGGCTCTCTGGAAAATAAGCACTACTGGTCTTCAAAGCCCAACTTTCTAGGAACTCTTCTTTCCAGCACAGGATCCCTGGGCTTGGGAGCCTGATGTTGGGTTCATACCCCTTGCTACCTGGGAGCACCTCAGAAATCGTAATTCTTCCATTTGTGGGCCACCCACCTGGTGGTATGGGTCTTGACTCTACTGAGATTTTGCCCTTCCTTCCTGTCTTGCCGAGGTGCCTTCCTTATATCTTTAGCTCTAAAACACCTTTTATGGTAGGTCCCGGCCTTTTTCGTCAATTGCTGTTCTGTAAACAATTGTGACATTGGTGTGCCCATGAGCGGCATCAAGCTCTGGGTCTTTGAATGCTACCATCTTGGACAATCTCTCCACTTCATTCTTAAATCATATTATTTAATTTTTCTTAGTATCTTATTTGATTAGCGACAGTTTGAAATTTATTATCACTCATGCTTACTTCTTCTGTTTTAAAAAATTAAATAGTGCATTCATTCATTTTGAAATGAAGGTACTGACATGTGAATTTCCATACCTCAAAAATCAAGGGTAGGGGCTTCCCTGGTGGCGCAGTGGTTGAGACTCCGCCTGCCGATGCAGGGGACACAGGTTCGTGCCTCGGTCCAGGAAGATTCCACATGCCGCAGAGCCGCTGGGCCCATGAGCCATGGATGCTGAGCCTGCTCGTCCGGAGCCTGCGCTCCGCAACGGGAGAGGCCACAACGGTGAGAGGCCCGCGTACCGCAAAAAACAAAGCCAAAAAAAATCAAGTGTAGGACAAAGGCTTTTCTACCTGTGTTACTCTGAAACTCTGCACCTGACCCCAGCCTGGGGATTAACCTCTTTCACCCATGCTCACCTTCTGTTTTTGGACCGTTAACCATCACTGCATCTGTATGTGTGTTGACAAAGTGAACTCTAGTCTTTCCAGTTTTTGTGTTTTGTTTTTTGGATTAGGGAACAGTCCTACTATGAATGTACATTTAGCGGTCTGCTGAAGTTCATATATAAACCTGTCAAGCACATTACCAGAATTGGGATTGCTTGTATATACAATTTGATAAATTTTAGAGACAATGGTAGAAAGAAGTAAATTGTATTTCAAATCCCACAATATTCTCACACCATGAAAACCCTTCCCTTTTTAATATATTTGTGTGTAGTTTATCTTTATGCCCATAATATATTTCCCAGAGATGCGTGTTATGTTTCTTGCTAGCAGATTTATCATATTGTTCAAAGTCAGGCATTTAGTGGTTTAACATGATCATATTTCCATGAACTTGCAAATACAAGATCTTCCCTCACACTGTCTTTTACTCCCTCCTGTTTTATATTGCCCTCCTAATTCTCAGTCCTGGTCTTTCTTTATGTTCTTCATCAACCTGGATAGGTTATACTATTTTCTCCCTTACTCAAGACCAATAGAATAGAATAGAACACCCAGAAATAAACCCTGATATATGGCCAAATGATTTTTGACAAGTTGCCAAGACTTTTCAAAGTGGAAAGGATAATATTTTCAACAAATGGTGCTGAGAAGTCTTGTTGTCAACATGCAAAAGCAGGAAGATGGACCCTTACCTAACACCATATGCAAACATTAATGAAAACGTATCAAGAAACTAAATATAAGACTTAATAAAATAAAAAGTCTTAGAAGACGACACAGGACAAGAGCTTCATAACATTGGATTTGGCAGTGTTTTCCTCACTATTAAATGAAGGAACAAAAAATGTACAGCTAACAAAAAAATAAACAATTTGCAGTACATAATTTTAAAAAAATGTGTATCAAAGAAATGTAAACAGAATAAAACGGCAACCCACAAGATGGGAGAAAATATTTGAAAGCCATCTATCTGACAAGACATTTCTATTCAGAATATACAGAGAACTCCTACAACTCAACAAAAAGCAAACACCCTGATTAAAAAATGGATCAAAGACTTGAATAGAGCGTTCTTCAAAAAGATGCACAAACGACTAAGCACTTGAATAGATGCTCCATATCACTAAATGCATGTTTATATATTTGTGTGCATGCATACACACACAAGCACACAGACACATACACAAGCAGAAAACAAGTATTGGTGAGGATGTGAGGGAGTTGGAAGGATTGTGCTGTCAGTGGGAATGTAGAATGATACAGCTGCTTTGCAAAAGAGTATGGCAAGTTTTCAGATATTGAAAAATAGAATTACTACATGATCAAGGAATTTTACTATGAGGTATACCCAAAGGAATTGAAATCAGGGTCCTAAAGAAATATTTGTACTCCAGTGTTTAGAGCAGTAATAATCACAGTAGCTAAAATAAGAAAGCAACCTAAGTGTTCATCCACTAGTGCCTGGATAAACAAAGTGTGGTATACCCATATAATACAATATTGTTCACTGTTAAGAAGGAAAAGATCTATGAATATGCTACAACATGGATGAGTCTTGAGGAAATTTAGATACCAAAATGCCATTTTTTGACATTTAGTGAGTTATAACAATACAACTACTTATTTCAATTATATGGGGTACTTAGTGTAGTCAAAACCATAGAAATTGGGAGGGTAATGATGCTTTTCAGGTGGTTGTGGAACAAAAAGGAAAGTTATGTTTAAAGGATATAGAGTTACAGTTTTAAAACATAGAAAAGAATTAGAAAGATAAATGGTGATGTTCATTGCCCAATAATATGAACGTATTTAATATCACTGAATGGTGCACTTCATAATAATTAACATGTTATATTTTATGTTATTTTATTTTACTAACATACAGAATTGGGAAAGAATGTAATATCAGGAAAGGGAGTGACCCTGGGATAGAGCAGAGAGTAATCAGAAGGGTGAGACACTGCATATGTTGAAGAAGAAGAGCTGAGAGTCTTCATTGGACAGAAGAGACTTTATAAAAAAGGGAAAAAATACTCTGAGGGTGTATTAAATAGATATTTGTGGGTGTACTGCTATCTCCCATGGGTTATCTTAAAGAGTCTTTAATAAAGTCCATAAGGCTTGCTGAGGCTTTTTTAAAAACTGGATTCCCTAGGTGATAATTAGAGGGTGGTACTTAAGTCTATGTCTAGGTTGACAGATTTTGCAGGGAAGACGAACCTGAGAACAGTGGAGGTCCTGAGAGTGTAAGTACATGGAAATTAGAAAAAAAATAAGGGGAATTAGGAAAACTTTGGACTTCGAAGGTCATGTATTACTGAGTCAGACCTGAGGTTTCTAAGGAGTTATATACACAGTTGCTCTTTGGATTACTTGTTGATAAAGATAAGTGGAAAAACTAGAGTCATTTCCAAGTGTAGGTAAGATATAATGAGAGGATGGAGGTGGAAAGTAGGGAGACCCAGAGAAAAGTTGGAAGGTCACATTGGGCCACGATGGTGGTAATATCCCGCAGAACAGACGGTAGGGCAGACTATGGATTCATCTTTCTTATTTCGGCTCCCCACCTCATCCTTAATAATTCTTTGGGAATATTTCATTGCTCTGTGATGCAGGTACAGAATTCGAGTGAGGAGACTACACCCTCAGAGTCCAGCTGTCTGAGTCCTCAGTGTGCTTCAAATGATGGAGAGTTATTGCTTCTTTATGAGAAGAGTTAGTACCTCGTAGCTAAGCTTAAGCTGGAGCTTATGCAATATTGATTCCATTTTATATATACTGATGACATGGAGGTTCTTCCTCCTCTTTTCTTGACCATTATGAAATGAATCTATATTTCTCAATATTTGGGTATATCAGATAAATACATTAAGGAAAAGAATCTTATATACTGCTGCCTGCATAGTTTGCTCTTTCTTGTTTCTCTTTTACCTTTAGTAAATTAGCACAGGGAGAGACCTTGAAATGTTCTAATCAGGAGAGATTAGCACATCATATTTCTAGAGAGGTTGGTTGGACAGAGCATGGGTGCCAGTGAGAATCAAAGCTTCTGTTTCTACTTGGAATTGTACCTGAATAGAGTAGAGGGCTCCAGGAATTATCGTAGAATATTGCAATATCCCTGCAGGAGATCATTAAGAGAGGCAGGATCTGGTACCAGATCAGTGTACTGTGACATGTTTGTCAGTCATCTGATGTGAGATTCTCACAGCCAATTGCATATGATAGGGCTGAGTGCACAGTGATGAAGAACCTGTGAAAGCCTCTGATTGCATGCTAAAGATGAAGCTCTGATTTTGGGGAGAATTTTCTTACCTGACTGAATGTCACCCTTCTGTGGGGATGAGATTCTGTGTTTTTCCTCTTGATGACCACTGACTGAAAATCATTAGAGGATCATGTCTAGAAAGCATTCTTTATTTAATTTCTTAAAGAAGAAGACATAGAAAACATATTTATCCACTTACAAATTGAGGATCAAGGGGAGTGACATCAGTGAAAATGTCCAAGTAGGGAGCTCTGGCTTGTGTCCATCGCCAGAAACACTGACATACGTGGTAAAACCTGTCAGAATGATCTTATCAACACATGTAAGTTTTCTTTTTCACCCTGTAGATTTATCTTTCATTGAAACATAACTTACTACAGGATGTGGAGAATAAACAGGGAAGTAGAACCTGCATTTCCTGATGAGAGAATCACTAAGTCACATTAGCTGTTCGGAGCTATGTCTTACTCACCGTGACTATAATTAAAACAAACAAAACACTTTTTTTTTTGTAAGTCAGTTCTGACATTTCCTCGTTAAAGACAAGGTAACAGATACAGACTTAGATCTACCAGAATTGAGCAAAATTTTGATTGTACCTGTGTTGAATATATGAGCATGACCTGCTACAAATCTTCATTATACTTATTGCCACAACTGATAAATTCCCTTTTTCCACTCCTGATATGTTGCATGTAAGGAATGCATAGGTCACTAACCCCAGCTGGTCCACAGGTAAACTCTGCCACATGGATTACTGCATGTTTTCCTGCTGGAATACCACACATTCTCGAGTATCATGCCTGCAGAGTATCTGGGCTCTTCTTTTTTCTGGATAAAGGTTAGATAATCACCTAATTTTATGAGAAATATATAAATTGCATTTGCATATTCTTCAGGTTTTAATTTGTCCATTCTCTTTCAAGTCCTAAGCTCAAATATTAAACTGATTTCCAAGAGGGTGGTAAATAAGACAGCTACATTTATGCTCCAAAATTAGCAAAAAAGCGTAATATAATTATAAATGCATTAATGTGTGATTAATATGTAGATACTTATGTAAATGCAATTTTAGTAATGCTTTGTGGAGAGCTTCAGAATCTAGGTATTTAAAAAAAAAGACATTGGAGTTCTTGAAAGTCTCAGGGAATTATAGAGAAGTCTTTGTGTCTATAAATATCAATCTGAAATAATGCATATTCTCAGAAATAAACTAGGCATAAAATTGTAGGAAAACACTTCATGAAACGAAAGAGCACGTGATGGCCATACAAGAAAAAGAATATTCTCAGAGAATAATGAACAGTGTGGAGATCAGCAGAAGGGTAATACAGATTCAGAGCGTAATACTTTGGAGAGCCTAATTATGAGTTCCTCATATTTCATCTTTGGAAAGACGGTAGTCATCTGAAATATGATGTTATAAGATGACGTTAACATACTTAAATACTTTTGTTTAGAAATGACCACTTAGAACCAGAATAAATGAAAGAGAACACAAAATTATGTTTCAGTTGATTTTTGAAGATCTCAGGTGAGTGCTGATAATTTAAAAATACATGATGTCTTTCACTGCAAAGTAAAGGAGCTGTCACAGTGGAGGATTCCTGGACTGAATGTCAATATTATGACATAGTGTGAGTGTGTTTTGTGTTTGGTAATTGCTATCATTGTTGCTGTTGTTGTGGTCATCCATTTACTATGCTTTGTGTCAGTTGATTTATCTCTTGTAAAAATAAAATACAGTGTGTGAGGGGGTGTTCTGAAGATGGCAGAAGAGTAAGACACGGAGATCACCTTCCTCCCCACAGATACACCAGAAATACATCTACACATGGAACAACTCCTACAGAACATCTACTGAACACTTGCAGAAGACCTCAGACCTCCCAAAAGGCAAGAAACTTCCCACGTACCTGGGTAGGGCAAAAAAAAAAACAGAGACAAGAGGATAAGGACGGGACCTGCACCAGTGGGAGGGAGCTGTGAAGGAGGAAAGGCTTCCACACACTAGGAAGCCCCTTCGCAGGCGGAGACTGCGGGTGGCGAAGCAGGGAACTTTGGAGCCGCAGAGGAGAGCACAGCAACAGGGGTGTGGAGGGCAAAGCGGGGAATTTCCCACACAGAGGATCGGTGCCGACGGGCACTCAACAGCCCGAGAGGCTTGTCTGCTCACCTGCCGGGGCGGGCGGGGCTGGGAGCTGAGGCTTGGGCTTTGGTCAGAGCACAGGGAGAGGACTGGGGTTGGCAGCGTGAACACAGCCTGAAGGGGTAACTGCACCGCAGCTAGCTGGAAAGTAGTTCGGGAAAAGGTCTGGAGCTGCCGAAGAGGCAAGAGACTTTTTCTTCACTCTTTGTTTTCTGGTGCGCGAGGAGAGGGGATTAAGAGCACTGCTTAAAGGAACGCCAGAGACGGGCGCAAGCCGCGGCTAAAAGCATGGACCCCAGAGACGGGCGCGAGCCGCGGCTAAAAGCGCGGACCCCAGAGATGGGTGGGAGACGCTAATGCTGCTGCTGCTGCTACCAAGGGGCCTGTGTGTGAGCACAGGTCACTATCCACACACCCCTTCCAGGAAGCCTGTGCAGCCCACCACTGCCAGGTTCCCGGGATCCAGCGACAACTTCCCCGGGAGAACACATGGCGGGCCTCAGGCTGGTGCAATGTCACACCAGCCTCTGCCGCCACAGACTTGGCCCGCACTCCGCGCCCCTCCCTCCCCCCAGCCTGAGTGAGCCAGAGCCCCCGAATCAGAGGCTCCTTTAACCCCGTCCTGTCTGAGCAAAAAACAGACGCCCTCCAGCGACCTACACGCAGAGGCGGGGCCAAATCCAACGCTGAGCCCCTGGGAGCTGTGAGAACAGAGAAAGGGAAATCTCTCCCAGCAGCCTCAGGAGCAGTGGATTAAAGCTCCACAATCAACTTGATGTACCTTGCATCTGTGGAATACATGAATAGACAACGAATCATCCCAAATTGAGGAGGTGGACTTTGAGAGCAAGATTTATGATTTTTTCCCCTTTTCCTCTTTTGTGAGTGTGTATGTGTATGATTCTGTGTGAGATTTTGTCTGTATAGCTGTGCTTCCACCATCAGTCCTAAGGTTCTATCCGTCCATTTTTTTTAATAATTATTTTATAAATTAATAACTTTATTATATTTTATTTTATTTTACGTTATCTTCTTTCTTTTTTCCTTCCTTCCCTCCTTCCTTCCTTCCTTCCTCCCACCGTCCCTCCCTCCCTCCTTTCTTTCCTTCTTTCCTTCTTTTCTTTCTTTCTTTCTTCCTTCCTTCCCTTCTTTCTTTCTTTCTTCCTACTTCTACTAATTCTTTGTCTACTTTTTCTCCCTTTTATTCTGAGCCGTGTGGATGAAAGGCTCTTGGTGCTCCAGCCAGGAGTCAGTGATGTGCCTCTAGGGGGGAGAGCCAACTTCAGGACACTGGTCAACAAGACACCTCCCAGCTCCACATAATATCAAAAGGCGAAAATCTCCCAGAGATCTCCATCTCAACACCAGCACCCAGCTTCACTCAACGACCAGCAAGCTACAGGGCTGGACACCCTATGCCAAACAACTAGCAAAACAGGAACAGAACCCCACCTGTTAGCAGAGAGGTTGCCTAAAATCATAAGTCCTCAAACACACCAAAACACACCGCCAGACGTGGACCTGCCCACCAGAGAGACAAGATCCAGCCTCATCCACCAGAACACAGGCACTAGTCCCCTCCACCGGGAAGCCTACACAACCCACTGAACCAACATTAGCCACTGGAGACAGACATCAAAAACAACGGGAAATACGAACCTGCAGCCTGCAAACAGGAGACCCCAAACACAGTAAGATAAGCAAAATGAGAAGACAGAAAAACACACAGCAGGTGAAGGAGCAAGATAAAAACGCACCAGACCTAACAAATGAAGAGGAAATAGGCAGTCTACCTGAAGAAGAATTCAGAATAATGATAGTAAAGATGACCCAAAATCTTGGGAATAGAATAGACAAAATGCAAGAAACATTTAACAAGGACCTAGAAGAACTAAAGATGAAAGAAACGATGAACAACACAATAAATGAAATGAAAAACACTCTAGAAAGGATCAGTAGCAGAATAACTGAGGCAGAAGAATGGATCAGTGACCTGGAAGATAAAATAGTGGAAATAACTACTGCAGAGCAGAATAAAGAAAAAAGAATGAAAAGAACTGAGGACAGTCTCAGAGACCTCTGGGACAACATTAAACGCACCAACATTCGAATTATACAGGTTTCAGAGGAAGAGAAAAAGAAAGGGACTGAGAAAATATTTGAAGAGATTATAGTTGAAAGCTTCCCTAATATGGGAAAGGAAATAGTTAATCAAGTCCAGGAAGCACAGAGAGTCCCATACAGGATAACTCCAAGGACAAATACGCCAAGACACATATTATCAAACTGTCAAAAATTAAATACAAAGAAAGCGTATTAAAAGCAGGACGGGAAAAACAACAAATAACACACAAGGGAATCACCATATGGTTAACAGCTGATCTCTCAGCAGAAACTCTGTAAGCCAGAAGGGAGTGGCAGGACATACTGAAAGTGATGAAGGAGAAAAACCTGCAACCAAGACTACTCTACCCAGCAAGGATCTCATTCAGACTTGATGGAGAAATTAAAACTTTTACAGACAAGCCAAAGCTGAGAGAGTTCACCACCACAAACCAGCTTTACAACAAATGCTAAAGGATCTTCTCTAGGCAAGAAACACAAGAGAAGGAAAAGACGTACAATAACGAACTCAAAACAATTTAGAAAATGGGAATAGGAACATACATATTGATAATTACCTTAAATGTAAATGGACCAAATGCTCCCACCAAAAGGCACAGATTGGCTGGATGGATACAAAAACAAGACCCATATATTTGCTGTATACAAGAGACCCACTTCAGACCTAGAGACGCATACAGACTGAAAGTAAGGGGATGGAAAAAGATATTCCATGCAAATGGAAACCAAAAGAAAGCTGGAGTAGCAATTCTCATATCAGACAAAATAGACTTTAAAATAAGGTCTATTAGAAGAGACAAAGAAGGACACTACATAATGATCAAGGGATCGATCCAAGAAGAAGATATAACAATTGTAAATATTTATGCACCCAACATAGGAGCACCTCAATACATAAGGCAAATACTAACAGCCATAAAAGGGGAAATCGACAGTAACACATTCATAGTAGGGGACTTTAACACCCCACTTTCACCCATGGACAGATCATCCAAAATGAAAATAAATAAGGAAACACAAGCTTTTAATGATACATTAAACAAGATGGACTTAATTGATATTTATAGGACACTCCATCCAAAAACAACAGAATACACATTTTTCTCAAGTGCTCATGGAACATTCTCCAGGATAGATCATATATTTGGCCACAAATCAAGCCTTGGCAAATTTAAGCAAATTGAAATTGTATCAAGTATCTTCTCCGACCACAATGCCATAAGACTAGATATCAATTACAGGAAAAGATCTGTAAAAACTACAAACACATGGAGGCTAAACAATACACTACTTAATAACGAAGTGATCACTGAAGAAATCAAAGAGGAAATAAAAAAATACCTAGAAACAAATGACAATGGAGACACGATGACCCAAAACATATGGAATGCAGCAAAAGCAGTTCTAAGAGGGAAGTTTATAGCAATACAAGCCCACCTTAGGAAACAGGAAACATCTCAAATAAACAACCTAACCTTGCACCTAAAGAAATTAGAGAAAGAAGAACAAAGAAACCCCAAAGTTAGCAGAAGGAAAGAAATCATAAAAATCAGATCAGAAATAAATGAAATGAAGGAAACAAGAGCAAAGATCAATAAAACTAAAAGCTTGTTCCTTGAGAAGATAAACAAAATAGATAAACCATTAGCCAGACTCATCAAGAAAAAAAGGGAGAAGACTCAAATCAATAGAATTAGAAATGAAAAAGGAGAAGTAACAACTGACACTGCAGAAATACAAAAGATCATGAGAGATTACTACAAGCAGCTCTATGCCAATAAAATGGACAACCTGGAAGAAATGGACAAATTCTTAGAAAGGCACAACCTGCCAGACTGAATCAGGAAGAAATAGAAAATATGAACAAACCAATCACAAGCACTGAAATTGAAACTGTGATTAAAAATCTTCCAACAAACAAAAGCCCAGGACCAGATGGCTTCACAGGCAAATTCTATCAAACATTTAGAGAAGAGCTAACACTTATCCTTCTCAAACTCTTTCAAAATATAGCAGAGGGAGGAACACTACCAAATTCCTTCTACGAGGCCACCATCACCTTGATACCAAAACCAGACAAGGATGTCACAAGGAAAGAAATCTACAGGCCAAACATAGATGCAAAAATCCTCAACAAAATACTAGCAAACAGAATCCAACAGCACATTAAAAGGATCATACAGCATGATCAAGTGTGGTTTATTCCAGGAATGCAAGGATTCTTCAACATACGCAAATCAATCAATGTGATAAACCATATTAACAAATTGAAGGAGAAAAACCATATGATCATCTCAGTAGATGCAGAGAAAGCTTTTGACAGAATTCAACACCCATTTATGATAAAAACCCTGCAGAAAGTAGGCATAGAGGGAACTTTCCTCAACATAATAAGAGCCATATATGACAAACCCACAGCCAACATCATCCTCAATGGTGAAACACTGAAAGCATTTCCAGTAAGATCAGGAATAAGACAAGGTTGCCCACTCTCACCACTCTTATTCAATATAGTTTTGGAAGTCTTAGCCACAGCAATCAGAGAAGAAAAGGAAATAAAAGGAATCCAAATCGGAAAAGAAGAAGTAAAGATGTCACTGTTTGCAGATGACATGATACTATACATAGAGAATCCTAAAGATGCTATCAGAAAACTACTAGAGCTAATCAATGAGTTTGGTAAAGTTGCAGGATACAAAATTAATGCACAGAAATCTCTGGCATTCCTATACTCTAATGATGAAAACTCTGAAAGGGAAATCAAGAAAACACTCGCATTTACCATTGCAACAAAAAGAATAAAATATCTAGGAATAAACCTACCTAAGGAGACAAAAGACCTGTATGCAGAAAATTATAAGACACTGATGAAAGAAATTAAAGATGATACAAATAGATGGAGAGATATACCATGTTCTTGGATTGGAAGAATCAACATTGTGAAAATGGGTCTACTACCCAAAGCAATCTACAGCTTCAATGCAATCCCTATCAAAGTACCAGTGGCATTTTTCACAGAACTAGAACAAAAAATTTCACAATTTGTGTGGAAACACAAAAGACCCCGAATAGCCAGAGCAATCTTGAGAACGAAAAACGGAGCTGGAGGAATCAGGCTCCCTGACTTCAGACTATACTACAAAGCTACAGTAATCAAGACAGTATGGTACTGGCACAAAAACAGAAAGATCAATGGAACAGGATAGAAAACCCAGAGATAAACCCACGCACATATGGTCACCTTATCTTTGATAAAGGAGGCAGGAGTGTACAGTGGAGAAGGGACAGCCTATTTAATAAGTGGTGCTGGGAAAACTTGACTAGTACATGTAAAAGTATGAGATTAGATCACTCCCTAACACCATATAAAAAACTAAGCTCAAAATGGATTAAAGACCTAAATGTAAGGCCAGAAACTATCAAACTCTTAGAGGAAAACAGGCAGAACACTCTATGACATAAATCACAGCAAGATCCTTTTTGACCCACCTCCTAGAGAAATGGAAAGAAAAACAAAAATAAACAAATGGGACCTCATGAAACTTCAAAGCTTTTGCACAGGAAAGGAAACCATAAACAAGACCAAAAGACAACCCTCAGAATGGGAGAAAATATTTGCAAATGAAGCAACTGACAAAGGATTAATTTCCAAAATTTATAAGCAGCTCATGCAGCTCAATAACAAAAAAACAACCCAATCCAAAATTGGGCAGAAGACCTAAATAGACATTTCTCCAAAGAAGATATACAGACTGCCAACAAACACATGAAAGAATGCTCAGCATCATTAATCATTAAGGAAATGCAAATCAAAACTACAATGAGATATCATCTCACACCAGTCAGAATGGCCATCATCAAAAAATCTAGAAACAATAAATGCTGGAGAGGGTGTGGAGAAAAGGGAACACTCCTGCACTGCTGGTGGGAATGTGAATTGGGACAGCCGCTATGGAGAACAGTATGGAGGTTCCTTAAAAAACTACAAATAGAACTACCATATTATCCAGCAATCCCACTACTGGGCATATACCCTGAGAAAACCATAATTCAAAAAGAGTCATGTACCAAAATGTTCATTGTAGTTCTACTTACAGTAGCCTGGAGATGGAAACAACCTAAGTGCCCATCATCGGATGGATGGATACAGAAGATGTGGCACATATATACAATGGAATATTACTCAGCCATAAAAAGAAACGAAATTGAGCTATTTGTAATGAGATGGATAGACCTAGAGTCTGTCATACAGAGTCAAGTAAGTTAGAAAGAGAAAGACAAATACCATATGCTAACACATATATATGGAATTTAAGGGAAAAAATGTCATGAAGAACCTAGGGTTAAGACAGGAATAAAGACACAGACCTACTGGAGAATGGACTTCAGGATATGGGAAGGGGGAACGGTGAGCTGTGACAAAGCGAGAGAGAGGCATGGACATATATACACTACAAACGTAAGGTAGCTAGCTAGTGGGAAGTAGCTGCATGGCACAAGGATATCAGCTTGGTGCTTCGTGACTGCCTGGAGGAGCAGGATAGGGAGGGTGGGAGGGAGGGAGATGCAAGAGGGAAGAGATATGGGAACATATGTATATATATAAGTGATTCAATTTGTTATAAAGCAGAAACTAACACACCATTGTAAAGCAATTATACCCCAATAAAGATGTTAAAAAAAAATACAGTGTGTATGTGGAAAAAAAACATATATGATGTCTTGATAAAGTTGTATGGAATTTGAGATCTGGAAAAAGGCATTTCTTTTCTGTAATGTTAGGATGCTAATTGGACATTTTTGCAAGAAATTGATTTCAGGATGCAAATCTCGTGTCTTTAAGGTGGGAAGTCTGTTCATGGCAGAACGTTCTATTAAACTTGTGTGAGTGCAGAAATATTTCTGTGGAAGGAAGAAGTCACGAATCCCTTTTTAACAGTTTGTGGTTTATGGTATACTGAATGAGCAAAATGGCTATTTATGAACTTTAGAAAAAAATTATATAGTTTTCCTGCATTTATATAATGAAGCTGATGTAGAATTTCAAAAGTTATTTATTTTGAAAAACAGTGTAATCAATTTGACATAATTCATATATATTGAACCCGTGGTACACACACACAATAAAACTTACATTCAAAAAATCTTTTGCGCTTAAGAAATATTTTCTAGTGTAGTTGATTTACAATGTTGTGGGTTTTTTAAATACATGTTTTTGGAGTATAATTGCTTTATAACACTGTATTAGTTTCTGCTTTACAACAAAGTGAATCACCTATATGTATACATATATCCCCACATCCCCCCGTCTTGAGCCTCCCTCCCACACTCCCTATCCCCCCCTTCTAGGGGACATAATGCACTGAGCTGATCTCCCTGTGCTATGCAGCAGCTTACCACTAGCTTTTTTACATTTGGTAGTGTATATATGTCAGTGCTACTCTCTCACTACGTCCCTGTCTCCCCTTCCACCCTTTGTCCTCAAGTCCGTTCTCTACATCTGTGTCTTTATTCCTGCCCTGTCGCTGGTTTCGTCAGTACCATTTTTCTAGATTCCATATATATGTGTTCACATACGGTATTTGTTTTTCTCTTTCTGACTTACTTTACTCTGTATGACAGACTCTAGGTCCAACCACCTCACTACGAATATCTCAATTTTGTTCCTTTTTATGGCTGAGTAATACTCCATTGTATATATGGGCCACATCTGCTTTATATATTCATCTGTCGATGGACATTTAGGTTGCTTCTACATCCTGGCTATTGTAAATAGTGCTACAGTGAATATTGTGGTACATGTATCTTTTTGAATTATGGGTTTTTGTTCCAGTTTTCTGAAAAATGCCATTGGTAGTTTGATAGGGATTGCATTGAATCTGTAGATTGCTTTGGGTAGTATAGTCATTTTCACAATGTTGATTCTTCCAATCCAAGAACATGGTATATCTCTCTATCTGTTTGTGTCATCTTTGATTCCTTTCATCAGTGTCTTAGAGTTTGTTGAGTAAATGACTTTTGTCTCCTCAGGTAGGTTTATTCCTAGGTATTTTATTCTTTTTCTTGCAGTGGTAAATGGTAGTGTTTCCTTAATTTCTCTTTCAGATTTTTCATTTTTAGTGTATAGGAATGAAAGAGATGTCTACATTAATTTTGTATGCTGCAACCTTATCAGATTCATTGATTAACTCTTGTAGGTTTCTGGTAGCATCTTTAGGATTCTCTATGTATAGTATCATGTTATCTGCAAAGAGTGAGAGCTTAACTTGTTATTTTCCGATTTGGATTATTTTATTTCTTTTTCTTCTCTGGTTGCTGTAGCTGAAAATTCCAAAAATGTGTTGAATAATAGTGGTGAGAGTGGGCAACCTTGTCTTTTTCCTGGTCTTGGTGGAAATGGTTTCACTTTTTCACCATTGAGAAAGATATTGGCTGTGGGTTTGTCATATATGGCCTTTATTATGTTGAGGAAAGTTCCCTCTATGCCTACTTTCTGGAGGTTTTTTATCATAAATGGGTGATTAATATCATCTAAAGCATTTTCTGTGTCTATTGAGATGACCATATGGTTTTTATCCTTTAGTTTTTTAATATGGTATATCACATTGATTTGCATGTATTGAAGAATCCTTGCATCCTGGGATAGACCCCACTTGAACTTGGTGTATGATCCTTTTAATGCGCTGTTGGATTCTGTTTGATAGTATTTTGCTGTGTATTTTTGCATCTATGTTCATCAGTGATATTGGCCTGTAGTTTTCTTTGTGACATCTTTGTCTGGTTTTGGTATCAGGAAAATGGTGGTCTCATATAATAAATTTGGGAGAGTTCCCCCCTCTGCTATATTTTGGAAGAGTTTGAGAGGGATAGGTGTTAACTCTTCTCTAAATGTTTGGTAGAATTTGCCTGTGAAGCCATCTGGTTCTGGGCTATTGTTTTTTGGAAGATTTTTAATCACAATCTCTATTTCAGTGCTTGGGTTTGGTTTGTTTATAGTTTATATTTCTTCCTAGTTCAGTCTTGGAAGCTTGTGCTTTTGTAAGAATTTGTCCATTTCTTCCAGGTTGTCCATTTTATTGGTGTATAGTTGCTTGCAGTAATCTCTCATGATTCTTTGTATTTCTGCAGTGTCATTTGTTACTTCTCCTTATTCATTTGTAATTCTGTTGATTTGAGTCTTCTCCCTTTTTTTCTTGATGAGTCTGGCTAATGGTTTATCAATTTTGTTTATGTTCTCAGAGAACCAGCTTTTAGCTTTCTTGATCTTTGCTATTGTTTCCTTCATTTCTTTTTCATTTATTTCTGATCTGATCTTTATGATTTCTTTCCTCTGCTGACTTTTTTCTTTGTTTCTTTCTCTAATTGCTTTAGGTGTAAGGTTAGCTTGTTTATTTGAGATGTTTCTTGTTTCTTGAGGTAGGATTGTAGTGCTATAAACCTCCCTTTTAGAACTGCTTTTGCTGCATCCCATAGGTTTGGGGTCTTCATGTTTTCATCGTCATTTGTTTCTAGGTATTTTTTTTTTAATTTCCTCTTTGATTTCTTCAGTGATGTGTTGGTTATTAAGTAGTGTATTATTTAGCCTCCATGTGTTTGTATTTCTGTACAGGTTTTTTCCTGTAATTGATATCTAGTCTGATAGCATTGTGGTCGGAAAAGATACTTGATACAATTTCAATTTTCATAAATTTACCAAGGCTTGATTTGTGACCCAAGATATGATCTATCCTGGAGAATGTTCCACGAGCGCTTGAGAAAAAGTGTATTCTGTTGTTTTTGGATGGAATGTCCTATAAATATCAATTAAGTCCATTTTGTTTAATGTATCATTTAAAGCTTGTGTTTCCTTATTTATTTTCATTTTGGATGATCTGTTCATTGGTGAAAGAGGAGTGCTAAAGTCCCCTACTATGATTGTGTTAATGTCCATTTCCCTTTTTATGGCTGTTAGCATTTGCCTTATGTATTGAGATGCTCCTGTGTTGGGTGCATAAATATTTACAATTGTTATATCTGCTTCTTGGATTGATCCCTTGATCATTATGTAGTGTCCTTCTTTGTCTCCTGTAATAGTCTTTATTTTAAATTCTTTTTTGTCTGATATGAGAATTGCTACACCAGCTTTCTTTTGATATCCATTTGCATGGAATATCTTATTCCATCCCCTATCTTTCAGTCTGTATGTGTCCTTGGGTCTGAAATGAGTCTCTTGTAGACACATATTTACCAGGCATGTTTTTGGATCCATTCAGCCAGTCTATGTCTTTTGGTTGGAGCATTTAACCATTTACATTTAAGGTAATTATTGACATGTATGTTCTCATTACCATTTTCTTGATTGTTTTGGGTTTGCTATGGTAGGTGTTTTCCTTCTCTTGTATTTCCTGACTAGAGAAGTTCCTTTAGCATTTCTTGTAAAGCTGGTTTGGTGGTTCTGAATTCTCTTAGCTTTTGCTTCTCTGTAAAGGTTTTAATTTCTCTGTCAAATCTGAATGAGATCCTTGCTGGGTCAAGTAATCTTGGTTGTAGCTTTTCCCCTTTCATCATTTAAATATGTCCTACCAGTCCCTTCTGGGTTGCAGAGTTTCTGCTGAAAATCATTTGTTAACCTTATGGGGATTCCCTTGTATGTTATTTGTTGTTTTTCTCTTGCTGCTTTTAATATTTTTTCTTTGTATTTAATTTTTTTTTTTTTTTTTTTTTTTTGCGGTACGTGGGCCTCTCACTGTTGTGACCTCTCCCGTTGTGGAGCATAGGCTCCGCACGTGCAGGCTCAGCGGCCATGGCTCACAGGCCCAGCCGCTCCACGGCATGTGGGATCTTCCCAGACCAGGGCACGAACCCGTGTCCCCTGCATCGGCAGGCGGACTCTCAACCACTGCGCCACCAGGGAAACCCTGTATTTAATTTTTGATAGTTTGATTAATATATGTTTTGGCATGTTTCTCCTTGGGTGTATCTTGTATGGGACTCTGCACTTCCTGGACTTGATTAATGATATCCTTTCCCATATTAGGGAAGTTTTCAACTATTATATCTTCAAATATTTTCTCAGTCTCTTTCTTTTCTACTTCTGGGACCCCTGTATTCGAATGTTGGTGTGTTTATTGTTGTACCAGAGGTGTCTCAGATTGTCCTCAATTCTTTTCATTGTATTTTCTTTATTCTTTTCTGCAGTAGTTATTTCCACTATTTTGTCTTCCAGGTCATTTATCCATTCTTCTGCCTCAGTTATTCTGCTATTGTTTCCTTCTAGAGCATACTTAATTCCATTTATTGTGTTGTTCGTCATTGTTTGTTTGCTCTTTAGTTCTTCTAGTTCCTTGTTAAACGTTTCTTGTATATTCTCCATTCCAGTTCCAAGATTTGGGATCATCTTTACTATCATTACTCTGAATTCTTTTTCTGGTAGACTGCCTATTTCCTCTACATTTGTTTGTTCTGGTGGTATTTTGCCTTGCTCCTTCATCTGCTGTGTGTTTCTCTGTCTTCTCATTTGGCTTTGGGGACTGTGTTTGGGGTCTCCTTTTTGCAGACTGCAGATTCGTATTTCCCATTGTTTTTGGTGTCTGCCCCCAGTGGCTAAGTTTGGTTCCATGGGTTGTGTAGGCTTTCTGGTGGAGGGGACTGATGTCTGTGATCTGGTGGGTGTGTCTGGATCTTGTCTTTCTGGTAGACAGGTCCGCATCTGGTGGTGTGTTTTGGGGTGTCTGTGGCCTTATTATGATTTTAAGCAGCCTCTCTGCTAGTGGGTGGGCCTGAATTCCTGTCATGCTAGTTGTTTGGCATGGGATGTCCAGCACTGGATCTTACTGGTCTCTGAGTGGACCTGCGTTGTAGCGTTGAGACGGATATCTCTGGGAGGCTTTCACCGTTTGATATTACAAGGTGCCAGAGGTCTCTGGTAGACCAATGTCCTGAACTCAGCTCTCCCACCTCAGAGGCACAGGCCTGACACCCGGCCGGAGCACCAGGACCCTGTCAGCCACATGGCTGGGGGTGAGAGCAAGAGGTAGCTTTGGTATATCTCAAAGACCACCAATGAGATTCACTGACCATTTTCTCTCCAGAAGTGAAGTAAACAAAATTCAGTCTTTGGCTAGTCAGCCACTTTGGTAGCCAGCCTCCAAGATGGCCTTAATTATCCCCTAATTATCTCCCTGTCTTCATATACCTGTGTGGCTCCTCACAGTTGAAAAGGGCTGACTGCTTAACTATTAGGAAATTGCAGAAATGACAAAGTGCAGCTTCCAAAGTTATAAAAGACATTGCAGCTTCTGCTTTGGTTTCTGCTAGATCACTCATCCTGGGGTAAGCCAGCTGCCATGTCATGAGGACACTCAAGCAGCCCTAAAGAGAGATCCATATGGTAAGGAACCTGAGGCCTCTTACCTACAGCCACGTGAGTGAGTCATCTCAGAAATCAAAAGATTTAATTTTATTTATTTTTGGTTGTGATCTGTCTTCATTGCTGCACAAGGTTTCTCTAGTTGTGTCAAGCAGGGGTTACTCGTCATTGTGGTGCACGGGCTTTTCCTTGTGGTCGTTTCTCTTGTTGTGGACTATGGGCTCTAGGTGCATGGGCTTCAGTAGTTGTGTCATACAGGCTCAATAGTTGTTGCTTGCTGGCTCTAGAGCGCACGCTCAGTAGTTGTGGCACACGGACTTAGTTGCTCTGCGGCATGTGGGATCTTTCCAGACCAGAGATTGAACCCCTGTCCCTTGCATTGGCAGGCAAATTCTTACCCACTGTGCCACCAGGGAAGTCCAGTGTGCTCTTTTTTAAACCTAGTCTGTTTTCATTATTTTCTATCTGAATGATTCTGTATTAAATAAAAAAAAAATACTCCTTTCTACCCCTCCTGTTTGAGGATTATATATGAAGAAGTATGTTTTATTTATTAATCTCAAATTTTCACCTTACTTTTAAGAAGTAATCACAATGTCAAGTATTTAATACCTTTCACTTCCACCTCGAAAAGCATGGATATTAAAGTGCTAATATAATTACCTTCCATAGTCTATTGTTTTTACTTTTTGTTATGTATAAAAAACAACCAAAAACATGCATGGTTTGTAAGGAAATGACAAATTTCAGAAAATTCAGAATCTGAATACACTCTATACATAGCTTCTAGATAAAGACACAGAAAATTGCCAGACACTCAGAGGCCCCCTGGTCCCATTCTAGTGACTCCCCTTAAGGTTTAAGATTGTTCTTGTATCTAACAAAAAGATCAGGTTACCTGTATTTTGTAGTTTATATAAATGTTATGGCACAGTAAAATCACTTTTGGACAGGGCTTTTTTTAAATTTTATGTTGCTTGTGAATATGCCTATATCATTGCCTGTTGTTGTGGTCATGCATTGCCAGTGTTGCATAGGATTCCATAATGCAAATATTTAAATATTAATTAATTTATTCCAATATGTATTACAATATGAGTGATTTTCAGTTTGTGTCTATTGAGAATAGGACTGGTATATAAATTCTAGAACTTGAGCTTTGGTGGTGTGTGTATAAATTATTGTTCAGTATACATGTAGTAAAATTTTCAAGACATAGCTTTCATGTGTTTATCTTTGTAGCTATTTCTAAATATTTTCAAAACATTTGTATGATTTTTCATCCTCAGCAGCAGTGAATGAGATTCAAGGATTATACACATTTTTGTCAAACTTGATAATACCTGTCATTTTCATTTGAACTTTCTGGTTGGTGACTGATAATTCCAGGTATCACCTTTTTGCATTTAATTGAGTACTAAGGAGTCAAGCATCTTTTGATATGTTTACTTAACATTCTGTACTCTCTTTTTGGAAATATCTTTTGGTATATTTTTCCCATTTTTGCTATTACATTATCTTCTTATTGAAGACTTCTTTTTTTTTTTAACATCCGAAGACTTCTTATTTAGGAGTTTTTAATATATGACTGCTATGAGTTCTCTCTTTCTGTCTCTCCTTCTCTTTCTTTAGATGAGTGTCAGTTTTTAATGTTAATAACATCTAATTTGTTATTTTCCTATTTATTTAATCTTATTTCTATTTATTTATGTAGTCTTCTTATGTGTAGCAGAACACATTATTTATTCTAAGCCACAAATAATTTTTTGTTTCTTCAATAAATCTAATTATTAAGCTTTAAATTTAAGTTAACTTTCTAAACTAAATATGTTGTATCATAGTGAGTATTAATTTTTCTATGAGAGCTGAAACGTTACATTTATTCAGAAAATGTTGTATTCAGCTTTGTTTTCATTTGCTCCTACTTCTCATTGATTCACAGAGGTAAACATCACTTCATCCATGGGTCTGACTTTTCTCTGATTTCTCATGGTCATTCTCACTAATTCGTCTGGCCTCCTGAAATCTTTAGCAATCCCATTATTCCACAGAAGCAAAAACCTTCCTTGGGCCTTTTTCCTCAGAAGATTGTTTATTCCCACATTTTAAATGGGAGATTGCAATAAGTTAGAAGAAAATGCCACAAGTGTCTCTCATTTTTTTTTCACATCTTGTATCAGCCTTTGCTTGCACTCTGTGTTCAAAGATTTTTGTACAACACATTGATGGAAGATGCCAGTTGTTTCTCTCCTTGGGCCAAAAGACAGAAAATTACCTGACAGATAAAATAAAGACAGTGTCTTGCTCTGTTCAAATGTTGGACAGGATTGCTTGCATCCTAATTTAAAAGTTTCAGGTGACTGAAGCTTAAGACTCCTAAGATTTAATCCATACTTACACCATGCACAGCACCCAACAGGACTGCTTTACATAACCCCACGAGATTTTTGTGTGCAAGTGGAACAGATAAAAATATAAAACTCTTGCTGTCTTTTTGTGTCATAAAAATGATTTTTTGTCTCATTTAAATTTTTCTAAAATCCAAAAACCTGTCAGGCTAAAATACTGGAATTTCAAATAACGTAAAATCTAAGACCCTTCAAATTTCTTTCCAGTTTTGTTGGTGACGGGATGCCGTCAGAGATATGACTTCATTAAACACAATAGGTAAGATTCCTTCATAGGCCTGATTGGGGAATATGAAAATAATCCCCAGAAAAATCTGGACATTTTCTAGTTCTCAAGTATTAGTTAAGATGGTAGAAAGGGCCCTTCATTGTTCTATATGTGAATGCAGATCAATTGAGAGAGGTGGGGATAAAACAAGCAGCCTAAATATCCTTTATGTTTGTTGTACTACTAGTAGAAAGAGGAAGGCTCAACATGTCACCATGGTTGATACAGCAAATAAGCTGCTTGAAACTACACAGAAATGTACCTGCTTGTATTTTCTGTGCAGTTTCCCTCTCTTTTGGTGTGCCCTGATACCTCCCTCAACTTATGGACCAACTCCAGCAGCATTAAGCAGAAATCCAAAGAAATCTATTCTTTGGAATTATGAGGAAGGGAAGACTCAAAACTTTTATAGCATGCTCTATACAAGTATACATGTCACCATCCTTATCTATGTCATGCCATGCATGGAGGGTCAGTAGGTTCAGGAGATTTTGGAAGCACCAAGTTCTGTGGGGTTAATCACAGCTGCATTCATGGGCAGTAAAAGAGAAGGGCCTTATCTTGGTCACTTTCTCAATGCTAGTAGCTACAAAAAGAAGAGGACAGCAGACATCTTAGGGAGAAGAGCCAACATTAAATGAAATGTCCTAATTACTCTAGGCAACCTCTCATGATAGCCTTCCATAGCTCCTCAAATCCCTACATACTTGCACAAAGGATAGTCTAATATTACTGGAGTGTGTGACTGCAGATTAACATTATTTTTGTTGAAAAAAAATAAAAGTAGTTTCAAGTGATAGGGTTTGAAAAGGGTTCACAATGCGTGGGAAACTATTGTAACAATGTGAACAGAACCCTTTGGATGGATTCGTCATGTTTTTGTTTTTTGCTGCTTCAGAATCTGTAGTAGAGATTGGTGTGTTCCATGATGCATTTCCACTTCTTACAAGTTTTAGATGGAATACCCCATTAGGAAGAATTGCACGTAAGGAAGATTAGTGAGTCAAACTCCTCTGCCCTCTGTCAGCAGTGGGTGCAAAGGGATTTAGACCAAGTGATTTCATCCTTTGACATGCAACGTTTTCACTATATGAATGATGTTTTGTTTGTTTGCAGGTCAGGAGCCTTGGTCTCAATATAACTGTTTAATAAGTGTTATCACATGTCTGCCAGAAAGAATTGCTGAGGATACTGGAAAAAATTGAGAGTTATCCTTAACAATTAAGGGTTTTGTAGCAACATGGATGGACCTAGAGATTGTTATACTGATTGAAACAAGTCAGACACAGAAAGACAGATATCATATGATATTGCTTATATGAGGAATCTAGAAAAGAAAAAAAAAGTACAAATGAACTAATTTACACCACAGAAATAGAATCATGTATATAGAGAAGAAACTTATGGTTACCAGGGGATAAGTGGGGAAGGGATAAATTGGGAGATTGGGACTGAACTATACACACCAGTATATATAAAATAGATAAGTATTGATAAGGTCCTGCTTTATAGCACAGGGAACTGTACTCAACGGTGTGTACTGGCATATACAGGAAAAGAATCTTTAAAAAAAACAACAAGGGCTTTGGGAGTATATAATAAATATAAATGTGCAAACCTTTAACATGAAAGGAAAAATCAGTTAACTCTGTGGTCCCTGTTATGGTATAAATATTTTGTTCCTCTAATTTTAAAATTTTGAAACCCAGCTCCCATGTTGATGGTATTAGGAGGTGGGGCTTTTGGGAGGTGATTAGGTCATGACCCAGAGACCTCAAACATGGGATTAATGACCTAATAAATGTAGCACACAGAAGATCACATGATTTCATTGCTGAGCGAGAAGACCCACATTATGAACCAGATATTTGTCCCTCCCCAGACACTAAGTCAGCTGGCAACTTGTTCTTTTTTAATTAATTAATTAATTGATTGATTTTTTTGGCTGTGTTGGGTCTTTGTTGCAGTGTGCATGCTTCTCATTGGGTGGCTTCTCTTGTTGCGGAGCATGGGCTCTAGGCGTGTGGGTTTCAGTAGTTGTGGCACACGGGCTCAGTAGTTGTGGCCTGTGGGCTCTAGAGTACCGGCTCAGTATTTGTAGTGCACGGGCTTAGTTCTTCTGTGGCATGTGGGATCTTTCGGGACGAGGGCTCGAACCCGTGTCCGCTTTATTGGTAGGCAGATTCTTAACCACTGCACCACCAGGGAAGCCCCTGGTAACTTGTTCTTGAACTTTTCAGCCTCAGCAATTATGAGAAAACAAAAATATTCTATTGTTTATAAAATACCAAGTCTCTCGTATTTTGTTTTAGCAGTCAAAGAGCTGGCTGAGGAGAAATATCTGTGAGCTTGAAGACATATCAAGAGAAACCTTTAAATCTCAAAAGAAAAGAGAAAGTGGGCAGGAAAGAAATCAACAGAACAGAGTAATCAATAATTGTGGAACAATGAAAATGCTGTGACCTATACATAATGCGTATAGCAGGAGGACAATAAAGATAACAAAGAACAGAAAATATTTTTTTTAAAAATGACTGAGAATCTCCCCAAATGAATGTCTGACACTAAATCCACAAAATCCAAACTTAGAGGAATATATGAGTAGTAAGGAAAACTGACCAATATCTCTCAGGAACATCAATGCAAAAATCCTCAACAAAATATTAACAAATCGAATCCAACAATATTTTGAGAGAATTTTATATCATGAATGAGAGGGAATAATCCCAGGTATGCAAGGCTGGTTCAACATTCTAAAATCAAATAATTATATCCATCATATCAACACCCTAAAGACAATCATTAGCATATCAATAGATTCAGAAGACCTTTGAAAAACTCTAACACCCATTCTTCATAAAAACTCAGTTAAAGAAATAGACTGGAGCTTTCTCAAGTTGATAACAAAGATCTACAGGAAACTTTTATCCTACATCATGATTAATGGTCAAAAACATGAAGCTTTTCCACTAAGTTCAGGTAAAAGCAAGGATGTTCTCTTTCGTGACTCCTTTTCCATATTTTACTCCAAGTCCTTGCTAATGCAATAAGGCATGAAAATAAATAAAACAAATACAGATTGGGTAGAAAAAAATGAAAGCAGCCTAAATAAAATGTGGACCAATATACTTTACGGACACCTCACTAAAGAAAATAGACACTATGCATATAAGTATACAGAAGAATAATTCAGATTACATGCTGCCATCAAAACGCAAATTAAAAATACAATTACATACGATTTTAGCCATTAGAATGGCTAAAATGTGGGTAATGACAAGAATAAATTCTGTAGGGGATGTGGAACAATAGGAAATGTCATTTGTTATTGGTGGAAATAAAAAATAATACAGCTACTTTGGTAGTCTGATTGACACTTGCTATAATATTGAACATTCCCTTACTGTACAATCCGGCAAGTGTTCTCATGGATATTTACTGAAAGTAGTTTAAAACATACTTCCAGACGAAAACCTGCATATGGATATTTATAGCACCTAATTCAATATTGCCAAAATGTGAATGAAACTAAGGTGTCCTCCAATAGGTGAATGAAATGATATAGTATTAATATATTCTGTGAATGGGATAATATTGAGCACTAAAAAAGTAAGCTATCAAGCCATAAAAATATGTGGGAATTCTTTTTTTCTTTTGAAATATAGGTGATTTTCTTTATTTTGAAATTTAAATTTTCTTGGAGTATAGTTGATTCACAATGTTGTGTTCATTTCAGCTGCACAGCAAGTGATTCAGTTACACATATGCATATATTCATTCTTTTTCAGATTCTTTTCTGATAAAGGTATTCCCAGAATATTGAGTAGAGTTCCCTGTGCTATACAGTAGGTCCTTGTTGTTTATCTATGTTATATATAGTAGTATTCATATTTCCCCAAGTTCCTGATTTATCCCTACCCCCCACCTTTCCCCTTTGGTAACCATAAGTTTGTTTTCCAAGTCTGTGAGTCTGCCTCTGTTTTGTAAGTTCATTTGTATCAATTTTTAGGTTCCACCTAGAAGTGATATCATACAATATTTGTCTTACTGTGTCTGACTTACTTCACTTAGTACAATCATCTCTAGGTCCATCCATGTTACTGCAATTGGCATTATTTTCTATTTTATGGCTGAGTCATATTCCATTATATATATGTATCATATATTCTTTACCTATATTCATATGTTGATGGACATTTTGGTTGCTTCCATGTCTTCGCTGTTGTAAAGAGTGTTGCAGTGAACATTGGGGAAGATGTGTCTTTTAAATTTATGCTTTCCTCCAGATATGCACACAGGAGTGAACTTGGTGGATCATCTGGTAGCTCTATTTTATTTCATTTCATTTCAATTTCAAATTTTTTGGAGTATAGTTGATTTACAATGTTGTGTTACTTTCTGCTGCACAGCAGAGTGAAGCAGTTATACATATATCCAGTCCTTTTTGGATTCATTTCCCATACAGGTCATTACAGAGTATTGAGTAGAGTTCCCTATGCTATACAGTAGACCCTTATTTGTTATCTCTTTTATATATAGTGATTTGTATATGTCAATCCCAATTTCCAGTTTAACCCTCCCGCCTCCCCTTACTCTGGTAACCTCCATTCTGTGCTCCATAGTGGCTGTTACCAATTGGCATTGCCACCAGTAATGTAGTATTGGTGGCGCAGTGGTTAAGAATCCACCTGCGAGTGCAGGGGACACAGGTTCGTGCCCTGACCCAGGAAGATGCCACACGCTGCAGAGCAACTAAGCCCGTGCACCACAACTACTGACTCTGCACTCTAGAGCCCACGAGCCACAACTACTGAGCTCACGTGCCACAACTACTGAAGCCTGTGTGCCTAGAGCCTGTGCTCCACAACAAGAGAAGCCACCGCAAATAGAAGGCTGCGTACCACAACGATGAGTAGCCCCCGCTTGCTGCAACTATAGAAAAGCCACACGCAGCAACGAAGACCCAACGCAGATTAAAAAAATATAATAGGGCTTCCCTGGTGGCGCAGTGGTTGAGAGTCCACCTACCGATGCAGGGGACACGGGTTCGTGCCCCGGTCCGGGAGGATCCCACATGCTGTGGAGCCGCTAGGCCCGTGAGCCATGGCTGCTGAGCCTGCACGTCCGGAGCCTGTGCTCTGCAACGGGAGAGGCCACAACAGTGAGAGGCCCGCGTACCGCCAAAAAAAAAAAATATATATATATATATATATATATATGAAATAAGTAGTAGGTTTCTCTTTTTTCCACACTCTCTGAAGAATTTCTTGTTTCTAGAAATTGTGAGGATGGCTATTCTGAGTGGTTCCAGGTGATACTTCTTTGTACATCTGATTTTCATTTGTCTAATATAAAGCAATGGTGAGCATCTTCATATGTGGTTTCTTTTTTGAACAGTGTGAGTAAAATTTACCCCTTGAAAAAGGGTTATTGAAAGGTTGCCTTGTTTTGAAGTCTATTTCGATTACCTACCCCAAGACATTTCTTGAGGGCTGTTGTCATTTACAGTTCCCCAGGCATTGTGAATATGAAGTGCCCATAAGGTCCAGTTTTAGAATTGTTGTTATGGGAAACAGAAGGCGGCAGGATTTCTACTGTCCCTCTCTGGTTACTGACACAACCTTAGATGTAGGGAAAGTCCTGTTCCTGGGTTTTAGATTAGAGTGGAATGTGCCTGACCAAACATGTAAGGGCTTCTGTCCCATTCCTTCTTCCCCCTTACCCTTCATCCCCCGAACAAGTATGTACCCCTGCAAAATCACCTGTTGAGGGCGCTGTCTTGTAGAGTGGGATGACCCTAACGAAGGAGTCAGGAGGTCGGAACCCAAACACCAGGGTATATTGAGACCAGGTGATTTTCCAAATGTCATCCAGCCCAGAGAGTCCACCATCTTTTGGGTGTCAGAGGGTTGGTTTAGTAGTATGAGGGCACACTTAGATCTGTAGATTGTGATCCCATGCAGAGGGGACCAGGTACTACATGTTCAAGGGGTCAAACTAGCTGGCATATCCTCCCAAGGTCCTCAGGCGCACAACAGTCCAGCCTTGGGACAAAATTGTGTCTGTGTCCAGGGATGTAACACTAGCACGTTCACCACGACTAAACGAACTTAGTGGTCATTTTTCTTTTCTATAATTTAATTTTAAATTTATAAATAAGTATAGTTGATATACCATGTTGTGTTCGTTTTTGGTATACACCAACATGATTCATTTATACAGAGATGACTATATATTCTTTTTAGAATTATTTTCCCATTGCAGTTACTAAAGGGTGTTGAGAAGAGTTCCAAGTGCTCTACAGCAGGTCCATGCTGATTACAAGTTTTCTCTCTGTAAATATGTATATACTAACTCCAACCTCATGATTTATGCCTCCAACACACCTTTCCAGTTTGGTAACCATAAGTTTGTGTTGTAAGTCTGGGACTCTGTTTCTGTGTTGTAAGATAGTACCTTTGTATCAATTGTTAGATTCCACCGATAAGTAGTATCATATGATATTTATCATTGTCTGATTTATGACACTTAGTATGAATATCTATGTCCTTCCGAGTGGCTGCAAATGGCCTTATTTCATTCATTTCATGGCTGAGTAATATTCCATTGTATATATCTACCATAATTTCTTTATCCAGTCTTCCTTCTAAGGATGTTTAGGTAGCTTCCAAGTAGAGGCTCTTGTAAACAGGGCTTCATAAATTTTGGAGTGCCTGGGTCCTGTCAATTTACGATTTTAACAACATACAGGCCCAGGAGTGGAAGCGCCATATGCTCTGAAGCTCTGGTTTTTAGATTTTTAAGGAATCACCACCCACTTCTCCACAGTGGCTGTTAGCAATTTACATTCCCACCATCAGCTTGTCAGAGTTCCCTTTTCTCCACACCCTGTCCTGCATTTCAGGTTTTACACTTTGTGAGCTTGGCCATTCTGACTGGTGCAAAGTGAAACCTCTTTGTAGTATTAATTTACATTGCCCACCTGTTTTGTTGGCCAAAAATGGAGTAAGGGTTTTTCTTGCATATATTAAGGAATAATGCATGCGGCCTTTTTGGCAAACTGCATCATTGGCCATGTTTAGCAGATTTGCATGTGCTTTAATGGCGAGTGCAAACTACCTCTTGAAATCCCTTTCCTGCAATTGTGCCTTGCTTACAAGGCCTTTACAAATACTTGGCTCAAGAAATGACTCCATTAGAGATGTCAATTACAACCCTGCATGTTTGTGAATTGCAGTGTCCCTGAGCACCAGTTTTCAACTTGTTGTTTAGGGAAGAAGCCACAAAGGGACAGGATTTCTACAGACCCATTCCGGTTACTGGGGCACCTGAAGGATAGGGAAATTCTTCTTCCGGATTAGGAAACTAGAGTGGCATATGCCTGTCCAAACATCTAGGGCTTGTGTCTCATTCCATCCCCCCTTCCCCCTTCTTCACACGGAAAATTCCAAGCTGTGCAAAACCGGCTGTTGAGTGTGCTGCCTTCCCAAAGTGGGGAGACTCTAAGGAAAGGAGCTGGGAAACCCAAATACCAGGAGAAGTGGAGATGAGGTGACTTTCCCAAACTCTTCCTGAACAGACGGTGTACCATCATCTGGATGTCCAATTCATGTTTTAGCTGTAGGAAGGGTCCCCTGCACCTGGAGATATGGGACCCATGGAATGGGGGGCCAGGTAGTATTACTCTAAAAGTGCTGCATTTGTTGTCCCATCCTCACCAAGCCTCTCAGACCCATGAGTGTAGAGCCTTAGGTCCCATCCTGCTGTGTGTCTAGATGTGTTCAGTCCAGGTTGCATCACAGCCCTTGAACAGATTTTGTAAGAATTTCTCTCTCTCTCACTGTCTTTTTTTTGTTCTTGTTATTTAATTTTATAATGAGGTATAGCTGATTTTCAATACTGTCTTTCTTCCTGCTCTATATCTATCCACTTGATTCACTTAAAGACAGACATCAATAAATTCTTTTACATATACTTACCAGTCTTATATATCCTTTTCCGCTGACAACAGTGTGCTGAGTCCAGCTCTTTGAGCTATACATTAGGTCCTTCAATTACCTATTTTGTTTATGGAACCATATCTATGCTAATTCCAACCTCCTGGTTTATGAATCACCCCACCCCACCCCACCTTTCACCTTTAGCAGCCATAAGTGTGTTTTCTAAAAATGTGACTCTGTTTCTGTTTTGTAATTGAGTTCATGTGTAGCAATTTTTAGATACCATCTATAAGTGATACCATATGAGAAGTTTCTTTTTATGTCTGACTTATGTCACTTAGAATGATCGTACCTCAGTCCACGAATTGCTGCAACTGGCCTTATTTCATTGATTTAATTGCTCAGGAATATTCCATTGTACATAAGCACCACATCTTCTTTATCCATTTTTTTCCTTCCAAGGACATGTAAGTTGTACCCAAGCTGAGACATTTCTAAACAGAGCAGCACTAAACGTAGGGGTGCCTGTGTCCTGTCGATTTTTGGTTTTCCCAAGATATACGCCCAAGGGTGGAAGAGTCATATGTTCTGTAGCTCTGTTTTTTAGATGTTTCAGGAAACACCATAAATTTCTCAAGAGTGGCCGTTGGCTATTTACATCCCCGCCATCAGCGTAACAAGGCTCCCTTTTCTCCATGGCCTATGCTGCATTTCTGGTTTTACACATTTCCAGGACGGCCTTTTGACGAATGCGAAGTGTAGTACTTTTTTGTAGTACTGATTCGCATTTTGCGCTTGTTTGGATGGCAAAAAAGGGCATATGCGTTTTTTCATGAATATATTTACTTATGTAATGGGGTTTAGCTGAATTCTGCTGCTGTGTTTATGCCGCTTTACACCCACTTGATTCACTTACAGAGAGATATCAATAAATACTTTTTAAAATTCTGACTATTCAGATATAATCTTCTGCGGTGAATAGGGTGTGTTGAATCCATTTCATTAAGCAATGAGTAGGTCTTCACTATTACATATTTGCTTTATGAAATGGTATCTGTGCTAATTTCAAACTCTCCTTTTATGCATCACCCCACCATATCTTTCCCCTTAAGCAGGCATAAGTGTGCTTTCTAAATGTGTGACTCTATTCTGTTTCGTAATTCAGTTTATGTATAGCCATGTTTACATTCCCTCTATAAGTGATATAGAGTGGCTGTTGGCAATTTATATCCCGCCCATCAGCGTAACAAGGCTCCCTGTTCTCCGAGGCCTGTCCTGCCTTTCTGGTTTTTACACATTTTTCGGATGGCCCTTTTGACTGGTGGGAAGTGAGACTTCTGTGTAGTGAGGATTTGCCTTGCCCGTTTGCTTGGTTGGCCAAAAAGGGCGTATGCGTTTTTCCTGAATATATTCAGGAAGAAAAACGTATATATACGCCCTTTTTGGCCAACTGCATCATCGTCAAAGTTCTGCCGCTTTTCATGTGCTTTAAAGGCAAGTCCAATCTACCTCTGGAAATCTGTTTCCTGCAATTCTGCCTTGGTTTCAGATCCTCTTCTTTGCCTTACCTCAGTATATTTTTCGACGATAGTTGTCGTTTATAACTCTGCAGGTTTGTAAATTGCAGTGCTCCTGAGCTCCATTTTCCAACTTGCTTTTTTTTGAGCTGGCCGCAAAACCGCAGGATTGCTTCAGGCCCTATTCTGGTTCCGGGGCGGCAGGCTGAGCCTTTGGTTAATTCTTCTTCCGATGGGAAAGTAGAGTGACATGTGCCTGTTGAAACAACTACAGCTAGTCTCTCATTGGTTCCCCCTCTTTCCATTCATCCTCCGCACAAATTGCAAACTGTGCGAAACAGGAGGTTAAAGGTGCTGACTCTCCTAGTAGGGAGATTGTTTGTAAAGCGGCTGGTATGATGAACCCGAGCACCAGGAGTTGAGAAATGAGGTGTGTATTAGAAACTTTTCCCAATCACATGGTATACCATCCTCTGGGTTTCCCATGCCTCTTTTAACTATAGGAAGATTCCCTTAAACCTGGAGAGTTGCGACCCATGGAATGGGTAGCATGCAGTATTTCTTTAAAGGGTCTGCATTTGCTCACCCAACCTCACCAATCCTCTCAGCCCCAAGTGTCCAGCCTTATGTCTCATCCAGCTGTGGGTGTATATGTGGTCAAACCAGGTTGCATCACAGCCATTGAAAGAATTTTGTAAGAATTTCTCTCTCTTTCACTCTATTTGTGTTTTGTTTTTGAAATTTATTTTTATAATGGGGTTTAGCTGATTTTGACTGCTGTGTTTATGCCACTCTACACACACTTGGTTCACTTACAGAGAGATAGCCATACATATGTTTTAAGATTCTTACTACTCAGATATATTCTTCTGCTTGAATAGATGGTGTTGAGTCCAGTTCATTGAGCAAGGAGTAGGACTTCTCTATTACATATTTGGATTATGGAACGGATCTGTGCTAATTTCAAACTCTGGTTTTATGCATCACCCCACCTCACCTTTCCCCTTAAGCAGGAATAGTGTGTTTTCTAAATGTGTGACTCTGTTCTGTTTTGTAATTCAGTTCATGTGTAGCCAAGTTTACATTCCCTCTATAAGTGATATCTCATGATAAGTTTCTTTTTCTGTGTGACTTATTACACTTTGAATCATCGTACGTAAATCCACTCATTATGCTGCTACTGGCCTTAAGACATTGATTTCATGGCTGAGTGATATTCAACTGTACATAAGTACCACCACTTTTTAATCCATTTTTTATCTTTCCTGGGATATTTAAGTTGTACCGAAATCGAGGTTCTTATAAACAGAGAAGCCCTAAACTTTGGGGTGGCTGTGTCTTGTTGATTTTTAGTTTTCCCAAGATATACGCCCGTGAGTGGAAGTGCCCTATGCTCTGTAACTCTGTTTTTTAGATGTTTTAGGAAACACCATACACTTCTCCAGAGTGGCTGTTGGCAATATACATCCCACCCATCAGCGTAACATGGCTCCCTGTTCTCCATGGCCTGTCCTGCCTCTCTGGTTTTAACACTTTTTTTCGGATGGCCCTTTTGACCAGTCGGAAGTGAGATTTCTTTGTAGTGCGTATTTGCATTGCCCGTTTGCTTGGTTGGCCAAAAAGGGCGTATGCATTTTTTCCTGAATATATTCAGGAAAAAAACGCATATGTCCCCTTGTCTGTCTGCACCATTGTTGAAGTTCTGAGGCTTTTCATGTACTTTAAAGGTGACTCCAATCTACCTCTTGAAATCTGTTTCCTGCAATTCTGCCTTGCTTTCAAATCCTCTTCGTTGCCTTAGCTCAATATATTTCTGGACGATAGTTGTCCTTTACAACTCTGCAACTTTGTGAATTGCATTGCCCCTGAGCTCCATTTTTCAACTCGCTTTTTTGTGAGCTGGCCGCAAAACCGCATGATTGCTTCAGTCCCTATTCTGGTTCCGGGGCAGCAGGTTCAGCCTTTGGTTAATTCTTCTTCCTGATGGGAAATTAGAGTGACATGTGCCCGTCCAAACACCTACAGCTAGTCTCTCATTGGTTCCCCCTCTTCCTGTTCATCCCCCGGAAGAAATTGCAAACTGTGCAAAACAGGAGGTTAAAGTCGCTGACTCTCCAAGTGGGGAGATTGTTAGTAAAGCATCTGGAATGGCGAACCCAAGCATCAGGAGATGAAAAATTAGGTGCGTTTTAGAAACGTTTCCCGATCACATGGTGTACCATCCTCTGGGTTTCCCATGCATGTGTTAGTTGTAGGAAGATTCCCTTAAACCTGGAGAGTTGGGACATATGGAGTGGGTAGCACGCAATATCGCTTTAAACCATCTGCATTTGCTCACACACAACCTCACCAATCCTTTCAGCCCCAAGTGTCCGGCCTGATGTCTCATCCAGCTGTGGGTGTAGATGTTGTCAGTGCAGGTTGCATCACAGCCCCTGAACGAAATTTGTAAGAATTTCTCTCTCTTTCACTCTATTTGTGTTTTGTTTTTGAAATTTATCTTTATAACGGGTTTTACCTGATTTTCACTGCTGTGTTTATGCCACTCTACACACACTTGATTCACTTACAGAGAGATAGCCATACATATGTTTTAAGATTCTTACTACTCAGATATATTCTTCTGCCTGAATAGATGGTGTTGAGTCCAGTTCATTGAGCAAGGAGTAGGTCTTGTCTATTACATAATTGGTTTATGGAACGGTATCTGTGCTAATTTCAAACTCTGGTTTTATGCATCACCCCACCTCACCTTTCCCCTTAAGCAGGCATAAGTGTGTTTTCTAAATGTGTGACTCTGTTCTGTTTTGTAATTCAGTTCATGTGTAGCCAAGTTTACATTCCCTCTATAAGTGATATCTTATGATAAGTTTCTTTTTCTGTGTGACTCATTTCACTTAGAATCATCGTACCTAAATCCACTCATTATGTTGCTACTGGCCTTATGACGTTGATTTCATGGCTGAGTGATACTCCGTTGTACATAAGTACCACAAATTGTTTATCCATTTTTCTCTTTCCTGGGATATTTAAGGTGTACAGAAATCAAGGTTCTTATAAACAGAGCAGCGCTATACTTTTGTATGGCTTTGTCTTGTTGATTTTTAGATTTCCCAAGATGTACGCCCATGAGTGGAAGTGCCCTATGTTCTGTAGCTCTGTTTTTTAGATGTGTTAGGAATCACCAAACACTTCTTCAGAGTGGCTGTTGGCAACTTACTTGCCGCCCATCAGCATAACAAGGCTCCCTGTTCTCCATGGCCTGGCCTGTCTCTGGTTTTTACACTTTTTTTGGATGGCCCTTTTGACCGGTGGGAAGTGAGACTTCATTGTAGAGTGGATTTGCATGGTCCGCTTGCTTGGTTGGCCAAAAAGAGCATATGCGTTTTTTCCTGAATATATTCAGGAAAAAACGCATATGCTCTTTTTGGCCAACTGCATCATTGTCGAAGTTCTGCCACTTTTCATGTGCTTTAAAGGCAATTCCAATCTACATCTTGAAACCTGTTTCCTGCAATTCTGCCTTGCTTTCAAATCCTCTTCGTTGTCTTACCTCAATATAGTTTTGGACGATAGTTGTCCTTTATAACTCTGCAGGTTTGTGAATTGCATTGCCCCTGAGCTCCATTTTTCAACTCACTTTTTTTGTGAGCTGGCCGCAAAACCGCAGGATTGCTTCAGGCCCTACCTTGGTTCCGGGACGGCAGGCTGAGCCTTTGGTTAATTCTATTTCCTGATGAGAAATTAGCGTGTCATGTGCCTGTCCAAACACCTACAGCTAGTCTCTCATTGGTTCCCCCTGTTCCCGTTCATCCTCCATACAGATTGCAAACTGTGCGAAACAGGAGGTTAAAAATGCTGATTCTCCAAGTGGGGAGATTGTTAGTAAAGCGGCTGGACTGGCGAACCCGAGCACCAGGAGGTGAAAAATGAGGTGCGTTTTAGAAACCTTTCTGGATTACACAATGTACCATCCTTTGTTTTTCCAATGCATGTCTTAGCTGTAGGAAGATTCCCTTGATCCTGGAGAGTTGGGACCCATGGAATGGGTATCACGCAGTATTACTTTCGGCATTTTCTCACCCAACCTCACCAATACTCTCAGACTCAAGAGTTTCCAGCCTTATGTTTCTTCCACCTGTGGGTGTAGTTGTGGTCAATCCAGGTTGCATCACCGCCCCTGAACGAATTTTGTAAGAGTTTCTCTCTCTTTCACTATGTTTTTTTGTGTGTGTGATTTATATTTATAATGGGGTTTAGCTGATTTTCGATGCTGTGTCTATGCTGCTTCACAGCCACTTGATTCACTTACAGAGAGATATCAATTAATACTTTTTAAGAATCTTACTATGCATATATATTGTTCTGCGGTGAATAGGGTGTGTTGAGTCCAGTTCATTGAGCAATGAGTAGGTCTTGTCTATTACATATTTGGTTGATGGCACGGTATCTGTGCTAATTTCAAACTCTTGTTTTATGCATCACCCCAACTCACCTTTCCCTTTAAGCCGGCATAAGTGTGATTTCTAAATGTGTGACTCTGTTCTGCTTTGTAATTCAGTTCATGTTTAGCTATGTTTACGTTCCCTCTATAAGTGATACATTGTGATAAGTTTCTTTATCTCTGTTAATTAGTACTCTTAGAATCATCATTCCTAAATCACTCATTATGCTGCTACTAGCCTTATGACATTGATTTCCTGACTGAGGGATATTCAATTGTACATAAGTACCACAACTTGTTTATCCATTTTTCTCTTTCGTGGGATATTTAACTTGTACCCGAGTCGAAGTTCTTGTAAACAGAGCAGCCCTAGACCTTGGGGTGCCTGTGTCCTGTCGATGTTTGGTTTTCCCAAGGTATACGCCCATGAGTGGAAGTGCCCTATGCTCTGTAGCTCTGTTTTTTAGATGTGTTAGGAAACACCAAACACTTCTCCAGAGTGGCTGTTGGCAAGTTACATGCTGCCCATCAGCGTAACAAGGCTCCCTTTTCTCCGTGGCCTGTCCTGCATTTCTGGTTTTTACACTTTTTCTGGATGGCCCTTTTGACTGATGCGAAGTGAGATTTCTTTCTACTGCTGATTTGCATTGCCAGCTTGTTGGTTTGCCAAAAAGGGCTGTATGCGTTTTTTCCTGAATATATTTTGGAAAAAACGCATACAGCCCTTTTTGGCCAACTGCATCATTGTGGAAGTTCTGCAGCTTTTCATGTCCTTTAAAGGCGACTCCCATCTACCTCCTGAAAACTGTTTCCTGCCATTCTGCCTTGCTTTCAAATCGTCTTCGTTGCCTTACCTCAATATATTTTTGGACGATAGTTATCACTTTTAACCCTGTAGGTTTGTGAATTGCAGTGCCCCTGAGCTCCATTTTTCAACTCGGTTTTTTGGGAGTTGGCCGCCAAATCGCAGGATTGCTTCATGCCCTATTCTGGTTCCGGAAGGCAGGCTGAGTCTGGTTAATTCTGCTTCCTGATTGGAAATCAGAGTGACATATGCCTGTCCAAACACCTAGATGTAGTCTCTCATTAGTTCCCTCTCTTCCCGTTCATTGTCCGTGAGAATTTGCAAATTGTACAAAACAGGAATTTAAAGGTACTGCTTCTCCAAGTGGGGAGATTGTTAATAAAGTGGCTGGAATGGCGAACCGGAGCACCAGCAGATGAAAAATGAGGTGCATTTTAGAAAACTTTTCCGCTCACACTGTGTATAGTTGTCTGGGTTTCCCATCCATGTTTTAGTTGTATTAAGATTCCCTTGAACCTGGAGATTTGGGACCCATGGAATGGTTACCAGGCAGTATTACTTTAAAGGGTATCCATTTGCTCACCCAACCTCACTAATCCTCTTAGCCCGAACAGTTTCCAGCCTAATGTGTCATACTGCTCTGGGTCTAGATGTCTTCAATCCATGTTGCATCACAGCCCCTGAGCAAAAAATTGTAAGAATCTTTTCTCTCTCACTGTCTTTTATTTTTTTTAATTTATTATTATATTGCTTACAGCTGATTTTATTTTTTTTTTATTTTTTTATTTTTTGCAGTACGCAGGCCTCTCACTCTTGCGACCTCTCCCGTTGAGGAGCACAGGCTCCGGACGCACAGGCTCAGTGGCCATGACTCACGGGTTCAGCCGCTCCGCGGCATGTGGGATCTTCCAGGACCGGGGCACGAACCCGTGCCCCCTGCATCGGCAGGCGGACTCTCAACCACTGCGCCACCAGGGAAGCCCGGTTACAGCTGATTTTCAATGCTCTGTTTCTTGCTGCTGTACTTCCGCTTGATTGATGTACAGAGAAACATCAATAAATTCTTTTTCAGATTCTTACCAGTCATATATATTCTTATTCGGTGACCTGAGTGTGCTGAGCACAGTTCTTTGAGGTACCGTGTAGGCCTTTTCGATTATCAATTTGGTATTTGTAATGGTATCTTTGCTAATTTCAACCTCCTGAATAATGCCTCACCCCTCCCCACCTTTCCCCTTTAGCAGCCTTATGTGTGTTTTCTACATATTTCACTATGTTTCTGTTTTGTAATTTATTTCATGTGTAGCCATTTTTGATTCCACCTTTAAGTGATATCTTATGTGTCTTTTTTTTTCTGACTTATGTCACTTAGAATGATCGTACGCAACTCCTCCCGAGTTGTTGCAACTGGCTTTATTTCATTGATTTCCTGACTGAGATAATATTCCTCTCTACATAAGTACCACACCTCTGTTATCCATTTTTTTCCTTCCAGGGACATTTAGGTTGTATCCAAGTCAAGGCTCTTTTAAACAGAGAGGCCGTAAATGTTGGGGTGCCTGTGTCCTGTCGATTTTTGTTTTTCCCGAGATATACGCCCATGAGTGCAAGTGCCCTATGCTCTGTAGCTCATTTTTTAAGATTATTTAGTAAACACAATACACTTCTCCAGACTGGCCATTGGCAATTTACATTTCCACTATCAATCTCACAGGGCTCCCTTTTCTCCTCGCCCTGTCCTGCATTTCTGGTGTTTACACTTTATGAGGATGGCTCTTCTGACTGATGCAAAGTGATACCCTTTGTAGTATTGATTTGCAATGCCCACCTGTTTGGTTGGCTGAAAAGGGTGTATGCCCTTTTCTTGAATATATTCAGAAAAAACGCATACGCCCTTTTTGGCCAACTGCATCGTTGGCAATGTTCAGCCCCTTTTCTTGTGGCGAGTCCTTTCTACCTCTTCAAATCCCTTTCCTGCCATTCTCCCTTGCTTACAAGTCCTTTTCGGTGACTTACCTCAAGACATTTTTCGACAATAGATATTTTCAACTCTGCAGTTTCGTGAATTATAGTGCCCCTGAGTTCCGTTTTTCAACTTGTGTTTTTGGGAGCTGGCCACAAAACAACGGGATTTCCTCAAGCCCTATTCTGTTTCCGGGGGTAATCTTAGCCTTTGGTCAATACGTCTTCCTGATTGGAAATTAGAGTGACATGTGCCTGTCCAAACACCTAGGACTTGTCTCTCATTGTTCCTCATCCTTCCGCTTCATCCTCTGGACAAATTCCAAACTGTACGCAACAGGATGTTGACAGTGCTGACATCTCCAAGTGGGGAGATTGTTAGGAAAGACGCTGGAGGGGTGAACCCGACTACCTGGAGATGAGGAGATGACATGTCTTTTCCAAACTCTTCCCGATCAAACGGTGTACCATCTTCTGGGTATCACAGGCATGTTTTAGCTGTAGGAAGGGTCCCGTCCATGTAAGGAGAGCACCAGGGATTTTTCCGAATCCGTGTCTCCCCGAACCCCAAACTGGGGAATTTTTAAGCTACGGCTACACGTATGTTCATTAAGGGCCTTGGGCAGTAGGCAGAGTCCGAACTTTAGATGATTGAAGTCTTCAGGGTCAGAGCACTCACCATCGGCTTCCCTTAGGTTACATTTAATCTGTCGTTGATAGATGATGTTGATAAAAATATCTATTCTAGGGCTTCCCTGGTGGCGCAGTGGTTGAGAGTCAGCCTGCCGATGCAGGGGACACGGGTTCGTGCCCCGGTCCGGGAAGATCCCACATGCTGTGGAGCGGCTGGGCCCGTGAGCCATGGCCGCTGAGCCTGCGTGTCCGGAGCCTGTGCTCCGCAGCGGGAGAGGCCACAAGAGTGAGAGCCCCACGTACCACAAAAAAAAAAAAAAAAAAAAAAATCTATTCTATTTCAGATTATTTCCCCTTATAGGTTATTACAAAATATTGAGAGTAGTTCCCTGTGCTATACAGTAGTTCCTTGTTGATGATCTATTTTATACATAGCAGTGTGTATGTGTTAATCCCAAACTGTTAATTTATCCCTCCTCCCACCTTTCCCCTTTGGTAATAATAAATTATAAGATTTTATACTTCTCAGAATTGGGGGAGCTAAAAGAGAGGTATCATTTTCAATGGAAAAGCATTCAAAACAAGACTGAAGCTTCAGCCAAGATTATTAGATGTACATCCTTGGAAAGAAATCACTTCATTTCTCTAATGTTGACCTGACAAATAAGACAAACCTCTATAATAAAGTGATGGAAATATCCAATGGGAGTGTTAGAAACATCTTATTTTACCCGAGCCTTATACACTGCTCTATGTTAATTACAGTTTGGCTCACACATCTGTTCATTGAAGTTACAATGTTCTCAATTTCTGTTACTGATCCTACAGAGTGGGCCCCAACAAGGGTCCCCCTGCCCAGTGTCATTGGAGCCAACAGATCAAGACAAAGTTTGGTTCAGAAGCAAAGGAAAATTTATATTTTGATCAGAGAATGGAGAGTTGAGAGCGTGCGCTCCCCCGCGGGGTGCGGGCCGGGCTGCTGTGTAGGGATCCCGTCAACGTCGGGGGGAGGGAGGGGGCGGAGCTCTCGAGGGCCGGGTTGGCTGCAGCTCAGGCTCTAAGTCACGGAGTCTGCACGGCGGGGGGGGGGGGGGGGGGGGCCCGCGAGCTGAGGTGTCGGCCCAGCCATTTTGCACTAGGAAATCGGGTCTGAAGTACCGGGTGTGGGACCTCTGCATGCGGAACGCTAGGAGCACGTGAAATTAGACAAAGCACAAAGGAAAAAAAAGGTTAGACTCTATTTTATTGCCCAGATTCTATTTTTATCTCCCAGGAATTTTTAATGGGCTTTGCCGGTGACAAGCCCCTCCTCTGCCTTTTGTCCCGTTCCTCATTGTTGGGGTGCTGAGGGTGCAGACCCCTCTTCTGTAACTGCTTCGTGCTGAGTTGGGAGTCCTCATACCCGGGGGGGAGGGGCAGAACTTCTCCCCAGCAGCCTCCAGGTGAGGTTGATTGTCCCCAGGTCTCCTGCCTCACTGCTCCTCCGCCTGAGCACCAGCATTGGAAGTGTTACAGATTCCAATGACCTTTAAGGGTCCAGGAAAGAGATGCGCAGAGACGCTGGTGGGGGGCCGGTTTTACCCCGCCCAACATTTGTTCGGCCACCTTAGGCTGACGGTTTCTGCCAGCCTAGATGCTCTGACCAGTAGTCTGCGCCTTCTTCAATTAGGCCCCTGAATTAACGTACAAACAGCACCAGGTGTCAGAGCCCTGCCTGCTCAACTCCCAGACAGTCCAGGGCCGGTGGTGATCCAGGACCATGACGGCCACTGAGTCTAACGGCCTTTTGAAGTAGCCAGGAGTCCAGCCGGTCTTATTGGCCGCGATCACCGAGGTGTCTGTAGGCTTTTCTATGGTGACAGCGTGATATACGTTTCCCATACCAAGCTTATTAGCTCCCCTCTGGGTGCAGTAAGTCCTGCAAGCAGTAGTCTTCTCTTTCAGGGCACACTCTTGTTGTTTTCTGAGAGAAACTCCAGGTCAAGTGATGGTCACACGAGTCGGCATGGGGGCCCGGTTGTCTCTCTGGAGGTTGGAGTTGGAGGGCCTCCTCGCTCGAGGTCAGTGTGCCCACGGAGCCACCCCTGCAACTTCAGGGCATGGTTGGTGGTTAGGATCACCACGTGGGGTCCTTTTCCCTTGGGAGGAAGCTGGCCTTGTGGGCTGCTGATTTCCAGGTTTTTAGATACCCCCAGTATCCTGGCCGGATGGGGCTGTGGGCCAAGCCCTTGGTGACCATAGTTTATCCTACCTGGAGGGCATTCTTGCGTTGTTCCATTTCACGTGGTCCCAGTTTTTGCACTAATCCTCTAAGGGCAATTCACCTTCGACCGGGAATATAAAGGTCAAAGGGTTTAGCTAAATTAGGGAGTTCCAGGGCAAGGGTCTGAACTGACTACTCTTTGCATTCTTGAAAGGCTGCTTCTGGATTCTATTCAAAAGGATCATCATCTTTTCCTTTCAGTGTTTCATATAGAGGCCCAGCTAGTAGACTGTAGTTAGGGATCCAGGTGCAGCAAACCCCAGCCTCCCCAGGAACGCGTAAGCTGTCTTCTAGTTTTAGAAGGGGTAAGGCTTCAAATGGCTTCTTCCCTTTCCAGGGATGGGCTTCTCCGACCTTCTGTGAGAATGAAGCCCAGGCAGGTCACCTTAGTCTCTGATATCTGAGCCTTTTTCTTGGACACCTTCTATCCTTTATTGGCTACATAGTTCAGAGGATTCCTTAGTAGGGCTGGCGATCAGAATGTCATCTGCATATTGAAGAAAGGTTCCCTTTTCCAGAGGTAGAACTTTTAGGTCTTTAGCTAACGTTTCCCCAAAGATGTTGTGGGAATCTTTGAACCCTTGGGGCAGGACGGCCCAGCAGTATTGTTTTTGTTGTATGTTGAATCCTGCCACTCACAAGCCAAAATTTCTTGTGACTCTGGGACTAATGGAATACAGAAGAAAGCATCATTGAAGTATAATACAGAATACCATGTCCTGGTGGATGGTAGAATGACCAACAGGGTGTAGGAATTAGGAACTACTGGATGTATATCCTCGGTGGCTTCACTGACTGTTCTGACATCCATTACCAGGTTCCCAGCAGCCCACGGGGCTCTCGTGGTCAGGCCCCTCCCAGGATATGGAGCTCTCCTGGGCAGATCCCCAGCGGCCAACGGGGCTCTTGTGGTCACGCCCCTCCCAGGACATGGAGCTCACCTGGGCAGGTCCCCAGCATCCCACGGGGCTCTCGTGGTCCGGCCCGTCCCAGGGTATGGAGCTCACCTGTGCAGCTACCCAGCAGCCCATGGGGCTCTCGTGGTCAGGCCCCTCCCAGGATACGGAGCTTCCCTGGGCAGGTACCCCGGCATGGCTGGGCACACAGGAACCGTGCACATAGCCCTCATTGCAGAGCACCCCCAGCCCACCTGTCGGTCAGAGAGCACCTCAGAGCAGGACTTGAACTAACAAACAGCAGCTCCGACAGGTCTGTGACCCTGGGCATCACTCTGTGTGGCCTCCCTCCGCCTGGTCTTCAAGAGACTTCCACTGCAGCCGGGGCACCAGGCCTCTGTCTCCACCCACCACCCCTCCTCTCCCTGACTCCTGGGCTCCTCTCATTAGGAGAGGGTCTTCTTGAAATTGTCTCCCACTCATGGGCCAGATAAAATGATTGGAAAACAAGTCAGGGCTGCAGCCCCTTGTCTATCCTGACCCTCAGGACGCCACACCTGTTCCTTGGACTCGGCCGGTTCAGCAAGGTCCATTTTCTGCAACTGTGAGCCCCTGAGGGGCGAGGATTGGCTGACTTGGGCTGCCTGACCCTGCCGACCAGCCCTCCCCAGGTGTGCCTGGGTGGAGGTCAATATAAAGACCCCTCCAGGCAGCAAGAGCCCCTGCAGCTGTGCCTGACGCCATATTCTCTATCCCGTCAGCAGTCTCGGGGCTGGGCTGGTGGGAGGGAGTGAGGGGCTACGGCTTTTTGGGTGGCCCGGTGTGAGTGGGGCTCTGCTGGACTTTCTGCAGGAGTTGCCAGGCTTCCACCTGCTAAACAAAAGGATGTGTCACCCATACCTGCCGCTGGAATTTCTCCCCGGGCAGAGCTGAGGAAGGTAAAAAGCACTGGGGGCCGGGACAGGAGGGGGAAGGGAAATGGAAAGCTTCCAGAAGTGCGCCCGGGGCCGGGACCATCCTGGCTGGCCTGCAGGCACCAAGTCGGCCTGCGTGCTGTCGCTGGTGTGGCTCCACGGCCCTTCCTCTAGGCTTTCAAGTCCTTGCACACATTCAGGTGTTTTACCTGGGAAGGGTGGGGAAAGTTCAGCAGCAGCTGGCCTGGGGCTCAGCTCACGTTTACTCAGAGACGCCTCGGCACGGTGCCCCAGCTTTGCAATGAGGACGCTCCTTGCGCGGGGGCTGCTGGCTGCATGCGAGACGATTCCCCACCTCTGACCAACTTCAGAATTGTTTACCACTGGAGCAAGTGCCCTGATAGGGTTTTCCTCTGTATAACTGGTGGGTTCTGTTTTTTTTTTTTCTTTTTTGGTTCAAGGTATATTTTATTCCTCTTTTTTGTATTTATAGATATAAGCATGGAAATAATTCATTCATATAAATACATCTATGCGAAGGGAAGAACTTTTTTTCTGTTTTTTAAAAATTTTATTTTTAAAATTTTTAAATTTAATTTTATTTATTTTTTTTATACAGCAGGTTCTTATTATCTATTTTATGCATATATACATTGGTTATTTTTTATACAGCAGGTTCTTATTGGTTATCTATTTTATACATATATACATTGGTATTTTTTTATACAGCAGGTTCTTATTCGTTATTTTATCCATATGTACATTGGTTATCCATTTTTACACATATATATATACATTGACATGTATACATGTCAATGCCAATCTCCCAATTTCTCCCACAACCACCACCCCAAGGCTTTCCCCCCTTGGTGTTCCATATGTTTGTTCTCTACATCTGTGTCTCTATTTCTCCCTGCAAACCGGTTCATCTGTGCCATTTTTCTAGGTTCCACATATATACATTAATACACAATATTTGTTTTTCTCTTTCTGACTTACTTCACTCTGCATGACTGTCTCTAGATCCATCAACGTCTCTACAAATGACCCAATTTCATTCCTTTTTATGGCTGAGTAATATTCCATTTTATATGTGTACCACATCTTTATCCATTCGTCTTTCTGTGGGCATTTAGGTTGCTTCCATTACCTGGCTATTGTAAATAGTGCTGCAATGAATATTGTGGTGAATGTGTCTTTTTGATTTATGGTTTTCTCTGGGTATATGCCCAGTAGTGGGATTGCTGGATCATATGGTAATTCTATTTTTAGTTTTTTAAGGAACCTCCATACTGATCTCCATAGTGACTGTATCAACTTACATTCCCACCAATAGTGGAAGAGGGTTCCTTTTCTCCACACCCTCTCCAGCATTTGTTGTTTGTAGATTTTCTGATGATGCCCATTCTAACAGGTGTGAGGTGACACCTCATTGTAGTTTTGATTTGCAATTCTCTAATAATTAGTGATGTTGAGCAGCTTTTCATGTGCTTCTTGCCCAACTCTATGTCTTCCTGGAAGAAATGTCTATTTAGATCTTCTGCCCATTTTTGTATTGGGTTTTGTTTTTTTTAATATTGAGCTGCATGAGCTGTTTATATATATTGGAGATAAATTTTGTCCATTGATTCATTTGCAAATATTTTCTCCCATTCTGAGGGTTGTCTTTTCATCTTGTTTGTAGTTTCCTTTGCTTTGCAAAGCTTTTACATTTCATTAGGTCCCATTTGTTTATTTTTCTTTTTCATTGCATTACTCTAGGAGGTGGATCAAAAAAGATCTTGCTGTGATTTATGTGAGTATTCTTCCTATGTTTTCCTCTAAGAGTTTTACACTGTCCTGTCTTACATTAACGTCTCTAATCCATTTTGAATTTATTTTTGTGTATGGTGTTAGGGAGTGTTCTAATTTCATTCTTTTACATGTAGCTGTCCATTTTCCCCATCACCACTGATTGAAGATACTGTCTTTTCTCCATTGTATAGTGTTGCCTCCTTTGTCATAGATTAGTTGACCATAGGTGTGTAGGTTTATCTCTGGGCTTTCTTTTTTTTTCCCCTTTTACACCTTATTGGAGTGTAATTGCTTTACAATGGAGTGTTAGTTTCTGCTGTATCACACAGTGAATCAGCTATACATATACATATATCACCATATCCCCTCCCTCTTGCATCTCCCTCCCACCCTCCGTATCCCACCCCTTTAGGTGGTCACAAAGCACTGAGCTGATCTCCCTGTGCTATGTGGCTGCTTCCCAGTAGCTATTGATGTTACATTTGGTAATATATATATGTCCATGCCACTCTCTCACTTCATTCCAGCTTATCCTTCCCCTTCCCCGTGTCCACAAGTCCTTTCTCTACATCTGTGTCCTTAATCCTGTCCTGCCCCTAGGTTCTTCATCAACTTTCTTTTTTCTTTACATTCCATATATCTGTGTTAGCATACAGTATTTGTTTTTCTCTTACTGACTTACTTCACTGTGTAGGACAGACTCTAAGTCCATGCACCTCACTACAAATAACTCAGTTTTGTTTCCGTTTATGGCTGAGTAATATTCCATTGTATATATGTGCCAGATCTTCTTTATCGATTTGTCTGTCGATGGACACTTACGTTGCTTCCATGTCCTGGCTATTGTAAATAGAGCTGCAATAAACATTGTTGTACATAACTATTTTTGAATTATGGTTTTCTCAGGGTAAATACCCAGTAGTTGGATTGCTGAGTTGTATGGTATTATTATTTTTAGTTTTTTAAGGAACCTCCATACTGTCCTCCCGAGTGGCTATATCAATTTACATTCCCACCAACAGTGCAAGAGGGTTCCCTTTTCTCCAATAAATGCCTCTCCAGCATTTATTGTTTGTAGATTTTTTGATGGTTGCCATTCTGACTGCTGTGAGGTGATACCTCACTGTAGTTTTGATTTGCATTTCTCTAATGACTAGTGATGTTCAGCATCCTTTTATGTGTTTGTTGGCAATCTGTATATCTTCTTTGGAGAAATGTCTATTTAGGTCTTCTGCCCATTTTTGGATTGTGTTGTTTGTTTTTGTGATATTGAGCTACATGAGCTGCTTGTAAATTTTGGAGATTGATCCTTTGTCATTTGCTTCATTTGAAAATATTTTCTCCCATTCTGAGGGTTGGCTTTTCATCTTGTTTATGTTTTCCTTTTCTGTGCAAAAGCTTTTAAGTTTCATTAGGTTCCATTTCTTTATTTTTGTTTTTATTTCCATTTCTCTGGGAGGTGGGTCAAAAAGGATCTTGCTGTGATTTATGTCATAGGGTGTTCTGCCTATGGTTTCCTCTAAGAGTTTTATAGTGTCTGGTCTTACATTTAGATCTCTAATCGAGTTTGAGTTTATTTTTGTGTATGGTGTTATGGAGTGTTCTAATTTCATTCTTTTACATGTAGCTGTCCAGTTTTCCCAGCACCACTTACTGAAGAGACTGTCTTTTCTCCATTGTATAACCTTGCCTCCTTTGTCATAGATGAGTTAGCCATAGGTACGTAGGTTTCTCTCTGGTGTACTATTCTGTTCCATTGATCTATATTTCTTTTTTTTTTTTACCAGTACCGTATAATCATGATTACTGTAGCTTTGTAGTATAGTCTGAAGTCAGGAAGTCTGATTCCTCCTGCTCATTTAATTTCCCTCAGGACTGCTTTTGCTATTCGGGGTCTTTTGTGTCCCTATACAAATTTTAAAATTCTTTTTTCCTAGTTCTGTAGAAAATGCCACTGGTAATTTGATAGGGATTGAATTGAATCTGTAGATTGCTTTGGGTAGTATAGTCGTTTTCACAATATTGATTCTTCTAATCCAAGAACATGGTTTATACCTCCATCTGTTTATATCATCTTTGATTTCTTTCAGCGGTGTCTTATAGTTTTCTGAGTACAGGTCTTTTACCTCCTTAGGTAGGTTCATTCCTACATATTTTATTCTTTTCGTTGTAATGGTGAATGGGATTGTTTCCTTAATTTCTCTTTCTGATCTTTCATTGTTAGTGTAGAGGAATGCAAGAGATTTCTGGGCATTAATTTTGTATCCTGCAACTTTACCAAATTCACTGATTAGCTATAGTAGTTTTCTGGTGACATCTTTAGGATTCACTATGTATAGTATCGTGTTATTTGCAAACAGTGACAATTTTACTTGTTCTTTTCCAGTTTATACTCCTTTTATTTCTTTTTCTTCTCTGATTGCTGTGTCTAGGACTTCCAAAACTATGTTGAATAATAGTGGTGAGCGTGGACATCCTTGTCTTGTTCCTGATCTTAGAGGAAATGCTTTTAGTTTTTCACCATTGAGAATGATGTTTGCTGTGAGTTTGTCATATATGGCCTTTATTATGTTAAAGTACATTCCCTCTATGCCCACATTTTGGAGACTTTTTATCATAAGTGGGTGTTGAATTTTGTCAAAAGCTTTTCCTGTATCTATTGGGATGATCATATTTTTATTCTACAATTTGTTAGTATGGTGTATCAGATTGATTGATTTGTGTATATTGAAGAATCCTTGCATCCCTGGGATAAACCCCACCTGATCATGGTGTATGATCCTTTTAATGTGTTGTTCAATTCTGTTTACTAGAATTTCTTGAGGATTTTTACATCTCTATTAATCAGTGATATTGGTCTTTAATTTTCTTTTTCTATAGTATCTTTGTCTGGTTTTGGTATCAGGGTGATGGTGGCCTCATAGAATGAGTTTGGGAGTGTTCCTTTTCCTACAAATTTCTGAAGAGTTTGAGTGTTAGCTCTTGTCTAAATATTTGATAGAACTCACCTCTGATGCCATCTGGTTCTGGACTTTTGTTTGTTGGAAGATTTTTAATCACAGTTTCATTTTCATTACTTGTGATTGGTCTGCTCATATTTTCTATTTCTTCCTGGTTCCGTCTTGGAAGTTTATGCCTTTCTAAGAATTTGTCCACTTCTTCCAGGTGTCCATTTTATTGGCATAGAGTTGCTTGTAGTAGTCTCTTAGGATGCTTTGTATTTCTGTGGTGTCTGTTGCAACTTCTCCTTTTTCATTTCTAATTTTATTGATTAGATTCCTCTCCCCCTTTTTCTTTTCTTTTTTTTTTTTGTGGGACGTGGGCCTCTCACTGTTGTGGCCTCTCCCGTTGCGGAGCACAGGCTCCAGATGCGCAGGCTCAGTGGCCATGGCTCATAGGCCCAGCTGCTCCACCACATGTGGGATCTTCCCAGACCAGGGCACGAACGAGTGTCCCCTGCATTGGCAGGCGGACTCTCAAACACTGCGCCACCAGGGAAGCCCTCTCCCTCTTTTTCTTGAATCTCGCTAAAGGTTTATCATTTTTGTTTATCTTCTCAAAGAACCAGCTTTTAGTTTTATTGATCTTTGCTATTGTTTTCTTTGTTTCTATTTCATTTATTTCTGCTCTGATCTTTATTATTTCTTTCCTTCTACTAACTTTGGGTTTTGTTCTTCTTTCTCTAGTTCCTTTAGGTGTAAGTTTAGATTGTTTATTTGAGATTTTTCTTGTTTCTTGAGGTAGGCTTGTATTGCTATAAACTTCTCTCTTAGAACTGCTTTTGCTGCATCCCATAGGTTTTGGATCATCATATTTTTGTTGTCATTTGTCTCTAGGTAGTTTTTGATTTCCTCTTTTATTTCTTCAGTGATCTCTTGGTTATTTAGTAACGTATTGTTTAGCCTCCATGTGTTTGTGTTTTTTACGTTTTTTCCCCCTGTAATTGATTTCTAATCTCATAGCCTTGTTGTTGGAACAGATGCTTGATATGATTTCAGTTTTCTTAAATTTACTGAGGCTTTATTTGTGACCCAAGATGTGATCTATCCTGGAGAATGTTCTGTGTGCAGTTGAGAAGAACGTGTAATCTGCTGTTTTTGGATGGAATGTCCTATAAATATCAATTAAATCTATCTAGTCTATTGTGTCATTTAAAGCTTGTGTTTCCTTATTAATTTTCTGACTGAATGATATCCATTGGTGTAAGTAAAGTGTTAAAGTCCCCTGCTATTATTATGTCACTGTCGATTTCCTCTTTTACAGCTGTTAGCAGTTGCCTTATGTATTGAGGTGCTCCTGTGTTGGGTACATATATATTTATAATTGTTGTATCTTCTTCTTGGATTGATCCCTTGATCATTATGTAGTGTCCTTTCTTGTTTCTTGTAACATTCTTTATTTTAAAGTCTATTTTATCTGATATGAGTATTGCTACTCCAGCTTTCTTTGGATTTTCATTTGCATGGAATATCCTTTTCCATCCCCTCACTTTCAGTGTGTATGTGCCCCTAGGTCTGAAATGGGTCTCTTATAGACAGCATATATATGGATCTTGTTTTTGTATCCATTCAGCAAGCCTGTGTCTTTTGGTTGGAGCATTTAATCCATTCATATTTAAGGTAAATATCAATATGTATGTTCCTATTACTATTTTCTTAATTGTTACGGGTTTGTTTTTGTATATCCTTTTCTTCTTTTATGTTTCCCACTTAGAGAGGTTCCTTTAGCATTTGTTGTAGAGCTGGTTTGGTGGTGCTGAGTTCTCTTAGCTTTTGCTTGTCTGTAAGCTTTTGATTTCTCCATCAAATCTGAATGAGATCCTTGCTGGGTAGAGTTCTCTTGGTTGTAGCTTCTTCCCTTTCATCACTTTAAATTTATCATGCCACTCCCTTCTGGTTTTTAGAGTTTCTGCTGAGAAATCAGCTGTTAACTTTATGGGAGTTCCCTTGTATGTTATTTGCCACTTTTCCCTTGTTGCTTTCAATAATTTTTCTTTGTCTTTAATTTTTGTTAATTTGATTGCCCTGTGTCTCGGCATTTTTCTCCTTGGGTTTATCCTGCCTGGGACTCTGCACTTCCTGGACTTGGGTGGCCCTTTCCTTTTCCATGCTCGGGAAGTTTTCGATTATAATCTCTTCAGATATTTTCTTGGGTCCTTTCTCTCTCTCTTCTCCTTCTGGAACCCCTATAATGCGATTGTTATTGCCTTTAATTTTATCCCAGAGGCCTCTTAGGCTGTCTTCATTTCTTTTCATTCTTTTTTCTTTATTCTGTTTCACAGCAGTGAATTCCACCTTTCTGTCTTCCAGATCACTTATCTATTCTTCTGCCTCAGCTATTCTGCTATTGATTCCTTCTAGTGTATTTTTGTTTGTTTGTTTGCAGTATGCCAGGCTCTCACTGTTGTGGCCTCTCCTATTGCAGAGCACAGGCTCCGGACACGCAGGCTCAGCAGCCATGGCTCATGGGCCCAGCCACTCTGCGACATGTGGGATCTTCCCGAACGGGGGCACGAACCAGTGTCCCTGCAGTGGCAGGCAGACTCTCAACCACTGCACCACCAGGGAAGCCCTCTAGTGTATTTTTCATTTCAGTTATTTTATTGTTCATCTCTGTTTGTTTGTTCTTTAATTCTTCTAGGTCTTTGTTAAGCATTTCTTGTGTCTTGTTGATCTTTACCTCCGTTCTTTTTCCAAGGTCTTGGATCATCTTCACTATCATTATTCTGAATTCTTTTTCTGGAAGGTTGCCTATCTCCACCTCATTTAGTTGTTTTTCTGGGGTTTTATCTTGTTCCTTCATCTGGTACAAAGTCCTCTGCCTTTTCATTTTGTCTATCTTTCTGTGAATGTGGTTTTCCTTCCACAGGCTGCAGAATTGTAGTTCTTCTGCTGTCTGCCCTCTGGTGGATGAGTCTATCTTAGAGGCTTGTGCAACCTTCCTGATGTGAGGGACTGGTGGGTAGAGCTGGGTGTTTCTCTGGTGGGCAGAGCTCAATAAAACTTTAATCTGCTTGTCTGCTGATGCATGGGGCTGAGTATCCTCTCTGTTGGTTGTTTGGCCTGAGGCAACCGAGCACTGGATCCTACCTGGCTCTTTGGTGGGGCTACTGGCAGACTCTGGGAGGGCTCATGCCAAGGAGGACTTCTCAGAACTTCTGCTGCCAGTGTCCTTGTCCCCACAGTGAGACACAGCCAGCCCCCACCTCGGCAGGAGACCCTCTATAAATAGCAGGTAGGTCTGCTCAGTCTCCTATGAGATCACTGCTCCTTCCCTTGGGTCCTGATGTGCACACTACTGTTGTGTGCCCTCCACGAGTGGAGTCTCTATTGTGACTCTATGTCTCTGAGTGGAGTTGAGACTCTGGGACTCTGAGTGGAGTCTCACAGACTCTGGGTCCTGTGAAGCTTCAATGCTTTGTGGTTGTGGAAATCCTATAGGAGATGGTCCACAGCAGGTGAAGCTAATGCTGTCAGTGGAGGTGGTGAAGCCAAAGATCTGCAGTTCAGACCAAAGGTGCTGATGTACATTCAGGACAAAACCATCTCATGTGAATGTAGTTCAAGCACGTTTAACATAAATACAGTCATGTTGATGCCTAACATCTTCTATCTTGTGCCTCCCCTCAGGGACCCCCTCCTCAGTAACTCATGTACAGGGGAATGGAGAGTGAGCTGTGTCCAGTCTGAGCCCTGAGTTACCCTGTGTGTATCTTAGGATACTTTGTATTTCTGTGGTGTCTGTTGTAACATCATCACTTTCATTTCTGATTTATTTGGGTCCTCTCTTTTTAAAAAAAACATACTACTATTGTCTTTTATTCTTTACAGAAGCTTAATAAATGTTTGATCTACTACCCTTACTCTATGTATACTTTTTTTTTAACATCTTTATTGGGGTATAATTGCTTTACAATGGTGTGTTAGTTTCTGCTTTATAACAAAGTGAATCAGTTATACATATACATATGTTCCCATATGTCTTCCCTCTTGCATCTCCCTCCCTCCCACCCTCCCTATCCCACCCCTCCAGGCTGTCACAAAGTACCGAACCAATATCCCTGTGCCATGTGGCTGCTTCCCACTAGCTATCTACCTTACTACATTTGTTAATGTGTATATGTCCATGACTCTCTCTCGCCCTGTCACAGCTCAGCCTTCCCCCTCCCCATAACCTCAAGTCCGTTCTCTAGTAGGTCTGCGTCTTTATTCCTGCCTTACCCCTAGGTTCTTCATGACCTTTTATTTTTCTTAAATTCCATATATATGTGTTAGCATATGGTATTTGTCTTTTTCTTTCTGACTTACTTCACTCTGTATGACAGACTCTAGGTCTATCCACCTCATTACAAATAGCTCAATTTCGTTTCTTTTTCTGGCTGAGTAATATTCCATTGTATATATGTGCCACATCTTCTTTATCCATTCATCCAATGATGGGCACTTAGGTTGTTTCCATCTCTGGGCTATTGTAAATAGAGCTGAGGTGAACATTTTGGTACATGACTCTTTTTGAATTTTGGTTTTCTCAGGGTATATGCCCAGTAGTGGGATTGCTGGGTCATATGGTAGTTCTATTTGTAGTTTTTTAAGGAACCTCCATACTATTCTCCATAGTGGCTGAACCAATTCACATTCCCACCAGCACTGCAGGAGTGTTCCCTTTTCTCCACACCCTCTCCAGCATTTATTGTTTCTAGATTTTTTGATGATGGCCATTCTGACTGGTGTGAGATGATATCTCATTGTAGTTTTGATTTGCATTTCTCTCATGATTAATGATGTTGAGCATTCTTTCATGTGTCTGTTGGCAGTCTGTATATCTTCTTTGGAGAAATGTCTATTTAGGTCTTCTGCCCATTTTTGGATTGGGTTGTTTGTTTTTTTGTTATTGAGCTGCATGAGCTGCTTGTAAATTTTCGAGATTAACCCTTTGTCGGTTGCTTCATTTGCAAATATTTTCTCCCATTCTGAGGGTTGTCTTTTGGTCTGGTTTATGGTTTCCTTTGCTGTGCAAAAGCTTTGAAGTTTCACTAGGTCCCATTTGTTTATTTTTGTTTTAATTTCCATTACTCTAGAAGGTGGGTCAGAAAGGATCTTGCTGTGATTTATGTCTAGAGTGTTCTGCCTATGTTTTCCTCTAAGAGTTTGATAGTTTCTGGCCTTACATTTAGGTCTTTAATCCATTTTGAGCTTATTTTTGTGTATGGTGTTAGGGAGTGATCTAATCTCATACTTTTACATGTACCTGTCCAGTTTTCCCAGCACCACTAATTGAAGAGGCTGTCTTTTCTCCACTGTACATTCCTGCCACCTTTATCAAAGATAAGGTGTCCATATGTGTGTGGGTTTATCTGGGGGCTTTCTATCCTGTTCCATTGATCTATCATTCTGTTTTTGTGCCAGTACCATACTGTCTTGATTACTGTAGCTTTGTAGTATAGTCTGAAGTCAGGGAGCCTGATTCCTCCAGTTCCTTTTTTCGTTCTCAAGATTGCTTTGGCTATTCGGGGTCTTTTGTGTTTCCATACAAATTGTGAAATTTTTTGTTCTAGTTCTGTGAAAAATGCCACTGGTAGTTTGATAGGGATTGCATTGAAGCTGTAGATTGCTTTGGGTAGTAGAGTCATTTTCACAATGTTGATTCTTCCAATCCAGGAACATGGTATATCTCTCCATCTATTTGTATCATCTTTAATTTCTTTCATCAGTGTCTTATAATTTTCTGCATACAGGTCTTTTGTCTCCTTAGGTAGGTTTATTCCTAGATATTTTATTCTTTTTGTTGCAATGGTAAATGGGAGTGTTTTCTTGATTTCCCTTTCAGAGTTTTCATCATTAGTATATAAGAATGCCAGAGATTTCTGTGCATTAATTTTGTATCCTGCCACTTCACCAAACTCATTGATTAGCTCTAGTAGTTTTCTGGTAGCATCTTTAGGATTCTCTATGTATAGGATCATGTCATCTGCAAACAGTGACAGCTTTACTTCTTCTTTTCCGATGTGGATTCCTTTTATTTCCTTTTCTTCTCTCACTGCTGTGGCTAAAACTTCCAAAACTATGTTGAATAAGAGTGGTGAGAGTGGGCAACCTTGTCTTGTTCCTGATCTCAGTGGAAATGCTTTCAGTTTTTCACCATTGAGGATGATGTTTGCTGTGGGCTTGTCATATATGGCCTTTATTATGTTGAGGAAAGTTCCCTCTATGCCTACTTTCTGCAGGGTTTTTATCATAAATGGGTGTTGAATTTTGTCAAAAGCTTTCTCTGCATCTATTGAGATGATCATATGGTTTTTCTCCTTCAATTTGTTAATATGGTTTATCACATTGATAGATTTGCGTATATTGAAGAATCCTTGCATTCCTGGAATAAACCCCGCTTGATCATGGTGTATGATCCTTTTAATGTGCTGTTGGATTCTGTTTGCTAGTATTTTGTTGAGGATTTTTGCATCTATGTTCATCAGTGATATTGGCCTGTAGTTTTCTTTCCTTGTGACATCCTTTTCTGGTTTTGGTATCAAGGTGATGGTGGCCTCGTAGAAGGAATTTGGTAGTGTTCCTCCCTCTGCTATATTTTGGAAGAGTTTGAGAAGGATAGGTGTTAGCTCTTCTCTAAATGTTTGATAGAATTCGCCTGTGAAGCCATCTGGTCCTGGGCTTTTGTTTGTTGGAAGACTTTTAATCACAGTTTCAATTTCAGTGCTTGTGATTGGTCTGTTCATATTTTCTATTTCTTCCTGATTCAGTCCTGGCAGGTTGTGCATTTCTAAGAATTTGTCCATGTCTTCCAGATTGTCCATTTTATTGGCACAGAGTTGCTTGTAGTAATCTCTCATGATCTTTTTTATTTCTGCAGTGTCAGTTGTTACCTCTCCTTTTTCATTTCTATTTCTATTGATTTGAGTCTTCTCCCTTTTTTTCTTGATGAGTCTGGCTAATGGTTTATCTATTTTGTTTATCTTCTCAAGGAACAAGCTTTTAGTTTTATTGATCTTTGCTCTTGTTTCCTTCATTTCATTTATTTCTGATCTGATTTTTATGATTTCTTTCCTTCTGCTAACTTTGGGGTTTCTTTGTTCTTCTTTCTCTAATTTCTTTAGGTGCAAGGTTAGGTTGTTTATTTGAGATGTTTCCTGTTTCCTAAGGTGGGCTTGTATTGCTATAAACTTCCCTCTTAGAACTGCTTTTGCTGCATTCCATATGTTTTGGGTCATCGTGTCTCCATTGTCATTTGTTTCTAGGTATTTTTTTATTTCCTCTTTGATTTCTTCAGTGATCACTTCGTTATTAAGTAGTGTATTGTTTAGCCTCCATGTGTTTGTAGTTTTTACAGATCTTTTCCTGTAATTGATATCTAGTCTTATGGCATTGTGGTCGGAGAAGATACTTGATACAATTTCAATTTGCTTAAATTTGCCAAGGCTTGATTTGTGGCCAAATATATGATCTATCCTGGAGAATGTTCCATGAGCACTTGAGAAAAATGTGTATTCTGTTGTTTTTGGATGGAGTGTCCTATAAATATCAATTAAGTCCATCTTGTTTAATGTATCATTAAAAGCTTGTGTTTCCTTATTTATTTTCATTTTGGATGATCTGTCCATGGGTGAAAGTGGGGTGTTAAAGTCCCCTACTATGAATGTGTTACTGTCGATTTCCCCTTTTATGGCTGTTAGTATTTGCCTTATGTATTGAGGTGCTCCTATGTTGGGTGCATAAATATTTACAATTGTTATATCTTCTTCTTGGATCTATCCCTTGATCATTATGTAGTGTCCTTCTTTGGCTCTTTTAATAGTCCTTATTTTAAAGTCTATTTTGTCTGATATGAGAATTGCTACTCCAGCTTTCTTTTGGTTTCCATTTGCATGAAATATCTTTTCCCATCCCCTTACTTTCAGTCTGTATGTGTCTCTAGGTCTGAAGTGGGTCTCTTGTAGACAGCATATATAAGGGTCTTGTTTTTGTATCCATTCAGCTAATCTGTGTCTTTTGGTGGGAGCATTTAATCCATTTACATTTAAGGTAATTATCAATATGTATGTTCCTATTCCCATTTTCTAAATTGTTTTGGGTTCGTTATTATAGGTCTTTTCCTTCTCTTGTGTTTCTTGCCTAGAGAAGATCCTTTAGCATTTGTTGTAAAGCTGGTTTGGTGGTGCTGAACTCTCTCAGCTTTCGCTTGTCTGTAAAGGTTTTGATTTCTCCATCAAATCTGAATGAGATCCTTGCTGGGTAGAGTAGTCTTGGCTGCAGGTTTTTCTCCTTCATCACTTTCAGTATGTCCTGCCACTCCCTTCTGGCTTGTAGGGTTTCTGCTGAGAGATCAGCTGTTAACCTTATGGGGATTCCCTTATGTGTTATTTGTTGTTTTTCCCTTGCTGCTTTTAATATGCTTTCTTTGTATTTAATTTTTGACAGTTTGATTAATATGTGTCTTGGCATATTTCTCCTTGTATTTGTCCTGTATGGGACTCTCTGTGCTTCCTGGACTTAACTATTTCCTTTCCCATATTAGGGAAGTTTTCAACTATAATCTCTTCAAATATTTTCTCAGTCCCTTTCTTTTTCTCTTCTTCTTCTGGAACCCCTATAATTCGAATGTTGGTGCGTTTAATGTTGTCCCAGCGGTCTCTGAGACTGTCCTCAGTTCTTTTCATTCTTTTTTCTTTATTCTGCTCTGCAGTAGTTATTTCCACTATTTTATCTTCCAGGTCACTTATCCATTCTTCTGCCTCAGTTATTCTGCTATTGATCCCATCTAGAGTACTTTTAATTTCATTTATTGTGTTGTTCATCTTTGCTTGTTTCATCTTTAGTTCTTCTAGGTCCTTGTTAACTGTTCCTTGCATTTTGTCCATTCTATTTCCAAGATTTTGGATCATCCTTACTATCATTATTCTGAATTCTTTTTCAGGTAGACTGCCTATTTCCTCTTCATTTGTTAGGTCTGGTGCATTTTTATCTTACTCCTTTATCTGCTGTGTGTTTTTCTGTCTTCTCATTTTGCTTATCTTACTGTGTTTGGGGTCTCCTTTTTGCAGACTGCAGGTTCGTAGTTCCCACTGTTTTTGATGTCTGTCTCCAGTGGCTAAGGTTGGTTCAGTGGGTTGTGTAGGCTTCCTGGTGGAGGGGACTAGTGCCTGTGTTGTGGTGGATGAGTCTGGATCTTGTCTCTCTAGTGGGCAGGTTCACGTCTGGTGGTGTGTTTTGGGGTGTCTGTGGCCTTATTATGATTTTAGGCAGCCTCTCTGCTAATGGGTGGGGTTGTGTTCCTGTTTTGCTAGTTGTTTGGCATATTTTGTCCAGTACTGTGGCTTGCTGGTCGTTGAGTGAAGCTGGGTGCTGGTGTTAAGATGGAGGTCTCTGGGAGATTTTCGCCGTTTGATATTATGTGGAGCTGGGAGGTCTCTTGTTGACCAGTGTCCTGAAGTTGGCTCTCCTACCTCAGAGACAGAGCCCTGACTCCTGGCTGGAGCACCAAGAGCCTTTCATCCACACGGCTCAGAATAAAAGGGAGAAAAAGTAGAGGGAATTAGTAGAAGTATGAGGAAAGAAAAGGAAAGGAGGGAAGGAAGGAAGGAAGAAAGAAAGAAAGAAAGAAGCAAAGAAGGAAAGAAGGCAAAAGGGAAAGAAAGGAGGGAGGGAGGGAGGAAGGAAGGAAGGAGGTAAAGAAGGAAAAAAGACAGAAAGAAAGAAGATACAGTAAAAATAAAATAAAGTATAATAAAGTTATTGAATTAAAAAATTCTTATTTAGAAAAAAAAAGGGACAGATAGAACCTTAGGACAAATGTTGGAAGCAAAGCTATGCAGACAAAATCTTACACAGAAGCATACACATACACACTCACTAAAAGAGGTAAAGGGGGAAAAATCATAAATCTTGCTGTCAGAGACCACCTCCTCAATTTGGGATGATTCGTTGTCTAAAGGAGGGAAGGAAGTTAGGAAAGAAAGAAAGAAAGAACGAAGGTAAAGTATAATAACGTTATTAAAATTAATTATTAAGAAAAAATTTTAAAAAAAATCCATGGACGGATAAAACCCTAGGACAAATGGTGGAAGCAAGACTATACAGACAAGACTTCACACAGAAGCATACACATACACATTCACAAAGAGAGGAAAAGGGAAAAAAATCATAGATCTTGCTCCTAAAGTCCACTTCCTTAATTTGGGATGATTGGTTGTCTCTTCAGGTATTCCACAGATGCAGGGTATATCAGGTTGATTGTGGAGCTTTAATCCGCTGCTTCTGAGGCTACTGGGAGAGATTTCCCTTTCTCTTCTTTGTTCTCACAGCTCACAGGGGCTCAGCTTTGGATTTGGCCCTGCCTCTGCGTGTAGGTCGCTGGAGGGCGTCTGGTTTTTGCTCTGACAGGACGGGGTTAAAGGAGCCGCTGATTCGGGGGCTCTGGCGCACTCAGGCCGGCGAGGAGGGAGGGGCACGGAGTGCGGGGCGGGCCTGCGGCGGCAGAGGCCGCCATGACGTTGCACCAGCCTGAGGCCCGCCGTGCGTTCTCCCGGGGAAGTTGTCCCTGGATCCCGGGAACCTGGCAGTGGCGGACTGCACAGGCTTCGTGGAAGAGGGGTGTGGAGAGTGACCTGTGCTCACACACAGGCCCCTTGGTGGAGGCAGCAGCAGCCTTAGCGTCTCCCGCCCGTCTCTGGGGTCCGCACTTTTAGCTGCGGCTCATGCCTGTCTCTGGAGTTCCTTTAAGCAGCGTTCTTAAACCCCTCTCCTCACGCACCAGGAAACAAAGAGGGAAGAAAAAGTCTCTTGCCTCTTCGGCAGGTGCAGACTTTTTCCCGGACTCCCTCCCGGCTCGCCGTGGTGCAATAACCCCTTCAGGCTATGTTCAAGCCGCCAACCCCAGTCCTCTCCCTGCGCTCCGTCCGAAACCCAAACCGGAGCCTCAGAGCCTCAGCTCGCAGCCCCGCCCGCCCTGGCGGGTGAGCAGACAAGCCTCTCGGGCTGGTGAGTGCCGGTCGGCTCCGCACCCGTTGCTGTGCACTCCTCCGTGGCTTCGAAGCTCCCCCCTCCGCCTCCCGCAGTCTCCGCCCACGAAGGGGCTTCCTAGTGTGTGGAAACTTTTCCTCCTTCACAGCTCCCTCCCACTGGTGCAGGTGCCGTCCCTATTCTTTTGTCTCTGTTTTTTCTTTTTTTTTCTTTTGCCCTACCCAGGTACGTGGGGAGTTTCTTGCCTTTTGGGAGGTCTGAGGTCTTCTGCCAGCCTTCAGTAGGTGTTCTGTAGGAGTCGTTCCACGTGTAGATGTATTTCTGGTGTATCTGTGGGGAGGAAGGTGATCTCCGCGTCTTACTCTTCCGCCATCTTCAAGGTCCCCCCATGTATACTTTTTGCAATAAGATTTTTACTTTTGTTTGTTTTCTTGTTACTATCAATAATTAGTGATACTTCTTTTAAGCTTAAGTAAATTCCTTCAACATTGCTTATAAGGCTGGTTTATTAGTGATGAACTCTTTTAGCTTTTGCTAGTCTGGGAAACTCTTGATCTCTCCTTCAGTTCTTTTTTTCCCCCCATAAATTTATTTATTTATTTATGGCTGTGTTAGGTCTTCACTGCAGTGTGTGCGCTTTTCTCTAGTTGTGGCAAGTGGAGGCTACTCTTCGTTGCTGTGCTCGGGCTTCTCATTGCAGTGGCTCTTCTTGTTGTGGAACGTGGGCTCTAGGGGCTCAGGCTTCAGTAATTGTGGCTTGCGGGCTCAGTATTTGTGGCTCATGGGCTCTAGGGCACAGGGTCAGTAGTTGTGGCACACAGGCTTAGTTGCTCTGTGGCATGTGGGATCTTCCTGAATCAGGGCTCGAACCCGTGTCCCCTGCATTGGCAGGCAGATTCTCAATGACTGTGCCATCAGGGAAGCCCTCTCCTTCAATTCTGAATCATAATCTTGCTGGTAGGATATTCCTGTTGTAGACTTTTTCTTTTTAGCCCATTGAATATATCCTATCATTCCTTCCTAGTCTACAAATTCTGCTGAGAAGTCATCTGACAGTCTTATGGGAATACCTTGAACATAACTAGACCCTTTTATTTCACTGCTTCTATGATCCCTCTTAAATTTTTAAATTTTTGGCGCTTTATAATATGTCTTGGTGTGGACCTGTTTGTCTTCATCTTGTTTGGGACTCTGTGTTTCCTGGACCTGGATGTATGTTTCCTTCCCCAGGTTAGGAAAGTTATCAGTTACTATATTCTTTAATAAGTTCTGTGCCTGTTTCGCTTTTCTCCTCGTTCTGGGACCCCTGTAATGCTCATGTTAATATTCTTCATGTTGTCTCAGAGGTCCCTTTACCTATAGTCTTAATTGTTTTTTCTTTGTGCTATTCAGTTTGGATGATTTTCACTACTCTGTTTTCCATTTCACTGATCATATAATATAATGTGGCTTCTCTCATGTGTGTGTGTGTGTGTGTGTGTGTGTGTGTGTGTGTGTGTTTTAAGCTCTTTTATTGTATTGTTCACTGTTTGGTTCTTTTTGACATGTTATTACTCTTTGTTGAAATTCTCACTATGTCCATCTATTCTTCTCCTGACTTGGGTGAGCATCTTTATAATCATTACTGTGACACTTTTTTTATCGGATAGAATGCTTATCCCTGTTTTATTCAGTTCTTTTTCTGATGTCATGTCTTGTTACTTCATTTGTAACATATTCCTCTATTTCCTTATGTTTCCTAATTCTCTGTGCATTTCTATTCATTAGGTTCAGGTTGTTACATTCCCGGGTCTCAGAGAAGTGGCCTTATATAGGAGATGACTGATAGGGCCCAGCAGGACATTGTCCTCTGGCCAGCAGAGCCACATGCTCCAGGGGTGTCCCCTGTGTGGGCTTCACACACCTTTCTCTTATGGCAGGGCCAACTGCTGTAGACAAGCTGGTAGGCATTGTTGGACCCTGGGCTAAATGGCTGTGAGCCCCTGTATGTGATTGCCGTGGGTGTGCTGATAACCAAGGCAGCCCTCTGTTATGGGTGGCTGTGTGGTGCTCCAGGTGCACAGGCAGACAGGATAGGCCGCCAGTGTGTCTGGTTGTGAGGCCTTGGGGTACAGGAGTGCTATGGGCATGGTGGTAAATGGGGCAGGCCCCTGATTCTAATCAGTTCCAGGGAAGACTCTAAAATGTTGCTTGCCAATGTCTCAGTCCCTAGCGGGAGTCCCAGCTGCCTCTTGCCTTTCCAGGAAGCTCTCCGAGATTAGCAAGTGGGTTTGACACACGTGTCTTTCACACTATTGGCTCTGCACAGGGACTGAGAACATGTGAGATTTGTGTGTGCCCTAGGAGAGCAAAGTCTCAGTTTTCTTTAGCCTCCAGCTTTCCTGAAAATAAGCCCTGCAGGTTTTCAAAGCCAGACCTGCTGTGTTCTTTTCTTCCTGAGCTGAGCAGCCTGATGCCAGCTCAGACCCTTCCCTCCATGTGGAGGACCTCTGCAATTGTGATATCTTCCAGCTGTGGGTCACTGTGCTCCATGTGTGGGTTGCAATTAGACTGTGTTTCCAGTCCTCCTACCTGCCTTGTGGTTTCTCCTTCCTTATATCTTTAGTTGTGGAAAACGTACACTGCTAGTCTTCAGAGATAATTTCCGTGTAAGTTGTTGTAATTTTGGTGTGTCCATGGCAGGAGGGGAGATCAGTATCTTCCTACTCTATCTTCTTGATCCCCTCTCAAGAATTCTTTGAATATATATGCATTTATTACTGTAAACATAACTCTTTGAATTGCAGTCTTGTTCCTGTATTCCATAAATTTAGGTACTTTGTGTTTCCAATTTTGTTTGCTTTAAGATTTCTTTTAAATTTCCCTTTTGATTTATTCCTGTATGCATTGGCTATTCAGGAGCTTATTGTTCAATTTCTAAGTGTTCTTGAATTTTCAATTATTCTTTTTAATATTGAATTTCAGTTTCATACCATTGTGGTTGGAAATGATCCTTGATATGATTTCAATATTCTTGGATTTTTGAAGACTTGTTTTGTGGCTTAACATGGGATCTACCCTAGGCAATGTTCTATGTGTACTTAAGAACAATAGAAAATTTGCTGCTGTTGAGTGGAATATTACTGTAGATGTATGTTAGGTTCATTTGATATCAAGTGTGTGTTCAAGTTCAGTGTTTCCTGATTGATATTCTGTCCGGATGAACTATACAGTGTGGAAAGTTGGGTATCAATATTTCTTACCATTATTTTATTTCTGCACATTTTCCCCTTCACGTGGGTTAATATATTCTTTATATGTTGAGAGGCTCCAAAGCTGGATACATACATATTTATAATTGTCATGATTTCTTGATGAATTAATCCATTTATCATTATATGATAACCTTCTTTCCTTTGAGAGGTTTGACTTCAAGTCTTTTTTACCTGATAATAGACTAGTCAGGCAAGTATCATTTCATGGAGTATTTTTTTCCAATCATTCAATTTTATGCTATATATGGATTAGAAGTTAACATGAATCTCTTGTACACAGCATAATTGAACTTTCTTTAATCCATTCAGCCACCCTATGGATTATTTAAATTAAAGTATAGTCAATTTACAATATTACATTAGTTTCAGGGGTACAACATATGGATTGAATATTTTTATAGATCATGCTCCACTAAAGTGATTACAAAATAATGGCTATATTTCCCTGTGTTGTACTATATATCCTTGTTTGTTTATTTCATACATAGGGGTATTGGATTTAGAGAAACAAACCACTGTATTTCCCTCCCCGCTTCACTCGCCTCACCAGTAACCACTAATTTGTTCTCTGTGAGTCTATTTCTGTTTTGTTATATACATTCCTTTCTTGCATTTTTAGATTCTACAGAGAAGTGAGAACATAGAATATTTGTCTTTCTCTAACTTATTTAAGTAGGTATAAATATTCTAGGCCTATCCACGTTGTTGCAAGTGGCAGAATTTGATCCTTTTTAATGGCTGAGCAATAGTCTATTGTGTATACATACCACATCTTCTTTATCCACTCATCTGTTGATGGACATTTAGTTTGCTTTCATATGTTGGCAATTGTAAATAATGCTGCTATGAACATTGGGATGCATGTATCTTGTCAAATTGGTGCCTTCATTTTCTTTGGACATATACCAAGCTGTGGAATTGTTGGCTAATATGATAGTTCTACTTTTAGCTTTTCTCAGGACCTCCATATTCTTTTCATAGTGGGTGTACCAATTTACAATCCCACCAACAGTGTACTAGGGCTCCCTTCTCCATGTCATGAACAACATTTCATATTTGTAGACTTTGGAGTAATAGCCACGTTGAGAAGAAGTGTGACCTGACATCTCATTATGGGTTTTCTTGTGGGTCATTCATTAAATTTAATTTACAAAAGAAAGTGATAGGCTGGGTGTGATCTCCAGGTTTAGTTTGCTAATGCCTGGTATAGGTTAATTTGGGGAGAATTAATACCTTTACATTGTTATTTATTGCTTACATTTTTCAGGTTGACATTTAATGATTGGTAACAGATTTAAAAATTTTTCTCCCTGAAGGATATCTGAAGTCTGTTGGTTTGTTTCTGTTTTATAAATTTGTTAATTTCTATCACTTTTTAGACTCCACTATAAGTGATATCATATGATATTTGTCTTTTTCTATCTGACTTACTTCACTTAGAATAAAATAATGTCATTTTCAGCAACAGGAATGGACCTAGAGATGATCATGCTTTTTCATTTCTGAGTAATATTTGATTGTGTACATGTACGACTTCTTCATTATCCATTCATCTGTTGATGGACATTTGGTTGCCTCCATGTCTTGGCTATTGTAAATAGTGCTGCAGTGCATGTTTGGGTTTGGGGTGCATTTGTTTTTTTGAATTCTGGCTTTCTACAGATGTACGCCCAGAAGTAGGACTGCTGGATGATATGGTAACTCTATTTTTACTTTTTAAAGGCATCTCCATACTGTGCTTTATAGTGACTCTTACCAGCTTACAGCTCACCAACAGCATAGGAGGGTTCCCTTTTCTCCATGTCCTCTCCAGCATTTATGGTTTGTAAACTTTTTGATGATGGCCATTCTGACTGTGCAAGGTGATACCTTGTTGTGGTTTTGATTTGCATGTGTCTAATAATTCGAGATGTTGAGCATCTTTGCATGTGTTTTTTTTTTAAACACTGTGAGAAAAAGTTACAGTTGACATTGGCTTTTTGAAAGTCTGACTATTTTGAATTTTTGTTCGATAACTACCACAGGACATTTGTTAAAGGGAAGGTGTCATTTACACCCTGGCAGTCCTTGTGAATATTAAGTGCCCATAAGCACATGTTTTAAAGTTGCTGTTGTGGAAATGGGCACAGGCGGTAGGATTTCCTTCATGCCCCTCTCTGGTTACTTGGGTAACCAGACCCACTGTGGAAGACGGGCTCCAGGATTGTAAATTAGTGTGGGCTGTGGCAGAACAAACACCCAAAATCTTCTGTTTTGTTACTTTTTTTTTGTTTTAATTTAATTTTTCTTTTTTATTGAAGTAAAGTTGATTTAAAATATTCTGTTTGTGGTAGGCATACAGAATCTTGTTCAGTTATATATATATCATATATATGAATGTATATATCATGAATATATACATTCATGTATATATCATACACTTTTGACTTAACGTAATATGATTATTTCTAAACTCACCTGTAGTCATGAAAACGGCATTGTTCATTTTTTTCAAAAGCTAATCTTCCATTAGGTACATGTACCACTTATTCTTTGTCCATTCATCTGTTGATTGACATTTTGGCTGCTTCCATGTCTTGCCTATTTTGAATATTGCTGCAGTACAGCTTTGTCAGCCTGTGTCTTCTCGATTCTGCTCTTAGGTGACAGGCCCAGTGGTGGGAGTGCTGTATCGAATGGCATCTCAATTTTTACTTTTAAATTCATCTCCTTTCTGTTCTCATTACTGGCTCTTACCACTTAACATCTCACCAGCAGCTAGAGGGTACACAGTTCTCTAAAACCCCTTCAGGATTTATTGTTTGTAGACATTTTGCTGATGGTCATTCGACTGATGTGACTCGAAAAATTTTCGTAGATTAGATTTGCATGGGTCTAATAATTCCTGATGTTGAGCTTTTACCCATTTTCCTTTTTTGAAAAAAAGAGGGTGTAAAACTTACCTCTTCATACTATATTTTTGAAAATTTTGCCAGTTTTGAATTTTTTTGACCATTCCCTACCTCAGGACATTTTTTGAGGACAGGTGTCCTTTACAGCCCTTGTGAATGTTACGTGACCATTAGCTGTGGGTTTAAAGCCGCTCTTGCGGGAAACGGCCAAAAGGTGGCAGCATTTCTACATTTCCAACTCTGGGTTTTTGGGTAACAAAGCCTTCCTGGAAATCGTATTAGTAGGCTGCAAGTTAGAGTGGAATGTGCCAGGGCAAACACGCAAGAGCTTATATCTCCTTACTTCTTGTTTGTATTTTAAATTTAATTTTTATTTATTATCACAGCAAATTTGATAAAAATGTTGTTTGTTTTAGGTGTACAGAATCTGATTCATTATATTTATGTATCTAACTATTCATCTTTGGATCCTTTCCCGTGTAGGTTATTACAGAGTGTTGAGTACACCTCTCTTGGTATTCCATAGGTATTTCGTGATATATATTTCATATATATTAGTACATGTCTGTTAACCCCCATATCCTAATTCATCCATTCCTTACACTTTTCCATGTGGTTAAACATAATTTTGTTTTCTTAATCCATGCGTGTCCTTCTCTTGGAAATAATTTCATGGGTATCAATTTTTACGTAACATCTATAAGTGATATCATAGGATATCTGTTTTTTGGTTTCTTTCTTACTTCAAATTGGGTGTTTATCTGTAGGTCCTTCTATGGTGGTGCACACGGCACTGTTTCATTCTTTTCCATGGCTAATATTCCATGTGTGCATGGACCAGTTTATTCGTTGTGCATTTTACTGTTGATGGACATTTTGGTTTCTTCCAAGTCTTGGCTATGTTAAATGTTGCTACAGAGCAGGATTGCAAGCCTGTGTCTTTTTGATTCTGGTCTGCTCAGGTGATAGGCGCATCAAAGGGCCTACCAGATCACATGGTAACTCAATTTTTACTATTTAATTGCACCTCCATTATGTTCTCACTACTGGCTGTTACCAGTTTACATCCCTCCAGAAGCTAGAGGGTACACAGTTCTCTAAAACCCCTTCAGCAGTTATTCTTTGTAGATTTTTTGCTGATGATTATTCTGACGGCTGTGAGGTGAACGTTTCTGTAAATTGGATTTGCATGGCTTTATTAATTCCTGATGCTTAGCATTTATTCATACCCTTTTTAAAAAAAAATTAAAAGAAGAAAGAACAGACAAACTGTGCATAAAATGTGCCTCTTGAAATTGTGTTCTTGAAATGTGGAGGTCTTTTGAAATACTTGGTCTTATTACAACCCCAGATTTGTTTTGAGGGCAGGTGTCATTTACAGGCCTACAATTGATTTGAATATTAAGTCACCATTAGTGCTGGGTTTAAAGCTGCTGCTGTGTGAAACGGCCACAAGGCAGCAGCATTTCTCCCTAACAAATTTGGTTACTAGGGCAACAGAGCCTTAAGGGGAGTCGTGTTCTAGGTTATAAAAAAGAATGGAATGTATCAGGAAAAAGGCCCTTAAGTTTATGTCTCACTACTTCTTGTTCGTTTTATTAATTTAATTTTTATTTTTTATCACAGCATGTTTGATTACAATGATTTCTTTTTTCCTCCTGTGCAAGATGTGGTTCTTTTACACGTATACATATATCTATTCTTCCTCAGATCCTTTTCCCATGTAGGTTATGATACAATGTTGAGTAGTCTTCTCTTGATATTCCGTAGATCTTTGGTGATTATATATTTCACCTGTGTTTGTATATCTCTGTTAAAACCAATATCCTAATGTATCCAATCCTCACACTTTTCCATTGGTGAACCATAAGTTTGTTGTTTAATGAATCTGTGATTGCCTTTCTCTGTGGAAATATCTTCACTGTTATCAATTTTTAGGTAACACCTATAAGTGATATCATAGGATATGTGACTTTCATTTTCTCACTTACTACAAGTTGCGTGATTACCTCTAGACTCATGTACGGTGCTGCAAATGGCATTGTGCTATTTTTTTCCTTGGCAAATATTCCATCTGTACATGTACCAGTTCTTCTTTGTCCACTCATCTGTTGATGGACTTTTTGGTTGCTTCCATGTCTTGGCTATTGTAATACTGCTGCAATGCAGACTTGCCTGCCTGTGTCTTTCCAACTCTGTCTTCTTAGGTTATAGGCCCAGGACTGGGCCTCCTGGATCATATCGTAGCTCAATGCTTACCTTGTAAGGGCACCTCCATTCTGTTCTCATTAGTGGCTCTTGCCAGGTTAAGTCCCACTTAAAGTTGAGGGTATGCATTTCTCCACAACCCCTTCAGCATTTACTGTTTTTAGTTTTTTTGCTGATGGTTATTCTGACTGGTGTGAGCTGATACCTCTTTGTGGTGGCATTTGCATGTGTCTCATAATCCCTTCAAATTGAGCTTTCAGGCATGTCCTTTGTTTTCAAACAGTGAGTACAGCTTACCTCTCCAAATTGTCTTTTGAAGTCTGTGCCACATTTTGAAGTATTTTGGCCATTACCCCCCTCAAGACATTTTGAGGGCAGGTTACATTTACAGCCCTCCAGTACTTGTGCATATGAAGTGACGATTAGCACAGGTTTTAAAGCTGCTGTTGCAGGTAATGGCCAGAGGGCGGCAGCATTTCTGCTTTCTGCACTCTGGTAACTATGGAAACAGACCTTCCTGCCAGTGGTGCCCCTCAGTTATAAATTAGAGTGGAATGTGCCCAGATAAACCCCCAAAAGCTAATGTCTCCTTACTTATGTTTTTTTAATTGAATTTATATTTTTTATTGGAGTAATATTCCATTGTGTACATGGACCACTTCTTTCTGCATTCCTCTGTTGATGGACATTTTCATTGCTTTCAAGTGTTGGCTATAGTAAATATGGCTGGAGTGCAGGATTGCCAGCCTGTGTCTTTTTGATTCTTATCCTCTCAGGCGATAGGACAAGCAGTGGGTATGCTTGACTGAATGGTAGCTCAATGTTTACTTTTTTAAGGCACCTCCATTGTGTTTTCATTACTGGCTCTTACCACGTACCACTTGGAACCAAGGGTACACATTTCTCTACAACCCCTTCAGCCTTTATTGTTTGCAGACTTTTTGCTGATGGCCATTTTGATTGGTGTGAGGTGATAGTATTTTGTAATTTGGATTTGCATGTCTTTAATTATTCCTAATGTTCAGCATTTTCCCATGCCATTTTTTATTTCTGTTAAACAAAAAAGAAAAAAACTGTGAGTACAATAAACCTCTTGAAATTGTCTCCTTGGAAAATTGCCCTCTTTTGAATTTTTTGGTCGATTTTCGACCCCAGGATTTTTTTTGAGGGCAGGTGTCATTTACAAGCCTGCAATGAGTGTGAATATTTAGTGACCATTAGCACTGGTTTTAACTGTTGTGGGAAACGGCCACAAGGGGGCAGCATTTCACCATTCCCAAATCTGGTTACTAGGGCATCAGAGCCTTTCTGGAAGTCGTGTTCCCAGGTTGTAAATTAGAATGGAATGTGCCAGGAAAAACCCCCATAAGTTTATGTCACATTACTTCTTGTTCATTGTTTTAATTTTTTTAATCGGGGTAATGATTACAATATCGTTCGTCTTAGGTGTACACGATCTGGTTCATATGTACACTATATATTTATTTAGTTATTTATTTATTTATATTTATTTATATATATATTGATGTAGAGATCCTCTTCCCATGTAAATTATTGCAGAGTGTTCCGTAGACCTCCCTTGCTATATGGTCCATCTTTTTGTTATATGTATTTAATACGTATTTGTACACGTATGGTAAACCTGATCTTAATTTATCCATTCCCCCATTTTTCATTTTAGATAAGCACAGTTTTTTTTTCCTAAGTCTGTGAGTGTCTTTCTCTGTGGAAATATGTTCATTTGTGTCAGTTGTTAGATAACGCCTATAAGTGATATCATAGGATATATGTCTTTGCTTTCCGATTTACCTCATGTTCTGTGATTATCTCTAGGCTCATCTATGGTATCTCAAAGAGCAGTGTTTCATTGTTTTCCATGGCTAATATTCCATTGTGTACATGGACCACTTCTTCTTTAACCATTCATCTGTTGACGGACATTTTGGTTGCTTCTGTGTCTTGGCTATTGTGAAAATGGCTGCAGTGCTGCTGTTGCAGCCGGTGTCTTCTCGATTCTGGTCTTCTCAGGTGAGAGGCTCACTGGTGGGCCTGCTGGATGGAATGGTGGCTCAATTTTTACGTTTAAACGCAGCTCCTTTCTGTTCTCATTATTGGCTGTTACCACTTTACATCTCACTAGCAGCTAGAGGGTACACACTTCTCTAAAAATTCCTTCAGCATTTATTGTTTGTTGACCTTTTGCTGATGGTAGTTGACTTTTGTGAGTTGAAATCTTTTTGTAGATTAGATTTGCATGAATGTAATAATTCCTGATGTTGAGCTTTTATCCATTTTCTTTTTTTATGAAAAAGAGTGAGTAAAACTTACTACTTCATACTATCTCCTTGAAACATTTGCCTGTTTTGAACTTTTTTGGCCATTCCCTAGCTCAGGACATTTTTTGAGGGCAGGTGTACTTTACAGCCCTGAGTCCTTGTGAATGTTAAGTGAGCGTTAGCTGTGGGTTTAAAGCCACTCTTGCGGGAAATGGCTACAAGGCGGCAGCATTTCTACATTTCCAACTCTGGGTTTTTGGGCAACAGAGCCTTCCTGGAAATCGTGTTAGTAGGCTGAAAATTAGAGTGGAATGTGTCAGGGCAAACCCCCAAGAGCTTATATCTCCTTACTTCTTGTTTGTTTTTTAAATTAAATTTTTATTTATTATCACAATAAATTTGATAAAAAATATTGTGTTTGTTCTAGGTGTACAGAATCTGGTTCATTATATCTATGTATCAATCTATTCATCTTTGGATGCTTTACTGTGGAGGTTATTACAGAGTGTTGATTAGACCTCTCTTGGTATTCCATAGGTATTTTGTGATTTTATATTTCATATGTATTAGTACATGTCGGTTAACCCCCATATCCTAATTCATATATTCCTTAAACCTTTCCATTTGGTTAAACATAATTTTGTTTCCTGAATCCATGCGTGTCCTTCCCTTTGCAATAATTTCATGGGTATCAATTATTAGGTAACATCTATAAGTGATGTCATAGGATATCTGTCTTTTGGTTTCTTTCTTACTTCAAGTTGGGTGATTATGTCTAGATCCTAGTATGGTGCTGCCAATGGCACTGTTTCATAGTTTTCCATGGCTAATATTCCATTGTGTACATCGACCACTTCTTCTTGTTGCATTTTTCTGTTGATGGACATTTTGGTTTCTTCCAAGTCTTGGCTATGGTACATGTTGCTAGAGTGCAGGATTGCCAGACTGTGTCTTTTTGATTCTGGTCTAGTCAGGTGATAGGCCCATCAGTGGGCCTACCAGATCACATGGTAGCTCAATTTTTACTTTTAAACGCACCTCCATTCTGTTCTCACTACTAGCTGTTACCAGGTTACATCCCACCAGCAGCTAGAGGGTATGTAGTTCTCTAAAACCCCTTCAGCAGTTATTCTTTGCAGACTTTTTTGCTGATGATCATTCTGACGTCTGTGAGGTGAAAGCTTTTGTAGATTGGATTTGCATGGCTTTATTAATTCTGATGTTTAGCATTTTTCCATGCCCTTTTTTAACAGAAAAAAATGAAAGAAAAAGAGAAGACAAAATGTGCGTAAAATATGCCTCTTGAAATCGTCGTTTTGAAATGTGCACGTTTTTTGTGTCTTTTGATCGATTTATGACCCAAAAGTTTGTTTAGAGGGCAGGTGTCATTTACAGGCGAGGAATTATTTAGAATATTAACTAAACATTAGCGCTGGGTTTAGAGCTGCTGTTGTGTGAAACGGGCACAAGGCGGCAGCAGTTCTCCTTAACAAATTTGGTTACTAGGTCAACAGAGCCTTAAGGGAAGTCCTGCTCTAGGTTGTAAATTAGAATGCAGTGTGCCAGGAAAAAGCCCCTTAAGTTTATGTCTCACTACTTCTTCGGTATTTTTAATTTAATTTTTATTTTTTATCACAGCAACTTTGATTACTATGTTTTGCTTGTTCTAGGTGTGCGAGATGTGGTTCTTTTACACATATAAATATATCTATTCTTCTTCAGATTCTTTTCCCATGTAGGTTATGACACAATGTTGAGGAGTCTTGGTATTCCGTAGGTCTTCGGTGATTATATATTTCACATGTGTTTGTATATCTCTGTTAACCCCAATATCCCTATGTATCCAATCCTCACACCTTTCCATTGGTGAACCATAAGTTTGTTTAATGAATCTGTGATTGCCTTTCTCTGTGGAAATATCTTCACTGGTATCAATTTTTAGGTCATACCTATAAGTGATATCATAGGAAATGTGTCTTTTGCTTTCCGACTTGCTACATGTTGCGTGATTACCTCTAGCCTCATCTACGGTGCTGCAAATGGCATTGTGTAAATTTTTTCCTTGGCTAATATTCCACCTGTACATGTACCAGTTCTTTGTCCACTCATCTGTTGATGGACATTTTGGTTGCTTCCATATCTTAGCTATTGTGAAAATGGCTGCAGTGCAGCTGTTGCAGCCTCTTTCTTCTCGATTCTGGTCTTCTCAGTTGAGAGGCTCAGCGTTGGGCATGCTGGATGGAATGGTGGCGGTTTTTCTTTTCTTTCCTTTTTTTTTTTTTTTTTTTTGAGGTACGCGGGCCTCTCACTGTTGCGGCCTCTATTGTTGTGGAGCACAGGATCCGGATGTGCAGGCTCAGCGTCCATGGCTCACGGGCCTAGCCGTTCTGCAGCATGTGGGATCTTCCTGGGGCACAAACCCATGTCCCCTGCATCGGCAGGTGGACTCACAATCACTGTGCAACCAGGGAAGCCCCAGTTTTTACTTTTAAACGCAGCTCCTTTCTGTTCTCATTATTGGCTGTTACCACTTTACATCTCACCAGCAGCTAGAGGGTACACAGTTCTCTAAAACCCCTTCAGCATGTATTGTTTGTAGACTTTTTGCTGATGGTAGTTGACTTGTGTGAGTTGAAACCTTTTTATAGATTAGATTTGCATGAGGCTAATAATTCCTGATGTTGAGCTTTTATCCATTTTCCTTTCTTTTGAAGAAGAGTGAGTAAAACTTATCTCTTCATACTATGTACTTGAAACATTTGCCTGTTTTGAATTTTTTTGGCCATTGCCTAGCTCAGGACATTTTTTGAGGGCAGGTGTCCTTTACAGCCCTGAGTCTTTGTGAATGTTAAGTGAGCGTTAGCTGGGGGTTTAAAGACGCTCTTGCGGGAAACGGCCACAAGGCGGCAGCATTTCTACATTTCCAACTCTGGGTTTTTGGGCAAAAGAGCCTTCCTGGAAATCCTGTTAGCAGGCTGCAAATTAGAGTGGAATGTGCTAGGGAAAACCCCCAAGGGCTTACATCTCCTTCCTTCTTGTTTGTTTTATAAATTTAATTTTTATTTATTATGACAGCAATTTTGATAAAAATACTGTGTTTGTTCTAGGTGTACAGAATCTGGTTCGTTATATCAATGTATTGATCTATTCATCTTTGGATCCTTTCCCGTGTAGGTTATTACAGAGTGTTGAGTAGACCTCTCTTGGTATTCCATAGGTATTTTGTGATTTTATATTTCATATGTATTAGTACATGTCGGTTAACCCCCATATCCTAATTCATACATTCCTTACACCTTTCCATTTGGTTAAACATAATTTGGTTTTCTGACTCTATGCGTGCCCTTCTCTTCGAAATTATTTCATGGATATCAATTTTTAGGTAACACCTATAAGTAATGTCATAGGATATATGTGTTTCTGTTTCCTTCTTCATGTTAGGTGATTATCCCTAGATCCTTCTATGGTGGTGCCAGTGGCACTGTTTCATGCTTTTCCATGGCTAATATTCCATGTGTACATGGACCACTTCTTCTTGGTGCATTTTTCTGTTGATGGACATTTTGGTTTCTTCCAAGTCTTGGCTGTGGTACATGTTGCTGCAGTGAAGGATAGCTAGCCTGTGTCTTTTTGATTCTGGTCTACTCAGGTGATAGGCCCACCAGTGGGCCTACCAGATCACATGGTAGCTCAATTTTTACCTTTAAACGCACCTCCATTCTGTTCTCACTACTGGCTTTTACCAGGTTACATCCACCAGCAGTTAGAGGGTACGCAGTTCTCTAAAACCCCTCCAGCATTTATTGTTTGTAGACATTTTTGCTGATGATCATTCTGACAGCTCTGAGGTGAACATTTTTGTAGACTGGATTTGCATGGCTTTATTAATTCCTGATATTGAGTATTTTCCCTTGCCCTTTTTTTTAACAAAAACAAAGAAAGAAAAAGAGAAGACAAAAGGTGCGAAAAATATGCCTCTTGAAATTGTCATTTGAAAATGTGCACGTCTTTTGAGTTTTTTGCTCAATTTACGACCCAAGGATTTGTTTTGAGGGCAGGTGTCATTTACAGGCCTGCAATTATTTTGAATATCAAGTGATCATTAGCGCTGTGTTTAAAGCTGCTGTTTTGAGAAACGGTTACAAGGCGGCAGCAGTTCTCCTTTACTAAATCTGGTTACTAGGGCAAGAGAGCCTCAATGGAAGTCGTGTTCTAGGTTGTAAATTAGAATGCAGTGTGCCAGGAAAAAGCCCCTTAAGTTTATGACTCACTACTTCTTGTTCATTTTTTTTAATTTTTATTTTTTATCACAGCAACTTTGATTACAATGTTCTGTTTGTGCTAGGTGTGTGAGATGTGGTCCTTTTACACATAAACATATATTTTTCTTCTTCAGATCCTTTTCCCATATAGGTTATGACACAATGTTGAGTAGTCTTCTCTTGGTATTCCGTAGGTTTTTGGTGATTATATATTTCACCTGTGTTTGTATATCTCTGTTAAACCCAATATCCTAATGTATACAATCTCACACCTTTCCATTGGTGAAACGTAAGTTTGTTTAATAAATCTGTGATTGCCTTTCTCTGTGGAAATATCTTCACTGTTATCAATTTTTAGGTTAGGATATGTGTCTTTTGCTTTCTGACTTACTACAAGTTGCGTGATTACCTCTAGACTCATGTACGGTGTTGCAAATGGCATTGTGCTATTTTTTTCCTTGGCTAATACTCCATCTGTACGTGTACCAGTTCTTCTTTGTCCACTCATCTGTTGATGGACTTTTTGATTGCTTCCATGTCTTGGCTATTGTAATACTGCTGCAATGCAGATTTGCCCTCCTGTGTCTTTCTAATTCTGTCTTCTTATGTTATAGGCCCAGGACTGGGCCTCCTGGATCATATTTTAGCTCAATGTTTACCTTGTAACGGCACCTCCATTCTGTTCTCATTAGTGGCTCTTACCACGTTAAGTCCCACTTAAAGTTGAGGGTATGCACTTCTCCACAACCACTTCAGCATTTATTGTTTGTAGTTTTTTTGCTGATGGTTATTCTGACTGGTGTGAGCTGATACCTCTTTCTGGTTGGACTTGTATGCATCTCATAATCCCCTGCAATTGAGCTTTCAGGTATGTCCTTTTTTTCTTCAAACTGTGAGTACAGCTTACCTCTTCACATTGTTTTCTTGAAGTATGTGCCACATTTTGAAGTATTTTGGCCATTACCTCCCTCAAGACATTTTGAGGGCAGGTTTCATTTACAGCCCTCCAGTACTTGTGCATATGAAGTGATCATTAGTACAGGTTTTAAAGCTGCTGTTGCAGGTAACGGCCAGAGGGCGGCAGCATTTCTGCTTTCCCCACTCTGGTAACTAGGGAAACAGACCTTCCTGCCAGTGGTGTTCCTTGGTTATAAATTAAAGTGGAGTGTCCCCGGATAAACCCCCAAAAGCTGATGTCTCCTTACTTATGTTTGTTTTTTAAATTGAATTTATATTTTTTATTGGAGTAATATTCCATTGTGTACATGGACCACTTCTTCTTTCTGCATTCCTCTGTTGATGGACATTTTCGTTGCTTCCACGTGTTGGCTATGGTAAATATTGCTGGAGTGCAGGATCACCAGCCTGTGTCTTTTTGATTCTCATCCTCTCAGGCGATCGGCCCAGCAGTGGGTATGATTGATTGAATGGTCGCTCAATGTTTACCCTTTCGAGGCACCTCCATTGTGTTTTCATTAGTGGGTCTTACCACGTCCCACTTAGAACCTAGGGTACGCATTTCTCCACAACCCCTTCAGCATTTATTGTTTTCAGAATTTTTGCTGATGACTATTCTGACTGCTGTGAGCTGATAGGTTTTTGTAATTTGGATTTGCATGTCTTTAATAATTCCTAATGTTCAGCTTTTTTCCACGCCTTTTTTTATTCTGTTAAACAAAAACAGAAAAAAACTGTGAGTACAATTAACCTCTTGAAATTGTCTTCTTGGAAGGTTGCCCTCTTTTGATTTTTTTTTTTTTTTTTTCCTGCGGTACGCGGGCCTCTCACTGCTGTGGCCTCTCCCGTTGCGGAGCACAGGCTCCGGACGCGCAGGCTCAGCGGCCATGGCTCACGGGCCTTAGCCGCTCTGCGGCATGTGGGATCTTCCCGGACCGGGGCACGAACCCGTGTCCCCTGCATCGGCAGGCGGACTCTCAACCACTGCGCCACCGGGGAAGCCCCTCTTTTGATTTTTTTGGTCGATTTTCGACCCCAGGATTTTTTTTGAGGGCAGGCGTCATTTACAGGCCTGCAATGAGTGTGAATATTTAGTGACCATTAGCACTGGTTTTAAAGCTGGTGTTGTGGGAAACGGCCACAAGGCGGCAGCATTTCTCCATTCCCATATCAGGTTACTAGGGCAGCAGAGCCTTTCTGGAAGTCATGTTACCAGGTTGTAAATTAGAATGGAATGTGCCGGGAAAAACTCCCATAAGTTTATGTCACATTACATCTTGTTCGTTGTTTTGATTTTTTTAATCAGGGTAATGATTAGAATATTGTTTCTCCTGGGTATACACAATCTGGTTCATTTGTACATTATATTTATATATATGTATATATAGATACAGATATAGATGTACAGATCCTCCTCCCATGTAAATTATTGAAGAGTGTCCCGTAGACCTCCCTTTCTATATGGTTGGTCTTTTTGACATATGTATTTAATACGCATTTGTACAGATATGGTAATCCTGATCTTAATTTATCCATTCCCCCCACCTTTCCTTTTAGATAAGCATAGTTTGTTTTCTAACTCTCTGAGTGTCTTTCTCTGTGGAAATATGTTCATTTGGGTCAGTTGTTAGATAATGCCGATAAGTGATATCATTGGATATGTCTTTTGCTTTCCGACTTACCTCATGTTCTGTGATTATCTCTAGGCTCATCTATGGTGCCTCAAAGAGCAGTGTTTCATTGTTTTCCAAGGCTAATATTCCATTGTGTACATGGACCACTTCTTCTTTATCCGTTCATCTGTTGATGGACATTTTGGTTGCTTCCGTATCCTGGCTATTGTGAAAATGGCTGCAAGTGCAGCTGTTGCAGCCTCTCTCTTCTCGATTTTGGTCTTCTCAGTTGAGGGGCTCAGCGTTGGGCATGCTGGTTGGAATGGTGGCTCGGTTTTACTTTTTTTTTTTTTTTTTTTTGCGGTACGAGGGCCTCTCACTGTTGTAACCTCTCCCGTTGCGGAGCACAGGCTCTGGACACGCATGCTCAGCGGCCATGGCTCACAGGCCTAGCCACTCCGCGGCATGTGGGATCTTCCCGGACCGGGACACGAACCCGTGTGCCCTGCATCGGCAGGCGGACTCTCAACCACTGTGCAACCAGGGAAGCCCCAGTTTTTACTTTTAAATGCAGTTCCTTTCTGTTCTCATTATTGACTGTTACCACTTTACATGTCACCAGCAGCCAGAGGGTACAGAGTTCTCTAAAAACCCTTCAGCATGTATTGCTTGTAGACTTTTGCTGATGGTAGTTGACTTGTGTGAGTTGAAACCTTTTTGTAGATTAGATTTGCATGAGGCTAATAATTCCTGATGTTGAGCTTTTATCCATTTACCTCTCTTTGGAAGAAGAGTGAGTAAAACTTACCTCTTCATACTATCTCCTTGAAACATTTGCCTGTTTTGAATTTTTTTGGCCATTCCCTAGCTCAGGACATTTTTTGAGGACAGGTGTCCTTTACAACCCTGAGTGTTTGTGAATGTTCAGTGACCGTTAGCTGTGGGTTTAAAGCCGCTCTTTCGGGAAATGGCCACAAGGCGGCAGCATTTCTACATTTCCAACTCTGGGATTTTGGGCAACAGAGCCTTCCTGGAAATCGTGTTAGTAGGCTGCAAATTAGAATGGAATGCGCCAGGCCAAACGTCCAAGAGCTTATATTTCCTTACTTCTTGTTTGTTTTTTAAATTTAAATTTTATTTATTATCACAATAAATTTGATTAAAATGTTGTGTGTGTTCTAGGTTTACAGAATCTGGTTCATTATATGTACGTATCGACCTATTCATCTTTGGATCCTTTCCTGTGTAGGTTATTACAGAGTGTTGAGTAGACCTGTCTTGGTATTATATATGTATTTTGTGATTATATATTTCATGTGTATTAGTACATGTCTGTTAATCCCCATATGCTAATTCATAACTTCCTTACACTTTTCCATTTGGTTAAACATAATTTGGTTTTCTGACTCTATGCGTGTCCTTCTCTTGGAAGTTATTTCATGGGTATCAATTTTTAGGTAACACCTATAAGTAATGTCATAGGATATCTGTCTTTCGGTTTCTTTCTTACTTCAACTTGGGTGATTATTTCTAGATCCTTCTATGGTGGTGCCAACGGTACTGTTCCATGCTTTTCCATGGCTAACATTCCATGTGTACATGGACGAGTTATTCGTGTGCATTTTTCTGTTGATGGACATTTTGGTTTCTTCCAAGTCTTGGCTGTGGTACATGTTGCTGCAGTGAAGGATAGCTAGCCTGTGTCTTTTTGATTCTGGTCTACTCAGGTGATAGGCTCATCAGTGGGCCTACCAGATCACATGGTAGCTCAATTTTTACCTTTAAACGCACCTCCATTGTGTTCTCACTACTGGCTGTTACCAGGTTACATCCCACCAGCAGCTAGAGGGTACGCAGTTCTCTAAAACCCCTTCAGCATTTATTCTTTGTAAAGTTTTTTGCTGATGATCATTCTGATGGCTGTGAGGTGAACGTTTTTGTAGACCAGATTTGCATGGCTTTATTAATTCCTGATGTTGAGGATTTTTCCATGCCGTTTTTTTGTTTGTTTTTGTTTTGCAGTATGCGGGCCTCTTACTGTTGTGGCCTCTCCCTTTGTGGAGCACAGGCTCAGGACACGCAGGCTCAGCGGCTCTGGCTCATGGGCCCAGCCGCTCCATGGCCTGTGGGATCCTCCTGGACCGGGACACGAACCCGTGTCCCCTGCATCAGCAGGCAGACTCTCAAACACTGTGCCACCAGCGAAGCCCCATGACCTTTTTTTTAAACAAAAAAAGAAAAAAGAAAAAAAGAGAAGACAAAAGTTGCAAAAAATGTGATTCTTGAAATTGTCGTCTTAAAATCTGCATGTCTTTTAAGTTTTTTTCCTCGATTTACGACCCAAGGATTTGTTTTGAGGGCAGGTGTCATTTACAGGCCTGCAATTATTTTGAATATCAAGTGACCATTAGCCCTGTTTTTTTTGTTGTTGTTGTTTTTGTTGTTTTGGGGTTTTTTTGCGGTATGTGGGCCTCTCACTGTTGTGACCTCTCCCGTTGCAGAGCACAGGCTCTGGACACGCATGCTCAGCGGCCATGGCTCACGGGCCAAGCCGCTCCACGTCATGTGGGATCCTCCTGGACCGGGGCACGAACCCGCATTGGCAGGCGGACCCCCAACCACTGTGCCACCAGGGAAGCCCCGTTTTAGCACTATTTTTAAAGCTGCTGTTTTGAGAAACGGCCACAAGGCAGCAGCAGTTCTCCTTTACCAAATATGGTTACGAGGGCAACAGAGCCTCATTGGAAGTCGTGTTCTTGGTTGTAAATTAGAATGGAATGTGCCAGGAAAAAGCCCCTTAAGTTTATGTCTCACTACTTCTTGTTGGTTTTTTTAATTTAATTTTTAATCACAGCAACTTTGATTTCAATGTTTTGCTTGTTCTAGGTGTGCGAGATGTGGTTCTTTTACACATATACCTATATCTCTTCTTCTTTGGATCCTTTTCCCATGTAGGTTATGACACAATGTTTAATAGTCTTCTATTTGTATTCCTTAGGCCTTTGGTGATTATATATTTCACCTGTGTTTGTATATCTCTTCTAAACCCAATATCCTAATGTATACAATCTTCACACCTTTCCATTGGTGAACCATAAGTTTGTTTAATGAATCTGTGATTGCCTTTCTCTGTGAAAATATCTCCATTGTTACCAATTTTTAGGTAACACCTATAAGTGATATCATAGGATATGTGTATTTCTCTTTCTGACTTATTACAAGTTGCGTGATTACCTCTAGACTCATGTACGGTGCTGCAAATGGCATTGTGCTATTTTTTTCCTTGGCAAATATTCCATCTGTACATGTACCAGTTCATCTTTGTCCACCCATCCGTTGATGGACTTTTTAGTTGCTTCCATGTCTTGGCTATTTTAATACTGCTGCAATGCACATTTGCCTGCCTGTGTCTTTCCAATTCTGTCTTCTTAGGTTATAGGCCCAGGAGTGGGGCTCCTGGATCATATCATAGCTCAATGTTTACTTTGTAACGGCACCTCCGTTCTGTTCTCATTAGTGGCTCTTACCACGTTAAGTCCCACTTAAATTTGAAGGTATGCACTTCTCCACAACCACTTCAGCATTTATTGTTTGTAGTTCTTTTGCTGATGTTTATTCTCACTGGTGTGAGCTGATACCTCTTTCTGGTTGGATTTGCATGTGTCTCATAATCCCTTGAAATTGAGCTTTCAGGCATGTCCTATTTTTCTTCAAACTGTGAGTACAGTTTACCTCTTCAAATTGTTTCCTTGAAGTATGTGCCACATTTGGAAGTATTTTGGCCATTACCCCCCTCAAGACATTTTAAGGGCAGGTTTCATTTACAGCCCTCCAGTACTTGTGCATATGAAGTGATCATTAGTACAGGTTTTAAAGCTGCTGTTGCAGGTAACGGCCAGAGGGCGGCAGCATATCTGCTTTCCTCACTCTGATAACTAGGGCAACAGAGCTTCCTGCCAGTGGTGTTCCTCGAGGAGAACACATTAGAGTGGAATGTGGCTGGATAAACCCCCAAAAGCTGATGTCTCCTTACTTATATTTGTTTTTCAAATTGAAACCCTAATCCTATGCCTAACTTAATTTTTTTTTTTTGGATTTTAAAAAATAGTTTTCTGTGGTTAAAACAAATTAGCAGAACAACAAAATAAAACAGAAAGTAACCTGAGTGTCCCTCAAAAATCTAAGTCTGAAATACTTGGTACTTCTGTTCTATGGATTGTTATGTAATCTATAAAAAGTGTCAGAGCTAAATCTGTTTTTTTACAGTGAGAAACATGATGTTCCAGATGTAAGTAACACCTGGATAAAATAAGAAAGCTACAGATTATGCTGGTCGTTTCAGGGAGGTGGGAAAGTGGTAAAATATTATCTTTTCCTTTAATCTGTTTAAATTTCACTTGTTACCAAGAACTTGAATTATAATTGTACTTTAAAAAAGTAACAATGGAAATTTAGAAAAAAAATATATTGTTTGTTTAATTACATTTCATAGAGTTATGATCCCTGAATCATAATTCTGTTAGTACCCCAGTATAAGCATTATTTCTTAATATTTAAAATTAATTTTTTTTTTTGCGGTACGCGGGCCTCTCACTGTTGTGGCTTCTCCCGTTGCGGAGCACAGGCTCTGGACGCGCGGGCTCAGCGGCCATGGCTCACGGGCCCAGCCGCTCCGCGGCATGTGGGATCTTCCTGGACCGGGGCACGAACCCGTGTCCCCTGCATCGGCAGGCAGACTCTCAACCACTGCGCCACCAGGGAAGCCCTATTTCTTAATATTTAGGTGAGAACCATTTCCTTCTGTTTTTGAGAATAATTCTCTAAACTCATTTCCAGTAATGGCACTCATCCCCAAATCAAAGGTTTAACAAGGGAGATGCAAGCAGAATAATCATGAAAACCCAAAGCAATACAATAGCAACAAAATTTTCTAACTTCCAATAACAACAGCTCAATTTAGAAGAGGGTTTATATCTTCAGAACAAAAGCATTCCTCTTTGACTTTCTAACCAGTCAAAATCTGTGTATTCTACAGAAAATCTGTGATTTTATTCCCATGAAACTACCCTTTACTGTTCCTGCCGCCATTGGTTTTCCTAAGCACTAGTGTTTTAATGTACAGGTTAAAAACAAAATCCTAATGTGATTTATTTATAATGTGTGTGTTTTTTGTCTTACCCTAGTGTGTAAAGTCTTCTCCATGGCTGGACCCCAAATAATATTCCTTTACGTTCTAAGTGATATCTAGAGAGTGGGAAAGGCTTAATAAATACCCTAACCCTAATGCGTACCCTAACCCATACCCTAAATCTAAACCATACCCTAACCCTAACCCGTACTCTAAACTGTACACTTACCCGTACCCTAACCTGAAACCGTACTCTAACCCTAAACCGTACACTAACCCATACCCTAACCCTAACCCGTAGACGTACCCTAACCTGTACCCTAACACTTACCCATACCCTAAACCTAAAGCGTACTCTAACCATAACCCGTACACTAACCATAAACCCTAACTCATAGCTGTATCCTAACCTGTACCCTAACCCATACGCGAACCCGTACCCTCATCCTAACCCGTACCCTAAGCCTAACCCATAGCCGTACCCCAAACTGTACCCTAACCCATACCCTAACCCTTACCCTAATCCTTACCCGTACCCTAACCCTAAACCGTACCCTAACCTGTACCCTAAACCATAAACTAACCCGTACCCTAAACCTAACCCATAGCTGTACCCTAAACTGTACCCTATCCCTTACCTGTACTCTAACCCTAACCCGTACACTTACCCATATCCTAAACCTAACCCGTAGCCATACCCTAACCTGTACACTAACCCATACCCTAACCCTAAACCTAAGCTCTACCCTAATCCTAACCTTAAACCTAACCCATAAGCTAACCCGTACCCTCATCCTAACCCTAACCCATACCCTAACCAGTAGCCATACCCTAACCTGTACCCTAAACCATACCCTAATCCTAACCCGAACCCTAACCCATACCCTATTCCTAACCTGGACCCTAACCATAACCCGTACACTAACCCATACCCTAAATCTTAATCCTTAACCCTAACTTAATTTTTTTTGTACTTTAAAAATTTGGGGGGGGGGTTTAAAACAAATTAGCAGAAGAACAAAATAAAATAGAAAGTAACCTGAGTGTCCCTCAAAATGCTAAGTCTGAAATATTTGGTACTTCTGTTCTATGGACTGTTATGTAGCCTATAAAAAGTGCGAGAGCTAAATCTGTTTTTCTACAGTGAGAAACAGGATGTTCCAGATGTAAGGAACACCTGGATAAAATGAGAAAACTATACATTATGCTGGTCGTTACAGGGAGTGGGAAAGGTTGGCAAGTGGTAAAATATTCTTTTCCTTTAATCTTTTAAAATTTCCCTTGTACAAAATACTTGAATTATAATTGTACTTTTAAAAAGTAACAATGGAAATTTAAAATATATATATATATATAGTGTGTTTAATTGTATTTCATAGACTTATTATCCCTGAATCATAATTTTGTTTGTACACCAGTATAGAGATTTTTTCCTAATATTTAGGTGAGAACCATTTCCTTCTGTTTTTGAGAATAATTCTGTAAACTGATTTCCAGTAATGGCACTCTTCCACAATTCACAGGTTTAACAAGGGAGATGCAAGCAGAATAATCAAGACTTCACAAAGCAATACAACAGCAACAAAAAATTTCTAACTTCCAATAACAGCTCAATTTAGAAGAGGGTTTATATCTTCAGAACAAAAGGATTCCTCTTTGACTTTCTAACCAGTCAAAATCTGTGTATTCTACAGAAAATCTGTGATGTTATTACCATAAAACTACCCTTTACTGTTTCTGCTCCATTAGATTTCCTAAGCACTAGTGTTTTAATGTACAGGTTAAAAACAAAATCCTAATGTGATTTATTTATAATGTGTGTGTTCTTTGTCTTATCCTAGTGTGTAAAGTCTTCTCCATGGTTGGACCCCAAATAATATTCCTTTACGTTCTAAGGGATATCTAGAGAGTGGGAAAGGCTTAATAAATATGCTAACCCTCATGCGTACCCTAACCCTAACCGCAACCCGTACCCGAACACTAACCCATACCCTAACCCTATCCCTAAAGCATACCCTAACCCTAAACCATACCCTAAACCTAACCCATAGCCATACCCTAACCCATACCCTAACCCGTACCTTAATCCTAACCTGTACCCTAACTCTAACCCATACCCTAAACCTAACCTGTAGCCGTACCCTAAACTGTACCCTAACCTTAAACCGTACCCTAACCCTAACATGTACCCTAAACTGTACCCTAACCTTAAACCGTACCCTAACCCTAACATGTACCCTAACATGTACCTTAACACTAAACCGTACCCTAACCCTAACATGTAGCCTAACATGTACCTTAACACTAAACCACACCCTAACCGTAACCCGTACCCTAACCCATACCCTAACCTGTACCCATACCCTAACCTGTACCCTACTCCATACCCTAACCCTAAATCATAGCTGTACCCTAACCTGTACCCTAAACGGTAAACTAACCCAACCCTAACCCGTACTCTAACACTAACCCATATCGTAACCCATACCCTAAACCTAACCTGTAGCTGTACCCTAAACTGTACCCTAACCCATACCCTAACCCGTACCCTACACCATACTAACCATTGGCACATTTTTCAAGAAAACCATTTGAAGAAGTAAGCTGTAATAACAGTTTGAAAAATAAAAGGACATGCCTGAAAGCTCAATTTCAAGGGATTATGAGACACATGCAAATCGAACCACACAGAGGTATCAGCTCGCACCACTCAGAATAACCATCAGCAAAGAACCTACAAACAATCAATGCTGAAGAGCTTGTGGAGAAGTGCATACCCTCAACTTTAAGTGGGACGTAACCTGGTAAGAGCCACTAATGAGAACAGAAAGGAGGTGCCTTTACAAGGTAAACATTTTGCTACTGTATGATCCAGCAGGCCCACTCCTGGGCCTATAACATAAGAAGACAGAATTGGAAAGACACAGGCAGGCAAATGTGCATTGCAGCAGTATTACAAGAGCCAAGACATGGAAGCAACCAAAAAGTCCATCAACAGATGAGTGGACAAAGATGAACTGGTACATGTACAGACGGAATATTAGCCAAGGAAAAAAATGACACAATGCCATTTGCAGCACCGTAGATGAGTCTAGAGGTAATCACACAACTTGTAGGAAGTCAGAAAGTGAAAGACACCTATCATATGATATCACTTATAGGTGTTACCTAAAAATTGATAACAATGAAGATATTTCCACAGAGAAAGGCAATCACAGATTCATTAAACAAACTTATGGTTGCCCCAAATCGAAAGGTGTGAGGATTGGATACATTGTGATATTGGGGTTAACAGAGATATACAAACACATGTGAAATATATAATCACCAAAGACCTATGGAATACCAAGAGAAGACTACTCAGCATTGTGTCATAACCTACATGGGAAAAGGATCCGAAGAAGAATAGATATATGTATATGTGTGAAAGAACCACATCTTGCACACCTAGAGCAAACAAAACATTGTAATCAAATTTGCTGCAATAAAAAATAAAAATTAAATTAAAAATATGAACAAGAAATGAGACATAAACTTAAAGGAATTTTCCTGGCACATTCCATTCTAATTTACAACCTAGAACACGACTTCCATTAAGGCTCTGTTGCCCTGGTAAGCAGATTTGGTAAAGGAGAAATGCTGCCGCCTTGTGGCTGTTTCACACAACAGCAGCTTTAAACAAAGTGCTAATGGTCACTTAATATTCAAAATATGTGCAGGACTCTAAAGGACACTGGGCCTCAAAAAATTCCTGGGGTCGTAAGTCGACCAGAAAATTCAAAAGACGTCAACATTTCAAAAAGACAATATCAGGAGGCATATTTTACACACATTTTGTCTTTTCTTTCTTTTTGTTTAAAAATTACATGGAATAATGCTCAATATCAGGAACTAATAAAGCCATGCAAATCCAATCTACAAAAACGTTCACCTTACCACCGTCAGAGTGATCATCAGCAAAAGTCTATAAAACATGAATGCTGAAAGGGTTTCAGAGAACTGTTTACCCTCTAGCTGCTGGTGGGACGTAAACTGGTAACAGCCAGTAGTGAGAAGAGAATGGCAGTGCATTTAAATTAAAAAATAGAGCTAATCACTCTGTAATAACCTACATGGGAAAGGGACCAAAGATGAATAGATAGATACATAGATATAATGAACCCGATTTTGTACACCTAGAACAAACACTACATTTTTATCAAATTTGCTCTGATAATAAAAATTAAATTAAAAAAACAAACAAGAGCTAAGGAGATATAAGCTCTTGTGGGTGTGTCCTGGCCCATTCCACTCTAATTTGCAACCTACTAACACGATTTTCAGGAAGCCTCTGTTGCCCAAAAACCCGGAGTTGGAACTGTAGAAATGCTGCCGCCTTGTGGCCGTATCCCACAAGAACGTATTTAAACCCGCAGCTAATGGTCACTTAACGTTCACATGGACTCAGGGCTGTAAAGGACACCTGCCCTAAAAAATTGTGCTGAGGTAGGGAATGACCAAAAAAATTCAAAACAGGCAAAATTTTCAAGAAGGTAGTATGAAGACGTAAGTTTTACTGTCTTTTAAAAAACGGAAAATGGATAAAAGCTCAACCTCAGGAATTATTACATTCATGCAAATCTAATCTACACAAAGGTTTCAACTCACACAGGTCGACTGACCATCAGCAAAAAGTCTACAAATAATAAATGCTGAAGTGGTTTTTGAGAACTGTGTACCCTCTAGCTGCTGGTGAGATGTAAAGTGGTAACAGCCAATAATGAGAACAGAAGGGAGCTGCATTTAAAAGTAAAAATTGAGCTACCATTCGATGCAGCAGGCAGACCACTGAGCCTCTCACCTGAGAAGACCAGTATACAGAATACACAGGCTGCAAAAGCTGCACTGCAGCCTTATTCACAATAGCCAAGACATAGAAGCAACCTAAATGTCCATCAACAGATGAATGGATAAAGAAGAAGTGGTCCATGTACACAATGGAATATTAGCCATGGAAAACAATGAAACACTGCTTTCTGAGGTACCATAGATGAGCCTAGACAAAATCACAGAGCATGAGGTAAGTTGGAAACAAAAGACATATATCCTATGATATCACTTGTAGGTGTTACCTAACAACTGACAAAAATGGACATATTTCCACAGAGAAAGACACACACAGACTTAAAAAACAAACTATGCGTATCTAAAAGGAAAGGTGGTGGCAATGGATAAATTAAGGTTAGGTTTACCATACCTATGCAAATACAGATTAAGTACATATATCAAAAAGCCCGACCACATAGCAAGGGAGGGCTACAGAACACGCTGTAATCCTTTACATGGGAAAAGGATCTGTACATGAATAGATATATATGATGTACAAATGAACCAGACTGTGTACACCTAGGACAAACTGTATTCTAATCATTACTCTGATTAAATCAATTTAAACAATGAACAAGACATAATGAGACATAAACTTCAGGGGCTTTTTCCTGGCACATTCCATTCGAATTTACAACCTAGGAACAGGACTTCCAGAAAGGCTCTGCGGCCCTAGTAGCCAGATTTGGGAATGGAGAAATGCTGCCACCTTGTGGCCGTTTCCCACAACACCAGCTTTAAACCCAGTGCTAATGGTCACTAAATATTCACAATCATTGCAGGCATGTAAATGGCACCTGCTCTCAAAAAAAATCCTGGGGTCGAAAATCGACCACAAAATTCAAAAGAGGGCAACCATCCAAGAAGGCAACTTCAAGAGATATATCATACTCACACTTTTTTTTTAACAGAAAAGAAAAAGGCGTGGAAAAATGCTGAATATTAGGAATTTTTAAAGACATGCAAACCCAAATTACAAAAACCTATCAGGTCACAGCAGTCAGAATGGCCATTAGCAAAAATGCTGCAAACAATAAATGCTGAAGTGCTTGTGGAGAAATGCGTACCCTCGGTTCTAAGGGGGACGTGGTAAGAGCCGCTAATGAAAACACAATGGAGGTGCTTTGAAAAGGTAAACATTGAGCCACTAGACAATCAGTCACACCCACTGCTGGGCCTATCACCTGAGAAAATGAGAATCAAAAAGTCACAGGCTGGCAATCTTGCACTCCAGCAATATTTAATATAGCCAACAATTGGAAGCAACGAAAACGTCCATCAACAGAGGAATGCACCAAGAAGTGGTCCATATACACAATGGAATATTACTCCAATAAAAATATAAATTAGGGCTTCCCTGGTGGCGCAGTGGTTGAGAGTCCGCCTGCTGATGCAGGGGACACGGGTTTGTGCCCCGGTCTGGGAGGATCCCACATGATGCGGAGCGGCTTGGCCCGTGAGCCATGGCCACTGAGCCTGTGCGTCCAGAGCCTGTGCTCCGCAACGGGAGGGGCTACAACAGTGAGAGGCCCACGTACCACAAAAAATTTAAAAAAAAAACATTAAAAAAATTAAATTTAAAAAACAAAAATAAGTAGACATCAGCTTTTGGGGGTTTATCCAGGCAAATTCCACTCTAATTTATAACCAAGGAAGACCACTGGCCGGAAGGTCTGTTTCCCTAGTACGAGCATGGAGAATGAAGAAAGGCTGCCGCACTCTGGCCGTTACCTGCAAAAGCAGCTTTAAAACCTGTGCTAATGGTCACTTCATGTGAACAAGTACTGCAGGGCTGTAAATGAAACCTGCTCTCAAAATGTCTTGAGGGAGGTAATGGCCAATAAATTTCAAAATGTGACACATACTTTAAGAAAACACTTTGAAGAACTAAGCTGTAATCACAGTCTGAAAAATAAAAAGGACATGCCTTAAAGCTCAATTACAGTGGATTATGAGTCACATGCAAATTTAACCACAAAGAGGTATCAGCTCACAGCAGTCAGAATATCCATCAGCAAGAAAACTACAAACAATAAATGCTGAAGGTGTTGTAGAGAAATGCATACCCTCAACTTTAAGTGGGAGGTAACCTGGAAAGAGCCACTAATGGGAACAGAATTGTGGTGCCTTTAAAAGGTAAACCCTGAGAAACCATATGATACAGGAGGCCCACTCCTGGGCCTATAACATAAGAAGACAGAATTGGAAAGACACAGGCAGGCAAATGTGCATTGCAGCAGTACTAAAATAGCCAAGACATGGAGGCAACCAAAAAGTCCATCAAGAGGTGAGTGAACAAAGAAGAACTGGTACATGTACAGATGGAATATTAGCCAGAGAAAAAAATGAAACAAGGCCATTTGCAGCACTGTAGATGATTCTAGAGGTAATCAGGCAAATTGTACTAAGTCAGACAGCAAAAGACACATATCCTATAATATCACTTATAGGTGTTAGCTAAAAATTGATACCAATGAAGATATTTCCACAGAGAAAGGCAATCAGATTCATTAAACAAACTTATGGTTCACCAAATGGAAAGGTGTGAGGATTGGATACATTAGGATATTGGGGTTAACATAGATATAGAAACACATGTGAAATATATAATCACCAAAGACCTACGGAATACCGAGAAGACTACTCAACATTGTGTCATCACCTACATGAGAAAACGATCTGAAGAAGTATAGATACCTGTATATGTGTAAAAGAACCACATCTTGCACACCTAGAACAAACAAAACATTTAAATCAAATTTGCTCTGGTAAAAAATAAAAATTAAATTAAAAAAAGAACGAGAAGTAATGAGACATACACTTAAGGGCCTTTTTGCTGGCACATTTCATTCTAATTTACAGCCAGAACACGACTTCCATTAAAGCTCTGTCATCACTAATAAAGCAGCTTTATAAGCAATGTTGAAGGTGGATTAAAAGAAGTCTCACTAATTATTGATAGTAACAAGCAAACAAACAAAAGTAAAAATCTCACTGCAAAAAGTATACATAGAGTAAGGGTAGTAGACCAAACACTTATTAAACTTCTGTAAAGAATAAAAGACAACAGTAGTATGTTTTGTTAAAAAGAGAGGGTCCAAATAAATCAGAAATGAAAGAGATGGTGTTACAACAGCCACCACAGAAATGCAAAGTATCCTAAGATACACACAGGGTAACTCAGGACTCAGACTGGACAGAGCCCACTCTCCATTCCCCTGTACATGACTTACAGGAGCCTCAGGAACTGAGGAGGGGGTCCCAGAGGAGAGGCACAAGATAGAAGATGTTAGACATTAACATGACTGCATTCATCTTAAAAGTGCCTGAACTACATTCACACGAGATGTTTTGTCCTGTATGTACATCAGCACCTCTCGTCGGAACTGCAGATCTTTGGGTTCACCACCTCTACTGACAGCATTAGCTTCACCTGCTGTGGACTGTCTCCTATAGGATTTCTAGAACCACAAAGCATCGAAGCTTCACAGGACTCAGAGTCTGTGCGACTCCACTCCAAGTCTCAGAGTCTGAACTGCACTCAGAGACTCAGTCTCAACAGAGACTCCACTCTTGCAGGTCACACACAAAGTAGTGTGCAAAGCAGGGCCCAGGGGAAGGAGCTGTCACCCCATAGGCGAATGACAGACCTACCTGCTAGTTTTAGAGGGTCTCCTGCAGAGGCAGGGTGTGGCTGTGGCTCACCATGGGGACAACGACACTGGCAGCAGAAGTTCTGGGAAATCCTCCTTGGTGTGAGCCCTCCCAGAGTCTGCCATTAGCCCCACCAAGAGCAAGGTAGGCTCCAGTGCTGGGTCGCCTAAGGCCAAACAACCAACAGGGAGGGAACCCAGCCCCATGCATCAGCAGACAAGTGGATTAAACATTTTATTAAAGTTTTATTTAATCCACAAGCAGATTAAAGCTCTGCCCACCAGAGCAACACCCAGCTCTACCCACCACCAGTCCCTCCCATAAGGAAGCTTGCACAAACCTCTAAGATAGATTCATCCACTGGAGAGCAGACAGCAGAAGCAAGAAGAACTACAATTCTGCAGCCTGTGGAAGGAAAACCACATTCACAGAAAGACAGACAAAATGAAAAGGCAGAGGACTTTGTACCAGATGAAGGAACAAGATAAAACCCCAGAAAAACAACTAAATGAGGTAGGGATAGGCAACCTTCCAGAAAAAGAATTTGGAATAATGATAGTGAAGATGACCCAAGACCATGGGAAAAGAATGGAGGCAAAGATTGAGAAGATGCAAGAAATGTTTAACAAAGACCTAGAAGAATTAAGGAACAAACACCTAGAAGAATTAAAGAGCAAACAAACAGAGATGAACAATACAATAACTGAAATGAAAAATACACTAAAGGGAATCAGTAGCAGGATAACTGTGGCAGAAGAATGGATAAGTGACCTGGAAGACAGAAAGGTGGAAATCAGTGCCATGGAACAGAACAAAGAAAAAGAATGAAAATAAATGAAGACACGCTAAGAGACCTCTGGGACAACATTAAACACAACAACATTTGCATTATAGGGGTCCCAGATGGAGAAGAGAGAAAGGACCCAAGAAAATATTTGAAGAGATTATAGTCGAAACTTCCCTAGCATGGGAAAAGAAATAGCCACCGAAGTCCATGAAGCACAGAGGGTCCCAGGCAGGATAAACCAAAGGAGAAAATTGCCGAGACACATAGTAATCAAATTGACAAAAATTAAAGACAAAGAAAAATTACTGAAAGCAACAAGGGAAAAATGACAAATAACATACAACGGAACTCCCATAAGGTTAACAGCTGATTTCTCAGCAGAAAATCTACAAGCCAGAAGGGAGTGGCATGATAAATTTAAAGTGATGAAAGGGAAGAACCAACAACCAAGAGTACTCCACACAGCAAGGATCTTATTCAGATTTGACAGATCAAAAGCTTTACAGACAAGCAAAAGCTAAGAGAATTCAGCACCATGAAACCAGCTCTACAACAAATGGTAAAGGAACTTCTCTAAGTGAGAAACACAAAAGAAAAGGACCCACCAAGACAAACCCATAACAATTAAGAAAATAGCAATAGGAAGATACATATTGATAATTACCTTAAACGTGAATGGATTAAATGCTCCAACCAAAAGACACAGGCTCGCTGAATGGATACAAAAACAAGACCCATATATATGCTGTCTACAAGAGACCCATTTCAGACCTAGGGACACATACAGACTGAAAGTGAGGGAATGGAATAATATATTCCATGCAAATGAAAATCAAAATAAAGCTGGAGTAACAATACTCATATCAGATAAAATATATTTTAAATTAAAGAATGTTACAAGAGACAAGGAAGGACACTACATAATGATCAAGGAATCAATCCAAGAAGATATAACAATTATAAATATATATGTACCCAACATAGAGGCACCTCAATATATAAGGCAACTGCTAACAGCTATAAAAGAGGAAATCAAGGGCTTCCCTGGTGGCGCAGTGGTTGAGAGTCTGCCTGCCGATGCAGGGTCATGGGTTTGTGCCCTGGTCTGGGAAGATCCAACATGCCATGGAGCGGCTGGCCCTGTGATCCATGGCCACTGAGCCTGCGCGTCCATAGCCTGTGCTCCGCAACAGGAGAGGCCACAAAAGTAAGGCCCGCATACCGCAAAAAAAAAAAAAAAGGAAATCGACAGTAACACAATAATAGCGGGGGGCTTTAACACCTCACTTACACCAATGGAGCTCATCCAGACAGAAAATTAATAAGGAAACACAAGCTTTAAATGACACAATAGACTAGATAGATTTAATTGATATTTATAGGACATTCCATCCAAAAACAGCAGATTACACGTTCTTCTCAACTGCACACAGAACATTCTCCAGGATAGATCACATCTTGGGTCACAAATCAAGCCTCAGTAAATTTAATAAAACTGAAATCATATCAAGCAGCTGTTCCGACCACAATGCTAAGATATTAGAAATCAATTACAGGGAAAAAAACGTAAAAAACACAAACACATGGAGCCTAAACAATACGTTACTAAATAACCAAGAGATCACTGAAGAAATAAAAGCGGAAATCAAAAACTACCTAGAGACAAATGACAACAAAAACACGATGATCCAAAACCTATGGCATGCAGCAAAAGCAATTCTAAGAGGGAAGTTTATAGCAATAAAAGCCGACCTCAAGAAACAAGAAAAATCTCAAATAAACAATCTAAACTTACACCTAAAGGAACTAGAGAAAGAAGAACAAAACTCAAAGTTAGTAGAAGGAAAGAAATCATAAATATCAGAGAAGAAGTAAATGAAATAGAAACAAAGAAAACAATAGCAAAGATCAATAAAACTAAAAGCTGGTTCTTTGAGAAGATAAACAAAAACTATAAACCTTTAGCCAGACTCAAGAAAAAGAGGGAGAGGGCTTCCCTGGTGGCGCAGTGGTTGAGAGTCCACCTGCCGATGTAGGGGACACTGGTTCGTGCCCTAGTCTCAGAAGATCCCACATACTGTGGAGCTGCTGGATCTGTGAGCTGTGGCTGCTGAGCCTGCGCATCCGGAGCCTGTGCTCCACAACGGGAAAGGCCACAACAGTGAGAGGCCCGCGTCCCACAAAAAAAAAAAAAAAAAAGAAAAAGGGGGAGAGAACTCAAATCAATAAAATTAGAAATGAAAAAGGAGAAGTTGCAACAGACACCACAGAAGTACAAAGCATCCTAAGAGACTACTACAAGCAACTCTATGCCAATAGAATGGGCAACCTGGAAGAAACAGACAAATTTTTAGAAAGGTATAACCTTCCAAGACTGAACCAGGAAGAAATAGAAAATATGAACAGACCAATCACAAGTAATGAAATTGAAACTGTGATTAAAAATCTTCCAACAAACAAAAGTCCAGAACCAGATTGCATCAGAGGTGAATTCTATCAAATATTTAGACAAGAGCTAACACCCAACCTTCTCAAACTCTTCAGAAATTTGTAGGAAAAGGAACACTCCCAAACTCATTCTATGAGGCCACCATCACCCTGATACCAAAACCAGACAAAGATACTACAGAAAAAGAAAATTAGAGACTAATGTCACTGATGAATATAGATGTAAAAATCCTCAACAAAATACTAGGAAACAGAATTGAACAACACATTAAAAGGATCATACACCATCATCAGGTGGGGTTTATCCCAGGGATGCAAGGATTCTTCAATATACACAAATCAATCAATCTGATACACTGTATTAACAAACTGTAGAATAAAAATATGATCATCCCAATAAATGCAGGATAAGCTTTTGACAAAATTCAACACCCATTTATGATAAAAAGTCTCCAAAAAGTGGGGATAGAGGGAATCTACCTCAACATAATAAAGGTCGTATATGACAAGCCCACAGCAAACATCATTCTCAATGGTGAAAAACTAAAAGCATTTCCTCCAAGATCAGGAACTAGACAAGGATGTCCACTCTCACCACTATTATTCAACATAGTTTTGGAAGTCCTAGACACAGCAATCAGAGAAGAAAAAGAAATAAAAGGAATATAAATTGGAAAAGAAGTAAAACTGTCACTGTTTGCAAATGACATGATACTATACATAGTGAATCCCAAAGATTTCACCAGAAAAATACTAGAGCTAATCAATGATTTTGGTAAAGTTGCAGGATACAAAATTAATGCCCAGAAATCCCTTGCATTCCTATACACTAACAATGAAAGATCAGAAAGACAAATTAAGGAAACGATCCCATTCACCATTGCAACAAAAAGATTAAAATACATAGGAATGAACCTACCTAAGGAGGTAAAAGACCTGTACTCAGAAAACTATAAGACACCGCTGAAAGAAATCAAAGATGATATAAACAGATGGAGGTATAAACCATGTTCTTGGATTAGAAGAATCAATATTGTGAAAATGACTATACTACCCAAAGCAATCTACAGATTCAATGCAATCCCTATCAAATTACCAGTGGCATTTTCTACAGAACTAGAAGAAAAAAATCTTAAAATTTGTATGGAAACACAAAAGGCCCCGAATAACCAAAGCAGTCTTGAGGGAAATTAAAAGAGCTGGAGGAATCAGACTTCCGGACTTCAGACTATACTACAAAGCTACAGTAATCAAGACTATATGGTACTGGCACAAAAACAGTAATATAGATCAATGGAACAGGATAGAAAGCCAAGAGAGAAACCTACGTACCTATGGCTAACTCATCTATGACAAAGGAAGCAAGGATATACAATGGAGAAAAGACAGTCTCTTCAGTAAGTGGTGCTGGGAAAACTGGACAGCTACATGTAAAAGAATGAAATTAGAACACTCCATAACACCATACACAAAAATAAACTCAAAATCGATTAGAGATCTAAATGTAAGACCAGGCACTATAAAACTCTTAGAGGAAAATATAGGCAGAACACTCTATGACATAAATCACAGCAAGATTCTTTTTGACCCACCTCCTAGAGAAATGGAAATAAAAACAAAAGTAAAGAAATGGGACCTAATGAAACTTAAAAGCTTTTGCACAGCAAAGGAAAACATAAACAAGATGAAAAGCCAGCCCTCAGGATGGGAGAAAGTATTTTCAAATGAAGCAAATGACAAAGGACCAATCTCCAAAATTTACAAGCATCTCATGTAGCTCAATATCACAAAAACAAACAACCCAATCCAAAAATGGGCAGAAGACCTAAATAGACATTTCTCCAAAGAAGATATACAGATTGCCAACAAGCACATGAAAGTATGCTGAACATCACTAATCATTAGAGAAATGCAAATCAAAACTACAGTGAGGTATCACCTCACAGCAGTCAGAATGGCAACCATCAAAAAATCTACAAACAATAAATGCTGGAGAGGCATTTACTGGAGAAAAGGGAACCCTCTTGCACTGTTGATGGGAATGTAAATTGATATGCCACTAGGGAGGACAGTATGGAGGTTCCTTAAAAAAACTAAAAATAATAGTACCATACGAACCAGCAATCCAACTACTGGGTATTTACCCTGAGGAAACCATAATTCAAAAATAGTTATGGCGGCAGGGGGAAGATGGCGGAAGAGTAAGACGCGGAGATCACCTTCCTCCCCACAGATACACCAGAAATACATCTACACATGGAACAACTGCTACAGAACACCTACTGAATGCTGGCAGAAGACCTCAGACCTCCCAAAAGGCAAGAAATTCCCCACGTACCTGGGTAGGGCAAAAGAAAAAAACAAAAAACAGAGACAAAAGAATAGAGATGGGACTTGCACCAGTGGGAGGGAGCTGTGAAGGAGGAAAGGTTTCCACACACTAGGAAGCCCCTTCACGGGCAGAGACTGTGGGTGGTGGAAGGGGGGAGCTTCGAAGCCGCAGAGGAGAGCACAGCAACGGGTGCGGAGGGCAAAGCGGGGAGATTCCCACACAGAGGATCGGTGCAGACCGGCACTCACCAGCCCGAGAGGCTTGTCTGCTCACCTGCCAGGGCGGGCGGGGCTGCGAGCTGAGGCTCGGGCTTTGGTCGGAGCACAGGGAGAGGACTGGGGTTGGCGGTGTGAACACACCTTAGGATGTTTAGTGCACCACGGCTAGCCGGGAAGGAGTCCAGGCAAAGGTCTGGAGCTGCTGCAGAGGCAAGAGACTTTTTCTTCCCTCTTTGTTATCTGGTGTGCGAGAGAGGGGATTAAGAGCGCTGCTTAAATGAGCTCCAGAGACAGGCGCGAGCCACGGCTAAAAGCGCGGACCCCAGATATTAGCAGGAGACGCTAAGGCTGCTGCTGCTGCTGCCAAGAAGCCTCTGTGCGAGCGCACATCACTATCCACACCTCTTTTCCGCGGAGCCTGTGCAGCCCGTCACTGCCGGGTTCCCGGGATACAGGGACAACTTCCCCGGGAGAACACACGGCGAGCCTCAGGCTCGTGCAACGTCACGCTGGCCTCTGCCACCACAGGCTCGCCCCGCACTCCATGCCCCTCCCTCCCCCCGGCCTGAGTGAGCCAGACCCCCCGAATCAGCGGCTCCTTTAACCCCGTCCTGTCTGAGCGAAAAACAGACGCCCTCCAGCGACCTCAATGCAGAGGCGGGGCCAAATCCAAAGCTGAGCCCCTGGGAGCTGTGAGAACAAAGAAGAGAAAGGGAAATCACTCCCAGCAGGCTCAGAAGCTGCTGATTAAAGCTCCACAATCAACTTGATGTACCCTGCATCTGTGGAATATATGAATAGACAACGAATCATCCCAAATTGAGGAGGTGGACTTTGAGAGCAAGATTTATGATTTTTTTCCCCTTTTCCTCTTTTTGTGAGTGTGTATGTGTATGCTTCTGTGTGAGATTTTGTCTGTATAGCTTTGCTTCCACCATTTGTCCTAGGGTTCTATCTGTACTTTTTTTTTAAAATTTTTTTCTTTCTTAATTCGAATTTTAATTACTCTATTTTATCTTCCTTCCTTCCTTCCTTCCCTCCCTCCCTCCCTCCCTCCCTCCCTCCCTCCCTCCCTCCTTCCTTCCTTCCTTCCTTCCTTCCTTCCCTCCTTTAGACAACAAATCATCCCAAATTGAGGAGATGGACTTCGAGAGCAAGATTAATGATTTTTCCCCTTTTCCTCTTTTTGTGAGTGTGTATGTACATGCTCCTGTATGAGATTTTGTCTGTATAGCTTTGCTTCCACCATTTGTCCTAAGGTCCTATCCATCCGCTTTTTAAAAAAAAATTTTTTTCTTAATAATTATTTTTTAATTTAATAGCTTTAGTATATTTTACTGTTTTATTTTACTTTATTTCTTTCTTTCTTTTTTCCTTCCTTCCCTCCTTCCTTCCTTCCTCCCATTGTCCCTCCCTCCTTTCTTTTTTTCTTTCCTTCTTTTCTTCTTCTTTCCTTCCTTTCTTCCTACTTCTAATTCTTTCTCTCTAATTTTTCTCCCTTTTATTCTGAGCCATGTGGATGAAAGACTCTTGGTGCTGCAGCCAGGAGTCAGTGCTGTGTCTCTGAGGTGGGAGAGCCAATTTCAGGACACTGGTCAACAAGAGACCTCCCAGCTCCACATAATGTCAAATGGCAAAAATCTCCCAGAGATCTCCATCTCAATGCCAGCACCCAACTTAATGCAACGACCAGCAAGCTACAGTGCTGGACACCCTATGCCAAATAACTAGCAAAACAGGAACACAGCCCAACCCATTAGCAGAGAGGCTGTCTAAAATCGTAATAAGTCCACAGACACCTCAAAACACACCACCAGACGTGGACCTGCCCACCAGAGAGACAAGGTCCAGCCTCATCCACCAGAAAACAGGCACTAGTCCCCTCCACCAGGAACCCTACACAACCCACTGAACCAACCTTAGCCACTGGGGACAGACACCAAAAACAACGGGAACTACGAACCTGCACCTGCAAAAAGGAGACCCCAAACACAGTAAGATAAGCAAAATGAGAAGACAGAAAAACACACCACAGATGAAGGAGCAAGATAAAAACCCACCATACCTAACAAATGCAGAGGAAATAGGCATCTACCTGAAAATGAATTCAGAATAATGATAGTAAAGATGATCCAAAATCTTGGAAATAGAATGGAAAAAAATGCAAGAAACATATAACAAGAACCTAGAAGAACTAAAGATGAAACAAACAACGATGAACAACACAATAAATGACATGAAAAATACTCTAGATGGGAATAACTGAGGCAGAAGAATGGATAAGTGACCTGAAAGATAAAATAGTGGAAATAACTACTGCAGAGCAGAATAAAGAAAAAAGAATGAAAAGAACTGAGGACTGTCTCAGAGACCTCTGGGACAACATTAAATGCACCAACATTCGAATTATAGGGGTTCCAGAAGAAGAAGAGAAAAAGAAAGGGACTGAGAATATATTTGAAGAGATTATAGTTGAAAACTTCCCTAATATGGGAAAGGAAATAGTTAATCAAGTCCAGGAAGCACAGAGAGTCCCATACAGGATAAATCCAAGGGGAAACACGCCAAGACACATATTAATCAAACTGTCAAAAATTAAATACAAAGATAGCATATTAAAAGCATCAAGGGAAAAACAACAAATAACACACAAGGGAATCCCCATAAGGTTAACAGACGATCTTTCAGCAGAAACTCTGCAAGCCAGAAGGGAGTGGCAGGACATATTTAAAGTGATGAAGGAGAAAAACCTACAACCAAGATTACTCTACCCAGCAAGGATCTCATTCAGATTTGATGGAGAAATTAAAACCTTTACAGACAAGCAAAAGCTGAGAGAGTTCAGCGCCACCAAACCAGCTCTACAACAACTGCTAAAGGAACTTCTCTAGGTAAGAAACACAAGAGAAGGAAAAGACCTACAATAACGAACCCAAAACAATTTAGAAAATGGGAATAGGAACATACATATCGATAATTACCTTAAATGTAAATGGCATAAATGCTCCCACCAAAAGACACAGATTGGCTGAATGGATACAAAAACAAGACCCATATATATGCTGTCTACAAGAGACCCACTTCAGACCTAGAGACCCATACAGACTGAAAGTAAGGGGATGGAAAAAGATATTCCATGCAAATGGAAACCAAAAGAAAGCTGGAGTAGCAATTCTCATATCAGACAATATAGACTTTAAAATAAAGACTATTACAAGAGCCAAAGAAGGACACTACATACTGATCAAGTGATCAATCCAAGAAGAAGATATAACAATTGTAAATATTTATGCACCCAACATAGGAGCACCTCAATACATAAGGCAAATACTAAGAGCCATAAAAGGGGAAATCGACAGTAACACATTCATTGTAGGAGACTTTAACACACCACTTTCACCCATGGACAGATCATCCAAAATGAAAATAAATAAGGAAACACAAGCTTTTAATGATACATTAAACAAGATGGACTTAATTGATATTTATAGGACACTCCATCCAAAAACAACAGAATACATATTTTTTCTCAAGTGCTCATGGAACATTCTCCAGGATAGTTCATATCTTGGGTCACAAGTCAAGCCTTGGTAAATTTAAGAAAATTGAAATTGTGTCAAGTATCTTTTCTGACCACAACACCATGAGACTAGATATCAATTACAGGAAAAGATCTGTAAAAAATGCAAACACATTGAGGCTAAACAATACACTACTTAATAACGAAGTGATCACTGAAGAAATCAAAGAGGAAATAAAAAATACCTAGAAACAAATGACAATGGAGACACGATGACCCAAAACCTATGGGATGAAGCAAAAGCAGTTCTAAGACGGAAGTTTATAGCAATACAAGCCCACCTTAAGAAACAGTAAACATCTCGAATAAACAACCTAACCTTACACCGAAAGCAATTAGAGAAAGAAGAACAAACAAACCCCTAAGTTAGCAGAAGGAAACAAATCATAAAAATCAGATCAGAAATAAATGAAAAAGAAATGAAGGAAACGATAGCAAAGATCAATAAACCTAAAAGCTGGTTCTTTGAGAAGATAAACAAAATAGATAAACCATTAGCCAGACTCATCAAGAAGAAAAGGGAGAAGACTCAAATCAATAGATTTACAAATGAAAAAGGAGAAGTAACAACTGATACTGCAGAAATACAAAAGATCATGAGAGATTACTGCAAGCAACTCTATACCAATAAAATGGACAACCTAGAAGAAATGGACAGATTCTTAGAAATGCACAACCTGCCAAGACTGAATCAGGAAGAAATAGAAAATATGAACAGACCAATCACAAGCACTGAAATTGAAACTGTGATTAAAAATCTTCCAACAAACAAAAGCCCAGGACCAGATGGCTTCACAGGCGAATTCTATCAAACATTTAGAGAAGAGCTAACACCTATCCTTCTCAAACTCTTCCAAAATATAGCAGAGGGAGGAACACTCCCAAATTCATTCTATGAGGCCACCATCACCTTGATACCAAAACCAGACAAGGATGTCACAAAGAAAGAAAACTACAGGCCAATATTACTGATGCATATAGATGCAATGATCCTCAACAAAATACTAGCAAACAGAATCCAACAGCACATTAAAAGGATCATACACAATGATCAAGTGGGGTTTATTCCAGCAATGCAGGGATTCTTCAATATACACAAATCAATCAGTGTGATAAACCATATTTACAAATTGAAGGAGAAAAACCATATGATCATCTCAATAGATGCAGAGAAAGCTTTTGACAAAAATCGACACCGATTTATGATAAAAACCCTGCAGAAAGTAGGCATAGAGGGAACTTTCCTCAACATAATAAAGGCCATATATGACAAAACCACAGCCAGCATCATCCTCAGTGGTGAAAAACTGAAAGCATTTCCACTAAGATCAGGAAAAAGACAACGTTGACCACTCTCACCTCTCTTATTCAACATAGTTTTGGAAGTTTTAGCCACAGCAATCAGAGAAGAAAAGGAAATAAAAGGAATCCAAATCAGAAAAGAAGAAGTAAAGCTGTCATTGTTTGCAGATAACATGATACTATACATAGAGAATCCTAAAGATGCTACCAGAAAACTACTAGAGCTAATCAATGAATTTGATAAAGTTGCAGGATACAAAGTTAATGCACAGAAACCTCTTGCATTCCTATACACTAATGATGAAAAATCTGAAAGTGAAATCAAGAAAACACTCCCATTTACCATTGCAACAAAAAGAATAAAATATCTAGGAATAAACCTACCTAAGGAGACAAAAGACCTGTATGCAGAAAATTATAAGACACTGCTGAAAGAAATTAAAGATGATACAAATAGATGGAGAGATATACCATGTTCTTCAACTGGAAGAATCAACATTGTGAAAATGACTCTACTACCCAAAGCAATCTACAGATTCAATGCAATCCCTATCAAACTACCCCTGGCATTTTTCACAGAACTAGAACAAAAAATTTCACAATTTGTATGGAAACACAAAAGACCCTGAATAGCCAAAGCAATCTTGAGAACGAAAAATGGAGCTGGAGGAATCAGGCTCCCTGACTTCAGATTATACTACAAAGGTACAGTAATCAAGACAGTATGGTACTGGTAGAAAAACAGAAAGATAGATCAATGGAACAGGATAAAAAGCCCAGAGATAAACCCATGCACATATGGTCACCTTATCTTTGACAAAGGAGGCAGGAACGTACAGTGGAGAAAGGACAGCCTCTTCAATAACTGGTGCTAGGAAAACTGGACAGGTACATGTAAAAGTATGAGATTAGATCACTCCCTAACACCATACACAAAAATAAGCTCAAAATGGATTAAAGACCTAAATGTAAGGCCAGAAACTATCAAACTCTTAGAGGAAAACATAGTCAGAACACTCTATGACATAGATCACACCAAGATCCTTTTTGACCCACCTCCTAGAGAAGTGGAAATAAAAACAAAAGTAAAGAAATGGGACCTAATGAAACTTCAGAGCTTTTGCACAGGAAAGGAAACCATAAACAAGACCAAAAGACAACCCTCAGAATGGGAGAAAATATTTGCAAATGAAGCAACTGACAAAGGATTAATTTCCAAAATTTACAAGCAGCTCATGCAGCTCAATAACAAAAAAACAAACAACCCAATCCAAAAATGGGCAGAAGACCTAAATAGACATTTCTCCAAAGAAGATATACAGACTGCCAACAAACACATGAAAGAATGCTCAGCATCATTAATCATTAGAGAAATGCAAATCAAAACTACAATGAGATATCATCTCACACCAGTCAGAATGGCCATCATCAAAAAATCTAGAAACAATAAATGCTGGAGAGGGTGTGGAGAAAAGGGAACACTCTTGCACTGCTGGTGGGAATGTGAATTGTTACAGCCACTATGGAGAATAGTATGGAGGTTCCTTAAAAACCTACAAATAGAACTACCGTATGACCCAGCAATCCCACTACTGGGCATATACCGTAAGAAAACCATAATTCAAAAAGAGTCATGTACCAAAGTGTTCATTTCAGCTCTATTTACAATAGCCCAGAGATGGAAACAGCCTAAGTGCCCATCATTGGATGAATGGATAAAGAAGATGTGGCACATATATACAATGGAATATTACTCAGCCATAAAAAGAAACGAAACTGAGCTATTTGTAATGAGGTGGATAGACCTACAGTCTGTCATACAGAGTGAAGTGAGTCAGAAAGAGAAAGACAAATACCATATGCTAACACATATATATGGAATTTAAGAAAAATAAAATGTCATGAAGAACCTAGGTGTAAGACAGGAATAAAGACACAAAGCTACTAGAGAATGGACTTGTGGATATGGGGAGGGGGAAGGGTGAGCTGTGACAAAGCGAGAGAGAGGCATGGACATATATACACTACCAAACGTAAGGTAGATAGCTAGTGGGAAGCAGCCGCATAGCACAGGGATATCAGCTCGGTGCTTTGTGACCGCCTGGAGGGGTGGGATAGGGAGGGTGGGAGGGAGGGAGATGCAAGAGGGAAGAGATATGGGAACATATGTATATGTATAACTGATTCACTTTGTTATAAAGTAGAAACTAACACACCATTGTAAAGCAATTATACCCCAATAAAGATGTTAAAAAAGAAAGTTATGTACAGCAATGTTCATTGCAGCTCTATTTACAACAGCCAGGACATGAAATCAACCTAAGTGTCCATCAACAGATGAATGGATAAAGAAGATCTGACACATATATACAATGGAATATTCCTCTGCCTTAAAAAGAAACAAAACTGAGTTATTTGTAGTGAGGTGGATGGACTTAGAATCTGTCCTACACAGTGAAGTAAGTCAGAAATAGAAAAACAAATACTGTATGCTAACACAGATATATGGAATCTAAAGAAAAAAGAAAGTTTATGAAGAACCTAGGGGTAGGACAGGATTAAGGACACAGATGTAGAGAAAGGACTTGTGGACACGGGGAAGGGGAAGGATAAGCTGGAACGAAGTGAGAGAGTGGCATGGATATATATACATTACCAAATGTAACATCAATAGCTACTGGGAAGCAGCCACATAGCACAGGGAGATCAGCTCAGTGCTTTGTGACCACCTAAAGGGGTGGGATACGGAGGGTGGGAGGGAGATGCAAGAGGGAGGGGATATGGTGATATACGTATATGTATAACTGATTCACTTTGTGATACAGCAGAAACTAACACTCTATTGTAAAGCAATTGCACTCCAATAAAGGTGTAAAAGGGAAAAAAAAAAGCCTGGAGATAAACCTACACACCTATGGTCAACTAATCTATGACAAAGGAGGCAAGACTATACAATGGAGAAAAGACAGTATCTTCAATCAGTGGTGCTGGGAAAAATGGACAGCTACATGTAAAAGAATGAAATTAGAACACTCCCTAACACCATACACAAAAATAAATTCAAAATGGATTAGAGACGTTAATGTAAGATGGGATAGTGTAAAACTCTTAGAGGAAAACATAGGAAGAATACTCTGACATAAATCACAGCAAGATCTTTTTTGATCCACCTCTTAGAGTAATGCAATGAAAAAGAAAAATAAATGGGACCTAATGAAATGTACAAGCTTTGCAAAGCAAAGGAAACTACAAACAAGACGAAAAGACAATGCTCAGAATGGAAGAAAATATTAATCTCTAATATATATAAACAGCTCATGAAGCTCAATATTAAAAATAAAACAAAAACCCAATACAAAAATGGGCAGAAGATCTAAATAGACATTTCTTCCAGGAAGACGTAGAGTTGGGCAAGAAGCACATGAAAAGCTGCTCAACATCACTAATCATTAGAGAAATGCAAATCAAAACTACAATGAGGTGTCACCTCACACCTGTTAGAATGGGCATCATCAGAAAATCTACAAACAACAAATGCTGGAGAGGGTGTGGAGAAAAGGAACCCTCTTCCACTATTGGTGGGAATGTAAATTGATACAGTCACTATGGAGATCAGTATGGAGGTTCCTTAAAAAACTAAAAATAGAATTACCATATGATCCAGCAATCCCACTACTGGACATATACCCAGAGAAAACCATAAATCAAAAAGACACATTCACCACAATATTCATTGCAGCACTATTTACAATAGCCAGGTAATGGAAGCAACCTAAATGCCCACAGAAAGACGAATGGATAAAGATGTGGTACACATATAAAATGGAATATTACTCAGCCATAAAAAGGAATGAAATTGGGTCATTTGTAGAGACGTCGATGGATCTAGAGACAGTCATGCAGAGTGAAGTAAGTCAGAAAGAGAAAAACAAATATTGTATATTAATGTGTATATGTGGAACCTAGAAAAATGGCACAGATGAACTGGTTTGCAGGGCAGAAATAGAGACACAGATGTAGAGAACAAACGTATGGAACACCAAGGGGGGAAAGCCTTGGGGTGGTGGTGGTGGGAGGAAATGGGAGATTGGAATTGACATGTATATACTTCTATGTATAAAAGAGATAACCAATAAGAACCTGCTGTATAAAAAAAATAAAATTAAATTTAAAAATTTTAAAAATAAATAAAATTTAAAAAATAAAATAGAAAAAAAGTTCTTCCCTTCGCATAGAAGTATTTATATGAATGAATTATTTCCATGCTTATATCTATAAATACAAAAAAGAGGAATAAAATACACCTTGAACCAAAAAAGAAAAAAAAAAAAAACAGAACCCACCAGTTATACAGAGGAAAACCCTATCAGGGCACTTGCTCCAGTGGTAAACAATGCTGAAGTTGGTCAGAGGTGGGGAATCGTCTCCCATGTAGCCAGCAGCACCCCCGCAAGGAGCATCCTCATTGCAAAGCTGGGGGACCGTGCCGAGGTGTCTCTGAGTAAACGTGAGCTGAGCCCCAGGCCAGCTGCCGAACTTTCCCCACCCTTCCCAGGTAAAACACCTGAATGTGTGCAAGGACTTGAAAGCCTAGAGGAAGGGCCGTGGAGCCACACCAGCGACAGCACGCAGGCCGACTTGGTGCCTGCAGGCCAGCCAGGATGGTCCCGGCCCCGGGCGCACTTCTGGAAGCTTTCCGTTTCCCTTCCCCCTCCTGTCCCGGCCCCCAGTGCTTTTTACCTTCCTCAGCTCTGCCCGGGGAGAAATTCCAGCGGCAGGTATGGGTGACACATCCTCTTGTTTAGCAGGTGGAAGCCTGGCAACTCCTGCAGAAAGTCCAGCAGAGCCCCACTCATACCGGGCCACTCACAGAGCCATGGCCCCTCACTCCCTCCCACCAGCCCAGCCCCGAGACTGCTGACGGGGTAGAGAATATGGCGTCAGGCACAGCTGCAGGGGCTCTTACTGCCTGGAGCAGTGTTTATATTGACCTCAACCCAGGCACACGTGGGGAGGGCTGGTCGGCAGGGTCAGGCAGCCCAGGTCAGCCAATCCTCGCCCCTCAGGGGCTCACAGTTGCAGGAAATGGACCTTGCTGAACCAGCCAAGTCCAAGGAACAGGTGTGGCGTCCTGAGGGTCAGGATAGACAAGGGGCTGCAGCCCTGGCTTGTTTTCTAATCATTTTATCTGGCCCATGAGTGGGAGACAATTTCAAGAAGACCCCCTCCTAATGAGAGGAACCCAGGAGTCAGGGAGAGAAGGGGTGGTAGGTGGAGACAGAGGCCTCGTGCCCCGACTGCAGTGGAAGTCTCTTGAGACCAGGCGGAGGGAGGCCGCACAGAGTGATGCCCAGGGTCACAGACCTGTCAGAGCTGCTGTTTGTTAGTTCAAGTCCTGCTCTGAGGTGCTCTCTGACCGACAGGTGGGCTGGGGGTGCTCTGCAATGAGGGCTATGTGCACGGTTCCTGTGTGCCCAGCCATGCCAGGGTACCTGCCCAGGGAAGCTCCGTATCCTGGGAGGAGCCTGACCACGAGAGCCCCGTGGGATGCTGGGGACCTGCCCAGGTGAGCTCCGTATCCTGGGAGGGGCCTGACCATGAGAGCCCCGTGGGCTGCTGGGTAGCTGCACAGGTGAGCTCCATACCCTGGGACGGGCCGGACCACGAGAGCCCCGTGGGATGCTGGGGACCTGCCCAGGTGAGCTCCATGTCCTGGGAGGGGCGTGACCACAAGAGCCCCGTTGGCCACTGGGGATCTGCCCAGGAGAGCTCCATATCCTGGGAGGGGCCTGACCACGAGAGCCCCGTGGGCTGCTGGGAACCTGGTAATGGATGTCAGAACAGTCAGTGAAGCCACCGAGGATATACATCCAGTAGTTCCTAATTCCTACACCCTGTTGGTCATTCTGCCATCCACCAGGACATGGTATTCTGTATTATACTTCAATGATGCTTTCTTCTGTATTCCATTAGTCCCAGAGTCACAAGAAATTTTGGCTTGTGAGTGGCAGGATTCAACATACAACAAAAACAATACTGCTGGGCCGTCCTGCCCCAAGGGTTCAAAGATTCCCACAACATCTTTGGGGAAACGTTAGCTAAAGACCTAAAAGTTCTACCTCTGGAAAAGGGAACCTTTCTTCAATATGCAGATGACATTCTGATTGCCAGCCCTACTAAGGAATCCTCTGAACTATGTAGCCAATAAAGGATAGAAGGTGTCCAAGAAAAAGGCTCAGATATCAGAGACTAAGGTGACCTGCCTGGGCTTCATTCTCACAGAAGGTCGGAGAAGCCCATCTCAGGAAAGGGAAGAAGCCATTTGAAGCCTTACCCCTTCTAAAACTAGAAGACAGCTTACGCGTTCCTGGGGAGGCTGGGGTTTGCTGCACCTGGATCCCTAACTACAGTCTAATAGCTGGGCCTCTATATGAAACACTGAAAGGAAAAGATGATGATCCTTTTGAATAGAATCCAGAAGTGGCCTTTCAAGAATGGAAAGAGCAGTCAATTCAGACCCTTGCCCTGGAACTCCCTAATTTAGCTAAACACTTTGACCTTTTTACTCCCGGTCGAAGGTGAATCGCCCTTGGAGTATTAGTGCAAAAACTGGGACCACGTGAAATGGAACAACTTAAGAATGCTCTCCAGGTAGGATAAACTATGGTCACCAAGGGCTTGGCCCACAGCCCCATCCAGACAGGATACTGGGGGTATCTAAACACCTGGAAATCAGCAGCCCACAAGGCCAGCTTCCTCCTAAGGGAAAAGGACCCCACGTGGTGATCCTAACCGCCCACCATGCCCTGAAGTGGCAGGGGTGGCTCCGTGGGCACACCGACCTCGAGTGAGGAGGCCCTCCAACTCCAACATCCAGAGAGACAACCGGGGCAACGGGCCCCCATGATGACTCGTGTGACCATCACTTGACCTGGAGTTTCCCTCAGAAAACAACAAGAGTGTGCCCTGAAAGAGAAGACTACTGCTTGCAGGACTTACTGCACCCAGAGGGGAGCTAATAAGGTTGGCGGGGGAAACGTATATCACGCTGTCATCATAGAAAAGCCGACAGCCACCTCGGTGACGGTGGCCAATAAGACCGGCTGGACTCCTGGCTACTTCAAAAGGCCGTTGACTCAGTGGTCGTCATGGTCCTGGATCACCACCGGCCCTGGACTGTCTGGGAGTTGAGCAGGCAGGGCTCTGACACCTGGTGCTGTTTGTACGTTAATTCAGGGGCCTAATTGAAGAAGGTGCAGACTACTGGTCAGAGCATCTAGGCTGGCAGAAACCGTCAGCCTAAGGTGGCCGAACAAATGTTGGGCGGGGTAAAACCGGCCCCCCACCAGCGTCTCTGCGCATCTCTTTCCAGGACCCTTAAAGGTCATTGGAATCTGTAACACTTCCAATGCTGGTGCTCAGGCGGAGGAGCAGTGAGTCAGGAGACCTGGGGACAATCAACCTCACCTGGAGGCTGCTGGGGAGAAGTTCTGCCCCTCCCCCCCCCGGGTATGAGGACTCCCAACTCAGCACGAAGCAGTTACAGAGGAGGGGTCTGCACCCTCAGCACCCCAACAATGAGGAACGGGACCAAAGGCAGAGGAGGGGTTTGTCACCGGCAAAGCCCATTAAAAATTCCTGGGAGATAAAAATAGAATCTGGGCAATAAAATAGAGTCTAACCTTTTTTTCCTTTGTGCTTTGTCTAATTCCACGTGCTCCTAGGGTTCCGCATGCAGAGGTCCCACACCCGGTACTTCAGACCCGATTTCCTAGTGCAAAATGCCTGGGCCGACACCTCAGCTCGCGTGCACCCCGTGCAGACTCCGCGACATAGAGCCTGAGCTGCAGCCAACCCGGCCCTCGAGAGCTCCGCCCCCTCCCTCCCCCCCGACGCTGACGGGATCCCTACACAGCAGCCCGGCCCGCACCCCGCGGGGGAGCGCACGCTCTCACCTCTCCATTCTCTGATCAAAATATAAATTTTCCTTTGCTTCTGAACCAAACTCAGTCTTGATCTGTTGACTCCAATGACACTGGGCAGGGGGACCCTTGTTGGGGCCCACTCTGTAGGATCAGTAACAGAAATTGAGAACATTGTAACTTCAATGAACAGATGTGTGAGCCAAACTGTAATTAACATAGAGCAGTGTATAAGGCTCGGGTAAAATAAGATGTTTCTAACACTCCCATTGGATATTTCCATCACTTTATTATAAGCAAGTTCAGTGAAGAGGTTTGTCTTATTTGTCAGGTCAACATTAGAGAAATGAAGTGATTTCTTTCCAAGGATGTACATCTAATAATCTTGGCTGAAGCTTCAGCCTTGTTTTGAATGCTTTTCCATTGAAAATGCTACCTCTCTTTCAGCTCCCCCATTTCTGAGAAGTATAAAATCTTATAATTTATTATTACCAAAGGGGAAAGGTGGGAGGAGGGATAAATTAACAGTTTGGGATTAACACATACACACTGTTATGTATAAAATAGATCATCAAGGAACTACTGTATAGCACAGGGAACTACACTCACTATTTTGTAATAACCTATAAGGGGAAATAATCTGAAATAGAATATTTTTATCAACATCATCTATCAACGACAGATAAAATGTAACCTATGGGAAGCCGATGGTGAGTACTCTGACCCTGAAGACTTCAATCATCTAAAGTTCGGACTCTGCCTACTGCCCAAGGCCCTTAATGAACATACTTGTAGCCGTAGCTTAAAAATTCCCCAGTTTGGGGTTCGGGGAGATACAGATTCGGAAAAATTCCTGGTGCTCTCCTTACATGGACGGGACCCTTCCTACAGCTAAAACATGCCTGTGATACCCAGAAGATGGTACACCGTTTGATCGGGAAGAGTTTGGAAAAGACACGTCATCTCCTCATCTCCAGGTAGTCGGGTTCACCCCGCCAGCGTCTTTTCTAACAATCTCCCCACTTGGGGATGTCAGCACCTTCAACATCCTGTTGCGCACAGTTTGGAATTTGTCCAGAGGATGAAGCGGAAGGATGAGGAACAATGAGAGACAAGTCCTAAGTGTCTGGACAGGCACTCTAATTTCCAATCAGGAAGACGTATTGACCAAAGGCTAAGATTACCCCCGGAAACAGAATAGGGCTTGAGGAAATCCTGCTGTTTTGTGGCCAGCTCCCCAAAACACAAGTTGAAAAATGGAACTCAGGGGCACTCAAATTCACGAAACTGCAGAGTTGCAAATATCTATTGTCGAAAAATGTCTTGAGGTAAGTCACCGAAAAGGACTTGTAAGCAAGGGAGAATGGCAGGAAAGGGATTTGAAAAGTTTGAAAGGACTTGCCACAAGAAAAGGGGCTGAACATCGCCAACGATGCAATTGGCCAAAAAGGGCGTATGCGTTTTTTCTGAATATATTCAAAAAAAGGGCATACACCCTTTTCAGCCAACCAAACAGGTGGGCATTGCAAATCAATACTACAAAGGGTATCACTTCGCATCAGTCAGAAGAGCCATCCTCATAAAGTGTAAACACCAGAAATGCAGGACAGGGCGAGGAGAAAAGGGAGCCCTGTGAGGTTGATAGTGGAAATGTAAATTGCCAACGGCCACTCTGGAGAAGTGTGTTGTGTTTACTAAAAAATCTTAAAAAATGAGCTACAGAGCATAGGGCACTTGCTCATGGGCGTATATCTCGGCAAAAACAAAAATCGACAGGACACAGGCACCCCAACATTTACGGCCTCTCTGTTTAAAAGAGCCTCGACTTGGATACAACCTAAATGTCCCTGGAAGGAAAAAATGGATAAAAGAGGTGTGGTACTTATGTAGAGTGGAATATTATCTCAGTCAGGAAATCAATGAAATAAAGCCAGTTGCAACAACTCGGGAGGAGTTGCGTACGATCATTCTAAGTGACATAAGTCAGAAAAAAAAAGACACATAAGATATCATTTAAAGGTGGAATCAAAAATGGCTACACATGAAATAAATTACAAAACAGAAACATAGTGAAATATGTAGAAAACACACATAAGGCTGCTAAAGGGGAAAGGTGGGGAAGGGTGAGGCATTATCCAGGAGGTTGAAATTAGCAAAGATACTGTTCCAAATACCAAATTAATAATGAAAAAGGCCTACATGTCACCTCAAAGAACTGTGCTCAGCACACTCAGGTCACCGAATAAGAATATATATGACTGGTAAGAATCTGAAAAACAATTTATTGATGTCTCTCTGTACGTCAATCAAGCGGAAGTACAGCAGCAAGAAACAGAGCATTGAAAATCAGCTGTAACCGGGCTTCCCTGGTGGCGCAGTGGTTGAGAGTCTGCCTGCCGATGCAGGGGACACGGGTTTGTGCCCTGGTCCTGGAAGATCCCACATGCCGCAGAGCAGCTGAACCCGTGAGCCATGGCCACTGAGCCTGCGTGTCCGGAGCCTGTGCTCCGCAACGGGAGAGGCCACAACAGTGAGAGGCCCGTGTACCACAAAAAGAAAAAAAAAAAAAAAAAACTTCCAACAAACAAAAGTCCAGGACCAGATGGCTTCACAGCCGAATTCTATCAAACATTTAGAGAAGAGTTAACACCTATCCTTCTAAAAGTATTCCAAAATATTGCAGAGGGAGGAACATTTCCAAACTCATTCTATGAGCCCACCATCACCCCGATACGAAAACCAGACAAAGATATCACAAAGAAAGAAAATTTCAGGCCAGTATCAGTGATGAACATGGACACAAAAATCCTTAACAAAATACTAGCAAACCAAATCCAACAATACATTAAAAGGATCATACACCATGATCAAATGGGATTTACCCCTGGGATGCAAGGATTATTCAATATCAGCAAATCAATCAGTGTGATACACCACCTTAACAAATTGAAGAATAAAAACCATAAGATCATCTCAATAGATGCAGAAAAAGCTTTTGACAAAATTCAACACCCATTTATGATAAAAAAGAAACTCTTCAGAAAGTGGGCATAGAGGGAACCTACCTCAACAACAATAAAGGCATATATGACAAACCCACAGCTAACATCATACTCAATGGTGAAAAGCTGAAAGCATTTCCTCTAAGATCAGGAATAAGACAAGGATGTCCACTCTTCCCACTTATGTTGAATAACATAGTTTTGGAAGTCCTAGCCATAATGTTCAGAGAAGGAAAAGAAATAAGAGAAATCCAAATTGGAAAACAAAAAGTAAAACTGTCACTGTTTGCAGATGACATGACAGTATACATCAAAAAACCTAAAGATGCTACCAGAAAACCTGTAGAGCTCATCAATGAATTAGGTAAGGTTGCAGGATACAAATTTAATGTACAGAAATCTCTTGCATTTCTATACACTAACAATGAAAGATCAGAAAGAAATTAAAGAAACAATCCCATTTACCATCACATCAAAAAGAATAAAATACCTAGGTATTAACCTACCTAAGGAGGCAAAATACCTGTACTCTGAAAACTATAAGATGCTGATGAAAGAAATCAAAGATGACACAAACAGATGGAAAGATATACCATGTTCTTGCACTGGAAGAACGAATATTGTCAAAATGACTATACTACCCAAGATAATCTACAGATTCAGTGCAATCCCTATTAAATTACCAATGGCATTTTTCACAGAACTAGAATAAAAAAAATTAAAATTTGCACGGAAACATGAAGGACCCAGAATAGCCAAAGCAATCCTGAGAAAGAAAAATGGAGCTGGAGGAATCAGGTTCCCTGACTTCAGGCTATACTACAAAGCTACAGTAATCAAAACAGTAATGGTACTTGCACAAAAACAGAAATCTAGATCAATGGAACAAGATTAAATGCCTAGAAATAAATGCATACACCTATGCTCAATTAAACTATGACAAATAAAGCAAGAATATACAATGGAGAAAAGACAGTCTCTTCATTAAGTGGTGTTGGGAAAACTGAACAGCTACATGTAAAAGAATGAAACTAGAACATTCTCTAATACCATATGAAAAAATAAACTCAAAATGGATTAAGGACCTAAATAAATGTAAGACCACATACTATAAAAATCCTAGAGGAAAACATAGGCTGAATATCCTTTGACATAAATCACATATCATTTTGGATCCACCTCTTGAGCAATGAAAAGAAATACAATAATAAACAAATGGGACCTAATTAAACTTAAAAGCTTTTGCACAGCAAAGGAAACCATAACAAAACAAAAAGACAACCCACAACATTGTAAATCAACTATACTCCAATAAAAATTTAATTAAAAAAAAGACAACCCACAGAATGGGAGAAATATTTGCAAATGAAGCAACTGACAAGGGATTAATCTCCAAAATATACAAAGAGCTCATGTGGCTCAATATCAAAAAACAAACAACTCAGTCAAAAAATAGGCAGAATATCTAAATAGACATTTCTCCAAAGAAGACATACAGATGGCCAAAAAGCACATGAAAAGATGCTCAACATCGCTATGTAATAGAGAAATGCAAATTAAAACTACAATGAGGTATCACCTCACACCAGTCAGAATGCCCATCATCAAAAAGTCTAGGAACAATAAATGCTGGAGAGGGTGTGGAGAAAAGGGAACCCTCCTACACTGTTGGTGGGAATGTAAATTGGTATAACCACTATGGAGAACAGTAGGGAGGTTCCTTAAAAAACTAAAAAGAAAAATATTATATGACCCAGCAGTCCCACTCCTGGGCATCCATCTGGATAAAACCATAATTCAAAAAGATATATGCACCCCAATGTTCATAGCAGCACTATTTACAGTAGCCAGGACATGGAAACAACCTAAATGCCCATCGACAGACGAATGGATAAAGAAGATGTGGTACATATATACAATGGAATACTACTCAGCCATTAAAAGAGAATGAAATAATGCCATTTACAGCAATGTGGATGGACCTAGAGATTATCATACCAAGTGATGTTAAGTCAAACAGAGAAAACAAATATCATATGATATCACTCATATGTGGAATCTGAAAAAATGATACAAATTAACTTATTTACAAAACAGAAACAGACTCACAGACTTCGAAAACAAACTTATGGTTACCGAAATGGAAAAGTGGGGAGGGATAAATTAGGAGTTGGGATTAACATATACACACTACTATATATAAAACAGATAATCAAAAAGGACCTACTGTATAGCACAGGGAGCTCTACTCAATAATCTGTAATAACCTATATGGGAAAAGAATGAAAAAAATGGATATACATATATGTATATGTATAACTGAATCACTTTGCTGTATACCTGAAACTAACGCAACATTGTAAATCAACTATACTCTAATAAAATAAGAATTTAATTTGTAAAAGAAAAATAACTGTCACCAATTCCATTCTGGCTATGTGGCCATCTTTGTTATACAGAGATATTTATTCAATTATTTTAATATTTATTTCCATTTCATAAAAATGAGTGGAAAATGGAAAATTGCAATGTACCTTATTAAAGAAACAAAAAGCTCAGGTCTTATAAAATTGTGACACAGGGGCTTCCCTGGTGGTGCAGTAGTTGAGAGTCCACCTGCCGACGCAGGGGACACGGGTTCGTGCCCCGGTCCGGGAGGATCCCACATGCCGTGGAGCGGCTGGGCCCGTGAGCCATGGCCGCTGAGCCTGCGCCTCCGGAGCCTGTGCTCCGCAACGGAGAGGCCACAACATTGAGAGGCCCACGTACCGCAAAAAAAAAAAAAAAAAATTGTGACACAGATGAAAGTCCTTTCCTGTGTCTTAAGTGATAACTCTTTAGCTTCAAACTACAGTTCACTGGATATAAGGTGATCAAGTATGGGTTCAACTGTGAAGGAAAAATGCAAAGTTTAAAAACATGTAAAAATTGCTGCAACAACAGCTTCATAATGTGCTACTGAATGCAATGGTAAGTTAAAAATGTTTATCTTCCTTTTATTTGTCTTCTATAACAAAACTCTTTATAACACATAAATATATTGTTCACCTTTCAGACTTTTGACTTCAAACAGATTTTTCAGAAACTCATTATATAAAAAAGCAGAGAACTCTCTGTGTAAAACCTTAAGAACAGAAACATGACTACATTAGACCAGCAGTCCTCAATTAGGGGCAATTTTACCCTCAAGGGGACACTTAGAATGTCTGGAGACACTTCCGATTATCATGGCTGGAAGAGGGGGGTTGCTATGCGCACCTAGTGAGTAGAAACCAGGGATGCTATAATGCATAGCTCCCGCAACAAAGATTTATCTAGTCCAGTAAGTTAATAGCACACGGTAGAGAAACCTTTGGCTTAGGGTAAGAAAAAAGCTGTAAAAAAACCAACCAAGCAAACAAAAGATCTGCTGTCTCTGTGACAATACCAAAGGTTTATTGCCTCTGTCATAATCCAATGTGGATTGGCAGTGGGGGGCTCTTCTCCTTACAGGCATTACCCCTGTAATTACAGCCACTTACCCCTAAGGCTTCAAAATCTTCCATAGATCTTTACGGGAGGCAAAGACAGGAAAAGAGCCTTTACAGAAGTACATGGGAGAACTCTTGGGCTCTCCCTAAAAGTGATGTATGTCAATCTACCCACATTCCACTGGCTAGAACTCCACCACATGTCTGTATCTAATGCCAAGGGAGTCCAGGAAATGTAACCTAGCTGTGTGTTTAAAAAGTGGAAATAAGTTTGATGAGTGCCTACTCATCTCTGCCATCATGTCTGGTTATCTTTGTGACTAACAAAATATTCTGCTCATGGGTGCTTATTAACAATAAATTAATAATATTAATCAATACAAAGAAACTTGTATTAATACAAAGTGATATTTCCTTTTAAAAAATAGGAACTAGAAGAATCTGAAACTAACATTTAATACAAGGGCATCTACAAATTTTATTCTAAACAATGTTATGTCACACTATAACAAGATTTGATGCTTGACCAGATTTTTAAGCACTGTTTCTAAAACAAAATTGTATGTATTACTCAATATTTATTTCATATCATAGACTTACCATACTCTTATCTATATTAGCTAATGTAATCTATGTTTCTTTTCTAATTCATTTTTTAAGGTTCCTTCTTTGTGAATTTTTTAATTGCTTGAATTTTAAAATAAAAACCATGCAACATTTACATAAAAAGCAAAATTATCATTCTTTTAAAATTAATGTAAAATCAAATATTGGCTTTCTCTACCATTCTTACAAGGAAGAGAGACAAAACAGCAACAATGATTGACAGCATAATGTTTTAATTTGACCTTTTGATGTCTTTGAAGAGATATTTTTAAGCATACTTCCATATGCTTCCTTTAAAAGGAAAAGAAAAGGCTAACTTAAAAATTATGAGCCTTGCACCATACCCCAAATATCAGTGATCTGGAATTTTCCAAGCCCAGTTGCATGTTTATTTCTATAAGGGAGAAAAATAAATTTTAGTACCATCAGCAGGTAAACTAAATTAGCCAGCAATCATCTTCTCAGCTGCCTATATTGACACTGTTCTGAAATTAACCACTGGATTTAGTTTAGCCATGAATAGTATATTGCTCAAAAATAACCAGTTTCAACAACTTCTATATGATATTTTTCTCTTCATTCCTTTCTGAACGCCAAAGTTCCTCTCACTAATGGATTGCTTATGATATGCTAAGGAGTCCATCACCAGCCTAGAGTAAAGGTAGAGATAGAATGTGGTCATGATGAAATTGCTGTATTCCATTGCGGAAGTGATAAAAATGCAGGGGGACTCATAAATATTTTTGACCCATTTGCTTACAGGGATGGAAGTATTTATGGTTTGGAAATCTCTGGCTATAAAAACGCATTCCCGTTTATTCTATGCTATCAAGTAGCCTTTTGTTAAAATAGAGTTTATGGGTAAGTTATTACTGGGAAATCTGCCTTTAGAACATTAGTAATGCAATAAATTCCACCCAGTCCATCCAGGCTATTTTGGGCAGAACTATGTCTAAATGAGCCAACTGCGTTTCACCAAAGATATTATATTCCATTCAGAGGCTTATATGTGATTTTCTTGGTCCTTTTGGTCTTTTTGAGATTAGTAAAAGCAGGAATAGTCATGATAGGAGTTTCTTTTATTTAGAGAATTTCAATCAAAAGATGACATAAAAAATTCACTGAACAAGAATGGGTAGTTAAGCCAAGTAGTAACTGAACTGATCTTTATTAGCAACTGAATCATATTGCAGCTCCTGAAAATAGCATGTGAAATCCATGAAGATATTTTTCTATCTTGAATCCCTTGCATATGAAGTTTATAAATGATTCTTTCAAATTTGTATGGGCACTATGAAATCATAGTTCTTTGTATCATATGTGTTTGTTTTGTTTCCAAATTTGAATGAAAAACACATTGATATAAAGGATCACATATTCACAAGAGGCAGTTCAGCTTTGGAGTCAGATGTTCTGGGTTTAAACAATGGCTCTGCCGCTTATTAGCTGTGTGGCCTTGAACAAGTTACAAAGCAATCTTGTGCCTCACTGTCCTGCTCTGTGAAGGGAGGATGATAAAAATATCTATTTTGTGAGGATCAATTAAGTATTTGCTCCTATTATTATTATTCTCCTTTTGTATGTTCTCACACACAGCATCCTGCAGAACAATGGCGCCACAGGAAGCACTCAGTTATATTTATTGAATAAATTGGCCATAGTAGATTTCATATAGTTATAGAGGCATGTAGTAGCCTAGTACGGGTGAGAAGAGGAAGGAAGGCAGGGATTGTGAGTCTGAGAGAACTGAAAATCCAGTTTATTAGAAATATAGCCTTTGCTGAGTAACTAAGTCTTGGTTTTATTCATCTGTAAAATGGTGCCAAGAAAATGCTCTTTAAAAATTATTGGAATTGGAAACAACATATGGTGAGCATTGGCAAAATATCTGGCCCTTCATAAATGATAGCTATTACTATTACCATGATCTGTTTCTGCTCCCAGAACACCTTTGTCACCAAATGTGTGTGGGTTTTTCCCGCAACGACAAATTCTCCAAATCCTGTGCCTTACAATTCAATTCTGACACTCACTACCTGGAGTTAGTGCGGACCCCACAGGTTGAGGGCTCGGTTCCACAAGATTGCCCCACCCCCACCCCCGCTTCAGATACCAATCGCAAGTCTGGGCTTTCTGTACTCCTGATTCACTGGCTGTAAGTCAAGGGTTCCCATGACCCTCAGGTTTGCTAATTTTTCAGAACTCAGGAAAACGGTTTACTATTACTGGTTTATCATAAATCTTATAATTCAGGAACAGATAAATGGAAAAGATGCAAGGGCAGGGCTTCCCTGGTGGCACAGTGCTTGAGAGTCTGCCTGCCGATGCAGGGGACACGGGTTCGTGCCCCAGTCCGGGAAGATCCCACCTGCCGCGGAGCGGCTGGGCCCGTGAGCCATGGCCGTTGAGCCTGCGCGTGCGGAGCCTGTGCTCCGCAATGGGACAGGCCACAGCAGTGAGACCGCAAAAAAAAAAAAAAACACAAAAAAACGATGCAAGGGCAAAGTATGGCAGGCAGTATGGAGTTTCCATGCCTTCTCTTGGGTGCCCCACCCTCTCAGCACATGATGTATTCACCAGCCCAGAAGTTCTTTGGACTCCATTGTTTAGGATTTTTATAAAGGTTTCATTACTTCATTTACATAGGCTTGATTGATTAAAGATGATTGAAAGATTAACTCAATCTTCAGCCCCTCTCCCCTCCCTGGACACCTGGGGGTGGAGCTGAAAGTTCTAACCCTCTAATCACATGGTTGGTTTCTCTGGCAACAAGGCCCCCATGCTCCAAGAATCACCTCATTAGCATAAACTCAGGTATTAGTTGAAAGAGTCTAGTTATGAATAACAAAAGATGTTCCCCTCTCCCCAGTCAGGAAATTCTAAGGGCTTTAGGACCTCCACCATGCTGGGAACCAGATAAGACCACATACACATTTCTTATTGTCACAATGTCACTATACTGTGTGCTGGATGATGCTAAAAAAAAATGACAACACTGACCTATAGGCACAGTTTCACCACATTTTAAAAATATCTACAGTGTGCAAGGCATTTTGCTGGTGACGTGGATGGAGAGATAGAAAAGACAGGACTTCTGTTGCTCAGTCTGTCGAGAAGTAGGATTTTTAAAAGACCATGAAGTAAATGATTTTATGCAAAAGCATTGTCAAATGGCAAAACTAAAACAGTTTAGTAACAAGTTTGATGTCCTTTATTCACGGGAAAACAGTCCATGGATTGGGGGAGCACAGTACCTCCCAGGCAAGTGGCTCACTCTTTCCGGGGATTTTGGGTGAGAGTGAGTTTTATAGGGCATTAGAAGTAGCAATGAGGAAACAGGGCTAATTGGCTGAGGTTGCATATCTGACCTTATCTAGAAAGATCAAGGAACAAGGAAATAACTATAAAGCCCAGAGTTAGCTTGGCATTTGGGGATTGGCTGACTGGATATACTGTGTTTCTGGTCAAGCAAAGCATTTACAGGAGCACAAAAGCGCAGTTTGCTGACATAGTACTGTGGGCAGGAGCTGATCCGTCTTGGACCTAGAAATTTATTTCAACAGCATAAATTTTCAAAAGTGACCCCCAAATAAGTAAAAAAGCACAAATATAGATCAATAATCACAGTGTAGTAAACCATGGCCAGGCCTGTTTCATCAAAATCTTAAGTAGGAAAAAAAAAAAAAAAATCTTAAGTAGGTACAATAGCACAGTAAGAAATTAAAAACTAGGTTATATAAAAAGCACTTGGTAAATATTAGGTACTTCAGTGGTACAAAGTGGTACTCAAAAAAATTTAAATCTGGAACCCAGAAAATGGGCCTAAGTAACATAGTTTAAATAAAATAGAAATGCAATTTTTAGTATAAACTCCTGAGAACCCACCTACACTTCCCCAACACAGGAGGTGATATCAGGCAGTCAGTCAGCTGCCTGGGGTCCAACCTAACAGATCCCTGCCTCCATGTGGACAGCTGAGGCCATCAGAGGGCAGCATCCCTCCGTGGGGAACAAAGGTTGTGCCAGAAAGCCCAGTGCACTCACACCATCATGAATTTTTATTCCCCTTGAAGAATAAAGAGAATAATAATAATTCTCTTTATTATCCTCTGAATTGTTTGTTTGCCAGTCAGGAAATCAAACAAAAAAAAATTATGTTGTTTAAGATAGTTGATTTTAAAAAAAAAAAAAGAAAGAAAGAAAGAAAAAGAAGAAAAGGAAGTTGTGTTGCTCAATAAATAATTCTCATTGATCCTTAAATGTGGAATGACTTTTGTTGACTGGCCCATCTTACCAGAGAAGAAACTGAAAGAGGTACAAATTATTTGCATTATTATAGTGACTTTAAAGCATTGGAGGAAAAAAAATCTAAAGTTTCCAATTCATTCTACAGAGCTAGAAAAGCTTTCAAAAAACTATAATCAAAAACAAAACTATAGGTCAGCATTTCCAAAACTGATCCACAAATCCCTCTTTCTAATACACATTAATGAATGGTATACCCACAAAAAAGATTTTGTGATCAAACAACTTAGAAAAGTGCTACATAAATTTTGGGAAATTCAGCCTAAAATACATTTTAAAGGTACATTGATTTCAGTACTGAAGAGTCATAATTTTGTTTCATAAAAGATATTACAAAATTATGAATTCCTCTATTTATTAGAGAAATAAAATTTCTATATGTCATATATATATTTTAAATGTATATCAATCAAAATTTCTAGGCATTGCTTTTATATAAAGTCCACTCTGTTTTGTTTGCTAATTTCTAAATCTAGCAAGAGATCATAATACTAAAAACCCAATATTTTCTCTAAGAGGCAGATACCAAGAGTCTCAGCTGAATATCTCTTTTGGCTTGGTTAAAAGGTGGACAGAAGTTACTAAGTTCAATTATGATCCCCCCCAAAATCCCTAAATATTTCAAACAATTGACTTTTCATACAAAGCACAGGGTATACGCATATGGACTGGTATAATTAGCACCAGTTTAGGCTGTCTCTTTGAAATTTTCATTGTTTTTTATGGCTCTGATTTGAGTCACAACAATGAAAAGATAATTAGTCATAAGAAAAAAAAATCTGGTTTTATATGTGGTTCAGCTATATTACGTCTTATGAAACCAATATCAGACATTTTAAATTTTCCTTCTAATGAAGATGAAAACGGCTAGTGAATAAATCATATAGAGACACTATAAAAAGGAGTGATTATCACACTAAGCAGTATCTTGCAATTTTTTGAAGACTGCTTCAATGTATCAAAAGAGGGAATGAGGTTTTAAGGATACTTGCAATAAGCAAAAGGAATCATTTTTACTCCAGAATCATAAAATCGCATCATTGTTTTTTAAAAAAATTACTGGACACTAGAGTGAAAACTACAAACACTGAATTTAATGTGTTAAAATTCCAGACAGCCAATAATAACTTCTCCAGAAGACTTCATCTTACTAGGATTCAGTGTGGACACTAGGGAAATTCACACCATTAAACAGAAAAAGTTGCCGTCTTTGGTCAGTTCCAGGGAAATAGACTCTGAGTCTGGGATTAGCTGCAAGAGGCTTGTTAGGGGGCAGAAGCAGGGGGCAGAACACGGGGAGGTAGAAAGGGATGTGGGACTGGGCAGAGGGGAAAGTTGAACTGTGATGTGGCTGTGATCAAAGTCTCAGTCAGCTCCAGTGAATCCTGTAGGAAGCTGCGGAGCTGGGATGGCCCTTTCAGAGCTATGCAAACTTGAGGCAAGAGAGCCAGTTCCTTGTATCTCCATACTGAATATGGACTGCCCTAGGGAGGAGATGGAACCTGGGGCAAGATCACCCGCTTTGACCAAGAGCAATGCCTGGGGAAGGACTCAGCTGTGAACCAGCAGCTGGTGGAATGTAGGGTTCCTGGGCAGTGCAGGAAGCATCTCGGGGACTACTGGTCCCAAGAGTGGGGACTGTTACTAATCAGTGATATTGAGCTGCAAGAATTCCTGACATTAGTGAAATGCAATGAGAAATTCATTTCATGCTTGTCTACTCAGGTAAAGTTCAAAGAAGAAAAATCAGCAGAACAAAAATAAATAAATAAACAAACAAACAAACAAATAAATACATGCTAGAATAGAAGTTTGGGAAGAACAGAAATAGATGTAATGTAACTCTGGGATAATTGACATCTGCTGAAGTCTGATGTTAAGTATTTATTTAGATTTTCTCCCCCAGGCACATGCACATACCATACACACCATGATCCTTAAGTCAAGAAAATTTAGTCTAAGCAGCAACTCCTGGTCAGAGAAATGTGTCATCACTCTGTTGAACAGATATCTGCATGCTATTACGTAACTCAGGCCAAAACTAAAACCACACACTTGTAGGTAGGTAATACCAATGCGCAGCGACCTCGGCTTAGCAATAGCATTTTATTTCCCCCTATTTCCCCCTAGTATTTTGGCTGCTGAGAAAGTCCTGTTTCCAAACACCTAACCCAAATAAAATGTAAAATGTAATCTCCCTATTTCCTATTTCTCTGTCTTCACTGCATCTCAAATCTAAAATGGCTCACACCAACCTCCCTACCAAATTCACTCAGAGATTTTTTTCAAATTAACAAGACATAAAACAGACAAGATAGGTACATGATGCTCTCAGTTGCATTCACTAAAATCAACCTGAAAAACAGGAAATCGTTAATTATTTTTAAGTAAAAGGAACAAAATACTAGAAATTCGATCTATTTTCAGTGGCACAATTTTGGGGTGGAGGTGTTGATGAAATATATATCGTGTATTTTTCCTCAACCAGAAACCTACCCTTTTTTCAAGACTAGTTTCAGAATCACTTATATACCTGAAATACATTGAACAAGCTATTACATGTGAAGAGTACAGATTCAGAGCAAGAAAGGATCTTAGATCACCTAGTTCAACCCATTTTACAGGTAAGGAAAGTGAGGCTAGAAATGGGAAACAACTCATCAAAGAACATGGAGCTAATTAGTAGCCCCTGCCACACAAAAACCCAACTCTAAAAGCAGTGTTCTTCCTGCAACAATAGCTCTGTTAACATTTCGGGAAGTTTCAAAGTGTTCTTGTTTTCTATGTCATTGCAATTAACATTTAATCTAGTAGGAGACTGTGGTTCCTAATGTGGCGGCTAATGTTTAAATGTTTAAGCTACTTTGGTATTTTGTGAACAGTGCAGGAAACTAGCCAGATTTTGTTTCTTAGATAAACCTGGTTATATGTTTTGTATGGCTCTCAAAGCTGGGTAATGTGGTTACCAAGTCACAAAATTTTAAATGCATCTAACGTTAGTTCTTTACCTAGGTTCCAGGCCCAGTACAAAAGAACTGAGTCCATGAGACCCATGTGCTAATGGAACCAGTGGCTCTAATAACCGCCAGCAATGTTCTGTCTGGCAAGAGGTTTCCAGCTTAAGAGGATGAATGGCCCAAAGCCAGCACCAATCTTACAGCATGAAAAATTAAAACCAGAATATAGTTTCAAAATCTGTAAGGCATTTTAAATGTCTGGCTAACCCTGCGCTATAATTTCCATTCTAGCTTTTCCACTGTATTCAGAATGGGATTTTGTGTTAAGAGTTTTAAAGAAGATACAGAGGGGAAGAAAATCCATAACCATACATCCTCCCAACCTCTAAAAGTTCTTTTACTTCTTTTTGCTTTTGCTTTTATTATGGTTCTTACAAGGAAAAAAAAGAAAAGAATATATATATATATTCTCATATTTCACATATTTTCCTCCTCATTTCCAGACATGATACACTTTTGCTGAGCATATTTTATATATTATCTATGGCACTTTGGCTCATTCCATGCTTATGAAGCCAAGGTTAAAAGTTCAATTGCAGCAAGAGTCAATGACCTTCACTCTGACCTGTGGCCCTAGACAGTGTTCCAGAACCTAACTACCCTCCAATAAAAGATGTTAGGAAAACCCCATACAGGAGTGAATGGTCTCCTGGAACTACTGGAAAATATCTTCAATGACATGTCCTTTGTCCAGAGACTGGTAGCACTATCTCCACATACAAAAAGCAGAGGCACTGACATTTTTTAAAAAACCAACTACATTCCAGGCCTTTCCTTGGACCCTGGGGACAGACATGTTAACGAGAAAGTTAGGTACAGTCTCTGGATTCTAAATTCTGCTTCTTCCAGGAAGCCTGTTGGAAAATTTCAACTAATCCTGATTCCTCTCTTCTTTGAGCACCTATAGCACTTAGAGTCTGTAACTAGATATTAGAGCACCTTCCACTGGTATCTCTTGCTTCATTTTCAATTGTTCTTCACCACAAGAGGGTCTCATTTCCTCAACTAGATTACAAACTCTTTGAAACCAAGAACCATTGCTCTTTATTCTCTGTCCCATACAACGCTTAACACAAGAGTGATCACTCTATTGATACCAACTGTTGCATTTTAATTGCCCTTAAGCAGCTAAAAAAAAAAAATTAGTTAAGAAGGAAGACTGAGTGATTTCAGATAAAATTTCGACTGAGAATTCATTTCCTTAAAAATTCTCTCCAAAACATTGACAATAACTTTTAATCCACATAAAATGCAAAGCCTAAACATAAACCAGTAAGTAATACATTCATACATGAATGTTAATACACAGTATACAATATTAGGTGAAAAAGCAAATTATTATCACTATATGTATAGAAAAAATAAGGATAGATACCAAAATATTGCATTAAGCTATAGGAAATTGTGCTTTTTTTTGCTCAAGAATGTTCAACTCCTACCAAGTTCATATGGCTAAACGTGTTATTAATTGTGTTTGGTTCTAGATGTGAACGTTATAGGTAAATTGAAATGCTCTTCACATTTTAGGATATTTCTATTACTTTTCTATTTTTCTACAGTGAGCGTTTATGTTTAAATTAGAAAAACAAAACATACTCTGATTTATTGACTATACCAATAATTTTTTTTTTAATTTATGAAAAGATGGCTCTGACACAGGAAATCTGGCATCTAGCCTCCTGTAATCTTGGTCAGATTGGCTTCATTAGATTCAGCTCAATGCTCCTTGAGAAAGCAGCTTTTTAGTATCTAACCCCCTCTAGTGAGCAGTTTGCAAACCCTCAGCTCACCCTTGGAATTACACTTGAAAACAGACCAGCCGTACATTGGACGCTAGCATTGTTCCTAATAGTTTTTAATTGCAGAATATTGCAAGCTCATTCCTCAATGAGTTGTTTTTATTTATCTCCAGGCCAAATGAGTCCAACATTTCTTTTATTAATGGCTCCATCCCTTACCTTCAATTCAATTTGAATTGCAAAGACTCAGAGTAGAAAATGGTATCACAATGTTAAGAACATCAGGGTTAGCTGGATCGTCCACCACATTTCTAACTTCAGTGCAACCCACCTCTGTTACCTAGGGCACATGTCATAGGGATAATACCCACAGAATTGACAGGAAGAACCAAATATGTGATATAGTACAGGCGGGCTGGAGGGATCATTAAATGCTACACAACAAAGCTGGAGGCTAATACCAAACATGGCTTTCACTGTTGGTTTGTACTTATTCAGAAATTTTATCAATGTCAGTCTTTTATAGAATTTCAATTTAGCCTTCGGTTGAACTTCTCCTGTAGGTTTAGATTGTGAAAATTTTAATTTGATGCGTCAAATAAATAAATGAACATCTAGGGACTTCCCTGGCGGTCCAGTGATTGAGGCTTCACCTTCCAACTTAAGGGGTGTGGTTTTGATCTCTAGTTGGGGAGCTAAGATGCCACATGCCTCGTGGCCAGAAAACCAAAACATAAAAACAGAAGCAGTATTGTGACAAATTCAATAAAGACTTTAAAAAATGGTCCACATCAAAAAACTCTTTAAAAAAATTTAAAAATAAATAAATGAATATCAAATATATGTACTCATTTGTAATTGTAACTCATTTCCTAGATTTATTATCCATTGCTTCCTGAGGCTGAATTACTCCTGAAGGAGCTGCTGTTGGCACATCTACAGGATCACCCCCTCTTCCTCCAGGAAGGTCCCACACACAGTCTCTTGTTTCCCTTTACACTTGGAGGAGGGCTCTTTGTGAGATGCAAGCCTCGGGCTGAAAACCATCTCACATTTCCTACTTTTGTTGGTTCAACAAGCATTTACTATGATCCCATTAGACATAAGTCACTGTGATGTGTGGAATATAAAGATGATTTAACTTTTTTTTTTGAAAATGGAAAATTCCCCCAGGACAGCTGATCATCTAGAAAAGAAACTCACATCTATATGTAAGTAACTATAGAGGGAGGCAGAGTGTGACAAGAGGCCTCTGTGAATGGTGCAAATGAAGCGGGGTTGTGAGGAAGCGGTGGTGTCATCATCACAGATGACCTTAGGGAGAAGGCAGCACTAGGTCTTAAACAACCACCCAGCTCAAAACCTTTCCTCTGCCCATTCCTACCCCAGTCTCCTCTGCACCAACCTCTCCTCTTCCAAATGTTTCCTTTTTTTTTTTTCTTGCCTATCACCCATCAGAACTAAGTCATAGATAGGGGTTGGTCAGATACCAAGGGGGAGGTGGACCTGGGAAAAGGAAAAGAAAGTATAAAAGGCCAGGAGATCGAAGAGAAAGACAAAATGTGTCCCAGGGAGACAGGCAAAGTGCTCACACTGCAGGACTCAGGCAGGGGCAGCAAAAACCTGCTGCAGGTACCCCTTTCAACATGTAGCTTGGTGCAGGCCCAGGCGCAAGGGTACCACGTAGGTAAAACATACCTACGCCAAGAAATGTAAGTGCTTAGGGCTCCAGGTAAGTATGGCCCTTCGTTCAGCCAAGCCACAGCTGCCGTGCAGGGAAGAAGCATTTCTTCCACTCCCGCGATGGCCAAGGTCACCTAGCCCAGTGAGGAGGCAGCGCTCCCAGAATTTGAATGGCAAATTCAAATCTTTGCGCTCAGGCTCACTTGGTTTGGATCATCATGTTTCATGTATGTTGAGAAAGCAGGAAAAGACCCATTCTTCTAAAGTAGGAGTAGGATGGACTTTTTCTTCAGTGTCCCTAATAATCTCCTGTTGTAGAGAAATGGATAAAGAAGATGTGGTACATATATACAATGAAATATTACTCAGCCATAAAAAGAAACAAAATAGTGCCATTTGCAGAGATGTGGATGGACCTAGAGACAGTCATACAGACTGAAGTCAGAAAGAGAAAAACAAATATCGTATAATATCGCTTATATGTGGAATCTAGAAAAATGGTACAGATAAACTTATCTGCAAAGCAGAAATAGAGACACAGATGTAGAGAACAAACATATGGATACCAAGGAGGTGGAAGGGGGGATGAATTGGGACATTGGGATTGACACATATACACTATTGATACTATGTATAAAATAGATAACTAATGAGAACCTATTGTATAGCACAGGGATCTCTACTCAGTACTCTGTGGTGACCTAAATGGGAAGGGAATCCAAAAAAGGGGGGATATATGTATACATATAACTGATTCACTTTGCTGTACAGCAGACACACGACATTGTAAAGTAACTATACTGCAATAAAAATTAATTAAAAAAATATCTGTTGTAAGCACGGGATAGCGTGGAGTAGACCTAAGGAAACAATCCTTCAAGGACACAGCCCCACCTTGCATCCTTACACAAATGACAGCAGAAATGCAAAAGGACCAAACCAGGCAGGGAACAAGCCAGCAGCCCCTTCTGTTCTCTTATTGACACCCCTTTCTCTTCCCTGGTCCCCTGCCTCTAACCTACATCTGTGTCACCCTGACCCTCCAAGCTTTCAAACTCTGCCCTCCATAAAGACTTGGACTTGATTCCTCTGATAAATATCCAAGAGTCATTTAATCTCAATTCCTCATTTAATCACAGTTCCTGTAGAATGGAAATAATAATGACTACTTTACAGAAATGGGAGGATCACATGAGATGATGTTTATAATTTAAATGATTTTATGTACGTAAATTTTATGTGCATGATTTATATATATATATATATAAATGATTTTAGGTGAGGCAATCTGCACACATTTAGACAATGTTGTCTAGCACACAACAGTTCTTTGGCCCCCTTGCTGCTATCACCTTGGATTTGCTGTCGTTTATGCTATTACAGAAGTTAAGCATTAGTATGTGTGAAAGCGATTTATAAACTGTAAAGATCTATGCAAATGTGATATTGCTAACGATTTACTTACTCTGTACCAAGGGATATTTCCATTTTACTTGGAGACAAAATCTTAAGCTAAAGGTGATGCTATAATGGTGGGAATTCAGACATGGAGGAAGAGAATGTAGATAAGGAAGACAATCCCCTCAAGGTCCCCCAAAAAGATATTAAGTAAGAAAGTAAAGCAGCTTGACACTTTCTCTACATATAAAGGCAACTCTGAGTAAAGTCAGTTAGTGATTGTACACAATGTTGAGGATAAACAGAAATAGATGGTTCCAAAAAGTCTGTCGTAAAGATGGGATGTATTAGTCTTCGAGCATCTCAGGTCTCCTTGTATCTCCACCATCACATAAGGACTTCCGTAAACATGCAAATGCAAACATGCACACACCTTCCATCATGCAATACTGAACTTGCTTCCCTCCCAACTTTGCTCTCCCGCCAGACAACTGGGAGAGCATTCTCTTTGAGTTTAAGGATCAGAATCATTTACTATGGAAGCTTCCATTTTACACTCGTAAGTGAAGGCCAGAAAGGTCATGCAGCTGAGCATGAATCACAGTCCAGAGAGGGGCAGACCCAGCTGGAATCGAGGCGTCCTCTTCCCCCGCCACCCCGTGCCTATACGGCCTCATGCTGGCATCTGGCTTTTAGTCTAGGGTCTAAGGTGAATGCATGTTCCCACATCATTAGCCATATAAGCTATTTTAAGGGAGAAGCTTTGGTAAATTACGCCTGTTTGGATTTAGTACAACACCGATTCCAGCAGACGGCAATGAAGAACTTTATAATTCCCACATATGGGTGAGGAACCCAATTTATGCTCTTAAGTGATTACAACAGCTTTTGTTCTTTTTTTTTCTTTTTTTTGGTAGGTAACAACTCAGTTTTTAATAACATTTAAAGATTTATGCAACCATCACCAACATCAAGTTTTAGAATATTTCCATCACCCCCAAGATTTCTCCATGCCCATCTAAGGTGAATTCCTGTGCCTACCTCCAGTCCTGGGCAACCACTGATCTTCTGTCTCTCTCTGTAGATTTGCTTTTCTCTGGAAATTTCACACAAGTTGAATCATGCAATAAGAATCTTTTGTGCCTGGCTTCTGTCACTTAGCAAAACATGTTTGAGGATCCTCTCTGTTGTAGCATGGTTCAGTACTTTGTTCCTATTCATTACTGAACAGCATTCTACTATATGGATAAGTCATGTTGTGCTGATGGACACTTGGATTACAACAGTTTTTGTTCTGATCTAACCAATGTTTAGGTACAAGAAGAAAATTGTTCTCTTCTGAATGACATTTATTTTTTCCCTTTTTGTCTGAATACCAAAAAATCTGAAATCTAAATTTGTTAATTCATCTGACCCAAAATATATTACACTATGGCTCTGAACCAGGTCCAGTGGAGGCTCTGTGGAAGGATACTGAGATAAACAGACGTGATGCCCCATCAGATCAAAACAAATGAGTCTGGTCCATCCACGCAGGGACTTTCACAGACAGTTCAACAACCGGAAGTTAAAGAGAATGAGTTTTAAGGAGACCTACTTACTTCTGACTCTAAATGTGAAGACTTATAAAATCATGAAGGTGGTTGGACCAGAGCAGCAATTCCCAGATCTGGTTGATGTTTTCTCAAGTCCTTCTTCCATATATTCTGATTTATTTAACTTTCAGATAAGCACTGAAAGTTATGTATTATGAAGCTCCCCAGGTGAATCTGATAAACCTGATGTCAGGTTTGGGATCTTCTTGTCTCTAGATGACCTTTGCTGTCCCTTCCAAGACCAAAGGCCCTCATTACTGTGGAAGACAGCCAAGAGCAACAGAATCAGCTCCTACTGGCCCCCTTGTCAGCTGAAGCCAGAGCTGAGAGCCCTGAGAGTTTTGGAAGCAGTCTACTTGGAAATAGGGGTGGATTTTTTTTTTTTTTTTTTTGCGGTACACAGGCCTCTCACTGTTGTGGCCTCTCCAGTTGCAGAGCACAGGCCCCGGACGCGCAGGCTCAGCGGCCATGGCTCACGGGCCCAGCCGCTCCGCGGCATGTGGGATCTTCCCGGACCGGGGCACGAACCCGTGTCCCCTGCATCGGCAGGCGGACTCTCAACCACTGTGCCACCAGGGAAGCCCAGGGGTGGATTTTTTATTCTGCATATGGACCTTAAAACATGAGTTGTACACACATATGTATGCAAACACTGGTAATATATATATCAACCAAAGGTGGTTATCAATATGAGGGCTAGAAAATGCTATTAATGCCATTTCCCTAAAGGAGCCACTATTTCAGCCTTTTAGAAAGCACCATATGTGGTGAATACACTTTTGAAGAAACATATCAACATATATAATTACTGAACAGAAAGCAATGGGATGCATAATATTGCTAATCTGCTTTACTTGAAAGCAATTAGAACACTGAGCATTGGCTTATATTCCCTTTTCAGGGAACAAATTTAACTGAGAACCAAATAGCACAAAGCTCTGTAACTTAGACAAAAAGAGTTATTAAAACTGTCAAGGCCAATACATACTTAAGGATGAAAGTAAACTGTAGCTGGCACCTTCTTTCCATTAACTCACATCCATATTTCCCTTGGATGTGTGCTTGGAAATTCAAAATTATTAAGTTCCAAATGAGTCATTTGTTTTGTTTTGGTTTTTTAACATCTTTATTGGAGTATGATTGCTTTACAATGTTGTGTTAGTTGCTTCTGTTTAACAAAGTGAATCAGCTGTATGTATACATATATCCCCACATCTCGTCCCTCTTGCATCTCCCTCCCACCCTCCCTATCCCAACCCATTAGGCGGACACAAAGCACGGAGCTGATCTCCCTGTGCTATGCGGCTGCTTCCCACTAGCTATCTATTACATTTGATAGTGTATATATGTCCATGCCACTCTCTTACTTCATCCCAGCTTACCCTTCCCCCTCCCTGTGTCCTCAAGTCCATTCTCTACGTCTGCATCTTTATTCCTGTCCTGCTCTTACTGGGCATACACCCTGAGAAAACCATAATTCAAAAAGAGTCATGTACCACAATGTTCATTGCAGAACTCTTTACCATAGCCAGGACATGGAATCAACCTAAGTGTCCATCGACAGATGAATGGATAAAGAAGATGTGGCACATATATACAATGGAATATTACTCAGCCATAAAAAGAAACGAAATTGAGTTATTTGTAGTGAGGTGGATGGACCTAGAGTCTGTCATACAGAGTGAAGTAAGTCAGAAAGAGAAAAACAAATACCATATGCTAACACATATATATGGAATTTGTTTTATTTTGATGGAAATATCTGAGATTCTTTTTGGATGTTATTTCTGAAGTAGAAATAATGATGTACCCCTACTGATTATTGGCAGATTTATGTTTACATATGAATCCCTAAAGAATCCACTCGAGAAATACGCTGTCTTGATAGAGACCTTATGATAAAGATCTTCTGCTCCAATATTCTCCTTCAGGTTCCTGCACCACCACTGTCAGAGCCATTCTTTGGACATTTGCTATATATTACTAATTTGTTGTAGCTTAGGTGTTTCTGTTTTGTTTTGTGTGAAGTGTTTCCTGGTAGACAACTGTTTGCAGGCTGTGTCCTCTGTCCAGGTTAGAAAGAAGGAACTGTTAGACTGTCTGAGTTGACACTGGTGCCCAGATATCTGAAGTGTCACCCTGGCCCTCCTCCTTGGGGGATGGGGTTTTGGTGTGATCGATGGAGTCCACTGGGTCTGTAAACCCACCAAGTGAGTGATTACCTGGTTCCTGAATTTATAGTTGGGAAAAGAGGGCTTAGTCAGTGGGTGTAATGCCCACATTGGATCCTCAGTCTGTGAAATAAGGGATCTCATGGTGGGGAAGGTCAAACTGAAATCTCTGAAACTGCCCACCCCCAAATTTAAGAACTTATCACATCCAATGGGTAGGGGATGGCAGGAATCAGTGCCAGCTTTAAGGATCTAAAGGATGCAGTGGTTGTGGTCCCCATCATATCTTCATTTGATTCTCTAGCCTGGCCCATGGGAAAAAAACAGATGGGTTCTAAAGGGAACCCTCCTACGCTGTGGTGGGAATGTAAATTGTTACAGCCACTATGGAAAATAGTATGGCGGTTCCTCAGAAAACTAAAAATATGGTTACCATATGATCCAGCAATCCCACTCCTGGGCCTATATCCAGAAAAGACAAAAACTCTAATTCAAAAAGATACACGTACCCCAATGTTCACAGCAGCACTATTTACAACAGCCAAGACATGGAAACAATCTAAATGTCCATCAACAGATGAATGGATAAAGAAGATGTGGTACATGTATACATAAATAAAAGCATAAAAAAGAATGAAATAACGCCATTTGCAGTAACATGGATGGACCTAGTAATTATCACGCTAAGTGAAGTCAGAAAGAAAAAGACAAATACAATAGAATTCACTTATATGTGGAATCTAAAAAAAAAAAATGATACAAATGAACTTATTTACAAAATAGAAACAGACTCACAGACTTCGAAAACAAACTTATGATTGCCAAAGGGGAAGAGGGAGAGAGATAATTAGGAGTTGGGGATTAACAGATACACACTACTATATATAAAATAGATAAACAACAAGGAATCTACTGTATGGCACAAGGAACTATATTCAATATCTTGTAATAACCTATAGTGGAAAAGAATCTGAAAATAATATATCTATAAATATATATATGTATAACTGAATCCCTTTGCTGTACACCTGGAACTAATAGAACAATGTAAATCAACTATACTTCAATAAAAAGTTTAGAAAAAAAAAAAAGAAAAAGCAGATGGGTTCTAGAGTGGACCTTTGACAACTCCACCAGGTAAGAGCCCCAATTGCAGCCACTATGCCAGATACAGTATTCTTCTAGAGGAGATTAACACAACCTCAGGTACATGCTATGTGGCCATTGATTTGGCATATACGTTTTTTTCTATTCTAATCAGAAGAGAGGATGAGAAATAGTTTGCATTCACATGGAACAGGCAGCACCGTACATTTACAATTTGCCAGAGAACTATGTTAAATCTCCTTCCTCTGGTCATAGTATATTCCAAAATATCTGTATTATCTGGATATCCAACAGAGAATCACATTGATTGATTAGACATATAACATTATGCTACTGGGCAAGATAAATGAGAAAGCTAGCATGCTGGAGGTCTTGGTAAGACCCATGCACTCCAGTAGGTGGTAGACAAGCCTTAAAAAGATTCAAGGGGCTACATCAGGAAAAATTTTGGAGTCCAGTGGTACTAGGCATGCCAGTAAATCCTCTCCAAGGTAAAACAAGAATTATTGCAGCTTACCTTCTACCCTGAAGTAGGAAGCTCAGTGCATTCAGGCTCTGACGGCAGCATACTTGATACCTGGAACGCTGCTCCAGTCTCTGTACCAGGTGATGCAAAATACTGCCAGCCTTGAGTGGGGCCCCAGGAAAGGAAGGGCTCTTCAGCAGGTCCAGGCTGTGGTGATACAACAACCCTGTCACCTTAGCCTTCTGAGCCAGCAGAACCTATGGTGGTAGAGAGATCCGCGGTTGGAAAAGATGCTGTTTCGAGTGTATGTAAGCCGCAGTGGAGGATGAAGTCCTACAAGTCCTAGGAATCTGGAGCGAGGCCATGCCGTAGGCAGGAAAGAATTAGACACCTTTTGAAAGACAACTTCTCATTTGCTCCTGAGCTCTGGGAGGGATGGAGTGCTTGGCCACAGGGTACCAGACAACCATGCAGCCAGAAATGCTCAGCACAGGTTTGGTCCAATCAGACCCACCAAGGGATGACGTCAAGTAGGCCCAGCAGCGCTTCATCACAAGGGTGAGGAAAGGTATATCTGGGATCAAAAGCCCGCCAGATCAGAGGGCATAAGCAAGCTGCATGCACAAGTAGCTCAGACCCCCTTACCAACCACTTTGTCAACAACTTTGCCATTCCCTCAGCTCAAGCCCGCAGCCATTTGGAGAATCACGTCTGATCAGCTGACCACCACACTTTAAGGATGGGTTGGCTCAGCAGGTGGTGCAAACTAGAAATGGGTGGCAGCTGTTTCACCCTCACTTGAAAGAACAGTTTCAACGCCGCAGAATGCTTATATCAGGACCAGGAAATAATCTGGCCCAAGGAAATTAAAGACCAGCAACATCTGACCAGCGCTGAAATGATTTATTTTTCAGTTGACTGATACCCAGGATACTATTATTGTCACCGGTGTTCATTATCAAGCAGATGCTAACTTTTTCACATTAACTGACAACCTGAAAGCCAGGCAGCTGAGCTACCCTCAAGCTAACTGCAAATGATGTTATTCAGAGTCCCAGATCCCTTCAGTTTCTAGTATCATCTTCTTTACCTGCTGAGGGGGGTAAGGCTTTGATACTGGGTCACCTCACGTCACAATACAAAACAGGTTTTGCCAGAAGCCTACAGCAGCCTAGGATGCAGACACGTACCCAGCAATTCACAGGAACAAATGCAAAGCATCTGCCCATGTTAATTACATTAAGATCAGTGGAAAGCCGGCTGCCCCTTAAAACAACAGAGTTAAAATGAAAGGAAGGCTGGTTCTTTGAAAAGTGATAAACAAACAAATGACATTATTCCTTCTTGGGAAACTTATTGAGAAAAGGCATATCATTTTACACACAGGAAGACAAATACACAGTCATTTTAATTACACCACACTCAGGAATCCAGCCCAGCACCTACTTCTTTACCACCGCAGCAACTCAATTAGCTTTCTCTGGTTATCATTTTATTTTGCTGCCACAATTTTGGAATGACCACCTTTCAAACACAATCATATTAACATGTAACATGCTGCCCTGTGACATGCCCCCTGCTATGGGGCAGTGGTTTTTGCAGAGCCTGACATGTGCTGCTTCCCCTGGCAAAGTTGTCTTACCTGAACCCGGCAGGGACTGTACAAAACCTTTCTGTTTCCTGTCCAGGAGGCAGGGCACACCATGGGGCAAAATCGTTCTGCTTTCTTAATCCCGTCTTCACTTAGCATATGGGAAGAGACAGGATAGCTTTTCCCAACCAACCCTGAGCAAACACGTCAATTAGTTCAAGAGGAGCTTCACAGCTGAAAGGAAATGTGGGATTCATCTAGACTAATACTCATGTTTTGCAAATTGAAAATCCATGTCCTAAATAATGGATCAGACTTCCACCAGGCCACTCAGCTAGAGAGCAGGGAATGTTAGCAGGCATGGGGTCATGACAACGCACCCTGCCAAAGAGAAGGCAACAGCTGAATTAGCGGGATTGCCTTAGCAATCCACCCACAGTGACTGCCTCCCATACAGCCCCAGACCTTTTCTCTGGCTACCGACCCTCTGCTCCGTCTTTGGCCTCTCTCTGGTTGTTTCCAGCTGTTCCTCTTGGTGTTTGGTGTCAGCTGGGGTCCGGTCCAGAGGATAGTTATGCCAGTTATTTAAAACCATGGGGATTTAATTCAGGGACTTGGTTATATGGTTGTTGGAACACTAAAAGAGCAAAAAATAGCGCGCAGAAATAACCCAGAGGTTAGTAATTGCAGGAAGCAGACACCACCACAGGTGGGGGAACAACAGGAAAGAAGTGGGGTCACAGAGGCTCTGCAGTCACAGGAATGCTCCCCAGGATGTAGGTGCTCCAACAGCCAAGGCTACAGCCGTCAGCTGGTGCCTCGTGGCTGATACCTGAATCCATGAAGGAATTGCCACGTGATTGTTGCTGGTCGAATCATTCCGATAGGACTTATTCTACCGCTGAAGAAAACAAACTGTTTATGAAAACAAACTCTTTTGTAACAGCTGAAAGCCTTGTTATGCTAATGAAAGATCATTTTATGTAATCATTAAAGCCAGTCCCTTAAGGATATATATACTAGGTAAAACTTTGTAGCCTGGCCCTAATTACCACATGTAGTTAAAAGTAATCAAAAACCATTTCTTCAAAATTATTCTGTAATTAAGACGGCTCATCAGTTAGATGTGACTTTTTCCCTATCCCAGCTTGTCCGAATTAGTAAAGTTCTTACCAAGAGCAATAAATCAAAACCATTATAATTACACTGATTGTGCTCAGCCTCATCCATCATAGGTCTCTAATCATTTGACCTATAATTGCTTTTGTAATTGCTTCAGGCTTTAGTAACAATAATTGCTGCTATTTATTATGAGTTGATTATGTACCAAGTAAGTTATAAAAATTTCATTTGGGGGCTTCCCTGGTGGTGCAGTGGTTGAGAATCTGCCTAGCTTGGTTCCAGCATGCAATTAAGTTACTTAGGAACAGTTTCATTTTTGTTCAACTTGCATTTTTTAAAATTTTATTTTATTTGTTATTATTATTTTTTTGGCCACACCATGTGGCTTGCGGGATCTTAGTTCCCCAACCAGGGATCGAACCTGGCAGTGGAAGTGCAGAGTCCTAACCCCTGGACCACCAGGGAATTCCCAGAACTTGCTTTTAAAGTTCATTAGGATGGCTCAGGAGAAACCATTAGTCTAATGCTAACACCCTTCTTCAAACTATACTCAATGCCCACGTTTTACAAGGCCTCCCCACTGCGGTTGATGGGACTAAGAACTATTTCTAGCCCAGTGTGAGCTCCTGGAAATGTTTGTCCTATTGCTGTCTGTGGGTCTTTCCCCAGCCTCGGGGAGTTTCTTCTCAGGCTGGTGCAGATCAGGACTCAGCCAAAGACTGGAGAGGACCCATCTGCCCATCTCAGGAATTCTCCGGGTAGCACTCTCTTCTCTGGTGTTCTCTCCCACAAACTCTAGGCATCTAGTCTCTCAAAATTCTGATTTCTATCTCTTCAACTCAGCCAGACCTCTGGGCTCCACAACCTGGAAACTGCCTTTGGGCAGTAAGTTGAGTCAGTTGTAGAGCTCATCTTATTGATTTGACTGTCCTTTTCTCAAAGATCACAGTCCTGCACTGCCTTAGTCAATTCATGGAAATCTTTGTTTCACATATTTTATTTGATTTTCCTTTTTTTTGATGTTGAAGATTGAATCCAGTCCCTATTACAACATCATGGCTTGAAGGAAAGTATGTTATTTATTTTTTTAAGTAAACAAGAATATGGTGTTTTGAAGTTTCTTTCTTTCCCCCCCTTCTTAGTAGCTGGAGGGCACATCTCAAGTCACTACTGCACATGAATGTGAAACATATCATGTATCTTTTTTGGCACCAATAGGTTTCCTGTGAAGTCTCCGAGAAAGAGAAATCTAAAAAGTGAATCAGAGCCCGGAAGATCAGACCCAAGGACCCCCAATCTCAATAAACATCTTGAGTTACTTATGACTGTTAGAGGCAAACTGGTAACAGAAATCGCATTTTGCTTTTCAAGTGATTTCATGAGCCAAGCAGATGGCAAACTTCCTCACTAGTCAGCAAGTGCAAACTCTGCGATTGCCATCTTTGAAACAGTCTTACCTTGACACCATGTGGGACCAGGCAGGGCTGGAGGAGACAGAAAGCACTGAGATGACAAGTGAAATCAGATATCTTGTGTGGTGTGTGGTGTGATCATTAGAAACCAGGAAATTTGTGTAAAAGTAAGTTGGGCAAAAAGCAACACTCTATACTAAACACATGCTAAATTACAGAGAGTTCATAAACATGCCAAACGCCATATTTTTATAGCAATTCATAAATTATAAGACATTCCCACATTTATTTATTTTTTTCAAACCTACTCTATACATCATCTTCTATTTCTCAGCTGATGGAAATTCCATTTTCCAGACGTTCACGCCAAACCTCCCAGTCATTGCTAGCTCCTCTCCTCTCACACACCTCCTATCCAATCCAACCCAGCAAATCTGGTAAGTTCTAACTGTAATAGATCAAGATGCAACCATGCCTTAATACCCCCACTGTCTGAGTAAATAACTGTCCTCTCTCCCTGGATTCCTGCAAGAGCCTCCTAACCAGTGAATCTGCCTCAAATCCAGCCTTCCAAGACTATTTTCAATCCAACAATCAAAATGGCCCTAATATAAATCAGATTACATCACTTCCCTGCTCAAAACCCAGTGATGGCTCCCTATTTCTCTCAGAGGAAAAGACAAAGTTCTTACAATAGCCTATAAGACCCCATAGGACCAACAACTACCCTACCTGGTTCTCCTTACCCTGGTCTACCTTTTCCTTTTGCCATAATTTCATCATCTAGCCTGCTATATAATAGGGTTATGCCAAAATGCAACCCAGTCTAGCAAACCAGCAGCCTTGGCTGATAAAATGATACATATGCCCTCAGCTAATACATCTGGTGAGGACCGGTTTCCATACTGTTGCTAACTACCTTAGCCAACATGGTCATACACAACTCTCCTTTTTGGTAGGTAACAGTTATCCATAGAGCAGTTTGAGGTAGATGAGGGTGAATTGCTGCCACGCTCTTGCTATTTAGGTTATAACCAAAGCAAAGCTGACATGCATGCAGGTATGGGTTGAGCAAACAGTCATTAGCAAGCAGCACAAAACATCTCTGCTGAACTGTGTAAGTTCAGAGAGGTTCCAGCTCCCTGGATCCCTTTAATGTTACCTGACAAGTTCTCTCGAGGCAGACACAACATTTCAGAGGCAAGATTCTGTTAGCCTTTTAGACATCATCAAGCAACGAGAATCCTCTGAAACCAATGGACAGAGGATCATTTAGGGAATGAGCCTGGTGTGCCTTCCCTAAGGACATAGACTACAGGCTTTCCCCAGTTTTTATACATTATTCATGCAAGAGGTATAGCCAATCCTCTTATCTTGACCACCTCAAATTTCACAAAAGAGAGCCCATTTCTAACATACATTGTATAGTCAACAGGTCCCCACTTTTATCAATAACACAGTTCTGACATTCAATTCTAATGGAATATCTAATTACCATACCCTTGGTTTGCTCAAGATACCAATAATCCTTATGGTAGCCACATCTAGTATGAGACTACTATAGTCTAGAAGCTCATTACCCCTTTTGTATAGATTCTCCATGGGGCAAATCTCTGCCCCTAGATTTAAAACTTGTGTTAACTAGCACATACTTAATTTCACATTATCTACAGGGAGTATATTAAAGTAGATTAGAGATCCTATAGCACATGGCAATGAGTTAACTTGTGCCTCCACTGACAAATAGTTCAATGCCTACTATTTTCACTATAACAAGCAGCAAGACAGAGTAGGTTTTATTTTCCTTTTTTTTTTTTTTCACAGCCACAACTGTTGATCAATTCCTGGTATCATATAACATGCCTGTGGCAAAAACTGAAAATCCAGTCACAAAGAATTGGAAGACAGGAATGTCACATCAAAATGTCTTAAGTGTGGGTAACTGCCTGCTCTCCACCAAAAATTTCTTATGTCTGAAGTGAAAAAGAAGTGAAAAGAAGTGATGGAAGAAAAATGGGCTTTCTGCAAAATCAGAAAATTCATAACCTAGAACATATAGTAGAATGCAATCAGAGTCCTATATGTCAATCATTTTTATTCTTTTTAAATGCTTTCTTTTATCCTTTGTGACTTGAATGATTCTGTTGTGAGTATAGAATAATTGGCTTTTCTGTTTGAAAAAGGAGTAATGTGTTTCTAGTAAAAGTACTAGATTAAAAATATTCTTTTCATTGTATGCCAATATTTTTCATTTTTATGTTTGCTAACATGTCTGAGCAAATAGAAACATCAGATAATTTAGATGTGAATTTCAATGTAAAAATTATTCATTGAACATGAGTCAACAATATTCCCTACAGAAAGCTCTGCCTAACGCTATCTGTCTACAAAGTATTGCTCTATCAGGCCATGCACCATTCAGGGAGAACTGTACAAGAAAATCTTCCTTGGTTTTTTATTGGGTTTTGCCAAATAATATTTCCAACAATTATGACCTTCAGATCATAAGTTCTCTAAAATTAACTATTTAAAAAGAGATCTTGAATTGTGTTCTAGAAAGTCAGTCACCTGGTTTTTCCAAATTTTCAGTTATTGACGAACAAAAATAAAACCCGTATTGATTCCGGCAGGGCCAAGGTGGGGTGAAAAGAATCTTTCTGTCCTTGGAGGAGAAATGATTTGGCTGGGCCTTAGAGAATTGCTGGCATTCAGCTCATGCTTCATGTGTTTCCAGGTGAGAGCCAAACACGAGTTTGTCACAGAGACCAGAAGGAGCACTTGTCAGGGTGAGAGTGAGGTCGAGGGTGGAGGAGGAGAGTGAAGAGGGAGGGGTCAAATGAGAAAAATCAGCTTGGCAAACTAAGGCACATGATCCAAGGGGCAAATTAAGCACTGGCTCAGGGCACGAACACAGCAGAGGTCCCAAGAAGGGAGAAATATTAAATTTTGCCAAGCTGATCTGGAATTTTGCAAGCCAAAATTGTAAAAAAGGGGCTATTTTCATTTCAACATAGATGTGACTTGTACCTTTTATAGATGAGTGATGCTTTATTTTGAATATGTCAGATGAGAGATGGGAGTGGCAGGAGCTCTGGCACCATCATCTCCTTAGTTCTGGGGCCTCTGAAGGTCTTATTTGGGCTCCAAGTGGAGCTCTAGAGGAGAAAGCTCGGAAACGTAACAGGAAAAAATACACTGGCACATCAGGGGAAAGAAAGCAGCATCTTGTAAGATGAATCGCACAGCGATATATGAAGTGGAGGAGAGCACAGAGAGAATTGTCACAGAGGGGTGAGGTGACGGGAACTGCCAGGAAGACTAGCCCAGGGGTATTTTGAGAAATATTTCGTTCATCAGTACAAAGAGGCAGTGTTGAAAGTAGCATAATCCGCTTTCATTCTATTTTTGTATGACAAAATTATCCTATTTATGTAGGTTAAATGTAACTAATCTGTTAATACTCTTTATCAAATATTCTCCTTGTAATAACATCAAATCTTATAAAACATACATTCATATATGTGTATGTATATATGCATGCATGTATATATACAAATGTACATAGAGAGGAAGAACTGATTCAATTCCTAAGATTACTAATGTCAGTGTATGTTTTTAAAGCAGCTTTGAGATAATAGTTCACATAGCATACAACTCAGCCATTTAAACTGTAGAACTGAATGTTTTTTAGTATATTTACAGGTACATGCAACCATCACCACCATCAATTTTAGAACACTTTTATCACCTCTAAAAGAAATCCTTTCGCTATCACCCCCTGCCTTTCCAGGTCACTCCCAGCCCTGGGCAACCACTAGTCTCCTTTCTGTCTCTCTTCTGGATATTTCATATGAATGGAGTCATATAATATGTTGTGTCTTAAAGAGGGGCTTTTTCACTTACAATGTTTTCAACATGCAAACACGTTGTAGCATGTATTTGTGCTTCATTCCTTTTTATGGCTGGATAATATTTCACTGTATGCAGGTATGTACCACATTTTTAAAAATCCATTCATCAGTTGATGGACATTTGGACTCTTTCCATCTTTTGCCTATTAAGAATAACGCTACAGGGCTTTCCTGGTGGCACAGTGGTTGGGAGTCCGCCTGCCGAGGCAGGGGACACGGGTTCGTGCCTCGGTCCGGGAGGATCCCACATGCCTCGGAGCGGCTGGGCCTGTGAGCCATGGCCGCTGAGCCTGCGCGTCCGGAGCCTGTGCTCCGCAACGGGAGAGGCCACAACAGTGAGAGGCCCACGTACCAAAAAAAAAAAAAAAGTCAATGGGAATCATTCCTACTACTTTAATGAGTAGATATCCATCACTTCCTCCAATGTCCTAATTCCAATCTTCCACAAATCTGGTACAGATAGAGCAGATGCATCATTTTAAAACGCTCATTCCCCTTGCTGATGGGCAGAGAAGGGTCTCAGAGAACCTCTGAAGCTTATTGCATTTTGAAATTGGAGGAACTTACATTCCAAGGAGAGAACACTGAGTTTCTTTGGTTTTTTTTTTGGCAGTACGCGGGCCTCTCACTGTTGTGGCCTCTCCCATTGCAGAGCACAGGCTCTGGACACGCAGGCCCAGCGGCCATGGCTCACGGGCCCAGCCGCTCCGCGGCATGTGGGATCTTCCCAGACCGGGCACGAACCCACGTCCCCTGCATCGGCAGGCGGACTCTCAACCACTGCGCCACCAGGGAAGCCCGAGAACACTGAGTTTTGAGGAAGCTGATAGTGTTAGAAAATTACTGTTTTCTTGGCTTCTGACTGGGCTGATTTATGTCAATTTTGTATGTATATTTATCATAGTTGGGTAAAATGTTAACTTGTCCTAAAAGGAAGAGCTCTAAAAAAAGGAAGAGCTCTAAACACTAAAATAATTTTCCCCAACTCATTTTGTTCAGAAATTTCTGGGAATACTAAATTCTAAAATACCTCGATGACACCTTGGAATTCAGATGTAGTCTCCCACCTCCCTTTTCAAGATATATTTCCCCAGGAGTTCTCTGGTGGCGCAGTGGTTGAGAGTCCACCTGCCGATGCAGGGGACACGGGTTCGTGCCTCGGTCTGGGAAGATCCCACATGCCGCGGAGCGGCTGGGCCCATGAGCCATGGCCACTGAGCCTGCGCATCCTGAGCCTGTGCCCCGCAACGGGAGAGGCCACAGCAGTGAGAGGCCCGCGTACCGCAAAAAAAAAAAAAAGATATAGTTCCCCAAAAGACATAGCTAATCAATGTACTCATAAACCAGTAAGAATAGGAGAAGTTTGTAACTCACTCAATCAAAACCACAAACGTAAAAGGTTCTGTTCATTATTTCTATTATTTTGCTCTAAATTCTTATTCTAGGAATGTATTTAGGGAGTAGACTTTACTATTGGAACTTTAGAATCACTTTTAGGGTTTTTTTCCCAGGAAAATAAAACCGCATGATCTTTGCTTTTCATGAGAGTATTTTTCTGCCAATAAATATAAAACTCATTTGACTTTTTCCCATAGGAAAAGTGTTTTAGTGGAAATATAGGCTCCTCCAGGGACTGGGCATTTGTAACCAAATAGTGTGGCAGTTGAGTTACTCTGTAGCCTTTTAAATTAGCAGATTCATGTGACAAGACAGATGGCCAAAAAAGAGTTAGACAGCCTTGGGTTGAGCTTTGGTGATGTTATTCTTTTACTGTGTCATTTGGGGTCAGGTTAATCTGGTTCAATTTCTTCATCGCCACAAATAGGGGGGAAAAATGTCCATCTTACAGCTTTGCTACGATTATATAAGAAAAGAAAAAGAAAACTGTGTAGACGTTAACCCTCAACAAAACTATAAAATATTCCCACAAGATTCATGCATTTTTAATGCAAGCTTCCTCATATTCTCTGAATTATACAGATAATGGAAGAAAAAAAAAAGCCCAATTCTGCCTTGTCTGACTTAAGATTAATATTTTAACTTTACTTGTCTTTTAAAACCTACATATTATTTTGGGAAATGATTTGAATGATCCATGTCACTACAAAAGATATTTAGGGAAGATTCTACTGCAGAATTTTCTGTGTGATACTCTTCAGGGAGCAGAGACTACTCAAATCATACCTTCAGCCATTTCCAAAACTAACGTGCATTTCTCACTTCTTGACACTAGATGGCACACCTCTGAAATAAATCAAGGAATTTGTATAAGGGAGGAAATGAATCTGGGTTAAAATAAGCCTCCTCAAACCAACATATCGTGACATTTGAAATGGAGGAAGATGAGAGTGCCTGGAAAACCATTTATCTTTTCGACAATTAGGAAATGACATGGGAAATTAACCATTCAGCCATTGTATTATTTTCCTAGGGATGTTGTAACAAAGTACCGCAAACCAGGTGGCTTAAAACAACAAAAATGGGGCTTCCCTGGTGGCGCAGTGGTTGAGAGTCCGCCTGCCGATGCAGGGGACACGGGTTCATGCCCCGGTACGGGAAGATCCCACATGCCGCGGAGCAGCTAGGCCCGTGAGCTATGGCCGCTGAGCCTGCGCGTCCAGAGCCTGTGCTCCGCAATGGGAGAGGCCACAACAGTGAGAGGCCCGCGTACCGCAAAAAAAAAAAAAAAGTATGACCTCACAGTTGTGGAGGCTAGGTGTCGGAAACCAAGGTGTCGTCAGGGTTGGTTCCTCCTTGAGACTCTGAGGGAGAATCTGTTCCAAGATCCCCTCCTAGCTTCCGGTGGTTGTCAGCAATCCCTGGCATTCCTTGGCTTGGAGATGCATCCCTCCCATCTCTGTCTCAGTCTTCACATGCCTTCTCTGTGTGTCCCTGTGTCATCCCGTGGCCTTCTACAAGGACACCAGTCATTGGATTTAGGGCCCACCCTAATCCAGTATGACCTCATCTTAGCGAATTACATCTGCAAAGACCCTATTTGCAAATAAGTCACAGTCTGAGGCTCCAGGTGGATATGGATTGCGGGGGACACTCTTCAGCCCAGTACACACAGCAACACCCAAATTGGGCAGTCAGGTTTGGAGCTGAGCTGTGAGATGCAAGGACAAGCCATGTAACCTGCCTAAGAACCATGTCTTCATCTCGTGAAAAAGGAATATTAACATATGTGCCTCATAGTGTTGTTGTGAGGGTTAAACGAGGTCATACACACAATGTACTTAATGACTAGCACATAGTAAGTACTCAATAAATATTAGCTGCTACTGATGTTATTGTTGCTACTGGAATTCAAAAACGGGTCCTCCCACCTTACATTTCCTCCAGAGCCTGACATAAAGGTTTCTCTGGTCTGAGTTTGACAAAATGATGAAGAGGGCAAAATGCATCTCTTAAAAGACCCAGACTTGCTTCTGTACTTCTCCTCTGCGGGAAAGGGTCCACCTGTGTCTTGATTTTTTTTATCATGTATTTATTAATCTTACTGAGTCTACTTTCCAAAAAAGATTTGTGACAACAATGTCCTTGTGTTCTCTTCCTGCTTCCACAGGTTCTAAATGTGCCCAGGAATGGTCCAGACCTAGAAGAGTGGAGGACTTCGCAGCATTTGAGTAAAGGGGTAATATGGACTGACAAGACGTAGTGACTGTCCAACCTCAAGCAGAACCAGTTCAGGACAGGAGAAAAGAGTTGCACCTGAGCACACAGAAAGGGAGGGCCAGGCTGGGTCTGGGTGGGACTGCAGAGGTTGTAACAAAATAATCACACTTGGGGCCCAAAGCCAGCAGTGGATCTGGTGGGTAAAAGTGATGCTCTAGGGGAGGAGCCCCCCAGGGCACTCAGACGGGAAGGAGTTTAGGGACAGCCTGAATACCTGCCAGTCAGAAGGAGAAAGGCTTTCAGACAGAAGGTGGTACCAAAGAAGCAGAAGGTGAGGAGGAAATGTCTCTTTCCAAGGTAGCCAGGATCAGTGGACTCTGAAACCCTTACCTAGTTCCCTGGGCCCCTCAACTTTCATGCTCTAAGCAGACCATCACCCCTACCAGAGGCCTGCTCTGGCTTCCACATTCCCTTTCTCAGAGAAGGCCCTTCAGAATCACCAGCCAGAAGCAGGGGTCATTCTGGAACCCTCCCTCTCCCTCATGGTCCATATCCTGTGGGTTCTACAACTCCAAAGTCACATGACTCCATCCCTTCTCTCCCTGCCCCTCCCCAGTACCTAAAGAACAAAGTCTTCAGCATGAACACAAGGCCTGTAGAACCTGAGCTCTTGTCTACCTTTTCAAACCTCACCTGCTTGGTTCTCCATCGGTACCCTAACCTCCCTCCAAGACAAACTGTGACAAGATTATTGCCGAATGAATACAGGAATGAATAAATGCATCGCTACAAACAGGAGGAGGTTTAGAGCTTCCAAATAGTTTTCTGTCAAATTCTACCTTTTAATAAAACAAACGTTCTGGGGTTCTCTTATTAGATTGATAAGATTGAATCCGTTGTGGATTTAAAAAAAAAAAGATCCAAAAAAAAAAAAAGACCCTATCTGTTATGAGAGTAGAGATTGCATCTTTCTCAGTCCTAGCATGGTACCTCACACAGTGATATGTGTTGAATGGCAAGATCTAAATTCTCAGCCCTGGGGAGTTCAAGTTTGAGTTTTCTTCCAAGGTTGGGTCTTCCAATCTGCCTTGTATATGGAAGGAGCAGAAATGAGTGTGACCTGGGTGAATGCACCTGCTTCTGCAGCAAGAAGCCCTTGGCAGACACCTCTGACACAAAGGGCAGGAACTTGGAGGGAGAACTGAGGCTAAAGAGGAAGCAATGTGTGCAAGTAGGAGATAGGTGAGGGGCTAATGTTGATCTGTGGATGGAGTCAGTTGTGAAAGTCTTGGAGGTGAATCCCAGGATGGATTGTCAGGTGAGATACAAAGACATCAGTACTGGAGCCTACAAGGCAGGGTCAGACATCAGTTCACATGGGTGCTCCTCTCCCTGGGTCTTCTTCAAACTGAACTCTTTACCCCCAAAATTCATATGTTGAAGCCCTAACCCCCAGTGTGATGGTATTTGGAGACGGGACCCGTAGGAAGGTAATTAAGGCTAAATAAGGCCATAAGGGTGGAGCCCTAATCCGATAAGACTAGTGCCCTGACAAGAAGAGGAAGAGACACCAGAGCATTCTCTCCCTCTCCCTCTCCTTGTGCACACAGAGGATGGGCCTCGTGAGACACAGTAAGAAGGTGTCTTGTCTGCAAGCCAGAAGAAGATCTGTCACCAGGAACCAAATTTGCTGGCACCCTGATCTCGGACTTTAGTCAGTTTGGGTTGTTTTAACAAAGTACCATAGATGGGATGGCCTATAAACAACAGAAATTTATCTCTGGAGACTGGAAGGCTGAGATCAGGATGCCAGCAAGGTCAGGTGAGGGCCCTTTTCCGGGTTGGTTTCAGACTTCTCATTGTAACCTCACAGGGTGGAGAGAGAGCTAGTTAGCTCTCTGGCCTCTTCTTACAAAGGAACTCCACTCTCATGACCTAATTACCTCCAGAAGGCTCCATCTCCAAATACCATCATATTGCGATTAGGGTTTCATCCTACGAATTTTGGAGGTGACCCAAACATTCAGTCAACTGCAGACTTCTAGCCTCCAGAACCGTAAGAAAATAAATGTCTGTTGTTTAAACCACCAATTCTGTGGTGTTTTGTTATGGCAGCCCTAGCCACTAAGACAGGTCTCTCTGGAAGGATCAGGCCCTGCCCTGGTATAGGAAGCACTCTAGTCTTCCTATAGAAGCCACACACTGTGGTGGCTGCAGAAGACAGCCCCTGGCAAACACACACACACACACACACACACACACACACACACACACACACACACACACACACACACATAAAAGAATGTATCTATAACCGTGGAGTACTGAGTATCAACCGAACAAGGCAAAGGAAGATATCTTGAAAGTAAGGCTATGCAAGCTGTCCATGAGGCCAGATCTCTCTCCAAAGAAGTTATTTAGGGACCCCACAAAGCAGGGCATTAAAGCAGTGACTCATGCAGTTTGGGGACTCACAGACATCAAAATGGTCAGTCACACTGTCCCTAAAGGATTGGCTTCCAAGTGTCTGTCTAGGTTCTTACTTGTTCCTCACCCACCTGCTGGCTGACCTTCACTGGGCTGCTTCTACTTCAAGATCAACAGTCTTATCTCCATGACCATGAGCCTTCCTGATTCCATTTATGCTTCACTTTGGAGATTTGGGAAATTAGAATCACCATGAAACCAGACATCTATCTTTTTATTTTTGCAGAAAACGTCCTTTAACAAAATTATTGCTAATACTCCATGAAGATGCAATTAAGAAAGTTGCTTCCTCCAATCAATCTTTTTTGACTACTTCCCCTGTAATCCAAAGAGAATTTATTTATATGTCTGCAAAAACTGAATGAAGCCAGATATAAAGACATTTTTGAAAACCCTTTGGTCATGAAATATACAAGTTGCTGTCTGTCCCAACAGGTTTCCCAACACTGGAACATATAAAGTGATCCTGTAGTTAAACCCCATGTGTTTAGAAGATGTGAAACATCCTCCCCACTGTCTGTGAGTAGGGATGGTGCTTCGGTTTTTAACTACTACTAAAAGCAAGTTTGTTTTCTGTTGAAATCCACCAGATCAATCATTTCTATATTCCTGCATCATGGCAGGACTTTTGCATCATTGCTAAAAGGGTATCTTGACAACTGGCTTCTGTGTTCCAGGTGGACCCTTGCACCAAAATAATGAACCTACCATTACATGAACTTTAAAGAATGTCATCCAGTGCTTTACATGTAACAAGGAGGTCTATTACTCTCAAGCACAGTTTGGGGTACACTTACCATGCAGTTAGACCACAAAATTGGGGGGTTGGGGGTCAGAATGATTTGTGCAGGCTTTAGGATATACAATAGAGGATCCATGAACCCTAGCGTGACACAAACCCCCCTGCGTCAGGAGCCTAGCTACAGAGTTTTTGAACAAGTAATTAATAAATAATAATTAATTAAAATTAAAATAATCAAACAAATGTTGAGTTACCAGTTTACTGTTTAAAACAAGCTAGTTCAACATGCTGAAAATCTTATTTTCTGGAAATTTTTCTTCAGTATTAAAAACACAAAAATATTTTCTTTCTTAATAAAGAAAAGTTTAGCTCCTTATGCAGTGATAGAAGGCTTACAGAAAAACTGGACATGTTTGCTAGTTAAAACTAAAACCTACGCCTCTGAACTACGTGATGGCATGGCAGTGGGATTCTGGTCTGCACTTCTCTCTTTGAACCACCAGGGGTCATGATTTGCACTCTTTAGCAGAGAACAAAGCGAGCTGGCTGTGAAACAAGGTCAAGAGGGACTTTTTTCCTGGTAGTTTGAGCAAAGGCCCAAAACCAGGAACAAAGGCACTAAAGGCCCCTTCTTAGCTCACAGAGCTGCCAACACCTGCCTGCAGCTGGAGCCGGTTGCAGGGCCTGCAGGCTGGCTGAGGGTTCCTAAAACCAACCTGAGCTCCAAGAGCATCCTACCTGTTACTCAGACTAGACGAGAGGAGGGAGTCTGTCACTTGGGGGACTACAGCATCCATGGAGAGAGACAAAGCCTTCCTTATGGGGAGAGAGACAGGGGTTACTCTCCCCAAAGTCTAGTGCAGGAAGGAGCCCCCAAGAAACTCTCTTGTTAAGATGGGGTGTCTGCAAGAAAGAGAGGAGGGCAGTCCATCCCCTCGACCATGTCTGCTCAGTCCCTGACTTGCTGATCTGCCCCCAGCAGAGAACAAAGAGAGGTGAGGTCAGGGCTGGGGAGGGGGCAACAGTGGAGCGGCTCAAACCCCTCTGATGGCCGCGGGAAGGGTGCCAGGTTTCCCCAGGGATGGGGTGGTCACCTGAGACAGTAGCTGAGCTCGTACTGCCTCACCAATCCTCACCCTAACGTGCACCAGCTGGGGAGAGAACCCAGCACACGGGCCGGGGATGGGCTGAAGGGTGAGGTGAAAGAGGCCCAGCAGGAGCCGGCTGTCCCAGGCAGGGCAGGGAGCTCAGCATGGGAAGGCCTGTGGCAGCAGTGCCCACAGGAGGGGACACTGGGCCCCAGCCCCCCAGGGACTCTGCCAGAAAGGGCAGCCTGGATGAGCCAGAGAGTGAGCAACAAGAAGGAACACCACAGCCTGCCCAGGGAGGGAGAGACACCTCTGCTCTTTGCCTCTCCCTCCCTCTGTTCCAATGACTGGAGGGCTTGGCTGGGGGCAGGGGAAGCTTATAAAGAACAGATTGTGCTCCTCCCTGTACACACACACACACACACACACACACACACACACACACACACACACGGCCATGAAAACCATAGACAGTTGTGACCTCCAGGGGCAGGAAGAGAGTTTCAAAAGGAGTTTGAACTTGAAATTTTAAAATGAATGAGGGACTTCCCTGGCAGTCCAATGGTTAGGACTCTGTGCTTCCACAGCAGGGGACACAGGTTCGATCCCTAGTCAGGGAACTAGGATCCCGCATGCCACACGGCGTGGCCAAAAATAACCCCAAAAGAATGAAACTTAGTCAAATACTAAAATAAGATTGGGATAAATCAAAGTGACTATAAACTTAATGGTTACCCTCACGATTGTACTCAGTTACTAGTCTTCTACTGTCCTTTTAGAGAGTGTCAGCTCTCTTTCCCCTAAACTGGGATTTGCAGTGAACCAGATCACTCAACACAGCAGGGAAAACAAAACGTGCACACACACGCACACACGCATGCACACACACACACACACACACACACATAAATCAAGAATTCATGGAACTAGTACAACAAACCTTAAATATTATGAGAAAACTCATAATCCTCTTTGATAAAAAGATATAAATTCAACTTTATGGATAAAATACACCCTAATTATAGACTATTTAGGCAGTCAGAGTGGGTGTGGAGAAAAGGTGAAATCATGTCAACCGCCCATAGGGTAGGTCAGATGGAGGATCATTGCCAACCTGCGTCTCTACCTACAAAGTGTGGAACTTGGATTAGGCGGTCTGTAGCCTCCCTTGTCATGCTCTGATTTTATAATCTTATATATACATTTTTATTAAAGCACATTCTCAATTTCTCACATCCTTTTTAAAAAGGCATGTCAAAGTGCACCACACTGAAACTTGCAACTCCGGAAAGAAGGCAAGGTGGACTCCTGGGTGGGGGGCTTCCAGGGTCTAGAGAGGAAGGCAGACGGCTTCCTACTCCAGACAGATGGCGCCCTTCTACCTCCAGCTTCCAACTTGCCAATTGCCAGAGCTCCAAAAGTTGTTTCCTGGCCAATTGTTTGGAACTTGGAGCCCCAGAGAAGTGCAGTGACTTTCCAGTGTTGCGTGGCTAGTTAATGAACTTGGACAACAGATTGGTTCTCCTAGTGCCTGTCCAGAGCTGAAAGTTAATCAGATTCACTCACATGTTACACAGAGTAGTGAGGACAGTGCCTCCCCAGAGAGGCTCCTTCTGCCACAATCTCATCCAGTCGCTAAGAGATCAAGAGCTGCCATTTCTGGGCTTCCCTGGTGGCGCAGCGGTTGAGAGTCCGACTGCTGATGCAGCGGACACGGTTCGTGCCCCGGTCTGGGAAGATCCCACATGCCGCGGAGCGGCTGGGCCCGTGAGCCATGGCCGCTGAGCCTGCGCGTCCGGAGCCTGTGCTCCACAACGGGAGAGGCCACAACAGTGAGAGGCCCGCGTATCGCAAAAAAAAAAAAAAAAAGGAGCTGCCATTTCCATGGCCGCTGCCCATCCCTGGGTCATCTCACTTCTTATGTTTGTCTCCACTTCAGTCTTTGTCTCCCCATACCTGCCATGTCTCCCCTCCCTTTCCAACTCTCTCAACTCCTCCTGAACATAATAGTAATAATATTTTCTGTAGCACTTTACAGTGGACAAAATGCTTTTGCCTGAGAGCACATTGCCTAAATTCCACCACAGTTCTATCTGGTGATTAGGGACCAACACAATTTTACAAACAAGGGTACTGGGGGCGGGGGTGAAAGGGACCTTCCCAAGGTGACAAGGCTAGTGTTAAAAACAAGACAACAGGCTAAAAATTTGAGTCATTTTGTTACTGAACCAAACTTGGGTCCCCTAGCGCACAGTAAAGCCAATCTACTGACACCAGGTTGTGGTGAAGGAAAGCACAGCATTTACTGCAAGGAGCCTGATGTGGGACTGAGCAAGGAGAACGAGCAGGGCAGCTCCTACTCAAAAGACCTGAACTCTCCAATGGCTTTCAGGGAAATGTTTTTGAGGGCAAGGTGAGGAGAGGGTGGCAGGGTGCCTGATCAGCTCGTGAACATTCTTCTGATTGGTCAGTGGTGAGGTAATCAGGAATCAATACCATCAGCTTTGTGGTTCCAACTATCTGGTGTCTAAGTACTTTGATCAGCATGCAGTTAACTTCTACCTGGTGGGGGTCTTATTATCTGCAAAACAACTCAAGGCCATGACTCAGGGTATTATCTATAACCCTTGAGGAGGAACTAAAAGCCTTTGACTTTGTTTTATGGCTAAACTATTATTACTTTGTCTTGCTTGACTGTTTCCCTTTGCTTCTGCATTTTCTCACTTCTGATTGAATTTGTTCTTTGGGACTCAGGAAAGGTCTAGAAGACTAAAGCTTTTCTACAAACAACAGGCAGGTGAGGGACATGGTGTGGGGGGGGGTCTGTCCCCAGGAAGGCCCGACAGTGTCCCACTCAATTTCAGTTTATGCTAAGCCCCACATCACCAAACCAAGCCGTAATTATGGCTTCCTTCAGGGTCTCCCAGAAATGGAAGCTTAAACCAGGCAATCAGGAATCACCTGATCAGTACTAGTTAGGCAATCTGCCTGATAGACCCTACTGTCCCCTAAAGGAAAGAAAACTTGCAACAATTACTCTTTTTGTGAGTCCCTTGTTCCTGCTTCCTGTTCCTGTTAAAAGTCTTTAAGTTTATACAGCTTTTCAGAGCTCCTTTATATCTGCTGGATTGGATGCTGCCTGATTCAAGTTGATTTTTGCCAAATAAACTCTTAAAATGTTTAATATGACTCAATTTATCTTTTAATACTAGTATTAGTAGACTTGAGGATTTGTTCTCGTTCTCTGCGGCCCCCATCTTTGTTCTTCCCATTCTTTAAGATTGTGATTTTTTTTTTAAATAAGAAACTATGGTTCAGGAACCCTCTTGCACTGTTGGCTGGAATGTAAATTGATACAGCCACTATGGAGAACAGTACGGAGGTTCCTTAAAAAACTAAAAATAGAGTTACCATATAACCCAGCAATCCCACTACTGGGCATATACCCTGAGAAAACCATAATTCAAAAAGAGTCACGTACCACAATGTTCATTGCAGCACTCTTTACCATAGCCAGGACATAGAAGCAACCTAAGTGTCCATCGACAGATGAATGGATAAAGAAGATGTGGCACATATATACAATGGAATATTACTCAGCCATAAAAAGAAACGAAATTGAGTTATTTGTAGTGAGGTGGGTGGACCTAGAGTCTGTCATACAGAGTGAAGTAAGTCAGAAAGAGGAAAACAAATACCGTATGCCAACATATATATATGGAATCTAAAAAAAAAAAAATGGTTCTGACGGACTTGGGGCAGGACAGGAATAAAGACACAGACATAGGGAATGGACTTGAGGACATGGGGAGGGGGAAGGGTAAGCTGGGACGAAGTGAGAGAGTGGCATGGACATATATACACTACCAAATGTAAAACAGATAGCTAGTGGGAAGCAGCCGCATAGCACAGGGAGATCAGCTTGGTGCTTTGTGACCACCTAGAGGGGTGGGATATGGAGGGTGGGAGGGAGATGCAAGAGGGAGGAGATATGGGGATATATGTATATGTATAGCTGATTCACTTTGTTATACAGCAGAAACAAACACAACATTGTAAAGCAATTCTACTCCAATAAAGATGTTAAAAAAAAAAAGAAACTATGCTTCATTATGGAAAACAGTGTTTGTGCATTTAAAATGCAAATCATGTTAGTCATGAGTGTTTGACCTTACCACCCACCTACTGATAATGTGCCCTCTGATGACAACCTCACTGCTTTTATTCTAATTCACTTACATCCACCAGAAAGGTGGGTGTATGGGGTATTTTCCTGTTGTTCTGTTCCCACTGACTGGAACTGTGCCTGACACTTAGAAGAGTTTCAAGAAATATTAAATGAATGAGTGAACAAGACAACCAGTATTTTTTTAAAAGCCAGTATAGACTCTTCTAGAGCTAGAAACATTGCCAAAGGCATTCCTCCTTGTGAAAAGTTATGTTTAAGTAAAACAGAATGATTCTAAAAGATTAACTTTAAACCTGATGAGAATTGTCATCTTTGTTAAGATTTTATTTATCCTTTCTTTTTTTCCCCTCTTCCACATGCCATTGCTAGCATTGTCCAAGAAGACCCTCTCCCAGTACCAGTCTGGAGTTGAAGTGAGAACCTAAGAGTTTGTGTATGCGTGTGTGTGTGTGTGTGTGTGTGTGTGTGCCTGCATGCACACACAAGCATGAGTTATAGAGGGAAGAGACAGGAGCAGGTGATAGACAAGTAAGACTGGGAAGGGGAGGAGAAAACTCCAGGAAGCAGTCTCCTACCTCTTTGCCACTTAAAGAAGCTGATATAAAAGCATATACATTCAGGAAAACGTTGCTTCCACCGCCAATGGGACAGATTCCAGGATGATGAGGAAGGGCCTCAGCAGGTAGAACTACTAGAAGCCACTGGTGGACATTCTGAATCTTGCATTTTACAAAAAGCTCTCATCTGGAACCACTGCCTCACGTGTCTTTCTCTGCCTATCACATAAGCAATTTTTCTAATGTTGTCACATAAATTGATTTGGAGGGCAAAACTTCTCAGAGCATTTCATTGCTGATTCTTCATGAAGCCTAAACAAAAGCCTCTTGGCCTAAGAGATGTTTACAAAAATCATTTCTACTGTATGTGGTTCACTGAACTGAAAACGAATGAATCAGACTGAATTTTAAAATCATTTGATAAAAATAAATGGATTTGAGTATAACCATGACTGTTCTACCCTACTCATTCAATTGTTAGGTAAGATTCTATTTGCAACCAGGTTATTTATCTCCCATCCTTTTCCTGAACCCATCCCACCTCCTCAGTTGAAGGACAGTGATATGCAAGTGAGGAGAACCACCCAGCTCCTCCACCCTCTGAAGAAGGGCATGCTGGCTTGTTGCTCCACAGACCACTGCTCTAGGAATTAAATGTCACTGCCTAATCCTTGCAGAGTCTGCCTTCCTGCAAAGGCCACCTTGGAGAGGTTAGTTGAGCTTCAGGAGAATGGGACGAGATTGCCATTTTTTTAGATTACTGAAATGCACAGTTACTATTTTAGAGCATTGTTGACAAAATGTTGATAGAGCATTCATCACCTCCTTTACATTGCACTTTCTCAGAGATGGTAAATTATCGGTCCAAATACCAAGTTTGGCTAGTTGCCAGGCTTTTATTGGGCCCATTCAGTATACTGTTTTTTGATTAAATCAGTTGTTATCATTTAAAATTTGGGACGCTGTACATTTAAGAAATGGATTTCCACCTTCTCTTAAGAAATAACAAATCTCCTAAGTTTAGGTCCATGTTTTTTCATGAAACAAAATCTCTGGAGTTGAGTGGTAGCTGACCTTTTTAGTAGACAGGACACAGTCCCACTGCTTTCTACTGCCTTACACACAGCCCATTACAACTCGTATTATCTGCCTGAACCATTTGAATTTGCAACTTCTGCTTTTCACTCAACAGAATAGTTCTGAAAATGTCCTTTTTATTGTTAATCAGAAATCCAAGTGTGCTTGTTGGTAGTTTATGAAACATTGTGCATCTATAATTTGTCAGTTTAAAATATTTTTACAATGAGAGGCTTTAACGTGTACATTTAGTCTTGAGACATATAATAGGACATTGAATAGTATTTTTCTTCTTGCCTCAGAACTTTTAAGTCCCAATGCTGAGGGTAATTAGTGATAATGTCCTCAAATCCTAAAGAGAAGCTGCTGGACATATTTCGTGAGAATCACTGAAAGATATAGAAGGTCATCCCCCAGGCCTTCATTCACCTACATGTCCTATGTAAGGAAAAGAATAGCCATCCAGAGGGAAGGCATCAAAGTAAAGAGCCCTGGGGAGAGAGCTTTGGTTCTCCTCACTCTGGAACCAAGGAAGGGGGAGTTCAAAGAGCATCTCTTGGGAGGTTAGAAGTGCCTGCAGGGAGGGGATCCTGACAGCAATCTCCTTATCTGGATGAGGCCAAGCAGCAGAATCTCATAGGCTCACCTTTCCAAGGAGGAGCACAGGGAAGGAGCACCTAGGAGAACATGCCATGCATCCTCTTAAGTTGGGGACGTGCATGAGCAGTAACTGGGGCTCACGTCTCACCTAGAGATGCTTTCAGGCAAGAGTCAAAGGAGGCTGAGCAGAGAGGGTAGCAGTGGGGTCACCTGCACCCTCCCCAAGGATGCTTGAGTGTCTCAGGGAGTCCTGAAGTTGGAAAATTTCAAGACTGTTATAATCTGATGTCTTGTTAGTCACTAAGGACTTGGATTCTTTCCCCTTAACGACACTTTCTGAAAAATCAAGGCCCCCCCCAGGGTGCCTAGCATTCTGGTTTCAAGATGTCATTTCCTAGGGTTGCATCTGCCTCAGTTCCATCCTGAAGGAAAGGGTGTCAAGGTTCCAGCATCTCAAGAAAGGGTCCTGAGATGTACTCCTGTTGCCCCAGCTAAGGGTACACTCCAGGCTTGAGCCAGTGACTGTGGACAGGAGAGCTGTTGAGAGGGTAGAGGTGGTGATGGGCTTAAGCTGGTCAGCCTCCATCTCTGGAGCAGGATTTGAGCTTTGAGGGTAGGGGTATCCAACTGAATGAAAATCATTGGGAAGCAGGGAGTGAATTGGGTAGGCAACAAATATTCATTCTCTGCAGAGGCAATTAAAGATATTTAAGTAGGGAGTGACACAACCAATCATAGATTTGAAGTCATTTTGGCTACAGTGTGAAATTTGAAATGCAGCAAGGCAAGACTGGAATGGGTATCTTTCCTATAAATAAAGACTTGGCTGTATTTGAAAGTAAAACCTTGGCCTTTAATATGTGCCTTCGTGCTTATATCAAAACTGGGAGCAGTGAAGAAATGAAGGCAAATATTTCCTGAAATTGCCTAACATCCTGACATTGCCACGTCATCTCTGATGATGTGTCTTCAACCTATCAAAACCACTCTTCTGAAAACCGTGCTGTCAACATGGATACAATTTCCCATCTAAAGAGCACAAAAAATAGATGTGTCATAGATCTACAGAAGTTTGACTTGTTTTCAAAAGAAATAAATATCTCAGTTCCTATTTGCACCTAAATGCATACATACGCATACATACACTCACACACTCACACACATATTCATTCACTCACATGTACTTACATACACTCACACACACACTCATAATCACACACACACAAAACATTCACATGCACACTCATGCACTCACATATGCTGTCACACACACACACTTTCTCACTTACACACTTAAATATGCAAGAGCCAATGCAAAGAGAACCATGTATTGATATTACTCCGTAGGACCCAAAATGGAAGAAGCAAAATGATGAATATTTATTTGGGTCCAGTTTTTAATATCTTGCTGGTTTACTTTTATATTTCAAGGAGAGAGGGGAGATCAGTCTAGGTTTGGGGATTCAGATCTTGGAAATTTCCATCTTCATTATGTATTCTAACTGTCTGGGGAAAGGCATTTTTCTCATTTCAGCTTTAGCCTGCTCAATCAGTTTGCAACAGCTAGCATCTTTAAAAGAAAGGGCATCAGCAGCTTTCTTGGAATCCAAACTGGAAAAAAATTTCAAACGTATTTATGCCACTATCTTAAAAGAGAAAAGGATGAGGATAATATCATGTTACTAATAGAAATAATGGAACAACAGTGAAGTAAGCTGTGGCAGCATCTCAAGTACAGTCTAGAGAGATGGGGAACTGAGTGTTAGCCCCAGGTCTGCCCCTGACCAGCAAGGAGACTTTGGTTAAGTCCCTTGAACTTTTTGAGTCCAGTCTTTTCGTTCAATTCTGATAACCGAAGTGGTTTTTTCCCCAAATTTTTGCAAATTTAATTGGGGAATAGTGAGGTAGGTAATTTTCTTTGCAGAGTCTGACCTTAACCAGAGTCTGAGTCCTGGCAATAATGTGCTCTGTGTAGCTAAACACTCATCCCCGGGAAACTCATTGCTGGGGTATCTGAAGCCCCTGACATGCTCCTTAAACCCTCAGCACAAATTCAGACCCCTCTCTCTGCTATGCCACGAGAATTGGTCACACCCACAGGCTGAGGACAGAGGCTGGAAGTGAGGAAATGTGGTGGGTCATCTCCACAGTGCTGCTCTCCATGGGGTGGAAGTGAGAAGGCGCTGTAGCAGCATCTCTCCTCCGAGACCCACTGCATGCAGCCCGGCCTCAGGTCATAAAAGGATTTGTGTAAACAAAGAAGACACACCCTTATCTATGTCAGAATTTGTCATCCTTGATTTTCTTTTCCTTGTTTTTTTTTTTTGGCACTGGCTTGAAAATAATCTTAGCAAGTTAGACATACTGATGTCAGTACATAACAATATGACTCTATTACAGTTTTCATTCCAGCCCTAGAAAAACCCAAGAAGTACGTGACCTGTGTGTGAGCTTAGGGTCCCTCCAACTTTACTTCGTGGGCTTTTAACCCCAACACTGAAGGTCTCCCCACTGAACCTCAGATTCCCAGGATACTCCGTGAAAGCCTCCATAACAGCAAGAAGCATCTCAAGCCCTTTGCCCTTTTGTTCCCTTCAAAACCTAGAAGTCCTAAGTCCCTATTCACTAATACACAACTCTTTGCCAGAAAAGCCATTAGAGCATGATGCATGCCTATTTAACTTGTGCAGATTGAATTATACACAGGTAGGGAGACAAAACAGAAAGATATACATTTATATAAACATGAGCCAAGTACCTCTCCTAGTGTTCAAAAGAAGCAGCAGTCATTTATTCCAACTCTGGAGGAAAGAACTGCTGTCTGGGCCTTAACAAGAGGCAACAGAATCCACAGAAAACCAGGCCCACAGTCTTTATAGACCTTAGCACTGTGCAACTCCACTATAACTCAAGGCAAAGAAATAAAACATGTAATAAAAGCTTAATATTTTACCCCTTATGAGTCATTTTTCTCTCTTAACAGGGCTCGCTGGTATTCAGTGCCAAACGGAAGTTACTGTAATTTCCTGTTACCTACAGGATAAGTAAGTGACCACAGCAGCATGGCCCACCTGCCTCGTCTCCCTCCCTCAGTCTTTCTTTTTTTTTAATAACTTTTATTGGAGTATAGGCCGTTACAGAGCATTGAGTAGAGTTCCCTGTGCTATGCAGGAGGTTCTCATTAGTTATCTATTTTACACTTAGTAGTGTATATATGTCGATCCCAATCTCCCAGTTTATCCCTCCCCCACTGCCCACCTAGTGACCATAAGTTAGTTTTCTACATCTATGACTCTACTGTGTTTTGTGAATAAGTTCATTTGTACCATTTTCTTAGGTTCCACGTATAAGTGATATCATGTGGTATTGAATATTTGTTTTCCTCTGTCCGACCTACTTCACTCAGTATGACTACCATCCATGTGGCTGCAGGTGGCGTTATTTCATTCTCTCCCTCAGTCTTCATTCTGGAACCTACCCTACACTTCCTTTAATTTTCTGACTGCATATTTTTCTATTAAAACAATATAAACTCATAAAAAGCTGAGTTCAAAAAATACAATGTAGCAAAAAGCAATATGTATATTTTTCTTCTAGACTTTTATATAAAAAAAAAGATGAGCTCATTCCACATAGACAATTATATTCCCTTATTTTTCTCTTAACTCTATAGGCTGAGCACCTCCCCACAATGTTAAACTCTCTCTGTAAACATCATGTAAAAGGTTTACGTACTAGTCCATGGTGGGACTATTTAGCAATGCACTTAGGCCTTCCCCTGTGGTGTCGAGCATATAAGTTGCTTCCGTTTTTCACTACGATAACGTGTACCGATCAGGCACACTATATGCTTCTCTGCTGTTATGTTGTCACCTGCCTGTCAGATCTTTCCCTGGTAAACTCCCACATACCCTTCAAGTCCCAGCTCAAGTGTCACCAGTTCTGCCTGCTAACCTGTTCTATAACTAACTCCTCTGGGTTAGTTACTTTCTATTCTGGGTTTCTACATCACTCTGTGTATCTCTATTACAATACCATCCACACTGTATAATATTAAGATGTTTGAGCAACACTTCAACCAAAATGTGACCTTCCTGAGTGTACAGTCTTGTGTTTTTCATCTTTCTAACCATATCACCTAGTACAATGCCCAGCCCATAGTAGGTGCTCAACAGATATTTGCTGAATGAAAGGATTTCAGTCATTTTAGCAGAGTGTCTGAGGCCCAGGGGTGTTTTGTTTTTTCTAGAACTCTTCAGTTATAGCATTCAGAAATTATGTCCATTCATTCTTTTTTCCATTTGTGCTAGTGGTCTGGTTGGTACAAATAATTTCTATGGCTAAAGAGTGTATTAAAAAATTTTTTAACTTCCTACCAAGTATGTGCCCAGAACTTTGCAAGATCCAATATGGGACTCAATGGGAGAAGCTGAAGTACTTTTCAAAGGGAGGTTAAAATGAGTGGGAAGACAGAGATAACTTTAAAAAAAATGTGAAAATCAAAAGGATAGTTATAACAATTTGCAAAAACGAATATCGGTTGCAACTTTCAAGGCAGATTTTGTGGAAGAGGTAGATTTTTAACAAGAATACAGATAATATTCTGTCTCCCCTCACCCACCCCTCCCTTCTTTCTCCATTTCTACCAATTCCATACCTATGTCTACATCTTTTCATGGCTTAATTAGAACAAAAAGTCTAGGATATGGTGGTTCTTGTCTCTCCAGTAAAGTGGGAGGAAGTTTGGGTCTCCATTGCCTTCCTCAATCTCCTCTGCTTGTTACTTACATCGTCCTTATCTCCTCTTTCTATAGAAGAAAGAGTACAATACCCACTACCAGAAAATTCTTGTACTTAGTATTATATACGTTAATCTCTCTTAGTGAAATTGAATGTTACCTGCATACCTAAAATTTATATAAAGAAGTAGTGTGTCGGATTTAAGTAAAAATGATTATTTTTCCTTGTGTGAGAACTCCCAGATGGAATACCTAACAAGTGAATTTAGGAATCAATTAAAAAGGCCATTCGCACTAGGCTTTGTATGAGAACATGCAGAATATGAAGAGGGACACAAACCAGAGCCTGCAGTGAGCGCAAGCAAAGCTGATAACGGGTGTTAGGGTGTCAGCAGACGTTTCTTGTACTCACATTAAAATGCCATCTTTGTAGTTTCCAGGGTCTAAGAAAAGTTTTACAGATCTGCCCTTCCTAGTGACAAAGCCTGAGTTGCCTTTACCCAAGAAGCAGTTATCAGTACTAATTCTGATTACTGGTTTGGTGCTTTTAGCACAAACTAGATTTTTTTCCCCTGAAATACAATAATTTTCCTCTCCACTATCTCCAGTAAAATTTGCACCATTTTAGAATGTTCCCCCAAAATCTTATGAAGAAATGAGGTGGGCTGAATTCCATCCCCTGAAAATTCATACTAACGAAAATCATACTAACCCCAATACCTCAAAATGTGACTGTAATTGGAGATAGGGTCTTTAAAGAGGTAATTAAAGTTAAATAAGGTCATTGAGGTGGGTCCTAATCCAATCTGACTGATGTCCTTATCAGAGGAGATTAGGACACAGATACACACATACATACATACATACACACACACACACACACACACACACACACACACACACGAAACACCATGTGAAGACACTGAGTGAAGACGACCATCTACAAGCTGAGAAGAGAGCCCTCAGAAGACACCAACCTTGTTGACATTTTGATCTTTAACTTCCAGCCTCCAGGACTGTGAGAAAATAAATTTCTGCTATTGAGCCCACCCAGGCTGCAGTACTTTGTTGTGGCAGCCCTAGCAGACTAATACAGGAGGCTTTCACTGCCATGAATTTGACAGATACATAGGGAGAGAATTTGCAATTTGTGATTAACAAGATAAACTAACAAGGTGTGAAATCTCATTTGTTTGTTTGTTTTTAATTCCTCGTGTAAAGAAAACGTTTTTAAATTCAAATTTCTTACCTCTGAATCAGTTTACCTATAATGTTTTATTTGAATACTTATCGTAAATATAATCTGTGAACCAGCTTTCTCATGGCTTTAGCTTTCATTGTACTCATTTTATTTCTAAAAGTCAGAGGATGAGGGAAGTGCTGGGGTGGGGGGAAGTGGGGGGAGAGGCCGAAGGTGAATCCTTTGTGTGTAGAGCAACTCCAAAATGAGGCTGCCTTTTACTTGGGGCTGTCTGATGACCCACCTCCCTCCAGGTGGAACAAAAGGGAGTGTCTGAGTCTGCGGCCACATCGTCACCAGGGTTAGCTGTGGCTCTGTTACAGAGGTGTGTAGCTTCCCGGCAGTGGCTTCCCAGCTCTGCTGACACTTCTCCTCTGAGCTTTCTCCGCACTTCTGTTCTCATCTAAGGAGCTCCGGCTGCTCCCACCACCTTCCACGACTCGCAGGACCTGGCGTCACAAGCTGAGCTCACAGTGTGGCCACCCAGGGAATCAACAAGCTTTCTCTACCCAGGCTTTGCCCAGTTAATTGGACATGATATTCAAGCAAATGACTTCACTCAGTACTATGTCTAGAGGGAAAGTAGATATGTTCTCCCCAATTTCTTTAAAACAACAACAGCACAGGCAGAAAGGTAGTCCAGCCAATCCACAGAGACTATAGTAAATGTCACACATAGACTCAAAGGTGCTAAAATAAATCACAGGCTGCCTTATTTTTCAGTCACACCGTACTTTCCATGCTCACCTCTGTTTTCACAGAATCTCCTTGAAAAGCTGCACACATCAGGGGCGGTCACCTCTCTGGCTTGACACACACACCCCTCAACATGGGAAACAGTGCTCCCTACCCCACAAAATGGAAATATATTAAGAGACCCACAATGACAGTTCTGTCCCAGTTCAGTAAGATACAGATACGTCCAAGTGACATGCACCTTGGTAAAAGCCAAAATATTTAAGTTCCTTGATTCATGACCTGACTCCTGGGATTTAACCTTAAGAATTAAGGTTAAGGAAAATAATCCAAAAGAAAGAACAGTAGATTACAAATGTTTATTTCGGCATTATTGGGGGTGGTACAACAATCCCTAACAGGAAAATGGTTAAACAAAGCAAGATATTTGCACTTTAGTCTGTTATAGACTGATTTCTGGAGCCATATAAATCAATAGAATGGAAATTGCCTTAAAATAAATCAAATTATAGGAAGATGTGATAGAATTTCCCACTCACGTGCTAGGAAAAAGGAGTCACTACACCCCACACCTCACTCACCCAGAAAAAAACGTTACCTTTGGTATGTGAGTGAACAGCCTTGTCAGGTGAAAGCAGGGCCCGGAAAAGGCTGGAGCTGGTAGGTTGCCAGTCTCCCACAAGATAAGGAAAGAGGGGACCACATGGCAGCCACAAGCATTTGGCCTCTGGGAAGAGCCCTGGGAATGTCAGGCATGTAATAAATGGTGATGGAAGGTGCGTGGTGACAGTGCAATGCCAGCTGTGCCACATGTGATCCAAATGAGCAGCTGGGCCAATCAGGAGCTGTCCTTGGATGCACATATACGGAAAAGAGCTGGCGAGGAACACAGTAAATAAAAACAACTGGTTTGTTACTGTACTAAGACTACTGACTCATTTCCCTTTAGAATTTTTATTGATATCATTGAACAGGAAATATTTCAAACATGTATTTCAATAGACTTTTAAAGAGTGGCACATGTTGGTTGAAGGAAACACCATGCATCTTATTTATTATATGGATCAGAAAGGGACTCCCAGATGTGGAGGAAAGGGAACCCTCCTACACTGTTGGTGGGAATGTAAATTAGTGCAGCCACTGTGGAGAAAAGTATGGAGGTTCCTTAAAAAAACTAAAAACAGAGTTGCCATGTGATCCAGAAATCCCACTCGTGGGCATATATCCAGAAAAAAAAACTATAATTCAAAAAGATACATGCACCCCTATGTTCATAGCAGCACCATTCACAATAGCCAAGACACAGAAACAACCTAAACGTCCATTGACAGATGAATGGATAAAGATGTGGTACATATATACAATGGAAAACTAATCAGCCATAAAAAGAATGAAATAATGCCATTTTCAGCAACATGGATGGACCTAGAGATTATAATACTCAGTAAGTGAGAAAGAGAAAGACAAATACCATATAATGTCACTTATATGTGGAATCTAAAACATGACACAAATGAACGTATCTACAAAACACAAACAGACTCCTAGACATAGAGAACAGATTTCTGGTTATCAAGGGGAAGGGGGGCTGGGGGAGGGAAGGATTGGGAGTTTGGGATTAGTAGATGCAAACTATTATACATAGACTGGATAAACAACTAGGTCCTACTGTATAGCACAGGGAACTATATTCAATATCCTGTGATAAACCATAATGGAAAAGAACATGAAAAAGTTGTATGTATATATAAAACTGAATCACTTTGCTGTACAGCAGAAATTATCACAACATTGTAAGTCAACTGTACTTCAATAAAATACATTTTTAAAAAAAGAAAGGGACTCCCAGCAGCAGGGACTTTCAGGATGTTCAGTGGCCAGGAAAGTCTTGTTTTCATTTATCAACAGTTTTAATACCTCCTGCCTCCTTCTCTTTCAGGAAAAATGACACCCTGACAAACATCTTGTCCTCTTCCACTGCCACTTTTGTGGCTCCTTTGCCATTCACCAGCCGCACTACAATTCAGATTTAACGTGGCCCTTTGTCAAATCCAAACAGCTGCCTTTGCCTCAGTATTCAGAACAAACTGTGTGCGGGCACGTTCCCTCCATACCCTTCCTTTAGTGCAGCTCCTTTGGCAAAGTCCAGGGCATACCTAATGGTCATGAGGGTCGAGTGTTGGTTCCTACTAACTTAAATAGCCCCCTTCCCTTTAAAAACATCTGACACAGAAATGAAGAAGAATAATTCAATCAAGTTTCTCTTGGGATTTATGCTAATACCCTGAACTCTGGGAGAATGATCATACTGCCAGGACCATCACTGCCTTAGAGTATTTGTTAATATTAATAAAATGCAAGCAAATTATTCATTCAATATATATTCATTGAGACCCACCATGGGTACTGAGTAGTAACAGAGCTGGGACAAGGATCCAGGTCCATTCTCAACAGATTGAGTCCTTACTCCTAAGTGCCCCAGGTAGGTTCTTACTCCGGGCAATGCCCTCTTCTCAAACTAGAAGGATAGCAACATTTGCACTCTGCACACTTACAGTCAATTTGGTTGCCTAAAGTTCTCTGTTTTTTTCAACCCTCCCTGGAGGCTGTACGTCCTACAGCCATCACCTGGCAACCCCCATACCTGCACCTACACTTCCATTTGCTTTTAATTTCCATATGTTTAGCTACACCTAAAAAGCTTTCCTTTGGAGGAAATGTCTTCAGCAAGTGTGTTGCCTACTTTGAACTTCTTTCTCTTAAGCCATCAGCCTTTCTCTCTTCCCCACTGTGAAACTGACTAAAAACAGCATGAAGCTGACAGGTTTTTGTATAGAGAACTGACATAGCATTAAAAAATGTCAGATTTTTGTTCCCTCTTTTAATGCATGGCATCTTCCAGTGCATCTTTTTCTTCATGTTGTTATTATCATTATTCACCAAAAGTTTTTGTTATCCAAAAAGATAATTCAGAACTAGAAACTGTATTCAAACAATCGTTCTCAAGTGGAGCTCTCCTGGAAAATGACCTGTACCCTAAATGCAATATTAAAATGCTTTGCTGAAGAATAAAGTAAGTAAAAATGGATTTTTCAGATTTTCTTTGCTCATTTGAGTTTATTCAACTCATAGCACATTTTTCAGTAAGAGATGGCAGGATATTCACCCTGCTCTGCTCAGAGAGAAAAAATACAGGAGGGGACACAGAGCTTTAAAAATAACATCCGTGGCAGAAGTAGACACACATCTGGGTGTGTGTCTTACTTAACCTCATGTCCACTAGACCAAGCCCGAGGCCTGGCTCAGAGCAGATGCTCAATAAGTGTTTGCCAAATAAACCCATGAGTGAGCGGAATCTGTGCCCTGGCACCAGCTCTTTGTTGGAAGAAGGGCTGGTAGATAGAGGTGCTCAGTCAATAGCCTCACCACATTCATGGTCCTGGCCAGCTGAAGATAGGAAGAGGCATCTCACCCTACAACCTGCACCCACAACAGAGCCAACCTCAAGAGGACTCTGTTTGGACATGAGAGTCCTCTAAAAGCTATGTCCGAAGAAGGTTCTGGGGTCCCCTCCAGAAACTTTAGAGGCCTGAGGTCCCCAAGGCTACCTGGAGTCCAAGCTGGAGTGTAGGCCCACCCAGAAGCTCTCACAGCAGCACCCAGAGGTTGCTGCCCAGATGCCCGGCATCTTAACTGTATGCTTTAGTTCCCAAAATTATGCCTCCAGTCAGACAGTTTTCCTGGATCTCAAACCATTTCACATTTTCTCTTGAACATCACCCTGGGGGCATCTTATAGAAATGTCCCACTCAAGCCATTGACTTTCCTCTGAAATATGCACTACCTCTTGCGTGCCCCAATACCAGACTCACTGTTGGTGTCCCCAATGGCACCCTATCCTCCCTCAACACAAAACTCCCCACGTTTCCTGAACACCTCCACATTTTTGTGAGTGGCATTTCTGGTGGCTGAAATCTCCTTGCACCAATAGCTTTCTTGGAAAACTACTCATCCCTCAAGAACTTACTCCATGTCACTCTCCTCTCCTTACCTTTCCTCACTCCTCCCGCATGGAGTGAGCTTTCAGAGAACTTTGTTCAGGGGTTCAGCTAGCACTTGTAATTTATCTATGAGCTTATTTGTCACTTCCTGACTGTGACCGCCTCCCCCCAAGAGATTCTCAAACCCAAGTGAACATCCAAATCATCTCGGGAATTTTTGAAACAGAAATTCCCAGGCCTTCACCTGGCGATTCAGACTCAATAGGTCTGGGGTGGAACCAGCGATGCTGAACCTCTAAAATCTGAGAGGATTCTGGAGATCAACCATGTGCGGGAGCCTCTTCCTAGATAATAGCTCCTGTGTTTTTTTTTTTTTCCCCTAAAGTGTTTATCCATTCAATGTATTTGTTATTCTAAACATTGCAAGGCAGGATGGGAATTTTAAAGATGGGGGATAGAGGACTCAAGCACAGACAGTTCACTCCACAATCATATTGCTAGAATACTGTAAAGGAATAGCTCCAAAATCACAGCCCCCACTGCCATGATGTACAATTTACAAGACAGGGTGTGTCAGGAGGAAAAAAACGCGACCAAGGAGAAGCCTTTGTGAAAAGAGTACTTCAGGACGTTCCCCATCAGACAAGCACAGCCCTGATGCTGTATGCTCTCTCATGCAGCAGGTGGCATAGCATCAGTGTGTAGTAGAAGATTCATCTTTGGTGGGAGCATGGGTGAGTAGACAGAAAGATGTTTGGTGGATAACAAAGGACAGTGAGACATTCTGAACCACTACAAAACTGAGAGGATCCTGAAAGAGACTCTCAAGTTAGTTCAGAGCCTCTGGAAATAGGTGGCAGAATTGAGCCCCATTTCTAGCTCCAGAAAGCCTTGGCTACTCTGGGGAGCAAATTGAATTTAACTTCTGGTAGATTCTCTCTTCTCCCTTTGTGCATTTCTTCCCCATCTCCCCACTTCCTCAAAGGCTTTTATAGACCAGAAGCTTCTCTAGTCTTCCCTAAACCCCAGATCAGGTGTTTCCAAAGCCCAAGGGGATAACCTGGCTGAATACCAGGGGCCTGGTATGTGTCCCATAAATGGGTCCAGCTGTCCAAAAGGATCTCTGAATCAACCCTGGGCAGGGAATCCGACCGAACACAACTTCAGAAAGGTGAGAAAAACCTTGAGTTGGAGATGTGTGTGGCTGTTTCCCTGCTGTATAGGAAGGAGGAAGGTCCCTCCCACGGTGTTATCTCTGCAAGAGGCAGCCGGTACAGGCTCCCCTGCATGGCTCCCCTGCCATCTGGCAGCATTTGAAGCCCCTTGGGGACTCTGTTTAAGAGCCATTTAAATCCATAATTCAAACTCAAGAGCATTTTTGATGTAAAAAAAGAGTAATGCTTGATTTAATTTTATTGCCTTGGGCTTACAGGGAAAAGGGAAGTGGGGAGGGGAGGAGAGGGACATCTGCTGCTGGTGGGAAAATGCCCAGGGCAGAGCCTTTCTGTGTAATTATTCCTGGGCAGGAAAATAAAAACAATCCACATTTTCTTCCCAACCTACGGCCTCTTTGCATCTCAGCAAACAAGCTCTCTGCCACTGGAAACTTGACAGGCTGCCCTGCAACAAACATCAGCTGTCACAGGCATAGTGCAAGGAGAAGGGAAGCCTCCAGGGCCAAGCAGAAGCCATCAGGAGAGCTCAAATGTGCCCACCAAAGGGACCCTCCAGATAAGCATCAGAGCGCATCAGGGTAGGTTAGGGTCCAGCAGATGGCTCTCCAGGGTCTGCTTGTGTTTCAATGTCTGTTTTCACATGGAGAATTCATGGGCTATTTCTACACACAAATCTCACATCCTTGGAAAAACAACGGCAAGATTAGAGCAAAAAGAGATGCATCTAAACCAATATCATTGAACTCTTCAATCAACATAAAGTCATAGCAATCCTAGCACCCTCCAAATCTTCCCAGTCAGTATACTCCTCACGCTCAGGTTGAGATGAGAGGAGGATGCAGCTCTCCTGGAAGTGGAGAGCTTGCTGGCTTCTCCTGCTCCCTTGCCACCTACAGATGCTAAAGTGGTCTGGCCAGGGCCGCATGGCTGCCTGCAGCCCTAGTCTGTGAAGACCAGTGTCCCTGGAAAAGTTGGCAACATGGGTTAGTTTGGACTTTGCTGAATGTATCACATTTCACAGTGAAGGAATTAATCGTGGGATAGCATATGGCAGTAAGCAAGTCCTCCAGTGGTTTGTATAGTATATGTATGAACAGCCATGCAATCTGTCTGTCAGACCCATCCCTTGCTCTGGGATTCCAGCCACACCCACCCAGTTAGCTATTTGGTACCATATAGTCCTGCAACCCTGGTTACAGCTGGTTGGACCACGGAGGTATGCGTGACTGAAGAGCAACCTGGCTCAGGGACCCTGCCCAACAGGCAAAACTGTGACCTAATTAAGCTGATCAGATCCCACTGCTTAGACCTTGTGAGAGCCAGCATTAGGGGAAAAAAAAAGAAAAAAGAATTAGCCATTTGTAGAGGGAATAAAAACATTCTGCTTACCAAATATGCAGACAAAGTTCATATCTAATCACCAGAGTACCAAAAAAACTTATTTTGGAAATAAATGATATCTGTTTTATTTTATAAAAAATTAATCATCACAGAGGAAAAAATCAGAACTTTTTCTAGATTTATTTATATCTATCTTAAAACTCTGCACGGCATTTACTTTGAAATTCAGGATCGGGAGTAGAGAGCAGTCTACACATTTTCTGGTCTAAATGCCTTAATGTGAACCTGAAAAACTACAAGGAGAAGCAGCAGGACAAAGCCCTGAAGCAGTAGGAGTCAGGAGTAGGAGAGAAGAAAATATCAAGTGGCCAGAAGGCAGGAGCAAGAGGCGCAAATCAGAGACTTGCTGAGTCACCATAGTGACCGGGCAGCAGAGAGAGGACGCAGGCGCCCCTTTCTGGAGGAAACCTCTGAAATTCCTGCAGCGCTCAGAGCTGCTCTCTGGCCTCAGTGCAGCCTAAGGCTCCCTCTTTCCTCATGTAGCCTTATTGCAAATACTTACCTCCTGGGCTTGAGGTTTGTCTTTGCTTCTTGAAACCTAAAAGAACCTAACTAAGGCATCATATTAGCAAATAAAAGAAATATATGCAGATACTATAATCAAAGGTAAGAAACATTAAAGGGAGTGGACAGGATACTATGATTTGTGTGTCTCAATTGAGAGGCTTAATTCAAGAAGAGCTTTGAGTTGAGAGACAACATTACAGAACATAGAATACCTTCAGGAAGATGGCGGCCAGGATAAATACAGGTAAAACCATGTCTTAAATGGGCAGCAATCAGGAAGCTAGGGATGTACCACCAGAAGAAGAGAAGACTCAGGGGGCTCATGATAGATGGTGCCCTGTGTCAGAGGACTATCAGGTGGAGGAAGGATTGAAATTTTTTCATGTGCCAAAGGGAAAGAAACAGGAACAGGGAGAGTAAAGGTTTCATTTTAATAATTAGAAAAGCTTTTCAAAAATCTGAATTTTTCAGAAGAGGGGGTGGTCTGCTTTAAAAGGTAGTGAGTTTTTGTCATTGAAAATGTTCAAAGAAAGAGAAAATTTAAGAATCATCTCAATTCTGAAACTGTTTGAGAGAAAGACTCCTTCTATCCATGACATTTCCTATGTAGGGAGCACAAATTTTGGAGCCTTACTACTCAGGCTTGTATCTTGGATGACCCTAAGCAAGTTACTTGGCTCCTCTAAGCAAATTTCCCAATCTAGAAATTGAGAAAATACTAGTACCTATATCATAGAGATGTTGTGAAGATTAAATGAGATCATTCAAATAAAGAGTTTAGAACAATGTCTGGCACCTAAGAAGCACTAGATATATATATTGGTTGTTGCTGAGATTTGGTCCCCAGGACTTCTTCAAAGTGCTCATAGTTAAACTAATTATACCTGTGAAGAGAATATCTGCTCATCATTGAAGGAAATAAATATTAGAACTGCTTCATTAAGTGTCATTAAATTAGTAAATTAATGCTGAAAATGACCTTAGGTTTTGCGATATTCCCTTCTCCTTAATTATAAAGCCATGTATGACTTTTAAAAGAACAAAAAAAGGCAGGCCCAGGGGCTGTAATTGAATTCCACCACTGGTTCAGTAAATATTTGGGAGGTACCTTCCACGTTCCTGGTACTGTACTACACAAAACTAACACAACCAAAGAAATAACTTGCTCCAAAGGAACTTACTTAAGTCAGGGAAATAAACCATCAAGATGAAAACAAACAGGTGGCCAAGATGGCAGAGTGGAAACACCCTGAGCTCACCTCCTTCCACAGGCACACCAAAATTACAACTGTTTGCAGAGCAACTATTTATGAGAAAGACCTGAAGAGTAGCAGAAAAGATTTTCCACAACTAAAGATATAAGAAGGAACCACAATGAGATGGGTAGGATGGCCAGAGATATGATATAGTCAAGACCCACGCTCCCAGGTAGGCAACTCACAGGTGTAGCCAGCTGCCTTGAGACTCAGCCCCTCATACCAGCAGGTCATCCCCAGCCCAGGTCTCCCCAGACTCCACAGCCAGCTGCATCAAGACCCAGCTTTCCCCACAAGTGGCCAGAAACCACCATGAGGGGCAGGACATGGCAGCCAACTGGGCTGGGAGCCAGTCCCGCCTGCCAGGATGCACACAGTAGTCAGTCCCACTGCAACAGGAGGGCCTACTCAGTCCATATAGGGGGTACCCCTATAGCATATAGCTCTGGTGACCAGAGGGGAGTGTGCTACTGGGCCCCATAGGACATCTCCTACATAAGGCCACTTCTCCAAGATCAGAATCATAACTGAATTACCTAATACACAGAAATAAACACAGAGAATTAGGCAGAATGAGGAGACAGAGGAATATGTTCTAAACAAAGGAACAAGACAAAACTCCAGAAGAAGAACTAAGCAAAATGAAGATAAGCAATCTATCTGATAAAGAGTTCAAGGTAATGATCATAAAGATGCTCAACAAACTTGGCAGAAGAATGGATAAACATAGTGAGAAGGTTAACAAACAGTTAGAAAATAAAAAGAAGAACCAAACAGAGCTGAAGAACACAATAGCTAAAATGAAAAATACACCAGAAGGAATTGACAGTAGATTAGATGACAAAAAAGAACGGCTTAGCAAACTAGAAGACAGAGTAGTGGTAATCATTCAAGCTAAACATAGAAAAGAAAAAAGAATTTTTAAAAATGAGGACAACTTAGGAGGCCTCTGGGACAACATCAAGTATACTAACATTTGCATTATAGGGGTCCCAAAAGGAGAAGAAAGAGAGAAAGAGGCAGAGAACTTATTTGAAGAGATAATAGCTGAAAACTTCCATAACCTGGGAAAAGAAACAGACATCTAGGTCTAGGAAGCACAGAACGTTCAAACAAGATGAAACCAAAGAAATCCACACCATGTAATTATAATTAAAATGGCAAAAATTGGGGCTTCCCTGGTGGCGCAGTGGTTGAGAGTCCGCCTGCCCATGCAGGGGACACGGCTTCGTGCCCCAGTCTGGGAGGATCCCACATGCCGCGGAGCAGCTGGGCCCGTGGGCCATGGCCGCTGAGTCTGCGCGTCTGGAGCCTGTGCTCCTCAGCGGGAGAGGCCACAACAGTGAGAGGCCCATGTACCGCAAAAAAAAAAAAAAAAAAAAAAAAAAAAAGGCAAAAATTGAAAATAAAGAGAGAACCTAAAAGCAGCAAGGTAAAAACAACTAGTTATGTACAAAGGAACCCTGATTAGACTATCAGGGTTAGACTGATTAGACTATCAGGATTAGACTATCAACTGACTTCTCAGAAGAAACTTTGCAGGCCAGAAGGGAGTGGTACATTATATTCAAAGTGATGAAAGAAAATAATCTTACAACTAGAAATACTCTACCCAGCAAGATTATCATTCATATTTGAAGGAGAGATAGAGCTTTACAGATAAGCAAAAGCTAAAAGATTTCAGCACCACTAAACCAGTTTTACAAGAAACGTTAAAGGGACTTCTCTAAGCAGAAAAGAAAAGACCACAACTAGAAATGTGAAAATTACAAAAGGAAAAATCTCATTGGTCAAGGCAAATACACAGTAAAGGTAGTAGGTCAACCACTTATAAAGCTACTAGGAAGGTTAAAAAACAGAAATAGTAAAATCATCTATATTCACAATCAGTAGTTAAGGGATATACCCACATAAAAAAATATGTAAAATATGATGTGAAAAACATTAAACATAGGTGAGGAGTAAAAATGCATGTTGTTAGAAAGCATTTGAACTTAAGAGATCAGCAACTTAAAATAATCATATATATATATATATGCACATATATATAGAGAGATATATAGATTGCTATATATAAACTTCATGGTAAGCAGAAATCAAAAATCTATAACAAATATACACAAAAAAGAGGAAGTAATCCAAACATAACACTAAAGATATTCATCAAATCACAAGAGAGCAAAAAATGAAGAAAGGAGCAACAACAAAGAAAACTATGAAAACAACCCCAAAACAATTAACAAAATGGCAACAAGTACATACTTATCAAGAATTACTTTAGGGGCTTCCCTGGTGGCGCAGTGGTTGAGAGTCCGCCTGCTGATGCAGGGGACACGGGTTTGTGCCCCAGTCCGGGAAGATCCCACATGCCGCGGAGCGGCTAGGCCTATGAGCCATGGCTGCTGAGCCTGCGCATCTGGAGCCTGTGCTCTGCAATGGGAGAGGCCACAACAGTGAGAGGCCCGTACCGCAAAAAAAAAAAAAAAAAAAAAAAGAATTACTTTAAATATAAATGAACTAAATGGCCCAATCAAAAGACACAGAGTGATTGAATAGATTAAAAAAACCAAGACCCCCATATATGCTGCCTACAAGAGACTCATTTCAGATCTAAAGACACACACAGACTGGAAAGTAAGGGGACAGAAAAAGGTATTCTATGTAAATGGGAATGAAAAGAAAGCCAGAGGAGTAATACTTATATCAGTCAAAATGACTTTAAAACAAACACCAGGGCTTCCCTGGTGGCGCAGTGGTTGAGAGTCTGCCTGCCGATGCAGGGGACACGGGTTCGTGCCCCAGTCCAGGAAGATCCCACATGCCACGGAGTGGCTGGGCCCGTGAGCCATGACCGCTGAGCCTGCGCGTCCAGAGCCTGTGCTCTGCAACAGGAGAAGCCACAAGAGTGAGAGGTCCACATACCACAAAAAAACCAAAAAAACCCCAAAAAAACACCATAGTAAGGGACAAAGAAGGACATTACATAATGATAAAGGGATCAATCCAACAAGAAGATATAACAATTGTAAATACATATACACCCAACATAGGAGCACCTAAATACATAAAGCAAATATTAACAAACATAAAGGGAGAAATTGATAGTAACACAATAATAGTAGGGAACTTTAACACCCAGACAGAAAATCAAAAAGAAAACACTGGCCTTGAAACACACATTAGACCAGATGGACTTAATAGATATAGAATACTCCATCCAAAAAGCAGAAAAATACACATTCTTTCCACATGTACATGGAATATTCTCCACCTAGATAACATACTAGGCCACAAAACAAGTCTCAATAAAGTTAAGAAGAAATCATATCAAACAACTTTTCTGACTGCAACAGTGTAAGACTGGAAATCAACCATAAGATAAAAACTGCAAAAAAGCACAAACATGTGGAGGCTAAACAATATGCTACTAAACAATCAATGGATTGCTGAAGAAGTCAAAGAGGAAATCAAAAAATACCAGGAGACCAATGAAAATAAACACAACAATCCAAAATCTATGTGATACAGCAAAAGCAATTCTAAGAGGGAAGCTTATAGTGAAACAAGACTACATCAGGAAGCAAGAAAAATCTCAAATAAACAATCTAACCTTATACCTAAATGAACTAGAAAAAGAAGAAATAAAACCCAAAATTAGTAAAAAGAAAGAAATAAAAATCAGAGCAGCAATAAATGAAATAGAGACTAAGTTTTTTTTTTAAAAAAGCAATGAACTAAGAGCTGGTTCCGTGAAAAGGTAAACAAAACTGATAAACCTTTAACCAGGCTCATCAAGCAAAAAAGAGAACAGACCCAAATAAGTAAAATCGGAAATGAAGTAGAGAAGTTACAACCAACACCACAGAAATACAAAACGTCGCAAGAGATTTCTACAAACAATTATACAGCAATAAAATGGACAACCTAGAAGAAATGGATAAATTCCTAGAAATGTGAAATCTCCCAAGACCGAATCAGGAAGAAATAGAAAATATGAACAGACTAATTACCAGTAAGGAATTTGAATCAGTAATGAAAATTCTCCCAGCAAACAAAAGTCCAGTACCAGATGGCTTCACAGGTAAATTCTACCAAACGTTTAAAGAAGCGTTAATACCTATCTGTCTCAAACCATTCCAAACAATTGAAGAGGAAGGTTTGCTTCCAAACTAATTCTACAAGGCCAGCATCAACCTGGTACTAAAAGCAGACAAAAGTGCCCACCCCCCAAAAAAGAAGAAAATTACAGGTCAATATCATTGATGAACATAGATGCAAAACTCCTCAACAAAATATTAGCAAGCTGAATTCAACAACACATTAAAAGAATCATACATCATGATCAAATGAGATTTAACCCAGGAATGCAAGAATTGTTCCACAATATCCACAAATCGAGCAATATGATACACCACATTAACAAACTGAAGAATAAAAATTATATTATCTTCTCATAGATGCAGAAAAAAGCTTTTGACCAAATTCAAGATCCATTTACGATAAAAACGCTCAACAAAGTGGATATAGAGGAAATATAATTCAACATAATAAAGGCCATATATGACAAACCTACAGCTAACATTATACCCAATGGTGAAAAAGCTGAAAGCATTCTTTTTAAAATCAAGAATAAGACAAGGATGCCCACTCTCACCACTTTTACTCAACATAGTATTGGAAGTCCGAGCCACAGCAATCAGATAATAAAAGGAAATAAAAAGAATCCAAAATGGAAAGAAAAAAGTAAAACTGTCACTGTTTGCAGATGACACTGCATATATAAAATCCTAAAGACACCACCAAAAATCTATTGGAACTAATAAACAGATTCAGTAAAGTTTCAGGATATGAAATTAATATACAGAAATCTGTTGCAATTCTATACACTAACAACAAACTAAGAAAAAGAAATTAAGAAAAAAATTTTCATTTACAATTGCATCAAAAAGAATAAAATACCTAGGAATAAATGTAAGGAGGTAAAAATCCTGCACTCAGAAAACTATAAGACACTGATACAGGTAATTGAAGATGACACAAACAAATGGAAAGATATACCATGCTCATGAATTGGAATAATTAATATTGTTAAAATAATCATACTCCCCAAGGCAATCTACATATTCAATGCAACCCCTGTCAAAATACCAGTGGCATTTTTAACAGAACTAGAACCAATAATTCTAAAATTGGTGTGGGAACACAAAAGACTGAATACTCAAAACAATCTTGAGAAAGAAGAATAAAACTGGAGGTTTCACACTCCCTAATTTCAAACTATACTACAAAGCTACAATCATCAAAACAGTATGGTTCTGGCACAAAAACAGACACATAGATCAATGGAACAGAATAATGAACCCAGAAATAAACTCATGTGTATATATGCAATTAATCTATGACAAAGGCGGTAAGACTATACAATGGGGGAAAAGTCTCTTCAATAAGTGATGTTGGGAAAACTGGACAGATACATGCAAAAGAATCAAACTGGATTGCTTTCTCACACCATATACAAATATAAACTCAAATGGATTAAAAATTAAATGTAAGCCCTGAAACCGTAAGACTTTTAGAAGAAACATAGGTCTTTGACATCAGTCTTAGCAATTTTTTTATATATTTCCTCAGGCAAGGAAAACCAAAGCAAAAATAAACAAATGGGGCTACTTCAGACTAAAAACTTTTGTATAGTGAAGGAAACTGTCAACAAAATGAAAAGGCAGCCTACTGAATGGGAGAAGATATTTGCAAATGACATATCTGATAAGGGGTTAATATCCAAAATATACAAAGAACTTATACAACTCAACATCAAAAAAACAAACAACCTGATCAAAAAAATGGGCAGAGGACCTGAATAAACATTTTTCCATACAGGTGGCCAAAAGGCACATGAAAAGATGATCCACATCATTAATCATCAGGGAAATGCAAATCAAAACTACAGTGGGATATCACCTCATATCTGTAAGAATGACTGTTATCAAAAAAGACAACAAATAACAGTTGTTGGCGAGGATGTGGAGAAAAGGGAACCCTCGTGGATTGTTGGTGGGATTGTAAATTAGTGCAGCCACTATGGAAAACAGTATGGAGATTCCCCCCAAAAAATTAAAAATAAAATTATCACACAATCCAGCAGTTCCACTTCTGGGTATATTTTCAGCAAAAAACAGAAACACTAATTTGATAAGATATAAGCACTCCAGTGTTCATTGTAACATTATATACAATAGCCAATATACGGAAGCAACATAAATGTCTATCAATAAATGAATGGATAAAGAAAATGTGGTATGTACTATATATATATATACACACACACATACATATATACACACATACATATATATACACATGCATATATATATACACACATACATACATATATGCAATGGAATGTTACTAACCATAAAAAATTATGAAATCTTGCCATTTGTGACAACATGGATGGGCCTAAAGGGTAACATACTAAGTAAAATAAATCAGACAGAGAAGGACAAATACCGTATGGTTTCACTTGTATGTAGAATCTAAAAAACAAAACAACTGAACCAACAAAACAGAAACAAATAGATAGATGCAGAGAACAACCTGGGGGTTGCCAGTGGAAAGGGGGTGGGTGGTTCAGTGAAATAGCTGAAGGGAGATTAAGAAGTTACAAAATGAATAAGTCATGGGGATATAATATACAGCATAGGAAATATAATCAATAATATTGTAAAGACTTTGTAAGTGACAGGTGGTAGCTAGACTCATCGTGGTGACCATTTTGTAATGTATAAAAATACCCAATCTCGATGTTGTACACCTGAAACTAACACAATATTGTAAGTCAATTACACTTCAATTGTTAAAAAGTGAAAAAAAGATAACAGATGAAGGCAGGGAATAAACAGAGTGCTGTGATGAGTGTTAGAGCGGACAGTGAAGTGAGGGTGAAATGATTGCCTGTGGCCTGAATCTTCAGGAAAAGACAGGGTCTTTATTCCCCTGGGGGGAAAAGTAAGCGACTAATGCAAATCCTTGTTTCCACAAAGGGGAAGAGAATTGAGGATAGGTAAGAATCTCTGTTAAACATCTCAGGTTTTTTACCAAAAATAGAAAGATTGGCCATTTTTACAAACAAAAGAAGTCTCTGCAATGTTTTAGTCATGCAGCCTCCATATAATTATATATTCCATTTCTCTGCAACCACCTCAAATATTAAATTTCTCACTTTTCTCATAGTCCATTCTGCTTCAGAGTAATAAGATCACATCGATAACTGAAACTAATATATAAGCCAAAATTTTCATTTTAGTGAAAAATATCCAATTTCCTCAGCAAATCTTTAGTAGCCAGCATATCTTCTGATGGGCTAGACTAAAAGGAAACCAGAGATTAAAAGAGACATAAAGAGGCATACTCCTCCTGCGCTATCAGCTCCCATGTAAGAGTTGTCTAGCTGAGCAGTTTATTAATCAGGTTAAGCTGCACTATTCTAATAAAGTATTACAAACCTCCAAATCTCAGTGGCTTAACATGACAGCAATTTATTGCTTCGGTCATTTAAAGTCCATTGCAGACAAGCAATTCCCCAAGGTAACTTATCCTCCACATGGTGACTTAGAGATACAGGCTCCCTCCATCATGATTTTAGGATGTGTGTAGCAAAGCAAGAGAAAGTGAAAAGAGCTCACACCTCCTCTTAATTGCCTCTGATTAAAAGAAACACATATCTTTTCTATTCAAAATCTGTTAGTCAAAACCAGATACATGGTTTTGACCTCCCTGCAATGAGGCTCAGAAAAGTAGGGGAGCACATGAAATATTGAGGGAGTATTACTGCCTCTTTTGGTATATGCAATTCTCACCAAAATCAAACTCAGGCCAGGGATATTCAGATGTCTTGGGAATTCAACTCCAGGCAGGTGCAGGTATCCCAGCCTCAACATTCCACAGTTTAAGAATTTCTACTTGTCTATGTTTATTTTTTTTAATTAATTAATATATTTATTTATTTTTGGCTGCATTCGGTCTTCGTTGCTGCATGCATGCTTTCTCTAGTTGTGGCAAGCGGGGGCTATTCTTCATTGTGGTGCACGGGCTTCTCATAGTGGTAGCTTCTCTTGTTGTGGAGAACAGGCTCTATGTGCGTGGGCTTCAGTAGTTGTGGCACTCAGGCTCAGTAGTTGTGGCTTGCGAGCTCTAGCGCGCAGACTCAGTAGTTGTGGCGCACGGGCTTAGTTGCTCTGTGGCATGTGGGATCTTCCCAGACCAGGGCTCAAACCCATGTCCCCTGCATTGGCAGGCAGACTCCCAACCGCTGCGCCACCAGGGAAGTCCCACTTGTCTATGTTTAAAACACATGTAAGTTTTCCTCATAAGGAGAGTCCCACTTGTCTATGTTTAAAACACATGTAAGTTTTCCTCATAATGTTACACCCTGGCACTTGAATAAAGTGTTACAGAAAGCAAACTGAGCCCCAGTTTTGCAAAAGATGGAACTTTAAAGATAGCAGCAAAACCAGCACTGTTCTTGTCAGACTTGGTCTAAGATTTGGAGAATATCATACACCATAGACTGGACACCATGCACATAAGCCCATCATTGGGCATAGATCAGGTAATTAACAAACCTTTTTTTCAAATTATATCCACAACAAAACATAGTGCCTTTCTATTGTTCCATGATTTTTTTTCTGAAATGGTGTAGTCTTCAAAAAATTTTTATTTTAATTTTTGTGAAACTAAGATAAGTCTATCTCTCGGTAGGAGAGAAATACCTCTCTTATCTCTCTGGGTTTTTTTTGTTTGTTTGTTTTTGTTTTTTAGTTTTCTTTTTCTTGGAGCTATGTGTATAAAACTTCCAAGTGGATCAACCCACACTGTGCAACAGTTTTGCTGCCAGGTCTATGTGTCAATTTACATCATGACTTTTATCTAGTAGTGGTTGTTCTTGGAAAAGTCTTCAGTTCTTAGTGTACATATAGGAGAATGACATTCAGGAAAGAGACTCACAGTAATAAATCTGATTTAGGAAAGATATGTGACTGAGAAATATGAAATCATCCTAATAGCACCTGGAGTGGTAACTTTGCAGATTTTTTTCCTCTCTTTTTTTTAATGGCAATTAGTGACCTCCAGGTTTCTTTCCAATATGCACTGACTCTTTGACACCTTTCTACACAGCTATCTCTGCCATCGTCTTGGACAACAGGAATCTACTTATCCACTCGAAAGGCTCCTGGGCACTTCCCTCGTGATCCAGTGGTAAAGAATCTACCTTCCAATGCAGGGGACACGGGTTTGATCCCTGGTTGGGAAACTAAGATCTCACATGCCACGGGGCAACTAAGCCCATGCGCCACAACTACTGAGCTTGTGTGCCTCAACTAGAGAGCCTGCATGCTGCAAACTACAGAGTCTATGCACCACAACTACAGAGCCCATTTGCCCTGGAGTCTGTGCACCACAAGTAGGGAAGAGAAAAAAACCCACACACCACAACTAGAGAGAGAAGCCTGTGTGCTGCAAGGAAAAGATCCCACATGCTTCAACAAAGATCCAACGTGCCGCAGCTAAGACCTGACACAGCCATAAATAAATAACCTTAAAAAACAAGAAGAAAGAAAGAAACACTCCTGTCTCCACAACTTCCTTAACTTCAGTTACCTTATTAGGCTCTATACACATCAATCACCCATACAGGTGTGACCCAAATCCTGTGACTATCCCCAATAATTCAACTGCTCAAACTTAAACTCTAAAATTCCAGTCTTTAAGTATGATTTTCTTTTCTTAGAGTACACTCATTCTGTCAATCCGTATACCCACTTTTCACATATTTACAGCATCCAGTCCCTAATGCCTGCCCTGGGAGGTAGTGAGCTTCTTGTCTCTGTGGATTCAGGAAAAGGAAGGATGATCATCTGTCAGGGATACAACACAGGCCTACCCTGACCTTTTGAGAAAGTCATGTTGCCCTAGAAGGTGCAGGGATACGGAATTCATGGACATATTGCAACTGTGATTTAAATGCTTGATTCTAGTAGCTGCAGGGACCTGACCTTCCAGTAAGTTTTCCATATTTAAATGACCAAGGTTCTAAATCAAGCACTAGATAATGACAAAATAATTAAAGTGATAAATACTGAAAAACTTTAGCAGGATTAGGAAAACGTGTCAATTTAAATAAGTTGAGTAATAGGGGTAGGGGATTAGGAGGTACAGACTATTGTGTATGAAATAAATAAGCTCTGAGGATGTATTGTACAACATAGGGAATATAGCCAATATTTGAAAATAATATAAATGGAGAATAACCTTTAAAAATTGTGAATCGGGACTTCCCTGGTGGCGCAGTGGTTAAGAATCTGCCTGCCTATGCAGGGGACACGGGTTCAAGCCCTGGTCCAGGAAGATCCCACATGCCGCGGAGCAACTAAGCCCGTGCGCCACAACTACTGAGTCTGCGCGCTAGAGACTATGAGCCGCAACTACTGAGCCTGCATGCCACAACTGCTGAAGCCTGTGTGCCTAGAGCCCGTGCTCTGCAACAAGAGAAGCCACCACAATGAGAAGCGCGTGCACCGCAACGAAGAGTAGCCCCCCGCTCGCTGCAACTAGAGAAAGCCCGTGTGCAGCAACGAAGACCCAACGCAGCCAAAAATAAAAATAATAAATAAATAAATTTACAAAAAAAAAAAAATTGTGAATCACGGGCTTCCCTGGTGGCGCAGTGGTTGAGAGTCTGCCTGCCGATGCAGGGGACACGAGTTCGTGTCCCGGTCTGGGAGGATCCCATATGCCGCGGAGCGGCTGGGCCCGTGAGCCATGGCCGCTGGGCCTGTGTGTCCGGAGCCTGTGCTCCGCAACGGGAGAGGTCACAAGAGTGAGAGGCCCACGTACCACAAAAAAAAAAAAAAAAAAAAATTGTGAATCACTGTGTTGTACACCTGTAAATTTATAATATTGCATATCAACTATACTTTAATAAAATAAGTATAGATAGATAGATAGATAAAGCTGAGTAATGTTACAGCCAGTACCTTGCAAATGCAAGAAACAAGAGACTGTAATTAATGTAATACCTGGAAGGAAAATGGTGTTGCTCAAGAATCATATACAGTGTATAGGGTAACACTTACTAGGGCCATAACATCAGCCTCAAATCCAGTATGCTGAGGTAAATTAAAACTTGCCTCAGTTTTTATTTTTTTGCTGTACGCGGGCCTCTCACTGTTGTGGCCTCTCCCTTTGCGGAGCACAGGCTCCAGATGCACAGGCTCAGCGGCCATGGCTCACGGGCCCAGTCGCTCCGCGGCATGTGGGATCTTCCCGGACCGGGGCACAAACCCGTGTCCCCTAGCATCGGCAGGCGGACTCTCAACCACTGCACCACCAGGGAAGCCCTTGCCTCAGTTTTTAGACTCCAATTTAGATCGGACTCAACTGGAAGAAACTTATTTGTTGTAATAGAAAAGATAATACAAGAAAAAGAATCCTAAACTTACAAACTAAGTGAAAGCAACACAGTAAGTCAAATATACACAAACTTGTGATCAGTTGGAAGTACCTAAATGGTAATCTCCAGACTGCTGGGATAGAAATACTCCTGCATAGAAATCCTAAGCATTTATTGGATTTCGGATTATTGTTTTAGTATTCTTACATTGTCATCAAGGCAGATAATCATTAACTATACATATTTTTTTAGCTTAAGCGATCAAATAGGATATTTTATGCATCAAAGAATAATGTCTCAGACATTGGTTACCAATTGATAAAATCAAAGGGTAGAATATTAGAAGAGACCCTCAAAAATCCTAGGACAATCTAATGTGACTATGGAATTATTTTTCTCTTCCTTGGGGAACAAAAGGAAGTTAATAGAGCATAACCATTGTTTGTAAGCTATTTACAAGAAGATCTATGTGCCTCCTTTCCAGAAGATAAATACACTGAGGGAGGAGAAAATACAACTCCTGCCACAAACCTTGCTCAAAGCTCTTTGTTAGATGATGTGCTGACTTACTTCCTATGGTTCTTCTAGAGGAGAGAAAGAATCTCATCTCCCATTGTCCTGAATGAATTAAGAGAATTATTGTTGACAGACACAATGGACCCAAAATTTCTGCTCTGAATAAAGTCTAAAGAAAAGAATCAGACCACCTTCCCATTACTACTGTTCTCTCCTGAAACAGCCACTGCATTTCTGCCCAAGATGTGAGAACTAAGAGTAAAACCTTTTTACTATATCCCATTACCAAACAAGATCTGCAACCTTGAGTTCCAGGGTTATTCAGATCTTTAAATCTCAGTTTTGTTGGACAACTGGAAGCAAGGTAGACAAAATAAGATTATTTCTTAGCATTGTATTTGATAGCAAAGATAGGGTCAACAAAATGTTTTGACTTAAGAGTCCTAAATTGTCCATCTCATTGCAAGGAAAACAATATCAATAATTTCTAACCCTGGCTTCAAGAGACATCCTCTAATTTGGGGAAAGTTCTATGATACTTTATTCAGTGGTCGACTGGGCAAATAACTTCTAAGCTTCCTTGCAACTCCAGAGCATTACACAAGTGCTTATTACGTAGCTGGCTCCTTATATAGCACTGAAATAATATCTCATGCAAATGTTCAAAGGAAGGGAAAGGAGATACAATGAGAATACTTTTAGCATTCCCAAAAAGGAAAAGCTGATCTTTCTCATCTGATGTGCAGACACTGGACAGAACTAGGCCACTTGTTAACTTTTCAGCAAGAATCCTAACTATGTTTAAGAGCTGCCACTGTTGTTGTTGGTAGTTCTGACCCCCCTTTAAAAATACATATAGAACTTTGATAGGTAATTCAAACCTGAAAACAATTTGTAAAATACGTCAGGTGTTTTATACTACTGAATATTAAGCAGACACCAAGCTGCTCAAATGAAGTTAAAAGGGGAAAATATATCTAGCTTATTAGCTTTTCTCAGCCATCCCCATTATGGCCAAAAATTCTTCAGGAAAATAATAGAAGACAAAAGCTAGTTTGAAACTAATGTCACAGGGAAAAACGGTCCTAAACTCTAAATAATTTGAGTTCTAAAAGAAAAATAATGAAGCCACTAGATTAAAAGCAATATCAATTTTAAAAGATAGAAATGCAGTGGGGACTACTCTGCATTTAAAATGACTAAACTCTTTCATTTAATGCAAGCCAGGTATGATGTTTACCAAACCGTTAGAAGTTGCTGGAATATATGAAATCCTAAGGAGTCCAATAACACACACTGTGTGATGAATCAACAATGCTTCTGAACATAAAACAACAGAGACAACAAAAATTTGAGATTTGAAATCTTAGAAAATGAGATCTGACATCTTTGGTAGAAGTGCTTGTACTAATAATGGCACTTTAAAGTTTATATTAAAGAGAAAATAAGCAAATCCATGTTCTTTTGGAATGCATATGCCCATTAAGAGAAGCTAACAAGCTGACTGCAGCAAATCGTACATAAATGGCATCTATCCCAAAGTCAGGCTGAGGAGTGTTTATGGCTTCCTGTCTCCCAGTCACATGAAGTTGCCTTGGTGACTATCTGTCTCGTACTGGTTTGCTCTCCAAAAATACAACAAGCCAGACGCCTGTGGGTTTGGGTGTGTCTAACTGAGCTACACTGAGCACCAAATGACCTGGAAATGTTTAATCCAGCTTTTGTCAGAACAAATTACTGGGATGTTCTCATGCCCTTTAGGGACTAATTTATGATTGAATCCCAAGTCCTGTGCAACACTATGGGCCAAGGCTGATGCCCTCCTTCCCCCCTGCATGCAGAGTCTCTGGGTATGGTGCTCTGATATGAAGAAGATCCACTCAAAAATGGTAGGACAAATAAGAGGATGGCCACATGAAATACTGCGAGGGTCCTGGAGAGAGGTGTGCATTTTGCGCTTTTTGCTCCTCAGAGAGCCCTTTTCTGGGAAGAGAGCCTCGGTATGCTATCTACAAATTGCCCTGTGACGTATTGCCAAAGAGACGATATAACATGTGCTATGGACTGAATGTTGATGCCCCCCCCAAAAAATTCAGGTCTTGAAACCCTACCTCACAATGGGATGGTATTAGGAAGTGGAGTCTTTGGTGGGGGGGTCACTAGAATTAGGTGAGGCCATGAGAGCGCAGCCCTCATGAATGGGATTAGTGCCATTATAGAGTCAGGAGAGAGCTTGCCCCTCCCTCTGCTCGTGTAAGGCTATACCAAGAAGACAGCAGTCTGCAATCAACCTGAGCCTGACATGCTGGTCCCTGATCTTGGACTTCCAGCCTCCTGAACTGTGAGAACTAAATTTCTGTAGTTCATAAGCCACCCAGTCTATGGTACTCTGCCATAGCAGCTGGAACTAAGACACCATGCCCTGGCAGTGAGCACTAACCTAGCAACTCTAATATTTTCAGTATCAAATTATTCCCATTTCATAAACACTTCACTAGGGTGCAGGACTTGCAGAAAGAAACTCGAAGATCAGGTCTGAGCTCGGTATATATTGATGTCAGGTGAGGGAGGCTCGGCCCCACTGAGCTCCCTCTCAACTGCCCGCCCTGCCACAGGGCCCTGAAGGGGCACAGGCTGCAGGGTATAAGCGGCTCAGTGGGTGTCTCCAGATGACACCTTCTCTGCACTCAGACCTCTCACTCGGTCTCATGGACTCACCCGTCTTGCACACTCCTTACTTTGTTATCACTCTCCTTTTGGATTTTGGATGCAGAGTGTTTAGTATGATATTCTTCAGTTTCAGGGTCTTCTATCATCATCAATCCATGCAAAGTCCTTCTCTTGTTTTATTTCTGTGTTTTATTATTTCTGTATTTTTCCCCATCATAACCTATCCACACACTTTTCTTCCCCCTGCCCCATAGGCATTAATTCTAATGTGTTTAATATATATCCTTGGATCTCTATGGGTCTTGGAAAGATATGTGACTGTGATTTCAATTTATATGAATGGTATTGAATTACATCTCATTCGGTTTCCTCCTCTGCATCTACATAGGTACAGTGTCGTTACCTCTGACTGCTATGGAGTATTCCACTATTTGCATCCACTGCTTATTACTAAGTACAGTCATATTGCTCTGCAGAGATTGCTCCTTTACATTCCCAGGAGAGATGCATGAGAATTTCTGTTTGCCCACACTTGGTTTTATCCAACTTTTATCCAACTTTCTAACTTTTACCAATCTGATGGTTGTAAAGTGGGTCTTATTACTGTTTCCATATGCATTTCTCTGATTGCTACTAAAATTGGACATCTCTTCACATACTTGATACCCATTTACATTTCTCTTTCTGTGGGTTTCCTACTCATTTCTTTTGACCATTTTTTGTTTATTGATGTGTTCATTGTATGTCTTAGATATTAATCCCTTGTTAATATGCAGCATATATCTTCTTCAGGATGGTAGCAGAGTTCCGAGAGAGCACAGAAGTATACAAGGCTTCCTGGAGCTTTGGCTCAGAACTGGTACAGTATCACTTTTTGCTACATTCTAATGGCCAAAGTAAGTCACAAAGCCAATGCAGATTCAAGGGATGGGGAAATAGACTCCGCCTCTTGATTAAATGAGCTACAAATTCACATTGCAAAGGGCACAGACACAGGGAGGAAAGGAAAATCAGGATCAGTTTTGCAATCAATCTACCACTCGTTTCAGTTATCTATTGGTTTATAACAAAGCACCCCCAAAATTTCGTGGCTTACAATGACAATTCATTATTATCTCTTCTCGTTCTGTACGGTGGCCAGATTTATATGAGAAGTTCTCAGTTGGGGTCTCTAATGCAGTTACTGGAGTTGGATGATGGATGGCTGGGACTGGAGTGGTCTGAAGGCTCAGCTGGGCTAGACATTCAAGACGATTCCTTTCCTCCCATGTCTGGTGCCTCAGCTGAGATGACTGAAATAGCTGGGGACTTCCTTCCACGTGGCTTCTCCATGTTGCTAGCATGGACAGTCTCAGCATGCCTTCTCAAGTTATTCACACTTCTTACACGGCTGCTCATTTTCACCAGAGAAAGCATTCCAAGAGATCAGAGCAGAAGCTTCAAGGCTTCTTCTCACCTAGCTTCAAAAGTCACACAGTGTCTCTTCCAGAAAATTCTATTGGTTACACAGGGCCAGCCCAGGTTCAGTAGAGAAGGGGGCTGCACAAAGTTGTGAATACTGGGCATTTCTGATCACCTATATGTGTAAGTGTGTGCAGTGACATATATGCATGCGATGCAATATCATCTTCACCTTTAGTTCTGAATCTGTAGATTTTTCTTCCATGTCAATAAATATATGTGTACATGACACCGCTTTTTTAGACAATACATTTTACTTATTTATCTATTTCCTGGAGTATTGGGTTTATTTTTATTCTTCCAGAATGTATAATTCTTTCAACTGTGTTGTCAGAGTGGACACTTCTGAGGCCTCGTGTGAAATGACCTGGAAAGAATATCTTTATTGCATACTCACTTTTAATTTTTTGACATTTCCTCCCTTCAATACTTTGTGTCTAGTGTTGCTATTAAAACACTTCTTCTCTAGGGTCATTAGACAAGTTTCCTTTGTCTTCACTTTTTTTTTTCTAGTTTTGCTCTCCTTTTTGTCAGTCTAGGCTCAGTTATTACCCACTTCATCCACCCCCTCCCAATGTACTCATCAAGTGATGCTGTCTCTAAAGGAACTTCCAGGCATTGCTCTTTCTCAGTAGCTGCATCAGTGATAATCCAGTTCTTGAAGTGGAGAGCAAGGAAAGCAGGGAAACTTCAGGGTCCAGTTCAAGGCTGCACTTGCTTTCATCCATGCATCCTGCCAGACCACAGTGCTTGATACTATCTTGCAGCCTCCAGCTAAGGGGCTGGCCCTGCCATTGCCCCTCCTCACAGTGGCTTTGGGAAAGGCAATGTCACTCAGGGAGATGTGGGGCACAATGAAAAAACTCCCCTAGGCTACTCTACTCATACTACCTACATCTCCTGCATTCCAAGTTGCCCCTTCCACCCAGCCTCTGTTATTTCCACACCTACCTCTGGCATAAAGAGACTCAACCATCTTCCACTTCCTCAGGCCGTTCTCACAATATTTGTGTTCTGAGATATGGCATTGCCCCTGTGGGCTCCGTGTCATCCTCTGAGCAGAGATCACATTGTTTACCCATCTGATCAGGAGCCACATGTCCAATGTCCCAGACCCTTCACTTCATTTTTAGATAACACATTATTATATTAAAATGCAGTCTTGAAATTAAAATATGCTAAACTTCAGAGCATAATCTTTGAAATAAGTTTTCTCAAACAACTCTACAATTCCGTTAGATATCGCACCTTATAGAATTACCTTGTTTTTTAAAAATGAGGTTAAAATGAATAAATTAGCACACATTATACATGTTTTTTTCTGTTTGATTAATCAATAAGGAATAAAAATGAAAAATTATAAATATATTCATCTTGCTAAAATAAAGGACACTAGTGTTTCCTTACAAATTAATGGATATATTCCATTGTTTCCCTTTTTCCAGGACATTTGACATTCTTTATCAACTGATACATAAAAGAATAGAAAAACAAAGGTTTCTCATGTTGTCCTTTGTACTTCTATATGAATAAATCAGAAGGATAGTCCACTAGAAATTAGTAAATGACTTCAATTATAGAAAGGAAAGGATCTGCCTTACCATTTTGATAGGGCCAAAAGCAAGTGTTTCTTATTTGGGCTCAACCTGTTTCAAACTTTGAAGTCACACACTCGTGAACATTTTAATTGCTTTTTTCCTTTGGTATGTATAAATATAATTATTTTCAGTATGGAATCTTTTTCTTACTCAATTCACGCCAATCACAACCCTCTTATCGTTCAGGGTTTGTTTTGGGGGTTTTTGTTTGTTTGTTTTGTTGTTTGTTTTGCATTTAATACATGGTTTGTCAGGGTCATTATTTTTGCCTCTACTTTGAAGTCTTTTTTACAGATGAAGATACATACCTTTTCCTGATACAGAATTGGGACCAGGTAAACCAAGAACCACATTCTAGTCTTTTTCTCCATATGCTTTTACATATATATATTACATATATATTATGTATATTATTACATATATAATATGATTATATATCTATAATATATATATTATATGTTACATATTGTATTAATTTATCATATATAATTTACATTAATATAATGTTATATATAATATATATATTTACATCTTTAGATTCTAAGAGTCTTGAATGTATAGCAGTACCTTTGCATCTGTTTCTTTTGGATGTTTATTGATGTGAATCAACAATAAAAATCTCACAATCTATTCTATTAGTACATTTTCAACTGGAACCTCACAGGTATAACTGAAAACATTCTTGAACCATCACTTTGGAAATACTTTCTTTCTCACTTAGCTGAGCTTTTGGAAGAACTTCTTAAGTATAAGTTTTGAAGGGAATATTCAAAATTAATAAAGTAGGGGAAGATGGCGGAAGAGTAAGACGCGGAGATCACCTTCCTCTCCACAGATACACCAGAAGTACATCTACGCGTGGAACAACTCCTACGGAGCACCTACTGAACGCTGGCAGAAGACCTCAGACCTCCCAAAAGGCAAGGAACCCCCCACGTACCTGGTTAGGGCAAAAGAAAAAACTAAACAGAGACAAAAGGATAGGGACGGGTCCTGCACCAGCGGGAGAGAGCTGTGAAGGAGGAAAAGTGTCCACACACTAGGAAGCCCCTTCGCGGGTGGAGACTTCGGGAGGCGGAGTGGGGGAGCTTGGGAGCCGCGGAGGAGAGCACAGCAACAGGGGTGCGGAGGGCAAAGCGGACAGATTCCAGCGCAGAGGATCGGGCCGACCGGCACTCACCAGCCGAGAGGCTTGTCTACTCGCCCGCCGGGGCGGGCGGGACTGGGAGCTGAGGCTCCGGCTTTTGTCGGAGCGCCGGGAGAGGACTGAGGTTGGCGGCGTGAACACAGCCTGCAGGGCGTTGGTGCGCCGCGGCTGGCCGGGAGAGAGTCCGGGGAGGGGTCTGGACCTGCCGAAGAGGCAAGAGACTTTTACGTCCCTCTTTGTTTCCTGGTGCACGAGGAGAGGGGATTAAGAGCGCTGCTTGAGAGGGCTCCAGGGACGGGCACGAGCCGCGGCTAAGATTGCGGAGCCCAGAGACGGACATGGGACGCTGAGGCCGCTGCTGCTGCCGCCAGGAGGCCTGTGTGCGAGCACAGGTCACTAGCCACACGCCCTTCCGGGGAGCCTGTGCAGCCCGCCACTGCCAGGGTCCCGGGATCCAGGGACGGCTCCCCCGGGAGAGCGCACGGCGCCCTCAGGCTGCAGCGTCACGCCGGCCTCTGCCGCTGCAGGCCCGCCCCGCACTCCGTGACCCTCCCTACCCCCCGGCCTGGGTGAGCCAGAGCCTCCGAATCAGCGGCTCCTTGAACCCCGTCCTGTCTGAGCAAAGAACAGACGCCCTCCGGCGACCTACACTCACAGGCGGGGCCAAATCCAAAGCTGAGCCCCTGGGAACTGTCAGAACAAAGAAGAGAAAGGGAAATCTCTCCCAGCAGCCTCAGAAGCAGCGGATTAAAGCTCCACAATCAACTTGATATACCCTGCATCTGTGGAATACCTGAATAGACAACGAATCATCCCAAATTAAGGAGCCCTGTGGATGAAAGGCTCTTGGTGCTGCAGCCAGGACTCAGTGCTGTGCCTCTGAGGTGGGAGAGCCAACTTCAGGACACTGGTCCACAAGAGGCCTCCCAGCTGCACATAATATCAAACAGCAAAAATCTCGGAGAGATCTCCATCTCAACACCAGCACCCAGCTTCACTCAACGACCAGCAAGCTACAGGGCTGGACATCCTATGCCAAACAACTAGCAAGACAGGAACACAACCCCACCCATTAGCAGAGAGGCTGCCCAAAATCATAGTAAGTCTACAGACACCCCAAAACACACCACCAGACGTGGACCTGCCCACCAGAAAGACAAGATCCAGCCTCATACACCAGAACACAGGCACTAGTACCCTCCACCAGGAAGCCTACACAACCCACTGAACCAACCTTAGCCACTGGGGACAGACACAAAAAACAACAGGAACTACGAACCTTCAGCCTGCAAAAAAGGAGACCCCAAACACAGTAAGATAAGCAAAATGAAAAGACAGAAAAACACACAGCAGATGAAGGAGCAAGATAAAAACCCACCAGACCTAACAAATGAAGAGGAAATAGGCAGTCTACCTGAAAAAGAATTCAGAATAATGATAGTAAGGTTGATCTGAAATCTTGGAGATAGAATGGACAATAGAATGGACAAATTACAAGAATCAGTTAACAAGGACCTAGAAGAACTAAAGATGAAACAAGCAACGATGAACAACACAATAAATGAAATTAAAAGTACTCTAGATGGGATCAATAGCAGAATAACTGAGGCAGAAGAACGGATAAGTGACCTGGAAGATAAAATAGTGGAAATAACTACTGCAGAGCAGAAAAAGAAAAAAGAATCAAAAGAACTGAGGACAGTCTCAGAGACCTCTGGGACAACATTAAACGCACCAACATTCGAATTATAGGGGTTCCAGAAGAAGAAGAGAAAAAGAAAGGGACTGAGAAAATATTTGAAGAGATTATAGTTGAAAACTTCCCTAATATGGGAAAAGAAATAGTTAATCAAGTCCAGGAAGCACAGAGAGTCCCATACAGGATAAATCCAAGGAGAAATACGCCAAGACACATATTAATCAAACTGTCAAAAATTAAATACAAAGAAAACATATTAAAAACAGCAAGGGAAAAACAACAAATAACACACAAGGGAATCCCCATAAGGTTAACAGCTGATCTTTCAGCAGAAACTCTGCAAGCCAGAAGGGAGTGGCAGGACATATTGAAAGTGTTGAAGGAGAAAAACCTGCAACCAAGATTACTTTACCCAGCAAGGATCTCATTCAGATTTGATGGAGAAATTAAAACCTTTACAGACAAGCAAAAGCTGAGAGAGTTCAGCACCACCAAACCAGCTCTACAACAACTGCTAAAGGAACTTCTCTAGGCAAGAAACACAAAAGAAGGAAAGGACCTACAATAATGAACCCAAAACAATTAAGAAAATGGGAATAGGAACACACATATCGATAATTACCTTAAATGTAAATGGACTAAATGCTCCCACCAAAAGACACAGATTGGCTGAATGGACACAAAAACAAGACCCATATATTTGCTGTCTACAAGAGACCCACTTCAGACCTAGAGACACATACAGACTGAAAGTAAGGGGATGGAAAAAGGTATTTCATGCAAATGGAAACCAAAAGAAAGCTGGAGTAGCAATTCTCATATCAGACAAAATAGACTTTAAAACAAAGACTATTAGAAGAGACAAAGAAGGACACTACATAATGATCAAGGGATCGATCCAAGAGGAAGATATAACAATTGTAAATATTCATGCACCCAACTTAGGTGCACCTCAATACATAAGGCAAATACTTACAACCATAAAAGGGGAAATCAACAGTAACACATTCATAGTAGGGGACTTTAACACCCCACTTTCACCAATGGACAGATCATCCAAAATGAAAATAAATAAGGAAACACAAGCTTTAAATGATACATTAAACGAGATGGAGTTAATTGATATTTATAGGACATTCCATCCAAAAACAACAGAATACACATTTTTCTCAAGTGCTCATGGAACATTCTCCAGGATAGATCATATCTTGGGTCACAAAACAAGCCTTAGTAAATTTAAGAAAATTGAAATTGTATCAAGTATCTTTTCTGACCACAATGCCATGAGACTAGATATCAATTACAGGAAAAGATCTGTAAAAAATACAAACACATGGAGGCTAAACAATACACTACTTAATAATGAAGTGACCACTGAAGAAATCAAAGAGGAAATCAAAAAATACCTAGAAACAAATGACAATGGAGACACAACGACCCAAAACCTGTGGGATGCAGCAAAAGCAGTTCTAAGGGGGAAGTTTATAGCAATACAAGCCCACCTTAAGAAGCAGGAAACATCTCGAATAAACAACCTAACCTTGCACCTCAAGCAATTAGAGAAAGAAGAACAAAAAAACCCCAAAGCTAGCAGAAGGAAAGAAATCATAAAAATCAGATCAGAAATAAATGAAAAAGAAATGAAGGAAACAATAGCAAAGATCAATAAAACTAAAAGCTGGTTCTTTGAGAAGATAAACAAAATAGATAAACCACTAGCCAGACTCATCAAGAAAAAAAGGGAGAAGACTCAAATCAATAGAATTAGAAATGAAAAAGGAGAGGTAACAACTGACACTGCAGAAATAAAAGAGATCATGAGAGATTACTACAAGCAACTCTATGCCAATAAATGGACAATCTGGAAGAAATGGACAAATTCTTGGAAATGCACAACCTGCCAAGACTGAATCAGGAAGAAATAGAAAATATGAACAGACCAATCACAAGCACTGAAATTGAAACTGTGATTAAAAATCTTCCAACAAAGAAAAGCCCAGGACCAGATGGCTTCACAGGCGAATTCTATCAAACATTTAGAGAAGAGCTAACACCTATCCTTCTCAAACTCTTCCAAAATATAGCAGAGGGAGGAACACTCCCAAACTCCTTCTACGAGGCCACCATCACCTTGATACCAAAACCAGACAAGGATGTCACAAAGAAAGAAAACTACAGGCCAATATCACTGATGAACATAGATGCAAAAATCCTCAACAAAATACTAGCAAACAGAATCCAACAGCACATTAAAGGATCATACACCATGATCAAGTGGGGTTTATTCCAGGAATGCAAGGATTCTTCAATATACGCAAATCTATCAATGTGATAAACCATATTAACAAACTGAAGGAGAAAAACCATATGATCATCTCAATAGATGCAGAGAAAGCTTTTGACAAAATTCAACACCCATTTATGATAAAAACCCTCCAGAAAGTAGGCATAGAGGGAACTTTCCTCAACATAATAAAGGCCATATATGACAAGCCCACAGCAAACATCATCCTCAATGGTGAAAAACTGAAAGCATTTCCACTAAGATCAGGAACAAGACAAGGTTGCCCACTCTCACCACTCTTATTCAACATAGTTTTGGAAGTTTTAGCCACAGTGATCAGAGAAGAAAAGGAAATAAAAGGAATCCAAATCGGAAAAGAAGAAGTAAAGCTGTCACTGTTTGCAGATGACATGATCCTATACATAGAGAACCCTAAAGATGCTACCAGAAAACTACTAGAGCTAATCAATGAATTTGGTAAAGTGGCAGGATACAAAATTAATGCACAGAAATCTCTGGCATTCCTATATACTAATGATGAAAAATCTGAAAGTGAAATCAAGAAAACACTCCCATTTACCATTGCAACAAAAAGAATAAAATATCTAGGAATAAACCTACCTAAGGAGACAAAAGATCTGTATGCAGAAAATTATAAGACACTGATGAAAGAAATTAAAGACGATACAAATAGATGGAGAGATATACCATGTTCTTGGATTGGAAGAATCAACATTGTGAAAATGACTCTACTACCGAAAGCAATCTATAGATTCAATGCAATCCCTATCAAACTACCACTGGCATTTTTCACAGAACTAGAACAAAAAATTTTGCAATTTGTATGGAAACACAAAAGACCCCGAATAGCCAAAGCAATTTTGAGAACGAAAGAAGGAACTGGAGGAATCAGGCTCCCAGACTTCAGACTATACTACAAAGCTACAGTTATCAAGACGGTATGGTACTGGCACAAAAACAGAAAGATAGATCAATGGAACAGGATAGAAAGCCCAGAGATAAACCCACGCACATATGGTCACCTTATCTTTGACAAAGGAGGCAGAAATGTACAGTGGAGAAAGGACAGCCTATTCAATAAGTGGTGCTGGGAAAACTGGACAGCTACATGTAAAGGTATGAAATTAGATCACTCCCTAACACCATACACAAAAATAAGCTCAAAATGGATTAAAGACCTAAATGTAAGGCCAGAAACTATCAAACTCTTAGAGGAAAACATAGGCAGAACACTCTATGACATAAATCACAGCAAGGTCCTTTTTGACCCACCTCCTAGAGAAATGGAAATAAAAACAAGAGTAAACAAATGGGACCTAATGAAACTTAAAAGCTTTTGCGCAGCAAAGGAAACCATAAAGAAGACCAATAGACAACCCTCAGAATGGGAGAAAATATTTGCAAATGAAGCAACTGACAAAGGATTGATCTCCAAAATTTATAAGCAGCTCATGCAGCTTAATAACAAAAAAACAAACAACCCAATCCAAAAATGGGCAGAAGACCTAAATAGACATTTCTCCAAAGAAGATATACAGAGTGCCAACAAACACATGAAAGAATGCTCAACATCACTAATCATGAGAGAAATGCAAATCAAAACTACAATGAGATATCATCTCACACCAGTCAGAACGGCCATCATCAAAAAATCTAGAAACAATAAATGCTGGAGAGGGTGTGGAGAAAAGGGAACCCTCTTACACTGTTGGTGGGAATGTAAATTGATACAGCCACTGTGGAGAACAGTATGGAGGTTCCTTAAAAAGCTACAAATAGAACTACCATATGACCCAGCAATCCCACTACTGGGCATATACCCTGAGAAAACCATAATTCAAAAAGAGTCATGTACCAAAATGTTCATTGCAGCTCTATTTACAATAGCCCGGAGATGGAAACAACCTAAGTGTCCATCATCAGATGAATGGATAAAGAAGATGTGGCACATATATACAATGGAATATTACTCAGCCATAAAAAGAGACGAAATTGAGCTATTTGTAATGAGGTGGATAGACCTAGAGTCTGTCATACAGAGTGAAGTAAGTCAGAAAGAGAGAGACAAATACCGTATGCTAACACATATATATGGAATTTAAAAAAAAAATGTCATGAAAAACCTAGGGGTGAAACAGGAATAAAGACACAGACTTACTAGAGAATGGACTTGAGGTTATGGGGAGGGGGAAGGGTAAACGGTGACAAAGCGATAAAGAGGCATGGACGTATATACACTACCAAACGTAAGGTAAATAGCTAGTGGGAAGCAGCCGCATAGCACAGGGAGATCAGCTCGGTGCTTTGTGACCGCCTGGAGGGGTGGGATAGGGAGGGTGGGAGGGAGGGAGACGCAAGCGGGAAGAGATATGGGAATATATGTATGTATATAACTGATTCATTTTGTTGTGAAGCTGAAGCTAACATACCATTGTAAAGCAATTATACTCCAATAAAGATGTTAAAAAAAATAAAGTAGTTAATTACTATTTATATTCTTTGAACTATTTTCTTTGAAAAATTTGGGTGGATGAAGAGATATTTTCCAAAGCCCACTTTTACTCTTAGCTCCCTGCTTGCTACTCTCCTGGCCTCAGCCAAGCCCATGCCATTCCCATACTTCATCTTAGTGCCTGGAAAACCAGCTGTGTTCTGTGCCCTAGGTCTGTGCCCTGGGAGGGAAGTGAGACACTTAAAGCCTGTAACTGACCGATGTGAAGTGTAGCCATGATGCTCTCATGAACCTTTCTTGATAGCTGAGTATCAACATGCTTACTATTTGGGAGAAGATTGGAGAGAGGCAAGTTCATTCTTGCAAAGAATACAGCATGGCGAATTCAGTTAAATGAGAGGTTGAGAGCAACCATCTGCTTACTGTGTAAAGCAAAAAGCAGACATCTGGGGAGACAGGTGATGGAGTGGAAACAGAGTTGAACTGAAAATCAGGAGGCTTGTGTGATAGCCCCAGCTTTGCCTGTGCTGGCAGCATTGTGACCTTGTGTGAGGTCAATTAACCTCTGAGGACCTCTGCTTTCTCAGCAGCACATCAAGAGTATGAGACTAGATGACACCAAAGTATTTACAAACTCAAAGGATTTTTTCTTGACCCCAATTGACCTCTCCTGCTAATGCAGACACACATCAAACACAACTGTTTGTTCCTAATAGGGATTCAATATGCTAAATGGAATGTCCAGGGGCAACCTAATTAGGCAGGCAGTGGGGCTGTGGATTTATCTGATGTGACTCCAATGCCCTTGAAAAGCGTCCTTTGGTCTGCCCGGCCTTGACCCTAGCTGTCAGAGTGTTAGTGTTCTTTGCTGACTTACGGAGAACAGTAGCTACACTCATGTTGAAACTCGTTGTCACCTATGCAGAATAACATTCTTACTGAGTAGTTAATATACTCTATTCCATGTGCAGAAAGCTTTGGGCTTCAGTTGGTTAGTCTGTAAGCTAAGATAGAGTCATTTTTCCCAAAATTAGTTCCTATAAATATTGGCAATGAACTGAGGCAGTGGCAGAGGGACAAAGGGGAAAGGTCATATCTCAAAGATGAACGGTGACAGGCATCCCTATTCTCACCTCAGATGGCAAGATCAAGAGGTCACTCCCAATACTTCCTGGGGTCCTTTCATTAACTTGAATATTTTCATAAGTAAGAGTTACTTTCTTCTGAACAGGAAGGCATATTAAGTACCATAAGTTCCTGTGTCTTTTTCAGAAATTATTCACTGAGGATGAACGTACCAAATAGGAAAACCGCTGTTAACAAATAGGGCAAGAAATATTACTATGACCCAAGTCATAGGTTCAGAAATTGTATACACATTGCAAAGAAGTAAAATATTGAATTGCAATAACAGGCTCGTCTCATTTTTTTTATTGCCCGAATGGTTGGTGCAATGGAAACAGTGTGATTTCTATACTATATCAATAATTCAATAGTCTGAAGTGGCATTAAGGATAAAAACATTCATTTTGTTAAATTGTTTTACCACAAAATCCATGAACAAAATCAAAGCAAAAGGAGAACATCCTATGAGGATCAGTTTGCTGGAATGAGACTATTGTTTATTAATATAAATAATCTGTTAAAATAAATCCCTATTCAAAACAGTAGCACGCATCCCTTTCTCTCATTCTCCCTACATTTGACTCTCAAACTGAAATTAAGTGGTAACTTGGTTCTATTTTAGAATGATCTAAAGATACACATTTTTGGATACATTATAAAACCTTTCTTCTAGTTATTAATGGTATGTTTAATTCAAGTAAGAGCTTTTCTATCAAGTATATTTTTAAAATCTACTGTGTCTATACTTTATTGTCTTTTTTTTCCAACTCTTATTATCAGAACTGTTTTGCTTCATCAATAGTCATTTACTGAAACCACTATGTGCTAGAATGATTTAGTTTTCTTCATTCTAATGGAGGCCTAGGTGTCATATAATTATGGGTCCTTCATTAGTAGTATTGCTTCTTCCTAACTCTTTTCATTGCCTTCTCCCTGATTACTTGAATCTTCAGGTTAATTGAGATTTCTCTGTACTGATGAATTGGCATCAGTCCATGGGCTATTCTAAATAGACCAGAAAAGAGAATCCTGCCTTTTCAACTATACACTAGTTGAAGCCAAAGGATGGGGAATGTTTCTTTAAGGACTCCTCAAGCAGCTACAGTGGAAATGACAGGATGGCCGTTTCTATCCGAAGTCCTCCAAAAATTCCCATGCCATCAGTGTTAGGAGAAGGTAGGTAACACTGTAATGACTAACAACCACAATGCCACATACATTTATTTCTTGCTCATGTCACATGAGAAAGGCAGGTCAATGAGGGGCTCTGCAGCACACCATAGCAGGGAGACTCAGACTGAAATAGGCCTCTCTATTCCCGGGACTATTCTATTGGAAATATGTGACCTTCTCAGTCTCTGCAACAGAAAAAGAGAGTACTGGAGTGACTTGCACTTGGCAGTTAAATGCTTTGACCCACAAGTAACATGCCACTTCCATTCACAGCAAATGGCCAGAACTAATTACTTCCCCCTGCCTATCTGCCTAACTGTAATCCTCCTGTGTACCTGGAGGAAAAATAGGCAGGATATGAGTAAGCACTCAGGGTCTTTATGACACCACTCATGGATCAATGAATGCAGGATAAAGGCTTTGGGCTGGGGTGGCCAAATGGACAATTTCCCCATGCCCTCACCTGGTGCCATTTTTTCCCCATATGACACTTATTGTAACGCAGAAGAGGGAGGCCCACAAGAGTCTCATATCCATATAAGGAGCACAGCCACTAGTATTGACAGGAAGCCATTTGAGAGATTTGGCTCTTTTATCAGATGCCTGAAGATAAATGATGATTAGAAAAAAGATGGTTTACATAAACAATAGATGCCAGCTAAGGATACAACGTCCCATTTTCACCCATATAGTGGTCCACATAAGCCACCTCACCATCCACACACAGAGAATTTAGATGAGATTTGAGGGAGAAAGGGAGAGATCCTGAATTTATTTGAGGATATCCCAGAAGTCACCAGTCCTGCATTATCCAAGATTATGTTTCGGCTACAAGTGGACTGAAGGTTCAAGATCGATGTTACATCATTCTGGGTAAAATCATACCCTCAACCATGGTTTGCAAGTATCATGACTGGTACATGATAATGAGTTAGTAAAATAACTAAGGCGTTATAGAAAGACATATTAGTTAGGTGTGGAACATCTTGGATGAGAAAAGTGAAAAAAAATGGGAACCCTGACACACAGGCAGAAAACAGGTGTTCCTGGACTAAGTAAGTAAAAAGTAGGTAAGAAAGATTTGACCAAGCAGGGAATTATATTTAGTCTCCTCCAATTTTAATTTAATTTGTTTTGCCTCAGTGCTTTTTTAGGATAAGAATCGGGGCTTGATGGAAAGGAAGAAGTCAAATTATCTCTGTTTGCAGATGATACGATCATATATAGAGAGAATCCTGAAGACTCCACCAAAAAACTATTAGGACTAATAAACAAATTCAGTAGTGTTGTAGGATCCAGAATCAACATGCAAAAATCAGTTGTGTTCCTGTACACTAACAGTAAATTATCTGAGAAGTAAATTAAGAAAACAGTCCCATTTAAAATAGTATCAAAAATAATAAAGTATAGGGCTTCCCTGGTGGCGCAGTGGTTGAGAGTCCGCCTGCCGATGCGGGGACACGGGTTCGTGCCCCGGTCTGGGAGGATCCCACATGCCGTGGAGCGGCTGGGCCCGTGAGCCATGGCCGCTGAGCCTGCGCATCCGGAGCCTGTGCTCCACAACAGGAGAGGCCACAGCAGTGAGAGGCCCACGTACAGAAAAAAAATAAAATAAAAAAAAATAATAATAAAGTACTTAGAAAGAAATTTAACCAAGTAGTGAAAGATCTGTGCACTGTAAACTATAAAACATTAATAAAAGAAATTGAAGATGACACAATTAAATGGAAAGTTATCCTGTGTTCACAGATTGGAAGAATTAATATTGTTAAAATGTCCATACTACCCAAAGTGACCTACAGATCCAATGCAATACTTATCAAAATTTCAATGGCATTTTTCACAGAAATAGAACGAAAAGTCCTAAAATTCATATGGAAAAACAAAAGACCCAAATAGCTCAAGTAATCTTGAGAAAGAACAAAGCTAGAGGCATCACAGTTCCTGATTTCAAATTTTATTACAAAGCTATCAAAACAGTATGGTACTGGCATTAAAACAGGCACATAGATCAGTGGAACAGAGTAGAGGGCCTAGAAATAAACCCATACATATATGGTCAACTAATCTTTGACAGGGTGACAAGAATACATAATGGGGAAAGGACAGTCTCTTCAATAAATGCAGTGACCACATGCAAAAGAATGAAATTGCCCATCATTCTCAAAAATTAACTAAAATGGATTAAAGACTTAAACCTAAGACCTGAAACTGTAAAATTCCTAGAAGAAAACAGAGGGCAAGCTCCTTGACTATAATTTTTTTAGTCTTGACAATAATTTTCTGATTTGACACCAAAAGCACAGGCACCAAAACCAAAAATAAACAAGTGAGACTACATCAAACTAAAAATCTTCTGCCTAGTAAAGGAAATCATCAACAAAATTAAAAGAATAGGAGAAAATATTTACAAACCATGTATCTGAGAAGACATTAATTTCCAAAATATATAAGGAACTGTGACAACTCAATAACAATGGCAACATTAAAACAAATAACCCAGCTGATAAAATGGGCAAAGAACTTGAACTGACCTTTCTCCAAAGAAGACATACCAATAGCCAACGGGTATATGAAAAGGCACTCAACGTCACTAATCATCAGGGAAATGCAAATCAGAACCATGAGCAGTTATCTCATCACACCTGTTAGGATGGCTATTATTGAAAAAAAAAAAAAGATAAGTGTCGGCAAAGATGTGGAGAAAAGGGAACTCTTGTACACTGTTGATGGGAGTGTAAATTGGTACAGCCACTATGGAAAACAGAATGAAGTTTCCTCAAAAATTAAAAACTGAACTACCATATAATCCAGCAACCCCATTTCTGGGTGTATATCCAAAAGAATTGAAATCAGGGTCTTGAAGTGATACCTGTACTCTCGTGTTCACTGCAGCATTATTCACAATAACCAAGATATGGAAACAACCTAAATATCCAGAAACAGATGAATAGATAAAGAAGATGTGGTACATACACACAATGGAATATTATTGAGCCTTAGAAAGAGGAAATTCTATCATTAGAGAAATGTAAATCAAAACCACAATGAGGTATCACCTCACACCAGTCAGAATGGCCATCATCAAAAAATCTACAAACAACAAATGCTGGAGAGGGTGTGGAGAAAAGGAAACGCTCCTGCACTATTGGTGGGAATGTAAATTGATACAGCCACCGTGGAGAACAGTATGGAGGTTCCTTAGAAAACCAAAAATAGAACTACCATACAACCCAGCAATCCCACTACTGGGCATATACCCTGAGAAACCATAATTCAAAAAGAATCATGTACCACAATGTTCATTGCAGCTCTATTTACAAGAGCCATGACATGGAAGCAACCTAAATGTCCACTGACAGACGAATGGATAAAGAAGATGTGGCACATATATACAACAGAATATTACTCAGCCATAAAAAAAAATGAAATTGAGTTATTTGTAATGAGGTGGATAGACCTAGAGTCTGTCATACAGAATGAAGTAAGTCAGAAAGAGAAAAACAAATACCTTATGCTAACACATATATATGGAATCTAAAAAAAAAAAAAAGGTTATGAAGAATTTAGGGACAGGACAGGAATAAAGATGCAGACATAGAGAATGGACTTGAGGACACAGGGAGGGGGAAGGGTAAGCTGGGATGAAGTGAGAAAGTGACTTGGACATATATACACTACCAAGTGTAAAATAGATAGCTAGTGGGAAACAACCACATATCACAGGGAGATCAGCTCGGTGCTTTGTGACCACCTAGAGGGTTGGGATAGGGAGGGTGAGAGGGAGATGCAAGAGGGAGGGGATATGGGGATATATGTATATGTATAGCTGATTCACTTTGTTGTACAGCAGAAACTAACACACCATTTTAAAGCAATTACACTCCAATAAAGATGTATATATATATAAAGAGGAAATTCTGCCACTTGCAACAACACAGGCAAACTGGAGGACATTATGCTAAGTGAAATAAGCCAGGCGCAGAAGGACAAGTACTACATGATAATACTTATACATGGAATATAAAATAGTCAGACTTATAGAAGCAGAGAGAATAATAGTAGCTGCCAGAGGTTAGGGGAAAGGAAGAAATGGGGACGTGAGGGTAAAGCAGTACAAAGTTTCAGTTATTTAAGATAAATTAAGTTTTGGAGATCTGCTATACAGCATAGTGCCTACAGCTAACAATACTGTATACATAAATAAATACATAAATACTGTATACATAAAATAATCTAAAAGGGTAGATCTTGTGTTCTTACAATAATAATAATGATGATAATAATAATAACAAAGGAAGTGGGAGGAAACTTTGGAAGGTGATGGATATGCCTGTGGCTTTGATGGTGGTGATGATTTCAGGAGCATATACTTATCCCCAAACTCATCTAGTTGTAAAAACTAAATATGCACAGCTTTTTACAGGTCAGTCATACCTCAATAAAATGGTTTTAAAAACAAAGAAAAAGAATTGGGGTCTGAGACAGGTCAGAATTGAGATGAAATTGCCCTATGACTAATTAAAGCATTGTTTTGACTGCATCCTATTAGCCCATTGTTGCCAGAATGACCTTTCTAACCCAAATCCCATCCTTCCATCTACTACATAAAACTTTCATTAGATCACTTTATCCTTGTAGGACAAAGTGCAACTTCTTAGCATAGTGTACTGTTCCCACCTTCCTCTTTATCTTCATGTTCTCCAAACAATCATGGTCTAGTTATGTTGAAAAATCTATAGTTCTCTGTCACACTCTTTTATTTCATATGTCCACATGTTCTGTCCACATGTTCATAAAATGAACACAAGCATCACCACCCCCAGCACTAGTGCTACTAGCACCACCACTACAAGCTCTACCATCACCTTTAATCCATCAATACAGTTACCACCACCACTGCCAGTATCATGTCCACTGGTACTGTCACCACCACCACCACCAGGATCACTTCCACTGCCACCACCAGCAGCCATCTGGCAAAGACCGTCTTCAACTTTTAAGACTTGGTTTTAAGTGTTAGCTATTCTACAATATTATCCTCTGTGCCATCAATGAACACTTGTGTCATCAACATCCTTTCCTAAAATGTGATCATGGAAGCATTTGCCTCCAGATATTAATATCTGTTCCACACAATTACATTTATTAATAGCTGCTTTATGTCATTTGAACTAGGCCTTTAATATGATTTAAAATAATGTTTTTAGAGGACGAACCAAGATGGCAGAGTAGAAGGATGTGCTCTCACTCCCTCTTGCAAGAACACCAGAATCACAACTAGCTTTTGGACAATCATCAACAGGAAGACACTGGAACTCACCAGAAAAGATACCCCACATCCAAAGACAAAGGGGGAGCCACAATGAGATGGTAGGAGGGGCACAATCACAGTAAAATCAAATCCCATAACTGGTGGGTGGGTGACTCACAGACTGGCGAACACTTATACCACAGAAGTCCACCAACTGGAGTGAAGGTTCTGAGCCCCACATCATGGTTCCCAACCTGGGGGCCCGGCAATGGGAGGAGGAATTCCTAGAGAATCAGACATTGAAGCCTAGTGGGAATTGATTGCAGGACTTCAACAGGACTGGGGGAAACAGAGACTCCAAACTTGGAGGGCACACACAAAGTAGTGTGCGCATCAGGACCCAGAGGAAGGAGCAATGACCCCAGGGGAGACTGAATCAGACCTACCTGCCAGTGTTGGAGGGTCTCCTGCCGAGGTGGGGGGTGGCAGTGGCTCACCTTGGGGACAAGGACACTGGCAGCAGAAGTTCTGGAAAGTACTCCTTGGTGTGAGCCCCCCCAGAGTCTGCCATTAGCCCCAGCAAAGAGCCCCGGTAGGCTCCAGTGTTGGGTTGCATCAGGCAAAACAACCAACAGGGAGGGAACCCGCACCCCCCATAAGCAGTCAAGTGGATTAAAGTTTCACTGAGCTCTTTCCACCAGAGCAACAGTCAGCTCTACCCACAACCAGTCCCTCCCATCAAGCCTCTCAGATAGCCTCATCCACCAGAGGGAAGACAGCAGAAGCAAGAAGAACTACAATCCTGCAGCCTGTGGAAAAAAACCACATTCACAGAAATATAGACAAGATGAAAAGGCAGAGGGCTACGTACCAGATGGAGGAACAAAATAAAACCCCAGAAAAACAACTAAATGAAGTGGAGATAGGCAACCTTCCAGAAAAAGAATTCAGAATAATGATAGTGAAGAGGATCTAGGGCCTCAGAAAAAGAATGGAGGCAAAGATCGAGAAGATGCAAGAAATGTTTAACAAAGACCTAGAAGAATTAAAGAACAAACAAACAGAGATGAACAATACAATAACTGAAATAAAACTACATGAGAAGGAATCAATAGCAGAATAACTGAGGCAGAAGAATGGATATGTGACCTGGAAGACAGAATGGTGGAATTTATTGCTGTGGAACACAATAAAAAAAAAAGAATGAAAAGAAATGAAGACAGCCTAAGAGACTTCTGGGACAACATTAAACGCAGCAACATTCGCATTATAGGGGTCCCAGAAGGCGAGGAAGGAGAGAAAGGACCCGAGAAAATATTTGAAGAGATTATAGTCGAAACTCCCCTAACATGGGAAAGGACATAGCCACCCAAGTCCAGGAAGCGCAGCGAGTACCATACAGGATAAACCCAAGGAGAAACATGCCGAGACACATAGTAATCAAATTGGCAAATATTAAAGACAAAGAAAAATTATTGAAAGCAGCAAGAGAAAATCAAAAAATAACATACAAGGGCTTCCCTGGTGGTGCAGTGGTTGAGAGTTCGCCTGCTGATGCAGGGGACACAGGTTCGTGCCCTGGTCCGGGAAGATCCCACATGCCGTGGAGCGGCTGGGCCCGTGGGCCATGGCCACTGAGCCTCCACGTCCGGAGCCTGTGTTCCACAGCGGGAGAGGCCACAACAGTGAGAGGCCCGCGTACCACACACACAAAAAAATAATAAAATAACATACAAGGGAAGTCCCGTAAGGTTAACAGCTGATTTCTCAGCAGAAACTCTACAAGCCAGAAGGAAGTGGCATGATACACTTAAAGTGATGAAAGGGAAGAATCTATAACCAAGATTACTCTACCCGGCAAGGATCTCATTCAGATTCGTTGGAGAAATCAAAAGCTTTACGGAAAAGCAAAAGCTAAGAGAATTCAGCACCACCAAACCAGCTCTACAACAAATGCTAAAGGAAACACAAGAGAAGAAAAGGACCTACAAAAACAAACCCAAAACAATTAAGGAAATGGTCACAGGAACATATATATTGATAATTACCTTAAACGTGAATGGATTAAATGCCCCAACTGAAAGACACAGCCTTGCTGAATGGATACAAAAACAGGACCCATATATATGCTGCCTACAAGAGACCCACTTCAGACCTAGGGACACATACAGACTGAAAGTGAGGGGGTGGAAAAAGATATTCCATGCAAATGGAAATCAAAAGAAAGCTGGAGTAGCAATACTCATATCAGATAAAATAGAGTTTAAAATAAGGAATGTTACAAGAGACAAGGAAGGCCACTACATAATGATCAAGGGATCAATCCACAAAGAAGATATAACAATTATAAATTACATGCTCCCAACATAGGAGCACCTCAATATACAAGGCAATTGCTGACAGCTATAAAAGAGGAAATCAACAGTAACACAATAAGAGTGGGGGACTATAACACCTCACTTACACCAATGGACAGATCATCCAAGTTGAAAATAAATAAGGAAACAGAAGATTTAAATGACACAATAGACCACATTGATTTAGTTGATATTTATAGGACATTCCATCCAAAAACAGCTGATTACACTTTCTTCTCAAGTGTGCATGGAACATTCTCCAGGATAGATCACATCTTCGGTCACAAATCAGGCCTCAGTAAATTTAAGAAAACTGAAATCATATCAAGCATCTTTTCTAACCACAACACTATGAGATTACAAATGAATCGCAGGTAAAAAAATGTAAAAAACACAAACACAAGGAGGCTAAACACTACATTACTAAATAACCAAGAGATCACTGAAGAAATCAAAGAGGAAATCAAAAAATACCTAGAGACAAATGACAATGAAAACACGATGATCCAAAACCTATGGGATGCAGCAAAAGCAGTTCTAAGAGGGAAGTTTATAGCAATACAAGCCTACCTCAAGAAACAAGAAAAATCTCAAGTAAACAATCTAACCTTACACCTAAAGGAACTAGAGAAAGAAGAACAAACAAAACCCAAAGTTGGCAGAAGCAAAGTAATCATAAAGATCAGAGCAGAAATAAATGAAATAGAAACAAAGAACACAATAGCAAAGATCAATAAAACTAAAAGCTGCTTCTTTGAGAAGATAAACAAAATTGATAAACCATTAGCTAGACTCATCAAGAAAAAGAGGGAAGGACTCAAATCAATAAAATTAGAAATGAAAATGGAGAAGTTAAAACAGACAACATAGAAATACAAAGCATCCTAAGAGACTACTACAAGCAACTCTATGCCAATAAAATGAACAACCTGGAAGAAATGGACAAATTCTTAGAAAGGTAAAACCTTCCAAGACTGAACCAGGAAGAAACAGAAAATATGAACATACCAATCACAAGCACTGAAATTGAAACTGTGAATAAATATCTTCCAACAAACAAAAGCCCAGGAACAGATGGCTTCACAGGTGAATTCTATCAAACATTTAGAGAAGAGCTAACACCCATCCTTCTCAAACTCTTCTAAAAAATTGCAGAGGAAGGAACACTCCCAAACTCATTCTAGGAGGCTACCATCACCCTGATACCAAAACCAGACAAAGATACTACAAAAAAAGAAAATTACAGACCAAAATCACTGATGAATATAGATGCAAAAATCCTTAACAAAATACTAGCAAAGAGAACCCAACAACACGTTAAAAGGATCATAACCATGATCAAGTGGGATTTATCCCAGGGATGCAAGGATTCTTCAATATAAGCAAATCAATCAAAGTGATACACCATATTAACAAATTGAAGAATAAAAACCATATGATCATCTCAATAGATGCAGAAAAAGCTTTTGACAAAATTCAACACCCATTTATGATTAAAAAAAAAAACACTCCAGAAAGTGGGCATAGAGGGAACCTACCTCAACATAATAAAGACCATATACAACAAAAGCAGAGCAAACATCATTCTCAATGGTGAAAAACTGAAAGCATTTCCTCTAAGATCAGGAACGAGACAAGGATGTCCACTTTCACCACTATTATTCAACATAGTTTTGGAAGTCCTAGCCACGGCAATCAGAGAAGAAAAAGAAATAAAAGGAATACAAATTGGAAAAGAAGTAAAACTGTCACTGTTTGCAGATGACATGATATTATACATAGAGAATCCTAAAAATGCCACCAGAAAACTACTAGAGCTAATCAATGAATTTGGTAAAGTTGCACAGAAATTTCTCGCATTCCTATACACTGATGATGAAAAATCTGAAAGAGAAATTATGGAAACACTCCCATTTACCATTGCAATAAAAAGAATAAAATACCTAGGAATAAACCTACCTGGGGAGACAAAAGACCTGTATGCAGAAAACTGTAAGGCACTAATGAAAGAAATTAAAGATGATACCAACAGATGGAGAGATATACCATGTTCTTGGATTGGAAAAATCAATATTGTGAAAATGACTATACTACCCAAAGCAATCTATAGATTCAATGCAATCCTTATCAAGTTACCTATGGCATTTTTTATGGAACTAGTGCAAATCAGCTTAAAATTTGTATGGAGACACAAATGACCCCAAATAGCCAAAGCAGTCTTGAAGCAAAAAAACGGAGCTGGAGGAATCAGACTCCCTGACTTCAGACTCTACTACAAAGCTACAATAATCAAGACAATATGGTACTGGCACAAAAACAGAAACATAGATCAATGGAACAAGATAGAAAGCTCAGAAATAAACCCATGCACCTATGGTCAACTAATCTATGACAAAGGAGGCAAAGATATACAATGGAGAAAAGACTGTCTCTTCAATAAGTTGTGTTGGGAAAACTGAACAGCTACATGTAAAAGAATTAAATTAGAACACTCCCTAACACCGTACACAAAAATGAACTCAAAATGGATTAGAGACCTAAATGTAAGACAAGACACTATAAAACTCTTAGAGGAAAACATTGGAAGGACAATCTTTGATATAAATCACAGCAAGATGTTTTTTGACCCACCACCTAGAGTAATAGAAATAAAAACAAAAATAAACAAATGAGACCTAATGAAACTTGAAAGCTTTTGCACAGCAAAGGAAACCATAAACAAGACAAAAAGACAACCCTCAGAATGGGAGAAAATATTTGCAACTGAATCAACAGACAAAGGATTAATCTCCAAAATATATAAACAGCTCATGCAGCTCAATATTAAAGAAACAAGCAACCCAATTCAAAAATGGGCAGAAGACCTAAATGGACATTTCTCCAAAGAAGATATACAGACGGCCAAGAAGCACATGAAAAGCTGCTCAACATCACTAATTATTAGAGAAATGCAAATCAAAACTACCATGAGGTATCAGCTCACACCGGTCAGAATGGCCATCATCAAAAAATCTAGAAACAATAAATGCTGGAGAGGGTGTGGAGAAAAGGGCACACTCTTGCACTATTGGTGGGAATGTAAATTGATACAGCCACTATGGAGAACAGTATGGGGGTTCCTTAAAAAATTAAAAATAGAATTACCATATGACCCAGCAATCCCACTTCTGGGCTTACACCCTGAGAAAACCATAATTCAAAAAAAGTCATGTACCAAAATGTTCATTGCAGCTCTATTTACAATAGCCAGGACATGGAAGCAACCTAAGTGTCTATCAACAGATGAATGGATAAAGAAGATGTGGCACATATATACAACGGAATATTAGTCAGCCATAAAAAGAAACGAAATTGAGGTATTTGTAGTGAGGTGGATGGACCTAGAGTCTGTCATACAGAGTGAAGTAAGTCAGAAAGAGAAAAATAAATATTGTATATATTAACGCATGTATGTGGAATCTAGAAAAATGATACAGATGAACTGGTTTGCAGGGCAGAAGTTGAGACACAGATGTAGAGAACAAACGTATGGACACCAAGGGGGGAAAACCGCGGTGGGGTGGGGATGGTGGTGTGCTGAATTGGGGGATTGGGATTGACATGTATACACTGATGTGTATAAAATTGATGACTAATAAGAACCTGCAGTATAAAAGAACAAACAAAAAAACCACAACTAATACTAAACTTTCTTTGGGTTATTTGTATGGAAATATGTTAATATAAATGTTTCATATATGACATGAAATTTCTAAAAATCTTATACGTACTTTTATAATAAGTCATAATTATAGTTATTACTTTAAAATATGTATCTCAGAAGTAACTAAATTTCCTTGTCAATTGCTTTATTATGAACTTTCATCAAATCTTTAACCATGGTCATTTTTAAGTCTTTTGTCATTACAGACAGTTCTGGGTTTACTGTGATGCTTTTGCAAAAATGTTCCTATAAAAGGGTTTCATCTTCAAGGAATTTATGGAAAAGACTCTGACAAGTACAGGTTTCTGGTAACTGACTATACTGCTGAACTGAATGAATAAGCATTTTCAGAACTCTAATGGAAAACTGATGAATTCATAAAAGTGCTAACAAAAGATCATGCTAAAAAAAATTAATTACATGGGACTGAGTGAACTGATGAGGATGATTATAATTTGGGGGACTTTCTGTTTGAATAAAAAAAAAATCCCACAAGGACTCAGAGGCAAAAAATATACAAATCAATTTTCACTGCAAAGTAAAGGAGCTGTTACAGTGGAGGATTACTGGACTGAATATCAATATTATGACATAGTATGAGTGTGTTTTGTGTTTGGTAATTGCAATCATTGTTGCTTTTGTTGTGGTCATCTATTTACAATGCTTGTTGTCAGTTTATTTATCTCTTGTAAAAATAAAATACAGTGTGTGTGTGTGTGTGTGTGTGTGAATAAAATAAAATAATGTTTTTAGATAGTATAAATAGTAGAAAATATAGTTTTCATGCCTTTGATGTAATAATTATGAACAATTATGATAGATTTACTATCCTTTAAGTAATAATTTTAAACTTGCTGTTTGAGAGTCTTTCTGTGTTGGAATTATTTAGTTATATTTAAACCTAGTCTTTCCTCTATTTTGTGTACTAATATTTAGACTACATCATTGTTTAAGGAGGTTACATTTACATATACACATATACATATGTGTGTATATATACAACTTCCTTAAATAATGATGTAGTCATATAAATATACACACACACGCACAGGCGTGTGTGTTTGTGTGTGTGTGGTTTTTTAGATTTAAGTGGTATAAGTGTGACGTCCTTACGCAGATGAGGGGAGATGGGATTCCGTGCATAAGCAGTGTTACAGACAGAAGGTTTTTTCCCTTAAAATTCATGTGTTGAAACCCTAACCCCCCAATGTGACTGTATTTGGAGAGGCCAGTGAGGTGACAAAGGTTAAATGAGGTCATAAGGGTGGGGACCCAATCCGATAGAACTGGGGCACGTATAAGAGGAAGACACCCTAGAGTTCTTCTCCCTGCCATGTGAGGACACAGCTGGCCAGGAAAAGAGCCCACCAGGACCCAAATTGTCCAGCACCTTGATCTCGGACTTCCTGGCCTCTAAAACTGTGAGAAATAAATTTGGTTTTTAAGCCAAAAAAAAAAAAAAGATTTAACTGTTTATAAAGATGTTTTTTTCTAGCCTTCTTGGTTAGAGGTGAAAAACCAAAAGCAATGTGTAGGTGGATGCTCATGTGGCATGGCACTCTCAATTCTATGCCAAAGGGGAGAAAAGTTGTAAAACCCATGAGATACATTTTCTATTTTTTAAAGCTAAATCTGCAACTTAAGTGTTGAAAAATTTATTCTTTCATCCATTCATGCAAGTAGTATTTGTACAGTGCCTTTTCTGTGCCAGGCACTGAGCATCAGTGGTAAACAAGACTGACACAATCCTCATCCTCCGTGTAGATTCCGTTCTATCAGGGCAAATGGATTTTTTTAAAAAAAGTTAAACAAAATAATTACAACTTGTGTTGAGTACTGTGAAGAAAAGAGGCAGAAAGATAATTCAGGGAGGCCTGTCTGTGAATTGAAAGATGAGAAGGAAATTAGCTAAGCAAAGAAAGGAGGTTAAGGACATTGTAGGCAAAGGGTACAGTATATACAAAGGCCCTGAGGCAGAACAGGGCTTGGCATGTTTGAAGAACTCGGAAGAAACCAAAGCAGAACACAGTAAGATGACAAGACTCAAAAATCTAGGCATGCCCTGGATCTGGCAGAAGATTCTAAGCCAAGGTTGGGAGTTTGGATTTGATGACATGGCCCCAGGATTAAAAGGTTTTCAGCGGGGGGAACATGACCTGATTGATGTTTCCAGATATCCTAGCTTTTGTGAGGAGGCAGTGCTGTTGAGGGGAAAGAGTAAAGCAGGGACAGCAGTTAGGTGGTCCAGACAACAGATGATGGAGGTCTGGCCCACATGGTGCCTATGGAGATAGAGAGGGCAGTAAGGAACTTTTCTGACTTGTCACCAACCCTCAGAACTGTCCTGCCAGTGAAGTGCTGGTATCAGCACAGATGAGTGGCTTCTGTTAACTCATCTAGTCAACTGACAGCTGAGGCCAGATGGAATCCCACAACTGTCTAATTCTCAAGCACAGCTTTTTCTGCTGTACTGCCAGCCTCTTACTGCCCTTGGAGGGCTGCCCGCCCCACATCAATTTTCCTGCTCCTGATTAGAGGCTGAGATACCACTGTTATTGCCAGTAGGGGGATAGCCTTTCCCTTTTTTCCTTTCTTGGAACATAGGTTCCCATCCTAGGGTACCTGTGACCATTCAGCTGGCAGATAAAGATCAGGAGAACGTCCCCCAGATTCCCTCCAGGCTTAGCCACGATGCCTGTCCCCTCTGCCCCCTGCCCTTGTTCAAATACCCCAAACACCACCACACTGAGGGTTCAAGCTTCAAACTATGAATTTTTCAGGGGGACACAATTCAATGCATAACACCGTGTGATGCTTCAAATCTTCCCTTTCTCAATTTATATTATTCCATGATTCTGATTTGTCTCCACATTTCCACTACCCAGGAGCACTGGCAGTGTCAGTGAGGCTTTGCCTGGTACATTTAGTTAGGCTTCAGTAAGAGACAGGATTTCATAACCTCTCAAAACAAGTACCACAATCAATTCAGAGACCAAGGGAGATATCAGAGGCCCAGAACAGGTTAATTTACCCATTCCATATTTCATATGGCTGAAATTTAAGCTGTCTGCTGAGAGGCGCATGAAATCTCTGCAACTTAGGTTTCTCGTGTATTGTTTCACACTTCTCAAATAATGAAGTGGATGTAAGAATTTAGTCTTCAGATCTCATTATCAAAACTGGAAGTGAGTGGGGTGGAGCAGCTCTGGAGTTCTTGCATGTCTACGGTGGGTACAGTGGTTAGCACCTGGGTTCTAGCCCTGCTTCTGCAACATATTAGCTGTGAGACCTTGGCAAGTCACTTCACTCTCCTGAGGCTGCTTCTTGATTTGCAAACAGGGATAATAAAACATCCTCTGAGCATCTGACCAGATTACTGAAAAGGACCAATACCAATGAGGCAACTTAAAATGGTGATGCTGTTATGGTCACACCTGAAATGTCACCCTCTAGAAATGGTTTAAGGTCTTGGTTTCCCAGAATTACCATAAAATCAGCATTCCAGAGCTGCTTAGTAGAAGTAACCAATCTTTTCCACTGGCCTTGTGCATGTGGTTGCTCCCAGTACTTCTTTAACAGATCCTAAATATGATGAGAAGGGATAAAGTGTGTCCCTAAAATCAGAGCTCTGCTCTAAACACAGTCACTTGTCTCAAATGTCACTTAGGAGACTGTTGTCTAGAACTTCATTTAGCCTTTTTCTCTTCAAAGCAAAAGGTTCTTAAAGGATTGACTCTTTAACAGTAGCAAAACAAGCCACTGCTTTGCCTCTTCTAAAAGTTCAGGGTACTTGGACAGGCATGAAGAGAGGAAAAGTTATTAACTTAGACTTTTCCTCTTCCTCTGACTCTAGCTGCCTTGTCTCTTAACCAAACACACTTAAGTAAGCAGTGCACCAAAAATTAGGTAACCAGTCCTAGAAAGGGGATCTTTAACAGGTAGGCAGATACAACCAGTTTAGAAAAACTAGCTGGTATGGGGCAGTAAATTCTGTGTACATACAGAGTAGTGAAGCTTTGAAATGAAACCTGAGATGTTAGCCAAACCTGCAGATAGCCTGCCTGGCTCAGGAGCAAGTGGGCTGCTTGGCAAAGCAAGGGAAAGGAGGGCTGCAAGAGGGAGTGATGGGCTGTGTGGGAACCTCAGGATGTGGCAAGGAAGGGAAAGGGTTGCCAAGGTCCCACTCTGGGTAGCCAGAGCATCTAGTTCAAAAACAAAACAAACAAATCTTAAGAAAGGTCTAAGATAGTCATCAAGCTGTTTAAAGTTTCAGAAGGAAATTCCACTAACAGCTGAGTCATTCCAGAAGTCCAGACTCAGTCTCCAGCCCAGCTCAGGGCCTTTCTGCACACTAGACAATCATTATGGGCTTGTGTTGCCCTAAAATTAACATGTTGAAGTCCTAACCCTCCCCCCCCAGTACCTTAGAATGTGGCCATATTTGGAGATTAGGCCTTTAAAGTAATAATTACAGTTAAATGAAGTTTTGAGGATGGAGTTGTAATTCAATAGGACTGGTTTCCTTATAAGGAGAAGAGGAGACACCAGGGATGCACACACAGAGGAAAGACCACTCGAGGACACAGCAAGGACGCAGCCATCTGTAAGCCGAGGAGAGAAGCCCCAGGAGAAGTCAAACCTGCTAATACCTTGATCTTGGACTTCTAGTCTCCAGAACTGTGAGAAATCAATTTCTATTGTTTAAACCAGCAGTCCCCAAACTTTTTGGCACCACGGACCGGTTTTGTGGAAGACAATTTTTCTATGGCAGGCGGTGGTGTGGGGGGGATGGTTCAGGCAGTAATGTGAGTGATGGGGAGCGATGGGGAGCAATGGGGAGCAGCAGAGGAAGCTTTGCTGGCTCGCCTGCCACTCACCTCCTGCTTGCAGCCCAGTTCCTAACAGGCCATGGACTGGTACTGGTCCGCGGCCTGGGGGTTGGAGACCCCTGGTTTAAACCACCCAGTCTATGGTACTTTGTTATGGCAGTTCTAGTTCTAAGTGTAGTGGGAACTAATTGCAATCCAAAATCCATTAGTACTTTATTTTTTAATAGCTCAATTTACAAGGATTTCAGAATCTGAACCCCCATATTCGCTCTACCCCGGCAGGGAAGAATCAAACCACAGTTAGTCAGGGCATAGAGAAGAGGAGGCAAAGGCCCTATCTGGCCCTTGGGTGTTATGACATTCTTTTGTCCACATTGGTCCTTCAGGTGGGGATCTCTACAAGGCTGCAATGGTCCCATTGGCCTAGATGCACCATTACCTGTTTTTGTTTTCTGGAGTCACACCACCTCCCCTTGACACTGACAGAAAGCAAGACCTGGGACCCTACTCTTATACAGCATACAGAGGATGCTGTCTCCAGTATAACAGGAAGTTCAGTTTCACTATCAACTTTTTTCTGTCTATAACTACAAATATCATTCACTGGGGTAAAATCAGAAGATGGGCCTGATACCGTGAGAAATGGGCTATCATCCTTCCATACCTTAATTATAGCTATAGGCTGGAGTGGTCTAACCTTGCTACTGACAAGCCAGTAGCACTGGCATCACTTGGGAGCCTGTTAGAACTTCAATATCAGGTCCCAACCTAGAATCAGAAACTACAATTTAACCATATCCCCAGGGGATTTTAAAATCCATATTAAAATTTGAATAGCAGCAATATTGCACAATGATTCTCAAATTTTAGCAAGCATCAGAATCGTCTGGAGGGCTTGGTGAAGTACACATGCCTCGACTACACCTCCAGACTCTGACTGTATGGCTGGGGTGGGGCCTGAGGATTTGCATTTCTAACAATCTACCAGGTGACGATGCTGCCAGTTTGGGGACCATGATTTGAGTCAAACTGGTATAGAACATATAAAGATACATTAATGTTTTATAAGTTAAGAGATCTCAAGTAACTTTTTCTGACTATTTCATTATTAGTTGAGGCAAGCCTGTCATACATAACATTTGTGGAGTTCAGGGCAAGAGTACAAAGACACCCATGTACCATTTATATAAATATTTAACAGTTATAAATCAGGATGAAAGAAAAAGGATTTAAAAATATTCTGTCCTCTATCTTGACAGATAACTTTGCATGATGATGTGGAAGATCAGGTTCAAAGGTAGAATTCTCAGGAGTTCTCAGGATCCTCAGAATTCCGTGCCTATCCTCTTCCCAGCCTACCTGCTTTCTCTTCCTAGTCTCGCCCCCTTCCTCAACCTGGGAGAAGACTCAAGAAGTGGGCTCAGGGCCTTTGGACAAGGAATTCCAGCATCTCAGGAATTCAGAGGAATGGGTTCAGAAAGGACACACAGACTCCAGGGTGTCATATCACCTGACCTCGGGGATTCATTGCCTAATGGGGAGGAGGGAGGCCAGAGAAGGACCAAAATGCACAAAACAAAAGCACAGAACACAGAACAGGACTCAACATGGTCAAATCTAAGTGTAGTACAGATTGGAAGGCTTGAGGCAGCCTATGGTTTTCTGATAATATTCTTAGAGTCATAAAACTATTTAGTGCCACCTAGGAAGTCTGCAAGATAAAATATAACAGTTGACCTCCTAAGTTCTGTGACTCTCAGTGTGGTCCCCAGACCAGCAGCATTGTTATGGACTGAATGTTATTGAATGTTTGTGTCCCTCCAAAATTCATATGTTGAACTACTGTGAACAAAATGTCGGTAGAAATATGCACAGTAAAGGCCATGCTGGTGATAGACAGAAATGAGGAAAGGATTATTGGGAAGTGGACAAGAGATGATCCTTTTTATAAAGTGGCAAAGAATTTGGCTCAACTGTGTTCTAGTGTTTTGTGGAAGACTGAACTTGTGAATGATGAAATTAGATATTTGGCTGAGATTTCTAAGCAGAGTGTTGAAGGAATGGCTTGGTTCCTCCTGACTGTTTTTAGTAAAATGTGAGGGCAGAGATTAGTTGAGGAAGGAACTGTTAAGCAAAAAGGAACCAGAACTTGGAGATTTTGAAAATCCTCAGCCAATCCATTTTGCAAAAAATGAGAATGCTTGTTCTGAAAAGAACACTGAATAATCATTTAATAAAGAGATCATGTTGCAGTTCATGGATTTTATCAGTCATCTCTGAAGAAATCAGGAACAGAGGTGGGATTACACTGGCAGAAACACTGTCAGCTGGGATGAAAAGGGCAATGGAAAAAAAATGGGACAGAATGAAAGATGGTCAGACCTCTGGGATTCTATAGAACCGGACAATAGGCATAGAGCTATCCAGCTGCAAACATGTTTTATTCTTCAAGAACAGAGAAAAATGACCCTGAAGATAATTCGGAAATCATCAGGCTACCACCTCTACCATAGACCCAAGGTCAAGGCTGCTTATTCCTTGGCTTCAAAGGGTGGGGCACTCTCAGAGAGCTGTAAGGGTGGTGCCCTCTGAAGCCAAAGGGGTGACGACCCCACTGAGCCATGCGGGTGACACTGCCACCCCAGTCAACCTAGAAGGTAGAGCATCAAACTAAAGAGGATATTCTTGAGTCTTAAAAGCTCATGGAATTTGTCCTGCTAGGTTCCAGATTTGCTTGGGACCCACCATATTTTTCTTCCTTCCAATTTCTCCTTTTGAAATGGAAATGTCGACCCCACCTGTCAACAATACAATGTCCCATCATTGTATTTTGGAAGCTTATCTGGTTTCACAGATTGCCATTGTAGAGGAATTTTGCCTCAGGCTGAATCATATCTCAAGTCTCAGCTGATTTCCATGATATTTAAATAAGACTTTGAACCCTAGACTTTAGAATTGAGGCAGGAATGAGTTAAGATGTTTGGGGGCAGTCGAGATGTCATTTCCCTAAACTGAAGATGCTATTATAATTATCTAATTCACAGAAAGAAAAAATGCACAGCTTCCAGATCCCCCTTTTTCCAGAAGAGAGAAAACTCAAGGAACTCTTGTTGTTCAAGGTTCTACACAGGCATGGGCCCTGATTGGCTTTCATCAGTTTCCTTGCTTCTAGTCTGCACAGGGAAGGGGTGATAGGTGGGGCTGATGAATTCAGAGGTGACCGTAATGGGCCACCGTGGTGGTCAGAGGTTAAACCTTCCTGGAAAAAAAAAAGTTGTATACATATTTTATAGTTTCCAAGCACCCTCAAACAGCTAAAAATCTCCCTGAATCTAGCATTTTACTCAGAGTTCTTACTTCTTGGGAGAGCTGATTTTGTCTCCTAGAAAAGATAGATGAGAATTTGGCCAATGGCCTCAAAGAAACCTGCTATTTTAAGAAGGGGATGTGTATGTGTATCATCAAATTCCTTTCCTGCCCTTCAGAAGTGGCACTTTGCTAGATTCAGGGCATTCCACCTTCGTAAGTGTCTACCTAGGGAAGTCCCCACCCAGGAAGTTTTACCACATAGTCTAAAACCACAGAGTTTGTCAGGCCAGTCAATTGAAGGAAGTCTAGTTGATGAGTCTAGTTGACCACTGGCTAAAAGAGGGACTAGAGAGCTCTGTGGCAGGATTCAGGAAAGAGAAAGCTTGCTTATCTTCCCCAGAATTGGAAGGGCAATGCCTGGCTATTAGAAAAACAAGCACATCCCTGGTGCTAGAAGTGCAGCTGTTGCCATGGCACCCATCCAGCCAAAGTTTCATTTGCTGTGGAGGCTCCACAGAGACCAGGTCCTCAGAGCTGACAGCAACAGTAAGATGCAGCTGCTAATTATATATTAAAGTAACAAGAAAACCCCCTCTGACATGCTGCATATGGTGTCATGTCCTGAGGTAAGCTCTTGGCAAGAACAGAGCTGCCATTGATAAATTCCCCTTGTCTGTCCATTAGAAATGCACAATGCTGGGTCATGTCTGGGGCAACCAAACCCAGTCTACGGAACATTGAGAGTATATACCTCCTTTGCTTGTCCCTACAGTTTACACTGTAAATTCTGCCCCTTTTTACCTTTAGCACATTAGGACACCTTTTATTTTCATGGTATGATCTTGGCATCCATTTATCCAATTCCTTCATTTAACAGATGAGGAAATTCATGTTCAAAGGTGTATATTCCCCTTCCCAAATCACGTAGCTAATAAATGATGGAGGCAGGATTAGAACCCAGGTCTGTCTGATTCCAAATAAAACCCATGTTTTTCCTCATCAATCTGCATTGCTTTCCTGAATTAGTGGAAACTGTATTATGTCCTGTATCAATTAGGAATGATTTTGACTGCAAGTAACTACAAAAAAACAAACAAACATAAACACCCAAAACAAAACCGAAAACAAATCTAAGAGTATCTTAAGCTATATAGAGATTAAATCAGAACATAGGTAGTTCCAAAACTGGCTCAAAAGCAATACAGGGTCAGGACCCCAAGTCAGCATCTCTGCAGTTCTCAGGCCTTCATCACATGATCACAAGACGGTCAGTGCAGATGCAGGCATCAGGTCCGCATGAGCATGTCCAAGCCAGGATCAGTGGACAGCTTTATAATAGGAGGAGGAAGATGAAGGTGAAAAGAACTATTGTGATGGTCTCTCCTTTTCTCAAGGAGTAAAATCCATCCCAGAACCCTCCCAGTGGATTTTTTCTTACGTTTCACTGGACAAAACCAGATTATATGGACAACTGTAAGCTGCAAGGGAGGCTGGAAAAGTGAGGATTTGGCTTTTCTCAACTGCTCTAATGGGAAGTAGTTAATAGAAGTGCATTGGAATGGCAATTAAGTAGCCAAACACAAATTGTCTGCCACAGGTCCTCACAGGCTCCAGGGAAACTGTGCTCAATGGCAGTTCCCTGGCTCTGTGCTCTTGATCTTTTTCTAGCACTACTCTAAGAGCCTCCTAACTGATATTCCCTGTCCAGGATTTATCCATTTAGCAGAAAGATTTGTCTGACCCTTCCACTCAGCCCTCAAGCCTTTTCCATCACAGAACCTAACTAACTATCCATACATTTAAACATAAGCATTTAGAGAACTGTTGTTTAGATTTTCTATTCCGTGCGTAAGTGGAGAATATTTTCAACAAAAATACAGCAGAAGAACCTGCTGTCTTTCTCTTCCCCAGACCACCTCTCTCACCCAGGGTCATTTCATACACATTCTCCAAATGATCTCAGTCCCAGATGAACTTGAAATGTACTCTGTCTGGAGGAAGAAACACACACACACACACAGACACACACACACACACACACACACACACACACGCTAAAATCAAGAGTAAAAGCAAGACAAAATCCTTATAGACTTACAAATTGACTACATGGAAATTTAGAGGTTTCCTTCCTTCCTTCCTCCCTCCCTCCCTCCCTCCCTCCCTCCCTCTCTCTCTCTCTCTCTTTCTTTCTTTCTTTCTTTCTTTCTTTCTTTCTTTCTTTCTTTCTTTCTTTCTAATATAATCATTTCAGTATGGTTGCTGGTTTTCAGATTTATTGACTTGGAAAATTAAGGCTTTCCTATGGGACATTTTACGTTTGTCAGTTGATAAAGTCCCTGCCTATCTGATTCGAAGGCCCAGACTCAAACAACTTCATCTTAAAAGGCACAGAACATTTACATTTATTTTTTATCCATAAACTAGGGCTGGTTATGCATCCATAAGAATGCACAGCAGCATCCCCCTCGAGGATTACAAACTCCAGGAGGAGCCATTCACATATTATATGTAAATGCAGCCCCCTGGAGCTTTGCAGCTGCTGTCCTAACAGTAGGTGCTCCAAGAAACAGCAAACGGTACACCAATTAGCCTGAGAGCTAATCCCCCAAGGTATGTGCTCACAGCAATGAGCCAGTCCTTTCTGCTGCTGCCAGAGCACGTGTGTGAAGGTTACACATAGACCTAGAGTCTGTCATACAGAGTGAAGTAAGTCAGAAAGAGAAAGACAAATACCATATGCTAACACATATATATGGAAATTAAGAAAAACAAAATGTCATGAAGAACCTAGGGGTAAGATAGGAATAAAGACTCAGACCTACTAGAGAATGGACTTGAGGATAAGGGGAGGGGGAAGGGTGAGCTGTGATAAAGTGAGAGAGAGGCATGGACATATATACACTACAAAACGTAAGGTAGATAGCTAGTGGGAAGCAGCCGCATTGTACAGGGAGATCAGCTCAGTGCTTTGTGACCGCCTGGAGGGGTGGGATAGGGAGGGTGGGAGGGAGGGAGACGCAAGAGGGAAGAGATATGGGAACATATGTATATGTATAACTGATTCACTTTGTTATAAAGCAGAAACTAACACACCATTGTAAAGCAATTATACTCCAATAAAGATGTAAAAAAAAAAAAAAAGAAATGATTGTCCTGTTCAGAGCCCAGGCTGATTGCACCCCAAGAGGAGCAGTTGCTCCTTTAGTCTTTGTATACGATGCATAGGTCTTGTTTTTAAATGACAAAAGGAAAGGGGGCCCTGGTGTTTCAAGCCCTCCTCTCCTCAGAGAGAGTAAAGACAAAGGACAGAACAAGGGAATGAAGGTTAGGCAAGGGACAGAGGCCAAGTGCCAGGAAGATACTGAGCAGAACTGGGAGCACACAAGCTTTTTATTCTCTGAGAGAAAGAGGCAGGTGATTTTTCAATCAGAGAATATGCCAATTTGGGGGGAGCCTGCACACATGCAGAGTGTGTTGGAGCAAAGAAGAGAAATTCCAGCTGTTAGATTAGTCCATGGGTAATCCGATTTAGCAGAAGAGAGCAGTCACAGAATTTTTATTGTGCTTTTCATTCATTCAACAAAAATGTATCGTCAAGCACAGTTCTATGCCAGGCACCGGGGCTGGGATTCAGCAGTGGAGGCACGCATGGTCCTTGCCACCAGGAAACTTATGGTCCAGTGGGTAAGGAAGACATTTAACAAATAATCACACAAATAAGTGTGCAATTTGAATTGTGACAAGTGATGGGGTTTGAGGTTCAGGATATGCTACCCAAAATATGGCAACTTGGCATACTGAATATCTCAAGCTGAGGAAATTGGAGAAGTGGTGTATGCAGGAAGGACTTTCTTTCCCCTGAAGGAGATCATTAAACCCTCATGTGAGAGGCGCCCTCCCTATGCCTGGAGTTGAAAGGAGCATCCTTATCTATCTCCAAAGATGAAGAGACAGAGAGAAATCTGAACTAACAAGCCTTGCTGGGCTTCCCCAAATTTACTACGCTTAGCTCACCTTTGTCCTATTACATCTTTCCACAACTTTCCACTCTCCATCAAAACTAGAATAAAACACTCAGGTCTGTTTCTTTGGGTCTTCATTTCCTTACAAAGGCTCCTGTGTCACATAAAACTTAAATAAACGTACATGCTTTTCTTCTGTTAATCTGTCTTTGTCAATTTAATTTTCAGATCCAGTCAGGGACATTAAGGGGGTAAAGGGAAACTTCTTCCTCTCCTACCTCAGCATTTCAAAGGAAAAATACAGGGTACTAGAAGAGTGAATAAGAAAGGAAAGATACCCAGACAGGGCAGAGTGCACCCAAGGAAGCGATGTTTAAGCTCATGAAGGATGAGTAGGGTTCAGTCAAGTGAAGAAGAGAAGTGCTAGAGGCAAAGGGAAGAGCACGTTGGGAGACCCTGAGTGTGGAAAAACTTGGCACTTTTGAGGACAGAAAAGAGACCAGCATGAGCAAGGAGAGTGGTACTGGAAAGCCGAGAGCTTGGATTGGCTCTAACGTGTGGGGAATTTTAGAGAACATTCAGGTCCTGAATCCTCCCAGGTCATATCACATCCACTGCAAAAGTGTCCCAGTCATCAGCAGGAAGCCACCTTGCTTTGAGAACACTGCCGCCTGCTCTGAACCTTCAGCAGAGTAGAAATTTGCATCCCAGAGTAATTCAGAGGTATTAGTAGAGGAAGCACCAGGTCAGGGCAGGTCAATGGCTATTCAAATCTCTGACATTTGGGGCACTGTGTCAGGTTCCTGGGGCCTCCCTTAAATCACACATGGCAACTGCCAACGCCAACAAGTAGGGGAACTGGCTTCAGACCAAAGCAGCAGATTCTCTCAAAGAGTTCCCTCCCCTTCCTCTCTCCTCCCACTGCAGACTAGTAATAGCCCAAAGCAGCCTGGCCCCTGGCTTCAAGATCTCTTTGGCTTCATTCCCTAGTAATTGAAAAAGGAAGCATTTCCATAATATGAGATTTCAGGATTCTAGTGGTTTCAGTTACCTGTTACCTGATACATCAGCAATTTCTCCACAGTAGACAGGAGAGGAGAGGAGAGCTAGGAGTGGAAGGAGGCTGTTATCCAGGCCTCCTCACAGGCACAGGCTTGGCATTCAAGGGGCCAGAAAGAATTTACCCATGCTAACTTCCACTAAAATGCTAATGTGGAAATATCTGGAGCTCTTCAGATCTGTGGACCTAAGAGAGAGGCTGCTCCAGCACTCTCTAGAACAGCGTTGGGCAAAATAGCAAAGTGAAAGGCGTAACTCTAGTCTTGCTTTGTTTAAAAACAAAAAAACTAAACTAAAATCACAAAGGACTCAGTAATGAGAGACTAAATATTCATACAGGCAATGGCCAGACAATATATAAAATAGAAATCTGACCCACAGCCTGCAGCAACCAGGCCAGGAAAACAATGCTTTACCTACATTAGCCCGGCCAGGAAGTCCATCTGCTATCTAAGTCAGGCTTACAGGAAGTCAGACAACTATCTAGTACAACCCAGGAATCCAATCAATAACCCCTGTAACTATCAGGCCAAAAAGGCCAGGACTTGATTAGTAATTGACATCTTCCCTAATATTTGTCCTTGTTTCCAACTTTGGACCAATTAAAGAAAAGCCTGCCACGCACCTCCAACCAATCACATCAATGCCACCTACAGCTTCCCTGCCAACAGGCCCCAATCAGGCATGTCTGAAGCCTTCCCTCTTTTCCTCGACAAAGCTTTCCCACTCCTCTGCCAGTCTTTGAGCCTCTGCCTAAACGTAAGTGACAGTGGCTGATTCCCTTGCTATAGCAAGCCCTGAATAAATAGCTTTTGCTTGCTCTCATTTGGTTGGTCTGCATTTATCTCCACATTAGGGTTCCATCTTTTGCTGGGTACCTGATACATACCTGCTCATCGTCTCTGGACCTCGGTCTGCTCCTCTATAAAATAGAGTTGATATTGCTAACCTCTGTCTTCTTCATAGTATTAGGAGGAAGAAATAAGTGCTTTGGAAATGAAAACACTGAAGCAACAAAGTTATTACTTTGGGTGTCAACACTGCCCTCCATCACCTTCCTCTGCTCTCCCTGTTCCTCTTTTCATTTTCGCATCTCCATCTTAGTTCAGCACTTCAATCTTAGTATGTAACACATGGAGGAAGCCATGTAAATGTCTATCAATTTAAAATGTTAGACATAGAAACACGGAGTGTTTTTCTCCACTGCAATGTCTCTTTTAGCCCTTCTTAGCTTCCTTCCTTACCTCTCTCTGGCTCTCCACCCCCTCCACTTTAATTTTTCTTCCCCAAAGTGTGTCTTTTGCATTGTGAACTTCTCTCTTTCTCCTTCCTTCCTTTCCTAATTATTGATGTTTTCTGTTCTCTGATGCTAGATTCGAGGATTTCTTTTTAACACTTTTATTGGAGTGTAATTGCTTTACAGTGGTGTGTTAGTTTCTGCTGTATAACAAAGTGAATCAGCCATATGTATACATATGTCCCCTCAAGGATTTTTTTGATATTTTTAAAATATTGAAGTATAGTTGATTTACAATGTTTCAGGTATACAGCAAAGTGATTCCGTTTTATGTATATATTATATATATATACACATGTATATATATATATATATCCTTTTTCAGATTTTTTTTCATTACAGGTAATTAAAGATATTGAATATAGTTCCTTGTGCTATACAGTAGATTCTTGTTTATTTTATATATAGTAGTGTGTATCTGTTAATCCCAAACTCCTAATTTATCCTAAATTATCCCTCCACCCTCTTTCCCCTTTGGTAATTCTTTGTTTTCTATGTCTGTGAGTCTATTTCTGTTTTGTAAATAAGTAGTAATAAAAAATTGTAAAGTATAAAATCCTGCAAGTTTTCCCTGTTTGAGGACAAATGTCTGTCTGGAGGGTCTGACACCATTTTAAAAGAAATACAGTTTCATTACTCCCAAGGACAAAAGACAGCACTGGTTGAAAAGTGAATAAGAAAGCCTTGCACTTGAACAGATCAGAGTTGTAATTAGCCTATTCATTGTTTGCATGCAAATTCAGGCTCACAAACTGAGAGTATTTCCCTTGTTTGTGCTCTTAATTCCGTTAGCAAATTTTATTCTCTGAGATGCAGAAAATCCCGTTACAGAGTAATATTCATCATAAAAATTAATCCCAGGGTCTCCCATAATCACACGTATTAATCCCTAGGACTGGTCCAGTGCTTTGTTCACATGATTACAACAAATTTTCCACACATAACAACTTCATACAATAGATGCTGTCGCAGCAAAAGGGCCTGCCTTGCTCATGCATCCAGAGTGGTGATTCCCAGGGCAGCGTTCTCAGACTTGAGGGTGATTCTGCACTGCCCCCTCTCCCCCTCACCTTCTTGAATTTCTGAGTCAGGAAATCTGGTGTGTGCAAGGCGTGAGCATTTCTAAGAAGTTCCCAGATTATGTTGATGCTGCCAATCCAGTGCCCACACAAGAGAACTGCTGCTTTAAGTGTCTGAGAGATTGGGCCAGACTTGAGTCCAGCCAAAACCACTCTGGTCCTCTGATGCACACTTTAAAGTTATGAGCTTTCCAGCTGAGACCAAGCCTCCTGTCCTTAGAAATCAAAAGGTAACCAAGGACTTCAGTTCATGCTAAGACACAATGACTGATATCAGCTCCTACCAGATGCTACCTTGAGAGGAGATTGGAGGGAGGACAATGACAGTGAGTCAACTGAAATGACAGGGCCAGAGGGCAGAGAGGAGGCCCTGAGAGCATGGAACAAGCTGTGTCCACACCATCTGTCTAACCCCAACTGGCTTTCTCAACAAGAGCCTCTCCCCATAAGGACATGCCTATTTCTACATCTTCCAGTTGTAAGTGAAACAATAAAAGGAGAGCTGAGAGTCAGGGTGTGGTTGAATGATTCTGGGTCCTTGCTGCCCCACCTACCAGTCAACTACATTTATCTCCCGTCCTGGAGCTTTCTTACAGTTCTACCTATAGTCATCTCACTCTGGGACTTTAGAATCCTAAAGGATGGGAGTCACATTTGATAGCTGGTATCTTTTGTTTAGATATAAAAGGAACAGGATAGATTTGTATTGGCTCTCTTGACTTGGAGCTCTAAGAAGGCTCTGGTTTCTAGGTATCACTAAACTGTGTGTACTGAGCATAATAAAGCAGTAGAGCCAATATGAATTAGGTTCCCACTTCTCTGAGCAGGACGGAGGGTTACATAATACAAAGCAATAAGTTCTTGCTGCTGATAGAATAGCTTGGGCCTGTGAGGGGGATGATTCAAAACGCTTGGGGTAAAGTGAGGAGCTCTGGAAGAGAGCTAAGTAAGTGCAGGCAGGATACTCACCTGTTGATTATGCACTTTTTGCCTGTTCACATAATAGGCTGAGACCACCTTGATTTCACTGACTTCTTCAGCGAGAAAACCAAGCAGTTAAAATACGTGGGGACAGAGACAAGTCTTACCCAGAGTGGAACTGCAGGAGCATGGCCACTACTGCAGGGCACTTTCTCAATGTCAGGGACTGTTTAACAGTTTCTAACATAATGTATGGACATGGTCATTGTTAAGACAATGATGAAAGAATTTAAAAATTAAAGCAAGGCTTCCTACATAGGCTCATTCTACTCCTGTAAGTACCTCTTAGATTCATCTGTGGGTTCGCTAACAGTAGAATAAGAATACATGTTATAATAAGCATAGCTTGTGGTTGATTAGGAAGGAAGTCCAAGGTAGTGGTGAAAAGAGCATAATTATTTTCTGAGATGCAGAAAATCCCATTACAGAGTAATATACATCATAAAATGTAATTCCTTCCATGAATACTTTTATTGAAAATAGTAGGCAAGAATTCCTCCCATCAACCTCTTAGATAGCCTCATCCACAAGAGGGCAGAGAGCAGAAGCAAGAAGAACTACAATCCTGCAGCCTGTGGAACAAAAACCACATTCACAGAAAGATAGACAAGATGAAAAGGCAGACGGCTATGTACCAGATGAAGGAACAAGATAAAACCCCAGAAAAACAACTAAATGAAGTGGAGATAGGCAACCTTCCAGAAAAAGAATTCAGAATAATGATAGTGAAGAGGATCTAGGGCCTCAGAAAAAGAATGGAGGCAAAGATCGAGAAGATGCAAGAAATGTTTAACAAAGACCTAGAAGAATTAAAGAACAAACAAACAGAGATGAATGATACAATAACTGAAATAAAACTACATGAGAAGGAATCAATAGCAGAATAACTGAGGCAGAAGAACGGATAAGTGACCTGGAAGACAGAATGGTGGGATTTACTGCTGTGGAACACAATAAAGAAAAAAGAATGAAAAGAAATGAAGACAGCCTAACAGACCTCTGGGACAACATTAAATGCAGCAACATTCACATTATAGGGGTCCCAGAAGGTGAAGAAGGAGAGAAAGGACCCGAGAAAATATTTGAAGAGATTATAGTCGAAAACTCCCCTAACATGGGAAAGGACATAGCCACCCAAGTCCAGGAAGCACAGTGAGTCCCATACAGGATAAACCCAAGGAGAAACATGCTGAGACACATAGCAATCAAACTGGCAAATATTAAAGACAAAGAAAAATTATTGAAAGCAGCAAGGGAAAATAAAAAAATAACATACAAGGGAACTCCTGTAAGGTTAACAGCTGATTTCTCAGCAGAAACTCTACAAGCCAGAAGGAAGCGGCATGATACACTTAAAGTGATGAAAGGGAAGAATCTACAACCAAGATTACTCTACCCGGCAAAGATCTCATTCAGATTCGATGGAGAAATCAAAAGCTTTACAGACAAGCAAAAGCTAAGAGAATTCAGCACCACCAAACCAGCTCTACAACAAATGCTAAAAGAACTTCTCCAAGTGGGAAACACAAGAGAAGAAAAGGATCTACAAAAACAAACCAAAAACAATTTAAAAAATGGTCACAGGAACATACATATTGATAATTACCTTTAACGTGAATGGATTAAATGCCCCAACTGAAAGACACAGGCTTGCTGAATGGATACAGAAACAAGACCCATATATATGCTGTCTACAAGAGACCCACTTCAGACCTAGGGACACATACAGACTGAAAGTGAGGGGATGGAAAAAGATATTCTATGCAAATGAAAATTAAAAGAAAGCTGGAGTAGCAGTACTCATATCAGATAAAATAGAGTTTAAAATAAAGAATGTTACAAGAGACAAGGAAGGACACTACATAATGATCAAGGGATCAATCCAAGAAGAAGATATAACATTATAAATATATATGTACCCAACATAGGAGCACCTCAATACATAAGGCAACTGCTAACAGCTATAAAAGAGGAAATCGACAGTAACACAATAAGAGTGGGAGACTTTAACACCTCCTTTACACCAATGGACAGATCATCCAAAATGAAAATAAATAAGGAAACAAAAGCTTTAAATGACACAATAGACCAGATAGATTTAATTGATATTTCTAAGACATTCCATTCCAAAACAGCAGATTACACTTTCTTCTCAAGTGTGCACAGAACACTCTCCAGGATAGATCCCATCTTGGGTCACAAATCAAGCCTCAGTAAATTTAAGAAAACTGAAATCATATCAAGCATTTTTTCTAACCACAACACTATGAGATTACAAATGAATTACAGGTAAAAAAACGTAAAAAACACAAACACATGGAGGCTAAACAGTACATTACTAAATAACCAAGAGTTCACTGAAGAAATCAAAGAGGAAATCAAAAAATACCTAGAGACAAATGACAATGAAAACACGATGATCCAAAACCTATGGGATGCAGCAAAAGCAGTTCTAAGAGGGAAGTTTATAGCAATAAAAGCCTACCTCAAGAAACAAGAAAAATCTCAAGTAAACAATCTAACCTTACACCTAAAGGAACTAGAGAAAGAAGAACAAACAAAACCCAAAGTTAGTAGAAGGAAAGAAATCATAAAGATCAGAGCAGAAATAAATGAAATAGAAACAAAGAACACAATAGCAAAGATCAATAAAACTAAAAGCTGCTTCTTTGAGAAGATAAACAAAATTGATAAACCATTAGCCAGACTCATCAAAAAAAAGAGGGAGAGGACTCAAATCAATAAAATGAGAAATGAAAACGGAGAAGTTACAACAGACAGCACAGAAATACAAAGCATCTTAAGAGACTACTACAAGCAACTCTATACCAATAAAATGGACAACCTGTAAGAAATGGACAAATTCTTAGAAAGGTATAATCTTCCAAGATTGAACCAGGAAGAAACAGAAAATATGAACACACCAATCACAAGTAATGAAATTGAAACTGTGATTAAAAATTTTCCAACAAACAAAAGCCCAGGACCAGATGGCTTCACAGGCGAATTCTATTAAATATTTAGAGAAGAGCTAACATCCATCCTTCTCAAACTCTTCCAAAAAGTTGCAGAGGAAGGAACACTCCCAAACTCATTCTAGGAGGCCACCATCATCCTGATACCAAAACCAGACAAAGATACTACAAAAAAAGAAAATTACAGACCAAAATCACTGATGAGTATAGATGTAAAAATCCTCAACAAAATACTAGCAAACAGAACCCAACAACGTGTTAAAAGGATCATACACCATAATCAAGTGGGATTTATCCCAGGGATGCAAGGATTCTTCAATATAAGCAAATCAATCAAAGTGATACACCATATTAACAAATTGAAGAATAAAAGCCATATGATCATCTCAATAGATGCAGAAAAAGCTTTTGACATAATTCAACTTACGATAAAAACTCTCCAGAAAGTGGGCATAGAGGGAACCTACCTCAACATAATAAAGGCCATATATGACAAACCCCAGCAAACATCATTCTCAATGGTGAAAAACTGAAAGCATTTCCTGTAAATGAGGAATGAGACAAGGATGTCCACTCTCACCACTATTATTCAACATAGTTTTGGAAGTCCTAGCCATGGCACTCAGAGAAGAAAAAGAAATAAAAGGAATACAAATTGGAAAAGAAGTAAAACTGTCACTGTTTGCAGATGACATGATACTACACATAGAGAATCCTAAAAATGCCACAGGAAACTACTAGAGCTAATCAATGAATTTGGTAAGGATGCAGGATACAAAATTAATGCACAGAAATCTCTTGCATTCCTATACACTAATGATGAAAAATCTGAAAGAGAAATTATGGAAACACTGCCATTTACCATTGCAATAAAAAGAATAAAATACCTAGGAATAAACCTACCTAGAGAAACAAAAGACCTGTATGCAGAAAACTATATGACACTGATTAAAGAAATTAAAAATGATACCAATAGATGGAGAGATATACCATGTTCTTGGATTGGAAAAATCAATATTGTGAAAATGACTATACTACCCAAAGCAATCTACAGTTTCAATGCAATCCCTATCAAATTACCAATGGCATTTTTTACAGAACTAGAACATATCATCTTAAAATTTGTATGGAGACACAAAAGACCCCGAATAGCCAAAGCAGTCTTGAGGGAAAAAAATGAAGCTTGAGGAATCAGACTCCCTGACTTCAGACTATACTACAAAGCTACAGTAACGAAGACAATATGATACTGGCACAAAAACAGAAACATAGATCAATGGAACAAGATAGAAAGCCCAGAGATAAACCCACGCACCAATGGTCAACTAATCTATGACAAAGGAGGCAAAGATATACAATGGAGAAAAGACAGTCTCTTCAATAAGTGATGCTGGGAAAACTGGACAGCGACATGTAAAAGATTGAAATTAGAACACTCCCTAACACCATACACAAAAATAAACCCAAAATGGATTAGAGACCTAAATGTAAGACCAGACACTACAAAACTCTTAGAGGAAAACATTGGAAAAACACTCTTTGACATAAATCACAGCAAGATCTTTTATGATCCTCCTCCTAGAGTAACGGAAATAAGAACAAAAATAAACAATTGGGACCTAATGAAACTTGAAAGCTTTTGCACAGCAAAGGAAACCATAAATAAGATGAAAAGACAACCCACAGAATAGGAGAAATATTCACAAATGAATCAACGGACAAAGGATTAATCTCCAAAATATATAAACAGCTCATGCAGCTCAATATTAAAGAAACAAACAACCCAATCCAAAAATGGGCAGAAGACCTACATGGACATTTGTCCAAAGAAGATATACAGATGGCCAAGAAGCACATGAAAAGCTGCTCAGCATCACTAATTATTAGAGAAATACAAATCAAAACTACAATGAGGTATCACCTCACACCTGTTAGAATGGGCATCATCAGAAAAACTACAAACAACAAATGCTGGAGAGGGTGTGGAGAAAAGGGAACACCCTTGCACTGCTGGTGGGAATGTAAATTGACACAGCCACTATGGAGAACAGTATGGAGGGTCCTTAAAAAACTAAAAATAGAATTACCATATGATCCAGCAATCCCACTACTGGGCATATACCCAGAGAAAACCATAATTCAAAAAGACACATGCACCCCAATGTTCATTGCAACACTATTTACAATAGCCAGGTCATGGAAGCAACCTAAATGCCCATCGACAGACGAATGGATAAAGAAGTTGTGGTACATATATACAATGGAATATTACTCAGCCATGAAAAAGAACAAAATTGAGTCATTTGTTGAGACATGAATGGATCTAGAGACTGTCATACAGAGTGAAGTAAGTCAGAAAGAGAAAAACAAATATCGTATATTAACACATGTATGTGGAACCTAGAAAAATGGTACAGATGAACCAGTTTGCAGGGCAGAAGTTGAGACACAGATGTAGAGAACAAACGTATGAACACCAAAGGGGGAAAACCATGGTAGGGTGGGGATGGTGGTGTGCTGAATTTGGCGATTGGGATTGACATGTATACACTGATGTGTATAAAATTGATGACTAGGGCTTCCCTGGTGACGCAGTGGTTGAGGGTCCACCTGCCGATGCAGGGGACGCGGGTTCATGTCTCGGTCTGGGAAGATCCCACATGCCGTGGAGTGGCTGGGCCCGTGAGCCATGGCCGCTGAGCCTGCGCGTCTGGAGCCCGTGCTCCACAACGGGAGAGGCCACAACAGTGAGAGGCCCGCATACCGAAAAAAAAAAAAAAAGAAAGAAAAGAAAATTGATGACTAATAAGAACCTGCAGTATAAAAAAACAAACAAACAAACAAAAAACAAGTAATACTAAACTTCCTTTGGGTTATTTGTATGGAAATATGTTAATATAAATGTCTCAGACATTACATGAAATTTCTAAAAATCTTATATGTTCTGGTATAATGTTATAAGTCATAATTGTAGTTATTACTTTAAAATGTATATCTCAGAAGCTTTCACAAAAATATTCCTATAAAAGGGTTTCATCTTCAAGGAATTCATGGAAAACACTCTGACAAGTACAGGTTTCTAGTAACTGACTATACTGCTGAACTGAATGAATAACCATTTTCAGAACTCTAATGGAAAACTGATGAATTCATAATAGTGCTAACAAAAGATGAAGTTGAAAAAAATATTAATTACATGGGACTGAGTGAATTGATGAGGATGATTATAATTTTTTTTTTTTTTTTTGCGGTACGCGGGCCTCTCACTGTTGCGGCCTCTCCCGTTGCGGAGCACAGGCTCTGGGCGTGCAGGCTCAGCGGCCATGGCTCATGGGCCCAGCCGCTCCGCGGCATGTGGAATCCTCCCAGACCGGGGCACGAACCCATGTCCCCTGCATCGGCAGGCAGACTCTCAACCACTGCGCCACCAGGGAAGCCCTGATTATAATTTTTGTAAATTTCTGTTTGAATAAAAAAAAGAAAAGGAACTAGTAGGCAAACAGATTCTAGCGGGTCAAATTCAGATTGGTATGGGCTTTTTTGTTTGTTTGTTTGTTTGTTTGCGGTATGCGGGCCTCTCACTGCTGTGGCCTCTCCCGCTGCGGAGCACAGGCTCCGGACGCGCAGGCTCAGCAGCCATGGCTCACGGGCCCAGCCGCTCCGCGGCATGTGGGATCCTCCCGGACAGGGGCACGAACCCGTGTCCCCTGTATCGGCAGGTGGACTCTGAACCACTGCGCCACCAGGGAAGCCCCTGGGCTTGATTTTTCTGTGAATATGTTTAATTGTGATCATTAGATTGTGATAATTACTAATACAGAAGTGAATGGTATAACTACTAGTAGTTAACACTAGTAGTATTAACTGTAAGTGACCTTTCAAATTATTTCTCTCTTGTTTCTCTCTTGGATTTATGTCAAAAGTAGCTGATTTGAAGTCAGTTGTACTATTAGTACTTGAAAAGTAGGCTCCTCATCAACAAATTAATACATAAAAGAATAGTCATATGACATTTTCCAAGGGTCAGTATCAGACAGCAGCTTCAAGCCTAAAGCACTGATTAGATGTGAAGGAAAATTTTAGTTGATGTGAAAAGTATATGATTAAGAGTTCTGTATCAATAATTATATGTGATCCATGACATCCTATTTCTCTCAACAATGCTGTCAGGAACAGTGACTTTCATAATACTGTGAAGTTTATAACTATGTAAACTCTTAGAGCAATGGTGATAAACATTGGCTGCAATATTTGTTTGTGATTTCCTTCTATTAGACAGTGGTGAACTGAGATAATAAAAATGCCAGAAGTTGGAAGGATTGAAGTGTTAAATAATGGCACTTCTAGTGGATGTAATAGGTAAATACCTCTTGTTGGTCAGCAACTGCCAAGTTCTAGCATAGGTCTTATGTTTGAGTGATAGAAAACTCAGAAAAATCCGGCAAAGAAACATGCTCCTGATAGAATAAAGAGTATTTTTCCACATCAAAGTTGCTTTATACACCGATGTGTGACAACTGTGGAAAATATACTCCTATACAATGTCTCATCATCATCAGTACATTGTCAATGTATTGGTTAATAATCCTAGTATTAATGGAGTTGATGTGTTGAAATAGAATTATCAAATCAATCCTGAGATTTTTAATAGGTAATAGGAGCTATACAAGATTGAAACTAATTTTGAGGAATTTGGTTCTCAAGGGGTTTGATGTTTCAAGTGTTTTGAGTATTTAACTTCTTTTTTTTTTTTTTTGTGGTATGTGGGCCTCTCACTGTTGTGGCCTCTCCTGTTGTGGAGCACAGGCTCTGGACGCCCAGGCTCAGCGGCCATGGCTCACGGGCCCAGCCGCTCTGCAGCATGTGGGATCTTCCCGGACCGGAGCACGAACCCGTGTCCCCTGCTTTGGCAGGCAGACTCTCAACCACTGCGCCACCAGGGAAGCCCAGAGTATTTAACTTTTGTATAAGTTGGTTCTTCAAATGTCTGGTATGATGGAGGGGGCATACTTCTTCTTTTGAAGCAAATGCTTCTCTAGTTATAAATATTATTAGTATTACTGTTTTTAGTGAAGTAAATGACTCTATGAATGAGACAGTGTTTATGCTGTATAAACATGTAGAATCTAAATAGTCTGAGTATTTCTGTAGTATACCAGAGAAACTAAGAATATTTTGAGAGTGGGAGTTAAATTAACACCTAGTAATATCACTGTAAGGTGGACTTTTGTCTCATGGCCTATACTCTGAAAATAATGGGAATGAGTATACAAAGCCACCTGCTTTTTATATAGAAGGACATAGTGGAAATGGGCAAAAACATAATATATACCCTTGTGATGGTCAATTTTGTGTCTCAACTTGGCTAGACAATAGTACCCAGATGTTTGATCAAACACAACTGGATGTTGCTGTGAAGTTATTTTTCAGATGAGATTAACATTTAAATCAGCAGACTTTGAGTAAAGCAGCTTGCTCTCTACAATGTGGGTGGGTCTCATCCAATCAGTTGAAGACCTTAAGACCTTAAGAAAAAAGACTGATTTCCTCCACGAAGAGGGAGTTTCTCCAGCTGACTGCCTTTGGACTCAGGCTGCAACATCAATTCCTCCCTCAGTCTCCAGACTGTCAGCCTTTAGATTTTGGACTTGTCAGTATTCACAACTGTGTAAGCCAATTCCTTATAATCAATCTCTCTTTCTCTATTCCTCTCCCTTTCTCTCCCTCCACTTTACATATATATGTATGTATATAGATAGATAGATAGATAGATAGATAGATAGATAGATAGATAGATGATTGGAGATTATCTATTCACCTATCATCTATCTTTCTAGTCTATATCTATAAATAGAATATATATATTCAATATATATTTATAGATATGCTATATATGCATATATATCCAGGATTCTTCAGACAAACAAAATCAATATGTTTATATATACATATAAAGAGACTAAGGAACTGGATCACCTGTTTGTGAGCACTGGCAAACCTGAAATTTGTAGGGCAGGCCAACAGGCTAGAAACTCAGGCAGGAGTTAATTCTGCAATCTTGAGAGAAAATTTCTTCTTCTGTAGGAAACCTCAGTTTTTGCTCTTAAGGCTTTCCAACTGATTAGATAAGGCCAGCCACATTATCAAGGGTAATCTCCTTTACTTAAAGTCAACTGATTGTAGATGTTAACCATATTTACAAAATTCCTTCAGAGCAACACCTAGATTAGTGTTTGATTGAATAACTGGTACTACAACCTATCCAAGTTGACACAAAAAACTAACCAAGGCTTCCACCAACAGTGAATAAGAAAATAAAGTCTAAAACTTATAGTATATCTGGCCATCACTTAATATTTCTTCTATGTAAAGCAGCTAGTCAACTGAAGAATTTTACTCTTGTTTTGGGCAAGCAAAAATTATTGTAGCAGATGTGAGATATGCTTTGTGTCTAGAACTATTTCTGTGATAAATACATGATGTACTCACAATGTATCCTAAAAATCTAACTGACGGTTTTGCTCATATTATTTCTATATAACCAAAGGATTCATTTGGCTTCCTGCATAAATAATAAGTGAAATTATTCTGAATCCAGATAAAATTAGAATAAATCCTTCAGGAAGTTCAAAGAATCATAATAAATATTGATGTGAAGTTGGGTCTTCACATCACACTTGATCAAAGAAGGCCTATTAACAGTATAATAGTTATGGCTTTAAGTACTAGAAGTAATAATAATACAACTGCAACAATTAATACATATGGAAGAGAATGTGGTGTGCTGTTTGGGGTATACTAGGTAGCTGGGTTTTCTTTGCGGTATGTGGGCCTCTCACTGTTGTGGCCTCTCCCATTGCGGAGCACAGGCTCCAGATGCTCAGGCTCAATGGCCATGGCTCATGGGCCTAGCCGCTCTGTGGCATGTGGGATCTTCCTGGACTGGAGCACGAACCCATGTCCCCTGCATCGGCAGGTGGACTCTCAACCACTGCACCACCAGGGAAGCCCATACTAGGTAGTTTTAAGTTAATACTTGCAGTAATGAAATTAATGGCATATAAAATGGTAGGTACCTTCTAAAGGAAGGGAGAAGATAGTTAAATATATGAGATACCTGCCATATGTTAGATTTCCAGCTAATGGTGTACATTCTCCATCCTGTTCCAGTTCTTTAGGGAGAAAGTCAAAGGATGCAGGCTTACTCCAGTAGATGAAAAGTTATAAAAGCTTTCTGCAATTCTTTAGGCATCTCAAAAGGGCAATCCTAAGGAATATACTTAGAATCATTCCAGTGAGAATAATCTGCCCAGTATGCTCTACTTCAAGCCAGTGTTACCCTGGCCTTCAGTGAGTGCTGTCTCCACACTCCAGGTATATCTGCCCCTGGGAATCAGAGTGAGGCCGCAGCCCAAACAATGAATGGACAGATCTGCGCTTCCAACCCTACCCACTCTTCTCCTCACCCCAAATCTTGTCCTGTCACTTCCCTTAGAGGCCATTGAGAATTGATTATTTTTTTCAAGCTGACTCATTCTTTCTGACACATGCCTTGGGGGGGTTAAAACATTTGAATCTTTCTTTACCCCTCACCTTGAGAATGACTGCTGGGTTCAACTCTGCTTACAGAGCAAGTTATCCTCATGGGTCTTGGGGAATATTATAGATTGGGAACCCAGGTTATAGCTGGGGATCCTTAGTGTATTCATTGGTATATTAGCCAGATAGAAAAGGCTCTTCATGATCTGGCATCTTCCTATACTTCTAACATCATCTCTCATCACTATCCTCCACTCCCATCACCACACACTATGCTTCCAACAATCACATCATACTTATTCACCCCTAGAAAGACTTTTCCCTTCCTGTCATTTTGGATAGTCCATACATATTCTTCAAGACCCATCTCTGTGAACTCTGTGAAGTCTTTCCTGACCCCTGTCCTGGGCAGAAGAAATCACTTCCTTGCTGTTGCTTCTACAGCATCACTCCACTGTACTGATAGGTTTTTTTTTTCATGCCTCTCTCCCTACCTGGTAAGCAGCCTAATGGCAGGAACTACAGCCCAATCATATCTGTATCTTCCAAATTTTTGATCTCCTGGGACGGAGCAGATATTCAATGAATGCTTGTTGAAAAAATAATGAAAGGCAGCAGATTATAATCCTCAACCCCATGTGTGGTGTTTGTCAAAGTGACAAACTCTCTTCCCTTCTGCCCTTCCACCACATCGTGAGTCACTGATGACACCTGTAGTAGAGCTGACAGGGATAAAGATACAGGTCTTTTTCATTGGAAACCTCTCCAGACCTCAGATAGCTCCCTTGTTGGATGATTTCCAGACCTTCCCCTGGGGTCCAGCCTTTGTCTCTTGAGGCAGGGTCGAGATGCACTGTACCTAGTCTGGATTTTGTTCTCCTCGGGTCACCTCCCACAAGCTATACTTTATAGTTATACCCCTTCTGGCACAGTCTGCAGGCAAACTTCTATGGTACTTGGCAATAAACTCAGTCTTCATAGCATACCTCACAAGGATGAGGAGCTATTCTATTAACTCTTTCCACAGTCTGACACAGGCATCCAGCCTTCCAAAGAAACAACTTGCTCCTTGCTAATGGCCTTCTGTTATACTGTGGAGTTCTCTGTACTTTTCAAATCTATTTCACACATAACATTTTCATCTGACCATTACCATAGCTCCCTGTGCTAAATAAGAAGAGTAGATCTAGTATTCCAATTTTCAGATGCAGAAGAGACTCCAAGAGTTCTCAGCCACTAGGTAAGGACTCTAACCAAAACCTGATTTCATATCTTAAGACACCTAGTGTCCTGTTCTGTGTACTATACCATATTATATATCAATATATTCCAAGCTATCTCCAAGATCTGCTCATTCAGTACAGGTTAACCCAGCTAACCATTTCATGGACTAGTTCAAGGAATTTCCAGCACAAGAAGCAACAGTAGCAGCAGAGTTGGTGAGCTAAGCTAGAAACACTAGTTAACAAAAGTATTCTCAACTACAAGTCCATTCTTAGATATTGCTGGAATTGGGATGTGAACATACTGAAAATATTTTTAGTTATTCCTTAATCAAAAATTCCTTCCACTTACCTAATGTCTATCAAGTGGCACACTGTGGCTTTCAAGAGATGGGAAGAGATTGTATGTCTCACTGACCAACAAAGGAGTTTTCAAGACTACAGCTTACCTTCGTATGAACTCACCACAGTCCTTCCCCAGAAGCTTCTGTTCTGAAATGTTAAAAGGTAGCTGAAGAGGAGAAAGGATGAATTTTTGTTCCGGAAAGCCCTTCTCTCTCTCTCCCCCTCTCTCCCTATTTCCATGCCTTCTTCAATTTAAGTTCTTAGATAAATCATCTCATCCCATTCAAAATAAAACTAAAGGACAATTCATTCAAAGAATACTAATGACTGACATTGTCAGAGAAAAATTAAATATTCTAATGGTATTTCCTTGCTTTTGTCAAGAATTCACCTTTAAAGAAAAAAAAAATAAGTATGTGCTTTGCAAAGTTGAAGTGATTCATCTTATTCCTCCAAGGTGAGGTGACCCACATCATTTCATCCTTTCAGACTAGCAGTCATATGAGGTTTCAAAATGAAATGTGACTACTCAAAGGTAAAAACCAAGCATACCACAGTGAAAAGTCAAAATTTTCATTTCTCTATTTTGCATTTTCAACTCCTCCCTGTTTACATCTCTTTCCACCTTGCCAGAATAAGACTTTTTTCTTCATAATATCAAGCATTTAGATGTGGAACTGTCTGCCTCAATTTCACTGTATATGGAAGAAGTCCAGTGAGAAAAACCTCAAATATTTCTTTGATCTCCCTAAACATCTCAGGACCTTGACTCAGTTCCCTAGGAATGGTCAGAGCCTAAATCTTATTTTCTTAATAATTATAATCCCAACATTGGGTAGGAGAATGGTAAATTTGCCTACCCTAAGAGGCATGGATTCTCCAAAACATTTCCCCTAATTTATTGGATTTTCCAACTTCCTTGCACAGATAATACAGAACTTTACAAATACTTCTTTGTTCCTCTCCTTTTACTCCTGGATAACTCCTTAATATTTACTTTAGATATAGCCTCTAAGCTTCTCTCCCTCTTTCTCTGAGATGGGTACTCCTCCTTTCTGCTCTCATGGAAAGGTATGCATAGTAGCTAAAATATCTGAAGACCAAGATTTGAACTCTGGTTTTTCCATTTATTAGTTTGTAACTTTGAGAAAAAAAGAAAAAGAAATTAGACTCTCTCAGTCTGAGTTTTCTTATCCGTAAAACCCGATGAAAGAAATTAAAGCAAACACAAATAAATGGAATGATATCTCATGTTCATAGTTTGGAAGAATTAATATTGTTAAAATGTCCATACTATCCAAAGGTGATCTACAGATTCAGTACAATTCTTTAAAAAACATCACAAAGTCTTTTTTCTAGAAATAGAAAAAAAAAATCCTAAAACTCATATGTAACTGCAAAAGACCCCAACCAGCCAAAGCAATCTTGAGTAAAAAGAACAAATCTGGAGGTATCACCCTTCCTGATTTCAAAATATGTTACAAAGCTACAGTAACCAAAACAGCACAAAAACACTGGCACAAAACAGACACATAGACAAATGGAATGAAATAGATCAGAAATAAATCAATGCATATATGGTCAACTGATTTTTGACAAGGGTGACAAGAATACACAATGGGGGAAAGGATAGTCTCTTGAATAAATGGTTTTATAGAAACTGGATATCCACATCTAAAAGACTGAAATTGGACCCTTATCTTACACCATACATGAGAATTAACTCAAAATGAGTTGAAGACTTAAACATAAGATCTGAGACTGTAAAACCCCTAGAAGAAAACATAGGGAAAAATCTTGACATTGGTCTCAGCAATGATTTCTTGGATATGACACCAAAACACAAGCATCAGAAGTAAAAATAGACAAGTAGAACTACATCAAACTAAAAAGCTTCTTCACAGCAAAGGAAACCATCAAGAAGGTGAAAAGGCAACCTAAAGAATGGGAGAAACTATTTGCAAACTTTACATATGAGAAGGGTTCAACTCCCAAAATATATAAGGAACTCTGACAATCAGTAGCAAAAAACAAACAAAAACTAATTTAAAAATGGGCAAAGGACTTGAGTAGACATTTCTCCAAAAAAGAGATACAAGAGGCCAACAGATACATGAAAAGGTTCTCAACATTACTAATCATCAGGGAAACGCAAATAAAAACCAGGAGATATCTCTTCATACCTGTTAGGATGGTTATTAAAAACAAAAATGAAAACAAAAGATAAGTGTTGGCAAGGTTGTGAAGAAAGGAAACTCTGGTACACCACTGGTGAGAATGTAAATTGGTACAGGTACTATGGAAAAAAGTACTGAGGTTCCTCAAAAAATTAAATAAATAACTACCATATGATCAAGCAATCCCATTTCTGAGTATATATCCAAAAGAATTGAAACCAGGATCTCGAGGAGATATCTGAACTCCCACCTTCACTGCAGCATTATTCACAACAGTCAAGATACGGAAACAAACCAAATGTTCACTGACAGATAAACTGATAAAGAAAATGTGGTGTATACATAAAATGGAATAGCATTCAGCCTTTAAAAAGAAAGAAATCCTACCATTTGCAACAATACAAGTGGACCTGGAAGATATTATGCTAAGTGAAATAAGTTAGTCACAGGAGAATGAATATTACATGATTCTTCTTATATGAGGCATCTAAAATAGTCAAAAGTATAGAAGTAGAAAACAGAATAGTGGTTTCCAGGAGATGCAGGGGAGGGAAATATGGGGAGTTATTATGTAATGGTTATAAAGTTAGAGTTTTACAAGATGAGTAAATTTCATAGATCTGCTGTACAACATAGTGCCTATATTTAACAATAGCTATCACATACCAAAATTTTTGTTAAGAGGGTGAATTTCATGTTACCTTTTCTCACTGAGAAAAAGGGGAGACAGGAAACTCTTGGAAGTGATGACACATTTATTATCTTGACTGTAACATAAATGCATACGTATGTCCAAACTCACCAAATTTTATACGTTAATTATGTGTAGGGTTTTTTTCTTTTTGGATAGCAGTTATACCTTAATAAAGCTGGGGAGAAAAAAACCAATGCCTTGATTTTGATAAATGCCCAATAATGCCAGCTATCGACATAGTTATTATTCTAATATTTATGGTATTGTTGTAATTTATGTTTGTATGTCTGTCCCCCACCAGTGTCTCTTCCAAGTACTTCTTAAGGACAGGAAATATGTTTACACTTATATAATTATGCTTATAAAAATATAATACTTTTGTCTAGCAAGCCATCTAGCATAGAATGGGCCTTCAAAATATAGTAGAAGAATGAATGACTAAAGAAATCAGGTTTAGTGATGTATCTGTGATAGGGCTCTACATCCTCTTAACCTAATTAGGTCAAAACAAAAATCTGTAAGACAAACCCAAAGTTCTGAGAGATTCAAGGCACTCAGAGGCCCAAGCAATGTGTTTATACCAACTGTCTGATCCATCATATCCTGGACACAATTACAGTGACATAATTAAAAATATGGATTCTGAGGTCAGGGCTTGAGACCTAGCTCTGCAACTTAATTGCTGTTTGACTTTAAACTGCATAAGTCACAGCTTTCTCATACATAAAATAAGTATAGTTCTGCTTCATTGATTTGTCATGGGAATTAAGAAAAATAATTTACAAACAGTGAGCATAATTCTTGGCATATAGTAGGTGTTCAGTTTCCTGGCAGTGAATTTTCCTGAGTCTTGTTTGTCTAAAAAAAAATTTTATTTCATCTTCATCTTCTCTGGTTATATATAGAAATTTAGGTGGGCAAAATTATTTTGTTGAGCACTTTAAAATTGTCATTCAATTGTTCCCTGGCTTTTATTGTTTGGGTTGAAAAACCTACTGTCAGTCCTACTGGTGATCCTTTGAAAGGAATGTGTCTTTGTTCTCTGTTTTTAAGATGTTCTTTTTGTCTTTGAATCTCAACAATATTATGTGACAATGAGATTTAAATTTTTTTTCATTTGTAGTTTGTGACATTTTTGATTTTGTAAAACTCTTAGCCATTATATCTTCAAATATTTCTGCCCCAATATCTTCCTCCTCTCCTTTTGAGACTGTAATGAATATATGTTAAACATTTTCACTGAGTGCCACATGTTTCTAACATTTGTCTCTGTATTTTCAATTTTGTTTCCTCTATGTACTTCATTTTGGATACTCTTTATAGACCACTTTGCAACCTGGTGTGTGTGTGTGTGTGTGTGTGTGTGTGTGTGTGTGTGTGTGTGTGTGTGTGTGTGTGTGTGTGTGTGTGTGTGTGTGTGTGTATTTGTGTGCATGTGTGTTGGAGCCTCCTCACTCTGGCAGGGGATAATTTATTTAATACTGAGGAGATCCCCATTATATTAAGTCCCCAAAGTGAGGGAATTTTTCTTCTTTTTCAGAAGTTCAATCTTGACAACACTCAAGGTCTGAAGAAATACACCTCATTTTAATTCCTTACTGAAAAAAACTGGATATTTGTGTTTCCCCAAAATTTGTATGTTGTAAACCTAATCCGCAGCATGAAGGTATTTGGAAGAGAGGCCTTTGGGAGGTGATTAGGTCATAATCATGACCTAATGAATGGGATTAGTGCCCTTATAAAAGAGACTGTGGAGAGCTCCCTCATCCTTCTGCCATTGTAGTTACAGCGAGAAAACAGATATCTCTGAACAAGCCCTCGCCAGACAATGAATATGCTGGTTCCTTAATCTTGGACTTTCCAGTCTCCAGAACTATAAGAATTAAATTTCTGTTGTTTATAAGCCACCCAGTGTATGGTATTTTGTTATAACAGCTCTAATAGACTAAGGCACTTACTTTTTATTACATAGGTTATTATTCCTACCTGTCATTCATTAACACTTTTCTTTCCTTCATTATTTTGGTTTCAATGTTCTCTATGCTTTTTAATCCCTTGTGGGCTTGCTTCTAAACCAGGACTAGATATTCACCATCAGCATCAGGGGTTCTGCTATAACCAACAGAAAATCTGGATGGAGATGGGCAGAGGGCTAAAATCTTTTCCAGTACACTCTAGAGCTATAGTAGGGACACTTAGACCAAACAAAAAAATCACACCATGTTTCTTTCTGGTAATAGTGAGAAAAGATTAATATGATCTAAAAGAAGAAAAATGGAGCACTGCATGAGAATTAACAGACATCTTCAATTTGCAACACTCCTTAGTGTTATTATAAGAAACTAAAAACCAAGAATCTTCTGTGCTTTTAAAAATGTAACACTGGCACACCTAAATATCATTTAAATTCTCCTGGAAGAGGAATATTTACAATATATGAACATTTAGAAACCTGAGACATGAGAGAATGTAAACCCTGCATTTTTTGGTTATAGATATTCTGAATAGAACTAGGTTCATTTCAGGTGAATAAACATGAGGAGGCAGCTACAGAAGTGTTCCATGTTTATTTAAGTAATTACTCCCCCTCAGGGAAAACACTTTATAACAGCAGTGGGGAAGTGAGGTGAAATCATGCAAGTTAAAATGCCTTCAAGCATAACCAATGGCCTGGGGACCCCAGAGAAGAAAGCCACATGCTAAGGAAATATACAGCTTGGCAACCTTTAGAAAACATTCCAGGAGCAGAAACTTTCTGGTCCTTTCAACTGCTCCAACAAGGGCTCCTGCACATCATCTGCTGCCATTGCCAGCTGCAGTACCCAACCTAGAAAAAACCGTTAGATTCTGAGGAGAAAATAGATTTTATCCTCAAAACTAGAGGTAGAGTTGGCAGGGGGGTGGGAAATGGGCAGAAATGGTTGCACAGAGAAAAATGTGAGTAAAGATAGTCCAATTCTCTTGTCACTAGCCCTCCCCCTCAGAGTTTCTTGATAGTGGGCTGCATAGCCCCTTGAATATTAATATTAATCATCTTCTCAGATTATATATTAAAATAAATTATTTTAGAATTCTTAGAAAAAATTCTGTGGGTTGCACAGCTCTCAGATATCATTTACTGCACTCTGCTTTCTGCCACTAAATAAAGCATGTTAAGCAGTAACTGAGAAATGAGGAAAGCTTCCTCGTGCGTGTCCGGCAGTGTTACAACCAAGCAGAACTTTGCAAGATACAGTTGATTCAGAGACCCTTACAAATCCAAAAGAATGCCAATGTCTCCACCTCTGTAAGTGGTCAGCATTTACATTAAGAAAGAAGAAAAATTACTGAGAATTCACTTGTTAAATATGTTTATAGGCACAGGATAAAATGGACAAGCAAATGAAACTCTGATCCCCTTATCAAAGGCAAGAATGGCTACTCTTGGTTTTGTTTTTTCTTTTCCTGTGATTGTAAGACCTCTGCAAAATAACATTTTCAAAGGTTTTGTTTACCTCTGTTGACTACGGAGATTCTGAAAAGTGCAGTCAACAAAACAAGCTAAATGGCACAATATCAACTCCATCATCTTTAGCCATTTGGATTTCAATTTTCACTAAAGAGTATTTCATTCTCCCCCACCCCATCCTTACTGCAACAGACCTGGTACTATCACCTCCAGAGCTCTTTCTTTGCTCTTTGATGCAATGAAATTAGTTGTTTCCCGAATATTTTGCATGACTAAGAAGAAAGGAATTGAATAAAATATTATAATTTACAAATCTCACTTGGGAAAATATGTGCATATAAATCAACATTTCTGGTAAAGGCCCCCAAATCCCTTTAGTCTCCCACTGAATTCACTCAGTGTTCCACCTATGAATACATTCAGAGGAATAACACATTTTGAAAGTGATTCACTTGATAAAGGTGGTTAAAAAATAATTCAACAAGACAATCCCAGCTTTAAGTCTCATTTGAGTCCTCAAGGCAAAGGTGGGCATCAGTCATAACTATTTATCCTAAAGCTGCCAAGGTGAAGACCCAAAGAAGAAAGACATCTAGTCTTTAGCCATACAAATAGGGCCATTCTACTCAATAAAAGGACTCTTTATAGGCACACACTCATACACATTCTAAGAGACACTGTGGTAAAATGAACAGAACCTAGACAGGGCTTCAGAGTTGGGAAGAACTAAATTTGAACCCGAGCTCTTCACCATGGTCAAACCACTCTTGACCTTGGTTAGATCATTTAACCTTGTTGAAATTCAAGTCCTTCATCTGGAAAATGAAGGTAATAATATCTACCTCCTGGAGTTTTGTGAGGATAAGTTCACATCCAATGGTGGTCATCACACCTTCATCCTCCCTATCTCCCAGCTATAACAGTCTGGCAAGGAATAATAAAAGCACCATAACTCAAATTATATCCAGTCTTCTAAGCTCTTAAATTATATCCAGTCTTCTAAGCTCTATGCCTTCTGTCTAGGAAAAAAAAAAATCACATATATTCCTGAAACCCTAGTATTTTTGGCTTCACATGGAAAGAGTGGGGTAGTAAAGTCTAGATCTAAATTGTCTTTCTGTTAGCCCATCAGACATATAGAGTCCCAAAGAATATATAAAACATTTTATTTCCTCCTATTTGACTTTTTACTGGAGTGGGACCTTAGTTCTTAACCCTTAAGACACCCACCCACATAGCCACCACCTTAGAGACAGCAGAGAAAACTCCTCTCCTATTCCATCTTTATCTTCCCCAAGGCTCCTTGGACATGAACAAGATTTCTCTTTAATTTTGCATCTTTAGAATAGTCTCTTTTTATGTGCAGGTAATCATCCCTTCACCCCACCAAATGCCATCTAGATGGTTCTTGGGTAGGGCATTCTGGGAGGGAGAGGAGACTAGGGACAGAGAGAAAGAGGCATGCATAGCTATTTTCATTGAAGATGCTATAGCTTCTTGGTAATGAGCACTTTCAATGTTCAGAAATCCTGTGGACATTTTCAATGTGTTTTTCCACCAATGAGAACAGGAAAAGGAAAAAATAGACCCATCCTGCTATGCACCCTCTCTATGGAAATTTCTCAGTCCTCACAAAGGTCAGTTTCCCTCCCCAACTCCACTTGTGGGTGAAAAGGTACTGAGGTTACTCCATACATACTTTGCCTATATCATTTGGTCTCTAGACGTGTTGCTAGTCTCCCAGAACCAACAGCTTACGCACAGCCCTCCACCACTGGTACTCCCTCTGTCACCCCCATACAGATCCTAGGTCACTCTGCTTCCAGTGAACCATTTTCAGTTCCCTTCTGGACACTGCTGGCTTCAGATTAAGTTCTTTACAAGGGGTGCACTTCTTCCCTGTTTAGGAATGGTAGAAATCTCCCCACGCACCTGAGGGGAGAAATTTTGAGCCCTATGCCCACAACTCAAGTGTCACCCTCCCACAGTACATCTCTCCCTATCCCTAGGGAGGTCAGAGGGGACCCTTCTTGGCTCTGTAGTAGAAACTACTAACCTCGTTATGGAAGACAAGGTCAGCGTCCTGAAAAGCAGCAGATCCTCTCTCCACTGGCTCCCAGCTGAATAGGAGAGCATTCTGAGCCCTGGTTTGGTGCAACCTTGAAACAAACTTCATAAACTTGATGGTATCCTAGCTGGCCTTTTATTAGATTGAATGGTGAGTTCAAATATGGTTTCGTACCCATCTATTAAGTATTCTGGGTTGTTGATGCCTCTGTGGGTGACAGTGGACTAGTTCCAGACTTTTTTTTTAAGATTTTTTTGATGTGGACTGTTTTTAAAATCTTTATTGAATTTGTTACAATATTGTTTCTGTTTTATGTTTTTGATTTTTTGGCCACAAGTCATGTGGGATCTTAGCTCCCCAGCCAGGAATCGAACCCACACCCCCTGCATTGGAAGACAAAGTCTTAACCACTGGACCTCCAAGGAGGTCCAAGTCCTAGACTTTTTAACCCCAAACAATTGAAATACTTTGGGTGGTAAACAGCTCTCAAAATTTCTCCCTTGGGGCTTCCCTGGTGGCGCAGTGGTTGAGAGTCCTCCTGCCAATGCAGGGGACACGGGTTCGTGCCCAGGTCTGGGAAGATCCCACATGCCACGGGGCGGCTGGGCCCGTGAGCCATGGCCGCTGAGCCTGCACGTCCGGAGCCTTTGCTCCGCAACGGGAGAGGCCACAACAGTGAGAGGCCCGCGTACCGCAAAAAAAATAAAAATAAAAATTTCTCCCTTGATCAGAATGCACTCAAGAGAGAAATCTTTAAATTGTTAAGATTTTTTTCTGAACCTGTATGGTATGTGCCTGGGGGAAAAAGTGGGTAAACAATCCATTGCCACCAATATATTGCCAAGGATTCGGATGTCTGGCCCTCCAACAAACGAAAAAGAAGTCAATGCGAATTAATTCTAGGGGCTTGCGGATTAAATAATTTCTAGATAGGCTGCCTTTGGGGAAAAATATTTTCTTGAATGTAGCAAACCCAGGGGTCTCATTTTGTCACCCCATTCTCCACCATCAGAGGCGGAAGAACTGTCCTAAGCACCTGTGGTGCTTCATTCCTCCCCAAGCGGCTTAAGTCATCATGCATCACCCTGGGCCTAGAAGGCACTATTTCCAAATGCTTCCCCAGCCCATGTATGGGGCACTCAAAGACTTTCAATGACATTCCATTCCTGAAGCAGAGCCTTCCTAGTCCTGGAAAAGTTGGGTAACCTTCCCTGCTGCAGGGCTCAATTTCCCCCTTCTTCCACCACCCATAGCTCTGAGGCTTCTCACTGAGCATTTTGCCAACCCCTTTCCCACAGCAGCAGTGGTGAGGAGTCTGGCCTGATAAAAATTCACCACAGAGTGTGGGCATCTCTGAGGGCTTATCTTGTCTTCCTCAGTCAGGAGTCTCTGATACAACCACTTCTCCAACATAAAACTGAAAACAGCAACCCTTTCCCAACAGTCTAAGCCATTCAGAATCTGCAGCACAGTATACTGATCCTTTTTTGCCCATTTGTTTAATATTATACTTTGTTAAAGAATGTCTCCTTCCATTATCCTAGCACTTTATATGTCCTATGCTAGGAAGAGGAAGGGAAAAGAGATGTCCTTCCACTCACAAACATGCACAACCTTGTATACAATCTCGTATGCCAGCCACTGTGTTAGTTTGCTAGGGCTGCTGTGACAAGTACCACAAACTGGGTGGCTTAAACAACGGAAATGTATCATCTCACAGCTCTGGAGGCTAGAAATCCAAAATCAAAGTGTCAGCAGGGTTGGTTCCTTCTGAGGACTGTGATGGAAGGATGTGTTCCAGGCCTCGCTACTTGCCCTGTAGATGTCTATCTCTGGGTGTAAATTTCCCCTTTTTGTAAAGACGCTAGTCGTATGCACTAGGACTCACCATGACCTCATTTTAATTTGATGACCTCTTTAAATGCCCTAGATATCTTTCTGGGGAGGAGGGGGTCACACAATTCAACCCACAACACTGCCCATTCATAGACTCTGTTCAGGAATGCTCGGAATAAAGCATCACCCTGGTACAAGACAGACTGTAGTGGCAATTAGAAAAGAACTCTGTCAAGTTCTCATCTTGTTGCTCAATCAACAGCAAGAAAACTGTATTCCCACCCACTGATTCATAAATCTCTCCAATTACATAGAAACTATAAACATTTCTTTATTCCAAGATTCTATCTTTAACGTGACCCCTTTCTAGCGCCTTAAAGCTCAACTTTTAAATGGGTTATTTTTTAAATGCTCTTGGTGTTTTAAATTAATTTTGTTCATAATATTGTATACAATTATGAAAATATTTTTGAAATTTATTAACTTTAATGAATTAACAAATATGTGCTGAACAAGTTGCCAGAGTGAATAAGATTGCATAGAAAATTAGTTGTCCACTTGCCAATTTTCTGTGTTTCGCTGCCTGAGCAGTTACCTACTTGCTTCTGTACTCAAGCAAGACCAAGAAATTATCATTCACATATTTACCCATTTTAGCTAAGCTCAATGCAATTTGAAAATTTTCACCTACTTTAGAAGCGCGCTCTTCAAAACAATAAAAAAAACCTCCTTCCATTGTCCTTTGAACAAATGGCATCAAAAGACAAATTAAGTCAGACAGGCAATAAGGTTTTTAGAAGGCATATTGGTTTTACACAGAGTTGAAATTTCAGAATCACACCTGCCCCCTAAGCCCAGAATCTATTTCAGAAATTAAAATCACATTTTGCTTTCAGCTTTCAAGTTGGCTTTTGGGATCTTATTTCCCTGACCAGGGATTGAACCCGGGCCTTGGCAGTGAAAGCGCTGAATCCCAACCACTGGACCACCAGGGAACGCCCATCAGCTTTCAAGTGTTGATAAAACGTAAATCCCAATTTTTCCCTAAAAGTCCCATCTTAGGATGATACCATCTTTTCATAAAGGTTTAAATACTCTTATATTCCCATACAAACCCCAAAAGAATTCTGGAGATTCCATCAAATAAAAAGCACAATGAGAAGAATCAATACTGGGAAGCAACACGAGCTTAATTTTCTTCTTTTATGTTTAGGTGAAAACGCTGAAGCACTTAGCGACTCAAAGTTTCCAGGAAGGGTGAGGTCACCTGAGCCTCAAGTACTTGAATCAGGCCAATTCTACGGTGAAACTTGGGGGTTGGGGGGAAGAGGAGAATATCCAGGACACTGTGTCATACTGAATAACTGAGACAGTTTATCAATGTCCAATACCACTTTGGAGTACAGATAGTTAATATCCTTCTACACTAACTTTATTGGACTTAGTATCTATTTTCAAAAATGTGTCCTAGGTGATCTCCCAGCCTATTCATCTACTCTCAACACTATTCAGTCTGAACATTTGAGGGGGTTAAACAAAGGGGGTTCACCCTTTAGAACTCACAGCAGGCACAACTGTGCCAGGCATGTCAGGTACAAGCCTGAGAAACTGACAGTCCAGCTTACCTGGCTCCTAAAAGAGTAGCCCTTGTTTCTATCTCTTACATCTCTACCTCTGGGTTCCCCAACCCTGGCCAGTGTTTCCTGTATTCCTTGGGTTGACCCAATGGACACAATTATTAGCATCTCCATAGTCCGGAATTTGTGAACTAATTTGCACGTCAGTTTCTTCTGGAAAATTATGGATGATACATCAGTATTTAGAAGTTGTATAAGCAATTTCATTATTTAGATTTGTGACTTGGTGGGTAGACCCAGCTTCAGATGGAATGGCCAGCAATAATAGGATACCTCCTTTATGATCATGGCTCAAATTGTTCTGGGTTTCCACTTCAGATCTTGGAGCATTTCCTAAATGAGCAGGTTAGTTTGGGTTCTGTCCTCTTCCAGTGTTTTTCCTCAAGTCAATTATTGGAAATTGGGGATTGTTTCTCATTGATTCATGTACTGGTCAGAGTTCTCCAGAGGACCAGAACCAGTAGGAGATACATATAGAAGAAGGTTTATTATAATGTAATTGGCTCACATGATTATGGGACTGAGAATTCCCATGATCTGCCATCTGCAAGCTACAGACCCAGGAAAACTGGTGGTGTAGTTTAAAGGCCTGAGAGCTGGAGGGCTGATGGTATAGATTCCACTCTGAGTGCGAACTAGGAGTGCTGAGGGCAGTAGAAGATTGATGCCCCAGCACAAGAAGAGAGGCAGAGAGCAAATTCAACCTTCCTCTACCTCTGTTCTATTCAGACCCTCAACCGACTGGATGATACACACCCACACTGGGGAAGGCTATCTGCTTCACTTAGTCCAATTCAAACGTGAATCTATTCCAGAAACGCCCTCATAGACGCACCCAGAAATTATGTTTAACCAGATATCTGGGCACCCCGTGGCCTAGTCAAGCTGACACATAAAATTAACCATCAAAAGCCATAGCCCCTGGGATTGCCACATGAAAAACAGCTTACTTCCCCATTGACTTGCTTCCTTCTAAGTCATAAAAATGAGGGTTATTTCTCATTGACCCATCAACTCATTAATTCTTAGTAAACAGCAATTAGCAATACTAGGGACCCACACATATTTGCAGTCAATAGTTACTACTTCATACAGATTCAATCTGCTATCTCCAAATGGTATGTGCTGCACATAAGCTAACTTAATGCTTTCTCTCATTCCTTTATCTTGTAAGGCAAGATAATAGAACAGAAGGCAAGATAATAGAACAGAACAGAGAATCCCCAATACATTCAGGTTAACTTGACCTAGAATTCATTCTTAATGAAGGCATGAGGGGGAACACCAAAACAAGAGAAATGGAATGGAATAGACAAAATGGGGAGTTGCATTCTTTCAAGCTGCAAAAAAAAAGGGATCATTGTTCTTCCACAATTGCATATAGATTAATACCACACTATAATGTACATGACTTTGGAGATATGTTCCAATTAGTTTAACAACCCTTAAATTATCTAAACAATTTATTTTATAAAAAATATATACAGTATGAAATATATCTTTTCTCCTCTTCCTCCTTTTTTTTTTTTTCTCTTGGTAAATGCTTAATGGTATGAGGATAGAGAGTATTCATTAGATTGCAATAAATCATCTCCCCTTATACATTTTATGTGATGGTCTGCAAATAAAAGAAATTTATGTACAGGATTTAAATCAGTAATACTCTAATGGAAATTCAGTGATATTTAAAATTTTCATGGAGAGAAGACAAAATTAAATACAGCAGTTTATAATTATAGAAAGAATTACTATCTATTAAATTGTTTTCTCATTAGAGTAATTTGTATTAATTGTAAAAGGTTCTATATTCAATTACATGTAAGTGAATATAGAATTCAAATATAAAAATATTCTTACTGTGTAAATAATTTTATAAGTGACTTTTTCTTAACTTAGCTAAGTGATCTGAATATTTTTTCTTATCATTAATAGTTTTGGACAAATTTTTTAAATTGATCTCCACAAAGAGAGTGTTTGTTGGCAGTCTGTATATCTTCCTTGGAGAAATGTCTATTTAGGTCTTCTGCCCATTTTTGGATTGGGTTGTTTGTTTTTTTGTTATTGAGCTGCATGTAGCTCATTGTTTTGTTTTGAATTTCTTTGACTGTAGGTTGAAAAATGTGTGGCCAATTCAATGACTATTTCCTTTACAAGTTACTCATTTAGGGGTATTCACCTTGTTCTCATTGGCATGTAAGAACTCTGTATGTATTAAAGATAGTAATCCTCTGTCTTTCATAAATGTTACTAAAATCGTTTCCTTTTCTCTCACTTTATCACTTGTCTTTATATTTTTAAAGTGTTTTTAATGTCCTGAAGATTTCCATTTTCATGACATCAAATCTATATATTGTCCCTTACTCTTTCTACCTTTGGTGTCTGTCTGAGCACTGACTCTCTACCTTGAATCTTTATAAATACTCACCTATGTTTTGTTCTGCAACTTTCATGGTTTTGTTTTTTATATTTATACCTTTACTCCACCAGGAATTTATTTAGATTTAAGTAAGTTGGAAGCTACACGTTCCTCTGTGCCCCACCCCACATAGCAAGTTGACCAATTTCTCCATGATTTACTAAATAAGTCATACTTTCCACATAGCTTTGACCCTCTTCGTCACTCTTCTTTACTAAAAACAAAAAAACTCCTGTATGCAGATTCTTCCTTAATGTCATTCTGCAATTTTTGTCATTTCTGTTTTCTTTTAATCTCACTGTTATGTGATTGGGATTACACTATATTCTGAATTTACGTAATAGGAAGGGGATTGACAGTTTCACAAAATTAAGCCTTCCCTTCAACAGCTCTTTCTAATCAAGTCTTTTATGCCCTTCAGTAAAATGTTTCAGCTTTCTTACAGAGGACTTGTTGAATAAGCATTTTATATTTTTATTTGTGATTTGGAATGGAATCATTTTTTCCCTTTTATTTTCTATCTGATTATTGTTCCTGTGAAGAAGGGTTTTTTGTTTTTTTGCTTGCTTATTTGTTTTGTTTTCTTTTTCTGTCTATTACACTCCTGAAGATTTCTGGCTGAGGAGAATGGGGTGATGGTATACATCTGAATTACAAGGGATTCAAAATTATTTCTAGTTACTATGGTTTGTTGCCTATAAGGATTGAAAGTAATATTAAATATCTGTTAGAGATTAGTGAAAATAAAGATGCAATTTTTTTTTCCATACAAGTTCACAAATCCCAGGTTACAACCCCTGATGGCTCTGGCATTTCTTAGGGTATCTTTGGAGTTTTCTGCTGGGTCCCCTATAATCAGCTGCAAGAGATGGGGAGAGGGAACATGCCCTTAACCACTATTTGCCTGGGATACATTTTTCATTCTTTATTTTTCAGTCTTTCTAAGTCTAAGATGAAATGACTCATGTACACACCACTCTTAGACTTTAATCTGGTCTCAGTCACTCACAGTTATTACGAATACTGAACTACTTCAGACTTACTTCTGCGATCTTAATTTCCCTTGATATTTTTCTTTCATGCTTTTGTTTTGTTTGGTAATTTGTTATATTTTCGTTCCTCCATTTTTTCCTTATATAAATCTGGAAGTTGTATACAACCAATTTCTATCGTTCCAGAGTTTTAAAATATATGAGCTTACATCTTTCTATTGTTGTTACTATCAACAGTTACTTAAGACCAGAAAAGAAAAATAAAGATAGCCATATCTGAAAGGATGTTTACTTGTCTCTCTCCCACCCCACGTGCCCATTTACCTCCAAAGAACATAAAGGAGACAAGAGGAGAATGGGAGAAATCCTATCACCTACATTCTAGTCGTGGCAGGCACTGAGGGGTAGAGAACATATAGCTAATAGAACAAGACAGAGCAGTATTCCTACACTTCTTTGCGGATGACAAGTAGACATGCCCCTTATCAAATTCTGAGTTAGAAGCAGTCCAGGAAAGTGATTTCTTCTTGAGGTAGTTTGCTTACAATTGTAATGCCATTAACTGGGTGTAGACTGACAACGTAAGCATGACCAGGAGCCTGGTCTACCGGTTGCAATATTTTACCCAGGGTGAGTATCCATCTATCTCTCCACCAGGGGCTCCTCACCTATTTTCTCTGTGTTTCGGGGTCCCTGGCTTAAAAGACAGATTTCACTTCCAATGCAGGGAGTGGGGGTTCGCTCCCTGATTGGGGAAATAAGATCCCACATGCACAGCCAAAAACGTACTGAGGGAAGGAAAGGGGAGTCTCCCATATGTTGAGGAGTCCCAAAAGCCCCACTGACCTCATATATTTGTTGTCTTAGACCCCGCATGTTCGTGACACCCAGGGCAGGGGAACGTGGGGAATTTTACAGTCCCAGCAACACACTGCCACCTGGGTTCTTTCTACCCAGCCCCTTTCTCACAGTGCTTGGCCTGTGAAATCCCAGCGATGTGTTGCATTCTGGGAAATGTAGCTTTCACGATTCTGTGCTATATTCTCAGTGTAGGGGATGGGGGCAGGGATGAGACCTCTGAAATTATCTAGGAGAAGTAGGGATTGGGGAAGAATTCTTCTGGCCTTCTTAAAGAAGCGAGTGTCTCTTTTTTGGTTGATGTAGACTGGCTCCCCGATGACAACAGAGGGGATACAAAGTATCTTCCTACTGTTTTTATGCTCTCTTTGTTTCCAGGATAAAAGACAGAATAAAAATTTTTTTTCTCTCAGTCCAGCTCCATTTGGTTTAGACTTAGTGAACTTCGTCCCAGCTTATTACAGTCATTTTTAAGTTATAGCTTTTAATGGCATTGCACCTTTTTTTCTTTTGCTGTCATAAGCAAGTTAACTGGAAGCTGTTAGAAAACTGTCATTTGAAACAGGAGTCTCTGCTACCGTCTTTTCCTTTTTTAACTGTTATTAAAGTCCCAGATGTGTATGATTCTAAAATATACAGTAACAGGTTACTTAGTGCTATTCATTTAATTGCCTAGAGTCAGAGAGTTGGTTCTTTGAAAAATAAGGCAAGTTATGGTTTGTCTTTCCAGAGGGAAAACTTTTGCAATCAAGCCCTAGTTTCCTACTCATTTGTAGTCTACTATTTTGAGTTCCAAAAAACTGCATAAAGGAAGCTTCTTTTACATTGCTCTGAATTATCAAGCAAGAGCCATTATTTCTCATCTGATGAGCCAAATAGACTTGTTCCCAGGAGGTTGCTTGATATTGGATCTCAGGAAATACTCAATTTTCTCAGGAGAAAGAGGACGTGATTGAACTCTGCCATCAGTGACTGTAATTCCAGGCTCCACATGGTGGGAATTCAGGAAGTTGTGTTTCAACAGCGTGGTGATCTGGGGCAAATATTTGATACTGCTGTTCTTGGACATTGAGAATGTTGTTGCCTTGTGTCTTATCCTGTTGACGTTGAACCCAAGAGCCATGGCCTACCCCTTTTTCTACACTGGCAGAGTCTGCCTCTCGTGAGACAGGTTGAAAATGTCAGATGCTTACTTTGTCAGGCTCACCTGCAGCTAGAGGTACCATGCAAGCCAGTTCTGACTGGTGTGGTACAATGGAAAGTCTGTTGTGATGAAAGATTTTTCTTCCCTGATTGGAAGGGGAGGGGAATTGGGAGAGAGAGGCCCCACTCCATCTGATAAAGAAGCTAGGAGACCCCACCCTCCTCTTCCAGCTTTTGGATACTGACATGAGAGGATGTGACAGTTGGAGCTGCTCTAGTCATCTTGTGACAAAAAAATATCCCTGACAAATCAGGGACAGCAGATTGGAAAGACAGGAAGCACCTAAATCTTCAATAATCGCCAAGTCACTGCAACAACCGTGGTACTGTCTACCCCCAGATTTTCTAATGGAGAGAAAAATAAACCCTTGGGAATACCTATTACCTCTGGTTGCAAATGTCTTGTTCTTCTCTACTTCTGGACACACAGGAGCACAGCACTTCTCTGCCACCAAAGTATGGCTCACACGTCTATGACTTGAAATGATGTGTGACCAGAGTATTTTATTTTGTGTTCAGTGATTGATCCCTGGTGCTCTTCCCTGCAGTGGTAATCATGGGAGCATGTACATTTGTGGAGGTGCCAAAGATCCAAGCAGCCTGGAATAATGAGCTAATGCCTAAAAAACCGCTGCTGTGCTGTGGACAGTTGCCTGGACCCTCAGCTGATTTTGCATGAGTAAGCAATAAACTTCTGTTGTGTTAAGCCACTGTTGGAGGCTGTTACTGCAGCATAATGCAGCCTATCATGCCAGATACAATCTCTATTCTTTTAGCCACTTGTATTTTTATATGCTCCTACTTGTAGCTGAAAGTACCTAATTGATACAACATATATAGCAATTTGACCTGCAGACAACTGTTTCTGAAAAATGAGATGGTTGCATTGGTGGGGAAATGAACATTTACGATTTTCTCCTGCCCAGACTTTAGTTTCCACCTTCTAGTAACATCCCAATTTTGCTTAAGGAAACCACTCTGGCAGACATATCCATTTCCTGACCATGTCTTCTCAGCACTTACTTCTACTCACAGAAAGCTGCTCACTTCAAACTCTTATGACTCCTTGCCTGAAAACTTTTGTCTAATTGTAATAACATGCTGAATTCATACAGAGGACAAGCCAGAATTACCTAAGAGTTAATGTCCCAGAAGCTCTCAACCAACCATGTAAAGACAGATGGTTAGAAAATAGTCTAGTTTCTTCATCTCTCAGTTGAAATAACTCTGATGTGCATTCTAAACTGTCTCCCTTTGAGAGCAAACCCCAGTTGCCAAGAGTGGGAACTGCTTTGATAACACATCTTTTATTGGCTTCTTCCCCTTCCTTGCCTCTCTTTCCCACTCTTGAGTAAACCTCCCTGGGGTCAGCTCCCAAATGAAGCGCTTGCTCCTGAATCCTTGTCTCAGAGTTAGACTCTGGCAGAACCTAAACAGACACTATCCCTCCCCAAGTGGACCCAATCTTTCTAGGACTATCAATAAAGGTACATTACTTTCTCTGTCTTTTGTATGTGGACCTTGAATGGAATCACACAATGACTATCTTCAAGAAGTCAGAGGCTCTTCAAAAGGTCTACTTATTAGTTCCTTCTTTATAGATTCCTGCAGCCCTTCTGACACCTGCCTTTTTTGAGCCAGATACCTTAGTCGTTTCCCCTGGCTCAATGAGTTAACCCATATTCTTTTAATAGATTCATTTTGGGATGAGATAGCTAGAATTGCTTTCTGTGATTTGTAGTCAAAGCAACCAATGGATATAGATGATGTATTAGACCTTTTTCAGCTATAAAGATTTCATGATAAAAATGAATGAGTTATAAAAAGTATAAGATCACTAAATGCTGTATGTTATTCATAAAATCAAATCCATAGAAGTCACTTTAAAATGTCAATGTTTTCATATTTCTTCACATTTTACTTGAAATAGAATCTCTAGCTTGTGAGAATGTCTTTCTAACATTTCAACACAATTCCCTTAAATAGTTACTGACCTGAAAGAGTGAAATAACTTCATAGTGGTAGGGAGGGGTCATTGCAGTTGCTGCTATTTTGTTTCTATCTGGGTGACTATTAAGTTCCCATTATCTGGTGTAAAATCTTTTGAAACATTTTTAAGAATAAAAAGTTCTTAAGAGATTTCTATGCAAAGAAATCCATAATGCTAAAATCATAGAGAAACCTTGTTTATTTATATTAATCTTACATACCTGAACATGAGAGTCACAGAGAAAAACTATTTAAATATACACTAACAACAAAAGATCAGAAAGACAAATTAAGGAAACAATCCCATTTACCACTGCATCAAAACAAATAAAATACCCCTAGGAATAAACCTACTTGAGGAGTCAAACGACCTGTACTCAGAAAACTATAAGGTACTGATGAAAGAAATCAAAGATGACAAACAGTTGGAGAGATATACCATGTCCTTGGATTGGAAGAATCAATATGGTCAAAATGACTATATTACCCAAAGCAATCTACAGATTCAGTGTAATACCTATCAAATTACCAATTGCATTTTTTCACAGAATTAGAACAAAAAAATTTACAATTTGTATGGAAACATAAAAGACCCCAAATAGCCAAAGCAATCTTGAGAAAAAGAAATGGAGCTGGAGGAATCAGGCTCCCTGACTTCCTACTATACTACAAAGCTACAGTAATCAGAACAGTTTGGTACTGGCACAAAAACAGAAATATAGATCAATGGAACAGGACAGAAAGTCCAGAGATAAACTCACATACCCATGGTCAACTAATCTACGACAAATGAGGCAAGAATATACAATGGAGAAAAGACAGCCCCTTCAATAAGTTGTGCTGGCAAAACTGGACAGCTACATGTAAAAGAATGAAATGAGAACACTCCCTTACACCATACACAAAAATAAACTCAAAATGAATTAAAGACTTGAATGTAAGGCCAGATACTATAAAACTCTTAGAGGAAAACATAGACAGAACACTCTCTGACATAAATCGAAGCAAGTTCTTTTTGATCCACCTCCTAGAGTAATGGAAATAAAAACAAAAATAAACAAATGGGACCTAATTAAACTTAAAAGCTTTTGCACAGCAAAGGAAACCATAAACAAAATGAAAATACAACCCACAGAATGGGAGAAAATATTTGCAAATGAGTGACTGACAAGGGATTAATCTCCAAAATATACAAAGAACTCATGCAGCTCAATATCAAAAAAAAACAAACAACCCAATCAAAAACTGGACAGAAGATCTAAATAGACATTTCTCCAAAGAAGACACACAGATGGCCAAAAAGCATATGAAAAGATGCTCAATATCATAAATTATTAGAGAAATGCAAATCAAAACTACAATGAGGTATCATCTCACACCAGTCAGAATGGCCAACATCAAAAAACCTACAAACAATAAATGCTGGAGAGGGTGTGGAGAAAAGGGAACTCTCTTATACTCTCGGTGGGAATGTAAACTGGTACAGCCACTATGGAGAACAGTATGCAGGTTCCTTAAAAGACTAAATATAGAACTACCATATGATCCAGCAATCCCACTCCTGGGCATATATCCAAACAAAACTCTAATTTGAAAAGATACATCCACCCTGATGTTCATTGCAGCATGATTTACAATAGCTAAGACATAGAAGCAACCTAAATGTCCATCAACAGATAAATAGATAAAGAAGATGTGGTACATATGTACAATGGAATATTACTCAGCCATAAAAAAGAAAAAAATAATGACATTTGCAGCAACATGGATGGACCTAGATATTCTCACACTGAGTGAAGTCAGACAGAGAAAGACAAATATCATATGATATTGCTTATATGTGGAATCTAGAAAAAGATGGTACAAATGAACTTATTTACAAAGCAGAAATAGAGTCACAGACGTAGAAAACAAATTTATGGTTACCAGGGGTAAGGAGAGTGGAAAGATGAATTGGGAGATTGGGATGGACATATACACACTACTATATATAAAATAGATAACTAATAAGGACCTACTGTATAGAACAGGGAACTCTACTCAATACTCTGTAATGACCTGTATGGGAAAAGCATCTAAAAAAGAGTTGATATATGTATATGTATAACTGATTCACTTTAGTGTACACCTGAAACTAATACAATTTGTATATCACCTATACTCCTATAAAAATTTAAAAATAAAAATTTAAAAATTTAAAAATAAATATCATCTTCCTTAAAAAAAAAAAAGTGTCTCCTAATACCCAAATCTAGGACAAGATGAGAAAAAAATGTAAGAGTAATGGATTATAGCCTAGTATATAAAATATATAATTCATGAGTCCATACTGATATAATTGAGCAAATAAATGGGAGAGAATTCCAATTAATAAACATAGAAGGAATAATGGCAATATAAAATAATCATTTGGCAACATAATAGTAATAATTATCTCAGTCAAGAATCATTAAGAGATGCTAAAATTAGCAGGAGAAAGTACAATGAGAAACAGAATATTTACATACTACCAAATATCTCCTCACAAGATATTTGTCAGATACAAAGAGGAAAATAGTAATGTTACAGTGGAGAAATTTAGAAGACTCTGCCTTATTCAAGCACTCTAATATCACCACTAATGAGACTAAGTGTCATTATGTGCCTCCTGATTTGATATGCTGAGAACGTGTCATGGTTAATTTCATGTGCCAACTTGACTGGGCCATGGGGTGCTCAGATATTAGATTAGACATCATATATGGGTGTATTTGTGAGAGTGTTTCTGGATGAAATTCACATTTGAATTGGTAGAATGAGTGTAGCAGACTGCCCTCCTCAATGTGAGTGGGCTTCATCTGATGTGTTGAAGGGCTGAATAGAATAAACAGGTTGAGTAAGAAAGAATTTTTTGCTCTGTATATCTTACTAACTTCAAGCTGGGACATCAGACTTCTGCCTTCGGGCTCAGACTTGGACTCAAACTATACCATTGACTCTCTTGAGTCTGGACTTCTCATCCTTCACAATCACGTGAGCCAATTCCTATTTATATTTGTGTGTGTGTGTGTGTGTGTGTGTGTGTGTGTGTGTACACATACACATATACACACACTATTGGTTCTGTTTCTCCTGAGAAACCTGACTAATACAGATATTTTGGTACTGAGAGTGGTTCTAAAGGAACAGAATTTTAAGGATGAGTTTTCTGAATTGATTCTGGCCTTCTGGAATTGACTGTCGAATCTGATTAGATTTAAAGATGCAGAATGACTCTGCATCCAATAGTAAAGAGAGCACTTATAGTCCATGGCATGATCTGGCAATGGAGATACAGAAAATATCTGCATTGGATACTCCTAATTAATCCTTTATAAGAAGCAAGATGTTGGGTGACTGTGTGTATGATACTTTCAAACATTTTGGGAAATCTAACATACCAATATAATGAGGTTGGCTGGTTGCTCCTAATGTTGCTGGACAAAGTGATAAAAAAAAAAGGATAAAAAAAAATAAAAGTGATAAAAAAAAATTGAATTCATGGGTGAATTCAATTTCCCAGCTCAGACACCACATAAATGAGCTGAAAGCTTCTATACATGCCTTGGAATACTCTTGCCTCCTGTAGCTGCAGGGCCGAGATTGCTGAAAATCAAAAGAATCTCACCCTGTGATTAACTGAATTACAGGTTAGACTCCCAGTCTCACAGAGTGTCTACCGTTAAAGTGAGGGCATTGACTGGGGAAAAAATGGGATCCTGCATGCTACCATGGGGATATGTGGGAAGAATCTGATGAACCTGGAGACACCGAACCCTTAAATTCTGATGAGCCTTCTTTGCCGGTGGAAGAGGGCTCTGCACTCCCAACTGGAAGTGGCATTGGGTCAGGTATGTGGGATTTTTGCAACAATGCATAACCTGAATTTAATCATGAGAAAATATCAGACAGACCAAAACAGAGGGACATTCTAGAAAATAACTGGCCAGTACTCTTCAAAAAGATCAAGGCCATGCAGGACAAACAAAGGCTAAGGAACTTTCACAGATTGGGGGAGACCAAGAAGACATGTCAACTAAATGCAGTATGGGATCACTGAGTGGAATCTGGTCCCCAAAAAAAGGTCATTAGTGGGACAACTGATAAAAGCTGCATAAGACTGTAGATTAGTTCATAGTACTGTATCAATATTAACTTCCTGTTTCTGATCATTGTACTGTGGTTATGTAAGATGTTAACCTTTTGGAGGGATGGGTGCAGTGTATGCAGGAATTCTTTGTGCTATTTTTACAACTGTTTTGTGTCTTAAATTATCTCAAAATGAAAAGTTCAAAAGTTAAAAAAAATAAGTTCAAAGCATTATTTAAAGTGAATTACACAAACATGCACTGAAACAGCAACTGGAGATGGAGAATATACTGAGGGAGTAAAAGTAAAAAATATCCGGAATATTGATTAGGTTCCCTGAAATCATACTGTGTTCAAAACATGCCGCGGTCACACTGTGCAGAGCAAAATGGAAATAAGAAACTAGATGTAAAAAAAAATCACAAACAGCCTGAAGAACAATGCAAAATGACCACTTATTCAACCCATGAATTGAAAGGAATTTGGAGTAAAGAACTGATTAAAGAAGGGTTTGGAAGATTTAAGAAAAATGTGACTGAACACAAGTGAGGATTTTGACATATATAAGTGATTTCCCTCCTCTACTATTTCTGATAAGAAAGTATAAATATGTATTTCTCTATAGATGAATATATTCTATTTCTTCTAATAAGTGTGCATGTGTCTATAAATTATGAATAGAAATTTATCATCACCTCTATAACTAGGAAAGAGTGAATATAAAGAATTGTGCATAAGTCAGAAAATTCTGCAAAAAAAAAAACAAAAACGGAGTTGTACACCAGGGAGAAAGAAACTGATCAGCCCAGTGGTTACACAGGAACTAAATGGAAAGAAGATCTAATAGTATATCATCATCATTATCTTAAGGCAATTATAGTACAGCAGCAAAAATCTGAGCCTTTACTATATACCAGCCACTATTAATCAAGGACTTTATATGTCAATTCACATAATCCTCACAACATATGAGGTTAGTCTACTATTCTTCCCATTTTACAGATGATGGTAAAATGTAAATGGGAAAAATGGGATTTGAGGGCAAGCAGTTTGGCCCCAAAGTAAAGTTTTTAATCACAAGGTTTAACCACTGCCATGAATTTGCAAGAAAAGACTTGACTCAACAGACTGGTTTTCCCTTCTCCTGGGAGATGAAGCTTCCAATTTATAATACTATTATGCCTTAATATGATCAATACTCAGGATTAGGATCTTCCTGTCACCAGGAGGTGATGGACTAGGGCATGTGTGGCAAGGTGAAGAGTTGAAGGTAGGGAAGGGATGACAAGAAGGCTCAGACCATAGGATGTAGAGCCCACACCCCTCACGCCAGCACTGGGGCTGGTCGTAGTTCCCTACTGGCCAGGGCTCTCAAAGGGACCAGAGGGAACTGCTCCTGCCATACAGACACTGCCTTGTTGAATAGAAAATTGTCTTTTGGGGAGAATTTGAACTGGTGATGTGAGGCCTTGTCACACCTACCACTTGACTTCAAATTGGCAGCTGGGAGGACAGTCAGCAGAGGACAGTGGACAAATGCTCCTAAGTGTGAATTTAGATTTGAAACACATCCTCAATCAGTTAATATACCCTGTGCTCAGAAAATATGGACACCAACAGTCAGGACTCACTGCGGTTAACTGACTAGGAAAAATAACATGATGAAAACATTTGAGAAACATTTGTTCTGGAAACAGAATTTGCAAATGAATTTAGAGTAGGGTCAACTCAAAAGCCTACAGAAGACAAGGAGGTAATGGATTCTAATCGAGTAAAACAGGCAGAGATGTTTCTTTTGAAGAGACTTTGTTTCCTTATTAAACACATAGACTAGTCATCACTTCCACAGAGAAACATGCCCTCTCCAATGTTGCTCTTAAAACACACAGCTCTTTTGGGCTATCTTTTGCTTTCGTGGCTTTGATGGAGAGACGCACAGAGAAATAGTTCTCTCCTGTGGGACTTTCAGTAATGTAGGCATGACGATAAATGTGGACTGACAAGCCCTAAGAGGGAGACAAGAGGCAGTGGGTGGGAGGATGGGAGGATGGACAGCACACGCGCACTGATGAGTACAGGCTCTGTCGGCTGGCAGCTGGTTTTTGCCAAGCAGAATGTGGGCCCTGTGTTGTCAGACCTCCGCATTGTTCAAGAAAGCCTGAAAACATTTTTATAGGAAATATCTTGGCTTCCAATATTTACCTCAAGCTTTCAAATTAGGTGCAGACCTCCTTCTTAAAACACTTTCATCATCCTCTTCAATGACACTCTCCCAAGTGTCTCCCTTCTGTACTGGATGCTCCTAATCTCCTTTTCTGGGTCCTCCTCTTCCGCTCATCATCTAAAATAAGGGTGTCCCAGGTCCACTTCTCTGCTCTATCTACATTCTCTACCTGGGCAACCTCACCTGATCCCATGGCTTTCAGCCACCTGTGCCAGAGATTCCCAAACTTATATCCAGCCCTGACCTCTGCCTGGCGCTCCAGACACTTGTCACCATGACTTCTCCAAATAGATGTCTAATAGAAAACTCAAATTAACATGGCCAAAATGGAACTCTCCCCTGACCTACCCATACCTTCTCCTCCCCATCTCAGGAAATGGAACACCATCCACCAAGGTGTTCAAAACGGAAAAAAAAAAAAAAAGCATTTCATGCTTTATGTAATATTTACGTGTGGTATAATTTTATGCTCATACTTGTTTATGTTATTCCCGCTTTTTAGGAGACTCTTTCAGCCCCTTCCTCATCCCTTTCACCAGGAAAAGTCCTATTTATCCTTCAAGAATCAGTTCCAGCATCATCACCTCCAGGCAGGGCTGATCACATAATTTTCTGGGCCCCGTGCAAAATGAAAGTGTGGATGAAATCAATCTACTTGTCACATGTTTGGTCGTCCCAAGCCAAGGGATCGTAGCCTCTGCACGGGACACTCTTGGCAACTGAACTGAGGGTGAGAGAGAGGCCCTCATGAGTTGCCTAGACAATGAGCCCGTGGAACTGCCAGCGCAGGATAGGGACAACTGCCACCTTGCCCCACCCCAAGACACTGCGGGCACAAGCCTGACCTTGACCCTCCTTGCTCCTCTGCCTGGTCTCGGCCTGGGATGGAGGGTGATGGCAGTACGCGGGCCTCCCCCGGCAAGGTTCACTGCCCCATGGCTCCAGTGGCTGAGGATGGGCTGCTGAGAACCCCTCCTGTGGGGACCGGGAAGCAGAGGAAGGTGGGACTGCACGGAGCTGGGGCTCCAAGCCCCAGGTACATGCCCATTGTCCCACTGAACTGCACCTACAAAACACACATTGCAAGGATAAAGCTACAATATTAAGAATTTCGAAAGGGGACCACAGAGCATTAAACCCCAAGCATGAGCACTTCTGAGCGTGAGGCCCTGAGATACTGGTTGTATGCCCATGAAGCTGGTCCTGCCTCAGAAATTTTCTCTGACCGGTCCCCCCAAACTGAACTAGCTGCCCCTTTCTGCGCTCCTTGCTTACCCCATGTTTGCATGTATCACTACATTTAGCACATTATCTTACATTATCTATTTATATGTATGTTTCACAAAATGTTTTGTAAACTTCATAAGCTCAAGGAATTTGGCTAAATCCTTTTTTCTTTTTAATTTCTAGGCCTCAGTATTGAAATTGCTTATCAGTAGACCTTTGATAGGTGTTCAAATGGCCTGACAAATACACTAACTGGCTGAGCAGAAACCAATTTATACACCATCTCTTTTCGGCCCTGCCAACACCCCTACCATGGTTGTCTCCCTTGTGTTCCAGCCCCAGCAATGGATCACACCTGATCCACAGTTTTACGTCCCCACTACTATAGCCACTGCCACCACCACGGACTAGGAAGTTTCCATGCACAGCTCCAGCTGACAAGGAGAGATCATCACATCTGAACATCTGAACACTTGCCAGATGGGATCCACAGAAGCTCTGGCTTCCTCTGGGGAGCTGGGAAAGGCTGCATAACATAGCTGGAAAGTGAGAAAGTTAACATCCTAAGGAGGCAGAATTCAACAATGAAAGGCATGAGATAGAAAGGAGTCAGCAGATATTTACCTGTCTTTCCTTCCCCTAATGGATTGTGCTGAAATGCACTCATTTTATTTGGCCTCTCTGGAAATGTCCCACAGGCTGGGCAACCAGCCATATTTATTCTGAAGTCATAGCCAGCTTGCCAATACTCCTCCTTGTAGTTTCTTACCCTACTTAGGGTAAGCTTAGGGATATCAATTCGCTACTGCAACTGATCAAATGGGGGTAATGATAATTATAGTACTTTTGCAGCGGTCAGCTACTTACGATGGCACTGAAGCCCTTGATAGGTTCGAGGCAGCAAACTATCATTTTAAGGCATTCTGTGAAAGCCATAGATGGCTTTAAGGCAGGTAGTAAGTCCAGATCATGAACACATCAAGCAAGAACCAGAGGAACATCTGTGGGGGTAGATCTTGAGGGTGTTGGACCCTCAAGTGGAAATGGAATTTTAAACTAAGCAGGAGAAATTTGTTGAAATGGGCAACTCATCCATAAGTTGGAATTTAGTGTCTAGCAAGTCTTAATACTGTCCTAATAAAATTCAGTGTTTACCAGTCCTAATAGTTAGCTGGGATGACTCCATAAAGCCTGGATTCACAATGGCTCAGTTAGTTGAGGTGGATTTGTTGGAACTTAATTGGCAGAGTAATGAGAAAGGGGTGAGAAGGCTCAGGAAAAAGAGAATATTGGAATGAAGACATGCAAACCCACTACCTGAGTGTATTCTCCAGGAGGGGACACTCCCCTCACTAAGAAATGTACCCATGATGGGAGAGCCAACATCACTGAGAAACTCACTGTTGGTTGTCTTCTTCAGGCCAGGGTTGACAGTGGAAGATCCTGGCATAGCACTGGACTTTATATCAATGGAGATATTGGGATTCTGGAAAGGCAGAAGCCAGGGGAGATATAATTACTAAACTGAGTAGTATGGTCAGAATGGCAATCAAAGTGCCTTGGCCCAAAGTGATTATTACCTCAAATTGATGATGGTTTTCCCAAAGGTAACATAGACAAACCACCATCTAAGAGCATTGGTTGTCAAAGTGTTGTCCTAAGATCAACAGCTTTAGCATCACCTAGGAACTTCTTTGAAAGGAAAATTCTCAAACCCCACTCCAGACCTACTAATATAAAAATTCTGGGGATGTGGCCCAACAATCTATCTTTTTTTTTTTTTTTTTTTTTTTGCGGTACGCGGGCTTCTCACTGTTGTGGCCTCTCCCGTTGCAGAGCACAGGCTCCGGACGCGCAGGCTCAGCGGCCATGGCTCACGGGCCCAGCCACTCCGCGGCATGTGGGATCTTCCCGGGCCGGGGCACGAACCCACGTCCCCTGCATTGGCAGGCGGACTCTCAACCACTGCGCCACCAGGGAAGCCCCAATCTATCTTTTAACTAAAGTTTAAAGACCATTGACTAGGCTTTTGTTTGATTTGTACAACCAAAAGGAATTCAAAACTGATGATCATAAAGCTGATGTCAGACACTGATGGAAAACTGAAATTTCCAGTTACTAGATCCAAGCCAGTTCACAGAGCCAGAGCCCATTGATTAAAGGGAATATTGGATCCCCACAATGCCACCACAGCATGGCAAGTATCTCTCTAACCTTTCCTCAAAGCCAGAGTAATTGTGTGCTGAAGAAAAGGGAATACCCAGATTTTTTTTTTTTTTTGGCTGCACCACGAGGCATGTGGGATCTTAGTTCCTCAACCAGGGATCAAACCTGTGCCCTCTGCAGTGGAAGTGCAGAGTCTTAACCACTGGACCACCAAGGAAGTCCCCAAATATTTTGAGGATAGTTAGAATGAGATCACAGCTGACAACAACATTAGAGAACCCCAAACACCACCATGGTCCTCCAGTTAAAAGGGAGCCTTATAGATACCAGCCTTATAGATACCAGATTGTAAATGGTGTTTGGGTTCAAGTGCATCTCACAATGGATCCAATAGATCCAAGGACCCACTCTGTTTCTGTATCTCTAGTCTCTGAATGCCTAATGGGATAGATATACTTAGAAGTTTGCCCTTGGTTTCCTGACCTATGAATTAAGGAACATTATGATTAAAAAAGGTGCAGGGAAAAAAAAAAAAAAAAAAAAAAAAAAAAAAAAAAGGTGCAGGGCACCTTCCCTCCAAGCCAGGACAGTACATCAGAAGCAATATCACCTGCCAGACAAATTGCAGAAATTAGTACCAAAAAAGGCTTAAAAGATTCAGGGATGGTGATTCCCATAATATACCTAGTTATTTCACCTACCTGGCCTCTGCAAAAAAATCATGTGGATCATGGTGGGTGCCAGGGGACTACTATAAACTTAAAATAGTATCCCCAATTATAGTTTCTGTGCTAGATATGAATTTTATGGGAGCAGATCAACTCAATCTCTGGCACTTCATTTGTGACTACTGTTTTGCTAAATGCTTTATTCCTGATTCTCATCAATAGAGAGGATCAAAAGCAGCTCATCTTCACGTTTCAAGGACAGCAGGAAGTCTTCACTATCTTGCTCTAGGTCTGTGTTAATTTTCTGCTGTCTGTCATGGTCTATTCTATAGCGATCTCCATCATCTTGCTGTTCCACCGTGCATCATGCTAGCCTTCTACACTGATTGACCTTTTACTAATCGGACCTAATAAGGAGAACAGGTCAAGTAATTCAAATGCCGTATTAAAACACATATGTGTCAGAGGGTAGGCAGTAAGTCCTTGATGATCAAGGGGTCTGCAACATCAGTGAAATTTTTAGGGGTCCAGTGGTCTGGAACATGAAGGGCCGTACACTCTGAAGTAAAGCCTGAGAGCCTGACAACGGTACACCAAGTAACTGTGCAATTGGAGCTGCCCGTCATGAGCTTAGTGTTAACAGAAACTCCCAGAAGAAGGTTGAGAGGCAAAGAAGCAAACTATTGCATGAAAGAAATGGTAGATTTAGGGAGACTCAAGTACTCCAGAAGATGCAAAAAAAATATGACTTGTTGGCCTAGACCTCCATATCGCCTGCCTCTGCTGCATTGATGCAACTCTCTCAGTCCACACCTATTCCAACTGAGGGAGAAAGAAGGACCTTGAACTCAAGTCAAAGACAGTTTTTTAGTATGCTATATTGGGTCCTATAGAAATGGATCACTGCCACATTATGCCACAAAGAGACTCCTAATAACCAGGTAGATAGAATGACTTATTTTCTGGGTGTCAGTCAGCTTCTCTCCTTGCTCAGTTCACTGCTTGCACAATGGGCTAATGAACAAAGTGGCCATGGTGGCATGTTCAGGTCCTGTACACGAATCCAAAAGCAGGGGCTCCAGGGGAAGTAGGGGTGAGAAGCAGCTGCAACTCTGGGCAGAGGAGGCAGGAACCCGAAGGCGAGCAGGGGTCGGGTGGGCACCACGGCGGGGGTCACCAACGAGGCGGTGAAGCGCGAGAGCCATGTTCTGCAGCAGCAGGCCGGTGACGCGGAGGAAAGGGCCGAGCGCCTCCCGCGGAAGTGGAGGGAGAAAGGCGGCCTGGGAACAGGCTGAGGCGGCCTCCTTGAACCGTAGGATCCAGCTGGTTGAAGAGGAGCTGGACCGCGCTCAACAGCGCCTGGCCACTGCCCTGGAAAAGCTGGAGGAAGCCGAGAAAGCTGCTGATGACAGCGAGAGCCATGAAGGTCGCTGAAAACCGAGCCTTAAAAGAGGAAGAAAAAACGGAGCTCCAGGAAATCCAACTTGAAGAAGCTAAGCACATTGCAGAAGAGGCAGGTAGGAAGTACGAAGAGGTGGCTCTTAGGCTGGTGATTATTGAGGGAGACTTGGAAGGCACAGAGGAGCGAGCTGAGCTGGCAGAGTCCCGTTGCCCAGAGACGGATGAGCAGATCAGATTGGTGGACCAGAAGCTGAAGTGTCTGAGTGCTGCTGAAAAAAAGGACTCTCAAAAAGAAGACAAATGTGAGGAAGAGATAGATTCTTACTGATAAACTCAAGGAGGCAGAGACCCGTGCTGAGTTTGCTGAGAGATCGCAGCCAAGCTGGATAAGACAGTTGAAGATTTGGAAGATAAACTGAAATGCACCAAAGAGGAGCACCTCTGTACACAAAGGATGCTGCACCAGACTCTGCTTGACCTGGGTGAGATGTAGAGCGCCCTAGTCCCGCCCTGCGCTGCCCCTCCCTCTGACCCCGACTCCGCTGAGGCCAGCCTGCCGGAAGCTGACCTTGAAACTGATGGCTGATCTCTAACTGGAAGGCTGCTTTCTCCTTTCATCACGTCTCCCACCCCCTCCCCTGTGTCCTTTTCACCAAACTGTCTCTGAATCTGAATCTCTCCAGAGATTCCAGTTGGACTAGAGGCTGAGCACTTTTGGGAACAACCGTTTAAGGGAATGTGAGCAAAGTGTCTTTAAAAGCATGCTGTGATGTACATATTTTATAATTACCTTTTTTGTTGTTGATGTAGCAGCCATTTGTAAAACATTCCAGATAATTCCATAGTTCTGAAGCAGCAGTCTAATCCCTGTCTCACTTTTGGAAGGTAACTTTTCAGCTTAACGCATATTGCCCTCTCCGCAGAGGAGGGGAAAAGGTATGGGCCTGCCTTCCTGAGAACCAAACAGCCCAGAGAAAGGCTCCATTTTGGGAAACCTCATTGCTCTGTAAAAAGTACCCACCAAACCAGAGAGGTGATTCCAGGAGGAGTCAGCAAAAAAAAAAGTACTGTTTGGGTTTTCAGCTGAAAATGGTATCTTTGGGCAACTTTTTTTTTTTCATCAGAACTGACCAAAGGAAAAGAAACCATTTTGAAATATGCTAGAGGATTCTGTCTTCTCAACAACCACCCCCACCCGCCACCCCCAGGAGAAACTATTTTACCAAAACTTAACCTGCTGGGGTTTTATCAGAGCCTGACCAACTTGAGGAAAGGGAAACACCCAACTCCAGCCCCCTCTAACCATCCTGTACCACCTAAGGGGTGGGGGGGGGAATACTGAGAAGTACCGGTGAACTTCACAGTCGAGGCACACAGACTCATGAGAAGAGGGAGACCTAATCACAGAACTTTCAAATGCTGCCCTCTCCTCCTCCACATGTTACCACAACACTAAAGACCTACATACTTCAATTCCTGGTACATCACATCCACCTTTCAACCAAAAATTACAAGGCATACTAAAAGGCAAAAAATACTGTTTGAAGAGGAATGACAATCATCAGAACCAGAGTCAGATATGGTAGGAGTGTTGGAATTATCACAACAGTAATTTGAAAAAAACTGTGATTAATATGCTAAGGGCCTTGATGGTAAATGTAGACAACATGCAAAAACAGGACATGTAAGAACACGAAGTAGAAAGATGGAAATTCTAAGAAAGTATCAGAAAGAAATACTAGAGATCAATAAAGACATTTGATGGGCTCATTAGGAGAATAGATACAGCAGAGGAAATAATCTCTGAACTTGATGACAATGGGAACTTCCAAAACTGGAAAGCAAAGAGAACGACGAATTACAAAAAATAGTACAGAATATCCAAAAAATGTAGAACAATTATAAAAGGTATAACATATACATAATGGAAATAGAAGGAAAAGAGAGAAAGGAACAGAAGAACTATGTGTAAAAACAATGACTGAGAATTTCCCCAGATTAAATGTCAGACACCAAACCACAGATCCAGGAAGCTCAGAGAACACCAAGCAGGATAAATGCCAGCAAAACCACTACAGATTGGTATTGAAACTTCAGAAAATCAAAGCTAAAGGAAAAATCTTGCAAGAAGCTGGAAGGAAAAAACCCTTATCTACAGAGCAACAAAGATAAGAGTCACAACCAACTTGTCCCCAGAAATCACAGAAGCAAAAAGAGAATGTAATGAAATATTTAAAGTGTTCAGAAAAAAAAAAACAAACAACAACCAAACCCTATTATCCGAGCACTCTGTACCCTTTGAAATATACTTCAGAAGTGAAGAAGAAATAAAAACACTCTCAGACAAACAAAAATTGAGGGACTTTCTTGCCAGTAGACCTACGTTGCAAGAAATGTTAAATTCTTCAGAAAGAAGGGAAATGATATAGGTTAAACTCATATCTACATAAAGAAGAATATCAGAGAATGAATAAGTGAAGACCAAATAAAAACTGATTTTTCATAATTCTTCTAACAGCTAGCAATTTATTCAAAATAATTACAATAACGTTTTTGATTATGTATACTTATGTGTGTACATATAAAACGTATATATATGTGTATATATGTATATGTGCTTATATATGCATATATGCAAGTGAAATGAATGACAGCAATGAAACAAGGGAAGGGAGGAATTAGGATTATTTTGCTATTATAATGTATTCACACTACCTGTGGAGTGGTACACAGGCATACCTTGTTTTATTGTGCTTTGCTTTATTGTACTTTTTACAAATTGAAGGTTTGTGGCAACGCTGAGTGAAGCAAGTCTACTGGCATCATTTTTCCAAGAGCATTTGCTTACCTCATGTCTCTATGTCACATTTTGGTAATTCTTGTAATATTTCAAATTTTTTCATTATTATATTTGTTATGAAGATCTGTGATCTTTAATATTACTACTGTAATTGTTTTGGGGTACCATGAACTGCAACCATATAAGACAGCAAATTTAATAAATGTGTGTGTTCTGACTGCCCCACCTACCAGCCATTCCCTGTTTCTCTCCCTCTCTCCTCAGGCCTCCTTATTCCCTGAGACACAACAATATTGAAATTAGGGCAATTAATAACCCTACAATGGCCTCTAGGTGTTCAAGTGAAAAACAGAGTTGCACATCTCTCACTTTAATTAAAAGCTTAGTGAGGAATGCATGTCAACAGCTGGGATAGGCTGAAAGCTAGGCCTCTTGTGCCAAACAGCCAAACTGAACAGCCAAAGGAAAAGTTCTTGAAGGAAACTAAAAGTGCTACTCCAGCAAGCACATGAATGATCAGAAAGCAAAACAGCCTCATTGCTGATATGGAGCAAGTTTTATTAGCCTCCAGAGAAGATCAAAATCAGCCATAACCTTCCCTTAAACCAAAGTCTAATTCAGAGCAAGGCGCTAATTCTCTTCAATTCTCTGATGTCTGAGAAAGGTGAGGAAGCTGTGGAAGAAAAATTTGAAGCCAGCAGAGGTTGGCTCATGAGACTTAAAGAAAAATGCTTTCTCCGTAACACAGAAGTACAAGATGAAGAAGCAGGTACTGAGGTAGAAGCTCCAGCAAGTTATTCAGAAGAGCTAGCTAAGATAATTAGTGAAGGTGGCTACACTAAATAACAGGTTTTCGATGTAGATGAAACAGCTTTATATTGGAAGAAAATGCCATCTATTACTTTCATAGCTAGAGAGAAGTCAATGCCTGTCTCCAAAACTTCAAAGGACAGGCTGAGTCTTGTTAAAAGCTAATGCAGCTGGTGACTTTAAGTTGAAGCTACTGCTCATTCACCATTCTGAAAATCCTAGAGCCCTTAAGAATTATGCTAAATCTATTCTGCCTGTGCTCTGTAAATGGAACAACAAAGCCTGGATGACAGCACATCTGTTTCCAACATGATTTACTGAATATTTTAAGCCCACTGTTGAGACCTACTCCTCAGAAAAAAGATTCTTTTTGAAACATTATGGCTCACTGACAATGCACCTGGTCACCCAAGAGTTCTGATGGAGATGTACAATGAGATTAATGTTGTTTTCATGCCTACTGACACAACATCCATTCTGCAGCTCATGGGTCAAAGAGTAATTTTGACTTTCCAGTCTTATTCGTTAAGAAATACATTTAATAAGGCCATAGCTGCCATAGAAAGCAATTCTTCTGTTGGACCTGGGCAAAGTAAATTGAAAACCTTCTGGAAAGGATTCACCATTCTAGATGCCATTAAGAACATTTGTGATTCATGGGAAGAGGTCAAAATATAAACACTAACAGGAGTTTAGAAGAAGTCGATTCCAACCCTCATAGATGATTTTGAGGGGTTCAAGACTTCAGTAGAGGAAGTGATTCAGTAGAGGAAGTGGTAGAAATAGCAGGAGAACCAGAAGTAGAGCCTGAAGGTGTGAGTGAATTGCTGAAATCTCATGATAAACTCTAATGAATGAGTTGCTTCTTATGGATGATAAAGAAAGTGGTTTCCTGAGATGGAAACTGCTCCTGGTGAAGATGCTGTGAAGACTGTTGAATTGACAACAAAGGATTTAGAATATTACATAAACTTAGTTGATAAAGCAGTGGCAGGGTTTGAGAGGACTGACTCCAATCTTGAAAGCAGTTCTACTGTGGGTAAAATGCTATCAAACATCATTGTACACTACAGAGAACTCATTCATGAAAGGAAGAGTTAATCAATGTGGTGAACTTCACTGTTGTCTGATTTTAAGAAACTGCCACAGCTACCTCAACTTTCAGCAAACACCACCCTGATCAGTCAACAGCCATCAACACTGAGGCAAGACCTTCCTCCAGCAAAAACATTACAACTTGGTGAAGGCTCAGGTGATGGTTACCATTTTTCAGCAAGAAAGTTTTTTTTTTTTTTCTTTAAAGCTGTGGTTTTCTTTTTTTTTTTAAGATGTTGGGGGTAGGAGTTTATTAATTAATTTATTTATTTTTGCTGTGTTGGGTCTTCGTTTCTGTGTGAGGGCTTTCTCTAGTTGTGGCAAGCGGGGGCCACTCTTCATCGCGGTGCGCGGGCCTCTCACTATCGCGGCCTCTCTCATTGCGGAGCACAGGCTCCAGGCGTGCAGGCTCAGTAGTTGTGGCTCACGGGCCTAGTTGCTCTGCGGCATGTGGTATCCTCCCAGCCCAGGGCTCGAACCCGTGTCCCCTGCGTTAGCAGACAGATTCTCAACCACTGCGCCACCAGGGAAGCCCGAAAGTATTTTTTTATTAAGGTATGTACATTTTTTCAGAGATAATGCTATTGCACACTTAATAGATTACACTATAGTATAAACATAAACTTATATGCACTGGGAAATGAAAAAATTCATGTGACTCACTTTATTGTGATATTCACTTTATTGTGGAGGTCTGGAACTGAACCCTCAAAATCTCCAGGGTATGTCTGTGGGCTTGGATTAGGTGTAAAGGTATATTGCAAACTCTAGGGCAACCATTAAAAATGGAATCATAAAATTATCAATTAAAACCACAAAAGGCAAAAGAAGTGTGAAAGACAAAAATAGGAACAAAGAACAAGGGCAACAAATAGAAAATAGTAACAAATATGGTAGATATTAATCCAACCATATCAATAATCATTTTAAATATCAATGATCTAAATAAACCTATTAAAAGACAGATTGTCAGAGTGGATCAAAAACCAAGGCCCAATTATATGTTGTCTATAAGAAACCCACTTTGAATATAAAAACACATAGAGATCAAAAGTAAAGAGATAAAGATATACCATGCTAACACTAATCAAAAAGAGTGAGAATAGTTACATTAATTTCAGACAGCAGACTCAGAGCAAGGAAAGTTATAGGAATAAAGATGCACATTAACATAATGATAAAGGGGTGAATCCTTAATGTGTATGTATCTAACAACAGAGTGTCAAAATATATAAGGCAAAAAACTAAAATAGATGGAATACACTAATAGAGTTGGACAGTTTAATACTTCTCTGTCAGTAATGGACAGATCCAGCAGGCAGAAATTCAGTAAAGGCAGAGTTGAACTCAATAACATCATGAGTCAACTGGACATAATAGACATTTATTGATTACTTCATCCAGTAGCAGATGACACATCCTGCTCGAGCTCACATGTAACATTCAAGATAGACCACTTTCTGGGCCACAGAACATACCTTAATAAATTTAAAGAATATATATCATACAATGCCTGCTTTCAAACCACAATGTAATTAAACTAGAAATCAATAATAGAAAGCCAACTGGAAGATCCCCAAATACTTGGAGATTAAACATCACACTTCTAAATAACCTATGAATCAAAGAAGAAATCTATATTCATTAAAGAAATTGAATTAATAACCTTCCAAAACAGAAAGCACCAGGCCCAGATTGGGTTCCCTAGTGAATTCTACCAAACATTTAAAGAAGAAATTATACCAATTCTCTACAGTCTCTTCCAAAAGATAGAAACAGGGGGAATACTTCCTAACTCGTTCTATGAGACCAGTATTACCCTAATACCAGAACCAGACAAAGACATTATTTAAAAACTACAGCCTAATATCTCTCATGAACATTGACATAAAAATCCTCAACAAAATATTAGCAAATAAAGTCCAACAATGTGTAAGAAGAATTATACACTATGACCAAGTGGGCTTTATCCCAGGTATGCAAGGTTGTTTCAACATTCAAAAATCAATTAATGTAACCCACCACATCAACAGGCTAAAGAAGAAAAATCACATGGTCATATTAATAGGTGCAAAAGAAGCATTTGACAAAAGCCGGCATGCATTTATGATAAAAACTCTCAGCAAACCAGGAATACAAGGGAACATCTTCAACTTGATAATGAACATCTACAAAACACCAACAGCTAACATCACACTTAATGGTGAGAAATTCGAAGCTTTCCTGCTAATATCAGGAATAAGGCAAGAATGTCCACTTTTATCTCTGTTTTTAAATATTGTACTGGGAGTCCTGGCTAATACAACATGACAAGAAAAGGAAACAATAAAAGGAATAAAAGGTATTCAGATTGAAAAAGAAATAAAATTGTCTTTGTTCACAGATGACATAATTCTTTATGTAGAAAATCTAGAAGAATTGACAAAAAATTTTTAAAAACCTCCTGGAACTAATACATGACTATAGCAAGGTTGTAGGATACAAGGTTAATATGCAGAAATCAATTGCTTTCCTTATACCAGGAATGAACACGTGGAATTTGAAATTAAAAACACACTACCTTATACATTAGCACCCCCCCCAAAATGAAATACTTAGGTATAAGCCTAACGAAATGTGTACAAAATCTCTATGAAGCAAACCTCAAAACTCCAATAAAATATCAATATATCTAAGGAGAATAAAATAAATGGAGAGATAGCATGTTCATGGATAGAAAGACTCCATATTGTCAAGATGTCAGTTCTTCCCAACTTGATCTATAGATTCAGCACAATTCCAATCAAAGTCCCAACATTTTGTGGACATCAACAGACTAATTCTAAAGTTTATATGAAGATTAAAAGACCCAGAACAACCAATTCAATATTGAAGGAGAAGAACAGTACTAGCGAGGATGTGGAACAATAGGAACTCTCATTCATTGCTGGTGGGAAGGCATAACGGTACAGCTACTTTGGAAGACAGTTTGGCAGCTTCTTATGAAACTAAACATACTCTTACCATATGATCCAGTAATCATGCTCCTTGGTACTTAATTAAATGAGCTGAAAACTTATATCTATGCAAAAACCTACACATTGATATTTATTGCACCTTTATTCATAATTGCCAAAATTTAGAAGCAACCAAGATGTCCTTCAGTAGGTAAATGGATAAACTGTAGTACATTCAGACAATGGAATACTATTCACACTAAAAAGAAATGAGCTATCACACATGAAAAGACCTGGAGGACATTTAAATGAGTATTTCTAAGTGAAAGAAGCCAATATGAAAAGGCTGTATGGATCCAAGTATATGACATTATGAAAAAGGAAAAACTGTGGAGACAGTAAAAAGATCAATGGTCTCCAGGGTTTGGGGGTGGAGGGTGGAGGGATGAATAGGCAGAGCATAAAGGATTTTTAGGGCAGTGAAACTATTCTGTATGATATCACAACGGTGGATATATATCATCATACATTCATCAAAACCCACAGAATGTGCAATACACCAAGAGTGAACCCTAATGTTAACAATGGACTTTGGGTGATAACAATGTGTCATTGTAGGTTCATCAACTGTAGTAAATACAGCTACTGTAGTGGATGATGTCAATAGTGGAGGAAGTTGTGGATGGGGCGTATGGGCGGGAACAGAGGGCATAGTGGAAATCTCTGTCCTTCCTGCTCAGTTTTGCTATGAACCTAAAACTGCTCTAAAAAATAAAGTTTATTAACTTTCAAAAACTGGGTTATTCATGGACGTCATAGGCATGGCAACATAACTTTCTAATTCTTTTTCCTTATATTTTCAACTACCACACGTAATATTGTTTCTAAACGTTTGGACATTTGGAACAAAACCAATACATTATGTCTCAGCATCTCTACCAGCTGGTGGCTCCCTAAAGACAAGTCCCTATTCTCATAATCCCAGCAGCCAGCTGAGTCTCTAGCCCAGAAAGGATGCTAACCAAATATGCACTAAAGTCTTCAGGAAAGGCAATGGTGTATAGAGGAAAGAGAACCAAAGTAGGAGTTGGATTAACCTTTCTTGGTGATTTCCTAGGCCCCATGACCTTGGGCAAATCACACGTTCACTGAGATTAATTTTCGGAAGCTATGAAATGATAATAACCTCATCTCTTCACAAAATTGTTGTAAGGACCAAGCGAGATGCACCACATATAAAACTATTTTTAAATTGCAGAATCCTTTACAAAAATCAGCTACTCTTACTCATGGGGAATGAAATAGATACTAAATTAAAAAGGAGAGAAAAAGATGGGCTGGATGGAAAAAGGGAAATGAAAAAATTAAAGGGAAACAAAGATAAATTCAGTCATCACCACACTTGAAACAAGATTCTGTGCTTCCTCCTCCTTCCCTGCACACAACAAACTGTGACAGCAGACACAGGTTTTCTCTCACATTTTCCCTAAGTTCTCATTCATCAATGTATCAAACATTTACTGAATACAAATAAGTACCAGGCCTTGAGCTAGGAAAGGGCACAAGGCCTAATCAGTGCCCTCAGAGAGGTCTACGTCTAGTGGGGGAGGCATACAAGTGAACAGACTGATACAATCGAGTGCAGTCAAAGGCTCCTAAATGGAGCTGAGGGATTCTTGATGGGTTGGGTACAACCAGGGAAGAGGAGATGACAATCAGAGAAGGCTCTCTAGAGGAAAGGACCCTCCAGGATACATCTTGGAAAAGGTAGTGGGTAAAGGAGGAAAGGGCAGTCTAAGGCAGAGGAGACCAGGCTATAGAAACAAAGGTACCGAATAGCAGACCTTATATGCAAAGGTTATGGAACCTTATTCCATAAGAGATGGGGATCCACTAAAGGGTTTTAAGTGGGAAAGATGGCTTGATCAGATTTATGTTAAGAAGCTTTACAAGAGGGAGGGGATATGGGGATATATATATATATATATATATATATATATATATAGCTGAGTCACTAAAAAAAGAAAAAAAAAAGAAGCTTTATTCTGTCCTCTGTGGATACTGCCACTGCTGCAGGCAACTCTCCCAGGCACCTGTCGCTGCCCAGGCTTGGAATATTCCATTCAGCCTCTAAGAAAGGAGTCAAATGAGAGAACTATGAAACCTCACAGGGCTTGCTCTAGTCAGACTTGGCAGAGAATGGGGGCTTCCTGGACTCTCTAGCTCTCAAAAGAAAAAAATTAGAAAGCCTGTTAATATCTTGCTTGAGATCTCACTGGCTGTGTGATTTCCTTGTGACTGAGTGAGTCCCTGATCCATCTTCCAAACAAATGAAACCCTGGTCAGGAGTCTAACCCAAGCACTGAAAGCTTGCAGTAAAATTTAAGCTTTATTGCTTCCTCTTCCTTATTAGGCAACCCCCAAATAGTAATCATTAATTCACTTTCCCTCCTCTTCCTAAGTCTATCAGTAGAAGAATACTTCATGTATGGGCGACAGACACACAGGGTACCTGGGGGATTGGTCTCATAACCCATCACTTGGCACCAACCATTTATGTTACTACTAAATCACCCTGAGATAGGGTTGACATCCATATGTAAACTCCTGGATTTTTTTAAGAATACAGATTTCTGGGACTTCCCTGGTGGCGCAGTGGTTAAGACTCCACGCTCCCAATGCAGGGAGCCTGGGTTTGATCCCTGGCCAGGGAACTAGATCCCACACGCATGCCACAACTAAGAGTTCACATGCCACAACTGGAGCCCGCATGTTGCAACTAAGGAGCCCATGTGCTGCAACTAAGGGGTGGGTGAGCTGCAACTAAGGAGCCCGTGAGCTGCAACTAAGGAGCCTCTGAGCTGCAACTAAGACCTGGCACAACCAAATAAATAAATAATCAGAATGCCTCTATATCCATTAAAAAAAAAGAATACATATTCCATCAAATTATAAAAGGCAGATAAATTCTATACCTTTTTGCAAATGAATTTCAACAACTTTATACCATGTTAATCTCTTTAAGACAAAGATACTTTAAAAACAAACCAAGGTCTAAGGATGGAACTTTGTGGGTTCAGAACCCCCAAGATGATGAAATATCTCAGGTTCACTAAGGGATGGAAAATGGGTCCCTCTCCTTTCATTATTACACCCCTACCCCAACCAGCGTCCCAGTGCTTGTCCAAAGAGAGGAAGACCCTCAGCACTGGGGAGAAGTTCAGGGTTGGGAACTGAGAGAAAGGGGAGTCTAACTGTTTTCCTCCCCACTCTCCCCACACACAACAAAGATTCAGGTGGCTTAATTTGCCAAATACAGCCTTTTGCCTGCATTGCCTGCATATCCTCCACCGCCCCCCCCCCGCCCACCCCCCTGTCACACGCAGGATTTGGGAAGGATTTTTAAACTAGCAACATCATCACCAAATGCAAATAAACTCATTACATTGAATTTCTTCTCAAGTCGCCTTACAAATATGGTCTTTAAAGCACAGTGAGAACACTCAAAGACATGAAACACTGCTTAAAACTGTCCCTGTAGAAGTGATCTCTTCTGCTGCACAGAGATGAAAAGGCAAATATTTCTGAGTGGTTCGGGTTCTCTACTCAACAGTCATCACATGAGCTTCAATTGCAAAAAAAAAAAAAAAAAAAAAAAAAAATTCACGAAGTGTTTAAAAATCTCCTTTAATTATATTTTCATGAACTCCAAGAACATCATCATTGCAATTAATGTTACAAAAAAGCAAAGAGGGACATCTGAACATGCAATAAAAAATGGATTCACAGTGAAAATAATGTATATTGGTACTAAAATATAGTTACTTGGCTCCCTGAAGGGAAAAGCTTTCTTCTAAATATCTATTCACTTGGGTTTTATCATGAGAAAATATTTTTTTTCTGGAAAGCTTTGGGAAGTTTTCAACTTGTGCTACTGTTATTGTTAGCATCTGCTGGAAGTCCCTCATTCTGAAAGCCATTATTTGCAGTCTATAATTTAATCAGAAAATTCAAAAGTACAACAAATAGCTTGGCAACTGTGTTGTTACATACAAAGCCATTAGCAAAAATATGTAACAAAATTTATGTGAAACAAACAATTTTGTCCTTATATACAGAAGTTTGCTTTATTCCTCATACCCTCACAGCCTACTCAAAAATGAGAGGGTGTGGCAAAAAAAAAAAAAGAGAGGGTGTGGAGGGAGCCGGTACCAATCTCCTTTGAACTCTCCTTCTGGGTGGGGTAGAGAAATCTTAAAAGGTAAGTTAACTATTTTAATCTTCTTTTAAATGAGTTACAAAAATGCATCTGGGCTTCTTAATAAAGAACAAAAACTAGGAAAAATGATAGTGGCTTTAAAATAAAGAATTCCTCCCTTTGTCCTTTGTAAAATCTCTTAACAGACAGTAAAAATGACTACATTTGTGACTGTGATCTGAGGACAAAGAGTAAAGAGCATCTTGGTGAAACATACGGACGGTAGAAACCAAGCTGCTGAGAAGTTTCACATCTAGGGCATGCACATACATCATACCAATAGAGTTTATACCTCAGGGGAGAAAGATCAGAAAGGTACATGGGAAATGTCACCCGAAGCTATATACAAACGCATGAACAAGAAGGACACATGGAGTCAAAGGGAGACGGTAATACAAGTTTAAAAATACATTTTAAAATCATCTCAAAGCCAAGGACCGTATTTACTGAAAACTCGGACATTCTACAGAATATCTTGTAAACAGTGAAAATGCAGCTTATTTAAAATGTAAAAAAAAAAAAATGCAGCTTTATGTAATTCACAGTCTCAAAAGAAAATAAATTTCTGGTTTATCGTCACTGCTCGGCTCGGTCTGCAAAACGGAATGATGTGAACAGAACTGGTCGGCATGCCCGGAGCGCAGGGCTGCGCACGCGCCCTCGGGGATGCCGCGGCCCTCCACGCCGCAGGCACCCTTGGCGCTCCGCAAGTAGCCCGCGATGTACGAGCCGGTGGAGTGCCGGTTCCCCACGGGCGCCGGCGCGCAGGGTTTGCTTCGAAGAACCACTCCTCCCACAGGGCTGGGGTTCACACTTTTCTGCTTGTTGGCTTCCTGCTTTTCCTTGGCGCGACTGGCAATGTTGCGCACTCTGCTCTGACTTCTGGATGACAACTTTCTGACCAGTGCCCTGGGGAACTGATTGACATCTTGCTTGGAATACAGCACTTGGCAGCCGTCTTCCTGGTCAAAGGACACAAGCTTCCGCAGCTGTTCGGTCAGGGCATCTATAGGCTCTAACGACTTTGTTTTCACAGTTACGCTCTTCTTGTCTCTGATGCCCGTTGTAACAAAGCTCTTACTAATACACTGGTACTTGCTTTCAAAATTACAGGCGATGTCCTCTGATGTTAAGTCTCCCAGACTTTTGGATTTGCAAGGACTGGGAAGCTTCAGAGCAGGCAGAGGAGGGTGTGTGGACCGCTCGGGGGCAGGGTCATGCATGTCTTGAACGCTAGACAGGGGCCCAGGGGTCTGGTTCTTTTTTGCTTCTGAATTTGAGAAATGGTTATGCATAAAACCAGCACCCTGATAGGCTAGACGAGAAATATTTTGATTTTTGACATCTTGAATACTACTGTTGAATATTTCAGAGACAGAAGAGTGGAGAGTCTCTTTACAGTAGCCATTTCTCAAGCCTCTTTGAAAATGTTCCACCACATCCTGACTGTATTTCAGTTTTAAAGGAGAAGCGAGGTGACTTGTGCCCTCTCTCCTATATCCATACGTTGTTAAAGGCAGACTTTGTGAGTCTCCATCCATTTCCACGAGACTGCTCTCCCCAGAATTTAAACAGAGAGTGGGATCCACCATTACATCTTTCAGTGTCAAGTCAGTGGAAGTGGCAGGGCTGTGGTTCTTCAGTATTTCCCAGTCTTTTTTGTGGGTGGGACTTTTTAGTAACCAGCAGTGAGGATTATTAGAGGACAGAGGCAGATTGTTTTCCATGGCCCCTGTCTTGGTCTTCCCAGAAAGGTCATCATCTGCTTTAGTTTTAGAGACAGGAGTGCAGATAGATTCACAAACAGCTGCATGTGTTGAGCATTCAGAGTTCTCGTGCCCCAAGAATGCAGTCTGCTCAGGAGATGAGCACAGGAAGGATGACTTGGGTTTTCCACTGGAAAAGCCATGCTTGAAGGGCATTTTTAGGTCCATGGTAGGCAAGGGAGGATGGCCTGCTATCACACTGGGGCTCTGAAGATGAGACAAAACTGTGGGGTTAACCTGGTCGCTGGTCTCATCAAACTGGCCAATCAGTGCTGAGATGGAACTGCCAGGCTCATTCTCATTTGTCAAAGTGACATTATCAATAAGATGGGAAATTTCACTCTCCTGGAGAATTGCAGTGGAATGTAAGTCAGGTATGTCAGAACAGAGCGTAGAGACGTCTGACAAAGAAAAGGATGTTGCAGCTCTGCCCTTATCCCAATTACCTTCCAGCTTCTTAATCTCCAGATTGCTTTGAGAAAGGATGCTTCCTGACAATGCGCTCTTCCCTACCACGAAGCCCCCAGCATTCCCATTTTCCTTGGTTTTCACACCACATAGATCTTGTGTTAGGCTAACTGCAGGGTCACGAGCCAAATGCTGCCTTGGGGAGAGGGATTTGTTGGTACACTGGTGTTCCTGGCGATCACTTAACACATTTGATTTGGTTCTCCCACCCTTTGGACCTGGTAGCAACTGTTCTGTGATTGACAAGTTGGCGGTAGAAACAGCAGAGTCCCCGTGGCTGATGTCTTTGTGGAGGAGAGCACTGGAGGAAGCGGATAACTTTTTGTTGAAATTTGGAAAATGTTGGTCTTTTATACTTGCCTTCCCATCTCTTCTGTCATCCGTATCTTCTGCTGAATGAAACAAACAATATCTTAAGTGACAGGTATCACTTTATGTAGGACCTGCAAACACTCATGTTTGTCTTCAGACAGACAAATGGAAAATGTAAATCTGTTACATCGTGACAATATAATTATGGATCGCATAGATTTGCAACAAAGTGTCTGTGTGATGGATAAATGGTAAAATTTCACTGAAACTTCCCTTTGAATAGCTATTACATCAGCTAAGGATGTAATATCCATTGTAAAAAAAAATGTCAATGAGTTACCATACTTTTACAGTGAAGATTACCTTAAGTTGTTTCCTATTCAGATTTGTACTACACAGAAGCATGGCAATAGAAACAGAACAAGACAGCTCTGTTAAACAAAGTATTGTGGTACCTGTAAGCAAGATACTGTAAGCTTTCAAAGTTATACATGTGTTAGAAAAAAAAAAAACCCACACAAATCATTTTGAAAAACATTTTGTCAAAATACTGATTTTAACCAATTAATTTCTAAAACAAATTGGAGGGTGCAATAGATGCATTAAAATATCAGTATCTGTTGACTTTAAAATGTAAAAATAAAGACTTGGTCACCAATTTTATACCATTGCTAATATCTAATTTTCCATTGATCCTATTTTTTGGTTTTAATACATAAATTTCATATTGTATTCTCCCCTAAAAGAGGCAGTAAGATATCAGGCACAGTAAGGAAAACTATAAAAATACACAATTCAAAGTAATTTGGGGTACCCCATCCTGTTTAGAATAGTGCTAAGACAATATTGATATTAGGTGTTCAAGTGTTCTTAATCACATTATTTTAACGGATTTTATGCTTTCAGTTATGAGAATCAAGAAAATATGTTTAACTTTTTACTAAATATTTTCCTAACTAAAAAAAATCATCATAAAAATTTGATAAACCCAAAAATTATAAGGAAAAAAATAAAGATTATATGATGTTACCACTCAGACAGCCACTGTAAGCTTTTGTAGAGGGATAGAATTATGTATACAATTTTTTATTCTGAATTTTTTCCACTTAATTTTTCTTCTACATGATAACTTGAATCATTGCATGGTTATGTACTGCTCCATATTTATAAGTTTTATACTTAAGTATTATTAAATATATTATGCTATATATATATGAATAACTTATATAAATTTCCTGTTTTTTAAAGGGAGGAAAGAAACATAACTGTTGCTTTCTAACTCACCTTAATGGTAGTAACATCTGAATTGTGGCATTACAGGATTAATTATTACTAATTTCTTTTGCTTTATTTTCCCCCCAAAATGGAGTTTTTTATATTTACATGTAGTTTACTTTCCCCCAAAATGGAGTTTTGAAATAAATTTTAAAGCATATATTTCACCTCTTCTCTGATACTGCTCTTAGCAAAATTTCAAACTTGTTAACTGCCTTTTTCTCCTTCAAATAAACCATTCAAAAATTGGTTTGTCTCCCTACAATATCTTACAATAAAAATCAAAACAAGCAAAGTGGTGTTTGTGAGAAAATAGATAATTGAAATTAGATTGCATGATGAAAGACTTTTGCTAAAAGAAACAGGTATCACATTCTCCTGTCTGAAGTGATTTTGATTTAATTAAAACATTTGTTGCAGAGACCTCACATGGACACAGTTTGGGTGCTTAAATTATCTAAAATAGGGTGGGGGAAGAGTCACAGACACAAGGCAAGAGCTCTTTGGTACACTGTAAAGCAGGTATCACTCTTTATCACGTTCTTGATATGAGTGAAGCATTATGCTCAAATTAGGGGAAAAGGTGGGTAATGCCTGCTTCCTATGCCTGAGGAATCTATGAATGGACAGGAGCTGCAGACATGCTGCTTCCTTCCCTGCCAACATCCAGGGGTCAGGGAAACGACGCCATGGGAAAACAGCTAATAAGCTACCTCTTGTGGAAGCAAAGATTTCTCAAGTGAAGAAGGTGGATTACTTTTAACATCTGGCTTTTCCTTTCTCCATAAACATTTCCAATTGTAGAAAACATGTTATATGGTGGGAAAGAAATATAACTAAATTCAACCTCAGAAAAGTCCATTTAATTCTATTCTTCCTCAGAAAACCAGTAAATATTGTGCCCACTTAGAAAACCGTGATCTCTGCTAATATTTTGCAGGTTTCATCTCCCTCTGTTGTGCCTCATAGACCCGTAGGCTCCATTCCATCACATCTGACCCCTCACTGTCAATTTCAGATGTCAATGTTATTTTGAGGCTTTAGGTGACTAGGAGATAGCTCTTTTACCACGCACTCTCCAAAGTTTAAAATATGGTCTAAAAGGTAACACTGTAATGTACTGTAATGATTTATTTTTCAGTATATTTTACTTTGACTACAAAATGTCAGCCATGTAATAATAGTAATTAGGGACCAAAATGGGCCTTAAAGGGGTGTATTCTTAGAGAAACTTAAAGCATCTTACCCAGAGAGTTTTCTTTTCCTTCTGTGTCTTTTGCAGTTTCAGATATAGGCAGCGACAGAGCCCCCAGAAGACTTCTGTCAACAGGCATAGAGACAGGGCGTGCTTGCAAACTCCGTGCGGTCCTTCTCAGGACCCCATCTTGTCCTCTTGCAGCCTCAGACACAGAATCCTTTACCTCTACCATTTCTTGGAAGCCCATTTTGCTCTTTTTTCTGCCTTTGGCTGGAGCACTGGCTGTGCGTCGCAGAATCCTATCTCCAATCGATCGCTTCCGAACATAATGGGAACTGTTTTCTGAAGAGCTGTGCCTGGGATTCTTATTGAACAGCCCCTTCAGACCTTGGAGCTGTCTGTTCTGAAGACACAAAAGGACCAAGCACAAGTTAAGCAAATACCACTGTGTCAACTGCTTGCCTTTTAAATGACAGCTCCATGAAAAATGGATACAAAACGAAATCTCACAGCCACTGAAGAATATTCAAACCAAGAAAATAGCAGCTCACAGCATGTTTGCACAACGTCATGCACATTTTATCAACCTGACTTCGGGAGGAAGGCAGCCTCCCATTTTCACAACCAAGCTTTCCCACAAGTTTTCTGCCCGAAGATGACAAGGTGGTAGGAAGAGTTTCCACAGTGAAAAGACTGTAATGAACTTGAGCCACCTTAAAGCAACGGATGCATGTTTTAAAGTGGTAAGCAGGAAGATGGAGCGATGTGAGCGAGCATGCCGCCGTGACCACTGAAAGAGAAACGCGCCAGCAAGAACCAAGCACCATGCTGAGAAACTACCTTTGTAGCTCCTAGAAAGTGCAATATAGTGTAACTGGGGTTGAGTATTAAAGGGCTCCACTGCAAGGGGGAGAAAAGCACAACAAAACACATTTTGGGCTCATTCAAGAAGGCTGCACAAGTAAAAACAGAAGGAGATAGAACACATATGCTCTATAAACCCTTTCTCCCACGTTGGATTTTTAGTCACAAGTTCATTCATTGCTCAGTTCGCCACCATCATGTTGTGGTTTACGCATATCAACCCAAACACCCCTTGCAAGTAATTAATGACTTACACATGGACATTTATTTAAGGAAAGAGAACACAAGTCCTACCGAACACCTTCTTGGCTCAAGTTTTTAACACACTGATTTTTATTATTTCCCTCAAGCATGTTAAGTGCTAGAGATGCTGCTTTGTTCACCTGGGATTCCTAGAAATTCAAGAATCATTTTTCGATCATTTACATTTGTGTATGTTTAGGCCAGAGGAGAGAGCCCAACAAGCACCAATAGAAACCCAGGACTAAACACAGAAAGTCGTAAAACTTTATCACTCTTAGAAATTAGGATCCTTAGCACCTCACCCCTCCCAACTGATGGATGTGAGAATAAACACATACCTCCTATTTCAGGCCAAATTGGTCCACTACCTGCCAGTTGGATTATAGTCTCTAATAATATTAATATTCGCCAACATTTTTGAGCATTTACTATGTGCCAGGCAGCTTTTTAAAAATAAAGTATTTGTTTATGAAGTAGGTACTATTTTTACCCCACATGTACAAATAAGGAAACGGAAGCACAGAGAATGTATATACCTCTGGAGGAGGAGCTCCAGGCAATGCAGACCTTCTGATAAAGAGCACTGGACATTCCCGGGCCCTGGTCAATGCTACAGTCCCTCCAAATCACATCTAGTCCTGAAAATTGATTCCAGTGGCCAAGTCCCCAATTACTTGGCATTACCAGAGGACAGCCTACTGATTTGTAAATCTCAAGGGAGCTCTGCAATGAAGAAATTGGCATCAGCAAAGAGCTAGAATACACTTTTATGGTCTCTTCCTTTTAAGTCCTGTGGGTGGCTTTTAATTCATTCATGATTTTCAGGTTTCCAGTTGAATACAATGGCACTGAATGAATGCATCCTGCCTAGAACTGGCTGGGATCATAGCCCAGTTAGTACAGGTAATTCAAACATCTGAGACTACATTTCCCACTGCAGTCAGCTGGGTCTTTTTAAGGATTATAATAAAATTCAAATATGTAAGTCTATCTTTCCTGTTTTAGTCAAACAAATGATTGCCCTAGAGAGTAATAGTTTTCTCAATTCTTTTAAGCCCAGAGAGGGCCCCTAGGTGGAGGGAAGCAGTACACACCCCTAAAAAGAGGAAGGAGCGCACACGGATGGAGACCTGTGGGCAGGAGAGCACACGGAGCACAGTGTGGGCTGGGCTTCGCTAGAGTTTTCTGTTAAAAAAACAGCTTGTCAAGATACACGTTCCCTTTTATGAAATGAATTAGAAAACTTTATTAAGGACCATATTACTGTTGCATGTGGCTTTAAGCCCCGTGATTTTTCTTACCTTTCCATAGATTTCATTGATTGTTATGTGGACAAAAATGGATGCTTCTGTCAGTCCTTCCAAATAGACATGCCGGTAGCCTGATAAAAGTAGAGAAAGTAGTTTCCTTTGAGTTGAACTTGTGTTTGGCTTTCCCACGGGTGCAACAGAATTAAATACCTGACTTTACTATAGTTCTTTATGTTAACACTCACATTATCATATAACACATATTTTATATATCATATATGCCATGTATCATGTATATCACATATCATATATTAAATCTTCCAAAGAAAAGAAATGGTCAGTCTAGAGAGAAAAGGCCAGCCAGACTTACCAGGCACTAAGCTGCTAAAGGTCACAGTTCTTTGCCCAACAAAATCTCGTCCAATCGGATCGTGATCCCACACAAGGAACCGAACCAAAGCTATTTCTGGCATGTGTACTGTAAATGTGAGGGTTTCTTCCCACACAGGGTTAAATCCTCAGAGAAACAGGAAAAGACAAATTAGAAAAGCAAAGGGGTTGGCTGAAAATGATTTAGCAGCAACATCTGCAAAGCAGACAGTGAAAATTGCTTGCAATGGTTATTAAACTCGTGAAGACAACTGAGCCACCCCGGGATGCCTTAGTGAAATAAAGCCTTGGAATTTACCCCATTGCTAGAAAATAATCGGTAAGAAATTGCCTGTAAATTATTACATCAATTCTAATAATCTTTGATGCCACATTGCATTGTAGAGAAAGCTCTTTTAGACAATATCTAGAATGTTTCAATAAACTCAAAAAGTATCTACAGTAGCGATCTAAGAATAATGTTTTAGCAAAAGCAATAAAGAATGACTCCTCTCCCCCACCCCCATCCCACCCCAGTAGAATGATGCTTCTCAACCACCAAAGATTCTGCTGCTGTAAGCATCACCAGCAAGCATTTTGTAAGGTTTCAATGCTATGGTACATATACCATCCTATTTAATTCTTATGGTAATCCTCTAAGGGTGGCAGGGCAGAGGTTTTTTTCTAATTAAGAAAAAATATATATTACTGACTTTCAAAAATATATAACACTTAAAAATTACACAAGTAACCCATGCTCACTTTTCAACATAGGAAATATAATGCTCATTTTATAGTTGAGAAAACTGATGTTCAGAGAAAATAACATGCCTAACATCATGCAACTAGTGACAGAGCCAAAGGAGACGAGGCACTGCTGATTTCCAGTGGCTTCTCATGAAGCAAGACCTTAATACATGAAAGATGACATATTTTCATAGCTACTGAAAATAAATAGGAAAGGCATATAATTCAACTCAAATTCTAAAAGGCAAAACCACGTTTATTTCTTGGTAAAATTCTCTCAGATAAAATAATTAAACTGATAAAAATTTAAGCACTCTGTAAGTTTGTTTTTCTTTTCTAAAAATGAAAATTCATGTTATTAAATGTATGCATTCAGAAGGCATCAGCCACTTAACCCTAATGCCTTAGCTAATGAAAAAATTATGGACTGAAAATCATTGAGATGTCCCTCCTGAACAAGAGAAGGGATACTTTTTGTTGACTTAGTGATGACATCTCAATTATTTCTGAGACCAAAAATAATATATTGAGCATTGGTAGGAAAATGCAGTATGGGAAGTTTGCTTATTTTAAGCATGTCATTTCCTAAGTAACAGGTTTGTGCTACTCTTGAACCCTCAAATTCCTTTCCTTAAACTCCTCTTAAGGTCTCTCTAGGAACCTCTAACTTCCCAAGCATTTTGAGGATTGGGGTTTAGATTTTTTACAGTATTAAGGACTAGAGATTGAGAAAAACAGGCATGCCATAATGTTTGTCATATGTATGAATAAATACAACCTTAGAAGATTACTAAGAAAAAGACATGAGGCTTGAGTAAAGAAAGTTTTCTTTACATGATGGCCAAAACAGAAGAAGAACGCTGCCCATGCACCACAAGTACATATTCAAGAAGTAAACTTGCCAGAGCACGCTGCACTTGCCTTTACAGTTGTACATGCTCCAGAAAAAAATGAGAAATCATTAGGACGTGGGCTTCACAAATGAGAACTTTGAAGCAACTCATGTCATGAAAACAATATAAAAATATAACGAGTCATTTTCCTACATGAAGTTTTAACCCAGATCTTTAAAATATCATTCATTTCACTAGAAAAAACCATTTGCTTCAAAAGCAGAAGTCTTGAGAGCCTAGATTACAACATCCATCAAAATATACCATGCATCAATACCATATTTACTTAGTTTTATGTGTTGAAAAATCTTAACAAAACTCAGATGGCAGTTACAGATTTTAGAAATTTGTTTCTCTTCCATGTAGACAAATTCTCTTTTTCAGTGCAAACTCTATTTCTAGAGCATCCTTATTAAAAGTGAACAGAGATTATTATAATCTTACCATTGTCATCTACCACACGAGTCTGATCTTTACAACAATCTACTGGCAATCCGATAATTTCAACTTCTACAAAAGGATCAATGATCTATATAGATAAAGAAAGTATTACTACAACTCATAAATTTCTACACATGTTAATTTAAGAATATTGGCCAAAATATCACATATCAACAGCAACCCATTTATTTAGGTGCTTACTAAGAAAGAGAAATTGTACCAGATTCAACAGAGTCAACTATGAAGCAGGAATAAAAAAAAAGATTACATTGTTATTTGCCAGTATCTACTAATGCTACAAAAACTTAACCCAATGAACCTTCAACTCCAGCTGAAGGTATATACCCAACAGAAATGAGAGTGTCTATCTATGCAGAAATGCTCAGAGCAGGTGAATTCATAATAGTCACACATTGGAAGCAACCTCAATGTCCATTATGAGTAAGATGGATAAACTGCAGAATATTCATCTAATGAATACTACACAGCAATAAAAAAAATAACAAAGTTGTGCTACATAGCCATAATGTGGAACAAGCCAGACGAAAGAGTGTATACCGTCAGAGTCCATTTACATAAAGTTTGAGCACAGACTAAATTAATCTGTTTTGACAGGGACTGGTATTTGATGGGGGGAGGGGAGGGCTGGGAGTAGATATTGACTGGGAGGGTGGACGGAAGCCTTCTGGGGGTTCTGGATATGTTCTACCTTGATCTGCTTACACAATAATTAATCAAGTTATCCACATTTGATTGGTGCACTTTAAGGTAGTTAAATCAATTGTGTACTGTGATGTAAATTTAGAAGTATTTAAAAATAAAAAGATGAAAAGGTAATCAAAAGAAAAATATGAGTGTTTAGTTCCCCTCTTCCTCACCTTTACCTCCCCCATATCCCCTGCCCTCTGGGAGAGGGATCCTCCTTTGTTTGTCATCTGTAATCTCTCCTTTGTACTGCCAGCACTGGATAAGTAGCAATGAAGGAATAAAATCCTAAGGAACCCAGAAAGGAGAGAATTATGAAGTCTGGGAAAACATATTTTTAGGAGCTTGGAGACTAAGGAGAATACAGTTTTGGAGGGAGCTTCATGGAATATGAGCTAGAGGTATGATAGAAAAACATTTTGAGACAGTTAGGTGGATAGACACGCTTTTTGTTCACTAAATAAATCACAGCTAAAGTTTACTAGTTTTCCATTAATTCTTTGATGTTAAAAGTTTTTCCTTAGAATAGAACACTGTGGTAAAACTGTACCATTGGGAGTCTTGGATTTGGGGACAGCTAATAAATATGACTAAGGAAAATAAAATTAAATTCCTTAATTTTAAGGAATTTAAGAGGATTAATTTAAGTCTAAATTAAGGAATTTAAGAAGCCACAGGCTTGAAGAACAACTTCTTGCTTCGACACTTGGTTCCTGTGCTGGACTTTGGCAAGTCGTGTAACTGTCTGTGCTTCAGTTTCCTCATCTGTAAACCTAAGATAACAGTGTCCGCTTCATCATGCTGTAATCCAGGTGACATGCTGGGAGAATGGAACTGGATAGTGGTAGCAAGATTAGGGAGAGATTTGGGAGGTAGAATGTCCAAGAGATGCTAATTGAGTAGATGTGGAGAGCAAAGAAAAGGTGAAAATTAAAGATGACAATCAATTTTCTGATTAGGAGCAAGAAAAATTATTATTTCATTCTCAGAGATATGAACAATGTGAGAGATCACAGGTTGAGAATTCAGGGGGACTAGAGGGGGGAGAAACTATATTTTCATTAGCCTCTGACTAAAGCACAAATAGTAGAGTATTAGTACTGTAATTTTGTGCCTGGCAGAAATCACAGATGCTTTCAAGTCACATTATAGTTGCTGCAGAAATCTCCGTGTATCACCCATACTTATCACAACTTCAAAATTCTAATAGTTATTCAACCCCCCTCTAGAACCTGCTATTTATTGCATACGTATTTGTATGTCACAGTTTGTTTTTAATATGCTGATAAGTGAATTTCAATATAATCTGTCCTGTGTACCTTTATCTATTTTATTTTATGCAAACACATTATTCTGAGAAGGTGTCCAAAGGCCTCATCAGATGCCAATGGGTTCTATGGCTCAAAAAAGAGTTAAAATCTCCTGACAGAGAACCTCATAAATCACAATAAGGAGGTTGGATTTTATTTTAATTATAATAGAAGATAATCCTCATACATTTAAATGATTACTCTAACCCCAAAGACTATGTATTACAAAGATAAAGAAATACCGATGCAGTGAAAAACACCTGGAAGAAACCTCCTTATCCAAGTAACATTATCAATCCTGGGATAAACTGACATAATATGGCCCCGGATATGATACACTGAGAAGGATACACATTGCCCATGTAGTATTCCTGCCAAATATGTTTAGTCTGATTCTAATCATGAACAAACAATCAGGTAATCCAAACCGAAGGACAGTCTGGACACAGCTGGCTTGGGCATTTTTAAAAATATCAATATAATGAAAACAAAAGCTGGAGAACTGTTTTATATTTTAAAAGACCAAAGAGAAATGACAACTATAAGCAATGTGTGACTCTTAATTGGATTCTGAATCTAAAAAGAAAAAAAGAAGATGTAAGAACAATTTGGGGACAATGGGGGAAAATTGAATATAGATTTTATATTAGGTAACATTCTTGTACCAACAAACTATTGGGTATAAGATAGGCTCAAGGATGTATTGTACAACGTGGGAAATACAGCCAATATTTTGTAATAACTGTAAATGGAAAGTAACCTGTAAAAATTGTATAAAATTTTTTTAAATAAAATTTTAAAAAATGAATAAAGTTCTGATGGTCTAAAAAAATAAAATAAAATAGAAAAAATATACTATTGTACCGATATTAAATGTCATGGGTGTAACGACTGTATTGTGGCTATACAGGAGGGGTCATGATGTTAACTTACTCTCAAATGACTCTCCAAAGAAAAGAAAATGCATATATATACACACATATATATAATTAAATTTTGTTATATTTGCTTTATTTCTCCCTTTCATGTGGATAAGTATATATGTATGTGTATATGTATATTTATGCACACATTTACACATGAAAGGAAGATAAAGCAAAAGTAACAAAATTTAATGAGTTAATTGGTGAATCTAGGTGCTGGAGATACTGTGTTCATTTTATTCTTATTGCAACTTTCCTGAGGTTTGAAATATTTCAAAATAAAAAGTTTTGGGGAAAATATAGGAAGTGAGTCTTCCTTTTTGCAGACAATAAAGAAAAATGGAAAGAAGAGGAAGTAAGGATAAACTTTCTGATACTACCAAAATAACTATTCTTGCTGCTGAGAGAACAGAACTGGAAGCAGGGAGGCCAGTGAGCTGGGAGGCTACTGCAGCAGAACTGCCAAGAGATGATGGTGGCTTGGATTAGGCTGAAGGCAATGCAGTTGAAAGACATGGTCCCATCTGAAGCTCCTACTTTCTGAGAAGGAGGACATGGCGCCATCTACTGGAGAAAGTGATGAGAACAAATGTTTGAGGAGAGACGAGGTTGAAAATAGCCACTGTGGAGAACAGGATAGAGGACTGATCAGGTGGAGTTGGGATGGCAGTGCAGCACTACGTGTGGGTCAGTGGAGATTTGAGACAGAGTTGATGGTGGGACCACTGCAGAGCTGCATGGTTTCACCATCGACATTCAAGATCCAGAAAGGATAGTTTAACAGGTGGGAGTGGCAAAGAGCCTGAAGTGCTGGACCACTCCTGAGAGGAAGGACATGAACAGAGGAGGGGCTGACAGGTAGGGAGAAAATGGAGGCCAAGGAGGCCAACAGCAGGTGGAATGGGAATAACGGAATGAAAGCTCTGGAAAGAGCGGAGGCTGTGGTCACAGAGGGAGACATTTTAAAATCACGCAACAGAAATGCATCAAGGCAAGAGCCAGCCTGTGGCCAGGGAGCAGGTGGCTGATGTGCAGCAGAGATGAGGGCCACAGTGGATGAGAAAGGCGGATGGAAGGTTAAGATGTTCTCCTAGGCAATGTGTCTATTAATAACAAAACTGCTCCTTGCATCTCAGTTTAGCATTGCCCGTGTCAGTCTTGAATCATGAATTGAACTGTATTGCACTCATGCCTCCAAAATAGATGATGCACTGCACTCGAGAAAGAATTGCGTGTGCTTTGCCAATAAGTCAGTTAATATCTATGAGCTGAGGTCAGTGCTCATTTACACACACACACACACACACACACACACATACACACACACACAGCCCTTAAGACATTTCAGATGAAATGTAAACACAATAAAATAAATCACATAATTAACCACTTGGTCGTATACAGCTTACCTCGCCTCGGTCTCCAAACATGGAATCTGGAGGTTTGGGGAGTTGTTGTCCACTAATTACTTTCAGGATGAACTGCTTCTTAGGGTTGGCAGGAAGTGGATCACCAGAGAAAGGGTTGAAAGTACCTAAGCCAGGTAAAGCAGAGGTTAAAAATCTAGGTTTGGTAGCATGGAAAAATAAACACACACATACCCCCACATACCTTAAGCTTGTAGAACAAAGAAACAATAAATGCTGGATTACTATAGTGTTTCTTAAAGCAAAGAAATTATCACCTATCAGCGTGGCTTTTGCCTGAAGGCAATGCCAGCTGGCATTTCCATAGCTGTGTTTTTTTGTTAGAATCTATGCTCCCAAAGGCCAGAAGAATGGACCAATTTAAAACAAGCGTCTGCGATGCAATTATCAACCAAGGCAGGGGGTAAGAGGAACATTTTATTTGAATGTCCATAGTATAGAGAAGGGGAGCAGCTGTCAGATTCACATAATTTTCTATCCTAAACTATTGCAGGTATAGAGTGAATATAATAAACAGAAAGAAGACCTGAAATTAAGTAAACAGCATAGCAAGAAAACACGCAAAGCACAAAATTCTGAAGATACATCTGTCAACAGTTTTGTACCTGAACTGTTAAAAATCCAACTTGGAAAATTTAAAAAGAATTTTGATGAGCAGAACCAAAAGGAAGTGTTTTTGATATAACATTGCATTATCTTTTGTTGTTGTTGTTGTTAGCTGTTTTGTAATTGGAATAAACTGACTAAAAAGGGCTTGATAAAATTGTTTCAGGTGTTATTACAATTTTGCCAGCAGGTCTCAGACTCATACTCCCTTAGAGAGTTTCTGAAAGCATTCAGTTTACAAATAATGCGTAGTGAATATAATGCTGGACCACCGGATTTCATGACAATCCATGCTATTATCCATGTCCCTCTTTAAGTGCACAACATCACAAGGAACATTGTAAACATCACGCTACCCAAATATTAAACAGTTGTGACAAGAGTTCTTTATTTACATTTCAATACCGAATTTACCTCTTTTTTAAAAATCATGTTGCAAAACAGAGGCATCACACTTTCCACAGAGCTCCTTCAATAGAGGCCTCCTGCGTTCAGAGCTATGACTATGAAATTAACACACACCTTTGCACATCTGCTGGGGTTTGAGGACATAGCCGCAATTGCCATTTGTCTTGAATTTGGCTCGATTTAACTGCATCATTCGCCCTTCAGACTGGTAGTTCAATGCCACTGTGCAAGTTCAAAGTTTAAGAGAATTAGGCAAGACAGCAGCATAGAGTCAAGACACACGGAGAACCGCTCCTCCCCGAGGCATACACACCTAGCTGGCAACCTGCGTTCCAGTAGGGCAGAGGGTTGAAGTTACTGGAATCGATGCGGTAGGCAGAGGGATAAATCCTCGTGAGCTGCTTCTGATTATAAGTCATGAACTGCTCAGATTTCTGCTGAACCACCTGATGTGCTCTTGTTTCACTGAATGATAACACATTTCCTGTGGTTCCTACAAGTTTTTAACAAAGAAAACAGAAATGTGAGAACTGCTGCAAAGAAAACACCACTCATAAAAGATCTTATAATGATGTCCGATTACACCCATAATAAAAGGCAGAGCAAAAGAGTGAATTCAACCAGAGCAGGCACAGCTCCTAAGTAAGAAAGGTCTAATAAAGTTCCACTCTCGGGACTCTTTTGCCATTTCAGATCAGAGCTGTGCATCTTGCTCAGATAACTGCCTGTTTCTGGATCCCATATTCTCCCAAGAATTCAGTCAACTCACTACTTCATGTCTATCTGACTAGTATGAAGAGGACAGAGAGGAAAATTATTTTCTAGGTGCATGATTCAAGCAGAATAGCTTTGCCAGAGATCAAGACACCTATGGATAAATAAAACTATCTTTGTAACTCATTCCTGATAAAAGGGAGACATTCGTTGAAGGCATTCATCTAAAAAGCATACATATGAAACACATTAAGTGACAGCTTTCAGAGTCGAAGAAAATAAAGGGAAAAGACCAATTCCAAAGCAGGAAAATTGGGTTTTAAAGTTACTTTGAATAGAATTATGAAACCAGTCAAAACCTATTTGGGAGAAAGGGATCATAATGGAAAAAGAATTCAAAAGAACATCATAAAGAAATAGAAGTTTCAGAAACAAGAACAGCCATCCCCCTAGCCAGATTTATAAATAATGGAAAAGTAAAGGGAGGTAAAAAACAGGAAGCCTATATTAAAGTTTCTGCTTAGAGCATCATCAGAAAGGGTTAATCCAGGACCAACGAAGCTACAAGTTAGGGGGGCATGATGGAGCAAACCTCCAATTATTTAATATCTTACCCTTTTCTCCCAGTACTATCTTTTGTACCACATCTAAAATGCTCCCACTACTCCCACTCCTTCACCAAACATCCATACCCCACCCCCCAAATGACCACCCCATGTCATCTGGTACCTGTTGGAATAGACCAGCCTAGATAAAGATCCAAACGTGCCCAGAGTTTCATTCTCATTCCAAGGTGTGCTCTGAACCCAGACTGAGGGACATGGCCCATGAAACAAAGGAGGTGAATTATAATCTTACTGAGCCTGAATGGTATCCAGACTCTGCATGTTTATTCATGCACACAGTCTCCCAGGGCCCTTGCTGTCCTTAGGGTTGTACAGCCTTAGTTATTAAACACTGGCCAAATGACTAGCAACTACACTCTACAACATGGAACAGTCATAAACACAAGTGGAAGGCAAAGAAATTAGAGAATTACAGTGCTTAATCTGATGATTTCCCTCAAATAGACTCTTTCCTTATCACATATATCAATATCTTACTGACATAACTTAGCATAGTTTACATATCTCAAGCATAATAAAAATGACCATATTTGTAGATTTTGATGAGGAATACTTTGAACAGGGTAAGAGAAAATATAGTCTTTTTGACAAACCACATTCAGGTAGAGTAGCACTAAAATTAGTACCACTATTTTCTCTGTCTCTCTACATAAATTACGCACACCACATTATCAGTAAGATGACCTTGCTAATTAGGTACATGTCAATTAGTATATTAATAGAGTTGAGTTGCTTTGCATTAGGATGAGCCATGCATTCATTATCTATTGCTTATTTTGTGGCTAACACACACACACACAAAAGACAAAAACAGATAAAGTTCAAGAACTAAACAGTTCTCAATATTATTTTCCATTAAGCTAATAGGATGATGATTACCTAAGGCATGTAGTAGAAATATTTCTATGAACCAAATATACCTTTAACTCCATTAAAATACTTCCTGAGTTTATTTTCTAGCTGTGGGCAGATATTATAAGAATGTGATGTTTAGGTACCACCTCACACTGGTCAGACAGTCATCTCAAAAAGTCTACAAATAATAAATGCTGGAGAGGGTATGGAGAAAAGGAAACTCTCCTACAAGGTTGGTGGGAATGTAAATTGGTGCAGCCACTATGGAGAACAGTATGGAGGTTCCTTAAAAAACTAAAAATAGAGCTACTATATGATCCTGCAATCCCACTCCTGGGCACATATCCAGAAAAGATGAAAGCTCTAATTCGAAAAGATACACACCCCGCAATGTTCACTGCAGCACTATTTACAATAGCCAAAACATGGAAGCAACCTAAATGCCCATTAACAGAGGAATGGATAAAGAAGATGTGATACATATATACAATGGAATATTACTCAACCATAAAAAAGAATGAAATAATGCCATTTGCAGCAACATGGATGGACCTGGAGATTATCATACTAGCAAAGTCAGACAGAGAAAGACAAATATCATATGATGTCACTTACATATGGGATCTAAAATATGACACAAATGAACTTATTTACAAAACAGAAATAGACTCACAGACATACAAAACAAGCCTATGGTTACAAAAGAGGAAAGGGGAGGGATAAATTAGGAGTTTGGGATTAATATATACACACTACTTTATATAAAATAAAGAACAAGGTCCTACTGTGTAGCACAGGGAACTAAATTCAATACCTTGTAATAACTTATAATGGAAAAGAATCTGGAAAAAAAAAAGAATGTGATGTTCACTTGCTGAGAATCCTATAGGGTCTCATGTTCTCACATGTGAAATTAATTTTTTTTAATAACTGTCACAATCTAAAGAAGGAATCAACACCAAAGGGAAGAAAATCTGCAGATAGAAAAAGATACACTTGTGGAATGGGGGGGGGGGAATAAAGATCTGAGGAAAGAATCCTGGAGGTTGTAAGGACATAAGACTCAGCACAGGCAGTCAACAAAAACAAAGATTGAGAGGGGGAAGATGGCGGAAGAGTAAGACGCAGAGATCACCTTCCTCTCCACAGATACATCAGAAATACATCTACACGTGGAACAACTACTACAGAACACCTACTAAACGCTGGCAGAAGACCTCAGACTTCCCAAAAGCCAAGAAACTCCCCACATACCTGGGTAGGGCAAAAGAAAAAAAGAATAAACAGAGACAAAAGGATAGGGACGGGACCTGCACCAGTGGGAGGGAGCTGTGAAGGAGGAAAGGTTTCCACACCGCAGAAGCCCCTTCGTGGGCGGAGACTGTGGGTGGCGGAGGGGGGAAGCTTCACAGCCACGGAGGAGAGCACAGCAACAGGGGTGCAGAGGGCAAAGCGGAGAGATTTCCGCACAGAGGATCCGTGCCGACCGGCACTCACCAGCCCGAGAGGCTCGTCTGCTCACCTGCCGGGGCGGGCGGGGCTGGGAGCTGAGGCTCGGGCTTCGGGCTGTCCGAGCGCAGGGAGAGGACTGGGGTTGGTGGCGTGAACACAGCCTGAAGGGGTTAGGGCACCACGGCTAGCCGGGAATGAGTCCGGGAAAAAGTCTGGAGCTGCCGAAGAGGCAAGAGACTTTTTCTTCCCTCTTTGTTATCTGGTGCACGAGGAGAGGGGATTAAGAGCGCTGCTTAAAGGAGCTCCAGAGACGGGCGCGAGCCGCGGCTAAAAGCGCGGACCCCAGAGACAGGCAGGAGACGCTAAGGCTGCTGCTACCACCACCAAGAAGCCTGTGTGCGAGCACAGGTCACTCTCCACACCTCCCTTCCGGGGAGCCTGTGCAGCCCGCCACTGCCAGGGTCCCAGGATCCGGGAACAACTTTCCCGGGAGAACGCACGCATGGCGCGCCTCAGGCTGGTGCAACATCACACTGGCCTCTGCCGCTGCAAGCCCGCCCCGCACTCCATGCCCCTCCCTCCCGCCCGGCCTGAGTGAGCCGGAGCCGAATCAGCGGCTCCTTTAACCCCGTCCTGTCTGAGCGAAGAAGAGACGCCTCCGGGGACCCACACGCAGAGGCGGGGCCAAATCCAAAACTGAAACCCGGGAGCTGTGCAAACAAAGAAGAGAAACGGAAATCTCTCCCAGCAGCCTCAGGAGCAGCGGATTAAATCTCCACAATCAACTTGATGTACCCTGCATCTGTGGAATACAGGAATAGACAACGAATCATCCCAAATTGAGGAGGTGGACTTTGAGAGAAAGATTTATTATTTTTTCCCCCTTTTCCTCTTTTTGTGAGTGTGTATGTGTATGCTTCTGTGTGAGATTTTGTCTGTATAGCTTTGCTTTCATCATTTGTCCTAGGGATCCATCCGTCCGTTCTTTTGTTTGTTTTTATACTTAAAAAATTTTTTTTCCTAAATTATTTTTTATTTTAATAACTTTATTTTACCTTACTTTATTTTATTTTCTTTTATCCTCTTTCTTTCTTTCTACTTTTTCTCCCTTTTATTCTGAGCTGTGTGGATGAAAGGCTCTGGGTGCTGCTGCCAGGAGTCAATGCTGTGCCTCTGAAGTGGGAGAGCCAACTTCAGGACACTGGTCCGCAAGAGACCTCCCAGCTCCACGTAATATCAAATGGTGAAAATCTCCCAGAGATCTCAATCTCAACACCAACACCCAGCTTCACTCAACGACCAGCAAGCTACAGTGTTGGACACCCTATGCCAAACAACTAGCAAGACAGGAACACAACGCCAGCCATTAGCAGAGAGGCTGCCTAAAATCATAATAGGTCCACAGACACCCCAAAACACACCACCAGACGTGGACCTGCCCACCAGAAACACAAAATCCAGCCTCATCCACCAGAACACAGGCACAAGTCCCCTCCACCAGGAAGCCTACACAACCCACTGAACCAACTTTAGCCACTGGGGACAGACACGAAAAATAACGGAAACTATGAACCTGCAGCCTGCAAAAAGGAGACCCCAAACACAGTAAGATAAGCAAAATGAGAAGACAGAAAAACACACAGCAGATGAAGGAGCAAGATAAAAACCCAGCAGACCTAACAAATGAAGAGGAAATAGGCAGTCTACCTGAAAAAGAATTCAGAATAATGATAGTAAAGATGTTGAGACTGACAAATCTTGGAAATAGAATAGACAAAATGCAAGAAACATTTAACAAGGACCTAGAAGAACTAAAGATGAAACAAGCAACGATGAACAACACAATAAATGAAATTAAAAATACTCTAGATGGGATCAATAGCAGAATAACTGAGGCAGAAGAACGGATAAGTGACCTGGAAGATAAAATAGTGGAAATAACTACTGCAGAGCAGAATAAAGAGAAAAGAATGAAAAGAACTGAGGACAGTCTCAGAGACCGCTGGGACAACATTAAATGCACCAACATTTGAATTATAGGGGTTCCAGAAGAAGAAGAGACAAAGAAAGGGACTGAGAAAATATTTCAAGAGATTATAGTTGAAAACTTCCCTAATATGGGAAAGGAAAAAGTTAATCAAGTCCAGGAAGCACAGAGAATCCCATACAGGATAAATCCAAGGAGAAACATGCCAAGACACATATTAATCAAACTGTCAAAAATTAAATACAAAGAAAACATATTAAAAGCAGCAAGGGAAAAACAACAAATAACACACAAGGGAATCCCCATGAGGTTAACAGCTGATTTTTCAGCAAAACTCTGCAAGCCAGAAGGGACTGGCAGGACATATTTAAAGTGATGAAGGAGAAAAACCTACAACCAAGATTACTCTACCCAGCAAGGATCTCATTCACATTTGATGGAGAAATTAAAACCTTTAAAGACAAGCAAAAGCTGAGAGAGTTCAGCACCACCAAACCAGCTTTACAACAAATGCTAAAGGATATTCTCTAGGTAAGAAACACAAGAGAAGGAAAAGACCTACAATAACAAATGAAAAACAATTAAGAAAATGGGAATAGGAACATACATATCAATAATTACCTTAAATGTAAATGGATTAAATGCTCCCACCAAAAGACACAGACTGTCTGAATGGATACAAAAACAAGACCCATATATATGCTGTCTACAAGAGACCCACTTCAGACCTAGAGACACATACAAACTGCAAGTGAGGGGATGGAAAAAGATATTCCATGCAAATGGAAACCAAAAGAAAGCTGGAGTAGCAATTCTCATATCAGACAAAATAGACTTTAAAATAATGACTATTAGAAGAGACAAAGAAGGACACCACATAATGATCAAGGGATCGATCCAAGAAGAAGATATAACAATTGTAAATATTTATGCACCCAACACAGGAGCACCTCAATACATAAGGCAAATGCTAACAGCCATAAAAGGGGAAATCGACAGTAACGCATTCATAGCAGGGGACTTTAACACCCCACTTTCACCAATGGACAGCTCATCCAAAATGAAAATAAATAAGGAAACCAAAGCTTTAAATGATACATTAAACAAGATGGACTTAATTGATATTTATAGGACATTCCATCCAAAAACAACAGAATACACATTTTTCTCAAGTGCTCATGGAACATTCTCCAGGATAGATCATATCTTGGGTCACAAATCAAGCCTTGGTAAATTTAAGAGAACTGAAATTGTATCAAGTATCTTTTCTTTTCCGAGCACAACGCTATGAGACTAGATATCAATTACAGGAAAAGATCTGTAAAAAAAAAACCACATGGAGTCTAAAAAATACATGACTTAATAACGAAGTGATCACTGAAGAAATCAAAGAGGAGATCAAAAAATACCTAGAAACAAATGACAATGGAGACACGACGACCCAAAACCTATGGGATGCAGCAAAAGCAGTTCTAAGAGGGAAGTTTATAGCAATACAATCTTACCTTAAGAAACAGGAAACATCTCGAATAAACAACCTAAACTTGCACCTAAAGCAATTAGAGAAAGAACAACAACAACAAAAAACCCCAAAGTTAGCAGAAGGAAAGAAATCATAAAGATCAGAGCAGAAATAAATGAAAAAGAAATGAAGGAAATTATAACAAAGATAAATAAAACTAAAAGGTGGTTCTTTAAGAAGATAAACAAAATAGATAAACCGTTAGCCAGACTCATCAAGAAAAAAAGGGAGAAGACTCAAATCAATAGAATTAGAAATGAAAAAGTCACATATTAATCAAACTGTCAACATACACTGCAGAAATACAAAAGATCATGAGAGATTACTGCAAGCAACTCTATGCCAATAAAATGGACAACCTGGAAGAAATGGACAAATTCTTAGGAATGCACAACCTGCCAAGACTGAATCAGGAAGAAATAGAAAATATGAACAGACCAATCACAAGCACTGAAATTGAAACTGTGATTAAAAATCTTCCAACAAACAAAAGCCCAGGACCAGATGGCTTCACAGGCGAATTCTATCAAACATTTAGAGAAGAGCTAACACCTATCCTTCTCAAACTCTTCCAATATATAGCAGAGGGAGGAACACTCCCAAACTCCTTCTACGAGGCCACCATCACCCTGATACCAAAACCAGACAAGGATGTCACAAAGAAAGAAAACTACAGGCCAATATCACTGATGAACAGAGAGGCAAAAATTCTAAACAAAATACTAGCAAACAGAATCCAACAGCACATTAAAAGGATCATACACCATGATCAAGTGGGGTTTATTCCAGGAATGCAAGGATTCTTCAATATATGCAAATCAATCAATGTGATAAACCATATTAACAAATTGAAGGAGAAAAACCATATGATCGTCTCAATAGATGCAGAGAAAGCTTTCGACAAAATTCAACACCGATTTATGATAAAAACCCTCCAGAAAGTAAACATAGAGGGAACTTTCCTCAACATAATAAAGGCCATATGTGACAAACCCACAGCCAACATCGTCCTCAATGGTGAAAAACTGAAAGTATTTCCACTACGATCAGGAACAAGACAAGGTTGCCCACTCTTACCACTCTTATTCAACATAGTTTTGGAGTTTTAGCCTCAGCAGTCAGAGAAGAAAAGGAAATAAAAGGAATCCAAATCAGAAAAGAAGAAGTAAAGCTGTCACTCTGCAGATGACATGATACTATACATAGAGAATCCTAAAGATGCCACCAGAAAACTACTAGAGCTAGTCAATGAATTTGGTAAAGTAGCAGGATACAAAATTAATGCACAGAAATCTCTGGCATTCCTATGCACTAATGATGAAAAATCTGAAAGTGAAATTAAGAAAACACTCCCATTTACCACTGCAACAAAAAGAATAAAATATCTAGGAATAAACCTACCTAAGGAGACAAAAGACCTGTATGCAGAAAATTATAAGACACTGATGAAAGAAATTAAAGATGATACAAATAGATGGAAAGATATACCATGTTCTTGGATTAGAAGAATCAACATTGTGAAAATGACTCTACTACCCAAAGCAATCTATAGATTCAATGCAATCCCTATCAAACTACCACTGGCATTTTTCACAGAACTAGAACAAAAAATTTCACAATTTGTATGGAAACACAAAAGACCCCGAATAGCCAAAGCAATCTTGAGAAGGAAAAACGGAGCTGGAGGAATCAGGCTCCCTGACTTCAGACTATACTACAAAGCTACAGTAATCAAGACAGTATGGTACCGGAACAAAAACAGAAAGATAGATCAATGGAACAGGATAGAAAGTCCAGAGATAAACCCACACACATATGGCCACCTTATCTTTGGTAAAGGAGGCAGGAATGTACAGTGGAGAAAGGACAGCCTCTTCAATAAGTGGTGCTGGGAAAACTGGACAGGTACATGTAAAAGTATGAGATTTGATCACTCCCTAACACCATACACAAAAATAGGCTAAAAATGGATTCAAGACCTAAATGTAAGGCCAGAAACTATCAAACTCTTAGAGGAAAACAAAGGCAGAACACTCTATGACATAAATCACAGCAAGATCCTTTTTGACCCAACTCCTAGAGAAATGGAAATAAAAACAAAAATATACAAATGGGACCTAATGAAACTTCAAAGCTTTTGCACAGCAAAGGCAACCATAAACAAGACCAAAAGACAACCCTCAGAATGGGAGAAAATATTTGCAAATGAATCAATGGACAAAGGATTAATCTCCAAAATTTACAAGCAGCTCATGCAGCTCAATAACAAAAAAACAAACAACCCAATCCAAAAATGGGCAGAAGACCTAAATAGACATTTCTCCAAAGAAGATATACAGAGTGCCAACAAACACATGAAAGAATGCTCAACATCATTAATCATTAGAGAAATGCAAATCAAAACTACAGTGAGATATCATCTCACACCGGTCAGAATGGCCATCATCAAAAAATCTAGATACAATAAATGCTGGAGAGAGTGTGTAGAAAAGGGAACACTCTTGCACTGCTGGTTGGAATGTGAATTGATACAGCCACTATGGAGAACAGTATGGAGGTTCCTTAAAAAACTACAAATAGGGCTTCCCTGGTGGTGCAGTGGTTGAGAGTCCGCCTGCTAATGCAGGGGACACGGGTTCGTGCCCCGGTCCGGGAAGATCCCACATGCCGCGGAGCAGCTAGGCCCATGAGCCATGGCCGCTGGGCCTGCGCGTCCGGAGCCTGTGCTCCGCAACAGGAGAGGCCACAACAGTGAGAGGCCCGTGTACCGCAAAAAAAAAAAAAAAAAAAAAACTACAAATAGAACTACCATATGACCCAGCAATCCCACTACTGGGTATATACCCTGAGAAAACCAAAATTCAAAAAGAGTCATGTACCAAAATGTTCATTGCAGCTCTATTTACAATAGCCAGGAGATGGAAACAACCTAAGTGCCCATCATCGGATGAATGGATAAAGAAGATGTGGCACATATATACAATGGAATATTACTCAGCCATAAAAAGAAATGAAATTGAGCTATTTGTAGTGAGGTGGATGGACCTAGAGTCTGTCATACAGAGTGGAGTAAGTCAGAAAGAGAAAGACAAATACTGTATGCTAACACATATGTATGGAATTTAAGAAAAACAAAATGTCATGAAGAACCTAGGGGTAAGACAGGAATAAAGACACAGACCTACTAGAGAATGGACTTGAGGATATGGGGAGGGGGAAGGGTAAGCTGTGACAAAGTGAGAGAGTGGCATGGACATATGTAAAATAGATAGCTGGGGGAAGCAGCCGCATAGCACAGGGAGATCAGCTCGGTGCTTTGTGGCCACCTAGAGGGCTGGGATAGGGAGGGTGGGAGGGAGACAGACACAAGAGGGAAGAGATATGGGATCATATGTATAATTGATTCACTTTGTTATAAAGCAGAAACTAACACACCATTGTAAAGCAATTATACTCCAATAAAGATTAAAAAAAAAAAAGCGAAAAAAAACAGACTTAGCACAATGTTGTTTTCCCTTCACTGAGACATGAGAAAATGGGAGATTCTGATTTACATTTCTCTTCCACTAAAATTCCAATTAGATGGAAAACCCATATGACCACAGTTTATTTTCATAAGCACCCATTAACTGAACAAAATACAAGTGAGAAAGGAAGAGGATAAAGAGAAAGAGCAGCTAGCAGGAAACTCAGGGTAAGAACAGTTGTAACTAGAATTTCTCAACTCCACAAATGGCAACTGATGGGTAAGAAACTGTGAAAGAGTCAATGCTTCTGAAATTTCTGCTCTTGTTGTTAAAATTGCAATCTGTGGATTAAATTATTTTCATCAAGGTCAAAATTTTCAATGAGAAAATACAGGGCGTTTCAAGATGTTATATTTGTCAATTAATTTCCTCTTTCTTCTAGTCATTCACACTTGGAACAGCCATCTGTGATCTGGCCATCAAACTAAGTCAAGTCTCCATAGTTTGAAGACTGGGAAGACCTTGCTCTGATACATTTGTGTTTTTAATAATAATAAAGTCTTCCTCTGACCTCTAGCCAATTAGGCAAAGTAATCAAAAGAGCCCTCCCTGTGAGCTAAGCATTGTACCAGCCATCAGTTTCCTGACACTCAAGCTGGATTCTCCACAGTTCCAGAAATGTGTGCTGATGATCCGATTAACAAAAGTTTAATTAACAATTGACAAAGAAATGTCAGGAGTGTGTATCCAGAAGAAAAAACCCTCAGGCCTTACCATCGTCCACAATGTCCTGGGCTGCCACGGAGTTTGTGTACACAACCAAATCAGAGAGCTCTCGACAGAGCTTCATGGTTTTCCTTCGGCGGCCCAACCTGTAAAATACACACCAGGACTCATGACATTTTAGAGCTGGAAGAGGTTTGGGCTTCTGGCTACTCCACCTTCCCTACCTGCTCCTGATGGAGCCAGGATTAGAAACCAAGTGTGATTTTTAGTTCAGCATTCTCTCCACCACAACACCATACTCATGTGGCTTTTTTCACCGCTCAGCCAGACTTTATTCACAGTCTCTTCTCCTGAATTTGTGAGTTCTATTGTGAAGGGCTTGATTCCCACCATTACCCAACTGTGGAGTAAACCAGAATTTAGCAGGGAATCACTCTGCTTTGTCAGAAGGAGAACCTGGACTAAAAAGCAGTAGGGATACTGTACTGTCAGTCACAAGAATCCTATACCTAAAGATAAATACACCAAACTTTCCATAGTCATTATCTTCTAGAGGTATAAGTACAGTGATTTTTGATTTCTTCTTTATGCTTTTTCTATATTCTTCAACTTCTTAAGACAAATATCCATTACTTACTCTCTCTGTACGTCTATATCTTCTGTATCCCATAAACCACTCCTAGGATCTGCTGTACAACTTTACAAATTCTGCTACTTACTCTTTGCCACAGTAAAATTCTCCATAGATTATCACATTCTCCTCACAGACACACTTTTCTCCTCTAGGAAAACATATAATCATTAAAAACTTCAATCCCCACAAAAGGAGATACACAAATGGCCAATAAGAACATGAAAAGAAGCTCAACATTAGTCATTTAGGAAATGCAAACCAAACTACAGTGAGATACCACTGCATATCTACTAGGTTGGCTATAACCAAAAAGGCAGGCAATAATGAGTGTTGGCAAGGATGAGGAGAAACTGGAATGCTCATATATTGCTGGGCAATTTTCAATGGTACAACTGCTTTGCCAACATAGTTTGGCAGTTCCTCAAAAAATTAAACAGTTACCATGTGACTCAGGAATTCCACTTTTAAATATATACCCAAGAGAAATAAAAACCTATGTCCACATAAAAACTTAGAAATGAATGTTCATAGCAGTATTATTCATAATAGCCAGAAAGTGAAAACAACCTAAATATCCTATAGCTAATTAATAAATGAAATGCAATATATTCATACAATGGAATATTATTCAACAATAGAAAGGAATGAAGTACTGATACATTCTACAACATGGATGAATCTTGGAAATATTATACTAAGTGAAAGGAGCCAGACAAAAAAGGCCAAATATTGTAGGATTCCATTTATATGTAATGTCCAGAAAAGGCAAATCTATAGAGACAAAAAGTTGGCACCAGAGACCAGGGGAGAGAGAGATGGAAAGTCGTTGCTAATGGTAGAGTTTCTTTTTGGTGTGATGAAAATGTTCTGGACTTAGATAGTGATGATATAGATTTATTCACTCAGTGAATATTTATTGAGCACCTATTGGAGATAAAATAGTGAACAAATCAGACAAAAATTCTTACTGTAATGATACTTATATACATTCAACAAAAGAATTAAGGCCAAAATGTGTCAACAACTCATTTTGCCAAGAAAGAAGACATGCACATAGACAGGTATAAAAACCAATGGGAAGAAGAATCCATGTTCCTCCTTTACCACGTAATTAGGAAATTCTCTAGCCATTGGTAAAAATCTGGTTTTGTGAAAGCAAATGATTATAAATCAATGTGAGGGAGGTAATGCCTAGAAATGACAAGTAAAACTCCCAGGACACTCCATGACACAGACAACTTCTGTATAAAGTTAGCCCTTTTAATCCTTATCTTAAAATTGAATTAGTTTACTGAAGTCCCAAAAGGACACCGTCATCAATGCTTGAGCCTCGATAGCTATTACGGGCAAATCTCTAATTGACTCAAGAGCAGCATGCAACGTGATTTCATGTGATAGCTTCCCTGGCTATAGGATTCAGAGTCAAGCCTTTCTCAAACTTATATTTGAGAAAATTCACAGCAGAGGTCTCCTGGAAGGTAATTCTATTTCTCTTATATCCTTTACTGTAACTACATATTGCATTTTCTGTACTCTAAGGGTAGGAACCATACACATCTCCTTTGCCCTCACTAATTAGTTACTATTTTATGTATGGACATTCTGTTGGAGTGAAGCTCAAATATAAAATTTAAGTGAACACTAAATGTGATTCATTCCTATAGGACCTCTATGCCTCCAATTTCGTTTAGTTTCAGTCTTATGATAAAGTCACAGAGGGGTGTGTGTGTACATGTGCACGTGTTTGTATATTTATCTGTCTATGAAGGATATAATTTACTTTCCTTTGCGAGACTTACTGTATACATAATTTGCCAGAAAATCCTGTATCAAATCATGTGTCACAATTTGGGTTCTACAATTTTGGCCATTTTACTCATCCCAAATTCTACTGGCAATAATAAAGACAACAGCAGCTAATATTTTTGAGCACTTAGTTAATTGGAGTAGGGCTCATCAAGCCAAATAGTTTAATTCCTTTAATCCTTACAATGACCCTAAGAAATAGATACAAATGAGGAGCCTAACTTGCCCCCATCTTAAAGTTGGAGGAACAAGAGTTTGAAGTCTGGCTGATTTCAGATCCCTGACTCTTCACATGTTCTCATCATCTATCTTCTCCTTCAGTCTCCTGTGAGAGCCCCTCTGTACTAGTTCATGTGGTCCCTCTCTCTTCTCTGAAGATATCTTTTACCTGACAACTGCTACAGCCAGCATTTATTAAGAGCTCACTGTGTGCCAGGCAGCACAAGTCCCCTACATGTATTATAATCTCACATCCTGTTGATCTTCACATGTCCCACTGCAGAGCTCTCTACCTTGCAATCTGATTTCCTAGACATGTACAACTAAAACAGCCAAGCTGATGTGGATGGAGAGGCCCCAGGAGCCTGAGCAAGAAACATGGAGAGCTTTCTTACCTGTACAGCTGGCCGGTCTCCTTGCCAGGATTCTGCTGTGCGTCCTCCTCTTCATCAGCACTACAAGATTTGGACCGTGATTTTGTGGTTTTCTGCCGGAAAAATCAGAGTTCACTTAACACAAACTCAGCACATCAGGTACATCTACAACATACAGAGGAATGAGCTTTAAAATAGACACACACACACACACACACACACACACACACACACAAGGACAATTACTTGGAAAAAACAACTGACCAAATATTGCAGCTTGCCTCACCATCAATAATAAGCATGTCTGTGGCCAAAATTATCTTAAAATATCAAGGCAAAACTGAGGGTTTCATGCTCTAACATTGACTTCTAAGCCACATAAAATGTAGGTCTTAGACTATTAGTCATGCATTGAAGGTCTCTGTGAGGGGTAGGGTTAAAGTTGTAATATCTATTTAAACGATTATAAGGGATAAAGTGTCCTCTGATATAGGAAGCTCACTATTCCCTTTGACTTACTTGTAAAAGGCAGATTTGATAAAAAAGACAAGTAGTAATTTTTAAATGAATAACTACCACTCCTGCTTTTGTTCAGTATGCATTCAAAAACCCATCTAAATCAAACTGTTCATTTGAGACTTTGACCCATCTTAATTTCTAGAGCAGAATGAAAATTGTTACCTACAGGAGTCAGGCTGAAAGACTGTAGGACTAACCTGGTGTCTTTGGACAGATTAGCTGTTAGACATAAAACCTCTTAGGAATGATACACTTTCAGCCCCACCACATTGGAGATAACCCCAATATTTGGCAATGCACACCTCAACAATACAAATGATGGGGAGGGGCCCTAGTAACTGCAGAAAAACTTGCCACCAAAATTACAGCTTCTACAAACAAAGGTAAGACCTTTAGACAGAGTACCCTGGACATTTTGGGAACATGGCTTAGAAAAGGAAAGGGACTCCATCCCCACATTACCATGAGACCAAATCAACTTCTAGATTTTCTCATTCTCAACAAATAAAAAAATTCAAACTACCCTGTTGGCATAAACACATTCAACTCTACTGCACTGACGGCAAGGCGCCAATTTAGTCTAGAACATTTTTACATCTTATTTATGTCTTGAGAACTTCAGTGCACATGGCGTGGACCCAGGCATCTGATGATCTCATGTTCCAGATTGGCCTCTCACCAAACTGATAAATTGGCTAATCTCTCAAGCTTTCTATTGTGCTTTTTTAAAGGGTAGGACAAAAATATCTGTCCTAAAGGATTATTATTTTTGTGATGATTAAATGAGATGACATGGAAAGTCATTCTGTAAACCACATAATATTAACTTTCAATTTAAAATACTATTAATACTTATTTAAATAACCTGTAAATAGTCTTGTAAACATTTACTCTTATGACTTGAGACATAATAAATTCTATTCTATACTAGCAAAGGTACTCCCTAAAAGCTTTACTTTGGAAAATAATTTTAATTTAAATGAGTAGTTGTAATCAAGAAAAGAAATATTCTCCAATTCTGCATATAGTTAGTAATTTGAGGTGTTACAATAATAAATCTGTCTTTCCCAGGTTCATTTTAAAATATAAAATGCAGAAAGTAGAAATAAGTAATGAATCGCCAATGATAGATATTTGGAGAAATGATGATATATTTTCTTTACATACAGTTTTGACACATCTTATCACAGTTAACATACGACATAATCAGTTTTTCATCTTACTTTTTTATTTAATGTTTTGCATGTTGAGCTCGTCAGAGTGATCATCTTTCTTTCTTTCTTTTTTTTTTTTTTTGCGGTACGCGGGCCTCTCACTGTTGTGGCCTCTCCCGCTGTGGAGCACAGGCTCCAGACGCACAGGCTCAGCGGCCATGGCTCACAGGTCCAGCCGCTCCGCGGCTTGTGGGATCTTCCCGGACCGGGGCACGAACCCGTGTCCCCTGCATTGGCAGGCGGACTCTCAACCACTGTGCCACCAGGGAAGCCCAGAGTGATCATCTTTTAATGGCTGCATAATTGTCCATTGTGTGAATGAATCATGATTTACTCAAGCAGTCTTTATGGGAGAACATTTTGGTTGTTTTCAGTTTATTATGGCTATTTTGTCCAACCTTTCAATAAATTATCCTATTGATGGGGCAGGAAATTCCAGATACAACATTCATTAAAGTACAAGAAATGGCCTTGGAGAAACCTCATGCATAAAGTTCATCACCCAACAATTGACTTCTTGTTTAACATGTTTTACCTTTTTATTGAAGGTAAAGCATACACTTAGAAAAGCACAGGAATCGTAAGTGCACAGCATGATGGCTTTCCACAAAGTGAAACCACCCAAATGAGGAAATGGAATATTATCTGCCCCAAAGCCTTCAGATTCTCCCGTTCGGTCATCACCTTCTCCCCAAAGGTAACTACTATCCTGACTTTTATCCCATAGATTTTTTTTGCCTGTTTTTGAGCTTCATATAAATGGACTCAAACTGTATGTACTCTCTTGGGTCTGGCTTCTTTTGCTCAATGTCATGTTTACAAAGATCACACTATTGCATGTAGTTGTAATTTTGTCATTCTCATTGCTGATAAATATTCCCTTATGTGAATACGCCACAATTTTTATCCTTTCTAATGCTGATGGACGTTTGAACTGTCTCCTGTTTGTAGTATTGCAACTAATGCCCCTGTAAATATCGTTGTTTGTCTCATGACACACACCTAACAATGGAACTGATAAGACATGGTTCATAGAGTGGCTTTAGTTGGTACTGTGAAACAGTGTGTGGAAGTAGCTGCACAAAGGCAGGTTCCCATTAGCAGTTGATGAGAGTTCAAGTTGCCCAGCATCCTCACTAACACATGCTGTTGTCAATCTCTTTATGTTTGCTGTTGTGGTGGGTGTACACGGAATCTCATCATCATTTTAGTTTGCATTTCCCAGAGGACTGATAAGGGGGAGAACCTTTTCCATATTAGCCACTTGGATATCTTCTGTTGTGAAGTTCATTTAAGCCTTTTGCTTGTTTTTTAAAAATTAGTGTGCCTTCTTTATTGATTTATAGGAATTCTTTATATATTCAGGAAAGAAATCCTTTGTGGACTTGTACAGAATATTGAAAATATTCTTTCCCAGTATGTTATTTGCTCTTTGATACTTCTGATGAACAGGAGTTCTTAAATTATAAAATAGTTTAATTATCAACTTTTTCCTTTTCTGGGGTCTTTGTTGAGAAATCTGCAGTTATTCCAAGGTCATGATGATAGTCTCCTGTCACCCTCTGGACTCTTTAAATTACCTGAATTATGCACACTTATCTTCCTTAATTCGTACCTTATGTTTTCCGAAGTTGGTCATGAGGGATCGTCCATGTGTTTTCTTTCCACTTTCCTTCACATCTGGATGCTGAGTAAATAAAGCATAATATGACTACTTTTCTTCTTTGCTTTTGTTTTCTCCTTAGTGCTGGTGGAAGGGCATGGAGTCCCTCTCTCCTTCCATCTCTAGGTGGGCAGCCGGCAGGTCCTGCTCATTTCCTCCTGCTCTACCCTCCACTTCCCTGAAGGTGGCTGTGTCTGCCTTGAGAGAGGGGGGATGCTGTACAGAGAGACCTGGGCACCATCAGGAGATGGCAGCTGCCAACAGCTCCCCAAAGCTGGGGTCAAGGACCTCTCAGTAATGCCCAGGTGTGCAGGCCTCTCTACTGCCTGTTCACAAGGCTCTCTACAGCACAGGATGTATTCCTATCAATGCCCTGAGGGGGAATAAATCATCTTCAGTTAAAAGTAGATTTAATTTTGAAAAATGGCCACAAGTCATTAACAGCCAATTCAGTTGACTAAAAAAACTAATCAGACTGATCACTTAATTACTATTTAGAATTGGAAATATTAAAAACAAATAAAATCCAAGTATATCTATGAGGCAATAAGATTGTTTTTCTTTAAGTAAACTGCAGCAGAGCTTATCTGTTCATTAAAATCATTCCCTCTGTGGTAAGCACAGGAAAGATGTATTGTAGATTCTGAATTCCTCCTCATGTGAATTAATTTTCCAGGCTAGAGATCTCTTTACTCTAGGGGACAGAAAAAAAAAAAAAAAGACCACTCTGCTAAAAGGGTTTAGACTCTTTTTCCAATTGTCATCCCTAAAAATATGTATTAGGTGATTCACTGCTAATTACATGATGTAAGAGGAGACCAAGAGGCCCCGCCCTCCCAGGACTTTCAGCTGAACAGAGATAATCTCATAAATGGAATAAATGTAGGTGAGCAAAACCACCCGAAATCAAAAGGTCAGGAAGAGCATCTACATATATCCATAGAAACTAATCAAAGATACAATGTGGGATGGGGAGGGAGAACAGTGAGAACTGGGTTGGGGAAAAGGCAGTTCAGAAAATAGTGGAGGAGGGTGGGTGGCAGGTTTACAGAGTAATTTTAGTTGACTGGTTTATATACATTGACTGCCTTTGAAGATCAATTAAAGCTGATCATTAACTATTCAAAAACCCTAGAATTAAGAAAGTAGTAAGATATGGTAATAGAAGTAACACTGCTCTTCAAGTTAGGAGACCCAGTTCTGCCACCATGTAGCCTCAGGTCCCCCATCTCTTTTTTTTTTTTTAAGGTGATTTAAAAGATCATTTTTAACCTATTAGAAAAGTTTTACAGAACTAGGCTTATTCAGTCTGAAGAACAGAGAATTGAAACGGTGTTTTAAGGTGAATGAGAGTCTCTCTGATGGATTTAAGTCTAAGCAGGAAATTATATACATCAATACATTGATGGGAAACAGAAGCTGAACACATAAGAAATACCCTGGGACTCAGAATCAGATGGAAAGAGAGGGATTAATAGGTGAAGCAAAACATAGGAGATTCCAGCACACACTCTGTGCTAAAGACTTGCTCCTCTGGGGTAGACACCCACCTCTTGACCTCAGTCCTCTTATCTGTGACATGGGGGAGGAATGGACCAATTAACCTCTGAGTTGCTCTCCAGTTCTAGTAGCTCATCTATTAGTAGGGAGACCATGTCATCTATTGTCCAAAACAGGACTCTTAAGAGTGAAATGGGGACTTCCCTGGTGGCTCAGTGGTTAAGAATCCGCCTGCCAATGCAGGGGACAGGGGTTCGAGCCCTGGTCCGGGAAGATCCCACATGCCATGGAGCAACTAAGTCCATGCACCACAACTACTGAGCCTGTGCTCTAGAGCCTGTGAGCCACAACTACTGAGCCCGCGTGCCACAACTACTGAAGCCCGAGCGCTTAGAGCCCACGCTCCACAACAAGAGAAGTCACCGCAATGAGAAGCCTGCGCACTGCAACGAAGAGTAGTCCCCGCTCACCACAACTAGAGAAAGCCCGCTAGCAGCAACGAAGACCCAACGCAGCCAAAAATAAATAGATAAAATAAATAAATCTGGTTTTTTTTAAAAAAGAGTGAAATCGGGCACCTTTAATAATTACGCTGGGACAATAGGTATAAAGCGAGGTTGCCCCAAGCAAGTTGAGGTATAAGGTCATCCATTTTAATAGGCACCTGCTATGCCCCAAGGATTATGCTAAGTGTATTACATATATTCTCACTTAATATATACAACCATCCCTGGAGATAAGTATAATTAAAATCCTAGTTTTGCAGATAAGAAAAACAGAAGTATAGTGAAGTTAGATAATATGCCCAAAGTTACGAAGCTAGTTGGTGATAAAACAGGGATTCTGTGTAGTTCTGTCTCCTCTCTGGCTTTCTCTCCCTCCCCCACTCTACACTCCTTCTTTATGTACCAGAGGAATACACACAGATATCTCTCCCCAACTTGACCTCTCCTTGAGCATCAGCACTGCATCTTTCATTGAATCCATGGATCAAACACTGTGCTAGGAACTCAACATGAATACAAGGGAGACAGCAAGCAAGAGAGATGTAGACTTTGTCCTCCCTGGGCTTGCACTCTTATGATGGAGACAAATGATCATAACACACTATAATAAGACTATGATGGCGAAAGTTCAGGGTACTGCCTGAGGGCACGGGAAGGCCATCTACCTAGACTTGAGGATCGAGGAGGACTTCTAAGGGGACATGTTACAAAAGCTGAAGCCAGAAGACAGGTAGACATTATCTACGTGAAGTGAGGAAGAGGAAGTGTGCAAGGAAAAAGCAAACACAAAGGCCAAGTGCCAGGAACATGGCACTTTCCAGGAAACAAAGAAAGGCAGGGGTTGGGTTGTGTATTTGTACTGTACACACGCACATTAATGAACAAATCAGAGCTGGGGTCAGATGATGGAGAAAGGATCTTTTGGGCTATAGCTTTCAATTTGAGCTTTATCCTCCAAACTATGAAGAGCATTTGAATGGTTTAAAATAGGAGAATGATGTGATCAGATGCATGTTTCTGAAATATCGCTATGGTAGTGGTATAAATGAGAGACTGTTGGGAGCGGGACAGCAGGGAGAGGTGCAAAAGTTCATGTAAGGAATAATTAAGGCTACCCAGATGGCTGTAGCTGGGATGTAAACAAAGAAGTGAATTCAGAACTCTAAAGAAGGCAGGCATCCTTCTACTAGGTTCTTCCAGCGTGAAGGATGAGAATTTCATTTTTATTTTACTTCGGAGATCTCCAGGAAAAAGCTGGCACCGGTAGCACACAGTACTGCACTTCTGAGTGACGATCCAGGAGGGAAGGGAGCTGAAGTGATGAGCTGTCCTGAACCCCACAGCACATTCTCAGCCCCGGCTCTACATGTGTATATGTATCTGACACAGATGGACTTGTCTCTACAGTAACTTGTCTTTGCTTACCACTGAACCGAAACCATACTTTAAAAACTAACACAACAGCAGGGTTAAAAACCTTAACACTTCATAGTCCAATTTATTAAAGTTGCAGGCTCCATTTACTTTCTGCAAGTCTGATACATTCTTGCAGTCACCCAGGTTTAAGGGAGAGTAAAAAATAAAAAAGAGGAGGAGTTTTGTCCTACTACATCTCTGAAATTTGAAGTCCCTTACCATCTTACCCGATGGGGAAATTACCATTAGGATCTCTTCCATAAAAAGAAAGATGGGCTTGATTCGTTTCTTCAAAAATCCCCAAGACCTGCTGTTGCCTTTCCAGTTGGAATGATCTAGGATGGAGCAAGCAAAGACTTCTCCAAAAGCATAAGGGGAAGTGACTGGGCCAGATTAGCCAAAGAGAGTTCACCAGGGACAAGAAGCAGAAATCAAGCCGGGTTAACCGAATATGATTTTACAGACATTTGTGTGGTTTAAACTAAGAGGCTGGAGGGTCAGGGAGGAAAGGGAGAGGCTAACTGGTATTTATAGAAATGTTCAAGAAAATTCAAAATTGTATGATAAACTATAAGGGCAGTAATGCTGTAAATGACATTTTGGTTGTCTCCCAACATTCCATTCTGCCCCTCCAGCATGCAGGGGCAGAACGCATTTTCAGAGGGGCAGACCTTGGTGCCAGTTCCAGGGGAAAGTTCTCGGAGGCATCACCAAGCCAATGGTATCCTACGTCCTTGCCAAATTACTGTTCCAAGAAGGACACATATGCAAGGCCACCATGGGGATCAACTCAGGGGTGGGCACATGAGCTAAGATGCTCAACCAGAGCTCAGCACAAACTCTGGTTTGTTGGATGAGGCACATACACTGTCTCACTCTCTCTGTACCTGGACCAAGAAACACATAGCTCAGGGGCCTGTTGGCAGTCACCCTGCAACCACCAGGAGAGGGGGAACCAACATGGGATGATGCTAATCACGTGGTAGGTAGAACAGAAAGACAGGTCTTTGATGACCCTGCTGAGCCTCTGAATTAAGCCACCTTGAAGGCCACTCTGCAAATGAACTTGCCACTTACCTAACCCAATGCCTTTCTTCATTATTTAAGCCATTTTGAATTAGGTTTTCTATGTTTGGAAACTAAACAGACCTGAGAAACAGCCAGGCGTTTGAATGGCTGGACTTCTGTAGAGTCTAGAAAGTAACCACCAAAGCTGAGTGGTTGCTCACATCCAAAAGTGATGATCTTCCCTCCGCCTGGGGAGCTCTGAGCTCTGGAGGGTAGGCAGCAGTAGCAGGGGAGGCTGCTATCAGCTAAGCCAGGGACCACATGGATCTCCTCTGGTCCAGAATAAATGCCCTCAATGTCCTGCCGTGATAACATCAGCAAACCCACTATCCCTCTTCCTTGCCCATTTATGATATTTTTATTAGAAAGCAGAATAAAAACCTCAGCCAGAGCCCAAACCATTCATTCACTCAGCAACTATATATGAAGGTCATACTAAGGTCCAGGCACTATACAAGTCAGGAAAACAATGGTTAGCAAGACTGACATGGTTCCTGCCTTCACAGAATCTACAGTCTAGTTGAGAAGACAGATATTGAACAAATAAATGCAAATGTGTAGGAAAAAAAAAACTTCTTGAAAAAAGAAGATATAACAGGCTACCATCAACAATATAAAAGGGATAGCTAACCTAACCTAGGGGTCAAGGCAGGACTCATTTAGAATACCACATGGTTGCTGGAATTTAAAAGCCTAAGTAGGAGTTAGCTAGCGTAGATGTGGAAATGGAGTGTTCCAGGCAGAGGAAATGGAATGTGAGGAAGACCATGGCATTTAGATGGTTGTGGCTGGTGTGACGTCGTGGGTGGTGGTGTGACAGGGAAAATGGGGAGATCTGAGACAAGAGAGGTAGGCAAGGATGGAATTATGCAGTTCCTTGAAAGCCCAGTTAGTTTGTAATTTATCCCAAGCATAATAGGAAGCCACTGAAAAATTTTGAACAGCGGAGTGACACGATCAGATTTGCATTTTTAAAACATCATGCTGATTTCAGAGTGAAGGTTAGATTTAAAGAGGGCAAGAGAAGTCTAAGTGAGAGTTAACATTGGCCTGAATTAGGACACAGCCGTGGAGAAGAAGTGGACAGACATACACATTCAGAAGGTGTGATCAACAGGGCATGGAGGCCGCCTGAATGAGTCCCCACCCTCACCTGAGCACAAGTGGGGAAGATGAATGCAGGGGCACTGGGCTTCGTCCTGAGGGTGCCAGTGAAGGAGCATATGAATCATTTCTACACCCACCCATGCACTTTAATCTATTATTCACTATTTCTCTCCATTTTTCAGGAGGAGATTCTCATTTTTCCAGCAATATAAGGATAGAAATGGAAGAAACTGGAGAAGCCTTCCACAAATGACAAATAAGAAACAAAGCATGAGGTGCTTTCGTTTTCCTGTTGAAGGACAAGTACAAGAGGGAAATGTATACCTGCTTCAGGTGTGCATTTAAGCCTTCATGCGTGGCCTTCAGTAGTGCCCTCACTGTGAAACTATCAGGATCTTCCTTGTCTCGAATTTGAGATTCTTTTAACAGCGACTCCAGTTTTTTCCTTATGAAAGATTCCACCTGATGCTCAGTGGTCCCGTTATTCTGCGAAGAATTAAACAGTGGAAATAATTTCCCTTAAGGAACACAGAATCACTTAGAACACAGCCTTCACTCAAGCCAATATTGCTGCTATAATTTCTCTCTCAATTACCTGTAAAAAGTTAAGCTTATTGTACAATTTTTTGTCCTTCTCCCACCAGCCCTCCACCAAGCCCATAAAATAATGATGACTATGACTGCATTCAACATTTAACAACCCTATAGTCTTATTATCATTTCCATTTCAGAGACATAGAATCTGATGTTTAGAGAAATAAGTTGATCAAGGTTGCAAAGCTAGCAAAGAACTGAGGCAGGATTCCAACTCAGGGCTCCTAAGTCCTTCTCCCCACACTACTTTATACTTTCACTAGAGGGAAGGCCAAGGAAAGTTTTGGGAGAATAAGTTTTCTGTACCTACATAGGGAAATTTGAACAAGACTATACTATTTAAAACAAATCACTTCCTTCACTGAAGGGAAAAAAGTGCTATGGAAATCTTTGTAAAGGAGGATTATTCTGAGATAAAATGTCTTTCCTATCTCTGCCCCACTATGTAATTGGAGGGAATTCACTACTGACTTGTGCCGTGACTCAGCACTGTAATTACCTTAAGATCACAACTAATTTCAAGTGTTTTGGATAATAAAGCTCTGCCTGTGTCCAGGAGATAATTTACACAATGTTTAAGTGATCAAGGGACCCAGATTTCCTAGAAGTCTGCTTAGTGCAGGTTTTTGGCCCCCTTGTTCTACCTGAAACTAACGGCCCAGGCTCTGTTCACCGCTTCTCCCCTTCTCAACTCCCTCCCCCTCCCGCTATGTCCAACACCCTTCCATAAACTCTTCAGCCACTTGCCAAAGGCCAACCCACCCAAAGGCAAGGAAGGGGCGTTCCTCCACAAGAACAATGCCCCTAGTCCTCACCAAAAGTTTAAGATCCATTTTTCCACTTGCAAATTTGTTACTAAGAGGTCATTATATTTAAACAAGAGAATGGGCAGTTTTTCAGTAACGCATTCATTTTCACAAAATCTTATAAGAGCAAAGCAATATAAATACAAAGGGAAACTGGGAAAAAAAAGCTACATCAGAACAGGTTATTGAATTTCCCTGTATTAATACCACATGCACGAATATCTTTAATATACCCAGTGAATGAGGCACTCCACTTCACTGGAGGCCCTCAGGTCCTGCAGGAGATGCAAAGGTGGAAAAGAGCTGGCCTTTGACATCAGGAGCAAAGATCCCATCAGGCTAACAAAGGCATGTCCCCAAATATCCTACCCAGGTCCACACAGCTGCCTGCAAAAGCACAAATGACCAGCACAACAGTGGTTCTGAGAAGGAGCACGGCATTCCTGCCTGAGTGACCAGGAAGACCTCAAAGAACAGGGGGGACTCTGTATGGTAACTAAAACTTCAACAGTGATGAAGAGATGTCATCCATCACTCTAGCAAAGATTTTTACATTAGCAAAGCGTGTTTTATAAACATAGGAACAGATTTGTTTTCCTGGAGCAGAAGTTCATGAAGTGGGGTAGTGGCAGATAAAGTTGGAAAAGTACTTTGGGAATGGGTTGTGGAGGTTCCTGAAAGCAAGAAGTCAAGAGGTGTGGAGTCGCTGAGAGTCTCTGGGTAGACAAGTGCCTGAGTTGCATTTTAGAAATAACAGTAACCAGGCAGCATATACAGAAAGAGAAAAGATACCTTACAAATGAAAAGCCAGATGCGAGGATTGGTTCAAGATGGCGGAGTAGAAGGACGTGCTCTCACTCCCTCTTGTGAGAGCAGAGAGCACCGGAAGTACAACTAACTGCTGAAAAATCAACGACAGGAAGACACTGGAACTCACCAAAAAAGATACCCCACATCCAAAGACAAAGGAGAAGGCACAATGAGATGGTAGGAGGGGCTCAATCACAATAAAATCAACTCCTATAACTGCTGGGTGGGTGAATCACAAACTGGAGAACACTTATACCGCAGAAGTCCAACCACTGGAGTGAAGGTTCTGAGCCCCACGTAAGGCTTCATAACCTGGTGGTCCGGCAACAGGAGGAGGAATTCTTAGAGAACCAGACTTTGAAGGCTAGCAGGATTTGATTGCAGGACTTCGACAGGACTGGGGGAAACAGAGACTCCACTCTTGGAGGGCACACACAAAGTAGTGTACACATCAGGACCCGGGAGAAGGAGCAGTGACCCCATAGGAGACTGAACCAGACCTACCTGCTAGTGTTGGAGGGTCTCCTGCAGAGTCAGCGGGTGGCTGTGTCTCACCGTGGGGACAAGGACACTGGCAGCAGAAGTTCTGGGAAATACTCCTTGGTGTGAGCCCTCCCAGAGTCCACCATTAGCCCCACCAAAGAGCCCACATAGGCTCCAGTGTTGGGTGGCCTCAGGCCAAACAACCAACAGGGAGGGAACCCAGCCCCATGTCTCAGCAGACAAGTGGATTAAAGTTTTACTGAGCTCTGCCCACCAGAGCAACAGTCAGCTCTACCCACCACCAGTCCCTCACATCAGGAAAATTTCACAAGCCTTTTAGATAGTCTCATCCACCAGAGGGCAGAAAGCAGAAGCAAGAACTATAACTCTGCAGCCTGTGGAACAAAAACCACATTCACAGAAAGACAGACAAGATGAAAAGACAGAGGGCTATGTACCAGATGAAGGAACAAGACAAAACCCCAGAAAAAGAACTAAATGAAGTGGAGATAGGCAAACTTCTAGAAAAAGAATTCAGAATAATGATAGTGAAGATAATCCAGGACCTCGGAAAAAGAATGGAGGCAAAGATCGAGAAGATGAAAGAAATGTTTAACAAAGACCTAGAAGAATTAAAGAAAAAACAAACAGAGATGAACAATAATGGAAATGAAAAATACACTAGAAGGAACCAATAGCAGAATAACTGAGGCAGAAGACCAGATAAGTGACCTGGAAGACAGAATGGTGGAATTCACTGCTGTGGAGAAGAATAAAGAAAAAAGAATGAAAAGAAATGAAGACAGCCTAAGAGACCTCTGGGACAACATTAAACGCAACAACATTTGCATTATAGGGGTCCCAGGAGGAGAAAAAAGAGAGAAAGGACCTGAGAAAATATGTGAAAAGATTATAGTTGAAAACTTCCCAACATGGGAAAGGAAATAAACACCCAAGTCCAGGAAGTCCAGAGAGACCCATACAGGATAAACCCAAGGAGAAACATGCCGAGACACACAGTAAGCAAACTGGCAAAATTTAAAGACAAAGAAAAATTGTTGAAAGTAACGAGGGAAAAACAATTAATAACATACAAGGGAACTCCCATAAGGCTGATAGCTGATTTCTGAGCAGAAAGTCTACAAGCCAGAAGGGAGTGGCATGACATATTTAAAGTGATGAAAGGGAAGAACCTACCACCAGGATTTCTCTACCTGGCAAGTATGTCATTCAGATTCGATAGAGAAATTAAAAGCTTTACAGACAAGCAAAAGCTAAGAGAATTCAGCACCACCAAACCAGCTCTACAACAAATACTAAAAGAACTTCTCCAAGTGGGAAACACAAGAGAAGAAAAGGATCTACAAAAACAAACCCAAAACAATTAAGAAAATGGTAACAGGAACATACCTATCAATAATTACCTTAAACGTGAATGGACTAAATGCTCCAACCAAAAGACACAGGCTTGCTGGATGGATACAAAAACAAGACCCATATATATGCTATCTACAAGAGACCCACTTCAGACCTAGGGACACATACAGACAGAAAGTGATGGGATGAAAAAAGGTATTCCATGCAAATGGAAATCAAAAGAAAGCTGGAGTAGCAATACTCATATCAGATAAAATAGACTTTAAAATAAAGAATGTTACAAGAGACAAGGAAGGACACTACATAATGATCAAGGGATCAATCCAAGAAGAAGATATAACAATTATAAATATATATGCACCCAACATAGGAGCACCTCAATACATAAGGCAACTACTAACAGCTATAAGAGAGGAAATCGACAGTAACACAATAAGAGTGAGGGAATTTAACATCTCACTTACACCAATGGACAGATCATCCAAACAGAAAATTAATAAGGAAGCACAAGCTTTAAATGACACAATAGACCAGATAGATTTAATTGATATTTCTAAGACATTCCATCCAAAAACAGCAGATTACACTTTCTTCTCAAGTGCGCACGGAACACTCTCCAGGATAGATCCCATCTTGGGTCACAAATCAAGCCTCAGTAAATTTAAGAAAACTGAAATCTTATCAAGCATCTTTTCTGACCGCAACACTATGAGACTAGATATGAATTACAGGGAAAACATGTAAAAAACATTAACACATGGAGGCTAAACAATACGTTATTAAATAACCAAGAGATCACTGAAGAAATCAAAGAGGAAATAAAAAAATACCTAGAGATAAATGACAATGAAAATACAATGATCCAAAACCTATGGGATGCAGCAAACGCAGTTCTAAGAGGGAAGTTTATAGCAATACAAGTCTATCTAAAGAAACAAGAAAAACCTCAAATAAACAATCTAACCTTACACCTAAAGGAATCAGAGAAAGAAGAACAAACAAAACCCCAAGTTAGCCGAAGGAAAAAAATCATAAAGATCAGAGCAGAAATAAATGAAATAGAAACAAAGAAAACAATAGCAAAGATCAATAAAACTAAAAGCTGCTTCTTTGAGAAGATAAACAAAATTGATAAACCATTAGCTAGACTCATTAAAAAAAGAGGGAGTGGACTCAAATCAATAAAATTAGAAATGAAAAAGGAGAAGTTACAACAGACACGGCAGAAATACAAAGCATCCTAGGAGACTACTACAAGCACCTCTATGGGAAAAAAATGGACAACCTCGAAAAAATGGACAAATTTTTGGAAAGGTATAATCGTCCAAGGCTGAACCAGGAAGAAAAAGAAAATATAAACACACCAATCACAAGTAATGAAATTGAAACTGTGATTAAAAATCTTCCAACAAACAAAAGTCCATGTCCAGATGGCTTCACAGGTGAATTCTATCAAACATTTAGAGAAGAGCTAACACCCATCCTTCTCAAACTCTTCCAAAAAACTGAAGAGGAAGGAACACTCCCAAACTCATTCTAGGAGGCCACCATCACCCTGATACCAAAACCAGACAAAGATACTACAAAAAAAGAAAATTACAGACCAATATCACTGATGAATATAGATGCAAAAATCCTCAACAAAATACTAGCAAACAGAACCCAACAACATGTTAAAAGGATCATACACCATGATCAAGTGGGATTTATCCCAGGGATGCAAGGATTCTTCAATATAAGCAAATCAAAGTGACACACCATATTAACAAATTGAAGAATAAAAACCATATGATCACCTCAATAGATGCAGAAAAAGCTTTTGACAAAATTCAACACCCATTTATGATAAAAACTCTCCAGAAAGTGGGCATAGAGCAAACTTACCTGAACACAGTAAAGGCCATATATGACAAACCCACAGCAAACATCATTCTTAACAGTGAAAAACTGAAAGCATTTCCTCTAAGATCAGGAAGAAGAAAAGGATACCCACTCTCACCACTATTATTGAACATAGTTTTGGAAGTACTAGCCATGGCAATCAGAAAAGAAAAAGAAATAAAAGGAATACAAATTGGAAAAGAAGCAGTAAAAGTGTCAGTTTTTGCAGATGCCATGATACTATACATAGAGAATCCTAAAGATGCCACCAGAAAACTACTAGAGCTAATCAATGAATTTGGTAAAGTAGCAGGATAAAAAATTAATGCACAGAATTCTCTTGCATTCCTATACACTAATGATGAAAAATCTGAAAGAAAAGTTATGGAAACACTCTCATTTACCATTGCAACAAAAAGAATAAAATACCTAGGAATAAACCTACCTAAGGAGGTAAAAGACCTGTATGCAGAAAACTATAAGACACTGATGAAAGAAATTAAAGATGATACAAACAGATGGAGAGATATACCACGTTCTTGGATTGGAAGAATCAATATTGTGAAAATAACTATACTACCCAAAGCAATCTACAGGTTCAGTGCAATCCCTATCAAATTACTAATGGCATTTTTTACAGAACTAGAACAAAAAATCTTAAAATTTGTATGGAGACACAAAAGACCCCAAATAGCCAAAGCAGTCTTGAGGGAATAAAAACGTAGCTGGAGGAATCAGACTCCCTGATTTCAGACTCTACTACAAAGCTACAGTAATCAAGACAATATGGTACTGGCACAAAAACAGAAATATAGATCAATGGAACAGGATAGAAAGCCCAGAGATAAACCCACACACCTATGGTCAACTAATCTATGACAAAGGAGGCAAAGGTATTTAAGAGACTGTCTTTTCTCCACTGTATAAGTGGTGCTGGGAAAACTTGACAGATCCATGTAAAAGAATGAAATTAGAACACTCCCTAACACATACACAAAAATAAACTCAAAATGGATTAGAGGCCTAAATGTAAGACCAGACACTATAAAACTCTTAAAGGAAGACATAGGAAGACTACTCTTTGACATAAATCACAGCAAGATCTTTTTTGATCCACCTCCTAGAGTAATGGAAATAAAAACAAAAATAAACAAATGGGACCTAATGAAACTTCAAAGCTTTTGCAAAGCAAAGGAAACTACATGCAAGATGAAAGGACAACCCTCAGAATGGGAGAAAATATTTGCAAATGAATCAATGGACAAAGGATTAATCTCCAAAATATATAAACACTTCAAGCAGCTCAATAATAAAAAAACAAACAACCCAATCCAAAAATGGGCAGAAGACCTAAATAGACATTTCTCCAAAGAAGACATATAGATGGCCAAGAGGCACATGAAAAGCTGCTCAACATCACTAATTATTGGAGAAATGCAAATCAAAACTACAATGAGGTATTACCTCACACCAATTAGAATGGGCATCATCAGAAAATCTACAAACAACAAATTCTGGAGAGAGTGTGGAGAAAAGGGAACACTCTTGCATTGTTGGTGAGAATGTAAATTGATACAGCCACTATGGAGAACACTGTGGAGGTTCCTTAAAAAACTAAAAATAGAATTACCATGTGACCCAGCAATCCCACTACTGGGCATATACCCAGAGAAAACCATAATTCAGAAAGACACATGCACCCCAGTGTTCACTGCAGCACTATTTACAATAGACAGGTCATGGAAGCAACCTAAATGCCTATTGACAGACGACTGGATAAAGAAGATGTGGTACATATATACAATGGAATATTACTCAGCCATAGAAAGGAACGAAATTGGGTCATTTGTAGAGCCGTCGATGGATCTAGAGACTGTCATACAGAGTGAAGTAAGTCAGAAAGAGAAAAACAAATATTGTGTATTAACGCATATATGTGGAACCTAGAAAAATGGTACAGATGAACCAGTTTACAGGGCAGAAACTGAGACACTGATATAGAGAACAAACGTAAGGACACCAAGGGGGGAAAGTGGCTGGGGTGTGTGTGTGTGATGAATTGGGAGATTGGGATTGACATATATACACTAATATGTATAAAATGGAAAACTAATGAGAACTTGCTATATAAAAAAATAAATAAAATAAAATTCAAAAATTCGAAAAAAAAAAAGAAAAGCCAGACGCATTGGTTCCCACTACGAGCACTAAGACCAAAGTGCTGGTGGAGGAGTTAATACAGGTGAGAGAGAGTTTGAGAGCATTCTGCATAAAACAAATATATGTTGAGCTGTTATATGCAGGGTGAAAACATTGTTAAGGTACAACCCCACTGTCATAGAACTCTCAGTGTCACAGAGGAGGCAGACACATCAGTGCATAATTACACAACAGATGCATGTAGGGTGACAGATGGGCACACAGAGGAGGGGCACCTCGCCCAGCCTTGGGAATGCAGGAGAGACTTCCAGGATCAGAGGACGCTTGAGCCGAGCCTTAAAAGAGGTTCCTGTGGCTGCTACAATAAGTTACCACAAACCTGGTAGCTTAAAATGAAGAGCTATTTATTTTTTCACAGTTCTAGAGGCCAGAAGTATAAAGTCAAGCTGTTGTCAGTGCTACATTCAGCCTCCCCAAGGCTCTCAGGGAAAAACCTTTCCTTGCTTCTTCCAGTTTATGGTGGCACCAAGCACTCCTTGGCTTGTGGCAACATAACTCTTGTCTCTGCCTGTCCTTGCATGGCCTTCTCCCGTTGTCCCCACTCCTAACATTAATAAAGGATGAGCTGCTCCCACAAAATAAGAGCACTTGTCATTGGATTTTTAAGGCTCACCCGGTTAATCCAGAATGATCTCATCTCAAGATTCTTAACCTAATTACATCTACAAAGAGTCTTTTTCCAAATAAGGTCAAACTCATAGGTACCAGATGGTAGGCCTTGGACATATCTTTCGCCGGCCACAAATCAACCTTCTACAATGGGCTGTATGAATAAGAGCTGATAATCTGGCAAAGAGTGGGGTAAAGGCATTCCAACATGAGCAACACTTAGCAAAGCAGCATCTATGAGAACGAGTAACCTATATGAACATGGAGAAAAGAGCACCGGGAAACACAGAAAAAGCAACTAAGACTTTATATGCTGTGCTAAGGCTTACAAAGCACTGTCATGTAACAACACTTTGAACCACCCAAGACCCTTTAAGGCAGTAGGAATAGCCAAATTATGATGCTTCTCTTTTTTAAAAAAAAAAAAACTTTTTATTTATTAATAAACTATAGAGAAAATTGAAAAAATAAAATAAAATAAAATGGATAACCAACAAGGACCTACTGTATAGCACAGGGAGCTCTGCTCCATGTTATGTAACAACTTAAATGGGAAAAGAATTTGAAAAAGAATAGCTACATGTATATGTATAACTGAATCACTTTACTGTACACCTGAAACTAATACAACATTGTCAATCACCTATACTCCAATATAAAATAAAAAGTTAAAAAAAAAAAAAGACTAGCCAAATTTTACTCATAATGATGCAGAGGCAGAAAGATTCAACACCTTGTCCAAACACATATGCCTATGAAGTGGCTGAGGTGGGACCTAAGACTTCCAATTCAAAATTCTGTGTCTACTTCACCATACAGTGCTGCAGTCGTCCCTTTTCTACTGTTACAGAAAAAGATAAATTCCTAAGTCAAATTAATCATATTTTAAATAATCTTTATTCCTACAGGGTATCTGGGAAATAAAGCATCACAATCCCTCTGTAGAAAAATATACAATAGTAGGTTTCACTTAAGGTCAGAAGTGAATCCAAGAGGGACTTCCCTGGCGGTCCAGTGGGTAAGACTCCACGCTTCCAATGCTGGGGGCGAGGGTTTGATCCCTGGTCGGGGAACTAAGATCCCACGTGCCATGCAGCCAAAAGTAAATAAATAAATAAAATTCTTTAAAAAAGAAGTGAATCCGAGAAAGGAAGTCCAGGTCTCAAACTCCCAACACGTTTCAAGTGACCCAGAGCCTGGCAGGGAGCACGTGTGTTGAAAGATCCAAAAGAGAAAGTGTGTAAGAGCACCTAGCATGCCTGGTGTCGCACAGATGCCCCAAATAAGTAAGCATCAGTTTCCTTGCCTGGCTCAGGGCCACATGAGGAGTCAGAGACAGTGAGGAAATGAACCGTGGCAGTTATGCCCAAACACTTTCAGCGTCAGCAAAACAAGGCTAAAGATACAAAGCCGGACCCACTGGTGCTGGTGAAATAATGAATGCTTAACACAAAGGCTATAATTATTCACCTTACATCCTCTCAACGCTGGGAGTTGCTGAAGGAATGATATTTCTGCCTGTTGATCTTTTTCTTCCTTGTGATTTACAGCACAAGAATAAATAAATGTGTGGCTGAGGTTTCATTAATATATTATCGTTTGGCCCTGGAACCCAATAGCACTACTGAAAAAAAGCTGCGACACACTTAACCTGGCAAGAGTCAGCCACCGTGCAGCTGCAGCAGGGACCACAGTTGAAAGCCATAAGCATCTTGCTCTTTTGTTCCCTGAGCGGTGGGAGAGGGAGGATATTGCAGCTGGAGTTGGGGGGAGGGGACAGCAGCCCTTCAATGTGGTCTGGAGTAGTTTCCACCTGAGCCGCAATCAGGCTTCCTAATTCCCATTTCTGAGACGCAAATATGATCTAGGAATATCAACCACAAATAAATAAGTCAAACACAAAACACATTCTTGTTTTGTCTCCAGCGTGAAATGAAAAGATCACTGGAAACAGAGAGGGCTGACCACTTCCAGGCTGGGAAGCAGCAGGAAAGGGGAGGGAGTGGGCTGGAGGGGCTGCCCCTTAATGAGGGACTCTCTCTACCACCACGCAGAGTGGTGCTCTACCTGGGTTGCACACTGGAATCACCAGGGGCATGTGGCAAAATTCCAGGCCCCATCCCAGACCAATTACAGGGATCTCTGGGTGAGGACCAGGGCATTGGGATTTTTGAAAGCTCCCCTGTCATTCCAATGTGCAGCCACAGTTGGGGCCTTTGCTTTAAAAACGAAAAACAAAACACTGGAATATCTCACTGTCCCAAAATATCTTTTTTCCCCCTCTGGGTTAGAGTTGCAGACAGGAAGGATAATATATTAGCTGCCCTTTGTGAGTGCCTTAGAGCTCTCCAAGCTGGCCACCTGAGTGTCTTGGGCTGAAGAGCAGCTGCTTCTCAGCCATCCGAGGCTGTGCATTTACTCCTGTCCTCTCCTGTCTCCTGCCTGCTCCTTTAGCTCCCTTAAAACACCTTCGTCTGCTCAAGGACCAGCTCAGGACTTACAGTAGCGATAATCATGCTGCAGCTGCTATTCTTCTTATAGATCGTATCTAACATTTACTGAGTACAAATTATGTGCCAGGCATTGTTCTGAGTTCTTTACAGAGTACGAACTTAACTTAACCCTTATGATAATCATTTTCCTTTGTTTTCTTCAGTTAAATAATGATTTCATTCCTTTACTACATAATAAGTCAAATTTATACAACTATGGCAGAGGATGAGAATGGCTTATATTTCCAACCAGGAGAAGTCACTATTCCTTTTTGTAAAACTGAAGTATAGTTGATTTAAAATATTATATTAGTTTCAGAATGGGAGAAAATATTTGCAGATGATGCAACTGACAAGAGATTAATCTCCAAAATATACAAACAGCTCATGCAGCTCAGTATCAAAAAAAACAAACACCTCAATCAAAAAAGGGACAGAGGGCTTCCCTGGTGGCGCAGTGGTTGAGAGTCCGCCTGCCAGTGCAGGGGACCTGGGTTCGTGCCCCGGTCTGGGAAGATCCCACATGCCGCGGAGTGGCTGGGCCCGTGAGCCATGGCCGCTGAGCCTGCGTGTCCGGAGCCTGTGCTCCGCAACGGGAGAGGCCCGCGTACCGCAAAAAAAAAAAAAAAAAAAAAAAAAGGGACAGAACCACTGTGGAAAATGGTATGGAGGTTCCTCTGAAAACTAAAAATACAATTACCACGTGACCCAGCAATCCCACTCCAGACAAAACTATAATTCAAAAAGATACATGGACCCTTATGTTCATAGCAGCACTATTCACAATAGCCAAGACATGGAAACAACCTAAATGTCCATCGACAGATGAATGGATAAAGAAGATGTGGTACATATATACGGTGAAATACTACTCAGGCATAAAAAAGAATGAAATAATGCCATTTGCAGCAGCATGGATGCAACTAGAGATTATCATACTAAGTGAAGAAAGTCAGAAAGAGAAAGACAAATACCATATGATATCACTCATAAAATATGACACATATGAAACTATCTATGAAACAGAAACAGAATCAGGAACACAGAGAACAGACTGGTGGTTGCCAAGGGGGAGGGGGGTGGGAGAGGGTTGGACTGGGAGTTTGGGATTAGCAGATGCAAACTGGAATATACAGAATAAACAAAAATGTTTTACTGTATAGCACAGGGAACTATATTCAATATCCTCTGATAAACCATAATGGAAAATATGAAAAAAAGTGTATATATATATATATGTATAACTGAGTCACTTTGCTGTACAGCAGGAATTAACACAATACTGTAATTCAACTATAAATCAATAAAAAATATATTTTAAAAAAATGGGCAGAAGATCTAAATAGACATTTCTCCAAAGAAGACATACAGATGGCCAAAAAGCACATTAAAAGATGTTCAACATCACTAATTATTAGAGAAATGCAAATCAAAACTACAATGAGGTATCACCTCACACCGGTCAGAATGGCCATCATCAAAAAATCTACAGACAATAAATGCTGGAGAGGGTGTGGAGAAAAGGAAACCCTCCTACACTGTTGCTGAAAATGTAAATTGGTACAATCATTATGGAGAGCAGTATGGAGGTTCCTTAAAAAACTAAAAATAGAGCTACCATATGATTCAGTTATACATACACATATATCTATTCTTTTTCAGATTCTTTTCCCTTATAGGTTATTACAGAGTATTGAGTAGAATTCTCTATGCTATACAGTAGGTCCTTGTAGATTATCTATTTTATATATAGTAGTGCATATGTGTTAATCTCAACCTCCTAATTTATCCCTCTCCCCTACCTTTGCCCTTTTGTAACCATAAGTTTATTTTCTATGTCTGTGAGTCTGTTTCCGTTTTGTCAATAAGTTCATTTGTGTCATTTTTTTAGACTCCACACATAAGTGATGTAAGATATTTGTCTTTCTCTGACTTTACTTAGTATGATAATCTCTAGGTCCACCCATGTTGCTGCAAATGGCATTATTTTGTTCTTTTTTAAGGCTGAGTAATATTTTATTATATATACACCACATCTTCTTTATCCATTCCTCTGTTGATGGACATTTAGGTTGCTTCCATGTCTTGGCTATTGTAAATAGTGCTGCTATGAACACTGAGGTGCATGTATCTTTTCAAATTATAGTTTTCTCTGGATATATGTCCAGGAGTGGGATTGCTGGCTCATACGGTAGCTCTATTTTTAGTTTTTTTAAGGAACCTCCATACTATTTTATCCAGAGATAAACCTATGCACCTATGGTCACCTAATCTATGACAAAGGAGGCAGAATATACAATGGAGGAAAAACAGTCTCTTCAATAAGTGGTACTGGGAAAACTGGACAGCTACATGTAAAAGAATGAAATTAGAACACTCTCTAACACCATACACAAAAATAAACTCAAAATGGATTAAAGATCTAAACATAAGCCTGGGATACTATAAAACTCTTAGAGGAAAACATAGGCAGAACACTCTCTGACATAAATTGCCTTAAGATATTTTTTGATCCACCTCCTAGGGTAATGACAATAAAAGCAAAAATAAACAAATGGGACCTAATTAAACTTAAAAGCTTTTGCACAGCAAAGGAAACCATAAACAAAATGAAAAAACGCACAGAATGGGCGAAAATATTTGCAAATGAATCAACCAACAAGGGATTAATCTCCAAAATATACGAGGAGCTCATGCAGCTCAATATCAGAAAAACAACCCAATCAAAAATTGGGCAGAAGATCTAAACAGAAGATTGGGCAGAAGATCTAAATGTCTTACTGTATAGCACAGGGAACTATATTCAATATCCTCTGATAAACCATAATGGAAAATATGAAAAAGAGTGTGTGTATATATATATATATATCCTGTTCTCCTATCCTGTTCCACTGATCTATATTTCTGTTTCTGTTCCAATATCATATTGTTTTGATTACTGTAGCTTTGTAGTATAGTCTGAAGTCAGGGAGCCTGATTTCTCCAGCTCCGTTTATCTTTCTCAAAATTGCTTTGGCTATTCAGGGTCTTTTGCATTTCCATACAAGTTGTAAAAATTTTTGTTCTAATTCTGTGAAATGAATCACTTTGCAGTACACCTGAAACTAACACAACATTGTGAATCAACTGTACTCCAAGATAAAATAAAAATTAAAAATAAATTGCTTATTCTTATAATATAGAGCCTATTAATTTAGTTGCTGTCAGTAAGAATCAGAATTTAGAACCCTTATTCTTTCTGTTTGTCTCAAGATTTTTTCATGTAATAATAGCTTTTTTAAAGAGTAGAGATCCCCAGGAAGATAAGGAGATAAAATGGATGACTTCAAGATTCTCAAGATATTATGGCCAGTCACACAATGTATTTGTGCAAGGTCATGAGAGTCCCCTAGGTTTGTAGACCTGCTCCTTCTCCAGGTCAGAGGTCAATGTCAGCCAGGAGAGGACACTCCTACAACAGTTCAGAGCCAACTGGGACAACCCCTTCCCAGGAGTGTGAACGCAACTTATGAAGGTGGTAGGCAGGTCAGAGAGCCAGAAAAAGATTTTGACGTATTATTTTGATGTCCATTTAGAAGATGAAGATAAAGAAACAGGTCTAGAGTGGCAGAGCCAGGCTTTGACCTAGGCTCCAAAGCCTGTGTGTTTGATGACTGCTGACCTACTCTGTCAGCAGTATGTCATCTGACCTACTCTGGGTATTCCAGGCTACCCTCAGCTCTCTTTCCTCTGAATTCACATTTTCTTAAGTCAATTCCACATGACATAACAATTTGTCAAGTTTGTTATTATTTGTTGCCAGTGTGATAAGTGTGTCTCTCCAGCTATATGAACTCCCCAAAAGACATAAATCTGAGAGGTCATATAAAATATCATGCTTGAGAGCAAGGATGGCCCATATAATTTTCCTCCTCTAAATTAATCACTAGATTAATTACTTTATCTAGCACAACCCCATTTTCCTAATCTGTAAAACATCAGAAATGATAGTTTCAACTCCATCCCCATGGCTATAGGAATAAAATGAAATTCTATAAGTATAAAGTCCTTAGCATAGTGCTGGTGCTAGTAAGGGTTCAACAAGTGTTTCATATTTAAAAGCTGATTTTAGCTCAGGTATAAAAAAATAATAGTACAATGTCAGAAAAATAGCAAAAGGTAATGTTTCTTCAGAGCTGTTAAGTATACACTTTTTTTTTTTTTTTTTTTTTTTGGTGGTACGCAGGCCTCTCACTGTTGTGGCCTCTCCCGTTGTGGAGCACAGGTTCCAGACGCGCAGGCCCAGTGGCCATGGCTCACAGGCCCAGCCACTCTGTCGCATGTGGGATCTTCCTGGACCAGGGCACAAACCCGTGTCCCCTGCATCGGCAGGCAGATTCTCAACCACTGCGCCACCAGGGAAGCCCAAGCATACACTTTTAAATGTTATTAGAGCAACCATTCTTCATATACATCAAAACAAAAAAAATACTGTCCAAAATGAATGTAAGTCTGGGTTTGTGCATCTGTACATACATGTGGGTTTATATATGACTATGTACATTCATGCTTTAAAGTCCCCCACTGCTGCAATGACAGAAGAACTAACAAAGAGAAAAATCATAATCTTGGTCGAAATAAAATAAACAAGATCACTGCAGATCATAAATGTAGTTGAGCTCCATATTCACAGAGGGCAAAGGTGGCCAAGAATTTATATCTTTTAGTACAATAGAAACTAAAAGTGTTCCACATGCTGTGGGAAATTAGAGCTGGTCTCTCAACATGAAACCAAGGTGGTGAAGAAAGCTGGAATGGGATCCTTGCTTATAATAGGAAACATTAAAAAAAAAAAACTATTGTGAGGAAGATTCAAAATTTAATATCAAAAGAGGTAAGAATGAATAAGAAGACAAACAAAGTGCTGGTTTGCTTGGTGACTGAATGGGTAATATCTTCAACATCTCTAGTGGCAGAGAACTCTCAATCAATGTAAGGTCTGGTTAGGAACCTGGGGCACAGGTGGGCTGTGTGGGTGCCATGGGGGTGGGGGTGCTTAGTGTTTAAGTAGAAGCAATCCCAAAACCACTAGATAAGAAGGTTAAATATAGAAAGAAGGAGAATGGAAGGGGAAAAAACATTCCACTCAAAACTGAATATTCAACCCAAAATTCTAAAACCCATGTGGAAAAACTAATGCTAAGATGGAGTGCTAAAAACATCAACACATGGAAAGGAAACTCACTCTTTCACTTTGAAATAAGTATGTTTAGATGCTCAAAGATATAAAGAAATAGCTCCATAAAAAGAACAAGAAACTAAGAAGCCAAACAGTAAAATAAGAACAGGTGTCTACGAAAAAAAAAACAATAAAAATTTTGTAAATCAAGTATATAGTCATTGAAATTAAAAGAACAGCTGGGATAAACTCTAGACCAGATGTAGTCAAAGAGATAATTAATGAATTGGAAAATAATACTATAAACATATAGTATCCAGAATCAGCAGAGACATAAAAAAAACATTAGGGCTTCCCTGGTGGTGCAGTGGTTGAGAGTCTGCCTGCCGATACAGGGGACATGGGTTCTTGCCCCGGTCCGGGAAGATCCCACATGCCGCGGAGCGGCTGGGCCTGTGAGCCATGGCCGCTAAGCCTGTGCGTCCGGAGCCTGTGCTCCGCAACGGGAGAGGCCACGCCAGTGAGAGGCCTGCATACCGAAAAAAAAGAAAACATTAAAGAATTAAGAGATATAGAAAATAAAGTAAGATTCTAACCTAAATCTAATAGTACTTCCAGAAAAAGAAGACTGATGAAATGGCATAAAAACATATTTAAAGAACAAAACTGTTGAGAATTTTCTAGAATGAAAGAAAACATGAGTTCTCCAGTAGGAAGTGAATATGGAGTCCTAAGAAAAATAAACCTACTTCTAGTCATTTAATAGTGAAGTCACAGAACAGCTAGAATAGAAAGACATATTACGAACAAGAAATAGTTGTAGAAAACAAACTTATGGTTACCAAGGGGGAAAGAGGGAGGGATAAATTGGGAGACTGGGATTGATATAGACACACTACTATATACAAAACAGATAACTAGTAAGAACCTACTGTATAGCACAGGGAACTCTACTCAATACTCTGTGATGACCTATATGGGAAAAGAATCTAAAAAAGAGTGGATATATGTATATGTATAGCTGATTCACCTTGCTATACAGCACAAACTGATACAACACTGTAAATTAACTACACTCCAATAAAAATTAATTTAAAAAAACAACAGGGATAGTTGAGTTCTCGGCAATAATTCTCAGAAGATAATAACTTTGAAATATAAGGGAAATATGTACATACACATATCAATAATACATACAGTACATTAGACCTTAAATGTTCATTACCTTAACTCTCTGGCAGGGCAGGGAGGAAGAAATTGTATCATATACTAGAAAACAACTGGAATCTTCAGCTCACCTTCCACTCCTCACCCCTTGTCACCAGGATGAAACAGCATGCCCGGCACGTGGGTGTTTACCGAGGAACAGGACCTCACAACATCATGAGGTAACTCATCCTTTCCATGAGTGCTGACAAGTCTTAAACCAACAAGATTCATAATCGTCCTTAAAATGGCTCAAATCATAAAATGAATAACTTAGGAAAGAAGGTTAATCTAAGGTAATAGGGAGGGAGGAAACTATTAAAGTATTTAGTATGAGACATGCAGAGTGAATAATGGTTTTAGGGTACTAACATAACACAAAAAGTGGTTACATGTTACTCTACTAGGGCTTGTTTAAACTTGTTGGAAGGCTTGGTGTTCACGGGATGAGCTTCATATAGGAGACAGACAGCTTGATATTTGTGCCTAAGAAGCTGGCTGAACCCAGATTCAGAGAGTGCAAGGAACAAGATACTGAATAGCTCAGCAGAAGAGGAAAAAATCAGTGAGGTTGAACCAGTGGGGTGGAAAGTCTGTAAGGCACACTGACATTAGAGGACCCCATAAAAATGAATAATGGTGAGCTGGCCCCACTGAATCAAATTTGTTAGATTACTGTGCTGTGGTTGAAAGGAAGCTGTCCCCGGAGTCTTTGAGTTGTGTGATTCTTGGGTCATTGAACACACCGGCTTTACCTATGGCTTATTACAGTATGAGCCAGATTTTCTCTATGGCTGAAGCCTCAGATTAATGAGGTAGAAGCTTAAAGGATTCAATCAATTCAAAAGAAAGCATTTCTTAAAAGAGCAAAAGCTTTCAGTGTGGTTTAAATCCCTCAGCTTGATGGTAGACTAGGAGGAGTAAGAAGGCCAGCGTGAGGGTCCTGCCTCCCTCTCTGTTCTAACGTAAAGAACAGAGTAAAGAACAGGGTAAAGCTGGGCGAGCCACAGATCCTGCTTCTGACCTCTGCATCTGCTGTTCCCTCTGCCTGGAACAACCTCCCACCCCATCCCAGATATGAGCATGGCTAACCTCGCCTCTTTCCGGTCTTTGCTCAGGTGTTACCTTCTCTGTGAGACCTTTCCTGACCATCCCATCTAAAACGTCAACAGACCCTTTACACACACACTTTCTACACTTCTTCCCTCCCTTTTTCCCTTTAGCGCTTACCACTGCCTAGTACACTACACGTTACTTATTGTCTATCCTCCCTTCTCCCACCAATGCAGAGACTCCACGAAGGCAAAGATTTTTGTCTGTTTTGTTTACTGATATATGCCCCAACATCTACAGCATGTTGGTGCATCTCCAACAGGAGTTCCTCCATAAAAATCTTTTGAATGTGCCAATGAATCTTGCATAAGCCCCATGACAGCTAGCATTCCAGTGTTCGCGAATGCTAAGCTGAAAATCTTTATTTATTGCAATAATTATTGCAATATCTATAACTTATAAATCTAACCACATTCTGTTAACTTAAAACTGAGGTTAAGAACTTCCTCTAAGGTAATTATTGGTTTCATACAAACTATGCACAGTACATCCGCCTTTGCAGAAATATGATCAGACACTCGATTTAGATCAGACAATTTACGTTCAACACTCAGATAAGGCATCTGAGCCCTCTGCTGACAACAGAACTAGAAATTGACTGATTACGGGATAACACTTTGGCTTTCTAAATACAGCACTGCCTTTTCTCAGAAGAGCTCAAAAATAGACAAAAAAGATTTGAAAAAGATGAGTAAAAACCTTATATATTTCCACTAGAATGTTGATTTCTTTATATATTTTCTCTCCTAAAGTCTAACAAAGAGACACCTGTAAAATGTTACAGGTAAGGTGCTCTCCACTTTCACTTAGGCCCAAATCAAAGAATCCAAATGAAAGATCATGGCTATCTTTATGGAATCACATTGTAAACTCTCGACCTATATGGGTTCCTAGACATCAACCAAGAGACTTTGAAGACTGAGAGGAACCCAGTTGGATATTTTCACAGGTGAATTTATTGGTTTGTTTCCATAAAACTATACCTAATTCTCTTTTATAATTGTAGATATTTAACTTAGAAAGTTAGGAGGCTCACTGATATCAGAAGAAATTTTATATTACTGGGTGGATTTAGAAACTAGAATAACTTGGGTTTTACTCAGAGCAACAAATGACTATTGTGATAGTATCAATAGCTAAATTTCCACCACTCATTTTCACTAAAAACTACATTCGCTAAACACATAACTCAGTCAAGACTCTCTGCTCCTTGCTTCTAAATGATAGACTACTCTGAGGCTGGCAACCAAGAGTTTTGGGAAACAAGAGGCAAAGATATTGAAATTCAGAGACAAAAATCTGGCTTATAAAATAAAGCTTAAAGAACGAAATTACCTATAATAGCAAGTAATTAATTATAAAAATAGCAATTAGCTGGAAGAGCAAAAAAGAAACAAAAATATTAATTATATTTTCACTTATGTAAATCTCTTGAGATTAATTTTCTGTAACCATAGCCCTATTAGTGGTATTTAATTGAGCTAATAAAAACTATTAAAAGGCAATGGATTAATACAGATGGTAATTTTTCCTTTTCACTTCAAGGCTGAGTCTTCTCCACTTCATCCCTTCTAAAATGCATCAAAGCCAAGAAAGAACTATCTACTGAGACTTCAGCTGTCATTAAGCCCTTGCCCTCTTTGAAAATAATACCAGCTCTCTTTAATACCTATAGGAAGCCATCACAGTTACTATTATTTCAAAGAGAGTAGACTTTTTTTAATGATGTAATAATTGAATTCAGGGCAATAATGTAAATTAGCAGATTTTATACAATATTTCTCTTTTTTTAGAGGGTAGAATAATTGTCCAGACATCTAGAGGAATACTACTTTTCTGTAGAAATGAAATTGTAAACCTTATAACAAGTTAACATGAGCAGGTGCTACTCTCAGATTGTCATATGTTCCTGGAAATCATGTGAGTTATAGAAGGTGGGGGAAGTCAAGAAGTCCTAGTCCCCCATAGTGATGGGGGGTGGGGGAGGTCTTTAAGCCTTACATTTCTCCCAGGTTTGCATTTCCATTGGATTACCAGGCTAAATGGTGCTTTTCTACAAAGGCAACTCCTTGATCTAGGACAGAGGTCTGAAGCACCATGCAGGTGGCAAACTATTCTATGCCATTTTATCTGAAATGTGGCAAATGTAAGATTTAGCCAAGAGATCCATGTCTGGAAGAGCTTGGAAATCTTCTGGTCCAAGGTACATTCTCTTAGGGAGGGGATGAGCATTCTAGAGAAGCATACACACTTGCAGCTGGGTTCTGTGAGCCAGCCTTGACAGGCAGCATGGCGGGGCTTAAAGCCCATTTATGTCATCAGACAGCGACATTTCCAACCGCAATTTGAGTTTTGACCAAGCTGTAATAGGAGGGAATTTGTCCCTGGAGAGAGGGTCAGATGGGTTAATCACTAACATTCCTTCCAACTCTAGGACACAAGAATCCTTGACTCACTCACTCAATAAACATTTGGGAGTCTTTGTGCCAGCACACAAAGTAATTCTCAATAAATATCCTTTTTACACTACAGCCACCATATCTGTGACGATTCCAACACAGCAGCAATTTTTACTGTAGCACACAGAGGGTAAAAATTATGGCCAAGCCTGTAACTTACATAATGGAGCTTGAACTTGCACTCATCTTCAATTTCATCTGCGCTGTCTTCATCAGAAACTTCCCCTTCCTCTGCATCATCTCCAAGGTGATAAGGTAACTTCTTGCCCTGAAATGAAACAAAACACTCAATTTAAAGATGAAAATTCAGCAAGATAGGGGTATGGGAATTAAGAGGTACAAACTACTATGTATAAAGTAAGCTACAAGGATATATTGTACAGCACAGGGAAGTACAGCAATTATTTTATAGTAACTTTAAATTGAGTCTAATCTATAAAAATATTGAATCACTGTTATACACCTGAAACTAATATTAGTCAACTATACTTCAGTTAAAAAATAAAATAGGAAATGAAAAATGAAAATTCACAATAGCCAAAAGGTGGAAATAACCCAGTGTCTACCAACAGGTGAATGGATAAACAAAATGTGGTATACGCATACACTAAAATGTTATTCAGCTTTTAAAAGTAAGGCAATTCTGACTCATGTTACAACATGGATGAACCTTGAGGACATTAGGCTAAAGGAAATAAGCCCGTCACAAACGACGACTGTTGTATGATTCCACTTATATAAGGTACTCAGAGTAGCCAAATTCATAGAGACAGGAAGTAAAACAGTGGTATCCAGGGGCTGGAGGAAGCGGGTGGTGGGGAAGATGGGAGCTGTTTAATGAGTATGGAGTTTTGGTTTTGCAGGAAAAGAGTTCTGTACGTGGCAATGCGAATGTACTTGACACAGCTGAACTGTACACTTAAAAATGGTTAAGATGGTAGGTAAGTTTTATGTATGTTGTATTTTACCACAATTAAAAATAATTTTTAAAAACTGAAAAATGAAAATAGACTGTCATACTGAGTGAAGTAAGTCAGACAGAGAAAGAGAAATACTGTATGATATCAATGTGGAATCTAAAAAGAAATGATACAAATGAACTTATATAAAACAGAAACATCTCATAGACTTAGAGAACAAACTTATGGTTATGGGGATCGGGGAGCAGGGGAAGAGATAGTTAGGGAGTGTGGGATTGACGTGTACACACTAATACATTTAAAATGGATAAGCAACAAGGACCTACTGTATAGCACAGGGAACTCTGCTCATATTATGTAACAACCTAAATGGGAAAAGAATTGGAAAAAGAATAGATACATGTATATGTATAAATGATTCACTCTGCTGTACACCTGAAACTATCACAACATTGTTAATCAACTATTCTCCAGTATAAAGTAAAAAGGTTTTTTTAAAATAAAAGAAAAATGAAAATAAAATTTGTTATCTCCTTGCCAATCATTACTTCAGACTGACTTGAAGGCAGATCGCTTGAATTAGTGGCAAAGCAAAGGGAGAAGAGACTTTCACGAAAAGGCAGTTTTATGACTTCCAATTAAATACAATTAATTAGGGATACTATATTTACAAGTAAAAATCAGACCAGGCTTCTGTTCGAGAATATATGACTCGTCATAAACAGGCATCACCCCATCCCATGTCCTTAGAGCAGCTTGTTCTCCTGAGCAGGTTAAACGCACCCTCCTCTCCTGCTGGTTGTGTCCTCTGCACTGACCAGACCTGCTTTTATGGACAATGCAATGACACTCCTGCCCAGCCAGAACATGCCCCTCGCAACCACTCACCAACACACTTTAGGAATCAGGGGCTTTTGGACAACAAGGGGGAATTCTTATAACAAAATGGTAGAAAACCCAAGTTATACAATTATATGCACATTATGATCTCAATGATATATAAAAATTCAGGGAAAAAAATCTGGCAAGAAATATGGTCAATTATTAGGAGTACGAATGTCTGGGTAACAGCATTATGGGTGATAGTTATTTTCTCCTTTTCTACATTTCCCAATTTATATTCAGAAAAAGTAAAACTAAATAAAAAGCAGAAGAAGGAGGCATGGCCCAGGAGCCTGATAAGGGCTTCCAGGACGGCTAATCATCTGTACCAGTAAAAGCATCTTACTTGTAAGCAGAAAGGAATATTAATAGGAAATTGACTCACTCCCAGAATCTTGGGGAGCAGAGAGGGCAGAACCAGACTCTGTGGCTAAGGGACCAAGGTCACTGTGGTAGACAGCCTCTAAAATACCCACAACGGTTCCTACCTCTTGGTATTCATGTACTTCTATAATCCCTTCCCGTTGAGTGTGGGCTGGACCTAGTGACCCCACTGAATGAATGGAATACAGCAAAAGCATGAAGATGGGGGAAATTCTTTAAACGTGGAAGGTTGTTCATGTGCTTGGCAGCCAAATATAATGATAAATTTCTAAACATCATCCCAGACTACTACCCAGGCTGATCTTCTCTAAACTAGAGCTCCAGTGACTTCTGTTACATATTCCTGCTCTTCACACCATGACTGGCCCACCTTCAGCACTCTGGATCTTCCCCTCATCCACTTGTCCTCCCTCCACAGGGCCACCAGCACAGCCAGATTTTCAGAGAACTCTCCCTCCCAGTTTCCTGTATCTTCCCTGATACCCAAAGCTCTTGACCTAAAGGGCTTGGCAAAGAGATAAATTTAAAGCTGGTTAAATCATTTATGTAATGAAAACAAAATCTATATTAAGAATCCAAACTCTTAGAATTTGAATACTTAAATATTTTCTTCAACTTACAAAAGGATGGTTATAGGTTTAAAAAGGTGGTATTTAATTTGCCTTCATACCCCTATGTAATATACTTCTTATTTGTATGGGCTATCTGCAAAGTGAAAACTACATTCTTTTCCACAGGAATATATATAGCTATAGATATATAAATATGGCACTAAGCTTCAAATCCCCTTTACTTAAATGTGGCAGTAGGTGGGGAAGCAAGGAGAGAAAGTTGCCACCTAGATTATTCACAAGGCGCCCTCATTTTCAGCCCTTTCAAAATCCCATTAAAAGATATCAGGTGGCTTCCCTGGTGGCGCAGTGGTTGAGAGTCCGCCTGCTGATGCAGGGGACATGGGTTCGTGCCCCGGTCCAGGAAGATCCCACATGCCGCGGGTGGCTAGGCACATGAGCCATGGCTGCTGAGCCTGTGTGTCCGGAGCCTGTGCTCCGCAATGGGAGAGGCCACAACAGTGAGAGGCCCGCGTACCGCAAAAAAAAAAGATATCAGGGCCATATCTTCTGCCAGCTTTTTCCACATTCATGGTCTTTGAAAGATACCTTATACAAGCAGATAGGAAGAAAAGCAACACCACAGAACATTGTTTCTTAACGCCTCTTATGAAGAGTGTTACGCCTGAGGAAAATTATAGAATAAACTTAGGTAGAATTTTATGAACTTAACAGTGGTCCAGTGTAAACAAAGAATGGCCTAGGAGTCCCCTTCTGATCTACATACTATTTCATGTGGGAGTCACACTCAAGAATTAGATTAATTTCTCCATGGTACATGGAAATATTTCTAGAGACTGGAACCATAGCCATCTCTTAGCTTTTAGCTGCATGGCCCCAGGACAGCGGTAACTGCTCTATGACACATCTGTAAAAGTAAAATGCTTGGACCAGATAAGTTTTCTTCCAGTAATGAGCCTATGGAAAATTACTAAGTTCGTTATTATTTTTGTTCAAAAGCAAATTTTTGTTTAATTTTTAGGAGATACATACACACACAGTTGGCCCTCCGTACCCAAGGGTTGGTTGAAACCGCAGATGTGAGGAGCCAAATGTACTAGGCCATTTCATACGAGGGGCTTGAGCATTGTGGATTTGGAACCAATCCTGTGGGTACTGAGGGACTAGTATATATATCTGTGTGTGTGTGTGTGTGTGTGTGTGTGTGTGTGTGTGTGTGTATACACACAAGGTTGGAAAGTTTGTGTGTTACAGTTATAATAATAAACAACTTGCCCATCTCCAAAGTGGTAAGTAGCCATTCAAATGCTGCCTTTTGGATCACAGATTGCTCTGATGCTAAAGGAACTTAGGAAAATCAGTTCCCTTTTTGTTGTTTCAAATGGGAGTGTGTTGGTCTAGAGATCTAAGAAATCTCCTTAAAGTTTGGAGAAGGTTACTACCAGCAAATGGACTGCAGCTGCTTTGAAACACCCACAGCCCACATTGCTGCCACTCCTTCCAACGAGTGCCTCAGGCCTTCTGGCTTCAATTCATCCTGGTGCCCATTAGCCCTAGGACATTCTATGCCCAATGATCCAAAGCCCAGTTATGCACAAGGGATTCAATGAGTTCATATCAAATATTCCTTAAGTTCCACTGTCCAAATGAGAAGTATTTCAATCAGATGGACTCATTCTGCATTTAACCTTCTGACGCTTGGCTAAAGACCATTTGGGAACATGGAAATATTTACAAGGCTATAAAGCTGACACTGAGCTTTCTAACCTAGCAATCAGTTTTCACCACAAGAGACTGCGTTAGCAAGACTTCAGGAAAATTGACCTTAACGTTATTTCTCACATTATATAATTGGAGTTTTTATTCAAAATGCTTTCACACATACAAATGCCCAATGACACCCCTTTGATGGATTCAGCCTATAACTCTCATTTAACTGATAGAAAAACAGGTTTTGACCCATTCTAAAGATGAATACTTTACATCTTTCCCATGTGCTGTCCTCTCTTAAAGCCCCAGTTAAAGTCTTGCTATGAAATTACACTATCTGACTTTCCTGCGCCTCCTCTGTGATATTTGGTTTTTGTACACACCCTTTTTAAGTAAAATATAACCCCATTTGATCATTAATACTCTGCTGCTTTTCCTTAGGTATTTAGTCTCAAAACAATACAACTATCCAAGATGCTTTTAGTCCAAATACACAAAATTAACTGGAATTAAATAAAATCACATCAGCAATCTGAGAACACAAGGAGCTGTCTTTCTGGCTATTCCTTGCATTAATAATATTCATTTCAGGTAGTAAGTTTTCTCCCTCAGAAGATCTGTTTATGAAATGCCACTCTATTCACCTACTGCTCCTCTGCCTACACACAAATCCTATGGGGCACAGTGTCTGAACGTGTGCTCCACTTTGAAGTGAGCTCTTCTCACTTACATAACCAAGGCTGACCAACCATGAAGACTTTTTTTGACAGACAGTTATTGGAGCTTGAAATGGCAGAGAAGAATCTGAAAGAAATGCTTTTGGACACGGACACATGTAATCCAGGCCTCCCATACACAGACCCCTCTCCAGCGTCAACTACTACAGACTAAGATATTCAGTATTTGATTTACAGTACTGAGGTTCTCACTTCATAAAAACAAATCCCAGAATACGTGACCAGTCAGTAACAAGCTTTTTCTGAAGGTATGACTATAAATAAGTTGGAACAAGGTGCACGCACAAATCTAGACAGCCCTTCATACATTGACTATTATTCTCTTGATAAACCAGTTTTCAGTCCTTAAGGGAGGGAGGGCTTAGCAGGTCATTAGTGCCTTTTATTGCATTCCTGAGGTAATTACCTTCACTAGGATTTTGCCTTTCAAACTTTGAGGGCTTGGAAGCTGCTTGGTCTCTCCTGTGTCTACAGATGACAGGTCGAGTTTGTCTCGGAATATTCCTTTCAGGTACTGAGCAATTTTCCTTTGCTGCTGGACACTGCAGTGATTCTCAATAGACAGTATGACCGGGAACCTGAGAGAACAGCAGTACATTGTAAAGGTGTCGAGTACAGCAACTCACAGGGACTTTTGAAAATTATTCTGTATTCATTATGTTCTTACAAGCCTAGTAACAGTATTTGTGAGAGAGGTGATAATTAAAATGCTTCTAAAATGAAAAAGATGAGAGATGCATTAAAAAAAAAAAAACTCCTCTGGCCAAATATATTTTACCAGGCATAAGGGGTGAACAAAATACAATCCATATGAGATGACTTAGTCTAATATTTTGTAGCTCTCTCTCTCCCTCACACACACATGCACACACACAGTACATATATTTTGTCTCTTTTACAAGAAAAAATAAAAGAGAAAATTTTGAGAGATAAGAAACCTAAAGAAAGAAAACTCATAAGGTAATTTTGTCTTGTTTATTCAAAAGTCTAGAAACATCTAGGAGACCACTATCATTAAATGAAGATATTTACTCTAAAAATATATATTCAACACACAGCTTGAAAATTACTATTGAGGATAAAATAACACAATGGAATTTTGTGTTTTATAGTGTCCTATGTCAGGCATTTCAAAATCATTTGTATAGAATTACATACTAGTCTTTACTTTCAGAAAGGAAAAAACAAAGTCAAGCATTCACTCTCCTCCAGCACTCAGGGATCTGTGCAGAGAATGTGAGACCCCAATGGAGCAATTAGTACAGACAGCCTTAGGAACCAGCAAAGATTCCATGACCTTACTCCTCTTTTGACTTTGTTTTTTCCTCAGAAAAACAAATTAAGGCTTATTTTCATTTTTTTCTAGTTTCCATCACATATCTTCTGAAGTACTAGGCAATATATTTTTTTCTGGAATAGACAAACCAATATTTAACTTGCGTAATATGTCTATATGGAGAAAAAAATTTATTTATGCGCTTGTATGAGAAGCACAAACTCCACAATACAGGCTGTGACCTCCTGAAATTACATTCTATCCTCATTAGTAAACCTGATGCCAGAGGTAACACGAGAGATGAACCTTTGTGACTGAGGTTGGTTTGGTTACCGGACTATAATCTGTTTGCTCCTGGGTCCTCACATGGGTTTTACCCCAGAGTGTTAGAAAGAGAAAAACAGCAGACTAGCAACCCTGAGTTGTCTGCGCAGTCACATCAGGGAGTTCTAGCAATGGATTTTTAAATTATCAATCTGTTTATAAAAAGGCTATCAGTGTCTAATGATGCTTGGTGTATTAAGCAGTGCTTCTCGACAGGGGCTGGGGTGACTGTGTGGCACTCCTTCCAAAGGGACATTTGTCAATGTCTGAAGACATTTTTGGTGGTCACAATGTTGGGGATGGGGGCTGCTACTGGTGTTTAGTGAGTAGAAGTCACAAATTTGCTCACCATCCTGCAATGCACAAGACAGTTCCCCATAACAAAGAATTATCTGATCCAAAATGTCAATAGTGCCAAGGTTGAGAAACCCTGGTGTAAATATGCAACTAAGGACTTCCCTGGTGGTCCAGTGGTTAAGACGCTGCCCTTCCACTCAGGGGTCGTGGGTTCGATCCCTGGTCAGGGAAGTTCCACGTGTGGTGTGTTGAAGCCAAAAAATAACCACACGTGAAACAAAACAAAACATTTTCAGTTTGGGACTTCCCTGGCAGTCCAGTGGTTAAGACTCTGCGTGTCCACTGTAGGGGGTTGCGAGTTCAATCCCTGGTTGGGGAACTAAGATACCACATGCTGGGCGGCACGGCCAGAAAAAAAAAAAAAAAAGATGCAACTAGATCTTAAAGCTGCACTTCTAAAATGTGCTAAACAAGCTTATTAATTGTTTTAATTTGAAGTGCTTTTCTCCTAAGGATCCCCAGACTTTAAGTAAGCATAGTCAAGTCACCAGAGGGTCCTCCAAAGTACATAGACAGCAGGTCTTCTCAATGCCCTACTTCACATGTTGGAAAATAACGGCAAATCACTTCATCAACTTGGCTAAGATTAGTAGCAATCAGGGTAAAAAGACCCATCAGAATTTAGTACTCGGATTCTTCCATGTGCAAGTCACCACAAACCAAACCTGCTATGCAGCAAGTGTCTCTTATCAGAACAGCATTTTAACTTCATATTTAATTAATGAGAAGACGAAATGTTAGAAATTTTAAAGGCTACTAATGTCTATAAAATGAATTTTATGCAATTGTAATTTTAATTTACCTTTTTTAATGCAAAAATCATTTCTTGAATGTCTGGTATATTGCAGGCACTGACTAGGCAATAAAGAATGAATAAGGGGGAGTTCTCTAGTGGCCTCATGGTTAGGATCCTGAGCTTTCACTGCTGGGGCCCGGGTTCAGTGCCTGGCTGGGGAACTGAGATCCTGTAAGACGCACATAGTAGCCAAAAAAAAAAAAAAAGCGGTGGGGGGGTGGGAATAAAGTTTTATTTTTAATTTCTCTTAAAAATGAATGAATAAGACATAGCCACATATTTTCAAGGAGCTCATGGTCCTAACTACTTAAAAGGAGGCAAGTCACCAACAATTGCAAGAAGGTGCTGTATGATATGATAGAAATATGTTGAGTGCTAAGGACAGCGAAAAGAAGCATTTAAATCAGTTGTAGTATTGGTAAGTTTGCCAGAGGGACAACGCCTAAGCAGTCTTCTAGGATGAGCAAGAATTGGGCAGGTGGAATAATGGAGATGAGTGTTTCGGACAGAGAGAACGGCACAAGTGAGGGTAGGGTCTGTGACAGCACTGAGATCCCCGGGGACTCCAGAAGACAGTCAGTGACGGCAGAAGCCCAAGTCTCTGTGGAGCAACAGTGGAAGACAACACTGGAAGAGCAGGAAGAGGCCAGGCCTTGAAGGGCACGGAATACATGACCATGAACAACAGGGAGTCTTTGAAGGACTTTAAGAATTACAACATCAGGGCTTCCCTGGTGGCGCAGTGGTTGAGAGTCTGCCTGCCGATGCAGGGGGACACGGGTTCGTGCCCCGGTCCGGGAAGATCCCACATGCCGCGGGGTGGCTAGGCCCGTGAGCCATGGCCGCTGAGCCTGCGCGTCCGGAGCCTGTGCCCCGCAACGGGAGAGGCCACAACAGTGAGAGGCCCGTGTCCCGCAAAAAAAAAAAAAAAAGAAAAAAAAAGAATTACAACATCAGCTTATATTTTCAGAAAGAAACATACTACACCAGCTTGGAGGATAAACCAAAGAGAAATGAAAATGAAGAGAAGGCAGTGGAGTCAAAAGATACTTTAGCAACTAGAATTGAAAAGATTGGCTGAATCGAGAGTGGACTCCCAGTTTCTAGGTAAAGCCATTGGTAAACAGTGCTACCCTCCTAACTAGAAGGAAATGGAGTAAGAGGAAGTTTGGCAGAATGAAATGCTGAGTTCAGTTTGGGGTGGAGGCCCCGTGCTGGTAGGAGTCTTATCCTCGCTCAGTGTTGAGGCTCCCCAAACCTATTATAGTATGCCTGGCTTAGAGTGGGCAACTTTAAATATCTAAGTAAATGTCTGAATAAATAATGAAATTTGTTAATTTTCAGGTACCTATGGGATACTCAGATGAATTTGTAGTAAGAATTTTTCAATATGTCTCTGAAACTTAGGGAAAACATTCTGGATATATAATGGGCAAATAACCAAAAAGTAGACCAAGGACAACAACTTAGGAAATAGTGACTATTAAAGGAGTGAGGAAATGGACTAGAAGACCGTAGGCTAAAGAAAGAGGTCGAGAAGCAATGGCAGCAATAGAGGAGAGAATGCTATGATAGAGGCCCCCCAAAAGCAAGTATTAAGGAGAAAATTATCACCATTATCAAATGTCAAGGAGGGGTCAAGTAACATAAGGACCCCAGGCACTTCAGTATACATAGGACATCCAACAAGTCTGGAAACCAAGATATTATTATTTTATTGTATTGCAATATAATCCCAATAAGCTATTTATTATGTATAGTAACCTGTGTTTCTAAACTTCATAGACACTCTGTACACCCTGGCTTTAGAAATTTTGAGGTCACTCTTTGTAAGAACGTGCTTCGAGGAGGCAACATCTTGAGAGAGAATGGGGTAAGGAATAAAGAGAGCACAAGAAAGTATGTACATGCGGCCCTTGTTTGTTCAGTGTTTTGTTGGGAAGGAAGGAGAGAACCAGGGCAGGAGAAAGCGAGATGTAGGCTCCAGGGAAGTGTGTGGCTTGGTGGCCGTGTTACGTCAGGCAGTGCTGCATGTGCCAGCTGAGCCTGGCTCCCAGCTGCTGCTCTACTTACTCGTTCTTCACAAAGGCATGCTTGTTGATGGTCTCCACAACATCTCTGAAGAGGATCTTTGAAGTGAGCGTGTAACCGTGGTGTACGACCGGCTCTCCGTCGGGGCCATCCCAACAGTCAACTGCCAAAAACAGAATGTCACGTCAACAACTCAAAGTTTCTGGTGTGTCCTGATAGTTCTGGAAATAGCAGACAAGTATTAAGTTTAATGTTTGAGCTTATACGTATTATGATCATGACAAAGATGTCAGACCGAAATGAGTGTTCTGGCATATTTATCAGAATAAGGAATTAGAGATTATAAATGATTTACTGCAAGTAAATCTGCTTATAGTTAACAAAGAAGTCATATACACAAGCAGCTTAGCCTTTACCAAGAACTCTCATTAGAAACTGCTCTAAATCCAACCGAGTATGCCTGAGCATAGTGATATTTCTTAACAGGTTGTTTCTCTATTTTACTTCTTCTTATTCAGTTTGCTATAGTCTTTTAATGTTTCAATGACCCTCTCAAATCAGTAACAGGGTTTTTCATCATTGTCCTCCTAAACTCATTATGTTTCCATTAGATTTATTTCCATTTGATTAATTCGACAGTAGTTCTAAAATAGCATTGACTTCTTAACTTCGAATCTTCAGGCCCTGCTAAGATTTATGTGCATATGGGCAAATGATTTAATAATTTAAAGTATTGCTTCCCCATCCATAAAAGGAACACTAAGAACAGGACTTGAATCATAAGTTTGAGTGATTTATAAGTACATGAAAAGTTGATTATAAACCTGCATGGCACACAGTAATCATTATTGTTATTAATACTATTGATACTGTTATGTGTATGGACAACCTCACTGACCCCCAGCTGGAGAAAGACAACAGCTTCCTCACCATCCTCCCCAACTTAGAGTTTGCCTTCCCTTGTTTTACACTTTGCCACCAGACTAATTTCTCAAAACACTGCTTTCTCCATGTCACTACTTTGCTCAAAAGCCTACTCAGTGCATAACATAGCATCCGACACATAGTAGGTCTATGTTAAATTTATTAATAAACAACTTATAGCAGCTCCTGCCTGCTTAACCCCAGGGTCCCTATCTCTGGCACTAGAGACTGGCTAGCCATTCAACTAAGCCTGTTTTCTCTCTCGCCCTAGCTCACAGCTAGACTACAGTTCCCAGCCTTCCCTTTCAGTAGGACATGGCCATTGAAATGGGGGCAGAAATGATGTGCACCACTTCCAAGTCTGCATTATGAAACCCTGCCCTCACAGTTATCCATGCCCTCTCTTCTGCTGTGAGTTTGGAAGTCACGTGCTGAAGATGGCACAGACACAGAAGGAAAGAGCCTGTACCCCTAAATCACTGCTTGAAAGAGTCACCCATTAAGAACAGCTATTTCGGACTTCACATAAGAAATAAACTTCAGTTGTTTTAGGGCACAGAGATTTAGGCTTAACTGTTAAAGAAACTAGTTAATTAATATCTTAGCTCCCGTTTGACAAATCAAACTTATTTTCTCCTACTTCCAAACTCACAGACTTATTCTTCCAGTTAGGCAAGCTTCCTCACATACGATCCTACTTCCATGCCTTTGCTTCTTTCATTTAAGGTCAACTGAAGTGCCCTCTTTCACTTTGCTAATCTCAATCTCAACCAAGGGTCAAATCCTTGATTAAGGATTTAGATCCTAAACCAGGATCCCCCATAGAATTTTGCCAGCTCTCATGACATTGCCCTTCCTTATGACAGGGGGTCACAAATTCAAATACCAACAAGAACCTAGCAGGTCACATAAATAAATGTAGCAGCCCAACAGGGAATGTGTGTCTAAACGAGGTAACTATTTCTCACTGTCAGTCAATCATTCTTAAGTAGGAATAAGGACCCAGTTACCAGATCTGAGAAAAGTCAAAGGTCTCCTTCCTCTCTCTTTCTGTCTCTCTCTCTCTAGATAGATGAGAGTTGGGGGGGGGGGGTTCTGTTCCCTAACTAATACAGTTACATATATCAATTAAATACTGCCTATTAAAATATCCTTGGGGGGGAAATGGAAAAAGGAAAAGGAGAAAGTACTTTCAAGGTTAAAACCATAGGAATACTGGAAACAAATTTTAAGAACAAATATTTTGGGATGCTATCATACAGTGTTATACTGTTCCTTTGGGCCTGTAAATGAGGTCAAACATATAAAGGCATCTTCTCAGGAGAGAGGCTCCATCCCTCTTTTGACATGTGCTTGACATTCTTTAATTTGTCTTTGGATATAAGCGTGAAAAGAATAAACAGATGTTTCAAAAGTATGTAACTTAAACAATATACCCCAATTTATACCCCATTTTGGAAGAAAAAGGGCTTAGGAGGGTTTCTCGTAAATGAGCTAATATATTTTCAAAAAGAATGCAAAGTAGACGAGGCAATGCCACAGCTGACTTGATGGTCATGTACACATAAAAATATCTCTTCATAAGAAACTACTTTGGTAATGAAAGAAGGAGCCCTTTTGCTAACATTTATAACACAGGCAGAATATGCATAGTTGAGGATGGTTCTCCTAACGTTCACTTTTTAGGTCTATTTTATCACTTGTCTGTTAAATGAGGATAGCAACATCCCCAAATGGTGCTGCCATCTGAGCGTGTGGCATCCACAGTCAGGTTCAAATGCCCATGAAGAGCTCCTGTAAGAGCTAGTGCTATGATGAGAACGTTGGCAAAGTAGAAATCCTCTAACCAATTTCCTAGCCACAAAATAGCCAGGCCCATTTTTTCAATCAGACCACATGTTAGAAGCCCCCAAAAGCACCCTGACAAACAGCTGGTCAGATGTGAAGGCCAGCTGAGAGACTAACATGACAGCTTTTCATAGTGGAACTCAAAATATTTCACCCTGATAGTGCTCCCAGAGATAACAGGAAAAGTTGTGAACCGATTATAACAGCAATACAACGTCAGTTCCATAATGAAAGTGAAAATCCCCTGGACAGAACATCCATATTTATAAAGGAGCTAGGGCTGATAATCAAGGGAAAGGAAAGGCCGTGTAAAAAATGTCATCAATCTGATTTGCTGGCAAACCCACTTCACCAACAAAAGACTTACTCGTCTTCCCCAAGACACCATATATATCCTGACCAAGGACATTGTTGCAGCTGAACTAATGGAGATGGAAAACACAGTATTATCAAAATAGAAGCTTGAAAGTGGAGAGATCCTTCAGGTCACAATACCATGAAAGAACTGTCCAGAATCATTACTCTCCATCTCTAAGAACTATACTTGGCAAAAGCTGCTTCAGAAAATTACCTGTGGGACCTGCAATTTTTAATCCATGACCTGCTACATTCTATAAATCAGGTTCTTTAACTCCTAGCTGCAGCTGTTTAAGAATAAAAACAACTTCATCCAGAAGCAAGGTAGATAAAGCACCACTGGGTGTATATAGATTGGTGCCTCCAGGTCCAAGCTTGAAGTGTAAACTAAGATCTTCAAATCACAGGGCTGACAGAAATTGTCAGGAGAGCATGAAAAATCACGTTATCAAGTTCTAAAGTCTTCAGGAACATCTAGATATTTAGATGCCAAGCCTAATCACAAGTCAAGCAAATGCCTCCTGTTAAAGCCAACCTCCTCTCTGTGCTGTGCACTGTTCTTCCTAGTCTTCCTTATGTGACCAGATGGCCCTTATTTGATCCCTCGCTTGGGTTGGTCATGTCATTCAATGCGTGTTCTTCCAAAAACCCCAAAGGCTTCCTGGAGAAGCAAAGTGGGGGAGTCAGACAACTTGCATTCAAATACCAGCTTCCAAGCTTCCTAGCTATGGGACCTTGAGCCACCAACCCTACCCCAAGTTGGGGTGCCTTCTTAAGGAGATTATTCCATCTTCCTTAGTGTTGTAAGAATTAAAGAAGGATGCATGGAAAGCACTTAACCAGAACCTAGCCCACAAAAGGGGACGAAATCATGGTGGTTTCCCTGTTCCTTCCCAGTATATTCAAAGCCAAGGTGACAACCATAGTTTCAGACAGGAAATAGAGCAAGTACAAAGCTGACCAAGTCTCCTAGATAAACACAGTATAATGCTTCTTCTCAACAAAACCTTCCAGAAATAGCAGCTTGACTTTCACTGTCCGGTCATAGATTATTCCAATAGTGAAAACTTCAAGCCAAACAACAGAGGAGAACTTTGCTGATGCAGGCTTGGCGAGGGAGATATTTGAGAGATTGCACATCCTTTGAAATTATATACAAGCTGTGCATCTTCTCAGTTTGTGTGAATGTCTGGAGCAAGCAACACCTTTTACACAAGGAGGGCAAAGATCAATAGCTTCTATTATTTTGGTGACTGGCAAAGAGGAAGAAAGAAGGTACAAGGGAAGGCCCATGTTCAATGTCATCTGCTGCACACAATTTCTAAAAGCTAATTTTAAAATTAAAAGATCCCTGAAAAAGCTAAAACTAAAAATTATTTGTGTCTTACTATAAATTATCTTAATCAGATAACTTTCCTTCTTAATAGCCCAAGGAATGCCAGAGAATTAGAAGATCTGATTGAGTAAGGAGTTGATCATTAGAACATGGTTAAGCTTGGGTAAGACACTGATTTTGGACAGAGAAATCAAAAAAGAAATGATTGGGCACCTGAAAGACCTGAAAAGCAAAGGAAACAGTACAGGGCACAGAAGTAACAAAATTGCAAAACTGCCTGGAGTTGACTTTCACTTCATGGAGTCACCAGAAGTCATTTTCCATATTTGGCCTCTAAGAAAATGTCACCATTTAAAATGATAGGCAACCATCACTCTGAAGCCAATAAGGGTGTGGGCCCTGGCATCTCTATGCATGACAGACTTGTAAAACTGCTTGAGTGCTGAGTGAACAAATGGTTGAATAATGGCTGAGAACAGAATGTCACCTCAAGACCTTCTGTTGCTCGAAAGGTTTTCCTTTATGCTAATATTTTATAAGCATCTTCATTATCCAGTTGCTTAAGCTACTCAATTATCAGTCACTACTGTCAGTAGGTGTTCTCTGCAACTACTACAGAAATGCCATGTCTTAAATCATACACTTCCAGAGTGCTAAATTGGTAGTGGTCCTAATGGTTCTGTATGCAGATAGTTTTTAATACCTGTCCATTTTCAAAATATGTCAATTTGCCTTTATAACATTACTACTACTATTACTGTAACATTACATCTGCTACTTTTGTAGCAGAAAATTCTTCAAGCCAGAAACTCTCTGACAAAGAAGCGTTCCTCTACTCACCAGTATTATCTCACTGCCCTACTGCTTTATTCATCTCCTTACACTATTCTACCACCCCAAGAACAACTTGCTACCTACTGCTGACTCCCATATGCTCCCACCAAAAAGCAATTCCCCTTTGCTCCATGGAATCTCCATTCCAGTGTAAACAAACCCCCTTTCATCATCAGACTCTCTAACAAACCCCCTTTCATCATCAGACTCTCTAACAAACCCCCTTTCATCATCAGACTCTCTAACAAACCCCCTTTCATCATTAGACTCTCTAGAATTCTTCCTCAACCTCCTTATCTTGCTTAACAACCAGTTTACCTGGGAGGATACTACTTCCTTTCTCCACAGATGCTTTTTTTGTATAAATCACAAAATGAGGATGCTACTTTTAAACAATTGTTGTTCTACATTCATTTAAAAAATCCCCCCGCTTTTAAACCTCACTTTATCCATCTCTGCCTTCCAGGAATCTTCCAAGTGCCTTTTCCGTAGCATTCTTCTTCTGCTTAAGTATGTGGTTTACAGTTTTTAATATCCAATTTTTGACCTTTTAATTTTTTAGCTTTGAATCGCCCTGTCAGCATCCTTTGACTTAAAAGTCCATGTGGGCAATCTACCCAATCACTTAACCTTGACCTCAATGCCAACAGCTCCTTGCTTCACTCTAATCATGCTCACCCACCACACGCCCTGCATATAGTCATTACCTCAACTATATCCAAAATCCCACCTTGTGATAATAATTCTCTGTTCTTGTTTACGGTATGCGTGATGCCGACATTCTCAATATTTCTGTTTCTTTGAGTCTTCTAGTCTCTTAACCTCATTTTGTGGCCCCTTCATTTCCTTTCCTAGTTCATGGACCTACTGTCACTTACTTAAAAGAGCTCTCACCAACATCTTGAAGATATTTTATACGACCTGGAAATCCAGAGGCTTGGATCAATTCTAGAATTTGTCTTCACTGCTCCTATACCTAGTTGGGAATAGGGTGGGGAGCAGTCTGAGCGTGCAGACTTTGTATAACAAAAAGACTGTTCTGTTAAAGACTGTTTTGAAATTAGCTAGGCCTTCCCCAGTTTATCTTGTCAACTCCTTACTCATTATTTGCTGATCTTTTTAAGCCTCCCATCCCCCAGCCAACCTCCACCCACTCTACACTTAGTGGATGGTGTTCTCTCCTACTATCCTGAGAAAAGAGAGGGTAACAGGCATGAACCATTTTAAAATTTCTTGTCCCCTACCCCATCTAAAAGCAAAATGAATGAATCCTCATTTCCCCCTCTTCCAAGTCTCAAAACCTCCCCAACCCTGTATCAAGTCTTCCTCTAATGCAGAAAAATGCCAAGTGACTAACTCACAGCAGATTATCTACCTGACCTTCCCACTGAAAGGCCACCAAAACTATATAGCAAAAGACACTAATAACCTCCCAGCTGTCAAATGCAACCAGACTGGACACTTAGTCTTTATTTTACTTTTCTATTGCATGGGACATTTTTGACCATTTCATCCCTTAGGTCCAAGTGACTGCTTTGCGTTAGTTGTCTTCGTCAGTTCCCCTTGTTCTTTCTGCTTCGAAAGGTTGGAATGCATAAGTCCTCAGGCCTTGTTCTCTTTGCCAATCCTCTAAGTGATCTTGTCCACTGTGATGTACATTTACACACGAAGGTCTCTGTAAGTGATCTTGTACGCTAACACACAGAAAACTCGGAACTGTGGAATCTTTATCTTTTCTGGATCCTTCTGTTGAGTTCACATATTGTTATTTAATTGACTAATAAAAATGTCCATGTATATATTACAAAGTCACTATAAACTCAACCGATGGAAAGCTGAACTCATTAATGCTCAGTCCCCACAGTAGATGATGGCTCCATCATTCATTCCAGCTCTCCCCTTCAAGCCTTACATCCTTTGCTTTGCTCACCAGGTCCTGTAAGTTTACTTCTTTAATATCTGTATAAGCATCTCTCTCACCTAGTCTAAGTTTTTATGATCCTTCCTTTCAATCATTTCAATAGCCTTCCCACCATTCTCCTTGCTCTAGTTTCACCTCCCTTCCCCCACCACAAACATACATCTTAAAGAAAAATTATCTTCCTACACTGCTGCCCAAGAAATCTTTCTAAACTGCAAGTCTGACCGTATCACCCTAGGTATTAAAACAATCCACTGGACCCTCGTTACCAAAAGCTAAAGCTGAAATTCCTTATCACAGCACTCAGAACCCTTTATCGCTGACCCAAGTCTACCTTCCAGGCTGATTTCTCATCATATTTTACATCACCCCTCACTTTCTGTATCACCTCTCAACCACGTTTGATTCAACTGGTGGAATTCTCACACAATACTATGATTTTTACCGTCCACCCCTTCTAATGACTGTGAGTGCCTGAAAGATAGAAGCCACGTCTTACATCTGTGTCCTAACCCCCAGGAACCTCCTAGAAATTTAATAAGTGTTGGATGATTGATAGACCATGAAGTACCTTAAAAATAAATATTTATCCTGAACCATCTTTACCATTGTTTAATCAAAAAAAAAAATCTTTCTAGGAAAAACTTTCACATTCATCACAATTTTTCAGCACCTGAAGGTGTGCCTCCCAAATGCTAGTACACATGTCTCTCCCTGTTTGAAGTGTCAGGAGGAACCGGAGAGGATTATGAGTTAAGAATAACTTTACAGTGAGTGGGAAAATAGTTCTGATTAGCATGAGTGCATTTTTTTAGGTCTCCATTATTTACACTAGACGTGCCTGACTAAAGCACGTGTGCACCCACACACACTCGCGCTCAAAGCACGCACCTTCCACGCAGCGACAGCCCTCCTGCAGCACCCGTGCATACATGTCCACTTTGGACTGAGACAGGAGCTGGTCCCCGGTCAGGTATGTATTGTGGGAGGAAGCGATGTAGTAGTGGCACAGGGGCTGGTCCATGTCCTGGTACACTTCATGGTGCAGTGGGTTAAATATGTCACAAGCAGGACTACGCATGAAGTTCGTGAAGCCTTTGGAAATGAGAGAGAGTGAAGTACTATAGCTTTGAAGCATATATACTTAACCAACTCTAACAAGGACAAAAGAGATCAAAGTTTGTTCATACTGATTACCTCATTCACCTTCAGGACAGCCTTTGCAGGGAATACCGGGGCAATGAGAGATGTGCTTCAGATCAAATAGACAGTGTCAAAAACTGAAATATGACTTTGGGGAGTAGCAGTTTAAATATAACCTACAGAAAAACAGACTTTTTAAGAGTTTTGATTGAGGGAGGGAGGGGGTTTATTGCAAAGCTCTTCAGTAACTGCTACTCAAGCTATGATTATTCGGTGTGACCTAATGGGTAGCTCATGCAGTGTTCAAACCATATTTATCCTAAGTGATATACTGATCAACAGCAACCTGATAGGTTATTAAGTTGATTTGAAAAATAGTATTGTCAGTGCCATAGCTGAGGTAACAGGTCAGAAGTTAGGCATAGCTTAAAATCAGGGTATGATTATTTGACTATGAAACTGGTTTGGCAAGATGCTACTAATGGCTAGCACATTTGAGAAATGTGAAAAAGTATTTCAAGATTATGTAGAAAACCCTATCAGTTTTTCAAAAACATAGTGCCTGGGTAGGAAAGGCATTCATTAACATATTAACAGATATGTGAATGTCCTACAAGTACCTACATGGAATGATTATTAGGGTAAATTATTTCAAGTCTTCAAGAATCCTGTGGTAAAACTACTGGTAAATATCCTCTGAAACTCTGGAGAATTTCTTCACGCTCATCTTTATGGCCATAACTTAGAAATCAGGTTTAACTCCATCTTTTAAGGCCCCACCAAAGAAAAGATTTATTTATTGGTAAAGAAAGGTCCAAATTAGTTTATCTTCTTTGGTTGTTTTTAAAATAGCTTTTAATTATATAAATATTAAATAATTTCTCTTCGTTTTAATTAGCCTCTATCCCTGGAAGTAAACATACAATATCATACCCCCTTGTCCACACTAAGCCTGTTTGGGAGAATAGGAGGCCAACAATCAAAATTGGTAAGATAAGCCATGGTATCATATGCTCTTGCAGGAAGTGGGATGCCCCAGTAGTTTTTTTATTAAGATTATCTATTCTGCTTGGGACATGTTCTCTTTTGGAGAGCAGCCTACAAATTTCTTTCCCTACATATTTTAAATACATATGACTTATAGATACATGTAGCTATATTCATGTCATATCATTTATACATAATATCCTAGGAGCTAGATTCTAAATATATATTCAAAATCTAATATATATAACTGTGGGCAAGTTACTTATTTCCTTTTTCTTTTTTTTTTTAAATTTATTCATTCATTCATTTATTTTGGGCTGCATTGGGTCCTCATCGCTGCGTGCGGGCCCTCTCTAGTTGCAGAGAGCGGGGGCCACTCCTCATTGTGGTGCGCGGGCAGCCTCTGCCATTGTGAAGCATGGGCTCCAGGCGCACGGGCCCCAGCAGTTGTGGCACACAGGCTCAGTAGCCGTGGTGCAAGGGCCTAGCCACTCCTGTACATGTGGGATCCCCCAGACCAGGGCTCCAACCCATGACCCCTGCATTGGCAGGCGGACTCTCAAGCACTGCACCAGCAGGGAAGTCCCAAATTACTTAATTTCTTTCAGCCTCACTTTCTTCAATTATAAAATGAGATAGTCATATTAACAAAATTTGTGGCCCCTACAACTTCTCTACCACTACCAACTAGGGAAAACAAATTAGTTGCCAACATTTAAAAAAAGAAAACAAAAAAACATGTTTACTTATTTTAGGGCCAAATTTCCCATCATGAGATTATCTGGTTGAAACTATTTCTAAAAATTAACCATTTGAGAAAAGTCAAAATATTTCTTGGCATCTATCATACATAGTGGCATCAAGTTGACTTGCTTGAGTGGAAAATGCTACTGTCCTTGCAAAACTAAAAGAAACAGCAAAATCATGGCATCTGTTTTGTAGGAAAATATGTGTGTCGTGGGTTTTATTTGAATCATCTGTAATTCCAAGGTTATCTCCCTATTTCTTTTCCTAAAAATTTTGCTAGAATGTAACTTAGCAAACTAAACTGAGAAATGAGAAATTAAGGATACTGGTTATTTTACCTTCTATGCCAAGGACATTTTTTGCCTTATTTTCTTCAGAAACTTCAAATTTTCTTATGACGTCAATACAATAGTCTGTTGTCACATTCGTCATCTAAACAAAACAGAACAATAGTACAGTACCTGCAATTTCATGAGATATGTTCCTCTATGCTAAAAGGGCATACTGATTTTTTTAAGCATTCGTGATATAGTGCAAAATGGTTAAATGAGCCATATTTGAGGTTACTAGTGTCCTAACTACTTAACCTTTGGAAAATGATCAAGATCTCAGTATTCCTTGTATCTTTCAGATTTAATCAGTGAAAACAGTCCTTCAACTACTCGACAAATATTTTCTATGAAGCAACAAGATTAATAAAACCAAGTCAATAATCACTGCAAATGCATTGCCAAGCATCCACTCACTGTAAGCTAGTAGTTATCTGCAAAAGTAATGCTTTCTACACAAACACTGAGGTTTGCTTATCATAAATTGTATGCAAAAAGAAAATGACTCTCTACCAAAGAAGCGTATGCTAGGTAAACCACCTGTGTGTTTATAGCTACAGATCCTTCAACTGATTCATGAGAGCAGTCGGCCATGGTGACTCAAGAACGCAAATGTTAGCAAAAGAAAATAAAAAGGTAGGTGAGAATTCTGGAGTGAGAATTCTTGTATTCAAATCAGCTGGCTCATACTATTAACAGTGTGGTCTTAAATAAGTCACTCACCTTCTCTGTGGCTACCTTATAACGTAGTTGTGGGGATTAAATGGATTAATATTTGTAAGAAAAATGTATGGTACCAAAAAAGCAGTATATGCTAACATTACTGAGTTAGTCTCAAGTTTGTTGCATGTACATTTCATGCTTAGTATCACTGGGAAAAGCAAACTCTTTGAGAATAATTTCTTTAATACTAATAAAGGATGCAATATTTTTATCAAAAATCCATTCAGCCCCAAAATCTCACAATGATATTTAAATATACTAATAAGCACCAGAGAGCAGACAGCAGAAGCAAGAAGAACTAAAATCTTGCAGCCTGTGGAACGAAAACCACATTCACAGAAAGACAGACAAAATGAAAAGGCAGAGGACTATGTACCAGATGAAGGAACAAGATAAAACCCCAGAAAAACAACTAAATGAAATGGAGAAAGGTAACCTTCCAGAAAAAGAATTCAGAATAATAATAGTGAAGATGATCCAGGATACTGGAAAAAGAATGGAGGCAAAGATCGAAAAGATGCAAGACATGTTTAACAAAGACCTAGAAGAATTAAAGAACACCTAAAAGAAATAAAGAACAAACAGAGATGAACAATACAATAACTGAAATGAAAAATAGAAGGTATTTCTACTTTTTTTTTTTATTCTAGAAGGAATCAACAGCAGAATAACTGAGGCAGAAAATGGATAAGTGACCTGGAAGACAGAATGGAAGAATTCACTGCCACGGAAAACAATACAGAAAAATGAATGAAAGGAAATGAAGACAGCCTAAGAGACCTCTGGGACAACATTAAATGCACCAACATTCACATTATAGGGGTCTCAGAAGGAGAAGAGAGAGAGAAAGAACCTAGAGAAAATATTTGAAATGATTATACTTGAAAACTTCCCTAGCATGGGAAAGGAAATAGCCACCCAAGTCCAGGAAGCACAGAGAGTCCCAGGCAGGATAAACCCAAGGAGAAACACACTGAGACACACAGTAATCAAACTGACAAAAATTAAAGACAAAGAAAAATTATTAAAAGCAACAAGGGAAAAACAACAAATAACATAAAAGGGAACTCCCGTAAGGTTAAGAGCTGATTTCTCAGCAGAAACTACAAGCCAGAAGGGAGTGGCACAATATATTTAAGTGATGAAAAGGAAGAAACTACAACCAAGATTACTCTACCCGGCAAGGATCTCATTCAGATTCGATGGAGAAATCAAAAGTTTTACAGACAAGCAAAAGCTAAGAGAATTCAGCACCACCAAACCAGCTCTATAACAAAGACTAAAGGAACTTCTCTAAGTGGGAAACACAAGAGAAGAAAAGAACCTACAAAAAGAAACACAAAACAATTAAGAAAATGGTCATAGGAACATCATATCAATAATTACCTGAAATGTGAATGGATTAAATGCTCCAACCAAAAGACATAGGCTCGCTGAATGGATACAAAAGCAAGACCCATATATATGCTGTCTACAAGAGACCCACTTCAGACCTAGGGACACACACAGACTGAAAGTGAGGGGATGGAAAAAGATATTACATGAAAATGGAAATCAAAAGGAAGCTGGAGTAGCAATACTCATATCAGATAAAATAGACTTGAAAATAAAAAATGCTGCAAGAGACAGGAAGGACACTACATAATGATCAAGGGATCAGTCCAAGAAGAAGATATAACAATTATAAATATATATGCACCCAACATAGGAGCACCTCAATACATAAGGCAACTGCTAACAGTTATAAAAGAGGAAATCGACAGTAACAAAATAAGAGTGGGAGACTTTAACACCTCCTTTACACCAATGGACAGATCATCCAAAATGAAAATAAATAAGGAAACAAAAGCTTTAAATGACACAATAGACCAGATAGATTTAATTGATATTTCTAAGACATTCCATTCCAAAACAGCAGATTACACTTCCTTCTCAAGTGCACATGGAACATTCTTCAGGATATATCACATCTTGGGTCATAAATCAAGCCTCAGTAAATTTAAGAAAACTGAAATCACACCAAGCATCCTTTTTGATGACAACACTATGAGATTAGAAATCAATTACAAGGAAAAAAAATAAAAAGGAAAAAACACAAACACATGGAGGATAAACAATACATTACTAAATAACCAAGAGATCACTGAAGAAATCAGAGGAAATCAAAAAATACCCAGAGACAAATTACAATGAGAACATGACAATCTAAAACCTATGGGATGCAGAAAAAGCAGTGCTAAGAGGGAAGTTTATAGCAATACATTCCTACCTCAAGAAACAAGAAAAATCGCAAATAAACAATCTAAACTTACACCTAAAGAAACCAGAGAAAGAACAAACAAAACCAAAAGTTAATAGAAGAAACCATAAAGATCATAGCAGAAATAAATGAAATAGAAAAAAGAAAAACATTGCAAAGATCAATAAAACTAAAAGCTGGTTCTTTCAGAAGATAAACAAAATTGATAAATCTTTAGCCAGACTCTTCAAAAAAATGAGGGAGAAGACTCAAATCAATAAAATTAGAAATGAAAAGGAGAAGTTACAGTGGACACCAGAGAAACACAGAGCATCATAAGAGACTACTACAAGCAGCTCTATGCCAATAAAATGGACAACCTGGAAGAAATGCACAAATTCTTAGAAAGGTATATAACCTTCCAAGACTGAACCAGGAAGAAATAGAAAATATGAACAATCCAATCACAAGTGATGAAATTGGAACTGTGATTAAAAATCTTCCAACAAGGCTTCCCTGGTGGCGCAGTGGTTGACAGTTGCCTACTGATGCCGGGGCCACAGGTTTGTGCTCCGGACTGGGAAGATCCCACATGCTGCGGGGTGGCTGGGCCCGTGAGGCATGGCCGCTGAGCCAGCGTATCCGGAGCCTGTGCTCCACAATGGGAGAAGCCACAACACTGAGAGGCCCACATACCGCCAAAATAAATAAATAAATAAAAATCTTCCAACAAACAAAAGCCCAGGACCAGATGGCTTCACAGGGGAATTCTATCAAACATTTAGAGAAGAGCTAACACCCATCCTTCTCAAACTCTTCCAAAAAATTGCAGAGGAAGGAACACTCCCAAACTCATTCTATGAGGCCACCATCACCAAAACCAGACAAAGATACCAAAACCAGACAAAGATACCACAAATAAAGAAAATTATAAACCAATATCACTGATGAATAGATGCAAACATCTTCAACAAAATACTAGCAAACAGAACCCAACAACATGTTAAAAGGATCATATACCATGATCAAGTGGGATTTATCCCAGCAATGCAAGGATTCTTCAGTATATGCAAATCAACCAATGCGATACACTATATTAATAAGTTGAAGAATAAAAACCATATGATCATCTCAATAGACACAGGAAAATCTTCTGACAATATTCAACACCGATTTCTGATAAAAACTCTCCAGAAAGTGGGCAGAGAGGGAACCTAACTCAACATAATAAAGGCCTTATACGACAAACCCACAGCAAACACCATTCTCAATGGTGAAAAAATGAAAGCATTTCCTCTAAGATCAGGAACAAGACAAGGATGTCCACTCTTACCACTTTTATTCAACATAGTTTTGGAAGTCCTAGCCACAGCAGTCAGAGAAGAAAAAGAAATAAAAGGAACACAAATTGGAAAAGAAGAAGTAAAATTGTCACTGTTTGGAGATGACATGATACTATACATAGAAAATCCTGAAGATGCCAGCAGAAAACTACTAGAGCTAATCAATGAATTTGGTAAGCTGCAGGATACAAAATCAATGCACAGAAATCTCTTGCATTCCTATACACTAACAACGAAAGATCAGAAAGAGAAATTAAGGAAACAATCCCATTCACCACTGCAACAAAAAGAATAAAATACCTAGGAATAAACCTACCTAAGGAGGTAAAAGACCTCTATGCAGAAAACTATAAGACACTGATGAAAGAAATTAAAGATGACACAAACAGATGGAGAGATATACCACGTTCTTGGATTGGAAGAATCAATATTGTGAAAATGACTATACTACCCAAAGCAATCTACAGGTTCAGTGCAATCCCTATCAAATTACCAATGGCATTTTTTACAGAACTGGAACAAAAAATCTTAAAATTTGTATGGAGACACCAAAGACCTCGAAGAGCCAAAGCAATCTTGTGGGAAAAAAACGGAGCTGGAGGAATGAGACTCCCTGACTTCAGACTATACTACAATATACTACAAAGCTACAGTAATCAAGACAATATGGTACTGGCACAAAAACAGAAATATATATCAGTGGAACAGGATGGAAAGCCCAGAGATAAACCCACACACATATGGACAACTAATCTATGACAAAGGAGGCAAGGATATACAATGGAGAAAAGACAGTCTCTTCAATAATGGTGCTGGGAAAACTGGACAGCTACATGTACAAGTATGAAATTACAACACACCCTAACACCATACACAAAAATAAACTCAAAATGGATTAAAGACCTAAATGTAAGACCGGACACTATAAAACTTTTACAGTAAAACATAGGAAGAACGCTCTTTGACATAAATCACAACAACATTTTTTTGACCCAAAAATAAACAAATGCGACTGAATGAAACTTAAAAGCTTTTGCACAGCAAAGGAAACTATAAACAAGATGAAAAGACAACCCTCAGAATGGGAGAAAACATTTGCAAACTAATCAATGGACAAAGGATTAATCTCCAAAATATATAAACAGCTCATGCAGCTCAATATTAAAAAAACAAACAATCCAATCCAAAAATGGGCAGAAGACCTAAATAGACATTTCTCCAAACACATATAGCTGGCCAAGAGGCACATGAAAAGCTGCTCAACATCACTAATTATTAGAGAAATGCAAATCAAAACTACAATGAGGTATCACCTCACACCAGTCAGAATGGGCATCATCGGGCTTCCCTGGTGGCGCAGTGGTTAAGAATCCGCCTGCCAATGCAGAGGACACGGGTTTGAGCCCTGGTCCGGGAAGACCCCGCATGCCGTGGAGTAACTAAGCCCGTGCACCACAACTACTGAGCCTGTGCTCTAGAGCCCACAAGCCACAACTCCTGAAGCCCACGAGCCACAACTACTGAAGCCCACGCACCTAGAGCCCGTGCTCTGCAACAAGAGAAGCCACTGTAACGAGAAGCCCGCGCATCGCAACGAAGAGTAGTCCCTGCTCCCTGCAACTAGAGAAAGCCCGCATGCAGCAACAAAGACCCAACGCAGCCAAAAATAATAAATAAATAAAAGTTAAATAAATTAATTTAAAAAAATAGAATTGGTATCATCAGAAAATCTATAAACAACAAGTGTGGAGTGGGTGTGGAGAAAAGGGAACCCTCTTGCACTGTTGGTGGAAATGTAAATTGATACAGACACTGTAGAGAACAGTATGGAGGTTCCTTAAAAAACTAAAAATAGAACTACCATATGACCCAGCAATCCCACTACTGGGCATATACCCTGAGAAAACCATAATTCAAAAAGAGTCATATACCACAATCTTCATTGCAGCACTATTTACAATAGCCAGGTCATGGAAGCAACTTAAATGCCCATCGACGGATGGATAAAGAAGATGTGGTACATATGTACGATGGAACGTTACTCAGCCATAAAATGGAATGAAACTGGGTCATTTCTCGAGATGTGGATGGACCTAGAGACTGTCATACAGAGTGAAGTAAGTCAGAAAGAGAAAAACCAATATCGTATATTAATGCATATATGTGGAACCTAGAAAAATTGTACAGATGAAAAGGCAGAAATAGAGACACAGATGTAGAAAAACGTATGGACACCAAAGGGGGAAAGTGGGGGTGATGGTGGGGTGGTGGGATGAATTGGGAGATTGGGATTGACATGTACACACTGATGTGTATAAAATAGACAGTAAGAACCTGCTGTATTAAAAAAAATTTTTAATAAAATAAAAAATGATCAGTCAATCAATCAATAAATATACTAATGAATAATGATAGAGGAAGCTAACTTGGGAGCCAGTATTTTATATTTCAATGATATTCTCAAAAATTCCATTATCTCTTAGGTTCAATACCTATGCTTTAGTGAAATCTAATTCAAACTGTCTATTTAATAACATTTAACTTATTGCAGGGGGAAAAAAAGCTCTGTTATGCAACCATTTTTTGCATGTTTGAAAGAGCACAGAATGCTTTTTTTCCCCTAAAACTAGCTGCATAATGGCTAACACATTCTTTGAGTAAATTTTATAACCTTTACTCCATGCAGAGGCCTACATTACCAGACACCACCCAAAAATACCATAAATAAATGAAACCATGCTGCCTGCGAGGAACTCAACTGACCAAGTCTGGCTTTAAGCAGCTCATTAATTTGTCTGCTATAAGCTAGAGAGGCTTATCACGTGCAGTCTAAAAGATAAGTAATTTCTCACAAAATAGAAAGAACCAAATTGATAAAAATTGTATGTGCCATTGGAAGACTGAATTCACATTGCAATTATTTGGTTTATGAGGCCATTTGTTCAGAGATGTTGGGGACCTGCACTAGACTCAGGTAGTCTACCAGGAGACAATGAGATCTAAAAAAATTCAAGCAAACAAACAAAAAAACCCCCGGCATCCTGGGATGGAGCTAATTGCCGATGAGAACATGTTACTAGCTCAAAATACAAAGCAGAATGTGTTAACAAAAATCATCATATTTGAAAAGTATTCATTAAATTGATGAAAATATCAGTAGGCATTCTAGGAAGCCCAAAATTTCCTGGGCACCATGTAAGAATTAATGGGAGCTAATCCAAAATTCAAGTATTAAGGATTAACTCAGTGAAATACATTAAAACCTCATAACAATGAGAATTGAAATGTAAGTCAATCTGCTCTCATCCTTCCTCCATCCCTGCTTTCATTTAATTAACTTCCCAATAGCAAAATCTTGCATTTTACACAATTGACTTTTTCAGACCTCACTTTGAAAGTTACATTGGGATTTTACTGTATGAATGAAGGTTTAACATAGTTTAGTTTAGCTCTTTATTGTTCTTTTTCCCCTTGTTTTGCTTTCTATTTGACATGGCTGATAAGATGAAATAGAAACATTTTCTCCCTGTTTCCCATGGAGTTTACTTGAAAGTCTTGTTTGCTATCAATATCTGAGCCACTCACTGTCTCTTAACACTAGTGATTGTTTTTTCTATACAGAGAAATTTGTGCTAAAAGAAGAACTTGAGGAAAACTTGATTACGTTTATATAATGTAGTCAATGTTATGCAGTTTATAAAAAGTTTTTACATCCATAATCTTAAACAGTTCTTGTAAACTTAGTATCTTTATCCCCATCCTGTAGGTAGGAAAACTGACACTGAGAATGGTTATCACAACCAAAGTCATAAAGTCATTAAAAGGCAGCACCAAAGTTCAAATTTCAACCTTCTCAATTCAACTCCAAAGCTTTTTCTTTTACCTTGTATCTACTGTCTGGGTGTTTTCTTTATTTCTGCTAAGAAATTGAAATACTTACTTTTAAAAGTGATTATTTTTTTCAGTATAGCTGAAACTCTTGGATCTTAACTTTTGAAATTTTTGCAACTTTCAAATCAGTTATCATAATTTGACCTCTTTGATGATTCCAGATTGGAATGACTCCCAAAACACACGAAACACAAAATCATAATATAATTTGCAAAGAATTTTAAGGTTCCTAAACTCTTTTCCATTTATTTTTACTGAAGTAACATATCCATAATTAAGTCAGTCAAAACACAGACGCTTATGACTAAAAGCAGAATTCCCCCTTTATACGCAGAGCCACCGTCCAGAGGTAATAATGCCAACATCTCTAGATATTTCTTGTGGAATGAGTCTTTATACTCTTAATTATTATATTAATGATGTTATTTTATATTTCATATACTTTAAATATTATCTCTTAACTTTTTATTGTTTTTAAATAAAGACAACTCTTCTGGGCTAGCAAAACTAACTTTTGCCCTCTATCAATCCTCCCAATACAGTTATACCTTAACTTTTATTAAACTACAATTCAACGTGTAAATTGTCCTGAATATGCAAATGTTAACATTAGGTCTATTGTATAATCTGATTGTGTTTCTATTCTTATAGAATTTTCTTCTGATTTAACTGCTGGAATTCCCATCCATTCATTTAATTTGTAATGTCCCCATCACAAATTCTTCCCAATGACTCTAATGGTCTCTTGGTATAATTTTCCACATCAAAGGCAAGAGGGAATCCATGAATTCCATTTTTTCCACTATAAAAGTCCTCCTTTTTCCAGGCTGGTTAAGTTCTAAAATTTCACTCCGTTTTTTGTCCCAATTTCATTCTGTCACTCTTATCAAAGAGCACTTGAGAGGTAAATTATTTATTTCTTGCACATATTTTTGTGTGTGTTTTTTATTCTGTGCCCACACTTGGTTGACAAATTGACCAGGTAGAAAGTTCTAGGTCGGAAATCATTGCTTCATGATTTTTGGCTTCCAGAGTTGCTGTTGAGAAGTCTGATGCCATTCTGATTCCAATCCTTTTTACAGGACCTGTCTTTGTTCATTAATTTGATAAGGCTTTTTTTCCCCCTTTCTGCAAGTCTTCAGGGTTTCATTTTATCCTTGGCATTGCAAAATTTCACTTTGATTTGTCTCTGCGTGGATCTTTTCTACATTCACTGTGTTTGGCATTCAGTGGACCCTACCAATTTAGACATTCCTCCCTTTGGGCTCTAATCATTTTTTGTATTACTTATTTGATAATATCCTCCCTTCTATATTTTCTTATCTTTTTCTGTAACTCCTGTTATTCAGATAGCGGACCTTCAGGATCGATCTACTAATGTCCTTATGTTTTCTCCATTTCTTTCCTGTTTGTTCTCCTTTGGGGACAATTTTCTCAACTTTATCTTCTAAGCCAACTAATGAATTTAGTTCTCTGCTCTCTTCTTCCTCTGAATCTTCTTTTCTCATAGCATCTTTCTCTTGCTTCATGGCTGAAATTTTTTTAATCGCTCTGCTGTATTAATGTCAGTTTTTAAAGTTTCCTTCTCCCTGCATTGCCTCTATTTCCTCCAAGTTTCTTGATTCTATTTGTTTGCCTTTGTCTCTTTTTTATAGCAAAGAATTTCCTCAAACGTGGTAAGCTTTGGTTATTTAAAACCCATTTTTTAAACTGACTATTTAAAAACCTATTTCAAACTAAGGCAAGAAAAAATTGGCTGGAAGCTCTGTATTCATGAGCAGAGCTTACTGACTAGTGGGCTTCACTGTAGAATTCTCTGGCTGGACTCAGGAAATTTCTGATGTAAATATCTTTAGGGGTTTTTTTTCCTTGGGTTGGTGTGTTAGTTTCCTAGGGCTGCTATAATAAAGTACCACAAACTCAGGGCTGAAAACAACAGAAACTTATTCTCTCTCAGTCCTAGAGGACAGAAGTCCAAAATCAAGCTGTTAAAAGGGATGATTCCCTCTGGAGACTTGGACGGAGAATCTATTCCATACCCCTCCCCTTGCTTCTGATGGCTGCTGGCAAATCTTGGCATTCCTTGGCTTGGAGCTTCATAACTACAATCTCTGCTTCCATCTTCACACAGCCACCTTCCCTCTGTGTGTCTATGTCCTCTTTTCTGTTGCTTATAAGAACACTCATCATTGGATTTAGGGTCCACACAAAATGTAGGATAATTTCATCTTAACATCCTTAAGTACATCTACAAAGACCCTACTTCCAAATAAGGTCACATTTACGGATACTGGGAGTTAGGACTTGGACATATCTTTTCAGGCTACTATTCAACCCACTATAGTCGGTAATATGCCTCCAAGGAAGATTTTCCAATGTCCTACTTGTAAGGGATAAACCTGGGATCTGAACCTCGGAAGAGGGTTATGGCTCTCACACTTCAATGCATAAATGTTCACTTAATCTTTGTATTCATATCTATTTTTGTGAAACAAACCTCCCAAAACTTAGAAACTTAAAACCACCAGCACTTATCAATACTTGTTCACAATTGTGTAGGATGGTAAGTGGGACTGAGTCCAGCCACACGGTTATTGTGTTTTCACCTAGGGGTTACTCATGTGACTGCAGGCATCTAGTCAGGCGACTACAGTCAGATGGTCCAAAATGGTCTCACCAACATGACTGTGGCTCGTGCTGGCTGTTGGCTGGGCCTCTTCACATCATCTCTCCTCCTCAGAGAAACGACCTGGCTTCCTCACATGACAGTCTCACAGCCCCAACAGGGCAAGAGTGGAACTGCCAAGGCTCCCTGAAGCCTACGTTCCTTGTACATCTAGTCTGCTACAATCCATTAGTCAAACTAGGTCACAAAGCCAGCCCAGATTCAAGGGGCAGAAAAACAGACTCCACTTCTTGATGGGAGGAGAGGCAATGTCACGCTGCAAAGCCACACACATACAGGGATGTGGGAGCTACTGTAGCCACCTTTATAAACCATCTGCCACGCTCCCCATGTTTCAGTGCCCACACTCAGGTGTGCCTGGTATGCCTCAGTCCAGATTCTTCTGGTCCATCCTCCTCCAGCTCTTATTTTCAGTTGTATGCCAGGGTGGAGAAGGGACAGCTGTCCTGCTGCAAGAGGTAGGGGAGGGAATCTGGAGCCCTAACTACATCTGGATCAGACTTCCAACCAGTGCTTGTGTTTTCAACCCCTGCTCTTCTGTTTTCAGAGTATCATGTAAATTTCATTTTTGATCTTTCTTGGGTTCTTCTGGGCAAATGAACATGCTTCGTGGTTTCCTGCTCCGTGGGCTTGAGTTTCAGTGCTCTGGGGTCTCCTTTGGATCAGACAAGTTTTAAGATTTTGTTGTTTCTGTTTCCTCTCCCATTCTCTTTGTTCTTGTGGTTTTACAGGGGGGGAGAGGTCTTTTTACTGTATTTTTGGGTAATTTCAGCAGGGAGTAGAGAAACATCTCTAAATGAATGGTCATTCAGTTTCCAGCTGAATAAGACAACAATGATAGCTATTTATCTCCCCAAAATGGCTACTCTCACTCATCCAAAAATTAATCCACAAATTTCAAAGCATTTAAATACATGACTATTTCACAGAAAAATGTCATTTGGGAACTATATTCAAGGGAGAAAAAATATTACATGACATAATTACTCTGAACAGTCTCTCACTGCTTTAACTGTGAATAATTAAGAAAAATGAAACAAATTCAGGAAAGCCTCTTAAAGAACTGCTTTTATGATGAGGAGAATGATTTAAAAAAAAAAAAGAAGATAAAGGTACACTAGCACCAGAAAGGGTAGTTATAGCAAAGAAGAATTTATAATTATTTCTCACAAGAGAGGTAAGATTAGAATGACCACGACTCTCACCAAACCAGTCTGGATTCAGTAAAGGGTAGTGAAAGGAGAGGCAACAAATGACACCTATAATTGGATCAGAAGAATCAAGGGAATATTTCAGCAGAAAGAATAAAAAAGCAAAATGAGCAACTGTTAGAACCACCACAAAGGGATAATGTATAGGTCTATGTCATAAAGTTCAGCAAGAAGAGGGTGCGCTAGCATGGGATCAGAAAAGTTCTGAAAACTCCCCTGGAATTAACCATCCACATGCATATTTCAGATAAAAACACTAGATAAATAGAAATCTGCTTTTGACTTATCTATGGAAGTAGCTTTTGCTCTTGGTTAACAGCTAGAAGGGTTTGAAAACTATAAGGACTCTTCAATATTCCTGCCTTCTCTTCCTCACTCTTCAATCCATGAGAAACAAAAAGATAAAGAGAAGGTAGAGGCTTGCTAAGAAAGGTTGTCAAGGAGAGTGGGGGGAATGAAATCAATTTCTCACTCCTGAACCAAAACTCTGAAAAGAATTGAACTCAAAACACATTCAGCGCCAGTGCCAAAAAATGGATAGGAACGCTGGAAGAGAGGAAGGTTGCTTTTTGGCAAACGGGAAAAAAATGAAACAAAGAGCCTCAACCAACCCACGTACTCTGGAATCACAGACTAGTGGACATCTGTGATCTTGATCTGTGGATGCAAGGAAGCAATGGAAGAGAAACCTCAGCCAACTGGCTTCTTCCTTAACTGGCACTTCTTCACAGATATAAAAGACAGTAAGAATTTACCTTAGCACATCATATTTTAAGGATGAAAGTCCTAATCAAACAGCAGTTGGACCTGTCAAAGGCATAAAGTCATTGTGCAAGAGCTTCAGTGGAATAAAAATCTGACTCATGGGCCAATATTTGAACTCCCATAATCCCGGACAGCATATGTGGCTGGCAGTGATATTTCATTTCACAACTCAGTAAATCTGTAAAATCTGAATACTCTGGTGTCTACACCAATCTTACACCATCAGAAACGAATGAATTACTGCCATATGGATCATCAAATTGCCTCAGGTTCGTTCCACTGTGAAAATCCCATTTTGAAACTCAAAACCCCACAAAACCCTTGACTAATGACTCTCCTGCTGCACTTTTAGATCATGTCCAATTTTTCTGTTTTAAAGAATGCTGAAATGCACAACTTTATAACTTTTTTTTCTGTACACAATTACTTCCTTAGGATGAACTACTAGATGTAAAATGGATTGGTAAAAATTTTATATATGATATACAATTTAATGATAAAACTGCCCATAGAAAGACTGTACCATTCCACAGCTTCACCAGAAATATAAGAAATGGACACCATGTTTGGTAGTATATTTTTTTAACCTTTACTAATTTGATGGGTGATATATGGTCTCTTAACATTGTAAATCAACTATACTCCAATAAAAAAAAAATTTTTTTAATGGAAATAATGAAGAAGCATATTAAAATAAAAAGTAAAATTCAAAAAGTCTTGGTTTTATTTCACATTTTTAAATTACTAGTGAAGGATGAACATTTTTAATAGATCATTGACATTGTGCAAATTTTTTTATATGTTTCAAATGTTTTGCACATTTTTCTATTGGGTAGTCATCTTTTCCCTCAATTGTCTGTGCAAGTACTTTCCATATTAAGGAAATTCACTATTTCTCTCTTTTGTATATTATAAATATTTTCCAAGTTTGCACTTGACATTCATTTTATGATGTTTGATATATTGGACCACATATAAAGTTTCAGGACATTAATATTTTCCTCTTGATATATGATAATTTTTAAAAATTTCTTTCATGTTATACCCATATGTAGCTTCAAGCTAGTTTAGAAAATTAAACTGGAAACGCGTAATCATTTGCCAGGAGCAGATGTCACAGAACACTGGCTTCTGTTTTCCCCAACTAAAATTTACTGGTTGAATGTCAATATAACAAAAGGAGGGAAGAAACATATGCCCCTTAGCAAGTGACATCCACTATTGCTATTCAAATGGATTGGGTAAATTCCACTAGCACAAATGAATTTGAAGTCGCTTTCTTTGAACATTTTAATTTCTCACACTGCTGTGCTTCTGAATATCTCTGTCAAAGGGCTTTCACATTCATCATCCCAATCAATTTTCAATCTGACATTGTGAGATAAGAAAGGTAGGTATCAGCTCCCCTTTGTACAGATCAGGAAACCAAGGCTCAGAAACAATACTGATTGGCCTGCCCAAGATTCTCCAACGGATAAAGCTTGCAGGATATGAAATGCAGATTTTCTGTACTCCTGGTCTAAGGTTCTTTCCACTATACTGTGAAGAGTTCTTCTGATGACAATGCAGGAGTAGTTATAATTGCAGGAAACAGGGAATAATGATTTAGAAAGGGCATGTTCTCTGGGGAAAATAATTCTTCTATTACCCCATTCCCATTTTCTGCCTGCCTTAACAGCTAACTTTGTTAATGGAGAATCTCTGCCTTTGCCAAATTATGAAACTAAAATAACTGATTTTCATAAAACATTTTGCTAACACTATCTGATTTAATCCTTAAAGCAACAACAAAATGTATAAAATCTGGATCTGTAATTCCTAAAATGTATGTGATTGTGGTAATGGGATAAAGTAAAATATTACCAGGTCTAGTGTCTTTTTTCTGACATCACCAACTCTGACTCTCCAACACTAGCTGGGTATCCAGCAATGCAATTCAGTCATGACGCTTACCATCTGGAGTCAGCATTAGACCCTGCAGGGCTCAGTCCCACAGGCTAACCCTGCTTCAGATGCCGCAGATGAGGTCTCAGGCTACCCCCACTTCTGCCTGGCCTACTACAAATTTGGGAGTTCTGGACATTACTTAAAACAGTAAAAATAGATTTTAATCAGTAACTGTTGCAAAACGGAAAAAGAGAGCTCAGTATAGAACTGGCTTATTTGCGAATACAAGTGGGGATTTATAGCCCAGGAGCAAGGTAGGGGTCAGTGGAGGCATAAGAGGGGATTCTGGCTAACCCGACCTAACAGGATTCTTCCTGAAATGCAGGCCAGGCTGATCAAATATCACCCAGGGAATAGTGATAGGCGAGGAATTTTATCAGATATTGAGGGCGATTAGATATCGAGGAGGGAGACTCTGGTGAAACTGACTTAGGATTCTTGCTACAGCCGGACTCTTAAGGACAAGGCCAAAGGATGGAACCTTCGAAAAACTGGCTCAAAAGAGCCTGCTTAGAGTTTGTTTCTTTAAGGAGAAAGTCTTTGTCAATTCCCACAACTCAGTTTCCGAGAGCCGCCAGAATGACTCACAGAATTCAGAAAAGTGCTTTACTTACTATTACTGGTTAATTATAAAGTATACAGCTCAGCCAAAATGGAAGAGATGCACAGGGCAAGGTATGAAGGAAGATATTTACCAATGAATTACTATACTGCTCGTTAAGAATTATGTCATAGTTAATAAATGTCTAGCTATGTTATTACTATAAAGAAAACATTACCATGGTATCTGAAAGGAAACACATGAGTTAATTGCCACTACTCTGTGGAAAAATCTGCATATTTAAGGTTAAAAATTGTATAAGTGTTCAATTTGCCACTCCCTCTTTAAAGATGCTGGAAACACATTTTAAATAACTCATAGATAAGATTTTTGTGGAATTGTGATATTTACCCCTCTATTCTAAATTTAAAGTATACCTACACCCAACCTCAAGAAAAACTCATGTATCTTTCACAAGTATTTTAAAGTAAACATCCAGTTTAACAGTCTAATGATACCTTTTGCTCCACCTTCAAAAACTGAGCCAGTTCTTCCACAGTTAGGTGATCTTTCTTGTCACTGTAGCTCAAAAGCAACAAATAAAGGTCCCGTCTCAATGACATCATTTTGTAAAAAACACAGAACTCTTCAAATGTCAAAGTTCCCTGATTCTCATCTGTATCAGCTTCCTGAAAGAGGCATAGAAAATAACAAGGCAGTGTGAGAGTTTGAAATAGGAAATTCAGTAGCCGGAAATAATATTTACTATAAAAAAGGCTAATACTCATTTCACAAATGGTAAATGAGTTCTTTTCAAGCACACATGGATCAATTTAAAAACTGACTATCTATTAGGCCACAAAAAAGTTTCAAATTCTAAAGAATCAACCTTATAAAAACTAATTTCTTTGATCACAGTAAATTTATAAAGCAACAAACAAAGCTTAAAAAAAACTGTGTCTGGAAAAAACACATTTCTAAATAGGAAATGAAACATACAGAAGTAAACGCATGTACCACGTGTTACAACTTGTGTGATGCAGTAGTTAGAAGGAAACTTGAAGTTTTCAATGTATAAGCAATGTAGATTAAAATCAGAGAAGCTAATAATTCAACTCCAAAAGCTAGAAAAAAGTTAAACTAAAGAAAATAGAAGGAAATAAGTTATAAGCAAAAGCAGAAAGCAATGAAATAGAAAACAAGCAGATATAACATCAAAGGTGAGCAATTAAACCCAAAGCTGGTCTTTTGACAAAACTAATAAAAGAAATTTTGGACAAGACTAATCAAGAACAAAAGAGAGAAAACACATTTAATACATGATGAAAATTCTAGTCTCTCATCAGCTTCTGAACTGCGATTCAATCAAATGTAATTTTTACCTATAATAGAATCTCTCTTAATTCTGCATAGGTAGCTTATTGTTCTTACAGCCATCAGCATCATTGGTACCTTTTCCTCCATAAAAGCCTGAAAAATCCATCTGGACTGATCACTAGTTGAAATTATTTGTTCCTAGTAATTATTGAGCAAGGATCTTTCGCCACGTACCTGCCTTCGGAGTGGCTGAATTTGTCATAAAACCATAAAACTGTTGGGGATATATAATGAAAAACCAATCCATTTACATGATCTCCTTTATTTTAAGTGAACACAGTTGTAGCTGAGCAAAAACTGACAGGGACTGAATGGCATTTTGAAATTCATAGATGTTGTGACATATAGTCACCTGGTATGTGGTTTTAAATACAGTTTTGAAAGTCAAAGTGTGTATAAAAATATACTTTTTTAAACTTTGCTAACTTCGGGTCAATTATGAGCAAACACTTAGACCAATATTTAAATCATACACTGTTTCTCTGTGATGCTGTTGCTTTCTGTCATTCTAAAGGCAGAGACAGATTGGTCTACAGAATACCAACATTTTTGGTGTTTGAGGCTCTTGGTTGTAGAGTCTTTGCATCCAAAGAAAGTAGGTCTAATGCTCATATTTCTGCCATAAGTTTGTTTCAAAATATCTAGACCTGGATAGAGAGATGATACATTTTTCAAGACTTCCTTGGAAATGCCTAAACCATTAAGAACAGTAAAACTCTAAGGTTTAAGCAATAGCATCAAAGACTTCAAAAGAAGCTATCCATACCTTAAAAGACTATTTTTAAAAAAAATCTTGCACTGCAACAAAAAGGCAAAGAAAATTCCAGGAAGGCTTTAATGTCTTTACCAGCAATTCAGTAAAAAAAAAAAAAAAAGTTCCTTAAAATAATACTAAGATCTTTGTTTCCATCACTCCACCCTGAGCACTCACAGAACTCTGCTACATGCAAGACCTATGATAGAAATATTCTACATACAATAGAAGCCCAGCTGCTTCTCTAGTCACTGCCGGCTTGAGAAGTCTTTCAGTCTTTAAATCCAAGGTCATAAAAAGAGACCTATCTGTTTTCTTAAAACTTCTCTAAAGCATTAACTTTGAACTTACAAGACTTTTGACATAAATATTTCCCGGTTTACCCTCTAAAATACTCAGTGTATTAGAGATAAAATGTGTCTGAAGGAGGAAAAAATATAGAAGTAAAAAGAGTTTAATATCTTATGTTACTTCTCTATCTTATTTCCAAAAAGTACCCCCCAAATCATTATTTTTGTAGGTATAGATTTTGCCCTCCTATTTAAACGTGGCCTCTCTGATTTAATCAGCGCTATCTCTCCAGTACTATGAATATCTCCTATGGAAAGGAATGCATGGGGAGGTGGGACTCGAAATAAAACAAAAGTAAGGTGTCACAGGGAGTGCCAAGAACATGGCAAACCTTTCCATATAGCTTAAAAACAATTCACTCTGTGACAACTCATTTCCCCTCCAAAGTCCCTCATTCCATCTCTGGTTCCTTTTATAGACTATCTCATTCCTTCCTCTTCAGTGCAATGGGACCCAGTTCCCCCAGTGCAAACCATCTCCAGCTTCCAAGGACAAGACCACAGGACCTGTGACCATAAGAGGTCACAGATCGAAGCCATCCTCCATCTTCCATTCATTGTTGCAACTCACCCCTCATGCTGTTTCTGCCCTTACCATCTCTGATAACACGCGGTTAGAAAACAAAGGAAGCACAAAACATTAAACATCATAAAATATAACGCTTATACTTAATTTTACATATTAAAAATATCACCTACCTAGTCACTTAGAAAATCACTGCAAAACATGGATTATACATATGACTTATCTCCAAATAAGAGCATTTCCTGAATTAGCAGTCTACTAATTACTAATAATCTAACATGTCTTTGCACCAACTTTAACTTAACAGAACTCACTTTTGCACCTTAGGTGGAAGACTGAGTACAAGCCCAGCTGGGGGCCACAGAATAAGTTTGGGCCCATGGGTTTTCCTCCAGAACTTACCAACAGGGAAAGAGCATCTCATCTAACACCAACAAGCAGCTGGAGTGAACTTCTGGAGGGCTCCCTAGATGGTAGAAGTGATACAGCACTTCTAAGCCTTAAGGATTCTAAATCTTAAACTCCTCTGTAACAAAATAGAGGGCTCTTGAGGATTTCCACGCGTGCTATTTTGTCGTGTTACTCGGTCTTTATTCTGATCCTCACAACAGACCATGAGGTTGGTAGATGAGATCTTATCATCCTCTCCAAGTGACTTGATCCCATTTACCCCATTATTTAAGTATCAGGTTAAATGCTTAGAATTACTCTCTGAAAATGGCAACAGCAACAACAAAGCACTTTAGGAAGTGAAACTGTGGATGCATGTTAAGTTTAGGAAGTTTTCCTTGATGAAATAAAATGCCTCTCTCTTCAAAGAAAAACAAAACAATACAGAGTAGTAATATTAGTTTCCAACAAGGCAAAATAGCCTTTTGAAACACCTCAGTATATCGCTAACCTCCAACGTGTATTTTACATAAGGCCAATCCAATTGTGAAAATATACCTGAAACATTTGTCTGACTTTTCTTCGGGGCAGATTGACATTTAGTTTGTGCATCAGTTGGTGTATCTCTTCAATGTTCAATAAGCCATCACCATTCTTATCAGCTTCCTCAAAGGTCTGCTTCACCCACTTGCAGAAAGGTCAAGAAAAACACTTGCATTTTCATCAAAATAAAAACTGCTTTCACAGAATACTCACAAGGACATTTATCATTAACACCAAACTTGAGAAGAAATTCTTTTGAGGAGGACCTGCAATCCACAGGCTCTTAGTGAGCTACTAACAGTGACAACAAAAGGAACTGGGGGAAGGAGAGCACATATAGGTGATTCCCTTCACTGGGAAATGAGAGTCAAACCATATTACTCTGGGAGCTTCTTTAAGATTTTATCCAAACTGTTAAAGCATCTCTATGATGTGATGAGACCCCATGTATACCAAATTTAGGCCTTATCTTCTCCATCTATGACCTTTCATCCAGCATTTTTTTTTTTTACCTTCACAATACCCCTACACAACATGATCTTTTCAATTCCCTTTTCTCAGTCCCCCTCTTACAGTTAGAAGCTTAGACCATCTCATTCAATCTCCTCATTGTTCAGATGAGGATATAAAACTAGAAGAGAGGGAGAAATTTGGTAAGAATTAGTAAGAGAAGCAGGTCTCAACCCCAGGTCTCCTTCAACTTGGTCTAGCACTGTTTTCTCCTGCACAGAAGGCCTGTCTCTACACTGCTCCTTTTCCTAGGACTAACTTTGACAATTCTTACCTAATATCCTCAACTTCTAAATCAAGGGCATTAATAGGAACTGCAAGCCTGATAATGATAGAGGTTGCTTCAAAGCTCAGGTACGATACTAGGTGCCTGAGGATATGAGTTTAGATACAAAGGATTTACATCATGTGAACTGAGATTTTAAAAGGCCCCCAGGAGGATGAGTCTTGGGTCGTTTTACATAGTGAGGAAGCAGAATAACTGGTAACAAATGGATGAGCTTAAAATTCCCAGTTAAGTTTTAGCAGAGGGCTTTTTAAAAATGTATGATTCACAGTTGTTAGGGGGTAGATAACAGAAGGTAGGAATGGTATGTACATTTAGAAAACCAAATTGAGCTTCAAAATTCAAAGGGTAATGAAGAGGAAAATAATGAAGATGATGGGAGAAAAACAGAATCAAAGTAAGGGAAAGACTTAGGTTTAAATCTAAGAAATGGGAGAATGGGAGTAGGTCAAAGGAAAGTGTCAAAGAATAACGTTTGCTTATCAAACAGGTGACATCAAACTGAAAAATTTTCATTTAAGACGAAATATTAACTAACCTCCCAGTAGTAACTCAGAACACTTATACTTCTTAGGTGATTCAAACTATGATTATAGGAGATTATACCTTAGAAAGTAAAAACTGGAAAATTAGTCTTATTTCTCCTAAAGTTAAATAGAAGTGATTTTTCAATCGTAAATATCTGTTTCACATTTTGTTCCCTTTATAACATTTGAATATAACCAGTCCAGTTCTTTCAAATTCAATTGTTCCTCATAGAGTTCAGGAAGGACCTCATTATATATGATACCTGGGAATTAAAGGGTGACCCAGCACCAGGGGAAAAATAACTGAAGAATCAAAAGAGTGAAACATTTGGGCCAATTACTAGTAAGTACCTGAATCTCATTTTTTTCTGTTTTCTGGGAATACAGCACCCATTGCGTGAGCTCTATTTCTTTTGACTGTGAACACTGCTCTGTGCCCCACAAAATATTTGGCCAGAGTTCAAAGAAGTGAATAAATGAGTCCAAGGATGGCAGCATTTTCATCCTTTTATTTTATACTTCTTTATCAAAGCATCTCAAAGACTTCTCCAGAGAAGAAGCAGACACTAAGCAGGAATATTCTGCAGAAACAAACCCTTTTGGGTGAGCCTGTGTCTGCAAGGCCTTCAGTGTCAACACACAAGCTGGCCTTGACAATTGGTTTAGGGGATCTGGGATTGGTAAGACAGAAACAGAGGCCGACTCAGACCAAGAAATATACACTACTTCTGATTCCATGCTGACCTGGCCCTGTGACAGTGGGTCACTTACATCACCTCTTGGGGCTTCCATTTCTTCATGTATAATGTCAGTGAGCACAACTAGATGACCCTGAAGCCCCTTCCAACTGTAAGATTCTATGAAAGGAAATACCATTCTCTCTCAGTAACAGTACACATGGTATAAGATATAATTGCAGGTAAAAGTATTCTGATACCTCAAAGTTGTTGTTCATAATTGAGACATGAGTGCCCAAGAAAACCCTGAATTAATGATTCATAGCCAATACATGATAAATTTAAGAAAAGAAATAGTATTTCTGCAAAGAGAAACTAGGAGAGTAAAAACTGAATGAAAAGTTACGGCCTAGTATTGTCTAATCAAAAAACTTTTGAAGAGGGCTTCCCTGGTGGCGCAGTGGTTGAGAGTCCGCCTGCCGATGCAGGGGACATGGGTTCGTGCCCTGGTCCGGGAAGATCCCACATGCCGCGGAGCGGCTGGGCCCGTGAGCCACGGCCGCTGAGCCTGCGCGTCCGGAGCCTGTGCTCCGCAACAGGAGAGGCCACAGCAGTGAGAGGCCCGCGTACCGCAAAAAAAAAACAAAAAAAAAAACACTTTAGGAGAATATAAAGCATTGAACGGTATTATTTAGCGCAGGGGTGGGCAAATTTTTTCTGAAGAGGGCCTGATAATAAATATTTTAGGTTTTGCAGGCCATTTGGTCTCAATTGCAACTATTCTACTATGCCATTGTTACGCAGAAACTACCATAGACAATACATAAATTAATTGGCTAAAATTTCATGTCACAAAACTTTATACTTCTTTCGATTTTTTCAACCATTGAAAACCCATTGTTAGCTTAGGAGCCCATCTAAAAAGGTGGTGGGTCAGATTTACCTATAGGCTGCAGTTTGCAGGACCCTTGATTTATAGGGAAGGTGTAAGGCTTCAGTTTACAACACCCATAAAGTCTTCTACAGGTAATAATTTCCCAAGTGGCATTAAGAGGTAAGGTGGGGGCACCAAGGAGGAGAATGATCTGATGGAGGAATATGCCAGCATCATCATCTTTCCATGCTGGGACCATCGAGTTTTCAGACATCAATCTATCTGAACAGGAAAAGCAAAAGATTTGCCAATCCTTATCTCTCTTTAGCAATAACAACAGCAGCTACTGTTTATAAAATGCTTAATATGAGCTGGACAGTGTTCAAAGCACTTTGTGTATAATCAACTCATTTGATGGTCACACAATGACATAGGGCAGATACCATCATTATCGTCATCACCATGTTACAGATAAAGACTCTGAAGTAAAAGAGTTTAAGTAAGTCCCCCAAAGTTACATAGTACACAGCAGAGCTGGGGCTAGACCCAGACAGGGCAGCACTGTCTTGCTCCTTAACCACAATACTGTATTGCTTCTGATAGACCCGAGTACTTCATCTACCTCCATTCAACATGGCCACACTGCAGAAATAACTTGAATTTCACTTTACACTGGATGGATTTTTTTCACACAACTATTTAAGATTCATTATTCTCATTATTCATTCACAGTTGAAATTTTCAGGCCTAATTGAAATATAATGATAATGAACATATCAGCTCTGTTCTCCTCAATTAATGTTATTAAATTTACATCCAATCAAGGATGTCATTTTGATATTAAGACATTATCTAAACCCCTATCCAATTCTGACAAATCTGTATGAGAATGGTTCTCTCAATATAACATTCCCTATTTTTGACATCAGCTTCCTCTTCATTATTCATTAATTTCCTGTTTCCTTTTCTTTCCTCACTGACATAAACATCAACTCTTCAATATTTCTTGTAAAATTGTTCCCCTGTGTGGTTCTGGGGTACACTCGGTTTCCAGATAGCATATTTTCAGAATATGAAATTCCTCAACTGTCAATCTGATTAATTCAAATATGAAAACTTTCTACTGCCAGTAAACATGGACAAACAAATCATGTTAAAAAAACTATTCACCTAAGCTGGTAAAAATTCAAACTACAGTATTGTAACTTTAGGACATTAAATGTAATCCCCAAGGTAACCACAAAGATAACAGCTATAGAATTTATATAAATGGGATTTAACTATTTTAATACAAAAAAAGAAGATATAATGCAAGAAATAAGAGGCCAAGAAAGCTATAAGGCATAAAGAAAACAAATAGCACAATAACAGATATTAATCCTTATCAATAATTATTTTAATGTAAATGAATTAAACTCCCCAATCAAAAGACAGATTGACAGAATAGATAAAAACTCATGACCCTACTATATGCTGTCTACAAGAGACTCATTTGAGATCCAAAAACACAAACAGGTTGAAAATGAAAGGTTGGAAAAAGATATTCCATGCAAATCATAACGAAAAGAGAGCTGGGGTGGCTATATTAACATCAAACAATAGACTTTAAATCAAAAAAGGCTATAAGAAACAAAGAAGGATATTATGTATTAATAGAAGTCTCAATACAGCAGGAAGATATAACAGTTATAGACATTTATGCATCTAATGACAGATCATCAAAATATATAAGGCAAAAACGGTGAAAATTGAAGAGAGAAATAATTCTACAATAATACTTGGAGACTTCAGTACCTCACTAACAATAGTGGATAGAACAACTAGACAGAACTAAGGAAATAAAGAACTTAAACAACACGATAAACCAACTAGATCTAACAGACATATACAGACACTCTACCCAACAATAACAGCATATACAGTCTTCTCAAGTGCACATGGGACATTTTCAGAATAGACCACATTTGAGGGCAGCAGTTAAGTCTCAATAGATTTAAAAAGATAGATAGCAGAAAGAAGGAAATAAGAAAGATGAGAACAGATATGAAGTAGAAAAACAACTGAGAAAAATCAATGAAACCAAAAGTAGTTTTATCAAAAAGATCAGTAAAATTGACAAAACTTTTGTTAGATGGACGAAGAGAAAAAAAGACTCAAAGTACTAAAATCAGAAGTGAAAGTGGGGACATTACTATTGATTCTACAGAAACATAAAGGACTATAAGATACTACTATAAAAAATTATACACCAAAAAATTGAATAACCTAGATGAAATGGACAAATTCCTAGAAATATAAAACCTACCAAGACTATATCACAAATAGAAAATATGAATAGATCTATAACTAATAAGATGATTGAATCAGTAATCAAAAATCTCTCAACAAAGAAAATCCCTGGACTTGATGGTTTCACTGGTGAATTCTATCAAATATTTAAAGAACAAATACCAAAATACTCAAATTTTTCCAAAAAAAATTAAAGTGGAGGGAACACTTCCTAACTCATTCTATGAGGTCACCAAAGGCAGACAAAGACACTACAAGATAACTACAGACCATTATCTCTTATTTACACTGATGCAAAAATCCTCAACAGGGGCTTCCCTGGTGGCGCAGTGGTTGAGAATCTGCCTACTAATGCAGGGAACATGGGTTCGAGCCCTGGTCTGGGAGGATCCCACATGCCATGGAGCAACTAGGCCCATGAGCCACAAGCACTGAGGCTGCACATCTGGAGCCTGTGCTCCGCAACAAGAGAGGCCGTGATAGTGAGAGGCCCGTGCACCATGATGAAGAGTGGCCCCCGCTTGCCACAGCTAGAGGAAGCCCTCACACAGAAACGAAGACCCAACACAGCAAAAATAAATAAAAATTAATTAATATATATTTAGCCTGAAATTAAAAAAAAAAAGAAAAATCCTCAACAATATATAGTTGATCCTTGAACACCAGGGGTTTGAAGTGTGTGGGTCCACTTATATGGGAAATTTTTTTCAATAAATAAGTACTACAGTACTACACAATCTGCAGCTGGTTGAATCCACAGATGCAGAACCTCAGATACAGAGGGCCAACTATAAAGTTATACTCAGATTTTCAACTGCTCTGGAGGTCTGCACCCCAACTCCTGCATTGTTCAAGGGTCAGCTGTACTAGCAATAAAATTCAGCAGCATATTAAAAGGATTATACACCATGACCAAGTGAGATTTAGTCCTGGAATTCAAGGACGGTTCAACATATAAGAATTGATCAAAGTAATATGCTGCATCAAAATAATGAAGAGAAAAACCACAATCATCTCAATTGATGCAGAAAAAGCATCTGACAAAATTCAACACCTTTTCACGATAAAAACACTCAACAAAATAGAAATAGAAGAAAACTACCTCAATATAATAAAAGCAATATATGAAAAAACCACAGCAAATATTATATTCAATAGTTAGAGACTGAAAGCTTTTCCTCTAAGATCAGGAACAAGACAAGGATGCCTGCCTTCACCACTTCTTCTCAGCATAGTACTAGAAGTTCTAGCCAGAGCAACTAGGCAAGAAAAAGAAATAAAAGGCATCCAAATCTGAAAGGAAGAAGTATAATTATCTGTTTGCAGATGATATGATCTTACACATAGAAAACCTTAAAGACTTGCAGAAGAGTAGAGCAATACCACACTTCTCACTAATTTCTTTTACTTTGAAAAAGTTATTTTTCATAAAAATACATTAACATGTAATAGTTTATTATAATTTTTAGTGAGATATTTTTGAAATTCTCACATTTAATGTCTTATATGACAAATATCAATAGATTGAACCCACATAAAAACTCTTTGGGGTCTTCAGTTTTTAAAAATGCAAAAAGGGTCCTGAGATCAAAGTCCAATTATGTTAATTTCTCTTGTCAGAGGTTGGTTTAGGAATGGGCCTGTAATAGCATTTCTGGCCATTGATGAGAGGTAGTCTTTTGTGGAGCTCCTGGGAAGTTTTTCTTTGCTCTTAAAAAAAAAATGGGGGGACGTTTATGAGAAGAAACTTTGTTCCCTCTGGGCAGGACTTCTCTGTGTTTAGAGCTGCTGCACTTCTCTTTGACCAAAGGGTAGCCAGCTAAAGGACCAAGCCAACATGCTGAGAATGGCAGAGCCTAGGTCTCTAATGACATTACCTAGGTCTCTAATGAGCCACTGAATTAACTAACCCTGAAACCGCTCTATCTCAGATCTCTTGTTCATGAGAAAATGAATATTCTTTATTGTTTGAGGCACTGTTTGTACCAGAAAGCATTCTCAATGATTCAGTATTTGTTTTTTATCAAATGTAAAGGAGTTAGGAACCAAACTGGCAGGAAAAAGCACAGAAAGTTAATTCCTATGTTTATGTTTTGTTCATTTATGAATCCCAGTTGCATTTATCTGCATGCTGTGAACACTGATGAAAACATCATGGCTCATCAGCTTAGACCTTTACACTGTCAACATCCTTTCAGGGGCTGAATATTTCCAGTCTGCTCCAACAATGCCCTTGGTGAGGGATTATAGCTAAAGCAGCACAAATTTACCACCACTCTGGGAAAAAATTAGGATGCACATTCCAATGACACCCAAGGAAGGAAGTGGTACTATTTCCTACGTGGAGAGGGGGAGCATGTATTCTTAAGACCATTCAAAACATGAGGAAGGGAACCAAAGCGGTCAACGAACCTAACACTCTCACTTTACAGATAAGGAAACTGAGCTCAGAAAGGCCATACATGTCACAGATAGTGAAAGTAAGTCCAGTCCCCTCAGAAGAAGTCTGCACCTCAGTTCACGCAAGCTTAAGTTTCTACGTGTTCTATGCATTCATTTACTTGGGGTGGGAGTGAGGAGGGGACAGAAAGATACTAAGGGTAAAGAAAAAAAACAGCAATGCGGGGCTTCCCTGGTGGCACAGTGGTTAAGAATACGCCTGCCAATGCAGGGGACACGGGTTTGAGCCCTGGTCCAGGAAGATCCCACATGCCGCAGAGCAACTGAGCCCGTGCGTCACAACTACTGAGCCTGCGCTCTAGAGCCTGTGAGCCACAGCTACTGAAGCCCACACACCTAGAGTCTGTGCTCTGCAACAAGAGAAGCCACCGCAATGAGAAGCCCACACACCGCAATGAAGAGTAGCCCCCACTCGCTGCAACTAGAGAAAGCCCGCACGCAGCAACAAAGACACAACACAACCAAAAGTAAATAAATAAAAATTAAATTAAATTTAAAAAACAGCAAGGAAAGTGGATTTAAGCCTCAAAATTATGGGAAAAAAATATAGTCTAATACACACACACACACACACACACACACACTCACACACACACTCACACACAGTTTAGCATTAAAGTTCTAGGGAGGATATTGGTCGTGGGTCCTCTGCCTTTTGGCAAGGGAATCTTCATCACTGATGCCGGCCATCAGGTACTTGAGGCCTGTGATCCAGGTGCGGGCCTCCTCAGGGTTGGAGGTGATGAGGTCCAGGGACTCCATGTGGTTGCCATGGTAGATGGTGAAGCAGCAGCTGGGATCAAAGTTCCCCTCAGCCTGTCTGTGGAATATTTCAGACTGCCGACCCTCGGTGACTTTGTAAATGGAGTCAATAAGTACTGTGAGGAAAGAGATACACAGTTATGTGGCAGGTGAAGATATGTAGGGAAAGCAAAATCATCTTAAAATTTAAAAATAAAATTCATTGTCTGTGAATTGTGATATTAAGCCCGAATGTGAAATACAAGCTCTGTCATTTCCTGCTAGTAACCTTCTCCATGTACCACTTTACTCTCCTGGACAGCCAGACAACACCCTCCTGGGTGTTGCGTCAGGGTATTGAAATTTATGATAGGAAGACAGATATGCCCAGCAGGACAAGAAGGTTGGTAGAAAAGGGGGCTATGAATATGTCAAATGTATAGTTTATACGTTTATGCCAGGAAAACATACAAAGACCTAGAGCCAACTTTGACGTTTTACAATATGCATAAAACAGCCATTAAAAATTGAAGGGAAAAAAAATTTTGGTGGTTAACCAAATAGCATAGCTAAATGTGATTGGGATTTATAGAGAGAAAGCTATGAGGGTAAAGGCAGAGCGGGGCTTAGAGAGGAGGAGGGGAAAACACAGTGGCAGCCCAGGGAAAGAGACATAAAGATACAGAAACATGAGGCCCGCTCCACAGATGTTAAACAGGCCATTTACACTGGACTGAAAAGCTCAAGAGGGAGAGTAATGGGAGATAGATCTGGAAAGAGATAAATCGAGCTGGAGGCTAGATTATGAGGAGCTGAAGTAACAGACCAGAGATTAGCATTATTTAGGTAGTGGAGCAATGCTGCCAGTGTGTGTCACAGAAGCACTTGCAGAGCGGATTACTTTAGACTAAGACAGTATTTTTTGTTTTTTTGCTTGCTTGTTTGGGGGCATGAATCAGAAGGGTTGCAATCTTACTGATTGCCCATATACACCGTCCACGCCTCTGCTCTGCCTTAATGGCACGTTCCCAATTTGTCTTTCTAACTCGTTCTCCACATGACTCACAGGGAAATGAGCCTATGCCCAGCCCCCAGGCAAGTTCTAGTGGGTCCAAGCCAGTGGGGTGGCCTCACTTCTATGTTCTATGATTGCTTTAGGTTTGGGAACATAACCCAGTTCTAACCAAGGAGACATGGGCACTCTGCTTTGAGAGAAGGGTGTGGAAAGGGGTTCTTCGCTCTTGAAAAGGAAGCACTGAAGAGAAGGTCCCTTTCTGCATCTTCACCATCCTATCAGTTGTGAAGCCAGGTTGCTGCTGCCTCGATTACAATGTCAACACGCAAGGGACAGAGCCAAGGGCACTCAGGGAAAACAGAACTAGAGACTCAATGTCCCATGCCTGAGGCCAGCCAATCTGAGTTTCTCGTTATGTGAGAGAATAAATTTGTGTATCACGAAAGCCTAATTAGTCGAGGTTGTCTATGAGCTGAAGAGGAAAGCATCTTATCTGATAGGGGCAGAAGAAACTAGCAAAATGGAGCTTAGTTAGGAGACTTTGCAATGGGCCACCGGAAAGGTGAAGAAACCCTAGACGAAGAAGACCCCTGTGAAAACAGGAGGGAGGGAGCAGATGAGAGAGACACTACAGGGGACTCAGCAAGGACTGGGTGCTGAGTGTAGAAGGTGTGGGAGAGAGGCTTTACAGAGGAGACAGATCAATGCTATTTTACTTGATATCACTGAAACAATTTTGTTAATTCATTCATCAGTTAACTGTGCTCAGAATATGTCAAAACACTTTAAATCCCACTGGATTTATGATGTCCTTTACTTTTCATAGGAAAATAAAAGACGTCAAGTTATAAAACCTCATATCCCAACTACAAAAATATGTCTCCAACACAGGGGAAATATTACCGTTTACAGCACTCGTGGATAAGAAAACTTTTTATGGATTTAAATTCCTCCAAAGAATTAACAAAAGTAAAAATGGTCATCACTTATTCTGTCTCTTCACATTCTCTAACAACTGACCCTAAAACTTGCAGAAATATGAAAAGTCTACAGATCTGAAGCTTCAGAGCCCACCCAATAGAAGCCATGTGTTACTCTGTCAAGCCGAACAGAGAATTCAAAAATTAGTCTTACTTTTTGCCTTCTCGCTCTTCCTAGAGGGTCTCCATCGGAGGCGGGTCCTGTGCTCATCCAGGTAAAAGAGCCGGACGAGCCCTTTGGTCCCACGCTTCAGTTTGATCATCTGTGTCCCGGACTGCATGACACTCATGCATCTTTCAACTGCAAACAAGATTAGAGTACATTCAGCTCTCACACAATGCAGGTGAGTCCTGGTGTTCAGAAACCTTACTGTCAAATAAAACTTCTGATCATACCCTAAAGGCTCAAGATCCAGAAGACAAATTCAGAAGAGGTAATCTGAAGAGTCAGGTGTTAAAGCATTGATTCGTCAGGCTTAAACCAGTAAAAAGCCTTACTGATAGAAAGTAAATGCTACTTCTAGATAAACAATGCATTACTGTTGAACAAAGCGTCTTTTGCTCTAGCTGGCAACATGCCTTTTGGTATAAGATCGATGATAATTTGGTGCTTGAATTTATGTTCATAAAACAAGTTCTCAGGCTTCATGTTAAAACTTGTGAATTTTTATATAGCCAGCAGTAAAAACATCTTATGATAATGCTTCAAAATGCAATTAGCAAAAACACGACTGGCAAAATGTTTTAACAATTGTTGAAGTTGTATATGGGTTCACATTATAATTTTGGGTATGCTTGAAAACAGCTAAATAAATGTTTTAAAATGTGATGAGGGGCTTCCCTGGTGGCTCAGTGGTTGAGAGTCCGCCTGCCAATGCAGGGGACACAGGTTCGTGCCCCGGTCTGGGAAGATCCCACATGCCGTGGAGCGGCTGGGCCCGTGAGCCATGGCCACTGAGCCTGCGTGTCCAGAGCCTGTGCTCTGCAACGGGAGAGGCCACAACAGTGAGAGGCCCGCGTACCGCAAAAAAAAAAAAAAAAAAATGTGATGAGGAAAAAAATCAAGTTTTCACAATTAAACATAAAATATTTGTTAATGAATATAGCTGCTAGGATTTTCTAAGTAGAGAAATAACTTGGTGATTGAACTCAGATAAAATCCAAATCACTTATTATCCAAGTTAATGCTATCATTTAAATTCTCCTCTTTGAGATGAACCTTGATGGAAGTGAGCATCTGTATCTGTTGGTGTTGTCTGTTTCCCTTTCTTTGTTAATTGCACCGACTCTTCCTTTGGAAATACTTCTTTCCCATTCCATGTGCCTTTGGTGGACCGTCAATCACCCCAAGCAAGAAATGGCCACCTGACTTAAGCTGAGAGCAAATCTGACTCCCTTTCAAGGAACATACACCCTGAGTAGAGCACTGAATGAAAACAGAACTGAGTCATTTCAAAGTACAAGATTTAAGAGACACTCCTGGTTGGCCATCCCAAGATGTTACAGTTGTCACAGTTACTCTTCCTGAAGCTGGCAAATGATTCCATTTTCCCCTTGGTTCTCCAAGTTATACAATACTCTTCCAAACGCCCTTTTCTCATTGCATCAGCCAGAAACAGCTTCTGTTTCACCGACTAATATACATAGGACAGATGCAACCATTAAAGCACTAGGAACAACTGGCTCTGAGTACCTACCTGATCAAGCAGCCTACCATTAGATAAAAGAAACGCAGTAAGTCAACTCCAACAATGTTAGCCTTCGGCTTCTTTGGTAACTTGTTTTTACTAGGAAAAATCCTGATCCCAAAGCTTAACATTGTATGCACAGAGTACTCAAGGTAACTTCAACATAACCAACTTCCACTATTTCCTCCATGCAGAGTCTTTCCTTCTCCCAAAGAAATCAAGGAAGAACTGCACAAAATCAAGCATGGTTTTGGGATTTGATTCTGCAAGAAAGGTGAAGTGTAGGTTGCTCTTACCCATTTCATATGACATACCAAATATACAAGTAATAAAATACTGCTTAAGAAAAAAAACACGCAAACTTAAAATGTTTACTTTGAAGACCAGAACAAAATCTGAGATTTGGTTTCGTGCACATTAGTAAATTTACCTACCACTGAGCACCATTCATTTAGGTAATGAGAGCCACAGATTTGAATTCTTGACAGTCACCCTGACCATCTCACACCAGTAATTAGAGGGAGAACAGAAGACAGCCAGTGTATCAAGATTAAATCATCAAGTCTAACCACGCAAGCCAAAACTCCCAGAAAATTCTATTAGAACTTCTTTGGCCACTGACCTTAGGTCACATCAGTAAGCAGATATTCACAGTCACCCCCTGCACCATGCACAGGGCTATATAATGAGGTGAAGCAGAGAACAAGGAGACTTTGACTTAAAGAGGTTAACTTTCAAGAGCATGAAACCTTTAAAAAGACAACTTATAAATGGTAGTTTAGAGCTATGATTCAGAACAGTGTTTGGATCTAGACAGCCTGGGATAGAACTCCATATCTGCCACTTATTAGCTGTAGGAGGTTAGGCACATTATTTAATCCCTCTGTGCCTCTATGTCTTTGTGTATAAAATGGCAATAATGTTACCCCTTGAAATGTTGTTGAAGACTGAATGAGTTAATTCATGTAAAGTACTGAAAATGGTGCCTGGAACAATATAAACACTATAAATGGTAGCTATTATTACAGTTTTATTACCGATATTTTAAAAAATAAATGCCAAGACAAAAATACATGAGAGTCCATAGTAAAAAGAGAATACAGTGTGCTGGGATGGGGTTGAGTGTAGTAATAAAACAGTGTCAATGGAGGCTTGGGGAGAGGAAAGAGCAGGGGTATGATCAGAGGATAGGAAAAGATGGTCCTCTGTCTACAGTGACCTAAAAGGGGATTAACAGGATATTTGATTCTTTGGGCCAGATAAGACTAGGTGTCGGGGGTTAGGAATGCTGGCCTAAGATTGAAATCCAACAGCAATAAGAGAGAGACTCACTCGATATTTCTGAGCAAAAGAGTAGTGGGATAAAAAAACATAATTCAGGAAGATGTCTGTTTGGGAAGAAAGAATAAAATGAACTGTTTATACCAGAACAGAAAATTGAATTAACTGTACCATCAGAGATCTAAAGCAAAGACTACAGACCTATGGAAAGGACCCTCTATATATCTGGCATGGTGCCCTCTACTTTATTCACACTGCCCCTTCCTTCCCTTTACTTTTCACAGTCCCATTTCTTTTCCCTGAAATGGAACTGCTATGGCTACAATATTCTCAGCATTTTAACAGGAAAAGCACAGCGATATAAAAGTTTAATCACTTACTTGAGCTAATAAATACCGCCTATCACTTAGCATCGTCCAAAGAAACCCAAACATTTTAGAAAGTGGAATCCAACCCCTTAGAGAGGGAGTGTGTTTGAATAATATATTAAATATTCGCTAGCTTCACATTTATCCCACCAACTCATCCATGGGCTAAAACTCCAGCATTATCCGTTGCCATGAACAAGTACATATGGTCAAAATATACTTGGCAGAGCTAGGGTATGAATCAATGTCCTGCTTAAAGTGTTTATGTAGTCGCTTTATGCTTTCTCTATGATGTTCCCTATCACACAAAAAAAGCCACATAGTCAGTCACCTTGAAAAAAATCAAGTCTAGTGAAGTCTTGAAAGTCATCTAAACCCATTTCTCCCTTCCTCAAACGAGACAGTCCATTGGAGCTGTACAGCTAACCAGAGAAGGAGAATGTTCCTTCTTTCTAACTCATTCCCACTGGGTAATAATCACCCATGTTAGAGACAAAATATTCTTCCAGTGTCAGCTAAACTACTTAAGGGTCAGCATAATCTCTTCATGTTCTACCTTCAGTTGAGATAGGTAACAGTACCCACTATAAAAGTCATTCACCAGCCATGCCAGATCAGTAGATTCCATAAAATAGGGTGAGAAACAAGGAGACAAAGGCAAAATTCCAGGGGCAGGAAAACAAAGGAAGAGTGCCAGAGGCTTAGGATGATGTAACCTCATCACACACATTTCCACTGCTGCAAGGTATCTGGGGAAAGTCTGCAAATGCAGGTTACAGATTCAGGCAGCTACAAACTATGTCTCTGATATCACATTCTCCCTGTGGTAGCCTTAATATTTTTAGAAAAGAAGTTTATTTGGATACAATGCAGCAATGTTCAAGAATATTAAGGGAGAAACGCCCATGAGCCCATTACATAACACACATACTGTTTTTGTCTATTGTGCTCCAGGCCTCAATATGAATACATAACTGACATATTTGTTGCAATCATGATATTTCAGCCATTTGGCACCCTGCTTTTTTTTCATTTGTATTGTAAACAGCTTTCCATGTTTTTACAGACTCTTAATAATTATTATTTTAATCGCTGCATAACAGAATAGTATAAATATTTAAAGAGCAGAACAGATGAGTAGAGGACTACATTTCTAACTTTACTACATAATTAGAGTTTTAAAACTCTCAGTCTCATCTGTAAAATAAAAGGCATAACAAAGTGGTCTATAAGGTCCTTTAGAATTCATCTCTTTAAAGGGATTAAATCAATCATTTCTGCCACAGTTAGTTTAAAATAAGTAAATTTCCTTAGGGTTTATCATTTCACTAATTCCCTCAAGCAGAAAATGCTGTTAAAAAATACATTTCCTATTTGAAGCATTGTAGTAGAAAGTATCATTTCGGGGGAGAGATGCCTAACATTGCCACTAAGTCTATATGGCATCCAAGTGGGTTCAAGTCTTTAAGCCAAGGTCGAATCAGAGAAAATCACATTCTGTTAGGAATGCCATACATGCCACCTGATGACAGCTTTGAGATATAACTTACATACATTAAAATTCAAATGTTTTAAATGTACAGTTCCATGGCTTTGGCAATTTAGAGTTGTGTGATGATCTAATTTTATTTTACTTTTTTTTTTTAACTTTTTTGGGGTGCATTGGGCCTTTGTTGCTGCACGTGGGCTTTCTCTGGTTGTGGTGCGCAGGCTTCTCATTGTGGTAGCTTCTATTGTTGCTGAGCATGGGCTCTAGGCGTGCAGGCTTCAGTAGTTGCAACACATGGGCTTAGTAGCACGTGGTGCCCTAGAACACATGGGCTTCAGTAGTTGCGGCATGTGTGCTCAGTAGTTGTGCCTCGTGGCTTTAGAGCACAGGCTCAGTAGTCGTGACGCACGGGCTTAGTTGCTCCACAGCATGTGGGATCTTCCTGGACCAGGGATCGAACTCATGTCCCCTGAATTGGCAAGCAGATTCTTAACCACTGTGCCACCAGGGAAGTCCCTGATGATCTAATTTTAGAAAATTTCCATCACCCCAAGAAGAAACCTCATGCCCATTTGCAGTCACTTCCCATTTTCACTCACAGTCCTAGACAACCACCAACCTACTTTCTGTCTCTACAGATGGGTCTTTTGCAGATATTTCATATAAATGAAAATCATGCAATATGCAGCCTTTTATGTCTGGCTTCTTTCACTCAGCATGTTTCTGAAGTTCCTATGATGACTGTGTTCATTTGCTTTGTCTTCTCTTTCGCCTTCTTCCCTGACATCACACGAAACTCTTCCACTGTCACTTAGGGTAAAAATGATGCAGAATGGGAGACTGGCTGAATAAAATAATATAAACATAACACAAGGCAGTACTATGCAACTATAAAAAATAATAAGATCTCTATGAACTGATACAGGGTTTCCAGGAGATAATAGTAAGTGAAAAAGGCAAAGCGTTAAGTAAGCATATATACATTTATAGTATGCTACTTCTTGTGTAATAAAAAAGGATGGGAATTTTTTAATATACAAATATTGTTTATCATTACAAAAAGAAATATAAGAAGGATAGCCCAGAAAACAGTGAAGCTGGTTACCTATAAGGGTGGGAGAGAATTGAGTGAAGAGGGTAAGGAAGGGACTGATACCGCTCGTAGGATCCTACATGTTCAAAGTTAAAATTGAATCAGTGAGAATGAGAGGAGTGGAAACAAACACAAAAAGTAAACAAATTCATACACACATAGACACGAGTATTCGTGTATGTATTTGTATGCTTGTGTATACATATACACAAGCATACAGATCTTCTATTTCCTAGATCTGTTCTCTAAAAGGCCAAGAAGCAAAATCCCCTCCAATAGTAATGAGCACACCTGGTGCCCTGCTCATTCTCTGCTCTAAAGGTCACCTTGAGACAGTTTCTCACATACAGCCTCATCCATGCCTGTGCTGAGACCATACAAAAATATCACCTGCACTCTCTTGTAAACACATCTATTCTGGGACACTGACCAACAAAAACTGTGCGGAGCGGGCAAAAAAAAAAAAGTCCAGATCCTCTGTAAGAGAATCTTTTCAGCCAAAAGGTACATGAAAAATGTGAATTGATTTCTTGCCAGCTTCCACAGATCAGAGTAAATCTGTGTGGCTGAAAGGGATTAGTTTCTGAAAACAATTTCATTTCTATGTGGAAACGGTACCAAACAATGCAGGTAATGTTTCTGTCAAAGGAAGGAAAGGGAGATTTCCTAAAATCATCAGAGCAGAAGTAAAGGGTATACTTAAGTCTCAGCATAGACCAAAAACATATTTTGGGACCTGGTACATAGTGAATCCTGAGACACCTTGTTGATGGGCTGGATGACAGAGTCAGTCCAGATTTAGGGACAGAAGGAGGGGTAGCAAAAAGAGCTCTGGTTTGGGTTCCGTCACTAGCTGTGTGGACTTCAGAAGGTCACTGAGTATTGCTGATTATCCTACTTCCCTCAACCTAAAAATACATTTTTCTCTAAGTTCTGTGATCTGGCTGATCTGGCTTTCACAAATATTATTTTACCTTTCGATAAGCTGAAAGCCTAGTTCAATCCAAATGCCTATTAGAATAACTTTAAAGGAAAAAAAAAAGCTGATTAACATCTGGATCTCTTACTACAGATATGAATTTTCAAAATGATCTTTATATAAAATATAACTGCTCTCACAGGGAATGGCTTCCACTTGAAATGCTCTTTCATGCCAGTAATAAGGCCTTAAAGGCAAATAATATCAGCTTATAAGTGTGCTTACAAACAGCCGTGGAGACTCCACTCTTATTAAGTCATGATTCTTCCCAGTGAAGAGCAAACAATGTGAAGTTCATTGATTTTTTTTTCCATTGCCTAAATCACTCTTGAGTAGAAGATTATTTGAAAGGCTTTTAGAAATTAATTGATTAGCAGTAACATTCTAGAACTTGTTTGCAAACTCTATATACACATAATCACTATGTTTGCAAAGTTGATAAATACATATGGGAGGATTTAGGTCAAAGAAAGGGTGAAATGAATTAATCAGTAATTTTTTAAATGTTAGAACCTGTTTTCTATTTTATTACAGCCTTTAACATGATACTTTCTTTTTTAACAAGACCTGTCTAGGCTGCTAACTGGCTCATCATTGATAAGTCTTTCCAACAGCTTTGCCTCCAATTTTCTCATCTATAAAAACAAGGAATCTGTTTGCTGGTTCCTTAGACCCTTTCTAGCAAATACTAAAAATCTATAATATACCAGGTCTAGCTTTTGTAAACTTTATCACAGTGATACTACAACTTCATGGGAATGACAGCTCTAGTAAGTAGTATGTAAAAATAACAATAAAATAGGGGTGGGATGCAAAAATAAATAGGGACAATAAGGAATGGGGGTGGGGAACGTGGCATGGATCAGGTGAACTCCAGAGAAGACAGAGTTTGAGCCTGACCCCTGATGAAAATAATAAGAGCACTTGGTGCATTTTTTACATTGTTCTTGTTCTAGGTCTGTGCACATTTTTTCTTCCCACTTAGAGTATGCAAACAGTAGCTGTGATTACTTTAAATGAATGACAAATACTCTGTTTACCACAGTAAAAATTAGACCTTGACATTTCTTTTTAGTAACTAGAAAGCCAGTTTCATTTATTGCTTACTCCTCAACTTAGTTGTTTCCTTGGTGACACTGGACAAGGGGACTTAGTGAGGCTTAACCTTCCCTAAAACCAGTAAAATATTTTCCCTTAGTTCTACAAAAACTGCCATGTCAAAGCACAAAAGCATCTCTACTGGGCATATTAAAAAGAATAAAAAGTTTACTATACCATGTATTAATTTCAAAATGCTAGCTTGTTGTTTGACTGATGGTTAGGTCAAAATGGAAGGGTACACAGCTGTTAGGAGACGGAAGTCAAGTGTGATCCTTGGACAAATCCAACTTCTCTTAGGGCAGCAACTGGTCCCCAAGCTTGGCTTTCTTTGAGATAACAGACTTCCAGACCATGTCTCCAGAAATCCTTGTTGCTTAAGAATCTGTATTTTAAAAGCTCTTGCAGGTAATTCTGAGGCCCATTTAAGTTTGGAAAACAGTTCCAGGCACCATTACTGCTCACCATACCTGTTTAGCATGTGGTTATTGGGAGTCAATCAGCTTCCCAGGTACAGCACTTAATTCAGAGTCACTTAAATGAAAGAAGCAAAGGCTTACTAGCTCGGTTGTATATTAGGATGTTAGCACAAAGTCTCATCCCCTACTGAAAAAATATGAAATATCCCAGTTAAAGCAGGTGTTAAAAGATATGAAAATTCTGATTTTCAAATAATCGTTATTATGTCTCTATAGCTTCTTGTCCCCTTGGGAGCTGCTCAGCACCTCACAATTTCAGATCTACTCTAACTTGTAATTAGCTGCTAAGTAGGGCAGAGGTGCTTTCTTAGTTCGGAGCCTTATGACCAGTCCGCATTTTATCTGATCTCACCTACACCCCAACCAGAGACACTTCTTTGAAAAGCAAGATACCTCAACAGGAAACTTACACAGTGTGCTACACACACTAACACAGAATAAGTGTCTGTTGAGGTTGTTAGTGTCTCATTTATTTCTTTTCTTTCTTTCTTTCTTTTTTTTGCGGTACGCGGGCCTCTCACTGTTGTGGCCTCTCCCGTTGCGGAGCACAGGCTCCGGCCGCGCAGGCTCAGCAGCCATGGCTCACGGGCCCAGCCACTCCGCGGCATGTGGGATCTTCCCGGACCGGGGCACGAACCCGTGTCCCCTGCATCAGCAGGTGGACTCTCAACTACTGCGCCACCAGGGAAGCCCTCATTTATTTCTTAAAGTCACTGTACACACTTTCCACTTACCTCCTGTTTTATTTTAATTGCATTTTAAAAGAATGTCTATTTTGTACTCTAACAAATTCATAAACCCCCAGCAGTTCCCAGTTCTTACACTTAAGCCTCTATATCCCTCAGCAACCACTGGTTTGCGGAGTCGATCCTTTTTTGCCCAAAACAGCAACAACAACAACAAAGTCAAGAAAGTTTAACTGATTTCATGCAAACTGTCCTAATTTTGTCCACAGAAGTCCTACTTCTGTATGCCTGTAAGGCTTTCTGTCTGTGAGTCAAAGAACAGAGAATGGAGAAAGAGATCACATTTTCTCTAGAAAACAAAGAGCTTCCCTACCCCCAAGTCTTTTTGCTTTCAGGCCAATGGTCTCCCAAGGGCTGAAGGAGTCAGAGACCACCTGCTGAGCTGAAGCAGGCCTGGCACCTTCCAGCCACAGCCAGTTGGAAACCAAGTTGTACGGCATTTAAAGCAGGGACCTTATTTCTGCGGCAGGTGGTTTTGTGCGGGGGGGAGAAAAAAAAATCCATGATAAAAAAAAAAAAAGATCTCCCTGTGGTAAGGAAAATGCTTCAGCATATACCCTCAGGTTTATTTTTCAAAAATCGTTTGCCCCTCACCCCAACCCTGGTCCTAATATCATAAGCTTTTCCTTTTTTGTTTTTTTAATACTACGTAAACATCACTAAGTAACTGAGCATTCACCATAGCTTATTTGTGGCACTTTGATTATAGTCGTTATCCCAAATCACTGACTACAGATCTTAAAATCATTTTTTTAAGTAGAAAAATCTAAAAATGGGAGAAAGATGAAAAAACCCAAAAACTTCTTTTAAGCAAAATTTGCATGTATAATCAGAGCAGATGTGCTATAAAGTTTTCTAAATAGTCAGTTCCCCCCCCCAACAAAAAGGCCAGCATTAAAACCGAAACTAACTGGTTACAAGACTCCTTGAGTCTCTCTGCATTCAGAAATAATTACACACACTAACACATGCATGTGCATGTGAACACAAACATTCTCACACTTCTTCAGCAGTATAAGGATGTCCACCAAGCAAGAACAAACAGGGCTGAGAAGTGTCCATGATCACCCTATGACTGGTGGGGTAAATCTTGGGAAGCATACAGGAATTGACAAGGGACAGAAAAAATGTCAGAGAGGGTCGGGAGAATGTCAGGGATGGATCAAGAAAGAATAGGAAATATTAAACACAATGGTGGCAGGGACAAGAAGAAGCAACTGGAAGCAAAACTTTCAATGGTGAAGAAGAGAGTCAGTGAGAAAGAACCAAAAGATAAGAAAGAGCTGTGGCCCAGGAAAAAAGTAGGAGGTAGGCAGAAAGTTGATGAACACCTGACAGCTGTCTTAATGTCAGAAACATAGGACACTGGGAGAGTCATATATGACATCAGTAGTCAATGGAATGCAGGACCTATTTCAGCCACTATCGTCTACACAATTTTAAGCACGTAAGCAACGCCATATGACTCAGTCTGTCCTCAGAGAAGCTTTTCCAGAGTAAGGATTCTACACTTTCTATAACATAGGCAAAGGATAGAAGTCCTAATGGAAAAGGATGACAAACTTAACTACATGTAAAAATATCTATATAAACCATAAACATAATTCAAAATTAACAAAAGATTAGGAGAAAACATTTGCAAAGAGACATAACAGAAAAAAGGATTAATATCCATGATCTAAAGGGTTCCTGCAAGTCAACAGGCAAAAGGATAAGAAGAGACAATTCACAGAAGAAATGACCAATAAATAGATAGAAGAAAATGCTTAACCTTACTCATGGTTAAAAGCTTAAAGTAAAAAGTGAAATGATATTTCACTTGATAAGCACAAATTTTAATGTGAAGAAAGCTATTGTGGATGAAGTTGCAGGGCTAATAATAAGATTATAAATTAGGTAACATTATTTGAATCAATTTAGCAATATTTACCTACATTTAAAATAAACAAGCATTTTGACCTTGCAATCATAGTACCAGGGCTTTATCCTGTACAAATACTGGCATAATAAAGCAAGAAATAGAGGTAATATGGCTGATCACTACCACCTTGTTCGTAATTGTCTAAAAACAAACTAGAAACCACCTAAATGTCAATGAGGCCTGATTAAATTATGAGTTAATCATAAAATATTATGATGTCATTTAAAATAATACAATAGGTCTAAATTTCACAAAAGAGAAAGCTGTCCAAGATACAGTATTAAGTGAATAAAAAGTTACAAAGCAATATTTAGAGCATGACAATTCTATTTGAGTTTTGTAACACACATAAATATATGTTATATAGTCTTGGAAAATTTCTGGAATTTGTGGAAAAGGAATGGTACTTAAAGAGGAAGAGAAAAGGGTACTTCAATTCCTACCTTAAAGCCTTCTGTACTGCTACAGGATTTTCTTGTCTTTGCCGTAAGCCAGTACTGCTTTGAAAAAAAATTTTTTTAACGTATGGGAAGTGTTATATTTACTTTAAAATTGCATGTACTTTGCAAGAGCAAGCAAAATAAAATATTGCCACTCCTTTGCAATTTTGCCAACTGCAAACATGATGAAGCAAATAAAAAAAAAAGTCCAAAGACCTGCATTCAAATCTTGGGTTCATTTCTCAGTCACATTGTCACCTGACCTACCTAGCTGACTCTGAGCCAGTCACCTCACATGTTAAACACAATAATCATGGTAAAGATTCAATGAGATGAAGTATAGTAAGTGTCATGCTCAATTCTCAGCACACATTGCACCTTCAACAAACACTAGTTTCTCTCCTTCCTAAATGATATCAAAGCTCAGAGAAACTAGCAGCTCAGGGTATTGTCAGCAGACTCTGAATCACTGAAAACTCTATGGCAGGACAATACAACTGCTTCCAAATACTGAAGGAACATTTGGTTTCTATACCACCCTATGCAATGTGGCCTAATCCTGGGGTATTGATTCCAGTCCACACACAGATGACTCCAAGTGTAGATCTCCAGCACCATTCTCCACCTTCAGTTTCAGGCATCTACGTACAACTGCCGGATGACAGCGCTGGGATATCTAAGAATCTTAAACATCATATCAATCCTAAACCTGCTCCTGCCCCAGCCTCCCCATCTCAGTAAATGGCTTCACCAACCCCTAAATTGTTTAAGCCCAAAACCAAGAAGTCATCATTGTTTCCTTTCTCCATCCTTCACAAAGTCTTGACTCTTCAGCGAAAGCACAACCCAAATTCACCATTTCTCTCTGTCAGTATGGCAACCTGGTGATTCAAACCCCACCATCATCTCCCTCCTACATGTCTAAGCATTCCAGCTGACCTCTCTGCTAAAAGTTCTCCATGTCATGACCTCTCTGCCAAAAGTTCTCCAAAGTCCTCTCCTCATAGAAGTTCTCCATGTCATAGCTATTGTGGTATTTTTTTTCTTTTTCTTGTTTTTTTTTCTATAGGTCCTTGTTGTTTATACATTTTATATACAGTAGTATGTATCTGCTAATCACAAACTCCTAATTTATCCCTCCCCTAACCCCTTTTCCCTTTGGTAACCATAAGTTTGTTTTCTATGTCTGTGAGTGTGTTTCTGTTTTTTATATAAGTTCATTTGTATATGTTTTTTTCTTTTCAGCTGCATTGGGTCTTTGTTGCTGCGTGAGGGCTTTCTCTAGTTGTGGTGAGCGGGGGCTACTCTTTGTTGAGGTGTGCGGGCTTCTCACAGCAGGGGCTTCTCTTGTTGCAGAGCATGGGCTCTAGGCGTGCGGGCTTCAGTAGTTGTGGCACGCCAGCTCAGTAGTTGTGGCTCGCGGGCTCTAGAGCACAGGCTCAGTAGCTGTGGCGCACGGGCTTAGTTGCTCCATGGCATGTGGGATCTTCCTGGACCAGGGATCGAACCCGTGTCCCCTGCACTGTCAGGCAGATTCTTAACCACTGCACTACCAGGGAAATCCCTGTATCATATTTTAGATTCCACAAATAAGTGATATCATATGGTATTTGTCTTTGTCTGACTTTCTTCACTTAGTATGATAATCTCTAGGTCCATCCACGTTGCTGCAAGTGGCATTATTTCATTCTTTTTTATGGCTGAGTAGTATTCCATTGTATATATGTACCACACCTTCTTTATCCATTCCTCTGTCAATACACATTTAGGTTGCTTCCATGTCTTGGCTATTGTGAATAGTGCTGCTGTGAACATTGAGGTGCATGTATCTTTTCAAATTAGAGTTTTCTCCAGATATAGGCCCAGGGGAGGGACTGCAGGATCATATATCTCTATTTTTAGCTTTTTAAGGAACCTCCATACTGTTCTTCATAGTGTCCGCACCAATTTACATTCCCACCAACAGTGTAGGAGGGTTCCCTTTTCTCCACTCTCTCTCCAGCACTTATTATTTGTAGACTTTTTAATGATGGCCGTTCTGACCAATGTGAGGTGATACCTCGTAGTTTTGATTTGCATTTCTCTATTTAGGTCTTCTGCCCGTTTTGTGATTGGGTTGGGTTATTTTGTTGTTGTTGTTGTTATTAATGTGATATTTTTTAAAGGTCAAGTAGACTTTTCAGAAAACTCCAACAGCCTCTCACAATAAGTATAATCAATCCCAAACTCCTCCCTCCAGCCTGTCTCTCTTACTCCTCTTCCTATGATCACTGGGCTCCACGTGGTTCTCCAGTTCCCTGTGACTCACTGTCCCTTCTCTCTCGAATGCTTTCCCTCCATATTTTCGCAAGACTGACTCCTTCTTGCAATTCAGGTTAGAATTAAGTAACACAGAGGAATAGGTCCTGATCACCCAAACTGGAGAGGCCTCCTGGTTGTCTATTATTAACAGCCATTTACTTTATTTTCTGTCATTTCCCACTAAAATGTTAGCTCCACGAAAATAGAAATGTTTTATTCACTCATGATTCCCTGTGCCTAGAACAGTGCCTGGCACACAGTGGTGATGCCACACATTTTTGTTCATTGGATTAAAGATTTTGTGGTTCCTGATGAACAGATCTAAAAGAGATCCCCGACTGTTATCTGTCGCCATGAAAAAAAAGTATTTATGAATAAAAGCTGGGGATTGATTTGTATTTATCCCAGGAACAGTGATTTCTTTAGCGTTTAAAACTAAGGTTAGAGTAAGAGTCAATATGGATGATGAGAAATGGTAACTATCAGCTTAGTGGCAATCAATGTATCGTCATTTCTGCTAATAATGAATAATATGACTGACTGTTTTTATTAGACCTTTCAGAGTACAGTGGAGTCACCTAGCTGGCCGGAGGGCTCATCTAATCAAGATATTTTATTCTCCCAGAACTCCAAGTTAAGTATAAGTAAACTTCCTAAAGCTGTTCGTGAGCTCTCCATGTGATTTCACTGTATTATGGATGAGGCAGCATTATTATAAGCCCTTTCAGTTATTCTGGTGACTCATCTGCTCATTTGGTATCTACCATCTAGATTTGCTTTTTTCTGACTCCTGCACTTTAGTGAATCACACAAAAGTCAGGCTCCAACATTACATCTGTATACTGTACATGACAAGAAAAGGAAAAAAGACTAGAAGACTTTATACCAAAATGCCAACTGTAGTCATTTCTGGATTACAGGGTTATGGAAGATTTATCATTTTCTTCATTTTCTTCTGTGTTTTCCACTGTTTACAGTTAACAAGCAATATTTTAAAAATAACTTTTTTGTTTAAATATCTAATATGCTATTTGCCCATATAGAATAAGAACTGAAAAAGATGTGAAAATTAAAAGACAAATACTAAAATGCCTTAATATGATGGAGAAATTTTTTAGAACTTAAAATATTCTTTTTCAGTTACCACAAAAACTACTTCTAATCTTTAATTTTGAAGAGAAAAATACCTGCCTTATTCCTAAAAGTCATTTCTCTTAACCCTAAAATTTGATCCAAATTTATTATTAAAAATTTTACTGATCCATATTTAAGTCACATTTGCCTGACTTAGAGCCATAGCAAAGCATAAGACAGAAAACAATTCTGGTAATTTTGGTAAATTCAGAAAAGCATAGTAGTAGATCCAACAAACAAGTCACAAGCCTTAAAAATGGGATGAGGCTTCCCTGGTGGCGCAGTGGTTGAGAGTCCGCCTGGCGATGCAGGGGACACGGGTTGGTGCCCTGGTCCGGGAAGATCCCACATGCCGCAGAGCGGCTGGGCCCATGAGCCATGGCCGCTGAGCCTGCGCGTCCGGAGCCTGTGCTCCGCAACGGGAGAGGCCACAACAGTGAGAGGCCCACGTACCGAAAAAAAAAAAAAAAATGGATGGTGTACTTGCACATAAGTGATTGTATAAGCCTCAGTATAATGCTAGGATCATTGCCAAATTCAAGCTATGCTATGTTTAAACATAATGCATGTACCAGGAGCAATAGGACTTCAGTCCAAAAAAAACCAGTGAGGCAGCAGCATAAGTCAACACCCAGGAGATGCACAAGCCTTCCCAGGATGTCTGCTCACCCTGCCCTGGGTCACAACATTCATAGGGGATTCAACAAGCTATAGACCCTCATCCCATTAGGCTGCTTCCCTAAAGATCTATTCACAGGACAATTACGTCCCAGTCTGCATGCTCTTTTAAATTTTTGCAACTGACTCAGCACTGCAATTGCTAATAAGTGCTGTAATCAGAAATTCTTTTCCTCTAGCAGAACAAGAGCAATTCAAACATCGGAGTTTATCCTCACAATCCAGATCTGAAAGCGAAAAAAGCACCAACTAGGCCTACATCTTCTTTAAATCTCAGAAAACATTTGCAGCGCTGTGAAAGCAGTGTGATTCTAATGATAGAAAACACTTTTGATGAATAATGCAAAAGCATCTGTCAGTATTTAGGAAACAATCACCACTACTGGCCATTTGAACAAGTCCATTCTAGGTGAACAAATAACCGGAAGGACTCTTCTTTGTTTTTAAGTATTCAATTCAGGAACATAAAAATAATCAACAAGGTTCATTTAACTGGAATCATATTTCCAACCAATGTACTCTTCCTTCTGTTCTTGAAATGTGGGGATCCAAGGTTTAAGCCGTTCAAGCCAGCTTGACTCATCTAAAGCAGCTTTCAGTAGTTTCACAGTGACCATCAGTTCCGTCAGAGGGTGGATGTGGCTTCAGAGGGTCATACCAGCAAATGATAATTACTGTGTTAAAAGAGCTATTCTCAGTGGCATAAGTATCCCAGCTACCAAAAAGCTACAAGTGGAAACCCTACAAAACCAGCTGATTTGTTGTTATAAAGTATCCTATTCCAACGCATTGCAAGCACTCACTACTCCCTGTATCTCTATCAAAACCAAAAAGTCAGATCTCCTTTAAATCAATTACCATGCTCTAGTCCAGAATTTGGAATTATTCAGGACAATTGAATCAAGTATCTATTACCTTCCAGAGCCATCATCATATCCATGAACAAACCAGCTATAAAGCAGTGTATCACTAGAGACAAAATATTTCCCAGTCCAAGCTGCAGTTTTTTGTTGTTGTTGTTGTTGGGGGTAGGAGTTTATTAATTAAGTTATTTATTTTTGGTTGTGTTGGGTCTTCGTTTCTGTGCGAGGGCTTTCTCTAGTTGTGGCAAGCAGGGGCCACTCTTCATCACGGTGCGCGGGCCTCTCGCTATCGCCGCCTCTCGTGTTGCAGAGCACAGGCTCCAGACGCGCAGGCTCAGCAGTTGTGGCTCACGGGCATAGTTGCTCCGCAGCATGTGGGATCTTCCTAGACCAGGGCTTGAACCCCTGTCCCCTTCATTAGCAGGCAGATTCTCAACCACTGCGCCACAAGGGAAGCCCCAAGCTGCAGTTTTTATAATACAATTTTCTGCCTTCCTCATCTGTATTCTGAGATGACTGGGCCTAAGTCAATTTAACTGTCTCTATATAGCCATGCCCATGTAAGCACTTTAAAATGCTTGATCACAGAAGATTGTTAAGGGCTCTGCTTAAAGGAAGATCTTACAAAAGGGGGAAAAAAAATTCCCTGGTGCAGTTAATTTAAAATGAGAAAGACAGGGAAGGAGAAAGGGAGAAAGAGAGAGGAAGCAAGGAGGGAAAGGAAGAATTTCTTAAAGTTTCATCTGATTTATGGGAATCTTACTAGTAAACGAAAGAGGACAGCCTGCACATGACCTGTAATAGTAATATTATGAATGCTCATGGCATTCACATTAGGGAAGAAACCCCCATTTGAGTTTGTGATCTTAATAAAAAACTTGTTTCTAACTTGCCAGATTCCTAGGCTGACCTCCTTGCCCTATCCCTCTTAGACGACACATCAAAATTCTTTCCTGGAAAGAAACATTGCCTGCTAACATTGCCAATGATGACAACAAGCTACCATAAAATATTTTTTATGACTCTGTTTCCCCTCCCTTAAGTGTGAAGAACTCCTAAGTACAATATCTCCCTTTTTACGATGGTCAGTTTTACTGACAGGGCCAGAGGAGAGAAAGGGCAGAAGATGTGGTAGAACATGAAGAACGCCACTCTTGAGAGTTGAGAGGGGTCTATAGCTCCCCTGGTGGAGTTATCAAGAGTTTCCTACTGTCAAGATGCCCACCTTCTCAAATGTGTCATAGTCCAAAAATGTAAATGTCCTAAGAGGCTACATATTTTAAATGTTATAATCTTCCTGTTTTACTTATAATGTCTGCCTCTCCCACTAGAAATAAGTTCCATGAGGTTAAGAATTTTTATCTGGAAATGCAAATCAAAACTACTATGAGGTATCACTTCACACTGGTCAGAATGGCCATCATCAAAAAATCTACAAACAATAAATGCTGGAGAGGGAGTGGAGAAAAGGGAACCCTGTTACACTGTTGGTAGGGATGTAAATTGATACAGCCACTATGGAGAACAGTATGGAGGTTCCTTTAAAAACTAAAACTTGGCATATACTGCCACTCCTGGGCATATACTCGGAGAAAGCCATAATTCAAAACCATACATGCACCCCGATGTTCACTGCAGCACTATTTACAATAGCCAGGACACAGAAGCAATCTAAATGTCCATCAGGAGAGGAATGGATAAAGAAGATGTGGTACATATATGCAATGGAATATTACTCAGCCATAAAAAGGAATGAAATTGTGCCATTTGCAGAGATGTGGACAGACCTAGAGACTGCCATACAGAGTGAAGTCAGAAAGAGAAAAACAAACATCATATAATATCACTTATATGTGGAATCTAGAAAAATGATACAGATGAATTTATATGCAAAGCAGAAATACAGACACAGATGTAGAGAACAAACATATGGATACCAAGGGGGGAAGGGGTGTGTGGGATGAATTGGGACATTGGGATTGACATATGTACACTACTATATATAAAACAGATAACTAATGAGAACCTACTGTAGACCACAGGGAACTCTACTCAGTGCTCTGTGGTGACCTAAATGGGAAGGAAATCCAAAAAGGAGGGGATATATGTATACATATAGCTGATTCACTTTGCTGGATAGCAGAAACTAACACAACACTGTAAAGCAACTATACTCCAATAAAAATTTTTAAAAAGAAACATGAAAAGTCAAAAAAAAAAGAATTTTTATCTGTTTTATTAGTGCTTTATCCCCCACCCCATACCTGTCAGTAAACACTCTGTAACTAATTAATGAGTAAATCAAAGGATAAATTATAGCAAAGTCTCCATGCTGATGCATTCCTGACTCAACCATTTTTTAACTTAAGGTAAACATACATTTAGGGGGTTATGGGCTGAAATCCGTGACTTCTACGAATTCCTGTGAGTTGTCTAACCATATCAGTAATTAAGCCTTAAGCAGACCTATAACACTCTGCTGCTTATCACCCTGGGATGGCAAGAAAAGTTTCATTTCAATATAAAATTAACTGTTAAACTAATCTCACAAATCCTTCCGAAATGATCAAACGAATTTCTTGGAATCAAAACAGCTCAGAGGAAACAGGACATTCATGACCAGAAGAGGGATGCAAGGAGGCTGGCCATCTCCCCTCCATCGAAAAAACACGCACTGTGTTGTGCTACGATGGTGCAACGGTGCTGTAAGCAGAGGAAAAACAGTGCTCATTTGCACCACCTACTGATGACTGGCGAATAGGAATAAGCACTGTCCAGGGCAGCAATGAAAAAGATAGCTTTTCTCCCAAACCACGAGGCCCTTTCTGTTTTCCCATAAGGCTCGCAGTGGTGAGAGGGGCTGAAATGTTGGGGCAGCTGGTCACCAGGACCAACAGTGGGCAGTGGGGTGTTACTGAGCACTGGCAGGGAAATGAGGACTAAATGAAGGCTAAAAGGATCCACCCTATGTGGTCCAGAGCTAGGCTCATTGTCTAGGATGCAGAGCTGAGGTGTGGCTCTGGGCTGCAGAAAGAAGGCTCAAGAAAATGACTTCCAGTAGCCTTCAGAACTGCTGCTTAATTAAGGGCCCAGGAGGTATGAGAAAGTAGACCCAGCTCCTCTAGCAAAAACTGACCCAAACTTCATGCCAGAGAAAGAAAGATCACAGAAAGAGAGGGAGGGGGGGACTTCCCTAGTGGTCCAGTGGGTAAGACTCTGAGCTCCCAATGCAGGGGGCCCAGGTTTGATCCCTGGTTGGGGAACGAGATCCAGTATGCATGCCACAACTAAGAGTCTGCATGCCACAGCTAAGATGTGTACATGCCGCAACTAAGAAAAGATCCCGTGTGCCACAACTAAGACCCAGCACAGCCTAAATAAATAAATATTTTTAAAAATTAAAATTTTTTAAAAAAGAGAGGGAGGGGTAGGAGCAGGGAGAGGTGCTCAAGGACCAACTATGTCGGCAACATTGAATCTCTCTAAATGACAGAGTGGAGCACTGGATATCCGGGTGAGTCTTAAACTATTCTGTGTACTTGTCCATGCAGCTGAAATATTCCACGTGGAGAGAGTGTAGTTCAATGGTAAAGAGCACGGACTGTGGAATGTGTGGGCCTTGGGCAAATTACCTAACTTGCCTGGAATCACTTCGTTCATTGTAATAGCGCATGATAATGGTATCTGTTCTGCGGATTTGTTGTGAGGATTAAATGAATAAGTGCATAGAATAATACCTGCCACGTCAGACTCTTACATGCCATTTATTTCATAATTTTAAAAATTAAAATCTCCCAGTTCTATTGCCACTCCTCAAACACTCCAACTCCCAAAATGCCTGGTAATGGTGCTTTTTACACCACAAGGTGTTTCTCAAGCTGTGCAGCTTCTATCTTCCTCCATCTGAGCATTTCAGTAAACTTTAAAGGATAAGAGCAGAGTGCCCGGTGAGGGGAGAGAATGTGCAACCCTTCAGTCAGAGCTTCCAGCAGTTATTGATAATCCAAATCCTATAGCCTGCTCTGAGAGTACCATGTACACTGTGCGCTTTCCTTCACACTCTGAACAAAAGATGAAGACTTGATTTTAACCTATCCCACTCCAAAGATTAGAAATGCCCTGTATCTGAAAACAAAAACATCAGCTGTGATGCATCTTGTTTTTATGACATATGCTAGTGCTGAAACGTATGGCTTGCAGAGCAAATCCTACAGAGATCTATTTAGCTGTTGGAGGCTTTTTGCCTGCAACTCTAGGAGCTTCCACGTGATGAAAAAACAGGCCGAGGGGTAGAGTACTACTTGGAAAACTGATTTTTAAACATCAATCAATTTTTGCTTTTCCTTAAAAGTTAACTCATTATTAAAATATACTCATTGAAGTTGGGATTCTCCTTGTGAAAATCTTACTATTTTTTTTTGCAGGGATGGGAATTTCTCATAGTGTTGTTTTAAAAATGTCAGCTAACGTTGCATTTAGTACATAATTTCAAAAATAAAATGATCAAAAAAATTTATAGAAAAGATATATATGCATTCAACTACTCCTAAATTACTCTGTGTAGATGCTTTGGGCTGCAAGCAAGAGAAAGACCAACTATTACAAATTGCTTAAATAATAAAGAGGATTTTTAAATTCCACATAGTAAGTTTGAAAGGTAATAACATGGTTAGTTCATTTAGCAGTTCAGTAATTCATTATAAAATCCAAGTTTCTTCCTAAACTGATAGGTTACACCAAATGTATAATAGCATCTCCAGGCATCATGTCTTCCTATAATAACACTATGTCATTTTTAATAGGAAAGAAAACTTTCTCCAAAGTGCCCTGATTTTCTTCACATCTAATTGGCTGGAATTGTGTCATGTGTCCCTGCCTACAACCAATTATTCAGAGGAAACTGGAATAACCAATCTGATCAACATTCACCCAGACTGGGCAGATGCTCAGATTTCCCTTGAATAGGACTGATTAACCTGACTGAGGTTCTGTCAGAAAAAAGGAAGCTGTTTTAGGCAACAATATTAATATAACAAATTTAAGTCAAGATACAATTCTCAGAAATTTCTTAAAAAGGAACATCAAGGCATGATGTAACTTTTTCAACTTCAGCTATATAATTACATTCAATGTCTCAAAACTAACCCCAGGACCCATGCTGGATGTGATGGGCCCAAAACTGAAAGAATATAGTACTTTTATAACACTGAACAGATTAATTTTATATGTTAAATCTAATAAAAATTTGGAGCTTGTCTTTTTTATGTCTTGGTTTTTATTTCTGGTAATTTATTTTTATAGTATTCCACAAAATTATCAGTCCATGATGGCCTAAAAACAGGAAAAAAAAAAACCCAAAATAGAAGCCTCAAAGATAGCCTCATCCACCAGAGGGCAGACAGCAGAAGCAAGAAGAACTACAATCCTGCAGCCTGTGGAACAAAAACCACATGCACAGACAGACAAGATGAAAAGGCAGAGGGCTATGTAACAGAGGAAGGAACAAGATAAAACCACAGAAAAACAACTAAATGAAGTGGAGAAAGGCAACCTTCCAGAAAAAGAATTCAGAATAATGATAGTGAAGATGATCCAGGACATCAGAAAAAGAATGGAGGCAAAGATCGAAAAGATGCAAGAAATGTTTAACAAATGTTTAACAAAGAAGAATTAAAGAAACAGAGATGAACAACACAATAACTGAAATGAAAACTACAATAGAAGGAATCAATAGCAGAATAACTGAGGCAGAAGAATGGATAAGTGACCTGGAAGACAGAACTGTGGAATTCACTGTTGCAGAACAGAATAAAGAAAAAAGAATGAAAAGAAATGAAGACAGCCTAAGAGACCTCTGGGACAACATTAAATGTAACAACATTCACATTATAGGGTTCCCAGAAGGAGGAGAGAGAGAGAAAGGACCAGAGAAAATATATGAAGAGATTATAGTTGAAAACTTCCCTAACATGGGAAAGAATATAGCCACCAAAGTCCAGGAAGCACAGAGAGTCCCATACAGGATAAACCCAAAGAGAAACATGCCAAGATGCATAGTAATCAAATTGGCAAAAATTAAAGAAAAATTATTGAAAGCAGCAAGGGAAAAATGACAAAAAACATACAAGGCAACTCCCATAAGGTTAACAGCTGATTTCTCAGCAGAAACTCTACAAGCCAGAAGGGAGTGGCATGACATATTTAAGGTGATGAAAGGGAAGAAACTACAACCAAGATTACTCTCCCCGACAAGGATCTCATTCAGATTCGGTGGAGAAATCAACAGCTTTACAGAAAAGCAAAGCTAAGAGAATTCAGCACCACCAAACCAGCTCTACAACAAATGCTAAAGGAAATTCTCTAAGTGGGAAACACAAGAGAAGAAAAGGACCTACAAAAACAAACCCAAAACAATTAAGAAAATGGTCATAGGAACATACATATCGATAATTACCTTAAACATGAATGGATTAAATGCTCCAACCAAAAGACACAGGCTTGCTGAATGGATACAAAAACAAGACCCATCTATATGCTGTCTACAAGAGACCCACTTCACACCTAGCGACACATACAGACTGAAAGTGAGGGTAGGAAAAAGATATTCCATGCAAATGGAAATCAAAAGAAAGCTGGAGTAGCTATACTCATATGAGATAAAATAGAATTTAAAATAAAGAATGTTACAAGAGACAAGGAAGGACACTACACAGTGATCAAACGATCAATCCAAGAAGAAGATATAACAATTATAAATATATATGTACCCAACATAGGAGCACCTCAATACATAGGGCAACTGCTAACAGTTATAAAAGAGGAAATCAACAGGAACACAATAATAGTGGGGGACTTTAACACCTCACTTATACCAATGGACACAGCAACCAAACAGAAAATTAAAGAAACACAGGGCTTCCCGGGTGGCGCAGTGGTTGAGAGTCCGCCTGCCAATGCAGGGGACACAGGTTCGTGCCCCAGTCCAGGAAGATCCCACATGCCACAGAGCGGCTGGGCTCGTGAGCCATGGCCACTGAGCCTGCGCGTCCAGAGCCTGTGCTCCGCAAAGGGAGAGGCCACAACAGTGAGAGGCCTCCGTATCACAAAAATAAATAAAGAAAGAAAGAAACACAAGCTTTAAATGACACAATATACCAGATAGATTTAATTGATACTTATAGGACATTCCATCCAAAACCAGCAGATTACACTTTCTTCTCAAGTGCACATGGAACATTCTCCAGGAGAGATCACATCTTGGGTCACAAATCAAGCCTCAGTAAATTTAAGAAAATTGAAATCATATCAAGCATCTTTTCTGACCACAATGCTATGAGATTAAAAATGAATAACAGGGAAAAAAACGTAAAAAACAGAAACACATGGAGGCTAAACACTACATTACTAAATAACCAAGAGATCACTTAAGAAATCAAAGAGGAAATCAAAAAATACCTACAGACAAATGACAATGAAAACATGATGGTCCAAAACCTATGGGATGCAGCAAAAGCAGTTCTAAGAGGGAAGTTTATAGCTATACCTCAAGAAAGAAGAAAAATATCAAGTAAACAATCTAACCTTACACCTAAAGGAATAGAGAAAGAAGAACAAACAAAACCCCAAGTTAGCAGAAGGAAAGAAATCATAAAGATCAGAGCAGAAATAAATGAAATAGAAACAAAGAAAACAAAAGCAAAGATCAATAAAACTAAAAGCTGCTTCTTTAAGAAGATAAACAAAATTGATAAACCATTAGCCACACTCATCAAGAAACAAGGGAGAGGACTCAACTAAATAAAATAAGAAATGAAAAGGAGAAGTTACAAGAGACACCTCAGAATTATAAAGCATCCTAAGAGACTACTACAAGCAACTCTATGCCAATAAAATGGACAACCTGGAAGATATGGACAAATTCTTAGAAAGGTATAACTTCCAAGCCTGAACCAGGAAGAAATAGAAAATATGAACAAACAAATCACAAGTTATGAAACTGAAACTGTGATTAAAAATCTTCCAACAAACAAAAGTCCAGGGCCAGATGGCTTCACAGGTGAATTCTATCAAACATTTAGAGAAGAGCTAACACCCATCCTTCTCAAACTCTTCCAAAAAATTGCAGAGGAAGGAACATTCCCAAACTCATTCTAGGAGGCCACCATCACCCTGATACCAAAACCAGACAAAGATACTACAAAAAAAGAAAATTACAAACGAATATCACTCATGAATATAGATGCAAAAATCCTCAACAAAATACTAGCAAACAGAATCCAACAACACATTAAAAGGATGATACACCATGATGAAGTGGGATTTATCCCAGGGATGCAAGGATTCTTCAATATAAGCAGATCAATCAATGTGATACACCATCTTAACAAATTGAAGAATAAACACCATATGATCATCTCAATAGATGCAGAAAAAGCTTTTGACAAAATGCAACACCCATTTATGATAAAAACTCTCCAGAAAGTGGGCATAGAGGGAACCTACCTCAACATAATAAAGGCCATATATGACAAACCCACAGCCAACATCATTCTCAATGGTGAAAAACTGAAACCATCTCCCCTAAGATCAGGAATGAGACAAGGATGTCCACCCTCACCAGTATTATTCAACATAGTTTTGGAAGTCCTAGCCACAGCAATCAGAAAAGAAAAAGGAATAAAAGGAATACAAATTCAGAAAAGAAGAAGTAAAACTGTCACTCTTTGCAGATAACATGATATTATACATAGAGAATCCTAAAAATGCTAACAGAAAACTACTAGAGCTAATCAATGAATGTGGTAAAGTTGCAGGATACAAAATTAATGCACAGAAATCTCTTGCATTCCTATACACTAATGATGAAAAATCTGAAAGAGAAATTAAGGAAACAGTCCCATTTATGACTGTAACAAAAAGAATAAAATACCTAGGAATAAACCTACCTAGGGAAACAAAAGACCTGTATGCAGAAAACTATAACACACTAATGAAAGAAATTAAAGATGATACCAACAGATGGAGAGATATACCATATTCTTGGATTGGAAGAATCAATATTGTGAAAGTGACTATACTACCCAAAGCAATCTACAGATTCATTGCAATCCCTATCAAATTACCAATGGCATTTTTTACAGAACTAGAACAAATTATTGTAAAATTTGTATGGAGACACAAAAGACCCCGAATAGCCAAAGCAGTCTAGAGGGAAAAAAATGGAGCTGGAGGAATCAGGCTCCCTGACTTCAGACTATACTACAAAGCTACAGCAATCAAGGCAATATGGTATTGGCACAAAAACAGAAACATGGATCAATGGAACAAGATACAAAGCCCAGAGATAAACCTACGCACCTATGGTCAACTAATCTATGACAAAGGAGGCAAAGGTATACAATGGAGAAAAGACAGTCTCTTCAATAAGTGGTGCTGGGAAAACAGGACAGCTACATGTAAAAGAATGAAATTAGAACACTCCCTAACACCATACACAAAAATAAACTCAAAATGGATTAGAGACCTAAATGTAAGACCAGACACTATAAAACTCTTAGAGGAAAACAGAGAAAGAACACTCTTTGACGTAAATCACAAAAAAGCAAAGACAAAAGCAAGATCTTTTTTTTTTTTTTTTTTTTTTTGCGGTAAGTGGGCCTCTCACTGTGTGGCCTCTCCTGTTGTGGAGCACAGACTCCGGACGCGCAGGCTCAACCGCCATGTTACAGCAGTGAGAGGCCCGCATACGGCAAAAAAAAAAAAAAAAAAAAAAGGGTTTCATCTTCAAGGAATTCGTGGAAAAGACTCTGACAAGTACAGGTTTCTGGTAACTGACTATACTGCTGAACCGAATGAATAAGCATTTTCAGAACTCTAATGGAAAACTGATGAATTCATAAAAGTGCTAACAAAAGATCAAGATGGAAAAAAAATTAATTACATGGGACTGAGTGAACTGATGAGGATGATTATAATTCTGGGGACTTTCCGTTTGAATTAAAAAAAAGAAAAATCCCACAAGGACTCAGAGGCAAAAAATATACAAATCAATTTTCACTGCAAAGTAAAGGAGCTGTTACAGTGGAGGATTCCTGGACTGAATGTCAATATTATGACATAGTATGAGTGTGTTTCATATTTGGTAATTGCAATCATTGTTGCTTTTGTTGTGGTCATCCATTTACAATGGTTGGTGTCAGTTTATTTATCTCTTGTAAAAATAAAATACAGTCTGTGTGTGTGAAAAAAAAAATGCAAAAAAACAAAATAGTCATTCAATAGAGATCGATTACCCCATGCAATGCATCTAAGTTTAGTTTAAATGCTATACATAGAACAACTTAAATTTTTCCTTTAATTGTCATAAAAACATCTCAGCTTTTTCCTCCCAACCTGATTAAGCTCTAGGACTTTGAGACCTAAATTTGTGGTCTGAACATTGTAAAATATATTTGAATGTAAAAATTGTATTAAAAAATAAAACTGGCTAGGACTATTGAGCCCTAGGTCAGAGGTCCATTACTCAGTTGGCTAGTCAGTTCCAGAAGAAACTAGACCTTTAACTTTGGCCAGCCCCTGGACACATCATGTAAAAAGGGAGTAGAGAAGAGCTGTGTATGCATTTGGGCAGGCCACTAATACTAGAAAAACCTGTTAGGTTCCCTCCTAACACAAGATGAGAAAAGTCCTTAGGATAAGCAAAATGCCATTGTTGGTAAGGACTGGTTTCAAAGTTCACATCCCTTTTTCCTTCAAATGAGAAAATCACCTACATTCAATTAGCACTTGAGCTCGTCTGCTATGGAAAATGTATTTTGTAAAGAGTCCCACATCTTATCATATTTATTTTCTCAGACAGAAATCATATTAATTAATTCTTGCACCTCTCCATAAAGGACAGGACAGACCTGTAGTTAATACTGAAGATTAGGAGATTACCTTTGCCATAATTAGTGTACATCAAGAGCACATTTTCATAACCAAAGAACCTTTCCACCTACTTGAGTATGTTTATTCAGTAGATTTAAAGTAAACTTTCAAATCACCAACTGCAGAGGAAACATTCCATTTCAAAATGTATTCAAATTGGGCTCTTGTATGGTGTTTTTACGAAATTATTAACATACTGTCTTCTTATGAAAAGCTCTCCGACATCCCTGAGAGCACTAACCAGGGCATAAAGGAAGCAAGGTGCTCAACAGTTAAGAATTCTACACTGATTCTCAGACAGAAACTTGAGAGCAAGGATCATCCTGAGCTTTAGCACATCTACTGATAGCATTTATTAGTGGGTTACACTTTCTCCTCCTTATTTATTTCCCATTGCTTATCCTGGCACAGCTCTCCAAGTGATTTTTTTAAGGTATTCAATTTTAAGAATGCAAGTTCAAGTACACTCCCTCCCTTACTGCAGGAGAAGGTAATTTCAAATAGTCAACAAATAGGTTTACCAACAGTCTTTTTGTAAGGGTTCCCTACTTTTCATCCACTATCATTCTAAGAAATATTCCCATGAAATAATCCCTTCAACAGTTCCCACATTAAGCCTTAAAATTACAATGCCATACCTTCAACCACACACAAGCCCTCCCACAAGTACCAGTTCCCACAAAGAGCTAAATTTAAGCCTGATAGGAGAGACAAAACTCCACTCCTCTTAGACTCTGGGACCTACACCTTGGACATGAATAGCTGACTTTGCCGTCAAAGCCCATCCTGCTTTTCTCCAAGTAGCCAGCTGTGACTTCATTTTGGGCTTTAGGCTATGATTTTTCTCTTTGCATGTAAATGTTTATTTGTGAAGTCTTGAACTTTGAGCTACCTGCAAATCTAGAAATGATTTGTGCAAATTGCCATGTTCATAATCATAAAGGCTCCAGCTTCCCGGATTATAAAAAATCTCTTGTTATTTAATTAATCTCAAACTCATAATGTCCTGTAACATTGCTATTGGAAAATTTCTGTTTTTCCAACATGTCTATTCTCTTACACATAACTAGAATGAGTAAAATTTCTGAATAAATCAGAGGCATCTGTACAGGCAAAGGATTAAAGAGTTTGACTGCTTGCCAAACTCTTTGGAACAAGATATATATAATATTGGAACAAGATCTGGGAGAAAATATTACTGAATAAAGGATTAAAAACTTGGACATTCAAGTAAATGCAGCTTAAATATATACCATTAGTTTCCTCAAAAAATAGACTTTAGACATGCTTATATTCCATGCATCTCTGTATTACAGCACTTTAAATAATCTAGGTAATGAATAAATATTTATTAAAATGAATACATCTTAAAAACCACAAGATATACCACCTGGTTGAAAAGGCAACTTTTTGGTGGCATTAGGCTCCCCCATAAATAAACCACACATAAGGCAATCACAGTCCTTGATACCAAAGACAAAAGCCCAAGTGTATTTGAAGATGTCTGAGGATAACTGGGGGAGGGGACTCAAAGGTGGAATATCTAAAAGAGTTCCCTGTGTTTTCACCTGGGAGCCTTTTGAACAGTCCCACCCAGCAAATGGCAGGCTGTTTTCACAACCACTACTACCCATGTGAACATCTCCCAGGCTCAGGGCACCAATGAGCCCATCTTACTCTCGTCCATTAGATTCACTTCCCCAAGAACTTGTAGTAGGGCCTGAGAAATTAGTTTCCATCTCTGCTGATCACTTGCAGGAAAGATCTAAATCAGGAGTTGTGAGATGGCCATTTCCTAGCATGCCAAAGCAGAGAAAAGCAGTCTACAAAAAAAGAGAATGAGGCAGGTAGTAGGGAGAGCCATGGAGATCAGAGTTGGGCATCCAGGACTGCCTATGCTCCCAGTTCCAGTCTCCTGTGAAGCCTGGCCATCAATGTGGTTCCTTGAGTTGACTCAATATCCAAGATGTCTGCAGAGTAAAATGGTGGGGTAGAATAAGAGAAAGGATGCAATGATAGTCTGGGCTTCCTTTGAGGGCTCTGGGAGCCACTGAAGGGCTCTAAACAGAGTGACCCATATTTGGGAATCATCTTTACAAGTACCACCCTGACTGAGAATGGGCTCAAATGGAGCAAGATTGTAGTGAGGAGGTTTCGTGGTAATTTAACAGCCTATGGTCCCAGGGAAGTATCTGTTACTAATGTTTAATGCTGCCTGCTGGCATAATTTAAACAGATGGTCTATTTCTCTTCAAAGGAGCATGTTTTATATAAGATCTCTAAACATTACACAAAACTCATTCTTTGTCACCCCAGCACAATGAATTATTAGATTGTTAGTCTAAACCTTCATGAGTATGTAATTAAATCATTAGCATTAGAGATTAAGTCACTAGAGAGTTTCCATTATTTAATAGCACTGTAGTTTGGAATCGTCCAGGGAGAATATCACTCTACTGCTTTTAGCACATGGTCTCTAACATTTTTTCCTCAATGCTGTCATTCCTTTCTTTCCTAAGCCTCTCAAAGTAAATTTCAACACATGAATTCATACAGTATTACTTGGTAGCAGATACTTTTGCTAATTTCACAGAATCTTTCTAAATCCCTTAAGATTGGGTGCTTTTCTAAACATAATTGATTTTTAAGTTGGCTAAAGAGAGGGAGAGCACAAGTTGGGTATTGAAACGGGGACCAACTTCGCATTCTACAACTACTCAAGATCTACAGCAGATGCAGTTCTTGGAACACATTTTAAAAACTGATTTTCATTCTAGAAAATAAACCACAAAAACAAATACTTTTTAAGATTATTGCACTGACATTTATCTTTTTTAAATTAAAAATGTTGAGAATTTAAGTCAATATTTTCTATAAGCTGTCTTTATAGATCTTTTTTTTTTTTTTTTAAGAGTTAAATGGTCAGGAACATTATACTGACTTGTATTTCTATCTGTATAATAAGCCCAAATTTTCCCTAACTATGCTTGATCCATTTTGTGGTCAAAATTTGGGGCATCAAAACTCAAGTTTAGGGCACCTGAATCCTGCTAGTAGAAAATTCAACTAAACCTTCTAAAAAAACCTGTGTTATTCTGGCAGAGACGTTATCAAACACTATCAGCCCAAAATCTTAATAAAACCACTAATTCAAAGACTCACCAGCTACTGAAGGGTGGCATATTAAAAAATGGGTCAAGTGTCATTTTTTCCAGTTCTAAGAATAGTGAAAACATTAATACAATAATAAAAAAGAAGAGCTAAACTTTATCAAGCACTTAATATGTACCCACAATGCACTATTCACAGTGCTTGGCATGCTTCCGATCATTTAATAATCAAAATAACCCTGTGAGTAGTACTATCATTATCAGAGGATACCGAGGCATAAATAAACTAAGTAATTTCCCCAAGGTCACGCAACCAAGAAGTGGTAGAATAGGATTCGAGCATCCACACTGAACTACTTTCCAAGACCCACATATTAACTTGGGTTAAAAAAAAATCACTGCATTCTTTAGTATAATGAAAGCAGAAAGAAAAAATATTCAGGGTAAATTGCAGACTCTTCCACGATGCTTCTACCATCACTTTCATTGAAAGAAGCCTAAGGGACTCCACTCTGCAGTACTTTCTATAGCCAATTTTAAATAACCAATTTTAAAAAGACAAATGTATAAACAAGTGGCAACCTCAAGACTTTATATATTAAAATTACATTTAGTAGAACAGTCCTATGGCACCCAGAGGTGAAGTGCATTTCCCAAGTAAGGATCTTCCCAAAGCCAGGAGGTCAATAGAAGGTCACAGTTCTTTTGGGGACATGACCGAGGCTCTTCAAGGAGTACCCATACACTTAACTCTATCATGCATACCAGTGACAATCACACAGCAAACAGCCAAAATGTCAAAGAAATCAACCAAGTATGATCAGCTATTTGGATTTTCCCCATTAGTATTATTGTTCCCTTTAGAATAACAAGTGTTCCTTTATCAATGGTCTATATTCACATGGAAACAGACACCAAAAAAATTTTTTTTTAATGCATGAAAATATCCTTCCACTAACTTAAGATTTTTCTATAGTTTGTGTAGTGGAGGTTGGGGGAAACTGCACTGACCAAATTTTAACTAACTAAGTTGAATTTAGCTCACCAAATTTTGTTTTATGGGACTATGGTTTAAGAATCACTGATCCAAAGCCCTTCTTATCCTTTGTGATTAATCTATTTATTCTAAATAACTGTCTGCCATGCTAACTAGTAGAAAATTTTGCCTTTTCCCTCATCTCTTCTAGACATTAAATTTATGTTTGGGCTTTTTAAATATAAGCAGGGAATTAGAACTAAATGTAGAACTAAGACCAAACATTCCTATTTTCTGGTTCAGGGAGATAAGGCTTTAGGCAAACAAGCAAAAAAAAAAAAAAAAAAAAAAAAAGCCATGATAATTAGCTAACCCAATTACCAAATATAGAACAGAATGCACAAGTACCCTCTGTCCATTCTGGATGACGTCAAGCACTTGAATGAACAACGGCAGAAAATTCGCCTGAAAAGCTGCTCATATACAGGAACTTTATCTACAGTATTTGAATTTCTGTGGGCATATTAGGAAAACAAATTCTCCTGGTAAAATGGTTCGCAAACATTGGGGCCCTAGAAATCATCTCATTCATAAAAATAAACATTTTAGCTTTATTTTGTTAGGTATTTTCCTAAAAATAATAACCCTTGTGATCAAAAACACACATTTGCAAATTGTTTGTTACTGAAAACAAGTGGGTTTAATGGTCCACAATCAATGTACACAAGAAGCAAAAGAGCATGAGTTGTTTTTTTTTATTTAACCTCAGGCAGATGCTGCCCATTACTTATTCAGGCATGCTTTGGCCTTGTGCCTAGCTTAAAAATATTTTCCAGCCTCCTTTGCACATATGGGATACCAAGTCATGTTACTAATTTCTGGCCAATGTGATGTAAGTGCAAGTTCATGAGTGGATTTCTATGAAAAGTATTCTAAAAGGGGACTAATTCAGTTAATGGGTGCCCTTTTGTTATTGATCCTTCCTGCTATCTGAATGTAGATTATGATGGCTGGTACTGCAACAATCATCTTGTAATTACAAGGCTTCCTTGAACAAGGAACCAAGAGCTTTCCCTTTTCCCTTCTCTCTCCCCCTTCTTCTCCCTTGTATCACACAGCATAATAATTACAAAAGTCCTAACAATGTGGGGAAGACAGAAGAAACCTGAAACCTGGAAGGGCACAGAGTTGCCATGACAGTCCTGCACTGCCTATCCTCAAGATTTTTACATGTAGAAAAATGAAATCTTGTTTAAGGCACTGTTATTTAGATTTCATGTTATATACCTGGCTTTAATCCCAAAACAATACCTGTGGGAGCTAGCATCCAAGAGAGCTCACCCTGCCAGAGAGTCAAGGTATCTGACTATACCCGATATCTTTGTAGAGTCTCCTCCCACATTGAATCAGGCAGCCTACAGCATATGGCAAAAGGGACCTGTGATTTCCAAAGCTAGGTCATAAAGGGCCTTGCAGCTTCCAAGCTGGTTTCACAGATCATTCCACTCTGGGGTTAATGTCACAACATCATAAGGAAATTCAAGCAGCCCTGTGGAGATGCCCACATGAAGAGAAACTGAGGTCTCCCACCAGCAACCACTTGAGAAGCACACGAGGAAGCCATCTTGAAAGAGGATCCTCCCTCCTCAGTCAAACCTTCAGATTACTGCAGTCTCATCCGATATCTGATTGTATTCTCATAAGACACCCCAAGCCAGAACCAGACATTCCTGAATTCCAGACTCAAAGAAACTATGAAAGGTAATAAGTGGTTATTCATTTGGGGGTAATCTGTTATTGGCGATGGATAATAAAATGTGTGTCTGTTGGCATTAATACTCCAAAACGCCCTGGTATTATAATGTAACACCCATGAAATTAACCTTGAACTGCTCAAAATTATTTCATTAGTTATACTCAGTATTCACAGGGGACTGGTTTCAGGACCCGTGGTGGACACCAAATCCATGGATGCTTAAGTCCCTTATATAAAATGGTGTAGCACAGTCAGCTCTCCATACCTGCAGGTTCCACATCTGCAGATTCAACCAACCCTGAATCAAACTCCATTGGTACAGAGGTCTGAGTGTATTCTGCATTATCATTTTATTAGACCTGCCAACATGATGCCCTGTAGCACATAAGCTCTATGAGATTAGGATCATGTCTGGTTTTGCTCATCATTGTATTTCCCCAATATATACAACAGAACTTGGTATGTTCAGTAAGCATTTGTTGAATAAATGAACAAATAAATGTATGACTGAAGAATGAAGGAATAGTGGCAGTCAGGTAATAAGGTTATTTCGTTGTGTGATTTTTATTTTCTTCTCTCTTTGTTGGCTAGTCCTGCCTGACCAGTGGCATGTTGTACAATACATGAAAGAGCCTGCCCAGTCCTTGATTGTTATCAGGCCCAGAAAAGAAAATTAACTTGAGATCACATCCTGAATTGGTTTCCATTCCATTTTGTTTTGAATTCCAAATAAAAAACAGAGCGACTGAGATGAAGGGTCAGTGATGTTAACAGACAGGTATAATCACAGAGGTAGCACCTTGTAGCAGAGAAGGTGACAAACACAAAGCTATGGGAAGATGAAGGGATGTGAAGGGTGGGGTTACATGGTCCCACTCTCCAGAGTCACAGCCCTAGTCACTCTCTGTGATCTCTGGGACCCAGAGCTATTTAATCCCCAATTTAAGAAGCACTTGAGTTGAATTCAACAAGTCTAAAACTACTAACTCCAAAAAGTATACCATAAAAGAAATAATTTTTTGAAGGAGAAAGAAAACAATTCCCAAGAAAGGAAATTCAAATCTTGATTTTATGCTAAATCATATTTTTTTATTCTTATTTTAGTCCTCCAATTACTATCTCTAGATCAGAACAAAGGAAAATACAGTCATCTCTCAGTGGATACCAAAATCTGCAGTTGCTCAAGTCCCATAGTTGGCCGACTCTCTGTATTCGTGGTTCTGTATCCACAGAAACAACCAACCAATCAACCAACTACATGTAGTACTGTAGTATTTATTGAAAAAAATCTGCATATAAGTCAGCTCATACAGTTCAAACCCATATTGTTCAAGGGTCAACTGTATTCACTTCCTAATACTCCCCTCTTCTGCTGTTAGGACAGGTTGCCCTTTTATTTATTTATTTTTAATTTATTTATTTAATTTATTTATTTTTGGCTGCATTGGGTCTTCGTTGCTGCGCGTGGGCTTTCTCTTGTTGCAGCAAGCGGGGGCTACTCTTCATTGCAATGCATGGGCTTCTCATTGCGGTGGCTTCTCTTGTTGAGGAGCACAGGCTCTAGGCGCACAGGCTCAGTAGTTGTGGCACATGAGCTTAGCTCCTCCGTGGCATGTGGGATCTTCCCAGACCAAGGCTTGAACCCATGTCCCCTGTACTGGCAGGCGGATTCTTAACCACTGCGCCACCAGGGAAGCCCAGGTTGCTCTTTTAAATATCAAACCCAAGCCAGTATAGTGGTAGCAACATTCCTGCCAGGGAACTCCTATAAAAGTTTCTGTCTAAATAGAGATTGACAAAATAATTTTTGTCAAATTTGATAAGGCAAAAATTCCTTTTTCACTTATTCTCGGCAAGGTACATCTATGTCAACAGTATATAGCCCTAGACTCTAAAGGAAAGTGATAAAATAAGAATTTTTTTATTGACATAGCACTTCATAATTTTCAAAGGCCTCCTCCTACATTATCTTACCTATTTCCCACAGCAACACTATGAGGCATAATGAGAAGCAAATATTGAGATTTCTTCCCTAAAGCCCAAAACCCATATGTCCAAATGCTCCTAGACCTCTCCATCCAGATATCCCAGTACCCCAGACCACTTCAAACTCAACAAGTATAAAACCAAACTCTCCATCTACCCCACTGTTTTAAGGGTATCTGAAGTGTTTTAAAATTCCAGTATGTTTGGTAGGACACATAGATACAGAAATGACTGTCATGTAGGAACAAGTTTTGTACACTCTCAGCTCCCTACAAACAGGAGGCACTGCAGTGCGGAGCAGGGGGCACAGAGGGAAGACCAGGGTCAGTCAAGGCAGAGGGGGGGTTGGGGTGGGGCGAGGGTGAAATGAGGGCAAGAGCCTTTCCTGTGGCTTCCACAGGAAGGACCAGGTGAGGCCAGGTGAATGAGCTGAGGATTCACTAGTTTAAATAATTTTAGCAGGCTGTGGGACTTAGGGGCTATCTCTAGTTAGCTGGTACCCGGGTGTTGGGTGATTAGGGCAGGTGAATAGTGACCTGGGTATAAGAGACTGATAAATGAGGCAGTTGGGGTGACAACTCTGGATTGCTTGGTTTGAATATATAAAAAGTATGCTCACAGGTGAGTTTTTAGCTCCAGGAATTAGCTAACCCCGGGAGGGTCAGTCCCCCAGGGTCAGTAAGATCCCAGATGTGAAGCATCAGAGTACAGAAAATAAAAAAAGAAACGGTTAATACACCTACCTACACATCGTTCCCCATCTGGTTTCAGTCTCATGAATGGGTGGCATCACCAACCTCCCACGGGCCCAAGCCAGACACCTTGTTACTACTGACTCTTCCACTCTCCTACACCACACATCTTCCCTTCTGTCTCCTGGATATCTCCCCTCAGACCCCACCCTGCTCAGTCCTTCATCTCTAACCTTGGCTATCGCACCACACCTTTGGAATGCTATCCTGGAAAAGCTAGCCAGTGTCATGTCCTAGCTCACCCACCCCCCTCCTCAGTACTGACAATAGTGACCTTTCAATGTGCAGCTCTAATCACTTAACTCCCATACTCAAATCCTTTGAAGACTTTTATCTTTATATGTGAAATTGTATCCTCAACTCCTTAATAAGAACCCCCCAAAATCCTTGAGTAAAACTAGCTCTGTTGTCCTGACACTCCCCTAAATGACCCAGAGAGTGAGGTCACCACAATTTGGGGAACACAGGACTAAGCAGAGAACCTAAATCAAGGTCTTTCTGGAGCAGCCTCCTAACCAGCCAGCCTCATTTCCCACACAGCCTGCCTCCTGCCCCAAGTTCACGCCCTTGACTCGACACTAACTCTGAAAATGTAAACCCTGAACACATCATGCCTCTCATAGTCTTTGACCTGATTTTGCTGGGCTCTCTTTTTTTTTGCACTACACAGGCCTCTCACTGTTGTGGCCTCTCCCGTTGCGGAGCACAGGCTCCGGACGCGCAGGCTCAGCGGCCATGGCTCACGGGCCTTAGCCGCTCCACGGCATGTGGGATCCTCCCGGACCGGGGCACGAACCCGTGTCCCCTGCATCGGCAGGCGGACTCTCAACCACTGTGCCACCAGGGAAGCCCTGGGCTGGCTCTTGATAAAAGAGTTCAGTGAAGCAATGGAGTGTGGACATTACAATACATAACTGTGGTGATTTAAGACATATCCACAAATTCTTTGTCACTCCTGTCAGTGAGAGATCAAGTCCAATTCCCCAACTCTTGGATATGGCTTCACCTTAGTGACTCATCTGACAATCAGAACGCAACACCAGAACAAACACCAATATAGACTCAAGACTTCTTGCAGCTGTGCAAAATTAACCACCACCTTCATTCTTGATTTCCAGCTCTCCCCAGAGAGTGAGACAATTTTATATAAATGCAGTATCATGCAGGGCAAACCCCATTTGCTTTTCCTATTCAGTAGGCTGAAGATACGAAAGCTTAGCTAATGCATGTATTCCTAACCTGAGAGTCAATAAGGAAAATGAATGTGCTCTCCTATCCAGCATAACAAGAAGCATTTGGGCTCCTAACAATTTAAATAACTCCCTGCACACACTTTAACAGTCTCAGGATGAAAGATGCTTGAAGGCTTCATTCAAAAGTACTCTAACAACGTTCCTGGGACAGCACTAACAGCCAAGGCACATTTCCTAAACTGCTTTCTCTCAAACTTGCAGAATCTTTTAGATAGATCAAAGGACACAATTAACAGGAAATTGCATTTTCTTTGCAGATCAACAAAGCAGCCAATTTAGGAGATCAGAGAGAAAAAAAGTTGTACACAGAGCTTTAGAAAAAATATAGAATCCAGAGGCTCCTGGTAAAACAGTGCCCACACAATTTTTGACACGGAAAAGGTTTTAACTGATGACTAGCAAACACTTAAATTAATCCCATGCCTGCCCTCTAAAATTTAACGAGAACTTCCAACGCCTTTAAAAAATAAAGAAAAAATTTAACATTTAAAACTCCTGAGATAAGAGAAAAAGAGATGATTGTCTGAAGAGTAAACATTAATTCTTTTATGCACTCAACAAGTAGTTTTAAGCATCTATGGAATATCTAATCCAGTACTAAGAATTTCTAAGCCTAAATCAGAGGTACAGTCTTAAATCCTGGGCACGTAACCTGTTCTCTTCTGTTTCCTTAGTATTGACTGTCCTCACTATATGTAGTAGAGGAATTTTGGCAGGGTTTTTGGAAGGAGCAATTTGTGTCTTCAATCTGCCAAGTTTACCCACAGGCAGTAAAAGAGGAATTTGTACATGTTTTCAAACAGAAAGCTTGAAAATTTGACTCTTGGATCAAATGAGAGAAAAAGCATAACAATCAGTGATATAGTCATATAAAAATCCCCCAGCCTTAGGAGTATAGCTCTACTATACTGGCTCAGGAGATCGTATCCAGAGGGTCACAGCTCAGGAATTTAAATTCTTCCTCAACCCCAGGGGGCAGGGGTGGTGCTGTTGGAGATTTCCTGATATCTAATCTCAACCCTCTTACATTCATCAAGTCAGATTAAAAACCAAGAAACAAACAAAAAGAGGCAGAGGAACCATCACCATAAGATGTTGATAGCCTCGAAAGGGAAAAGAAGTCACTAAAAGGCAGCTTAAGAGCAGGTGGGACCATTTATAGCCTAGGTACGGTTACAGGTCTCTGGTCTTGGTATCCTGCCCAGAAAAAGGAGGATCCTCCTTTGCAAAGGTCCCTCCTTCTCTGGCAAATGTCAGCTTCCGACAGGGAGAAAGGCCTGGTCACATTTAAATTTCCCTAAGTGCCAAATTATTTATGTAGTCATTCATTCTATCTTTCAACAAATAAATAGTGTCTACTGTGTACAAGATGTATTTCGAGGTGCTAAGGGTATAATAATGAACATGACATACAGAATTAAGCAAGCGTGATTGACAGTACACAACAAATTAGACAACAAACTATTTCATAATATTTGTCATAAGTGCTATGAAAAGAGCAGGATATAAAGAGAAAGCAAATGACAGAGGACCTGACAGAGCCTGGGCTTCCAGGGAAGGGAAGGCTTCTCTGTGGAGGTGGCTTTTCATCTGAGCTCAGACTGAGCATCAGCTAACAGGGAACAGGTAGGAGGGATCAGCGCATTACAGGGATGGACACGGGCGGGGCGCTGGGACGTGGCGGGAGGGGGAGCAGGACAGATCTTGTAGGATCTCCTAGGCCGCACTAAGGATCTCGGCTTTCATAATAAGAGCAACAGAAATCCACTGGAGGCTTTTAAGCAGGGAAGTGACATGATGAGGTTCATCTTTTCTAAAGATCAGGACAGTCTGGGAGGACAACAGTGAGGCTGAGAGGACAATCGGAGAAATACAGCTACATAAGGGGTGACTTAGACCAGGGCAGAGCTGAGCTATGTGGGCTCATAATTTGAGGTCTTCATCACTGATTTAAAGACATGTCTGCAACTGCCCGAAGAAAGTAAGGCAAAGAAGGCTCTCCTCCGGAGCCCTCAAATAATACCTTGATTAACAGAACAAACGCTACCACTCAGCAGGCCTTGTCCTCCTTACAGGGAGGTCAGGGACCCTCTGATGAGCACATACCCTTCAGGCAGGGCCAGCACATGTGGTGGGATGGCTGTATAGACCACAAGTAGCACAGTACACATCCTATGCAACAGTACAGAACAAACCTGCTATGGGGGGGTGGAGGGGGCAGGGGTCTCACCTCCTACCCTGTAACAAGTTCCAACTCATTTTCTCCATCTCAACTTTCTAGTGATTACATCACCCCCTTATCCCAGAGCTACCCAGCTGACCCATCTTTAATCCAGCTTTGATTTGGACTCAGATGATTGTAGTGGGAATGGAGGGAAAGAGAACAATTCCAAAGTCTATTAAGAAGTAGAATTAGAGGGCTTCCCTGGTGGCGCAGTGGTTGAGAGTCCACCTGCCGACGCAGGGGACACGAGTTCGTGCCCCGGTCCGGGAAGATTCCACATGCCGCGGAGCGGCTGGGCCCGTGAGCCATGGCCGCTGAGCCTGCACGTCCGGAGACTGTGCTCCGTAACAGGAGAGGCCACAGCAGTGACAGGCCCGCGTACCGCAAAAAAAAAAAAAAGTAGAATTAGGGACTTCCCTGGTGGTCCAGTGGGTAAGACTGGGCACTCCCCATGCAGGGGACCTGGGTTTGATCCCTGGTCGGGGAATTAGATCCCACACGCGTGCCGCAACCAAGAGTCCGCATGCCACAACTACGAAGTCCACACGCCACAACTAAGAGTCTGTGTGCCACAACTGAAGATCTCACGTGCCACAACTAAGATCTGGTGCAGCCTAAATAAATAAATAAATAATTTTTAAAAAAGAAGTAGAATTAATAAGACTCAGTGAGTGTGTGACATAGGGAGGCATGGAAGAGGGAAGAGTCACACTTTTACAACTTCCTGGGGTCTTCCTCAAACGGTTCCTTACTAGTCCCCCCCCAAAAAAACCTGTCACATGACTAATAAAAACTTGTATAGAGCCCTTTATAACTTATACTAATTTATTTTGGGTATATCATGTGACTACCACAACAGTCCTGTGAGACGTGACAGGCATAATCCTTGTTTCAAAAGTGAAGCTCACAGAAGACCACACAATTAGGTACAGCAGGAAAAAATACCCAAACCAAGAACTTCTAAATCCAAATACACACTCTTGCTACTAAAACACATTGCCTGTAAGTGATACAATAATCTAACAGTGCCACAGACAAGCACTCGGTGGGCTTCTGTTATCTTGGAGAGGCTGCCACAGGAGATAAGCTGGCAGGCCTTCAGTGGGGACTGCTCTGGCCAGGGGGCTGGAGGCTTCACAGTCTAATGTTACTTGGGAGCCTGGAATTAGCCTCAAGTCACCAAACTAGAACATTTCTTCTTTTTTTTCTTTAATTAATTAATTTAATTTAATTTAATTTTGGCTGCATTGGGTATTTGTTGCTGTGCGAGCTTTCTCTAGTTGTGGCGAGCAGGGGCTACTCTTTGTTGCAGTGCTTGGGCTTCTCATTGCAGTGGCTTCTCTTGTTGTGCAGCACGGGCTCTAGGCACGCAGGCTTCAGTAGTTGTGGCACGTGGGCTCAGTCGTTGTGGCTCGTGGGCTCTAGAGCGCAGGCCCAGTAGTTGTGGTGCACGGGCTTAGTTGCTCTGTGGCATGTGGGATCTTCCTGGACCAGGGCTAGAAACCGTGTCCCCTGCATTGGCAGGCAGATTCTTAACCACTGCGCCACCAGGGAAGTCCCTAGAACGTTTCTTTTAAACTAAAGAAACAGTAAAACACACCAAAGTCAGAACTTAAAAGAAAATGGGTAAATATGTTTTCAATATATACGACAGATATTCCATTTGCCTCACTCAATGAGTTATTACAAGTCAATAAGAAAAAGATAAACCAATACAAAAATGGTTATAGGACAGACAATATATAGAAGAGGAAATTACCAGTACACATGGAAAGATGCTCAACAATGCTAATGATTCCAGAAATGCAGATTAAAACAAAAATATTCTACTGTTGGCTGGTATCATCCAGTGTTGGCTAGAGTGTGGGTAAGCAGGCACTCCCATAGACTGAGGAAATTTAGCCACATCTAAAAATTTTCCTATTCTTTAAACCTGCAACTTCAAAGCTTGGAGTTTACATACTGCACAAGGGTACAAAGGCAAATGTAAGTGAATGTTTGTCATAGCATTATTAGTAAGAACAAAAAACTTAAACGACCATCAATAGAAAACTAGTTTCTTAAAATATGGTACAGCCGTCATTTATTGAAAACAATACAGTTGTTAAAAAGAATGAGGTGGATGTGTATTTAACGACATGAGTGTGTGTGTGGGTGTGTGTGTGTGGGTGTGTCTAGAGAAGGAAGTAAAACAAAACCAATTAAACAGAATGTATAAGGTCATACATTTTTATTGTTAAGATAATGTATGTTCGCATGTGCACAGGTAAAGTTGGGAAAGATACACAAAATTGTCAATTGCGAATACCTACAAAGGTTGGAATAGCTCGTGAGGAACAGAGAAGTATAGCTCAAAAAAGGACTTTTACATTTTATTTCCTATACTTCTGTATCATTAAAATTTCCAGTGATAAGCATATATTAATAATTTTTAAACTAATAAGAATATCTTAATATGAAAAAAAATCTCTGGAGTTTAATGTTCTTCAGCAAGTGAACTAAAATATTGAGCAAGGTACTCTCTTCTTATTCCCTTTACTTCTGGATCACTTTGTTTCAGTATGAAATTACTTACCAGTCAATCTCACATGAAACAAGAAATAGCTGTTTTCTTCTTCCACTTTTATTGTTAGGCAGATTAGATGTTCCAATTATCTTCTCCGAAGAGCCGCTCTTTCTAAATCAGTCCTCGGAAATGATCAATTCTTAGCTAAGATAAACTAAAAGGAAACCTGAGTATCTACCTCTTGGCCTCCATTTTTCAAGTCTCAACTTCCTAGGCTTTCCTCCCTCCAGGAATCTCTAAAAATATGTAAGTTATGCCTCAGAGCCTTTAGACCCATGCAGTTAACCATGCAGAACAAGCTGGTTAATTTGACTTTCTCGGCGAACATAATGATCAAATCATCCTAAATGAGCAGGAAGACAGAGCAAAGTCCAAGTGGGATGTTAGCGTTTATTTGACTTTACATCTAACCCTAGGTCTCACTTTTCCAAGCATTCCAGGAGTATTTAGGCCACGAGAGCCAGTTAGCTTTAATCACTCATGCTGCTCTATCCCTCAAACGGCTAGAACGTTTAAAAAGCACCACATTAAACTTCTTACACGTGATCATTTTATAACTTGCTAATAATCTACATTTGCACAGCATCATTTATCTAATGCACACAAAGAAGCCAGCATGGCCTAGATGGCTAGACTCAGACTATTACCCACCAGAGCTCTGCAGAGTCAGTAGGACAAATCCACACTCAGTTCTGGGAGGCCAGAATTTCCCTTCAGGTTAGCAAAGGGAGAGGGTTCTGTTTTGTTTTTTGTTTGGGACTCTGTTGAACACATTCACATTTTCTGAGCCCACTCTGAACACAGTACAACATTTTCAAGATCATTCATTCACCAAACATTTAGGGCTAGATACCATCTGCGTTTCAGAGTGCTTATTACACGCAGGAAGATCTTTAAGTGCTTGATCTCACTTACTTCTCCTCACTGCTGCTTTCAGACCACGCTCCCTCTCACGCCTAAAACTGAAGCACATACCTCTGCTTATGACACCCGCTCCCTCGCCTTGCTGCGGACACAGGCACCCCCCCCCATTCACTGACAGTTTCTGCACCCAGCTCCACTTCTACTCCTGTCCTCATTCCTGTTGACACTGACTTAGAGCTGGAAGACACACCCAAGGCTCTGACATTTTTGTTCCTGGATCTTCTCACTTCCAAAAATCTTGTCATCAAACCACCTTGGCCCCACCACTTCAGTGGTGTCACCCTAGACCTCTAATTATACAATTACCACTAATTGTTTCATTCCTAAAATCTCCACTTCAAACTTTCCACTAGACTATCACCACCAGTTCTGTTTTGTTTTGTTTTCTCCCTTCCTCTGTTATCCCAATTACTTGACCCCATCATTAGTTTTTGGCTTTTGCTTTTAAACTGTCCATACGCCTTCCTCATAGTCCTCTTCACCCAGCGTTGGTTGGACAGCCTTGCACGCACACAAAATTCCTTCCCCCTACTCTCCCTCACCCACGTCAGCACCTGTCTCCACTTCTTCCGTGCCTGCACTCGGTTGGCAAGAACAAAACATAGGAACAAGTCTCATTTTTAAAGTTACACTGTCGGTTTTCAAACGAGCCCTCATTTCCCTTCTCAGTTCATTCCCTCACACTCCAAAATGACTTCTGTATAACATTTTACCAATATGAGAAATAGGTAGAGAAATTACCCATTCCACCTGCCATCTTTATCTACTGTCCACGTGCACTGTTTCCTCTCTCTCCTGCATCATCAATTTGTTTTCTCTCTACTAGATGATACGTAATAGTTTTCAAATGTGCCATAGAAAGTCCCTTAAATATTCCACACCTTGATGCCACACTCCTCTCTGGTGACCACCCCATGTCTCTATATATCTTTAGTGAAAAAACTCCTCAAAAACCGTTATCTGTCTCTCTCCACTTCTTTCCCTCCCATTTTCTCTTTAATCCATTCCAACCAGCCCTTTCTCTCTACCTCTCCACTGAAACCATGCTAATTAAGCATGCCCATGACCTCCATGATATGAAATCCAATGGCCATTTCTTAGTATTCATTGTACTCAACTCCACAGTGGCATTTGACCCAGATGACCACACCTTCTCCTTGAAAGGCTGCCCCACAATGGTTCCTGCAACACCATATTCCCCTAATGTTTCTCATATCATACTGGCCAGTCCTCCTTGGTTTCTTTTGCTTGGTTCCTTCTTTCCTTGAGCTCCAAATCTGGAGAAATCCATCTTCTTTCACTCATTCCTTACAGAGCTAAGCAAGTTACTGTGACTTTAAATATGCTGACAATTTCAAAAATGTATATCTACAAAGCTACACTCTCTCACCTATCAACATCTCCACCTAGAGGTCTAATAAACATCTCAATCCTAACATGTCCAGAGAAAAATTCTGGACACCCACCACGACCTGCTCTTCAGTCAAACCTTTCCATCTCAGAAAAAGGCATCGCCATCACCCTATTTATTCTGGATGGTTCTCTGGCACATCCCATATCCAGCCAATCAGGAAGTCCCATCCAGTAAACCCTTCAAGCATATTTTGAGACTGATCACTTCTTGTAACATGCCCAGTTATCACTCCAGTTTAGACATCATCATCTCATACAATAACTGTAATTAGTCTCCCAGTTTCTCTCAACTCATCAAGTCCATCTTCTGTGGTGCAGTCCAAGAGGTCCCTCTAAAGAGAATTCTGTCACTTCCCCCTTAACGTCCTCCAATGGCTTCCAGTTACCCTTAGGAAAAAATCTAAATACCACGGTTGGATACACACAAAAAAAATTCAAAATGGATTAAAGACCTAAATGTAAGGCCAGACACTATAAAATTCTTAGAGGAAAACACAGGCAGAACACTCTTTGACATAAATCACAGCAGATCTTTTTTGACCCACCTACTAGAGTAATGGAAATAAAAACCAAAAATAAACAAATGGGACCTAATGAAACTTAAAAGCTTTTGCACAGCAAAGGAAACTACAAACAAGATGAAAAGACAACCCTCAGAATAGGAGAAAATATTTGCAAACGAAGCCACTGACAAAGGATCAAAAATATACAAGCAGCTCATGCAACTCAATATCAAAACAAGAAACCAATCCAAAGATGGGCAGAAGACCTAAATAGACATTTCTTCAAAGAAGACATACAGAATGCCAACAAACACATGAAAAGATGCTCAACATCACTAATAATTAGAGAAATGGAAATCAAAACCACAATGAGGTGTGACCGCACACCAGTCAGAATGGCCATCAGCAAAAAATCTACAAACAATAAATGCTGGAGAGGGTGTGGAGAAAAGGGAACCCTCCTGCACTGTTGGTGGGAATGCAAATTGATACAGCCAGTATGGAGAACAGTATGGAGGGTCCTTAAAAAACTAAAAATAGAACTACCATATGACCCAGCAATCCCACTACTGGGCATATACCCTGAGAAAACCACAACTCAAAAAGATACATGTACCACAGGGTTCATTGCAGCTCTATTTACAATTGCCAGGACATGGAAACAACCTAAGTGTCCATCGACAGATGACTGGATAAAGAAGATGTGGCACATATATACAATGGAATATTACTCAGCCATAAAAAGGAATGAAATTGAGTTATTTGTAATGGGTGGATGGACCTAGAGTCTGTCACACAGAGTGAAGTCAGAAAGAGAAAAACAATTACTGTATGCTAACGCACGTATATGGAATCTAAAAAAAAAAAACGGTACTGATGAACCTAGTGGCAGGGCAGGAATAAAGACGAAGACATAGAGAATGGACTTGAGGACATGGGGGTGGTGGGGGAAGGGAGGGAAGCTGGGGCGAAGTGAGAGAGTAGCACTGACATATATACACTACCAAACGCAAAATAGATAGCTAGTGGGAAGCAGCGGCATGGCACAGGGAGATCAGCTCGGGGCTCTGTGACCACCTAGAGGGGTGGAATAGGAAGGGTGAGAGGGAGGCTCAAGAGGAAGGGAAGATGGGGATATATTTATATGTATAGCTGATTCACTTTGTTGTACAACAGAAACTAACAAAACATTGTAAAGCAATTATATGCCAATAAAGATACTTCTAAAAAGTAAAAAAAAAAAAAAATACATACATACATACATACCATGATCGGACCTGTGGCTACTTCTCTGACTCCATGTCCTAATATTCTTTTAGCTCTTATACAGTCACTTTCTCACATTATTCAGGATTCTGCTCAAATGTCACCTCTTATAAAGGTCTTCTCGGAACCTTCTATCTAAAATATTCCCGTTTCGTAGCTATTTCTCTCTGGTACTTGGATCCCTCTTGTACTTTCAGAATCTTTGCAGATAAAAGAAACTGCCTGAATCCAGATCTATCCATACATCCACAAAAGAAGAGCAAATAATATTGATACCATCTATAACCCATTCCCAGAGCATAGCTAGGAGTCAGAGTACACTACAGAGTTTGATTTACATAAAAGCAATCAAATACATGGCATAACCAAACATAGCAAGTCCCAGAATCAGATAGCTATTGCATGAAAAAGAGAAGAGGATAGTAGTAGGGACCTGGAGATGGTGGAAAACAGACAAAAATCTCTCTCAGAAAGAAAAGGAACCATCTGAAAGGCTAGTAAACCCTAAGAAAACAGAAAGGGAAGAAGAAAATTTTTGAGTAAGATTACTAAATAAATTTTAAAATGCAGATTCCTTGGTAGAAAACACCAACAAAACAGACCAAAAACCAACCAAAAACCAATAACAAACCTACTCAAGAAAAAAAAAAAAGAAAGCAAAATAAAAAACTTCAAATAAAAACAAAATAAAAAACTTCAAAAGGGAAAAAATATTGATACAGAGATTATGTTTAAAATACCAAAAAACAATCTTTCACCAACTCTAAGCAAATAAATCTGAAAACCTAGATAAAAGGGATACTTTCCTTAAAACAATGCAGTTTCTGCATTTCCAACACAAACTTAAACATCAATTTTCATAGAAGAAATAGAGAAAATTATTCCCTCATATAAACTACTGCCATAAAGCACCACAGACCCATGTAGTTTTATGGGGGAAATTCTACCAAACCTTCAAGGAATTGATAATCCCTATGGTAATAAAACTGCTCCAGAGAAAACAAAAAGAAGCATAAATTGCCAAATTCATTTTATGAAGCAGATATAATACTGATACCTAAACTTAACTTTTAAAAAGACTGCCAAAAAAAACCCTACAAATCTCACTTATGAATACTGATGTAAAACCATATATAAAAAGTGAGTAACAAAAAATACAAATATTGCATTAACAAGTGCAATTTTTTTCCAGGAATGCAAGAATGATTCACTTTTAGACATTACACATTCATTAATGTAATTTACCATCTTAATAGATTTAAGGAGAAAAACCATATGATTTTCTCTAGAAATACTAAAAGGGCCTCTGAGAGAATTCAATACCATTCCTGATGTCAAAAAAGAAAAAAAAAAAACACTCAAAAATTAATGGAAGTGTATCCTTCAGTCCTAAAGCCAGCATCTTATTTAATGGGGAAACACTAGAGTCACTTGACTAACATCTGAAATAAGTCAAGGATGCTCGTTATCTTTATATAATATTGTATTAGAAGAGGCATTACCCAATGTAATCAGACAAGAAAAAAGCAACTAAAGACATGAAAATTAGATATAATTGCATTTCCTTTCTATTTGTAGATTATGCAACAGTATACCTATAAAACCCAAGATAATTAAAGATAAAATTTTAAATAATTTAGTAAAGCAGAGAGTTATAAACTTAACATACATATAGTCACATAATTATGCAGTAACCAGTTAGAAGATATAATGGGAAAGAAAACACCATAAGCAGAAACAAAAAACCTTTTTTTTTTTTGGTGTTTCTGCAGGTAAACAAGTTGATTCTTAGTACAAAGAAAAATAAACAAGCAGAAGCTCAGAAAAGGGATTTCTGCTTCTGACCAAGACAGAGTAACCCACCATAAAAAAAAAACAAAAAACTGAACAAAATATATGAAAAAATAACTTTCAAAACTTCAGTATAGGGGAGAATTTACAAGGGTATTTTTCCTCTACCCTTGTAAATTCTCAACTGGGAACTCAATAAAAGGCAGATTAGCAAGAGAGAAACATACAAATTTATTCAATATAAGTTTTACATGACACAGGAGGCTTCATAAGGAAATGAAGACCCAAAGAAATTAAATCGGTTAAAACTGATTGTTTTTAATGCTAGGTTTCGTGAAGAGTGGAAAGTTATGCAGCAATATGATAGGACAAAGAGTAAGAAGTAAGTTCATTTAATGGGGGGAAACCTAGCAAAGCCTGTTTGTTCATATTCCTCTCTGTACCCCTTTGTCTTCAGAGATAAAGAAACTCTTTTCCTCTGGTTATATGGGCACCTCTTACATAAAAACTTCATAACTTGTTTCAGGGGAAGGTCAGAAAGTCCTTCTTACAAAACACTCCCAAACTCATTTTAAAAGACTAGCATTACCCTGATATTAAAACTAGATAAGGACACTATAAGCAAAGAAAACTATAGACCAATATCCCTGATAAATATAGATGCAAAAACTCTCAACAAAATATTAGGAAACCGAATTCAACAGCACATTAAAAGGATCACACACCACAATCTAGAGGGATTTATCCCTGGGATGCAGCTAGTTCAACATACACAAATAAATGTGATACACCACATTAATACAATGAAAGATAAAAAAATCATATGGTCACTTCAATAGATGGAGAAAAAGCAATTGACAAAATACAAGATCCGTTCATGATAAAAAAAAATCCTCAACAAATTGGGTATACAAGGAACAAACCTCAACACAATAAAATCCATATATGATAAACCCACAGCCAACATCATAACTCAATGGCAAAATGCTGAAAGCTTTTCTTCTAAGACCAGGAATAAGACGAGGGTGCCCACTCTCACTACTCCTATTTAAAACAGTATTGTTAAGTCCTAGACAGAGCAATCAGACAAGAAATAAAAGGCATCCAAATCAGAAAGGAAAAAGTAAAACTATCTGTTTGCAGATGATATGATCTTACACATAAAAAATCCTAGGGACTTCCCTGGTGGCGCAGTGGTTAAGAATCCGCCTGCCAATGCAGGGGACATGGGTTCGAGCCCTGGTCCGGGAAGATCCCATATGCTGCAGAGCAACCAAGCCCATGTGCCACAACTACTGAGCTCGCGTGCCACAACTACTGAAGCCCATGCACCTAGAGCCCATGCTCCACAACAAGAGAAGCCACCACAATGAAAAGTCTGTGCACCACCATGAAGAGTAGCCACCACTCACCATAACTAGAGAAAGCCCACACACAGCAACAAAGACCCAACGCAGACAAAAATAAATTAATTAAAAAAAAATTTTTAAGAAATATATATTTTTTTAATCCTAAAGATGCCACCAAAAAGTGGCTAGAACTAATCAAAGAATTTAGTAAAGTTGCAGGATAAAAATTCAACATAGAGAAATTAGCTGTGTTTCTAGGGACTTCCCTGGCAGCCCAGTGGTTAAGATTCCCCCTTCCAGTGCAGGAGGCGCTGGCTTGATCCCTAGTCGGGGAGCTAAGATCCCACATGCCTCGTGGCCCAAAAAACCAAAACATAAAACAGAAGCAATACTGTAATAAATTCAATGAAGACTTTAAAAATGGTCCACATCCAAAAAAAGATCTTTAAGAAAAGAAGAAGAAATTAGTCGTGTTTCTATACACCAACAACAAAAAAAAATTGGAAAAGAAATTAAAACAAAAAAAAACCCCAATTCCATTTGCAATAGCATCAAAAACAATAAAAATATTCAGGAATAATTTAATCAAGGAAGTGAAAAATCTGTACACTGAAAACTACATTACATTGATGAAAAATACACAAACAAATGGAAAGATATCCCATATTCATGGATAGAATTAGTATTATTAAAATACCCATACTTCCCAAAAAAGTCTACAGATTCAATTCAATCTCTAACAAAAGTCCAATGACTTTTTCTCACAGACATAAGAAAAACAATCCTAAAATGTGTATAGAACCACAAAGGATCCAAAGTAGCCAAAGCAATCTTGAGAAACCACAAAAAAGCTAGAGGCATCACATTTCATGATTTCAAAATATATTACAAAGCTATTGTAACCAAAACAGTATGGTACTGGCATAAAACTAGACATATAAACCAATGGAATAATTGAGAGCCCAGAAATAAACCCTCACATATATGATCAACTAATATCTGACCAGGGAGCAAAGAATACTAAACAGGGAAAGTACCCTCTTCAATAAATGGTACTGGGAAAACTGGATAACCATATGCAGAAGAAAGAAATTGGACCCCTATCTTATACCCCCTCACAAAAATTAACTCAAAATGGATTAAAAACTTAAACATAATAACTGAAAATGTAAAACTCCTAGGATAAAACAAAGGGGAAAAGCAATGATTTTTTTTAATTTAACACCAAAGAATAAGCAACAAAAGCAAGTATTAGTAAGTGGAACTATACCAGACTAGAAAATACAGCCAAAGGAAAAAAATATATATATCAATGAAAAGGTAACCCATGGAAGGGGATAAAATATTTTCAGATCATATACCTGATACAGGGTTAATCTCCAAAATATATAAAGAACTCATTTAACATAATAGCCACCAAAAAACTCTGATTAAAAAATGGGCAAAGCGGGCTTCCCTGGTGGCGCAATGGTTGAGAGTCTGCCTGCCGATGCAGGGGACACAGGTTCGTGCCCCGGTCCGGGAAGATCCCACATGCCGCAGAGCAGCTGGGCCTGTGAGCCATGGCTGCTGAGCCTGCGCGTCCGGAGCCTGTGGTCCACGATGGGAGAGGCCACAGCAGTGAGAGGCCCACGTACCGCAAAAAAAAAAAAAAAAAAAAAAGGGGGCAAAGGAATACATACAAATGACCAACAGGTACATGAAATCATCAGGGAAATGCAAATCAAAATCACAGTGAGATATTGCCTCACACCTATTTAAAATGCTATCATCAAAAAGTCAAGAGACAGCAAGTATTGGCTAGAATGTAGGGGGAAAAAGGATCCTATGTACTATTGGTGGGAATGGAAATTGGTGCAGCCACCAGGGAAAACAGTATTAAGTTTCTATAAGAAATTAAAAATAGGGCTTCCCTGGTGGCACAGTGGTTAAGAACCACCTGCCAAAGCAGGGGACACGGGTTCGAGCCCTGGTCCGGGAAGATCCCACATGCTGCGGAGCAACTAAGCCCGTGCACCACAACTACTGAGCCTGCGCTCTAGAGCCCATGAGCCACAGCTATTGAGCCAGCATGCCACAACTACTGAAGCCCACGAGCCTAGAGCCCGTGCTCTGCAACAAGAGAAGCCACCGCAACGAAGAGTAGCCCCTGCTGGCTGCAACTAGAGAAAGCATGCACGCAGCAACGAAGACCCAATGCAGAAAAAAAATAATAATAAATAATAAAATAAAAAAGAAATTAAAAACAGAACTACCATATGATCCATCGATCCCACCTCTGGGTATATACCCAAAGGAAATGAAAATAGGATCTCGAAGTATGTGCACTCCCATGTTCACTTCAGCATTATTCACAATAGCCAAGACATGGAAACGACCTAAGTGTGCATCAGTGGAAGAATGGATAAAGAAGATGTGGCATATATATCCAATGGAACATTATTCAGACATGAAAAAGAAGGAAATTCTGCCATTTGCAACAACATGGATGAACCTTGAAGGCGTTATGCTAAGGGAAGTAAATCAACCAGGAAAAACGAATACAGTATGATATCATTTATATGTGGAATCTATAAAAGCTGAACTCCAGGTCCTCAAGGCAAAGATGGGCGTAGATATCAGTGGCCAGGACAGCGATCAACCACTCTGGACAAAGGCCACCACCAGTAGCATGGGGGCAAGGAGGCCCCAAAGTGCAGAATAAAAGATGCTCAAGTCAGAAAAAAAAAAAAAAGCTGAACTCATAGAAACAGAGTGGAGTGGTTGTTACAAGGGGATTGCTAGACAGAGGGATGCCAAGAGGAATCCAAATACACAGGCCTTGCTAAATTTCCCCCAGTTTGCTACCCTTAGCTCATACCCTTTCTTCCTATCACATTTTTCCACTCTTCATCAAACCTACTATAAAAACGCTCTGGCTAAACCAGTACTTCAGGTCTTCATTTCCTTATGAAGGCTCCTGTGTCATATAAAACTTTTATTAATTTGTATGCTATTTTTGGCAGTCCAATTTACAGGGCCCTCTGCCAGAGAACCTAGGAGGGTTGTAGGAAATATAATTTTTCCTCACCTATATTATTTCAAAAATATTTATTGAATTATAAAATCTGAAACTATACTTTTGATAAAAAGCTAAGATATTCCCCATCATTTCCCACTTTTTACTCCTTAAGCTTTATTACTAGAGTATTAAATGTCATTTAGTAAAGAATATTTCTTAAAAAATAAAACTTGCTTTTAAAGAAGTATGTTTCCATAGTTAATCTCTATTCATCTTTGATGCAACAACTTAAGTCTGTTTTTATCTAATGGTTAAATAATCCTACTGAGAAGTATGCCTTTCATACTTGGAAAGAAGTAGTCACACATTTAGCTGCATTCTTTTTCCCTTGGCTGCCTGCCAAAAACAATCACAGTTTGATATTACAGCTTCTCCTTCAGAAGTAATTAAGAAGTTAATCTTACTTAGAAAACATAATTACCCAGCAGCCCATAGAACTAACATATCTACTTGTCAAAGCAGTAGTACCACACTCACAAAGACAAACCCAAATTGTCTCCCTAGCTATCCCATCACCACTGTTTGGAGCTGGATAGAGCCCATTACAATGCATCAGTCACTGGAAACCAAACCTCCTCAGCTTCTTTGAAGCATGAAGAAGCAATGGAGCTGAAGATGGTGAAGGACATTAGGCACAGGTCAGTTAAGTTCCTAGTCATCAGGATAAGAGGTATGTCTCAACAACCAAGGAGACTTCCCTAACTCAAAATTGCAAAATACTCCTTTATTGTTCCTGACCACCTGACAGCAGTGAGATGTTCACTCACCCTTAATCTTCTTCCAACATCAGTCGATCATGAGAGAACGAGGCCTTCTGCTTCATTTGACATTGGTATATCAAGTGCCAACTATGTGATTTCTCTTATTTAACATGGAAAGCATTTCTATCTCTAAATTCATTACCTATACCCATGAAAGGGGAAGCCAGATGTCTTCTAGAATGGAAGGATCTTTTGAAACGGCATCCACACCTGAATTATAAAGGCACTGCCCCCTCTGTGTGGCAGTCTTCAGTGCCTAACAGGCTGAACACAATTAAACACTTTTCCCAATAGTGCAGACCCCATGGCCACCTGTGCACATCATCTTTAGAACTGTATTCTTTGCACAAGTCAACAGCCACTTTTACCAGCCTCTTCTCTCTCTAAGCTAGCTCTCAGAGCAAATTCTGAAATTCTTAAGAATGCTACAGAAGTTGAAGGCATGTGAAATTGAGATTGCAGCAGCAGACCAACTCCAAGTCTATTTCCAGCCAGCTACAGTAGGTCATACACAATAAGGATGTTTCAACAGTTAATAGCCCTTAAAAACCTGCTATGTGCACAGCACTATACTAAAAAGCATAGGGATTTACAAGGAAAACAGCATCCCTTAGAAACATATACTCCTCCTAATATCTTAATATTAGAAGTGATCTAACTACAACTACACCTGAACTTTCGTTAAATTATTTCAACTACTGCAGGAATGGGAAGGTGGGGAAGGGGACATAAAATAATTCTTCTACCCATTTACCCATATCAGTCTCATGAGTTTTGCTTCATCTTTTGTGCATTTGGATTTTACATTATTAAAAGAAAATCAACATGCTCCTTTTAAAACGAAATCCCTTTAAAAAAAAATGGTTCTGAAGAACCTAGGGGCAGGACAGGAATAAAGACACAGACATAGAGAATGGACTTGAGGACACAGGGAGGGGTAAGGGTAAGCTGGGACGACGTGAGAGAGTGGCATGGACATATATACGCTACCAAATGTAAAATACATAGCTAATAGGAAGCAGCCACATAGCACAGGGAGATCAGCTCGGTGCTTTGTGACCACCTAGAGGAGTGGGATAGGGAGGGTAGGAGGGAGATGCAAGACGGAGGGGATATGGGGATATATGTATATATATATAGCTGATCCACTTTGTTATACAGCAGAAACTAACACACCATTGTAAAGAAATTATACTCCAATAAAGATGTTTTTAAAAAAAAAGAAAGAAAAAAAGAAATTCCTTGTTGGAAAATGAATTGACAATTTTCCTTTTCCTATGTACCCTAGGATGAGCGGCTCCCCTAGAGTGACTTCATAGGTAACTGAATTTCATATGAAATTTACCAAATAACAAAGGTCTGCTGTGCTCTGCAGAACATTCCATATAGCCCAATCCCCACCTGCCTGAGGCTTTCAAACATAATGTCACATGGAAAACTGGCATATTGAGGAACAGGGGAGTACTGTCCCCTTGACAGGTCAGCAGAATCAATACAGAAAGCCCAAAAACTGACCCAAGATGGAGCTATCATCTCCATATCCTGGCTGGGGGCCCATCACCCACATAGTTCAATAAAAGGCCTTGAAGGTGCAACTTTGTACAAGCTTATCATGGGGACATTCATAATTATATAGAGGAACTACCATGATCTAAAAGCAATATATATTTTTTTTACCATAAGCCTGAGACTAGAAAATAAGAGACCAGAGAGAGCAGAGAATGCATTACAACCAAATATCCGCAGTCCCAGTGAGAACTCTGAATTGTTCAGTGATTGATCTTTGCCTCCTGTGTCTATGTATTTGCTTTTTCAATAATTAAAAGGATTATTAAATTAAAATTCCCAATATTAAAACAGTAAACAATTATTAAGGACCAACTCCCACTGTTGTAGATTCTATGGGGTCAAGTGAAATGAGACTCTATCCTTTTTCTGCTAGTTTCTTAGGAGTAATATATCTGAGCAGTTTCCTTTTTTTTCCCCATTTTATTTTTTGAATTTTATTTATTCTTTTGTACAGCAGGTTATTAGTTATCTATTTTACACAAATTAGTGTATATGTGTCAATCCCAATCTCCCATTTCCTCCCACAACCACCACCTCACCCACTTTGCCCCCTTGGTATTCGTACATTTCTTCTCTACATCTGTGTCTCAATTTCTGCCCTGCAAACCAGTTCATCTCTACCATTTTTCTAGGTTCAACATATATGCATTAATACACAATATTTGTTTTTCTCTTTCTGACTTACTTCACTCTGTATGACAGTCTCTAGGTCCATCCACGTCTCTACAAATGACCCAATTCCATTCCTTTTTATGTGTGAGTAATATACCATTGTATATATATATACCACATCTTCTTTAACCATTCGTCGATGAACACTTAGGTTGCTTCCATGACCTGGCTATTATAAATAGTGCTGCAATGAACATTGGGGTGCATGTGTCTTTTTGAATTATGGTTATCTCTGGGTATATGCCCAGTAGTGGGATTGCTGGATCATATGGTAATTCTATTTTTAGTTTTTTAAGGACCCTCCATACTGTTCTCCATAGTGGTATCAATTTACATTCCCACCAACAGTGCAAGAGGGTTCCCTTTTCTCCACACCCTCTCCAGCATTTGTTGTTTGTAGATTTTCTGATGATGCCCATTCTAACTGGTGTGAGGTGATACCTCATTGTAGTTTTGATTTGCATTTCTCTAATTATTAGTGATGTTGAGCAGCTTTTCATGTGCTTCTTGGCCATCTGTATGTCTTCTTTGGAGAAATGTCTATTTAGGTCTTCTGCCCATTTCTGGATGGGGTTGTTTTTTTTAATATTGAGCTGCATGAGCTGTTTATACATTTTGGAGACTAATCCTTTGTCAGTTGCTTCGTTTGCAAATATTTTCTCCCATTCTGAGGGTTGCCTTTTCGTCTTGTTTGTAGTTTCCTTTGCTGTGCAAAAGCTTTTAAGTCTCATTAGGTCCCATTTGTTTATTTTTGTTTTTACTTCCATTACTCTAGGAGGTGGATCAAAAAAGATCTTGCCGTGATTTAAGTCAAAGAGTGTTCTTCCTATGTTTTCCTCTAAGAGTTTTATAGTGTCCAGTCTTACATTTAGGTCTCTAATCAATTTTGAGTTTATTTTTGTGTATGGTGTTAAGGAGTGTTCTAATTTCATTCTTTTACATTAGCTGTCCAGTTTTTCCCAGAACCACTTATTGAAGAGACTGTGTTTTCTCCACTGTATATCCTTGCCTCCTTTGTCATAGATTAGTTGACCATAGGTGCGTGTGTTTACCTCTGGGCTTTCTATCCATTTCCATTGATCTATACTTCTGTTTTTGTGCCAGTACCATATTGCCTTGATTACAGTAGCTTTGTAGTATAGTCTGAAGTCAGGGAGCCTGATTCCTCCAGCTCCATTTTTTTCCCCTCAAGACTGCTGTGGCTATTCTGGGTCCTTTGTGTCTCCATACAAATTTTAAGATTTTTTGTTCTAGTTCTGTGAAAAATACCATGGGTAGTTTGATAGGGATTGCACTGAATCTATAGATTGCTTTGGGTAGTATAGTCATTTTCACAATATTGATTCTTCCAATCCAAGAACATGGTATAGCTCTCCATTTGTTGGTGTCATCTTTAATTTCTTTCATCAGTGTCTTATAGTTTCCTGCATACAGGTCTTCTGTCTCCCTAGGCAGGTTTATTCCTAGGTATTTTATGCTTTTTGTTGCAGTGGTAAATGGGAGTGTTTCCTTAATTTCTCTTTCAGATTTTTCATCATTAGTGTATAGGAATGCAAGAGATTTCTGTGCATTAATTTTGTATCTTGCTACTTTACCAAATTCATTGATTAGCTCTAGTAGTTTTCTGGTGGCATCTTTAGGATTCCCTATGTATAGTATCATGTCATCTGCAAACAGTGAAAGTTTTAATTCTTTTCTAATCTGTATTCCTTTTATTTCTTTTTCTTCTCTGACTGCCATGGCTAGGACTTCCAAAACTATGTTGAATAACAGTGGTGAGAATGGACATCCTTGTCTTGTTTCTTATCTTACAGGAAATGTTTCAGTTTTTCACTATTAAGAATGATGTTTGCAGGCTTCCCTGCTGGAGCAGTGGTTGAGAGTCCGCCTGTCAATGCAGGGGACACAGGTTCGTGCCCCGGTCCGGGAAGATCCCACATGCCGCGGAGCGGCTGGGCCCGTGAGCCATGGCCGCTGGGCCTGCGCGTCCGGAGCCTGTGCTCCGCAACGGGAGAGGCCACAACAGTGAGAGGCCCGCGTACTGCAAAAAAAAAAAAAAAAAAAAAAAAAATGATGTTTGCTGTGGGTTTGTTTTATATGGCCTTTATTATGTTGAGGTAGGTTCCCTCTATGCCCACTTTCTGAAGAGTTTGTATCATAAATCAGTGTTGAATTTTGTCAAAAGCATTTTCTGCACCTATTGAGATGATCATATGGTCTTCATTTTTCAATTTGTTAATATGGTGTATCACATTGACTGATTTACATATATTGAAGAATTCTGGCACCCCAGGGATAAATCCCACTTCATCACGGTGTATGACCCTTTTAATACGTTGTTGAATTCTGTTTGCTAGTATATTGTTGAGGATTTTTGCATCTATATTCATCATTGATACTGGTCTGTAATTTTCTTTTTTTGTAGTATCTTTGTCTGGTTTTGTTATCAGGGTGACGGTGGCCTCCTAGAATGAGTTTGGAAGTGTTCCTTCCTCTGCAATTTTTTGGAAGAGTTTGAGAAGGATGGGTGTTAGTTCTTCTCTAAATGTTTGATAGAATTCACCTGTGAAGCCATCTGGTCCTGGATTTTGTTTGTTGGAAGATTTTTAATCACAGTTTCAATTTCATTACTTGTGATTGGTCTGTTCACATTTTCTATTTCTTCCTGCTTCTGTCTTGGATGGTTATACCTTTCTAAGAAGTTGTCCATTTCTTCCAGGTTGTCCATTTTATTGGCATAGAGTTGCCTGTAGTAGTCTCTTAGGATGCTTTGTATATCTGTGGTGTCTGCTGTAACTTCTCCATTTTCATTTCTAATTTTATTGATTTCAGTCCTCTTTCTCTTTTTCTTGATGAGTCTGGCTAATGGTTTATCAATTTTGTTTATCTTCTCAAAGAACCAGCTTTTAGTTTTATTGATCTTTGCTTTTGTTTTCTTTGTTTCTATTTCATTTATTTCTGCTCTGATCTTGATTTCTTTCCTTCTACTAACTTTGGGTTTTGTTTGTTCTTCGTTCTGTAGTTCCTTTAGGTGTAAGGTTAGATTGTTTTCTTGAGATGTTTGTTTCTTGAGGTAGGATTGTATTGCTATAAACTTCCCTCTTAGAACTGCGTTTGCTGCATCCCATAGGTTTTGGATCGTCGTGTTTTCATTGTCATTTGTCTCTAGGTATTTTTTTATTTCCCCTTTGATTTCTTCAGTTATCTCTTGGTTATTTAGTAACGTATTGTTTAGCCTCCATGTGTTTGTGTTTTTTATGTTTTTTTCCCTGTAATTGATTTCTTACCTCATAGCATTATGGTCAGAAAAGATGCTTGACATGATTTCAATTTTCTTAAATTTACTGAGGTTTGATTTGTGACCCAAGATGTGATCTATCCTGGAGAATGTTCTGTGTGCACTTGAGAAGAAAGTGTAATCTGCTGTTTTGGAATGGAATGTCCTATAAATATCAATTAAATCTATCTGGTCTATTGTATCATTTAAAGCTTGTGTTTCCTTATTAATTTTGTTTGGATGATCTGTCCACTGGTGTAAGTGAGGTGTTAAAGTCCCTCACTCTTATTGTGTTACTGTCGAGTTCCTCTCTTATAGCTGTTAGTAGTTGCCTTATGTATTGAGGTGCTCCTATGTTGGGTGCATATATATTTATAATTGTTATATCTTCTTCTTGGATTGATCCCTTGATCACTGTGTAGTGTCCTTCCTTGTCTCTTGTAACATTCTTTTTTTTAAAGTCTATTTTATCTGATATGAGTATTGCTACTCCAGCTTTCTTTTGATTTCCACTTGCATGGAATACCTTTTTCCATTCCCTCACTTTCAGTCTGTATGTGTCTCTAGGTCTGAAATGGGTCTCTTGTAGACAGCATATAGATAGGTCTTGCTTTTGTATCCATTCAGCCATACTGTGTCTTTTGGTTGGAGCATTTAATCCATTCATGTTTAAGGTAATTATCGATATGTATGTTCCTGTGAGCATTTTCTTACTTGTTTTGGGTTTGTTTTTGTAGGTCCTTTTCTTCTCTTGTGTTTCCCACTTAGAGAATTTCCTTTAGCATTTGTTGTAGAGCTGGTTTGGTGGTGCTGAATTCTCTTAGCTTTGCTTTTCTGTAAAGCTTTTGATTTCTCCATCGAATCTGAATGAGATCCTTGTCGGGGAGAGTAATCTTGGTTGTAGTTTCTTCCCTTTCATCACCTTAAATATGTCATGCCACTCCCTTCTGGCTTGTAGAGTTTCTGCTGAGAAATCAGCTGTTAACCTTATGGGAGTTGCCTTGTATGTTTTTTGTCATTTTTCCCTTGCGGCTTTCGATAATTTTTCTTTAATTTTTGCCAATTCGATTACTAAGCGTCTTGGCGTGTTTCTCTTTGGGTTTATCCTGCCTAGGACTCTCTGCCCTTCCTGGACTTGGGTGGCTATTTCCTTTCCTATGTTAGGGAAGTTTTCAACTATAATCTCTTCAAATATTTTCTCAGGTCCTTTATCTCTCTCTTCTCCTTCTGGGACCTGTATAATGCGAATATTGTTGCGTTTAATGTTGTCCCAGAGGTTTCTTAGGCTGTCTTCATTTCTTTTCATTCTTTTTTCTTTATTCTGTTCTGCAGCAGTGAATTCCACCATTCTGTCTTCCAGGTCACTTATCTTCTGCCTCAGTTATTCTGTTACTGATTCCTCCTAGTGTATTTTTCATTTCAGTTATTGTATTGTTCATCTCTTTGTTTGTTCTTTAATTTTTCTAGGTCTTTGTTAACCATTTCTTTCAACTTCTCAAGCTTTGCCTCTTTTTCCAAGGTCCTGGATCATCTTCACTATCATTATTCTGAATTATTTTTCTGGAAGATTGCCTATCTCCACTTCATTTAGTTGTTTTTCTGGGGTTTTGTCTTGTTCCTTCATTTGGTACACAGCTCTCTGCCTTTTCATCTTGTCTATCTTTCTATGAATGTGGTTTTTGTTCCACAGGCTCCAGGATTGTAGTTTTTCTTGCTTCTGCTGTCTGCCCTCTGGAGGATGAGGCTATCTAAAAGGCTTGTGCAAGTTTCCTGATGGGAGGGACTGGTGGTGGGTAGAGTTGGCTGTTGCTCTGGTGGGCAGAGCTCAGTAAAACTTTAATCCGCTTGCCTGCTGATGGGTGGGGCTGGGTTCCCTCCCTGTTGGTTGTTTGGCCTGAGGCCACCCAACAGTGGAGCCTACCCGGGCTCTTTGGTGGGGCTAATGGTGGACTCTAGGAGTGCTCATGCTAAGGAGTACTTTGCAGAACTTCTGCTGCCAGTGTCCTTGTCCTCACCATGAGACACAGCCACATCCCACCTCTGCAGGAGACCCGCCAACACTAGCAGGTAGGTCTGGTCCAGTCTCCTATGGGGTCACTGCTCCTTCCCCTGGGTCCCAATGCGCACACTACTTTGTGTGTGCCCTCCAAGAGTGGAGTCTCTGTCTGCCCCAGTCCTGTCGAAGTCCTGCAATCAAATCCTGCTGGCCTTCAAAGTCTGATTCTCTATGAATTCCTCCTCCCATTGCCGTACCGCCAGGTTGGGAAGCCTGACGTGGGGCTCAGAACCTTCACTCCAGTGGGTGGACTTCTGTGGTATAAGTGTTCTCCAGTTTTGGGGTTTGTTTTTATTGTGATTGCACCCCTCCTACCGTCTCATTGTGGCTTCTCCTTAGTTTTTGGATGTGGGGTATCTTTTTTGGTGAGTTCCAGTGTCTTCCTGTCGATGATTGTTCAGCAGTTAGTTGTGATTCCGGTCCTCTTGCAAGAGGGAGTGAGAGCACGTCCTTCTACTCCGCCATCTTGAACCAATCTCCTATCCTCGTATTTTCAATGGCCAAGTTTTACAAAGATTATACTATAAAATACAACTGTGCAAAACAAAAATGAGAAAAAGCTACAAATACATATGTACTATACATAGCTGTAAAAACATCCTTTTTGTAACGTGTGATTTAATCAACTTAGACAAGTGCCTTTGGTTAGGTTTGGGTAACTAAGAATATGCATGGAGAAGTAAATCTTGACCCAGTTCTATCACTAACTGATGAAATCTTATACTTTTTTTTCTCTTTCCTCTTCTGCCCCTCTCCTTCACTTTCCATAACTAGCCAAAGTTTTACACCTCCTGATTATTCCAGTTGCATAGATATTGATGTCTATAAAAATATCATCTCCCTGGAAAATTCTCCCTATCTCTCAAAGGTAAGGAGATCTGCCAGTTCTTTGTGTATCTTCTCCCACTAAGCTGTATGTGCCTCAAGCAGAGACTCTGGCTTATTTATCCTACTATTCTTGGCACCTAGTCCAATGCATGGTGCATAACAGCTACTTGGCAGTTAATAAATGTTAGTTCAGTGAACTTCCTCTCCATTACCTAGCGTAATATCTCTATGTGCTAAATGCTGAATTTGTACTGACTGACTGATATCTATATATCTATATATCTATATATCTATATCTATATCTATCTATCTATATATATATAGTTGGCTGCTCCAGGTCTTAGTTGCGGCATGCGGGATTTTTTTAGTCGTGGCATGAGGAATCTAGTTCCCTGACCAGGGATCGAAGCCGGGCCCCCTGCATTAGGAGTGCAGTCTTAACCACTGGACCACCAGGGAAGTCCCTTATATATACTGTTAATTTGCCAATCATTAGAAGAAAAGAGTTATTATCAACTTTGCACTACCATTGTTCAGGCTGTCATGTCTTCAAACTTGCAAAAGTCAGGCTTCATAACAAGCAAAAGCAACATTCATGAGACAGTGCACTTGTAAAATAAAAGCATTCCTCAGTCAACTCCCTTATTCTGCCTTTTACTCCCTGCAATAATCACTCACTTAATATTTGCCAGCGATAGTGCGTTGAATAGTGATGCACCATAAACAGTTTGATGATTGGACCAATTATAATGATGAGAAAGAGCATTTGCTTCTGTTCAGAAAAGAGCCTGGCAAAGGCAGCATAGTAGAGGGGATTCAGCTGGGCCTGCACTCAGGGTGCCTGATTATTTTTGCTCTTTGGCTATTCAAAGAGTGCAAAGGAACCTACAGTGCTCATCCACTCTGACAGACAGGCATCTTTCCTCCTAAAGTTGCCTTCCGGCTGCATAATCTCTGAGCTGCAGGGCTCTAAAAAGAGATTTCAGACGCTCGGTAAAGATTCCCTGAGCATCTGCTACATCTCAGACACTACACTGAATATCAAATGAGTGAGACCTCAGACACTCACAGTCTAGTCCAAAGGTCAGCAGACATTTTCTGTAAAGAGCCGTATAGTAAATGTTTTAGGCTTTGTGGGCCATACAGTCTCTGTGGCAATCACTCAACTTTGCTTGTAGTACAAATGCATCCTTAGAAAATATGTACACTATTGAACATGGCTGTGCTCCAATAAAGCTTTATTTACAAAAACAGGCAGCAGGTCAGATTGGCCCACAGGACGTAATTTGCTAATTCGTGGTCTAATCCACAGGTCAGGTATATTCTTTAATGCAAAACAGAGATATCTGTGTTGGTGAAATCTTCCCCCTTGTATCTGTGTAACATTTCAGAAATAATGAAGCTATTTCATATATAATCACTCAAAGTTTAATCCTCATACCAACTCTTTGCAGTCGGTAGGTCTTATTATCCTCATTTTATAAGTGAGAAAACTGAAGCTCAAATAAAAAACTTTAAGTCATCCCACAACAAGGAGTGGAGGTAGGATCTGAGCTTCTGCATAATAGGCAGAGATTACTATGTGTTCACCAAAAGTAATTTCCTCTTCTACCAGGGCACACACCAGATTACATTTCCCAGGCTCCTCTGCAGTTAGGTATGTCCATGTGCTTGGGTTCTGGCCAGTGGAATTTCCACCTTGCCCCTTAAAACTTCCTCATAAAAATCTCCTGTACACGATTCTGTACTTCCTTTACACTTTTCAGTTGTCTGAGAAGGAGACAACCTTGTAAGTCACATGTTGACAAAAGCAGAACCACAAAATTGAAAGAGTCTGAGTCCATGAACCACCACCTGGAAGAGAGCCACCCAACCAGAAACATCTGCATTATTAGACTATGAAGGCTGCAGGAAATTTGCATTAAGCCACTGAGATACAGGGCTTTATCTGTTACAGGAACTCCCTTAACAAACGCAGCCTGCGCCCAGGTCCAGTGCTGTTTGCAGTCAGCTATAGAAGAGATGTAAATGCTGTGTTTATCAGGCTGATGAAGCAGAAGAGATCATATTTCAGACAAGAGATATATCAGAATAAGCAAGGGGTGCGTTTAAGAAAGTACAAATTGTTCTAAATGGTTAGATATCAAATTAGCAAAGCAGTGGAAGGAGAGCCAGCAAAGATAAGCACTGGAGGGGCTTCCCTGGTGGCGCAGTGGTTGAGAGTCTGCCTGCCGATGCAGGGGACACGGGTTCATGTCCCGGTCCGGGAAGATCCCACATGCCGCCGAGCGGCTAAGCCCGTGAGCCATGGCCGCTGAGCCTGTGCTTCCGGAGCCTGTGCTCCGCAACGGGAGAGGCCACAACAGTGAGAGGCCTGCGTACCGCAAAAAAAAAAAAAAAGATAAGCACTGGGAAGGGACTTGTCTACAACCCTAAAGAAGGACTTGGAGAGAAAAAGAGACAGCCCAAAATAAGAGAAGTGCCATTAGTACACCCAACCAGAGGAAGAATAGGCTCGAGGCGGTGAGACCAACTCAACAGTCTCAGGATAGTCCTGGCATAATCAGAGCAGAGCTGTGAGCTAGCAGAAGATTGTTCTTTTCATAACTTGATTTTTAGGGTCTTTTTCTGATTATAAATATGTGCTAATTATAAATGTATAAAGAACTGAGAAGAAAATAAAACATACATAACCATGGGAAATCTCCTCACATCAAAAGATCTTCACATCATTGTGAGTAGCTGCACTGCCCCACGATATAGATGTGTTATTTTTCAAAAATCAGTTATTTCCTAGTGCACATTTAGGTTGTTCCCCTTTTCTTGCTATTACAAAAAAATTACTGTAATACATTCCTATTGATAGATATATCTATGAAAATGTGCAAGTACTTTTACAAAGTTAAAAAAAAACAAAGACTCTTTACCAAGGGTCAAACTGCCCTCCAGAAATACTAATTCAGATTCCCACTAGCTATGTATAAAAATGTCCATTTTCCCACACCTCTACTGACACTGGATATCTTTTTTTTATCCTTTGCCAGTCAGGTTAGGCAAAAACAAACCTCTCATTTAATTTTTGAAAACACAGTTAAACAATTTTTTAGTTCTCTTCCTTGTATTTTTTAAAAATCATCCTGTTTCATCTGTGGAAGATCCTAAATGCATAACATTTAGAAGTTAACTTTAAGGTGACAGTATGCTTAATTTATACAATTGGTCTTAGTGACTAGAAGCAGAGCAACTTCTGGATTTGAAAGACTTAACATGAAGAAATCAGCACGAACAATCAAATATTAATTTTTCTCAGGGGATACTTCCCAAGTGATACTGCATACTGTAGCTGAGCTATGACTATCAGAATTGAGTGGGTAATCTGTTTCTAAATTAAAAAGCTGTTTTGCTAATTACAATCAACTTCATTTAACTTATTGCTTCCTTAGGTTTTTTCTTTCATACTTTTATCAATGCTTGACTTATTTTTGGTTTTGGTTATATAGTAGGTACCTAAAAGGGTAAGCACCCAAGAATGAGTGGAAAAATACAAATAAAAACTGATAAAGGTTATCAACACTGAGAGAAAGGAAGGAGGGGACACAGATGAGGGGTGTGTAGAACACAGGTACTGAAATGAGCAGGCGTGTATTATTAGGGGAGGGATGCAATATTCACTGAAGCCCTAGGTACCAAGCACTGGGCAAGACTAGTTGCACACATCTTCTCATTTAATCCTCACAACTCTTTGAAATGCATGGAATCCGTATTTGTTAAATGAGGAAAAAAGTGCCAGAGAAATTGACACAGGTGATTACCTAAAAGGCTAAGCTGCTATTAGAACTTTTGGTTGTTTTTTGCTACTTTTTTTGTGTGTGTGTGTGGTACACGGGCCTCTCACTTCTGTGGCCTCTCCCGTTGCGGAGCACAGGCTCCAGATGCGCAGGCTCAGCGGTCATGGCTCACGGGCCTAGCCGCTCCGCGGCATGTGGGATCTTCCCAGACTGGGGCACGAACGCATGTCCCCTGCATCGGCAGGCGGACTCTCAACCACTGCGCCACCAGGGAAGCCCATTTTGCTGCTATTTTATTCCAGATCCCACATTCTCCCCCAGTGTACCACTGCACTGGAGAAATCCTGTGCTCTCCCTGCCACCAGTTTCCCTTGTGTCTCATTAAAGCGTACAAAGAAACAAAGATATGGTAAAGTTAAAAATGTGAGAATGGGGAAAGGTCCCAGCAATACGAATAAAAGAACAAGGCAAATAAATTATGTATTGAATAAATGAGAAAATAAAGAAATTGAAGAAAGGAGTGTAAACGTGGAATTGTGTCCAGAAGAATAAAGGAGTAGCACAAAACAATGGCATAAAAAAAACCCACATTAATATATGCACACTACTATATATAAAATAATCAACAAGGACCTACTGTATAGCACAGGGAACTCTACTCAATATTCTGTGATGACCTATATGGGAAAAGAATCTGAAAAAGAATGGATATATGAATATGTATAACTGAATCACTTTGCTGTACACCTGAAACTAACACATTTTAAATCAACTATACTCCAATATAAAATAAAAATTAAACTTAAATTTAATAAAATAAGATTACAGATAGAAGAAAACACACATTAGTCAAATGAAGAAGTTAAGAAGTATAAAAAGGTAAATAAATAGCTAGTAACCGCAGAATTACAAAACTGAATTGTTCAACCAAGAAACAGTATGTTCAGCCCCTTAATCTTGACCTGTTCCTAAAGGAACCCATTTTCCATTCTGTTACTATCCCTTACCATACACCAGTTTCCACCCTTTTTAAATGCAGTGACCAAAATTGAACTCGCTCTTCAAATAAGGGCCACATCCACCCAGTAAATCCCAAGAGAACGTTAGCCATGGCCTGCTGACACTATTTGTACTAATGGTCGATAACTTTAGAACTTTCATCAGTTTGTTGCTCTCCAAGATCCTTATGGCTTCTGCCAAGCCTGCCAATGTTTTTGTTGCTTTGTTTTTGTTCTTAACAACACTTCTGAGCTCAGAATGAGAAAAATCACAGAAAGCATCTTAGAAAGATCCCCTAACTCAACACAACGGGTAGGTAACTGCTCCAAGATCTTACAGCTAACTGTGTCTGAACCAGAATAATACCAACCACTGATTCTGATCTTCATGGACTTGCATGTGGCTTTATAAATCAAATACATTCGAAATTTTATTTCTATGGAAAAAAAAAAACAAAAGGAAATTAGAAAACTAGGGCAGGGACGTTTAAAAACAAAAAAGAAGACTTTGTGGTAGAGAGGTCACAAGCAACAAGAGTGAGTGCTCAGAGTAGAAAAAGAAAGAAATGCAAGCCTAAGAAGAATGGGGTAGCTTCATTCTTCATTCATTTTATTCTTCCTTTGTTCCTTTCTGCCTTTCTTCCATCTGCCACATCTTTAGGAGAAAATAGGCATAAATTTGAGACAGAAAAAAAAGTAAATAGTGAAAGAATATGAACTAAAGTTCAGAATGACTACACACCATGATTAAATAAGATTGGTCAACCAAACTTTTTAAATAAGATGAAAATAAAGTGGTAAGTAATATGAAACACGATTCCCCCCTTCCCCCCACTGCACCACCAAAATTTGTATTTTCCTATTTATTACGCTCCCCATGCCTGCTTTCTTTCATTTTCCTACTAGATTTTCGTTTTTTGTTTTTTGTTTTTTTTTTTTGCGGTACGCGGGCCTCTCACTGTTGTGGCCTCTCCCGTTGCGGAGCACAAGCTCCGGACACGCAGGCTCAGAGGCCATGGCTCACGGGCCCAGCCGCTCCGCAGCATGTGGGATCTTCCCGGACCGGGGCACGAACCTGTGTCCCCTGCATCGGCAGGCGGACTCTCAACCACTGCACCACCAGGGAAGTCCTCTACTTGATTTTCTGAGCTTCATTTTTCGAAATCTCAGTGAGAACCCAAGAAAAGAAATGAGTAAATAAAAAGTACAAAAATGAGAGAATAAGGATGAAATAATATAAATTAACCTTAAAACCCCAGTATCAGGAGAATGCTCATTGTATGAGAGGAATTTAGTTACTAAATCTAGCTTAGCAACTAAGTAATTCTAGCTAAATAATAGCTGAGGTCCTACCTCATGTTCATACTGGGGCTCAACAAGTAAAGATGGGAAGGTAAGTTACGAATGGTCCACACAATTTATATTTTTCATCCTCCTTGCTGATTACATAAAAATTTAATTCCCCAGGAAACTTTCCCTACTGATGTAACACCTGTCTGTATATGTGTGCACACACTCCTGGAAGGATGCAAACCCACAGGCCAAAATACCAGCACAATTATATCTGAGGAGTGAGAAAAGCAAGGGGAAATTTCACTTAGCACTTAATATAAAATCAATATTGCTTGTTTTTTTAAACAGTCTTTGGACATAACTTTGGACATTCAAAATAAACAATAAAGAAAAGGGCAGGGCTTCCCTGGTGGCGCGGTGGTTGGGAGTCTGCCTGCTGATGCAGGGGACGTGGGTTTGTGCCCCAGTCCGGGTAGATCCCACATGCCGCGGAGCGGCTGGGCCCGTGAGCCATGGCCGCTGAGCCTGCGCGTCCGGAGCTTGTGCTCCGCAACGGGAGAGGCCACAGCAGTGAAAGGCCCGCGTACCGCAAAAAAAAAAAAAAAAAAAAAAAAAGAAAAAGAAAAAAAGAGAAGGGCAAATGAAGAACTTAGACATGAGGGGAAAATGTGCAAAGAGAAACTATGCAAGGGAAAGTAACAAAATTGTTCTTCACAGCTTTTACATCATTCCTTCTTATCTCTTCTCCTGATTTTGTACATTTGAAGGGGGGGTGCCTCAGACCCCTGCTTGTATATTTTCTCAAATTTTATTTTTTCATACCCTCCCTTGGGGGAAAGACAGACAATACTGACATCAATTTTAAAGAAAAGTGAGAAGCAACAGGTCACTGGATTAGACAGAAACCTTATGTTACACACATCTACCACTGTGGCTTATTCTTTAAACAGATCAGTAGAAACAATCATTCACCTTTCTTCAAAGAGACAGCTGAAGTAACTCTAGCTCACTCATGGTAGCTTCTGTTTTGCTGACAAGTAATTAGAGACAGTAACAGATCATTCGTCAAAACCTCAGTGACAAGTGTTCATGGCCTTGAAATACCTGAACCAATTTCTCAAGTAGACTGAAGCACTCTTTATCTTTGGCTGTTGAATCAATCCTTCATGGCACTTTTCTCCTTAAATATCCTATTTTTTCCTAAAATACCATTTTTTTCTGTAAAATACCACTTTTATATCATCCATTCACTCCAAAGCTTACCATCCTCTCCCCTTCTTTGTTAGATCCAGCCCAAACTCCTCATGGGCGTATCAAAAACCTTGTGTGATCTGGTCCCACGCTAACCATTATTATCCCACTGCTTCCCTATACCAACCCCCATGTAATCTACCACACATTATTCTTTCTGTTTCTTACTCAGGAAGTACTCATTTGCAGGTCCCTTTACTCAAGGTAATGTCAGGCCAGGCTGATGGCTGGGGAAAGACATGTGCAGAAAGCAGAAGTTAAACCAAGATGTCTGTAGAGATACAGTAGAGAACCCTGCACAGAGAAGGCAATCGATTGCGTCCTGCCTACATATCTTACCACCTACAGGACAATAATATCATCACTAAGAGAGGGAACACGACTGCAAGTCGAGTTCCAAAGTCAGCCAACAGGATTCAAATGTCAGCTGTACCCATTACACTATGACCTAGGGCAAGTTACAATATTTTTCTCTCTCCACACCTCAAATTCCTCACCCCAATAATGGAGATACCTATACTTGCCTCATTGAGCTATGATCACGACTGCTAGTTGTCAAACTATCAGGTTCTCAATTTTCTCTAATGAATTTGATGTGATAAAGAAATCTCCACAATCTGTCCTTTTCCTCATATACCAACTTCTGAAGTAGTACCCTTAAATAAAGTTAACTTAGGCAATTACCTTGCTCTGGTGAGCATTCATATAGTCAAAATTGTGTAAATGTATGTAATCAGAGTATATAAACTTTGCTTACTGATAATAAACTTTCTAGGACTTCCCTGGTGGCGCAGTGGTTAAGAATCCACCTGCCAATCCAGGGGACATGGGTTTGATCCCTGGTCTGGGAAGATCCCACATGCTGCAGAGCAACTCAGCCCATGCGCCACAACTACTGAGCCTGCGCTCTAGAGCCCGCGATCCACAACTACTGAGCCCACACGCCACGAGCCTGTGCTCCGCAACAAGAGAATCTACCACAACGAGAAGCCCACGCACCACAACGAAGAGTAGCCCCCACTCGCCACAACTAGAGAAAGCCCACGTGCAGCAACGAAGACCCAATGCAGCCAACAAAAATAATAAACTTTTAAAATCAACCTATTATTGAAACATGGAATGAGTATTTATAAATACAGAAAAAGAATGGAAAAATTATTATACGTGAGAAAAGTTAGGAGGGATAACCGAGAGAAAGATTGGTAAGAGGGAGTGCTATGATCACTGAATAGAGTATTTCTTTCTTTTTTAAAAAAAATTTACTTATTTATTTATTTCTGGCTGCTTTGGGTCTCTGTTGCCGCATGCAGGCTTTCTCTAGTTGCAGCGAGCGGGGGCTACTCTTCATTGCAGTGCACGGGCTTCTCATTGCAGTGGCTTCTCTTGTTGTGGAGCACAGGCCCTAGGCGCATGGGCTTCAGTAGCTGTGGCACATGGGCTCAGTAGTTGTGGCACACGGGCTTAGTTGCAATGTGGCATGTGGGATCTTCCCAGACCAGGGCTCGAACCCGTGTCCCCTGCATTGGCAGGTAGATTCTTAACCACTGTGCCACCAGGGAAGCCCCCTGAATAGAGTATTTCTATTTGGCAGGGCAAGGAACACGAAAGTATAAAAGAATTGTTAAAGTTAGAAAGGTAAGCAATGGGGTAACTAAGAGACAGGGGCTATAAGTGAGTTAATTCCTCATCTACCATAGAATAAAATCAATAGACAATATCAAAAATTGAAAATCAGTAAATAGTATAGAACATCATTTAGAGATATGAAAGTAACACTAAAACTCTACAAAAAAGGATAGTAAAAGTAGTTTATTTAGGAAAGAGGTGAAGAGGGCTAAGAGAGGGAACTATACTTTTTGTGCCAATTCTTCTATACTACTATGTTTAAATTTTAACTATTTTCAAAAATAAGAAAATGTAAGTGAAAAAAATCTATTCACAATACCAACTAAAACCACAAGAATAAGCCTAAAAAGAAATGTAGACAACCTGCATGAGAAGAAAACTCTAAATCTTCACTGACATAAAAGAAGACCTAAATATGGTGCCTTCTACTGTGTTCCTGAAAAGGAGGACTCAATATCTTAATGTTGATGGTTCTCCGCAGTTAATTTATAAATGTAATGCAATTCCAATAAAAAAGTCCCAACAAAATTACTCTTGGGACTAGAGAGGCTATTTCTAAAATTCATCTGGAATAGAAAATACATGAAAAGAGCCAAAATTTTTTGAATAAGGACAATGTTGGAGAACTTGCCCTAACAGATAGTTCAAGAAACAGACTCAGAGAATGAACTTGTGGTTACCAGGGGGGAAGGATGCGGGGAAGGGATAGTCAGGGAGTTTGGGATCAACATGTACACACTGTTATATTTTAAATGGATAACCAACAAGGACCTACTGTATAGCACAGGGACCTCTGCTCAATGTTATGTGGCAGCCGGGATGGAAGGGGAGTTTGGAGGAGAATGGATACATGTATATGTATGGCTGAGTTGCTTTGCTGTGCACCTGAAACTATCACAACATTGTTAATTGGCTATACTCCAATATAAAATAAAAAGTTAAAAAAAAAATGTTTGCCCCAGTTGATGCTGCAGTTCCATTTCTTGGAGTTTATCCTGAAGGAGAGAGGCAAGTATGACAAGATGTGCATAACTGCTAATAAAAAATATAAAAAGTAAAAAAAAAAAATTGACTGACAGATCTGTGGATCAGAATAAAGTACACAGCATCATGAGCGTCATCATCTTCATTAAATAAGGAAATAGCCATTTTCAACAAAAACAAAATTAAGTACCAAGAAATGGCCACCGACCTCCCAACTCTAACGTTTTAGTTGGAGTGATTATGCAAGCAACATGACAACACTGAAACCAATGTCCTACAACCTACAAAAGGTGGAGTTGGGGTTCTCTGAGCTTCTTGAGGAAATAGGTTTCTGTTCTCTGTAAAAGAAGAGCAGAGATACTCATTATTAGGCACAATTCTGTCTAATGGGCAAGAGGTTGCAAACTTAGTAAGAACAGAAATGTTAAATTTCGTATAAGGCAAATACCAACTTGTAGTTAATTTAGTTCAACTACAAGACAGTGACTGGATACAAAGCGTATGCAGAGGAAGAAGCAGTGTGGGTTCTAGGGCAGCTGTGACCAGGGCAAAGGACACCGGTGTGGACTTGAGTGCCTAGTGTTTTCTCCTGAAAGAACATCTAAGCTAAGAAACCCAAGTTGAGGCCACTGTATTCTCACCTGTTTACTTCAACAGACTTCTGGTCTCCCTTGCTCAAGCCTCATCCCTCCCATCATTCCCTAAACTGTTGTCAGAGAGATCTGAAATTCAAATCAGTCACTCTCTCCCCAGTTTAAAACCATCTGCTTTTTTTTCTTGGATAATGCCTACATTTCTTAACCTGGATTATGAGGCCTTTTATTGGCCCTTGCCTACTTCATCTTCAATCTTTGCCTATCCACCTGATATAATCCTTCTTATCCTTCAAGGCTCAGTTCAAATGTCACCTCCAGAAATCCTTTGTTGACTTCTCCATGCTCAAGTTACCACTGGAATGCTCCTCTGCTACAGTGCTACCATAGTTACAATGATATGAGCATGTCTTTGCACTAGGTCATGAGTTACTGGAAAAGAGGTTAATACTTTTATTCACTTTCATACCCCCAATCGTCACCTTGTAAATAAAGTATATATTTGATATATTTGGTTATTCGTTTCCAGCAGTTAAGAATTCCACAAGAAACTCTGTTTTCCTCTCCTTAAAAATGGCCTTGAACAAAGAATTCAAATGACACAAGATGAGAGAGATCACAACTATCTAAAGGTTTAGCATCTGCTAAAAGCAAAAATCTGTATTTGAAGAGAGTGGGTCCAACCATCATGATCTGGGAATTGGAGGGCCTGATTCCAGTCACAGATCTGCTCCATGTCTTTAGAGAAAATTGCACAGCCTATGTTTTTTTCTCCTTGAAAAAGAGAAGGATTAATATGGTTTCTTCCTGCTCCAGGAATCTAGGACTCACTCCTACACTGACATCAGCCCTTCCATAAGGCATTCATACACAGCACGCACACTGCTGGCATGTAGGTTATACTAAGCCAAGGGGAAAATTAGTAGCAGATGGTACCAAGGTTCTAGGTCAAAGTGCTTTTGATTTGCACTCCAGAACAAATGCAAATTCTTTTCAACTAAAGTAGACAGAACATGCCTTATCCTTATTTTCATGACTGTATCATCTTCCACTTCTGTCGTCCTTTTCCATCTTCCAAATGCTTTCAGAGACATTATACCAGTAATTCTTATAACAACCTTGTGAAGTAAAGCAAGAAAGCAGTGTTCTCTCTTGTTACTAAAAAGGGAACTGGGGTTCCTAGACATGATGAGATTATAAAACACTTGCCTTACATGCCTGAAGCTTGCTCTGACTTCTGTTTTTATGCTGCAAATCAAGTCCCTTACATATTCAGTGTTGTCTTAAGAATCAATAAAGATGCCTTCTAATTTGGAGGTTTATAGTACATTGCATTAAATTATAAGGCAAATGATGACAATAAGAATAATTCCCTAAAGATATGCACAAATACAAAATGTAGGAGCAAACATGAGTTTTACACTTAATAGATGTTTTAAGACTAAGGATATACCATCAAAACTCAGGTTTCTTCTTTCTGGTCTTCCTGCTTCTGAATGAACATTTTTCAACTTCGTACCCGCATATATTGAAATCACTTCACTGACATTACTGTTAAATAATGCAACTCAGATTTCAAGAGAATTCAGAATCTATTAATTTCACACACTTGGAAATGCAGTTGATCTGTATAATTTAAAAGGTTCCACTTAACAGTGACTTGGAATTCAGAAGAAAGATTTATTCTTAAAAAGTCTTGCTACCCACTAAGATGATTTTAATACCAAGATGGACAGTCCATAAAGAAAATTTTTCACTCAGCAAAATAAATCATTAAAATGAATAAATGAAAATCTATTAAGTAAAATATGAAGTATATGCCCATTTAAAAAATCTCTAGTAAGACCATCTCTTTGTGACTACATCTACCTTCAAACAAGACACCTTACATTTGTCAACTTTAAGAGCTTATCTGACTAGAAAAATTCATTCAAATTTCCATCAGGTTTAAGAATCAAAGCTTAATTTTAACTTTAATCTTAAAGATTGCTTTATGTGGTAAAAGTAATAGAAGTCATTTTCATCATTACTTCCATGATGTGTAAAGCAAGACAATTCTGATGCTATGCTATGCCATTCAATTGACTCCCACATTCAGCATACAAAAGAGTTTCCAAACATATTAAAAGATAAAACTAACAGAAAACCCTTCTGACAAACTACATACTGAGTAAACCAAATCCTACCCCATTTCTGTATAAAAGCTCCTTCCTCAGTCTTAGAAAAAAACCTCAACCATGATTTAATTTATATTTTGAATAAAAAGCAAGCATCCCTGCTGGTACTGCAAACATGGCACATTGAAGTTGATATCATCAACTAGCAAACAACCTCGAGACAGGCTCTCAGAGGGTGCATTCACATGATAAAGTTACATTTGAGTAGACGCACATGAATCATCTAAATAGCTGACAAATTTCAGTTTGAAGATAAGTTCAGAAGACATTTCTTGACATGTCATTGATTCTGTCTGACCAGGCAGGAACATTTCTTATAATTCAAAAACAATCTCCATATATTTCAAATTTCCGATCTCCTAACCCATACTTTAAAAGGTTTCTTTCATGCCGGGGAGCTGACAGATAGGCTCTGAGAACATGATACGTGGATTCTGCCTCCATTTTATCCATGCTGAATACTTATGCCATTTCATTTTCAAAAGCTACTTATTTTCACTCTTCATGACTTTCTTTAATTGATACAAATTGGGAATGATTTTGTCCACATTACTGGACAAAGTAGGAAGTTAAAATAGAGTTTTATCCATCATTATACAAACTGAGTAAGACTAGACAATGTTTAAATTAAAACCCACTGTTTATAAGTATCAGACAAATGAGATTTTTAAGCACGTCTGTATCCTTGACTTATATCCTAAGAATACAAATGGTTTTGTCACTGACCACTTTACTATAATGATACACTTCCAATTTGTCAGCATGCAAATTCTACCATTATAAAAGCACACATTGGCAAGGAGAAAGACTAATCAAAAATACTTTGTTACCTTTTCATCTCATATTGAAATGCAGTACCTCAAATATGTTGTCAAGAGTTCAAATAAATCTTTAACTTAACTTAACATGAAATAAAATGACATGTATAGCATCTTTTACTAGGACTATTACACTTACCTTAAAATTGGTAGTATGACTCTTACCTTTTTCTGGACTTAAGTTTTTATACACTTCAAGGTCTGCCATTAAATTTAATATTGTTAAACATTATTGGCAAGAGCAGTAAAATTTCTCTCTAGAGGCAAAGCCTTTTCCTGATACACATCTCCAAAAGGGAAAACGAAAAAAAAAAGGCAAAGAAATCCTTAGCAGCCCCAAGAACTTGACTCATGTTGCCCTTTATGGCATGATGAGGTCTTCACAATTCAGGCTTTACAGTGTGGAAAAAATAAATCCATGAGATATGATTACAGAACTTTGTCCCAAAGTGAAAAGCACAGCCAGATAAGAACACTAGAAGCATCTGCTCAGGGCTGCCGCTATTGTGGGAATGCAGGCACTGTGGCTACTTTGGGTATGAGACATGCATGCTTAGTGCAGCGCTGAAAGCCCTCAAGGCATTATGCACATTTAATGTCTGGGAAGTGTACGTCTTTAACCATCAAAGAAACCTCCTCACCTACGGAGGCCATCGAGAAACACTGATTACCATGGTAGTGACGCAGGCTGAATGCAGAAAATGAATGCACACACAGAGACACACAGAAGCACACACAGACGCGCACACACTCTCGGAAGCAAACATCACTCCATTTGAGGCAAAAACAATCCACTGAAAATAAGCTACGTGTGGTCCTCTACACTGCACACTGCGTTTGTGCCAGTCAGGTTAAGCACGTATGTACTGACAGTGTTGAAGCTTCTCCTTGATTTTTGTTCTGATTCCACACACAAACATAGCAACGATCACAGAAAAGACTGGCATGTTTCCAACTTAGAATGAATGAGGTTACAGTAACAAAACACTTAGGCAGTGAGGGTTACTTCTCAGGTAAAAAGCATATCCCTGTGGGCAATGTAAGTAGCATGAATGGGTCTGAAACAGCCAGTTTTTAGTGAATGAACCAGCATGTTACCAGAGGACAATTTTCCCTCAAGTATACAAAAGCATTATTTGCATGTTTTAATCCACTTCTTCATAGAGACAGGTAGACAGACAGGTAGATATTTCAAAAACAATTTACTATAGTCTTGTATTTAAGCGTTGTAACTAGGTCTCTTCATCTTGAGCATTAACTCCCTTACTCCCAGAATTCTGTATCTAGTATCAACCCCTCTTAACATTTTCTTCTTCCCGGCTTCAGATGTGGCCCCTGAGACTCCCAGCACCTCCCATGCCAGTGTCAACCCCTTTACTCCATTCCCATCAGGACCACCCAGTCCAGACTCCTAACCGCCCCCCTCTCCTCTAAAATGCAAAGCTCTACCCCAATTCCCATTCACCTGTTTCCCAATTGGCCTACCTCTCAGCCAATTTGCAAACCCCACTATTTACTCTTAAATACTCCTGAGAAATTTGAATTTCAAAGGTGTGTGTGTGGGTATAAACAATTAAAACATCCTTCTGGCCAGATTTTATCTGACATACATATATATACAACTATACAAAACAGCAGTTAAGAGTTTAAGAGCCTATGGGGACTTCCCTCGTGGCACAGTGGTTAAGACTTCGCGCTCCCAATGCAGGGCACCTGGGTTCGATCCCTGATCCAGGAACTAGATCCCACATGCATGCCTCAACTAAGAGTTTGCATGCCACAACTAAGGAGCCCCCAGCTGCAACTAAGACCAAACGCAACCAAATAAATAAATACTTTTTTTTTTTTTTTAAAAAAGGAGTTTAAGACCCCAGGTTTGCCTGGGTTCAAATACTGACTCTGCCACCAACTAGCTGTGTGACCTTGGGCAAGTTACTTAAATTCTTTGCTCCTTGGTTTCCTTATTTGTACAATAGGCATATTAATAGTTCCCACTTCAAAGTGTTACTGCAAAATTTTAATACATATAAAGTGCTTAGACTCACAATTATTTTATATTATCATTGTTATGCTATTATTATTAGTCTTGAAATCCTTTACATAAGCCCAGAAAAGAAGTGGATTTTATTGTTTAATCTGAACTAACCAGGACTTTGAACACACAGTAGCACCCCAAAATCTGAGATATCTCAGAAATACTCCTGTTAAATAATTCAAATAATTAATACTCCTAGATAATCTTTTACAAAAAGACAGTGGTTTCCGAAACACAAAATTGGTGTCAAGTGATGGATTTCTAGTTCCTTTAGCTTCCCAGAACCAAAGCTACCTGAAAAGCAAAAGGCATCTTTGGGTCAATTTCCCACTCAATCCGGAAAAGAGATGGAAACCAAAGTGGCCCCAAGGAAGGCTTGGAAAACCTCTCTTCTTTTTTCCTTACAAACATCCCCCACCACAATCTTGTGACGTCAAGAGAAGAGGGTGTGAGGGGAGGGAACAAACTGTTCCTCATCCTCCTCATACACAGGGGAGTCTTTTCCTCCCCAAAAAGTTCTCCAGCCCTCTCGCCCTAGGCTCCTCCCTGGAAAATCTTGTGTACATGTTAGATATGGAGCCCAACACCACAGCAATGGGCAGTGCCTTGCGTTTATCCTGAATGGCTCTGAGGCATCCTCAAGGGCCAAGCCAGATACCCAGTGTGAGCACTCAGTGGCTCCACAGGGCAGGTAGATGACTCTTAAAAAGCAGGCATGGCCCATGAGTATGCATTTGACCACCAAGGAACACTCATGGATTTTTTGAGAGCCCAGAAATATCTACCCCTTATGAAATACCCAATGTCTCAGCAGCAGTAAATAACCTTCTGTGCAGCCCATTCAAAAAATATCATAAAACAAACACCAATTCTGAAGTCAGCAGGGGCACTGGATGACACAAACATGGCAGCCACGTCACTTAATGAGTCAATGATTATAAAAGCTACCATTTACCAAAGACCACTAAACAAACATGCCCTTCTCTAAATCTTCATGAAACTTCTGCAAGGAGATGTATTAAGATCCAAGAAAAATATTCAAGTGGACAAGATGTGCTAGAACAAAAATTCAAACTCAGGCCAACTCTAGATCCGGGCCCTTCCCACCAGCTCCACGTTTCAGGTCAGGGGAACCATCGGCAAGATTTCAGGCCTGATTTCAGAATTCCTTGCTTTTCCCAGTTAGAGAATATTCCCACACAATGCCAGAGCTGTTAGGGCCTCTGGCATAGGAGCTTAAAAAGAAAAATAGCCTGTAAAACCCAAAATAATCCCAAATTACCCATTCAATTTTTTAAAGTATATTCACAATTTTGTTTACAACATGCAAAGTAGCACAAAAGTAAGTGGAGAGCAGCAGTAGCTTCGCAGTGTAAGAGCCTCCAGGTGGCGCCCAGCCTGGACCTTCCACAGACCCTGTCCTCCGGCCCTTCATTCAAAGCACCTAGGTAACTTGGTGAGGGGTGGATTTCACAAGAACTTTCACGCACTGCTAATGTATTATAAACTGAGATCATGAATCGTAACAAATTTAATAAGAAGTCAGTCATCAGGCAAGATGCAGCAAGTTTCGTAAAAATGTTTGTACTTATTTTAGTCAATAATCATTATAGCTAGAAAGCTACCATAAAGCAATCACCAGCAATATAAAAATCTATGTACGAGGATATTTCCTTAGTATTAGTTATAATAGTAAATAACTAAAGCTAAATGCCTATCAACAAGGGAATGATTAAATAAAATATATATTCATGCTTTGGAATACTATCTAGCCATTAACAATGTTTTTAAGACACTGCAACTACCTAGAGAATGTTTGACAAGCTATGTGAAAAAAGGATCCAAACTAAATATACGAGTTTAATTATGTAAAATACATGTGTATAGAATCACAGAAAAAAGGACTAGAAAAAACAGGTGAAAAAGATTAACAACGGAACCTCCAAGTGTTCTTATTTTCTTCTGAAACTTAACTATATTGTAATTTTTTAGAACCAGCACTTCTTTCTTTTATTCAGGGAAAAAAAATTTTTTTTTTTTACAGTGTAGCCAGTTTAGTAACACTCAACTAGGGAGGAGATAATCCTTTCCCACTGCTGTGTTGAAACAATGGAGAATTTTGAGGATTACTAACATGTCTGAAGCACTTTACTATGTTTCAGACACTGCTCCTAGCATGGCACACACCTTATTTAATCCTTACAGTGTCCCTGTGAGTGAATTCGGTATAATCCTTTCTTCAGCTTCAGATGTGGAAACTGAAGCAGAGATAAGTAACTTCGCTGAGCTGGCACAGCAAATGAGTGATAGACATAGGCTTTGAATGCCCACAGTCTGTCTCCAGGGCCAGTACTCTTCACCAGATAAGGTAACACGGATATCTTGAGCATGTCACATATATCCTGCTAACTGTTTTATTCATCTGAAAACCCCGTGGAACAGTAAAAAGAGCTACTAGAGCTTAAATCCTTTCAGAAAATTTCACCGCGCACTCAACTACACAGGAAACCCAAAGTCCTCAAAATAAGTCATATAGCAAAATCACCAGTGTAACTACACAAACACATGAAACCCCAAAACAAGAATCCCACACATAGGTACAAACCAAAAGAGCTAGATGTGGGGAAATTCCCACATAGATGCTTCAGGGGGTATTCCCAGGATGAGCAAACACATTTGCTTCCAGAAAACAGAGGGTACCTACCACTGCAGCACTGTCCTGTGTGAGCCCCCCTGCTTAGCCCCAAGCTGTTCCAGGTCATTCTGAGGACTCTGGGCACCAGTCCTTCATCAAAATCCCCTGACTACTCAGGGCCTTCTGTACTCAACTAGCTGTCCTGAGCAATATCTGGCTTTTAAGTAGAGGCACCACCATCCCGTTGCTTGGCCTATGTGAATCACAGAAATTAAAAAAAAAAAAAAAAAAAAAAAAAAGGCGGGGCTTCCCTGGTGGCGCAGTGGTTGAGAGTCCGCCTGCCGATGCAGGGGACACGGGTTCGTGCCCCGGTCCGGGAAGAACCCACGTGCCGCGGAGCGGCTGGGCCCGTGAGCCATGGCCACTGAGTCTGTGCGTCCAGAGCCTGTGCTCCGCAACGGGAGAGGCCACAAAAGTGAGAGGCCGGCATACCGTAAAAAAAATAAATTAAAAAAAAAATTTTTAAAAAAACACTTAAATTGCAAGCCCAGTATACAACAAAAATTTCAGCTGAGAGCAGAGGTAGAACTGTAGGTTTACATCCAGCGCCTGTTAAACTAATACTGAGAATGGCAGAAACAAGGGTTTTATTTAGACAGCAGGATTAACATGGCTGTTTATTCAACATCGGAGAGAATAACTATACATTCTAATGATATAGAACATGCCCTATAGATCACACATGCTTGTCAAGAAATTAAAGACGATACAAATAGATGGAGAGATATACCATGTTCTTGGATTGGAAGAATCAACATTGTGAAAATGACTCTACTACCGAAAGCAATCTATAGATTCAATGCAATCCCTATCAAACTACCACTGGCATTTTTCACAGAACTAGAACAAAAAATTTTGCAATTTGTATGGAAACACAAAAGACCCCGAATAGCCAAAGCAATTTTGAGAACGAAAGAAGGAACTGGAGGAATCAGGCTCCCAGACTTCAGACTATACTACAAAGCTACAGTTATCAAGACGGTATGGTACTGGCACAAAAACAGAAAGATAGATCAATGGAACAGGATAGAAAGCCCAGAGATAAACCCACGCATATATGGTCACCTTATCTTTGACAAAGGAGGCAGAAATGTACAGTGGAGAAAGGACAGCCTATTCAATAAGTGGTGCTGGGAAAACTGGACAGCTACATGTAAAGGTATGAAATTAGATCACTCCCTAACACCATACACAAAAATAAGCTCAAAATGGATTAAAGACCTAAATGTAAGGCCAGAAACTATCAAACTCTTAGAGGAAAACATAGGCAGGACACTCTATGACATAAATCACAGCAAGGTCCTTTTTGACCCACCTCCTAGAGAAATGGAAATAAAAACAAGAGTAAACAAATGGGACCTAATGAAACTTAAAAGCTTTTGCGCAGCAAAGGAAACCATAAAGAAGACCAAAAGACAACCCTCAGAATGGGAGAAAATATTTGCAAATGAAGCAACTGACAAAGGATTGATCTCCAAAATTTATAAGCAGCTCATGCAGCTTAATAACAAAAAAACAAACAACCCAATCCAAAAATGGGCAGAAGACCTAAATAGACATTTCTCCAAAGAAGATATACAGAGTGCCAACAAACACATGAAAGAATGCTCAACATCACTAATCATGAGAGAAATGCAAATCAAAACTACAATGAGATATCATCTCACACCAGTCAGAATGGCCATCATCAAAAAATCTAGAAACAATAAATGCTGGAGAGGGTGTGGAGAAAAGGGAACCCTCTTACACTGTTGGTGGGAATGTAAATTGATACAGCCACTGTGGAGAACAGTATGGAGGTTCCTTAAAAAGCTACAAATAGAACTACCATATGACCCAGCAATCCCACTACTGGGCATATACCCTGAGAAAACCATAATTCAAAAAGAGTCATGTACCAAAATGTTCATTGCAGCTCTATTTACAATAGCCCGGAGATGCAAACAACCTAAGTGTCCATCATCGGATGAATGGATAAAGAAGATGTGGCACATATATACAATGGAATATTACTCAGCCATAAAAAGAGACGAAATTGAGCTATTTGTAATGAGGTGGATAGACCTAGAGTCTGTCATACAGAGTGAAGTAAGTCAGAAAGAGAGAGACAAATACTGTATGCTAACACATATATATGGAATTTAAAAAAAAAATGTCATGAAAAACCTAGGGGTGAAACAGGAATAAAGACACAGACTTACTAGAGAATGGACTTGAGCCTATGGGGAGGGGGAAGGGTAAACGGTGACAAAGCGATAAAGAGGCATGGACATATATACACTACCAAACGTAAGGTAGATAGCTAGTGGGAAGCAGCCGCATAGCACAGGGAGATCAGCTCGGTGCTTTGTGACCGCCTGGAGGGGTGGGATAGGGAGGGTGGGAGGGAGGGAGACGCAAGCGGGAAGAGATATGGGAATATATGTATGTATATAACTGATTCATTTTGTTGTGAAGCTGAAGCTAACATACCATTGTAAAGCAATTATACTCCAATAAAGATGTTAAAAAAAAAAAAACACTTAAATTGCAAGCCCAGTATACAACAAAAATTTCAGCTGAGAGCAGAGGTAGAACTGTAGGTTTACATCCAGCGCCTGTTAAACTACTACTGAGAATGGCAGAAACAAGGGTTTTATTTAGACAGCAGGATTAACATGGCTGTTTATTCAACATCGGAGAGAATAACTATACATTCTAATGATATAGAACATGCCCTATAGATCACACATGCTTGTCAAGTAAACCAATTTGGACTTCCCTTGTTAGAAACCTGACACACATCAGTAGGCCGCAACTGCTACACATTTTTAAGCATCTGAATTCCAAAATAAACTGAGTATTACCCATATTTAATTTTGCTATGTTCCACGGGACAGAGAGGAGCCACACTTTAGGCCGACAGTTCTTTGAAATGATGCCTCCTTGATGATTTATTGATCTCCCCTTCAAGACTCTGGCTTTAAAATAAAATTCTCATATTTTTTGAAAGACTTGACTATTTGTTGGTCACGTCACTTTAAATTTTATGGGTTAGGGCTTCCCTGGTGGCGCAGTGGCTGAGTCCACCAGCCGATGCAGGGGACACGGGTTGCTGCCCCGGTCCGGGAAGATTCCACATGCTACAGAGAGGCTGGGCCCGTGAGCCATGGCCGCTGAGCCTGCGCGTCCGGAGCCTGTGCTCCGCAACGGGAGAGGCCACAACAGTGAGAGGCCCGCATACCGCAAAAAAAAAAAAAAATTATGGGTTAGCATAAAAATTTATACGCACATCACTATCAGTTTGATGATGATGTCAATATAATTCAAAATAAAATCCCTAGTAGGCTCAGAGCTTGATTTCAGCTTAAGCTATCCACGAAAACAACTGAGACCTCAAGGGCAGGATCTTATTCACAGGCCCTGAAAGAAACCCAAGAGCTTACAGCCAGTGATCATATACAGCACTTGAACTGGTTTTGGTAGAGACTTGAGAAATGTGAAAATTCAATTGACACTTGGGTTTCATGAACTCATACCCAGATATAAATAAAGGTAGCCAGACTTTATAAATCAGCATCAACTGTTTGGCTATCTACCATCAGTTCTGATCAGTGTTAATTATAATATTAATAGAGGGGAATTAACTAGAGATAGGTAGGCACGTGGGAATCGCTAATGGTTGTTGACAGTGACATATATTAAAACAAGTATCTACCCTGAGGGCTAACGCTTTAATTAAATTCTCAAGATTGAAGCAGTGACATATTCAACCTCCCCCATAGCACTCAGGAGGCACTTGTACCTTGAACAGAGAAGCCCCTTAAACTTCTCCCCTGGGAGGAGGAGCTGGACAGCTTGAGTGTAAAAGTCCGGAAGAAACCCTAAGTGCTTGTACTCTCCAGCTAAAGGAGGACTGTTTTCTTATACAATAACCATGCTTGTGCGTATCTGATATATTTTTTTAATACATTTATTTTATTTATTTATTTTTGGCTGTGTTGGGTCTTCATTGCTGTGCACAGACTTTCTCTAGTTGTGGCGAGCAGGGGCTGTTATTTGTTGCGGCACGCGGGCTTTTCATTGCGGTGGCTTCTCTTGTTGCAGAGCACGGGCTCTAGGCATGCGGGCTTCAGTAGTTGTGGCACTTGGGCTCAGTAGTTGTGGCTCGCAGGCTCTAGAGCATAGGCTCAGTAGTTGTGGTGCACGGGCTTAGTTGCTCCGCGGCATGTGGGATCTTCCTGGACCAGGGCTGGAACCTGTGTCGCCTGCATTGGCAGGCAGATTCTTAGCCACTGCGCCACCAGGGAAGTCCCCATATCTGATATTTTAATAGAGGAAATTTTTCCATGCTTTAACCTGACATCCCTGGGTCTAATAAGAGGTAAATGATATTATGTGCCAGGCCTTGCTTGGCTTACAGCCAGTTAAAGAAGGATTACAATATGTGCATTCAAATGGGAGGCACATGCGCTCATCATAACGCAACCCCCTTATCTGGTGATACTGAACCCCTGAACACTATATATACAGACTGATCCCATGAGGAATGCAAACATAAAGATAACTATGAGGATAGAGGAGTAAGGAAAAGGAGATTCTAGATTAAGAAACAACCTCCTTCTATACAAAGCTCTTCTGAGTACAAACAGTTGAGAACAACTCAGGTGCCCAGAATACAGAGTTCAGGCCCAAGAGACAGAAGCCACACTTCTGTAAAGTCTCTCACAGGCCAGCCCAAGCCAAGGCCTGGCTAAGGAGGGGCCAGACCCCAAGGCTCCTTCAACATAGCAATCTGGCTTCAGGGCTGTTGACCTTTGCACAGCTGACCAGAGACTCTCCAGAGAATAGGAAGCTGGTCTGAAGGAGAGCTGGGTGGACATTAACCCCCCTGAAGGACAGAAAAAGAGATGCACTCCTCTGAAAATCGAATCCTGTAATGGCTGAGGAGGACATTTTCATAACACAACATGACCTTTAAGGAAGGGATGACCTTAAATGACCTAGGCAGAGAGACATCACCCCTCTTTCTGGAAGAAAACCAAAGTAAGAGATGGTACCGACTCCTCTGATAACAATTTTCATTATGTCACAGCACACAGAACTATCACAACAGTCTAAATTCCTAATGTAGATTACTCTACAGAAATGAAAAATCGACTCCTTTGTCTCCTTCTGGATGAAATAGAAAGTGAATATTCTCCCAACTTCAGCAGCGCATTTTTCACACGTATTAATATTTTGTGGTCTCTCTTCCCCAAGTCAAACAACTTCACTTCTTCAGCCTTTCTCCTTATCTTATTTTCCTGAACAATGATCTTGATTTATTCTTTTTATGCCTAATAGCCATCCCAACAGGTAGATGGGACACAGCAAACAGAGCACCATAATGTAAGCTCCATGAGAGCAGGAATGGTGACTACCTTGTTCACTGATGTATCCCTGGGCCTAGAATGGATCAGGCCTTAGTGACACCAAGAAGGTCTGAGCAGGAAGACCCAACCGAACACAGGAACTCAGATTCCAAACAGTTCTCCAATTCTCAGACAGACACTGGGAATAAAGCAGGACCTGGACCCCAAATGCTGACAGAGGGACTCCAAAAGCTAGGAGCATGAAGGAAACCAGTTGCTGGAATTGTGATATACAGTAAGGGCGAAAGAGGGAGTGACCACAGGCAGCCTTTTTCTACAAATATAGGAGAAGATTAATATAGAAACTACTCACAGGCAGTTCCTTTGAGACAAAAATTACTGATTCATTAAAGTTTCCCAAACTGCTTTCTAGTTAACACTTTACCCCAGGAATTTAGGACGAAAGAGAGCCAGCCTGTGGTACCAAAAAGAAGGTAGAATTCCTAAGAAGAAAAACAGAAAGGACAGGTCAAGTCCAAATCCGGAAATAATTAAACACAGTGCAGGGAGAGTTGCAGGCATGGAATAATAATTGGAAGCGATGTGACGGCCACTGGATATGGGATCAAAAAGACCTGAGGTCAAATCTGGGTTCCACCAGGTAGCTCAGCAATCTGAGCCAAGTTATTTTAAGTCCCTTGAAGCCTCAGTTTCCTCATCTCCAACGGTACCTACAATAACACATGCAAAAGCTCCTAGCCCAGTACAGAAAGACTCTAATCAGGACCAGCTACATAATCTGCAAGTTCAGTGTGAAATGGAAATATGGGGCTTTCCCCGAAAAATAAAGAATTTTAAGACAGCAACAGCAGAGCATTAAACTAAGCACAGGGTCCTTCTAAGGCACAGATCACACACAAGTGAAGCTTGCCTTCACCCTAAGAACTTGGTAGGTTTTGTGATGCTGTAACATTTTCTCCATGTTTGTTACTCTCCTTCTCCCTTCTCTGTTTCCCGATAGATATCGGTTGAAAAAAGTTCTTTCAAAAATAAAGGACCTTAGGGCTTCCCTGGTGGCACAGTGGTTGAGAGTCCGCCTGACGATGCAGGGGACACGGGTTCGTGCCCCAGTCCGGGAAGATCCCACATGCCGCGGAGCGGCTGGGCCCCTGAGCCATGGCCGCTGAGCCTGCGCGGCCGGAGCCTGTGCTCCGCAACGGGAGAGGCCACAACAGTGAGAGGCCCGCGTACCGCAAAAAAAATAAATAAAGGACCTTAAAAAGAAATTAAACAGACTTATCGATGTTGAATTTACTTAGGTTAATAACTGTACCCTGCTAATGTAAGAGAATATCCCTATTGTTAGGAAATTCACAATGAGGTATTTGGGGCAAAGAGCTATGAGGTAGGCAACTTATTCTCAAATTATTCAGAAAAAATAAGTGTGTGTGTGTGGAAAGAGAAGGTGTGCAAGCATACAGTGATAAAGCAAATGGGGTAAAATTCAACAGTAAATAAATCTGGGTAAAGGATATATGGAGGTTCTTCATTGCATATTCTTGCAACTTTTCTATGAAGATAAAATTGTTTCCAAAGAAAAAGCTAATGTAACATAAAGGTCCCGTGTGAGCTCTGGGGGAGAAGATGGAAGAAGAGGGTAACAGCAAAGAGAGGCAAGATTGAAAGCTCTGTTTAGATAGGGGCCGTTTCTTCTTTGTTAACTGCTAAATCCGCAGCACAGAACCTAGGTCAATAAATATTTAAGGCAGGAAGAAGAAAAGGGCAACATCCCATGGGGAATAAGGGCTCAGGGCAAGGACAAATGATTGATGGTTACACCAGCACTTGGAAATCAGTGAACTGCCTCTGTTTAGAATGAGACCAAGGAATCTCAACCAGAGGCACATGGTGTGACATGGTGTATACCGCACACTGCACTACCAGGGCCTTGGTTCTCACTGCTTACTAAGAGTTCGGTTAGACCCAGCTTGGGCCCACCATTTAACCTTCCCAGGCTTCAGGGTGCTCACTGATGAAATGTGGAAGGTTACTAACTCATTCACCAAGTACTTACCGGATGTCTCCCATAGGCCAGGCCCTCAAGTCATGTTCCCTGATCTCTAGAGCTTTCATTCTAGAAGGGATCTCACAACTGACTGCATTAAATAATTTCTTGATGTCTCTTCCAGCCCTGAAAATTCTATGCAAAAATTCTGGGGCTTTTTACTTCAAAAATGAGAATGAATATTATAGTTTAACCACTCTCTAAAGTACTCATAATAAATGCATACTTAAAGGTGAAAATATACTCAGATGCCCTATGTTCATAACTTAAAAGAAGTCTGTACACACAGGCAGGGAAATGCCTAAGAGCATATATAATTAAGCCTTCTGCAAATGATCAAGTTGATTTTAGTTGCCAAAATTCTCCTTCCTTGACAAGTTATATAAATAGCAAGAATTTCAAAAATCTAACAGAGCTCTGTAGATAGAAAAAACATTATAAAGATAGAAATACATTTTTAAAAGCAATAAATTTATCAATGAGAAAAACAACTTTGTAGTGTAGATTAATGATTAGTATTAAAATTACAGCATCGAAAGTATTTTAATTTTCTGCTTCATCAGTCCTCCTCATTCAGTCAACTAACACAAAAATGGTTACAAAGGCTAATTGTGTTAAAGACTTTGGAGAAAAGAGGAAAGAATCGCTCCTTCATGAATACTAAAGATGATAAAATAGGAAACCAATAACATTTTATCACTTTATATAAATTAATCTAATTTAGAAATAATTTAGTACTATGATTTAGGCAGAACTTATCTAGCCAAGAAAAATTTTTATATTACCAGTATCAGAAAACATGGTACGTACGCTTGCCAGATATTAAACATCTGCACTGCTTTATACAATTTAGGAGAAATGGTAAGGGTAGAGGATCAAAAAATATAATTATGAGATTCAAAGAGATCAAAATAAGAAGCATATGAGAATATTATTTCCCAGATGGGTTCTCAGGAGCTAAAATAGGAGTACACATCTATGAAAGATGGTTGCAATCACAGGCTGCAAGTTGAGACAACTGAAACTGAGTATTTGTCCTTGAAGAACAACCATTCTCCTGACACTAACATAATTCACAAAGATCTGGACACTCTTACTATTTCTTGGTAGATGCAAAGAGGGACCACTAAAGAGTTAACTTCCACAACTAAAGGCTATTCATCTGTGGTTTTACAAAGCAGCGGCTTTCAATGTTTTATTACTAGAAATGAAAAATGTTCTAAATGTCCTTTGGATTCATGGAGTCAACACTTTACCAGATAGTAAATTACCAGATAGTGAAATCATTACTTGATCTAAATGCTACATGGATTATATGACTTTATTTGTAAAGTTCAGCACCTGGTTCCCCACAGAGAGTTAATAATCATTTATTAGCCATGAAGACAAAAAAAGTCAGTTGGATGCCACCAGGTGAGGACAGCCCTGTCTCACAGAGCCCTGCTGCCCTCAGTGATGGCGAAACCAGGGCGATGCTCAGTATGCCCCCTCCTCCAGCAGCTCTGCAATGAATATTTCACACTCACTTGGCCAACACACAGAGGCTTTAAAATGCTTTCATTGCTTTTATGTCACAATAGTCCAATGCTATAAAGATGTAACCATTTCCAATAACCAGAAAATGCAAAGATTTGTGAGATCGATCCCACAGAAATCCACTTAACATTTCATAATATTTAGCTCAGATCATAAAGCCCAGCTGAGTTGGAACGGCAGAATGTTGGCTTTTAGAATTAACCCTGCAGCTAGCTGGTTGAATACGAATATGCTTTCTCATCTATAAAAGGAGAGTGGTTTTAGTCAAAGGTTTATAATGTTCCAAAGGGGCAAGTAACAGATTGCTTTGAAATATGATGAAAGCTAAGGACTTTGTTCATAGGAGGGGGGTGAACAAATGTATATGCATATATACACAGAGTGTTTGGAATGATATTTTCAGAGATTACACAGCTTCCTGAAGCCTAGCTAGAGGTTCTGTTCAGAATTCCCCAATCAGATGGCTTCTCAAGTTCTTTCTAGTTCTGCTATGCCGTGCACACTGCAGACCAGGGTGTTGCTTACATCCTTAACTATATACCCAAGTTTCCATCCTCTAAATGTGTTGGTTTGTGGGAGTTATTCTCTTCCCTCTAACCCCATTCTTCTTCCACCAGTTCCCTGAAGAATAAGGACTAATCCCTCACTCATGAGGACTCACACCCAAGCCCAGTGGGTCTCTCAGAGCAGCACTGTCCACACTTTACTATACACTCAATCACCTGGAGATCTGGGGAAAATGCAGATTCCAATTCAGCAGGTCCCAGGTGGGGCTGTGAGTCTGCATTTCTAACAAGCTCCCAGGGACCACTCCAGTAGATACCAGCTCTCAGCCCCTACCCCAGTTCCCTAAGCTCCCTTCTCAGCCTGAGGGCAGCTCACCATGGTGTTTCTGTGGAGTTCTCTAGTGACCTCTAAAAGGTCTGAAGTTCTTTTAAAACATTCGAATCCATCCTACCCATCCCCAAATCCGAACTGCTTTAAAAGAAAAAACTTCGTGTAATACGTCATTGTGTCACAATAGTGGAAAAACTCTGGATTTTAGAGTATGACGAACCTGGGTTTGAACACCATAACCTAACAATGTGGTTTTTGGCAAAATGTTTACCTCTCTGAGTTTCATCCCTAAAACTGTCCTGATGAAAGACTTAAAAGAGATAACGCTGGATGCAAACTATTATATATAGGATGGATAAACAACCAGGTCCTATTGTATAGCACAGGGAACTACATTCAATATCCTGTGATAAACCATAATGGAGAAGAATATGAAAAAGAATATATATATTTATAACTGAGTCACTTTGCTGTACAGCAGAAATTAACACATTTTAAATCTTCAATAAAACTTTTTTAAAAGAGATAATGTTAGTAAAGCAACCAGCATCGCCAGTCCTAATGATAACCTTGATTCAGCATCAGCCCTAACATTTCCCGATGGTGCCCCAAGAATACTGGAATACAGAATCCACCGGTTCCTCCTGACAAGGTCTAAACTTAGTTATCTTAACATTGACCCCAGATTCCTCCTTGTGTTCCCCATATGACTCCAATGTGCAAAGAAGGAACTATCATGCAAAACAAGAGTGATCTGAGAAGACAAGATTTTTCCTTCACAACTCTGAACTTCTAGGAATAACATAGGGACACTGAGAACCGGTCTTCTCGCATGTGAAGTGATGAAGGCAGAACATATGTCTACAGGGGCTGACAAAGTTTGCCTTAGTTTTCCAGAGTAGACAGACAAACACAATTCTAATAATACTCAAGATTAAACTGATGTACTCCATATGATGGTACTGTTCTCCCAATTCCTGTGTTTCATATTTATTTCTGCATCCCTCCTTTAATTTATCCTGTTGTGAACTGCATAGTCCTCATTATGGATTAATCAAAACAAAACACTTGGGCTTCCCTGGTGGCGCAGTGGTTGAGAGTCCGCCTGCAGATGCAGGGAACATGGGTTTGTGCCCCGGTCCGGGAAGATCCCACATGCCCGTGAGCCATGGCTGCTGAGCCTGCGCGTCTGGAGCCTGTGCTCCGCAACAGGAGAGACCACAACAGTGAGAGGCCCGCATACCTCAAAAAAAAAAAAGCAAAAAATAAAACAATACATTCTGCTTCCTGTTGTTAAGAATCTTCCCAAAGTATTTCTGTTTACCATCAGGAGGCTATGGATAACCCTGTGAGGTCAGTTAAGGCTAAAAGGTATATATTTGTATCATGCAACAAATATATCAGCTGTAATGTTAAGACAAGTCATACTTAAAGGGCACTAAGAAAGCATGATATTAAAAGGAATATGAAATAAATCTGTTGGAAGAAAATGACCATATGAAGGTGAGCATATCACTTGCCCCTCCCACTCCTCTGCATAAAATCAAGTTTCATACATCACTTTTGCTCAAACTAGCAAATAATTACATACTGTTCTAAATCAGTAAATTAATTCGATTTAGTTTACTGATTAGATCAATATTTTAGTAAGTCAACAATTTTAGCCCAGTAATTCTCACCCCTCACAGTGCATCAAAATCACCTGAAGTTAAACAGAAAGATACAGATATAAGGAATAAAAGGATGAACACACAGGCCACCCACTCCCACCCGCCTAGAGATGATTTAAGTAGGATCGGGTAGAACCCAACCACCAGTATTTTTTAAGCACCCCAGCAGATTCTAATATATAACTAGAGTTAAGAATCACTACTTAGGACTTCCCTGGTGGAGCTGTGGTTAAGAATCCTCCTGCCAGTGCGGGGGACACGGGTCCGATCCCTGGTCTGGGAAGATCCCACGTGCCGCGGAGCAACTAAACCCGTGTACCACAACTACTGAGCCCGGGCGACACAACTACTGAAGCGGGCATGCCTAGAGCCCGAGCTCCGCAACAAGAGAAGTCACTGCAATGAGAAGCCCGCGCACCGCAATGAAGAGTAGCCCCCGCTCACAGCAACTAAAGAAAACCCACGCGCAATGAAGACCCAACGCAGCCTAAATAAATAAATTAATTATTTTTTAAAAAAGGATCACTACTTAGTCTTTGGTTTTTTGTTTGTTTTTTTGTGTGTGTGGTACGCGGGCCTCTCACTGGTGTGGCCTCTCCCGTTGCGGAGCACAGGCTCCGGTTGCGCAGGCTCAGCGGCCATGGCTCGCGGACCCAGCCGCTCCACGGCATGTGGGATCTTCCCGGACTGGGGCACGAACCCGTGTCCCCTGCATCGGCAGGCGGACTCTCAACCACTGCGCCACCAGGGAAGCCCAGTCTTTGGTTTTTAAATCACTTTAAGAAAGTACAGACTTAAAACACATACTGAGATTATAGATTATTTCTTTAGTCTTTTCTATACTCTCTAACTTTTCAGTGGTGAACTTGTATTGCTATCAGAAAAAAATTAAGTGAAAAAAAAATTTATAGAAAACCAGCATCCACAAAATGCCAAGCATAAACCTTTAAGATTCAGTATAAAATAGGCTATCATCACAGAAAAATAACCATTATCAAATTCATGAATTCTATAGTTCCGTTGAGAGAATATGTATTTGCCACCTTAAGTCTGGAGTATTCAACACACCAGAATCTAATTGGTTGCCCACTGGAATTACCTGCAGAGTTCTAAAAATTCCCCCAGGCCCTAACCATAACCCAGACCAATTAATCAGACCCTCTGGGCTGGGACACGCACAACAGTTTTTTTAATACCCCCAGGTGATTCCAACATGCAACCAAGGCTGGGAACCATTGGCTAAAAGAGTTCATTAATACAAGCCTCTAGAGATAAGCCTCTGCTGAAAGGTATTAAAATTCTGACACTGATATAATTTCAAAAAATGGTCATTTGTGGATATGTATTGATATTCAAGTTGCCAAGGAATAAAATAGGACACTAAACAATAAATGTGTGCATTGTTCTCCCTTTAAATTGGGAATAAGTCACCACCTTCTACATTTAGATACAAGAAGTTCTGAGATCACTGTTATATGTCAGTCACATATGCTGACCAAGAAAGGAATACTGACAAGACAAAATTAGACAAAAAATGTTTTCACAGATTCTACATTTATTCTACCCAAGTAGGTATTATTCTTGGGGTAACTTTGCTACCTAGAAGTCAGAAATGTACTCTCCTGTTGCTTGAGATTCTTAGATGAAAGGCCTAGATGCTCACCATTTTTCTTGTTTGTAAATCTGAAATAAAAGTGCATCTTCTTAACTTTTAAAGAAGCTGTTTGATTATTCTCTTCATGCACCCCCAGGCCTCCTTTCCACCTCTCTTACTGAGAAGGCTGGTGCTTTTGTTTTGGTGCAGGTCTATTCTGCTCTCTGGGGTAAGAATTACCCTACAGATGACAACTCACTTCTGTGCCTGAAGATTTTCAGACTCAAGCAGCAGAGAATTTTAATAGTGTGCAAAATACTGCAACTAAACATCTTTTATTAAGAGGGTTATTTTAACAGGCAAAACCTCCATTTTCAGAGTTGAATAAAATAAACCCATATATAACCAACATGGAAATTCTGGAAAGTATTATTAAATGAATTCAAAAAGTCTATGAAATTCTTTTAAAGAAATGGGTTTGTTCTTTTCCACTTTGAGGCATTATACATTTGTAATCATCTTTTCTAAAGCACACTAGAATTCTCAGCAAAGTGGGCTTTCCCTTCTCAATCTCAGGAAGGAATGGTTTAGGTGCATTCTTTTGTTCTCCAAGGCAAAAGCATGAGTGAAGGGAAGAAGAGGGTCTGCAGCCAAGGAACTGATGTATTCCACAGCACAAAGATGAAAGGCCAAGAGGCACATGAAAAGATGCTCAACATCACTGATTATCAGAGAAATGCAATACAATGAGGTGTCACCTCACACCAGTCAGAATGGCCAAAGTCAAAAAACCTACAAACAATAAATGCTGGAGAGGGTGTGGAGAAAAGGGAAACCTCTTGCACTGTTGGTGGGAATGTAAATCGGAGAACAGGATGGAGGTCCCTTAAAAAACTAAAAATAGAGCTACCATATGATCCAGCAACCCTACTCCTGGGCAAATATCCAGAGAAAAGCATAATTTGAAAAGATACATGCACCCCAATATTCATTGCAGCACTATTTACAATAGCCAGGGCATGGAAGCAACCTAAATGTCTATCAATAGAGGAATGGATAAAGAAGATGTGGTATATAGAGAGAATGGAATATTACTCAGCCATAAAAAAGAATGAAATAATGTCATTTGCAGCAATGGATGGACCTAGAGATTATCATACTAAGTGAAGGAATTCAGACAGAGAAAGACAAATATCATGATATAGTTTATATGTGGAATCTAAAAACTTGGTACAAATGAACCTACTTACAAAACAGAAATAGAGTCACAGATGTAGAAAACAAACTTATGGTTACCAAGGTTAGGAGGAGGGATAAATCGGGAGATTGGGATTGACATATACACACTACTATATATTAAATAGAAAATCAACAAGGACCTACTGTATAGCACAGGGAACTCTACTCAATATTGTGTAATGACCTATATAGGAAAAGAATCTGAAAAAGAGTGGATATATGTATATGTATAACTGATTCACTATGCTGTACAGCAGAAACTAACACAACATTGTAAATCAACTACACTCCAATAAAAATTAATTAAAAAAAAAGATTAAAGGCCAAACTTGAGAGTGCAAAAATAATGAAACAGTAGGTGGTTCTTATCTCCACTGTAATTAAGATGAGTATATGCAATGCACTCTACTATGTACTGGAGATACGAGTGAGAACAGTCTCTACTGCCCTGGAACTTAGAAGTACAAGGAGGACAAAAATTAAACTGGTTATCACAAAATTAATTGTTTTATTACAACAGTGATAATACAATGAGGCAGCAATGCAGGGTGATAGGAGAGTATAAAAAGGGAACTGACCCAGTCTGGGAAGTCAGTATAAGCTTCTCTGCAGAGGGGACCCTTATTCTGGTGTCTGAAGGATGGGGTAGCAGCCAGCTAAGCAAAGAAGGGGTAAGTTTTGTGGGCAAGGAACGGGAAGGTCAGTGTAGCTGTGGTGCAAAGAGGGAGGGGAAGCAAGAGATAAGGCTGGCAAGGCAGCCAGCTACTGGTGGGGAAGAGGGAATTCTGCTCCAGACATGCTGAGTCTGAGGACCTGCAGGCATCAGTGGAACTGTCAGGTAGGAGGATGGACATCTGGGTATGGTGCTAAGCCAGGAATACACTGTTGGGAGCTATCGGCACATAGATGGGAGTTGAAGCTGCTGGAATGGGTGAAAAATACACTAGGCTATGGGCTTCAAATTTTTTAAAAATCTGATTATCCCTTTGAAACCAACAGTTTGCATCTGTAACAAGCCCAAACATACCTGCTGAAAGGAATGAGCCCTAAAAATATATAAACTATCACAGGTCCACTGGGATGACTTTTCATGTACACAGTGTAAAGGACCAAACTGGAATTTTTAATCTTTGTTTTGATAGATGGGAGACAAGAGGTTTTGTGATTACAAATACAATCACTAATAATTATTACTGTGGTCCAAGAAAAAAATCTGGATCTTTTGTATAACTAAATTAAATAATTATGCTGCTCTGGAAGAACCCTGAATCTACCCATGGAAAGACATTTCATCCTCACATCAATCTCTGTGCATACGTTAGGCACAGAGTAGAAAAGACAACTGGGAAAATGAGAGAGCAGAGGAAAATTAATTTAATTATGGAAATGCAGATTAAAGAACAAAGGCTTAAATTTGTAACACAGGTCTAAGGGGACATAATGGTCTTATGTAACCACTTAAAACGTGAGAAGTCTGCAAATCTGAAGGAAAAGTTGACTCTTTATTAGATATATTTCTTCTAACTTAGTAACCAGAAAATTGGTATTCCCAAGCATAAGGAATAAAATAATCAAGGGCCCTCCTGCTTGACTGGACTCCCAATGGCCACAGGTTTGAGAGAATTTGAGAGTCTATCGGGAAAGGCCAGCCAAGGTTATCACTTAACACAACAGGCTTGTTTCAAACAACGACTAAAGCTAAAGCTTCAGAGACTGACCACTGTTAACTTCTCATCCATCTGGGCTTCCCAGGTATCCAGATCTTCAATTTGTCATTTTGCTACGCATTCCACCGGGATCTTTTTATGCCCTCCATCGTTACAGAATGTGAATGACCTCAACACGGAAAGCATGACAAAAGAGAACACAGTGGGTTCTCTTTTGTCAGCAAAATCCCATCAAATTAGATTCCCGATGGGGAAAAGAGGCCGAGACATCTCGCCATGGATTTTTATAAATCTAGATCGTTGTTTGGCTCTGATCGATCCAGCTACACAACCTTGCAAGAAGCAAGCACAATAAAAAACACTAGTACCTTTGGGGAAAGGAAGTCTCTCTAATCCAAAATGTTCATGGACAAGGACCAGCCTGGAGTGGCTCTAGAGAGGTCCAAGGAGAACTGTCAGGGGTGAAGAGGGTGGGATTCCATCCATTCAAAATCACATGACCTGAGCCCCTGTTATGTGCACAGCCTAGGCACCTGGAGTGGCACAAACAGTACTCTGAGGATTAAAATCGGAGCACCCCTCATTCCCAGAGACAAGCAGGGGAAGGGCTACAAAAGAATAATTCAGAGGCTTCCTAAGGCTTGTGGGAGTAGCCCCCATAACAGCGTGAGTAGGTCTGGGAGGAAGACAGGAACAGCTTCATAACCAGCCCATCCTCCACAGCCTGCGGCAGCCTGCAGAACTCCATGTGCAGAAACATGGAGATAAGAGAAAAGGCAGGGACCAGGCAGCTGCCCAAGAGTCCTCAGGGCAAGGGCAGCCAGGCTTCAGCCAGAGGGAATAAGAAATGGACAATGGGTGGGGCTGAAGGGAGACAGTGGGTCCTCTCTGCAGAGTCCTTGGTGACAGAGGGGTCAGGGTGAAACCGAACATCCACAGAAGAGAGAACAGGAGAGAGAGTCTTGATCATCTCACTGCCACTAACATACAAACTGGCCGGGGTGAAGCTCAAAGACCTTTGCTTTCCCCCATCTCTCTTCCTTGTACCAAAATCTGAGGACCTAGGCCTTGAATTCCTCTTCAAGGAGAGGAACTATAGCAGAGCCAAATGAATGCCCCCCCTCACCCCTGACAGACAGGTCAGGCCCACGCTGCAGGTAAGGGAGAAGATGGGATTTAGATGAGTTTGAGATTAACCTTTTAAACTGGATTTGACCCTCCGTAACCAAAAGTAGCCAGAAAGTAATAGAATCTGCCCAAGATGTTGCAAAGAGTATTTTTAAAAGTAGTAACTGGTGAAAAATAAAACAATTTTGTTTATATGCTACACTAAGTTGAGAATGTTCAATAAACCAGTTTGGTCATCATGGAGAAAGACCAAAAAAAGAAAAAAAAGAAGGAAATGAACTTTGGATTTTGATATAAATAGCATTTCACTGAGACTTTCCTTGACAATTTTCTCTGTCTCCAAGGGATGAAGGAAGAACACACGTTACCAGAAAGTTATAGAATAAGATTGTTTCATACTAGCTCACGTTAAAGTTTGTGCTCTAACTAGATATAAGTATCTACTTTTGCAAGGCCTGAATGGCTGGCTCTAATTTGTCTCAGGCAAGGGAAGAAGTACATAAATCAATTTGGTCAGTTAATTCACTGCAAATTCCCCAGCTGGCCTCTGTTTACAAGTGGCCTGAGGTGGGGAAGTGGAGAAACAAGCATTTCTCGAAATTTTACCACTTAGGAAGAAGTTTAGAGGTCATTTGTCCTAAATTGAAGCATTTTGCTGACATGGAAACTTAGTCCCAAAGGAACAACTCATCCAAAGCAGCCCAGAGGGAGGGTGGCCCCTGCAAGATGCCACACCTGGGACAGGCCTTGCTCCCTTTGCTGAGCCTTCACTGCCTCTGGCATGTTCACGAGATGCCCCTGAACATCTCAGACCTGAAAGTATACCTGCCCTCCGTGCTTTCTGCCTGGTGGCCATGGAAGGGGGAGGGGGAGACTTGAGTGTGGGGCTAAAGAGGAATCTTCTGGGCAAGGCTGCTTCCAGAATTAGTTCTATTACATCATTTAAATGACTCAAGTACATTCTCTCCCTTGAAGGCCTATCTTTTTTTTTTTTTTATACTTTCTCTCAACTGTCTTTGAAATTTTTTCCATTCAGTGTTCCTCTAAGAGATAATACTTTTGATCTTAATGATGTTCACAATATCTTGACTATCATTGCATTAGCAGGAATTCTCTGTGTGCTGGTGTTTTTCTGGACCTAGAAGAGGATGTATATACAGTCATTGGCTGGAAAAGCTAGGGTCTGACTCAGTTAAGAAATGACACTCTGATAAAAAAAATCCAGTAATGCCCCAAACCGCTAAAGCAGACAGGCTGCCAAAGTCATACGTTGCTAATAAACTGGCCTAAATGAATGAGAACCGAAACTCATGCCTGCGTAATTTCATTCTCCTTTCACATTTACCAGGCCGGATCTGGCATTCTTCTTTTTTACAACGAGGATGGAATTCCAGTGAGAACTTCTCCACTCTTCTTTGAGTATAATGACGTTTGTCCTGAAAGCTTGCCAGTCCTAACTACTGGTCCCTCCATGTTTGGGAGGGACTCAAGAACAACCCTACACACACACACACACACACACACACACACACACACACGAGGGACTCAAGAACAACCTACACACACGCGCGCGAGGGACTCAAGAACAACCCTACATACACACACACACACACACACACACACGAGGGACTCAAGAACAACCCTACACACACACACACACACACACACGAGGGACCCAAGAACAACCTACACACACACGAGGGACTCAAGAACAACCCTACACACACACACACACACACACACACACACACAAAGGGAAATGCAGCTTTTTGCCAGTGCGAAGGTAACTACAAAGTTTACAATCAAACAAGAATCTTCCTCCTCTTCATTGCCATCTTGTCAGCCCTCTCTTCCCATGTTCTGGCCTGTAGGACACTCCCGTTCACCACACATCCTGTTTGACTACACAGAGACCACAATGTTGCTGCTAGAAGGGAACTTTGGAATCTGGAAAAACCCTCATTTTAGAAAGAGGGAAACTGAGGGTCACCTAGGTGACAAAGGCTACACAAGTGAGTCATAAAAATGGAGCTAGAACTAGTCTCTGGGATCCAATTCAAACCTACTTTGCTTTACAAACTGGCAGTCCAGTTTCTGTCCTACATCACCAATTAGGCCTCTGGCCAGGAAGGGGAGGCTGGCTAAAAACTAATTATTTAATAAGCTAATTAGTTTGATTAGAAGTTTTTTGTGAGGCAAAGTCAAAGTACATATAAAGCACTTTTTAAAAAACATACTACATAAATATTTAATACCAGAACTATCCTTAATTTTATCCCTAGATAGTAAGAGACACTCGTAATTCAATTCAAAACGTTTCTAGTCTAGATTTGTCTTGGTCATTCAGAAACATTCATATAACAACATGAGAGCAACAGAAATAAACTTCAATATAGTAAGTAGGGGTGATACCATATGACTTACAGGAAAGCAACATCACAATTTTTTCAACATCACAATTATAACTAGCAATGCATGAAAACAAAAATTAAGTCACCTCCAAGTAGGAACTCAAATGTTTGAAAAAAGCTTATGTGCATTAGAAATTGGATATATATAAATTGTAAATACACTGATAACAGGTTTAAGAATGTGTGTCCCAGGTCAGAAAAAAAATGCTGCAATTCACGACAGCCAAGAGAAAGAGCTGAGGGTACAGGTAATTTTCAAATAAAAATAATTCATGAAAATATAAGCCATTAAAGCAAAGTTCATACTACACAAATTATTCTTTGCCCAAGTTTTTTCTCTATATCAAACATGTTAAAACAAAAGCCAACTAGAGAAAACCTCTAGCAATTGGCTTCTTTGATAGGCTCAAAATCCCTTTGGATTCAAGATTCCCTAAAAATCTGGGCAAAGGCCAGGACAAGTGGGAAATACAAAAGCAGCTCATCATAATGCCTACCAGGGGTCCTCTCCTGACTGACACAGAATTGTCAATTCAATCAGCTCATTTCTGTTGCCTAGTACCCACCGTTTCCTACCTTTTCCAGGTATTCCATTCCTACATCAGGACTGTTGCGAAGATGAGAGGAGATAAAAGACCGGGTAGAAACATACAATTAGTGTTATTCTGTTACTCCAATTTGGGTTGGGAGATTGTGGGTAATTTTCTACATTGTTTCCAATGAGAACCTACCTCCTCTATACTCAGAAAGGGAGGCTATGAATGTGCTTTATGAACTGTGAAACAGTATACAAATATTACATTTTTATTTTTACTTTTATTGACCCCCTACTGCCCACCTAGTCCTCTTTTTAAGGTGGTTCCTTTCTCCTGGGAATACTGCTTAAGTCTGGCTAGCACAATTTGCACATCTGAGTCTGCATATTCTAAAAGTCTATTATCTTGCAGAGGAAATGGTTCTTTTCTGTTTATAACGGAAGGTGTTTTGTTTCTTTTTGTTTGGCTTGATTTGGTTATGTAAGGAGAGTTACCAGCAGACCAGGAGAATCCCCTCTAAAAGAAATCTGACCTTTCTAACTCAACATGTCCTGTCTTTTCTCATAAATGTTCAGAAATCATCTACAAAGATGTTATCACTAGTGCCCCCTTGGCTTAAAATATACCAAGACTCCTCACAATCCTCCATGAAGTTAAATAAATTCCTGTCTTCACAGACATTACTTTTCTGCAGAAGTAAATACAGTGGAAGAGCAGAGGCATCGTTCTTTCCTGAATTACATATCCTTTGGCATAGAGATCCAAAATGATATTTTAACTATCAGAGACACTTAAAGCTACTGCTTTATTATAAATGACCAGAATCATAATTCTAACTGGCTTTAGTCCTTTTAATCTTGGGAAGATGTGATATCTCTAAATCTTCTCAAATGAGTAATTCTTCAACGTAAGTAACCAAGTCATATTTTAAGTATTCTACTGCCCTCTTGTGAATCTCATGATCAGAGACAAGATAGCTCACAAAATACATACAGCAACTGTAATTCTCAGAAATACTTCAATGGAATCTCAGAGACTAGAACTAGGAAGAACCTAAAACATCATCGAGACCAGTACACTCATTTCACAGACGAGAAAACTGAGATCCTGGAGGATTATATAACGTAGTCAAGATCAGACATGGCTAGTTAATAGCAGAGCGAATACTGCTGAATATAACTTAAACCTCTCAGAGTGTTAATTTTTCTATTAAAATGGAGGTGCAGCCTGGCAAAAAAATAGTGGGGTTTTGGAGTTAAGCAGACACGAGTTTGATTTTAGATCACCACCTCAACAACCTCCCCAAACCTCTGTTTCCCCATCCATAAAATGGGATGAATAATAACTATCGCAAAGGTGTTGAAAGGATTCAGTAGGATCATGTTCCTCAAGCCCTCAGCAAAACTATCAGCAATACAGTAATTCACTAAGTGGTAACACAGTTTTAACAATACATAGGAAATTGTTTTTAAGTTGTTATAGCCTTTGAGATCTCTGGACAAAGGTATTCTAAAATAATGAATAAATAAAATCTGAACTTTTTCAAAATTGGCACAAAACTTGGAAAAAATAAAGCTAATTTTTCTAACTCCTGTGTTTCTTTATCATATTTATTCTTTTTTTTTTTTAATACAAGTAAATTTGTAACAGAAAGCACCACACAGCAAACACTGTGTGAGAGATGAAGCAACGAACAGGGTCCTTAGATGAGGTTCACAGGAAAACGAAGCAGAACTCAGTGCCAGCGTGTTAAGTCGCCATACCTTAGTCTCCTTTGCTAAGAGGCTGTTGCCGCTGCAATGCCAAGAGAGCCAGCCTGGAAGGGTAGAGGCTAGAATTTTAGATCTGACCTTGCTAATAGCTGACTATGCCAACTTGGGCTGGTCATTTCATCTCTGTTTCCCTTTCTTGACCTGTAAATGAAGGCATCCTCTACGGAGTAAAGTCCGATAGTGAGGTGGCATAATGAACGTGAAAAAACATTGTAAGATGTGCTTTAACAAAGTAAGTAGGGTTAAGTTTGTTATCTTAAACTTAATCTAAAGCAATAAAAAAACAGTAAAGCTGCACTAAATTGGAGAAGAAAAACCAAACTTAGAAAGTTGAAGGTAGCTTAGATCAAGGATTCTGTTCAGTAGCACTCCACTTCTCATGAAATCTCTCTTCCCTCTACAATTCCACCAGCTCTTAATGGAGATTACTCCAAAAATTCTGCCAACACATGAATCTCTGACTCTTAAGTAAATTTCACTCAAGGGCACCCTGATATCAGGATTGACAGAGCTTATCCCTGGCTGTATAACACAAAACAAATATGCCAGCAGGGTAAAGGCAATTCATCTTAGTTTGCCATGAAAATGACTAATGTTGATTATTCTCTGATTTACGGCTGCAGTCATCCAACCTGATCGTTATGGTTAAGTGCCCTCACCTGCTCTGTTTTTATATGGAGCCTGATAGAAGGCACACACCATGCTGGTTATAAGCCCTGATTGATGATCCACCGATATTAACCGAGAACTACCTAATGGGTCTAGCTCCCCCAATTTCAAACATCGGAAAGGGATATTACTGGAGTTGACAGTGTAGTAGAAGAGGAAAGGCACTGACATAAACTAACCTGAGAGGTAGAAAGTAACGATGCTGTTATGGCTGCTGAGGGGTCGCACACAGCTTGCAACTCTGCGGAATGAGTCCAGTGGGGATTCTTGGGTAATTTTTCAGCAACAAGTTAACTCAGGCTCTTGGTTCAACCCAACAATCATACCACATTTGCATCCAGAGTGCTGGAATAAAAGTGCTCTCAAAAACAAAAGATCCGCCTACAGGAGTAGAAAAGGCAACTCACCGTGAAACAGACTGTTGTCCACCAGAAAATGCCTGCGGTACTGCACACAGTTCCTTTTCTCCAAGTTCCAGTAACTCATTGTCAGAAGATTTCTGGCACAGCATCAAAACAAAATTGCTCTGTCAAGGGAAAAGGAAGGAGACAAAAATGAAGAAGGCGGAAGCCACACGCTCATGCTGGCCGCCTGACACCATTAGTCCCCGGGCCTTAGCGGGCAGCACGCAGGCCTCACACCTTCCCCACGTGGGGAGCTGGAATGCCCCAGGGCCCAAGAAATTCCCCACAAGTCTTCCCACTGGATAGAAGGTCACTTAACATACCACAACAGGAGCTTTTTCTAATAGCACCTGAAGGGGCTCTAAGTTACTGTTGTCCTGGGGGTGGGGGGGAATCAATCCACCAATGGAGAACAAGTTTCAGAACTGGTTTATGTGCTCTAGGCTTCGCCCGCACTCAGCCAGGACTCAAACCAGTCAATGCTGGTAGCTTTTCAGGAAATCTCAGTTGCAGGCGGGGAGGGGACTAACAGGAGGGTGACTGACATTCCCAGTTTCCGACTTTTGTGTCAGCACCAGTCTGGTGGACTGCGTACCTGACCAATCCAGGGAAATCTTGGAAATTATAATGGCATCCATGTAGCCATGGGCCAGGCAAACACAGCAACAAAGGCCACCTCCCGCTCTTGGACTCACTGTGGGTGCCCATTTAGGGCCCCTAGGACCTGCCTCTGCCCCCTGTAACCAGAGCCGGGTGAACAAGCAGTGGGCCTGCTCCTCCAGAAGGCTTGCCCCTCCACGGACAGAGAAACACAGTGCTAACCAGAGCAAGGACTTGAAAAGCAGAGATGCCAGCTGATGAATTAGACTCCTCCAAAAGCTGGTGTGCATAACCCCAAACAAGGCTCCCTTTGTTCACAGGATCTGGCTAAAGCAACTTTTCAGAATTCCATCTTCTTTTCTGGTCACAGAATAAAGCCAGGCAAAACCAAGCAAGGCTGGCATGAAGGAAAATCCACAGGTGGGAAACAATTTGTCATCTGTCCTATTAAAGCAATCTAGACTTTTGTGAAGGCACTCCAGGATGGAGTCAGTACTGAAAAAAACAAATGATCAGAGCTGTGCCTATTCGTTAATGGAACCACAATTGGTGTAGGTTCCTAAAGCTTCTGCCAGAGCTCCTCCTTGGCTCCCTAAGCCTCATTCTTCCACCCTCCCCTACCTGTAACCTATCCTACCTTTTCTCAGGCTCCAGGAGACCTGACCCCCCCTTCTTCTTACTCCACCCCCACCTGGCTAAATCTGGCTGCTTCTCCCACTCCCTGGGGCTGAGGGTGAGTCCCATCACGCCAAGATACAATCACTCACGGAACCAACTGTAAAATAAGATAGAAAACAGGCGATTATGGAGACAACCCTCCCTGCCCCCTCCCCACCCAGTATTCCATACTACAAGGATTTCTCTCAAAAAGTATTTTAGGTATACAGTTAGATATGCTCAGTTTTAAAAAAACTCAATACTGAAACTCGAAAAAAATTTTTTCATTGAAAATCCCCTCTTCCCTCATTTCATGTCTCTCTCCTGAAATGACCACTTTTGCTTGGTGTGAACCATTCCAGTCTTTTTTATGCATTTATTTATACATATATTCATGTATTCGATTTTGAAGACACATTTTTAATAAGAATACCTTTTTTCAAGAATTGGAAATAATTTTCAGTAATATCAGTAGTAACTATTTCCTACAAAAGTATATTCATGATTTATATTAGAAATATTTTACAAAAAAAAAGAAATATTTTAGGTTACACAGAATTAAGGAGAACTGTCTGTATTCATGCTAACTTTTCCTTAGTAACTTGATCTTATGGTTTCATGTGTCATTCTTCTTTTTTTTAACATCTTTATTGGAGTATAATTGCTTTACAATGTTATGTTAGTTTCTGCTGTACAACAAAGTGAATCAGCTATATGTATACATATATCCCCATATCCCCTCCCTCTCGTGTCTCCCTCCCAGCCTCCCTATCTCACCCCTCTAGGTGGTCACAAAGCACCAGCTGATCTCCCTGTGCTATGCAGGTGCTTCCCACTAGCTAGCTATTTCACATTTGGTAGTGTATATATGTCATTGTTACTCTCTCACTTTGTCCCAGCTTACCCTTCCCCCTCCCCGTGTCCTCAAGTCCATTCTCTACGTCTGCGTCTTTATTCCTGTCCTGCCCCTAGGTTCATCAGAACCATTTTTTTTTTTAGATTCCATATATATATATATATATATATATGTTAGCATACGGTATTTGTTTTCCTCTTTCTGACTTACTTCACTCTGTATGACAGACTCTAGGTCCATCCACCTCACTACAAATAACTCAATTTTGTTTCTTTGTATGGCTGAGTAATATTCCATTGTATATATGTGCCACATCTTCTTTATCCAATCATCTGTCGATGGACACTTAGGTTGCTTCTCATGTGTCATTCTTTATTTTGCCCTCTCTGTTCATTCTCAATCCAAGGAAGGTTAGCGGAATCAGAAGATGAAAGAATAAGGTGCTTTTGTGTATAGTCAACAAAACACAAGCACATACCTGACTCTCATTTGGCCCTTCCTTTTAACCAGATGAAAGGAGAGAAGAGGATGTTAGAGTCTGTGACTCACCCATGCTGCTAGGAAAAAGCAGCAGTGGGACTTGAAATCGTACCTTTGGATTACAAACTCTTCTGGGTAGGTGTTTTTAAGAAGAGGGGACTCAGTTTAAATGGTTGAACTAGAACACAAAGGTATATGTAATTGAACCCTATGGTCTCCAGGCTGTGTGCCCCCTATTTTGGTTAATCACGGGCATGTCTTACCTCCCCTGGCATCTGTTTGCTGCTGAAGGGCAGACAGTAAGCCACCCCTGAGTGCCAGACCTGAGCTGTGCGCACACTATAGGCCCTCGGTAAACGTCAGTGACGTCCTCGTTCTATGCCGCATTTCCTGGATTCCCTCCAGTATGAGACTGAAGGAAGGAAGTGCCCACTCTGGCCTCCAGAATCACAGCAAATGATTTCAAAATTGAGAGATACCGGAGGTGGAGGTAACGAATGGAGTCAGTAGGGCTGAGGCAGGGGAAGAGACAGCTGTGCAATAAAGCCAATCTCAGCCACAACCATATTTAGATGAACCAGCGGCCCAGCACTCACTAAGGGGATGCAACTGAAAGGGACCTTAGAAACGAGCTCAAACCCCACATGGTGTAGCCAGAAGGAAACTGAGGCCCAGAAAGTAGGTGTAACTTGCAAGATAGCACTGCTAGGTAGCTATTCGAGAAAGCTGGCAGGAACCCCAGGCTCAGCAGTACCAAAGCAGGGATCTTTTGAGTGTTTCATGATCCCATTTGTGTGAACATAATGGGTGAAAATATCCACTAAAATATACTTTCATTGATTTAATATTTGCTATTTAATATATGTTACATTTGGAACTCTTTATAGTACAGATCCCCAATCCTTGTAAATTAATAACTGACAGTGACTAAGGAACATCGGGTAGAGAAACAACTCATTAAGACTAGTTTCAAATTCTGCCTTCAGAACAAGTTAATATGAACTTTTTTCGTGGATGGTAAAGTTATAGGAAATGTTATATGTATGTATTTTACTTATCTTTAACAATTTCTTTTTATCCATTTTTAGAACTTGAAACATGCAGAAAAGCTAAAAAAAAAACCCAAAAAACTTATATAGTGATATCATTTACCACCCAAAGACAACTACCATGGATACTGTGGTCTTTTTTTTAAACAAACTAGATCCTATTAATTTGAAGCCTTTTTTCTTTTCATATAACTTACTAATATATGGTGACATTCTAGCCATATCAATAAACATACTTCTACAGAATACATATGTGATTTGAAAAAGTGTAATCATCTCTACTCAAAACCTCCAAACTCCAAAAACTCTAAAGCAGCAACAAGAAATAAAAGAAGACAAGCAAGTATGCAGAGGATTCATCAGATGAACTAAAAATATCTAAAAAGTTGAAATGTTCCTAAGCCCATTTTTAAAAAATTTTATTTATTTATTTTTGACTGTGTTGGGTCCTCATTGCTGCGCATGGGCTTTCTTCTACTTGCGGAGAGCAGGGTCCACTCCTTGCCGCGGTGCCCGGGTCGCTCACTATGGTGGCCTCTCCCACCGTGGAGCACGGGCTCCAGGCGCGTGGGCCCCAGCAGCAGTGGCACGCGGGCTCAGCAGCTGCGGCTCGCAGGCTCCAGAGCACAGGCTCAGCAGCTGTGGTGCACGGGCCTAGCCGCTCCACAGCATGTGGGATCTTCCCGGACCAGGGCCTGAACCCTTGTCCCCTGCATTGGCAGGCGAACTCCCAACCACTGCACCACCAGGGAAGCCCCCCAAGCCCATTTTATAAGCGATTAGTAACTTTTATAACATTCCACATTTCTTTATTTTTGCCATTTTTTTCTATAGATACATGACCAAAGTTGCCAGTGTCAAACTACAGACCAGACATAAACCTGTGGTGGCAGGACACCATGAAGAAAGAAAATATTAGAAATTCGAGGACACTTTTCACTAAGAAAAGCAGGAACAATTTTGATTAATAAGCATTTGTCAATGCGTTTAAAACGCCACAAAGGAAAGAGAAATCTTCACAGCAACACCCACTCATTTTAACTAAAGCCCCCTAAGAAAAAACACACAATGGCAGCCACCTACTGGTTGTTCCCCTGCTTCCTCTGGTTTTCCTCTAGGAAACACCTTCTCCCACTTTCTTTCCATGAGACTTAGCTGGTGTCAGCTCCGTCCCTATTCAGGTGAGGACGTGGTTTAGGTCTGACAAAGCTGAGCACTGCCTCCCCCAGGCCATACTAGTACAGATGGTGCACATAGCCCACCTAATTCGGACCACTGAGAGTCAGGCATGGATGTCTGTCTGAATTGTTGGAGAAAAGAAACTTTCTTTTCTGTTGGACTCAAGGTTGTGAGGCTGTGAAGTTGTGAAGCCTAGAACTCCTGGCAGCCAACTTGTTACTACAAGAGAAGAAAAAAATCTATGTGGGACTGGATTCAACCCAGAGGAATGAAGATAAACTTGGTCCTACTGATATCATTTAAGGCACACCTGAAGCCAGATCTCTCCCTGTACTTTTTACTTAAATGAGCCAGTACATTCCCTTCCTTGCTTTGTTTAGTTTTGTTTAAACCATATTGAGCTGGGTTTACTGTCACTTGCAACCAAAGAGTTCTGACTGATGAAATGTGTCAGCAAATCAGAGTAAAGAGAGCCCACAGGGCAGTCATGAGCTCTCTTTTTTGGTTTCATCTCTAACAGTTGACTCACTGGGGGACCTTGGGCCAGGTTTTTTAGCTGGTCCTCTGAGTTTCAAAATATGACTCCCTATTTACTTGGGCTTCCCCTAGGGATATGCCGCATTCAAGTCCTTTGTTTTGGTAGTAAAGGATTCCCTCGCACCCCTTGAAGGTGTATTTAAGCAGAGCAAACCCTGAAATCTTTTCTTCTTTAGAATTCTCTTAACTGTTTTTACATGTGAGGCAAATCTATATCACTGCTTTAACATGAGTTTTATGGAACACTACAAATCTGCTCAAGCCACTTGAATGGCTTAATAAAAGACAAACTATTCAAGTTCATATATGGAAATCAGAGTTCTAACAAAGGAAAAGGAAGAATAGGAGAGTCTTAAAAGAGAACTTTGGGGAAGGGGGAATATATTCATATATGTGTATGTATGTGTATATACACACACAAACACACTTTTTTTTTTTTTAAGTACAGGGATTTGTTTAAGTACATGCTATCTCCACCTCTTCACCTACTGTGGCTGCTACTACCACAGCCAATTCTTCTCTGGCACCCCTCTTCCATAAAAACCAACACTCCCACTCCCACTCTTTTATATTCTTTCTTTCTTAAAAATAATATATTATTTGGGCTTCCCTGGTGGCACAGTGGTTGAGAGTCCGCCTGCCGATGCAGGGGACATGGGTTCGTGCCCCGGTCCGGGAGGATCCCACATGCCGCGGAGCGGCTGGGCCTGTGAGCCATGGCCGCTGAGCCTGCGTGTCCGGAGGCTGTGCTCCCCAACGGGAGAGGCCACAACAGTGAGAGGCCCGCGTACCACAAAAAAAAAATAATAATAATAATATATTATTATTTGTAAATCATTTTATGGTTCATACAATATTTCCATTTCTATCTTGTATTTTTAAAAAAATGATCCTTACAATAGCCCTGTAAGTCATGCATCATTAAGCATGAGTTCAAAGAGGCTAATAGGAAATAGCAGGTTGCAAATTCATGTCTTCTGACTCCAAATGCACTGTCCCAGTCCCAGGGCTATACTCTGTCCAGCCGTGTTTCCTCCCTGACACTCCTTCCCTATGGAAAGATCCTAGAGTTGTATTACTCATAATATACAAGGTATAATTCTTCTCATATCCACCACTCAATCCAACTCCACTATGGGTCAATGAAGGGGAAGAGCCAGAAGGAGGAGAAGAGATGACTAAATGAAACATTACTTATTCAAAATATACCTACCTTGTCCCTCCAGCCAGGAGACTTTGGAGTATACAGACTGGAGGGGATCCAAGCAAAGTGTCAGTTCTTTGAGAATCAAATGGTGGGAGGTTTCTTTGCAATGAAATTTGAGTGAGCTATTTGGACAAAGCTCAGAAACACCAAGGCCAAATTTTCGAGCCAGAAATCATTGTGAAAACTATCTGAGGGGTTCATATGCTTTCCAAATTGCTAACAACAGGGAGGAAGGCTATAGCCAGAAATTAAAACAATGCATAAACTCACCCTGCTGTTGGAAAAGGAGTAACTGCTTCATGGGATGCGGTAAGGCATCAAGGGACAATGGGAAAATGTCTGACTGGATGTCAAGAGGCCAGAGTTGCAGCCCAGTCCGCCCTCTGACTAAACAGTGTCAGGTAAATCTCTTCACTCCCCTGTGCTCGGGCTGCCTCATCTTTGGAACAAAAGACGAGTGGTGGTGACGAGATGCTCTCTCAGAGCTTCCAAACTTAATATTCTACATTAATAAGGACTATGGGCAACCCGTACCCCCGACTAATATCCCCATCATTCAGCTGTAATTATAAATTAAAATAGCCCTGAGAAACCACAGAGTTAATTCCTATTAGTATACCCTTTAACTCATATGGAGAAGTGATTTCCTTCTCCTTAAGCCTCGCTGAGAGACAAAAGACATAACTAATATGCTCTGACAGCAATATTCATACAACAGGAAGTGCTTAGAAAGAGGAAGGCAGAGGGAAAAAGTCCCCAGACTGTGTCCTGCACCTCACAGCCTCTGACACAACACGTTTGGGAATTTCTGCACCAAGTTCTCTCTAATGGTTGAGAATTCAAACTCAGTCCAGTTAAAACCTAAGATTTCAAAGACAGCTGCTCTTCTCTCATTTCTCCACTAATTTTAAGACAAACAAATCAAGAGACTTACACAGCGCAGGGATGGGATGGGAGGGCCCACGGCTCCTGTCCCTGGACCAGGCCTAGACTAACAGGTTCTAAAGCAGCTCAGACGCCTGGGTCAGAAGGCCCTGGTCAGAGGGGCCCCACTCCCCTCCGCAGATGGCAGGTCACTATCCTCCCCTCCCCCTTCATAAACTCCCTCCCCCACTTCCCACAGGTTTCCAAGCACTGCCAAACTGGTTGTTAAAGGGCTCCGCAAACAGCTTAATTCCATAGCTAGCCCCCTCCCAGCTATGTACACACAGGGAAAGAAATAAAAGGGTACTTTGTTCATTTTTTAAGGCTCACAAGGGGACACCACTAAACCCCAAGTTCCCTGTGTGTTTTCTTCAAACCATCAGGAGCTGAAAATATTCTGAGCTAAGTTGAGCAGTGAGATACAATCACCCTCCAAAGACACATGGATACTTCATTTGAAAGGGCTGGTTTCAAGTATACAATAATAGGTATCCAGTGCTTGAAAGAGTTCATACCTTTTGGTTCAGTAATTCAGCTGCTGGAAATATATCAAAAAGAAATCTTTAAAGATACCAAAATGTATACACAAAAAATATTCACTGTATCATTTTTTATGATGCAGAAGAATTAGAGCACTAAATAGTAAGCTACTGGGGTAGCACTGACTGTAGGTTAGATATTAACAATTGTGTTCTGCAAAAACTTTGTAAGTGAACATGGAAAATGCTCATGATACGATGCTATGTGAAAAAATAGGATACAGTATGTATCAACTATCAAAAGCAGTATTGCATAGAATAATGGATCTTCATCTTAAGAAACAAAGTGCTTTTAATATTTTACCACTAAGTGTAATGTTTGCCATAGGTTATTTGTAAATATTCTTTATGTTAAGAAAACTGGCTCTATTCTGATTTTCTGAACAGCTTTTTGCATAATTTGATATTAAACATTATAAGACATTTTCTCTGCATCTACTTAGATCATAAGATATGTCTCCATTAATCTGTTAATATGAATTTTCTAATGTTAAACCAACGCTGCAATCCCAAGATGATACATTGTGAACAAATTGGATTTATCTTTTTAATACATTGCTAGATTTGGCCTGCTCAGGTTTTATGACTGTTACATGTATATTTCTAAGTAAGTCTGGCCTATAATTTCCATTTCTCATACTGTTCTTGACACGTTTTTATACTGAGGTTATCACAGCTTCAAAAAATGTATCTCTATTCCCTGGAATGATTTATGCAAGTTTGAAATTACTTTTTCCTTGAGTGCTTGGTAGAACTTGCTCATAAACCCATCTAAACCTAGACCTTCCTTTATGGAGAAATATTTGACTAATGGTTTATTTAATTTAAAAATTATAGAATTATTCAGCCTAGTTTTTCTAATTTAGTTTTAATAAGTTATACTTGTCTAGAAAGGTATTCACTTCCTCTAAGCTTTCAAATGTTTTAGCATAATGTATTTCATAACTTTTTTTTTACTATCTACATCTGCTTTTCCACTCCTAATATTGTTTAGGAATATTGTGCCTCTCTCTTCTTTTGAAATCGGCCTCACCAGGTGTTCATCAACATTACTAGCTTTTACCAAGAGCCAAACTGTATCATTTTTGATCCTCTCCATTGAATAATATGGAATTATTATTATTTCCCTCCATCTATTTTCTCTGGGTCTACTTTGCATCTTTTTCTAACTCTTCAACTTCAACATCTAACTAATTTTCAGGCTTTCTTCTTTTCTAATATAAGCATTTATACATGCTTTAGCTGCTTATCCCCACCCCAAGTCTTGACCCAAAATATTTTTGTTATCATTCAGTTAAAAATATGTTCTGATTTCCACTGCAACTTCTTTGATCCAAGGGTCATTTTGAAATATATTTCTATAATTATTCATAGTCATCTTTTGTTATCAGTTTCTAGCTTAACTGCACTGTGATCACAGATCTGGTCTGGATGATACCAATCATTGTTTGCTGTTAAGACTTGCTTGATGACATAGTTTGAGGTCATTTTTTGTAATGTTCTATGTGTGTTTGAAAATAATGTGTATTCTGCAGTTTTGAGATGCAATGACCTTCACATGTCTATCAGCTCAAACTTACTAACTGTACTGCTCAAATCTTGTGTGTGGTAGCTGACCTTTTCCCCTCTTTATCAAGTACTGATGAAGTATATTAAAATATCACTAGGAAGGGAATTCCCTGGTGATCCAGTGATTAGGATTCCATGCTGTCACTGCCGAGGGCCTAGGTTCAATCCCTGGTTGGGGAACTAAGATCCCACAAGCCACGCGGCATGGTAAAAAAAAAAAAAAAAAAAAAATCACTGGGAATATACGTTTCCCATTGTAGTTCTCTCAATTTTTGCGTAATATATGTTGAGACCACGTATTAGAGACCACGTTTTGCGTTATATTGAGACCATGTTTAAAAACCACAAAAGGTTTTTCTCTGATGAGTTCCAACTTTTGAACCAATATGACCTTCTTTTATCTCTAAAAATGCTTTTGACATTTAAAGTCTATTTCATCTGATATCAATATCGCCAGCTTTTAGTTTTTGATGTTAATAGTGACAGCTTTTAGTTTGTAATCACTCATTTATCTTTTTCTATTATTTTACCTTCACCTTTCTGTACCCTTATGTTTTAGACATGTCTTTTATAAACAGCAAATAGCCGAATTTTCATTTTTCATCTAGTCTAACAATCTTTGGTTTCTTTATAGTTGCTAATACATTGGATTTTATTTCTACATCTTATTTTGTGTTTGCTACTAGTCGCCTATTCTATATTTCTTTTCTCAACTTTCTTGACTTCAGGTTTAATAGTTTTCTCATTTCAATTTTCCCCGTTGGAAAGTTATTCATTCATTCTTTTAGTAAATTTTAGTGGTTGCCCTAGAAATTTTAACAGGTACACTTTACTTATCAAAGTATAAATTTAATCTGTATCTTTAACTTCCTCCCAAACTATACAGGAACTTTAGAAGATATTGATTCCTTCTGCTTCTCCAATTTATTTATGTCACTTATTTTACCTAGTTCCCACTGAAGACATGATTACTACTTTATACAGTCAATGTGTGTTTTACTTACAAATTTTCCTTTTCTTTGTTCATTTCTTGTTTCTGAGACATTCCATCTGGTAATAATTTTCTTCTGCCTGAAATGTATCCTTTTTGTGAGGATCTGGTAGAATTCTAGGGTTTGTTGTGGTTTTTTTATTTGTTGGTTGGTTGGTTTTAAGTCTGAGAGTCTTTGTCTTTGCTTTTTAAAGATATTCTTAATGAAAACTGAATCCTAAGCTGATAGTTAATTTCTATCAGGGCATGAAATTTAATATTCTACTGTCTTCTGGCTTCTATTGTCACACCGTCAGGATAATTTGTCATGTCTTTGAAAATAAGCTGCCTTCTCTCTGACCTTGCTTAAGATCTTCTCTTTATATTTTGTGTTCTGCAATTTAATTATATTTTGTCTGTGTGGATTTTTCCTTATCCCGAATGGAATTCAGATGACTTCATGAATATGGAAAGTGATACTTTTTATCAGTCCTTGAGAACTGTCAGTCATTATCTCTTTAAATGTTGCCTCTTCCCATTTTCTCTCTTCTTCTGAAATTATAATTAAACTTATATTGAGTCTGAATTCTCTGTCTTCCACATTGATTAACCTTTATTTTGGGGTTTTCATTGTCTTGCCTCTCTGTTGCTATCTGAAAATTTTCTTCAGATCTATCATTCAGTTGACAATTTCCCTGTTCAGCTTGGGTTAATCTGTTCACTGAGGGGTTTTTTTTTCCCCCAAGTTCTATAATATTTGGTTGTTTCTCAAATCAGCTTGGTTAGTCTTCAGAGTTTCTGGTTCTCAGCTTAAATCTTGTGTTTAGTGATTTTTTTCAAACTATGAGATGCTAATTTTCCTTCTATTGGGTAGGACAAAAGATTCACTCAGTTTTTTCCGTAAGATGGCTCTAGTAGCACTTAGATGCCTTTAACTTCATTTGAAACAATTTTGTTAAATTGTATGCGATAGCTGTCATATCAGTGTGCATTTAAAAAAAGACTTATCTAATAAATTAGTGATGTTGAGCATCTTTTCATGTGCCTCTTGGCCATCTGTATGTCTTCCTTGGTGAAATGTCTATTTAGGTCTTCTGCCCATTTATTTATTTTTTTTTGCCGTATGCGGGCCTCTCACTGTTGTGGCCTCTCCCGTTGCGGAGCACAGGCTCTGGACACGCAGGCTCAACGGCCATGGCTCACGGGCCCAGCCGCTCTGCGGCATGTGGGATTTTCCCGGACCGGGGCACGAACCCGTGTCCACTGCATCGGCAGGCAGACTCTCAACCACTGTGCCACCAGGGAAGCCCCTGCCCATTTTTTAATTGGATTGGTTTTTTTGATATTGAGCTCCATGAGCTGGGTGTATATTTTGATGATAAATCCTTTGTCTGTTGTTTCACTTGCAAATATTCTCCCATTCTGAGGGTTGTCTTTTCATCTTGTTTATGGTTTCCTTTGCTGTGCAAAAGCTTTTAAGTTTAATTAAGTCTCATTTGTTTATTTTTGTTTTTATTTCCATTACTCTAGGAGGTGGGTCAAAAAAGAGAGAAATGCAAATCAAAACTACAATGAGGTATCAACTCACACCAGTCAGAATGGCCATCATCAAAAAGTCTAGAAACAATAAATGCTGGAAAGGGTGTGGTGAAAAGGGAACCCTCCTGCACCATATGTGGGAATGTAAATTGATACAACCACTATGAAAAACAGTATGGAGGTTCCTTAAAAAACTAAAAATAGACCTACCATATGACCCAGCAATCCCACTACCGGGCATATACCCTGAGGAAACCATAATTCAAAAAGAGACATGTACCACAATGTTCGTTGCAGCACTATTTACAGTAGCCAGGACATGGAAGCAACCTAAGTATCCATCGACAGATGACTGGATAAAGAAGATGTGGCACATATATACAATGGAATATTACACAGCCATACAAAGAAATGAAATTGAGTTATTTGTAGTGAGGTGGATGGACCTAGTCTGTCACATAGTGAAATAAGTCAAAAGGAGAAAAACAAATACTGTATGCTAACGCATATATATGGAACCTAAAAAAAAAAGGTACTAATGAAACTAGTTGCAGGGTAGGAATAAAGATGTAGACAGAGAATGGACTTGAGGACACGGGGTGGGAGGGGGAAGCTGGGGCAAAGTGAGCTTAGCATCGACATATAAACACTACTGAATGTAAAATAGTTAGCTAGTGGGAAGCAGCAGCATAGCACAGGGAGGTCAGCTCGGTGCTTTGCAATGACCTAGAGGGGTGGGATAGGGAGGACGGGATGGAGGCTCAAGGAGGGGATATGGGGACATATGTATGCATATGGCTGATTCACTCTGGTGTACGACAGAAACTAATGCAGTATTGTGAAGCAATTATACTCCAATAAAGATCTATTAAAAAATAAAAATTTTAAAAGGCATCAAAATTGAATTTTTATAGCCATTTTAATACTGAAGATGGCAGAAAAAAGCAACATTTTCCATATATTATGCTTTATTATTTCAAGAAAGGTAAAAATGCAACTGAAACGCACAAAAAGATTTGTGCAGTGTATGGAAAAGGTGCTGTGACTGATCAAATATGTCAAAAGTGGTTTGCGAAGATTTCTTGCTGAACGATGCTCCATGGTCGGGTAGACCAGTTGAAGTTGATAGCGATCAAATTGAGACATTAATTGAGAACAATCAACGTTATACCACGAGGGAGATAACCAACATACTCAAACTATCCAAATCAAGAACTGAAAATCATTTGCACCAGCTTGGTTATGTTCATCGCTTTGATGTTTGGGTTTCACATAAGTTAAGCGAAAAAAACCTTCTTGACCTATTTCCTCATGCGAGTCTCTACTGAAACGTAATGAAAACGTTCCACTTTTAAAACAAATTGATGGGCGATGAAAAGTGGATACTATACAACAATGTGGAACGGAAGAGATCGTGGGGCAAGTGAAATGAACCACCACCAACCACAACAAAGGCCAGTCTTCATACAAAGAAGGTAATGTTGTGTATATGGTGGGATTGGAAGGGAGTCCTCTATTATGAGCTCCTTCTGGAAAACGAAGCGATTAATTCCAACAAGTACTGTTCCCAATTAGACCAACTGAAAGTGGCACTCGATGAAAAGCGACCAGAATTAGTCAACAGAAAACGCATAATCTTCCATCAGGATAACGCAAGACCGCATGTTTCTTTGATGACCAGGCAAAAACCGTTACAGCTTGGCTGGGAAGTTCTGATTCATCCGCCATATTCACCAGACGTTGCACCTTCAGATTTCAATTTATTTCGGTCTTTAAGAATTCTCTTAATGGAAAAAATTTCAGTTCCCTGGAAGACTGTAAAAGGCACCTGGAACAGTTCTTTGATCAAAAAGATAAAAAGTTTTGGGAAGAAGGAATTATGAAGTTTCATGAAAAATGGTAGAAGGTAGTGGAACAAAAGGGTGAATACATTGTTTAATAAAGTTCTTGGTGAAAATGAAAAATGTGTCTTATTTTTACTTAAAAAACAGAAGGCACATTTTGGCCCACCCAGTAATTTCATTGGTGGGGATTCTTTGAAGTCTAGGATAAAAATAGATTCTTCCAAAAGAAGGGGGAAAATTGGTGTTCGCTCAGTACCAGGGACACTTGCAATGTAGGAACTCTTTAAATCAAATTTTCATCTTGAGGTTTTTCTGACCACCTAGTTATTATGATTCCAGATGCAAATCTGTATTAAAGCTGGCTCAGGATCACAAATTCTCAGGACCAAATAATCAGGGTCTGCTCAGAACCAAGATTTTTGAAAGGTGATTTTCCTTACAATATTATAGGGTTAGAAAGAAGGTAGATAATTATTTTTATTTTTGTTTTTATTCTAATTCACCCTTACAATGAGGGAGAAGCCCTTTGAAGTCCTAGCTTTATGACCAAATGGTCCCTTCTCAGATGTTTTCACTTTATCTCTTGTCCCTTGTGCCCTCAGGCCATGAAAGCAGAAGTTCAAGTTAACCTGGTTTGGCAAATGTTCTCAAGGCAAAAAGCCAGCTTCATTGCTCAGTAGACCCCTCTTCACTTAGCATTTAAAGCCTGAATATTCATTACTTTCTTACAGGTTACTGCACTTAAGAAAATAATCTTTCTACTGTACCCAACATATTCAAATTGTTTCATCGGGAGTATCAGTGAACTATATTGCTAGAAACAGAATTCAAGCCTGGGAATTCACATTCAAAGCCACAGAACCTTGCAATCTGACAGTCAAATCAGGACCTGATCTAACCCAAAAGCTTATTAGGCTCAGTGCCTGCTAATTTGTAATAACGGCTGATACTTTTTAGTACTTCCTATGTGCCAAGTATTGTGGTATATATTTTACAAAACATTATTTTTTTCATCTTTACAGTGATCCTAAGGGCTAGGTATAATTATTATCCCCATTTTACAGATAGAGAAACTGAAGCACAGAGAGGTTAAGTAACTACCTAAGGTCCAAGCTATCAAGTGACAGCACTGGTACTTGAACTAAATAAAAATTAACTTCAGTGATTACACTCTTAAGATCTATGTAATTTTGCTCCCTAATAAATAATGAATATAAGACAGGGAAAGAGAAAAAAGACAATAAAAGAAAGAGAAAGGGAGCGAACGCACTACTAGGTATGGCAAACTCAGTAATGAGATCCAGACTTTTCAATGTACAATCTTTTCCAATTCCCTATGTTCATGTAAGGGTTGAGATATTTTTCATCTTCTAAAAATATATTCCTTCACTTTCAAAGTGGGCACGAAGTGCAGATTGGAAATTAAAACTACATTGAGAAAAAAAACACTCAAAGGAATGACTGTTTGGTAATTAGATTTCAACTCTCAGTGGCCATCAGTCTTGAAATCCAGCCCAATATTAACACCTTTGATCATATATGAAGACTATTCCTGATGACACACTGACATCCAAAAAATCCTTGATTTATACTAGTTGTCTCTAAACCAGTGATTTCCATACTTTTTGAATATTAGAAATGGACTTCAGAATAGCTCCACCCACAATTCCCTCATATATAAGGATGCCCAAAATTCAGTCTCAGAAATGTCAACCCCCAGAGAAGGGCAGATCCCCCAGCTTTCCCAAGTTCATCTTACCCTCTTCTCCTGTCCACTTCCCTACCCACCAGTGAGAGAAGGGAGCTTATCACAAGGAATGTGTTGGATTCCCAACTTTGCCTGCTTTCCCTAACCCTTCCACCGAGCAATACGCGCGGCTCCAACAGGAGATCTGCCTTGAGCTGGGCAACTAAACCTCCAGGCAATACCTTCTCTCCTTCCCAACCACAGCAGGGTGAGTAGGGGAAGTGTCCCCCTTTTTGTGTTCAAAAATAGGATCTCAGGACCCCTTAATGTGCAAAAAGCTATAATCAAATCAATTTATGAATCAAATAACCCACAAGTATGCTCTGGGCTCTACTATACGTACTGAGGGGATGGAGAGATGCCTAAACACTGACCCAGTCATCAAGAAGCCAACGATCTAGATGGGAGAATAGTGCACAGATAGAAACAAAAGATTTATATAAAACTTGCACAGGAAAAGGCAGAATGTATGATTGGTGGCAAATGAAGCATATTGTAAAGGTTCAAAGAAAAGAAACCAAGGCTGTCAGGAAAGAGTTCCTGGACGGTGGGAGCATAGAGCTAGATCTCAAAAGATCAGTACGTTTAAAAGAGGGAAGATGAGATGGGGGGGAACAGGAAGGGCAGTTTAGTAGGAAGGCACTGTGAATGCTCAAAATACTGCTCAGTTATCAAGGTAAAAATTGCTAATTTACATTGTTAATATGATGTTTAAATACATTGTGATAGGGAATTCCCTGGCCGTCCAGTGGTTAAGACTCTCCCCTTTCACTGCTGAGAGCACAGGTTCGATTCCCTGGCCAGAGAACTAAGATCCCACAAGCTGCATGGTACAGCCAAAAAAATAAAAAAAATACATTGTGATATAACAAAGTATATATAAGGAAATTGGCAAAAATAACATTTCACCAAGATTGCCTAAACATAACTTATTCAGAATATAAATCCCGCAATAGGCCTCTCTTTAAAAGGATGGTAGGGATCAAAGACAATTTTGCAAACATTTCAGCCTAAGACAATGGTGGTAAAATTAAGAATTAAAGTTTAGTTTCTCTAAACCAGCAGAGATGTTAACTTTCTAACTGTTCAGCAGAGAACTTATATCAATGCAAATATAAGAATATCAGAAATTATAAAAAGGACAAGTAAAAGGTCCTAAAAGCAATACAGAAGGAGATAGGATATTAAACTTAATTTGCTCATATAAATTCTCAAGTTCAAAAGAACAGCAAAAAAATCTAGTCAAATTTTTTTTTTTTTTTAGATGTTGGGGGTAGGAGTTTATTTATTTATTTATTTTTGCAGTGTTGGGTCTTCGTTTCTGTGCGAGGGCTTTCTCTAGTTGTGGCAAGCGGGGGCCACTCTTCATCGCGGTGCGCGGGCCTCATCGCGGCTCTCGTTGCGGAGCACAGGCTCCAGACACGCAGGCTCAGTAGTTGTGGCGCACAGGCTCACTTGCTCTGCGGCATGTGGGATCTTCCCAGACCAGGGCTCGAACCCCTGTCCCCTGCATTAGCAGGCAGATTCTCAACAACTGTGCCACCAGGGAAGCCCTAGTCAAATATTTTGAATTGTGGAAACTCAGCTTTGTTTTTCATGTGCCGTATCCTTAATCTTTAAGAAGCTCTGGGGAAAAAAAATCCGAAGCTGATGGAGGTAGCCCAAGTTAAATGCATCTAACACATTTCGTGTTAACTTACTCTTTTCAAGCTTATAAGTTCTTGATTCTTTAAGTCTAGGTAATAAACAGCCTGTTTGAAGTTGCCATCTGATGAAAGGTGTCATAGAAAGCATTAATGAGAAAAAATAGGGAAATAAAACCCAAGCAGTATTACAAATTCCTCAAATGAAATTTATAGTGTGGATTTGATGTTTTCTTCTTAAACTAGAACAAAATAGATTATAGACACAGAAACTAACTCCTGGTTATTTGTCCCTGGCCTATATGTTTTCTATTATATTCTCTTGCATAGTTTCCTTCCATTGAATATTTAATATGTTCCCACTAAAATCATGGGAACCAGACTGAGACACTATTCTAGTGGCCAGGTCTTGGTTCATGGCCACCCTCAGAATCCTCCATTATTCCAAAAGAATCTTGTCCACATTCAAGGAAGAGCAGCGTTCTCCTGAGTGTCCAAACAAACAGAATCAGAACCCACCAAAGTCTGAACGCTCAACATTTCTTCTTTCCTTCAGTAATGCTAGGACACAAGAACCTATGCAGCCACAAGAGACAATAAGGAATTCAAGTTAGCTTTGATCCCAGGCAGTGGGAACCAAGCAGTGCTACAGCCAAGCCCAGTGTTGACACCATCCTGCCAGGACTGGAGATACTTTTGGATTCCAAAGACACCAACTCTCCCAGACCTGGGGAGATGAGTGAAATATTTGAGACTTGGAAGGAAGTGTGAAAAGCAACTAAATGCTTATCATATAAGAAAAGTAAGTGTGCTGACTCTGATCCTCTATCAGGCAGTGATCTGAAACCTATTCATTTGTCTCTTCAAAACTGAGTTTTTAATCTATAATAGAAAGAATGAAGTGACACCTTCTACTCTGAGGCTCTGCTCAAAATGGAAATTTGTAAAGTTACCCGTAAGTGAATAGGAGGAAAGCAAGTTTTATCTATATCAAGATGCTAATTTTTTACCTATCAGGTTAGCAAAAATCAAGAAGTTTAATGACAAATGGTGGTGTTGGTGAGGGTGTGGAGAAATCGTCATGTAATACATTTCTGATAAGGGTAAAAATTGTACAAATTCTATTGAAGTCAATTTGACGATATTTATCAAAATTACAAACGTACATACCTTTGACTTCGCAATCCCACTTCCAAAAATATATTCTATAGCCATACTTGAACATGTAAACAGTGTATATATAGAGTTATTTACTGTACCATTGTTTTCAAAAGATCAGAAGCAACCTAATTGTCCATTAATCTGGTTAAATTTTAGTATATCCATACATTGGAAAATAGGTGGCCCTTAAAAAGAAATCCAGAATAGCCAACATAATATTGAACAAAGTTGGGAGACTGAAACTATCCTACTCAAGACTTACTCTAAAGCTACAGTAATCAAGACAGTGTGGTATTGAAGAAAGAGTAGATAAATAGGTCAATGGAACAGAATACACAGCCTGGAAATAGACCCACATAAATGGAATCACTGATCTTTTACAAACAAGCAAAGGCAATACTATGGAACAAAGACAGTTCTTTTCAAAAAAAATGGTGCTGGAACAACTGGACATCCACATGCAAAGAAGCGAATCTAAACATAGTCCTTATACCCTTCACAAAAATTAACTCAAAATGAATCACAAACCTAAATTTAAAACACGAAACTATAAAACTCCTAGAAGATCACATAGGAAAAATATCTAGATGACCTTGGGCATGGTGGTGACTTTTTAGATACAACACCAAAGGGATGATCCATGAAACAAAGAATTGGTAAGCTAAACTTCATCACACCTTAAACCTTCTGCTCTGTGAAAAACAATGTCAAGAGAATGAAAAGACAAGCCACAGACTGGCACAGAATATTTGCAAAAGACACATCTGATAAAAGACTATTAGTCAAAGTACACACAGAATTCTTAAAACAGAAAAAAAACCACCTGATTTAAAAATGGGCCAGAAACCTTAACAGACACCTCACCAAAGATACAGAGACGGCAAAGAAGCATACGAAAAGATGCTCTACGTGATAAATCATCAGGAAATGCAAATTGAAACGAGATACGATGACACACCTATTAGAATGGCCAAAATCCAGAACACTCACACCACAAAATGTCGGTGAGGATGTAGAGCAACAGGAGTGCTCCTTCCTTGCTGGTGGGGATGTAAAATGGCACAGCCTCTTTGGCAGACAGTTTGGCAGTTTCTTACAAAACTAAACATATTCTTACCACACGATCCGGCAGTTGTGCTCCTTGGTATTTACACAAAGGAGCTGACAACATATGTCCACACAGAAACCTCCACATGAATGTTTATAGCAACTTGATTCATAACGGCCAAAACTTGGAAGTAATCGAGATATCCTGCAGTAGGTGAAGGCAGAACACAGGATGTTTAGGGCAGTGAAAACACAGTGTATGACATCACAATGATGGATACAGGTCATTACACATTTGTCCAAACCCACAGAATGCACAACACCAAGAGTTAACTGTAATGTAAACCATGTAATCTAGGTGATTATCATGTGTCAAAGTGGGTCATCAATTGTAACAAATGCACCATTCTGCTGGGGGTTGTTGGTAATGGGGCGTCTATGAACGGGTGGGGCAGGGAGCACATGGGAAAGTCTGCACCTTCCCTTCAATTTTGCTGTGTACCTACAACTGCTTTTTTCAAATAAAGTAAAAAGAAAAAAGAATTAAGAAGCTCTATGTGCTAATATGGAATGATATAAAAATATATTGTTACAAGAAAAAATGCAGAATCATATGGATGGTGCATTACCATTTGATTCTTAAAAGGAAGAAAGCATCCATATGTATTTGCTTGTATATATATATCTTTTTGAAAAAATACATAAGAAACTAATAACACTATTGGTCTATTAAAGAACTGGATGGCTGAAGAACAGAGGTGAGAGAATTTTCACTAAATGCCCTTTTAGCTTTAAAAAAAAATTTACACATGAGAATGTATGATCTATTCAGTTATTCTTTTCTAGCAAAAGTTACAGAGTAATAAGAAGAATTCTGTGAGGAAAGAATGTTTTATTTACTTCACCAAATTTGAGATGAGAAATTTTCAAGAAAGTGCTGAGAGCTGACCCTGACTTGAGTTTTTGCTTTTGATTGAAACTGGACACTAAATAGATTTCACATTTCTCTTTTGACGAGTAAAAAAGAAGTTGGTACACAGTTTGTGTTCACTCTCTTCCAAGACTGTATTTTAATGATTTACCCAGTAAACTACTTCCAATTCACAACCTATTTCAAACAAGAAAAGCTGTGGTTCACAATAAAACATTTGTACACAAGTTTTTTTTTTTCCTTGTTCAATTTGAGAAGAAAAGATTCCTCTGACATTCAGACACTGCTCAGCAAAATAAAATCATCACATTATAGGGATTTCTCTATGGGTAAAAAAAATAGGGCGGGGTGGGGGGGGCTTTCTGGGCTTCACTCCATAAACACACTGCCAGCATAAGACAGGTTTAGTGACTCAGGAGTGGGACAGGTCTGATTCCCATTGGCCCACTGAGTCTGGGGGCAGCCAATACCTGATGCTCTATGAGAGGGAAGAAAACCATGAAAATTCAAAACAAACCTCCCCAAGCCCTGTTATTGAAATCCAGTGTTAAAAAACATTTAAAAATGACTAAAAAAAAAAAAATTACTAAACATGAAATTTGAGACTTAAGATAGTGAAAAAGAGAATTTCTCTTCTTTGAAATCACTTCCCAGTTTCCTACTTCTACCACTTAGGACCCAGGAGGTGGTTACTTATTTCTTTATTATTGAAACCCAAGTATTGTTTTTCTTACTTTAATTTTACTTATTAAGTTTCAAAATCGAAAGGCATAATAAAGGTATACAATGAAGAGTTTACCTCTGGTATCTGTCTCGCAACTAACATTAGTTTCTAGTGTACCCTTCAAGAAATATTCTATATGCATGGAAGAAAATCCTCCCTTCTTTTCTCAACCCTCCCTTTCTGTTTTACACAAATGGTTGTAAGGAACCAACAGTCTTTACATTGAAATAAAAATCAAAGGATCTTTTCATAACACTAACTCCTTTTTCTATAAAGAAATCTTTTTAAAAATAATTTTCTTTTCAATCCCATATCACTCAAAGTTAAGAAACAGTTGCTTGGCAAAAGGAAATAGGAGGTCTAGAGAACTAAATAACATACAATTACACAGCAAATCAACTCACTTAACTTCTGGTCCAGGATTCTGACCCCTGAAAAAAAACATACAGGTCTTCAAAGTTCCCACCAGAGGTTCCGCTAGCACTCCACGGAGACCTGTTCCAAGATCCAGAGGCTCCTTCAGTTAAATTGAAGAGGGAGAGAAGAGGAAGTGGGAAGCTAAATTCAAATGTTTGGTTCTGGCGGACTAGCAACAAGGAAGTGAAGGCAGATCTAAGAGAAACCATGATTGCCTTAGATCAGTTAATCAGTAACTCACATGCGATAGCACCAAACTAGATCTTTCTGCCTTCCAGTGGCAATTTAAAGCTAAGGCATGGGCACCTGAATGGTTGGACAGGTTCTTAAGTACCTTGCTAAATTCAGAAGACAGAGCCACAGAGAAAAGAGGCTGCTAGTAGGATAAGACACAGAAAAACTCATGAAGGAGGAAACTCAGAGCGCTCCAGGGCCCTATGTGTTGCCTCAAGCGAGGCTGGCATCCAGTCTTCTGAAACCCTCCACCTTTTCTTCTCCCCTGCAGTCAGACATAGGGAGAAAAGAAGGCCCAGGATAGAGGTGTGCTTTTAAGGTGTGGTGTACTAATAAGGTCAGTAGACCAGGTGTCTGCTGGCAATGTCAAGGTTCAAGTCCCATTTCAGCTCTGTGAGTGTGGACATTCCTGAGCCTCAGTTTATTCATGGATAAACCCACTCAAAAATACTGCAGATCTGAAACCAGCTTAGTACAGTCTCAACACCACAGCCAGCGTGGTTTTAGAAGCACCAAAACTCCAGATTCTAGCCTAAATTTAGAAATTTTCAGCAACTGTGCAAGTTGATTCAGGTCTCCAATTTGAAAAGCATTACAGAAAGACACCATCTGATTCTACCCAGCAGTAAAGTTTATGCAAGATAAAAATTAACATCTAAGTCTTGGAATGCCAGAAAATACACATTAAAATCATGAGGGGTCCTCTTAGACCCAGCACAATTTGACAACACAATCTCAAAGTGATAAGTGGGCCACTTTGATGTGAAAAAGCATCGGCAGAAGAGAATCTAAACACCACTCACTTCTAAACAAATAGCCAACACAGTTTATAAACAAAGTCTTGAATGTGTTTCTGGAACCAGGCCTGAATTTATAACCTCCTAAACTCCAAAGAGGGAATGCAGCTTCTCCACTCACCAAAAAAGCTGAACAGAAAAACCTCTAAATGTCTATTTTGATTGGCATGGTGAGTTTGAAATGAAAACTCAGTATTTTTCATAAATTAAGCCTTGCCTTTCTGAGTGGGAACATGATGTAATAGAGCACGTAGGCAGACAGACCTGGGTTCAAATTCCAAGACTATTCCATACTCACTTAGATCTTGGGCAAGAAACAAATCTCCAGGTCTCACTAGTAACATGGGATAATAACTCCTGCGTCTTTTTATGAATTTTAAAGTGACCTAAAATAAATGCCCAGGCACATGGTTGGAATAAATCAATGTTTATTTCCTCCTTTACTTCCAGAGTCCCTTGTTTAAGATATTTACTGGACAATAACGAGAAAAGCTGCTCTACCATGTATTAAATCCTAATCATGGCAGAATTCCTCAGGCCAAAATACATACTGAAAAATATCTCTTTTGCGTTTATGCATGTGAACCATATACATTCTCACGACATACACGTGGTTATAACCAAATATCAGAAGGTGCCCACTGTCAATTCCACTCAGTGAAATTAGATTAAGTCATAAAACATTGCTGGTGTTTGAACATTTTATAACTACAACTATAGCAAGTTCATACGGTTACAAATACCCAAAGTCTAGAGCGAGGATTTCATATCTGTCCTCCCTGGATTTCCTAGAAACAGCAGGATCATTAGAAATCAGAACATTTTCACTGGGTTCTTTCATTTATTAGCTGTATGACTTTAAGGAAATCCTGTGGCAACCTTAGGCCCTGGTGTCCTGATTCACATAATAGTAGACGTATTTTTCTGCTCTGTAATTTCATGATGATCATGAGGTACAAGCATTTAGTTTAGTGCATCTAAAATGCAGACTTGATGAGAATTTTTTTTAACTTTGCTATAAAAGTTTTCTTAGTTGTCCCTCTGTGTTCATCCTGTCCTCTTTTACTTTGAAGCATGGAAGACAGAGACCCTGAGGATAATAACACAAAGCTGTGTAAACTTCTTCATGGACTTCTTAAAATGCACTTCTAATTCGGCACACTCTACCACAGCAGTCCTGGATTTCTCCTTAAACAAAAATCGTCACGGGTGTCAAAGAGATGTGAGTGAGTGTCCACTGAACTGTGTCTAAATGATTTTCCTTGTGAGCAAAGCTGGCCTGGAATAAGCCCCTACCAGTGAGGAAAGAGAACATGCTTCCCAGGCCGAGGAGGCATTGTTCAAAGTAATGAGTTCTGCACCACTTGGGCCACAATTCACAGCTGAGTCTGATTTTCCAAGACAGAGAGCAATAACCAAATGGGGATGATCTTCAGCAAGCTTCTCTGAGCTGATAATAAAAGACTCATGAGGTGGTGAAGGAAAGGAGGCTATAGTCTCCCTAATGTTCTGTGTCCTAAGAGTGACAATAGGAAATGTTGGTCAACCTTGGTCAATATTATGCCAGAGGTTTGTCACTGCTGTAATGGATTTCAATAGAGTCTGAACTCATGAAGAATGCCTAGAAATTATTCCAGTTCAAAAGTTAAAACGTTCAAATGCCCTACTGTATTCCTTTTATCCGTCTACCATAATTTTGTATCCTTTTTTTTTTTTCTGCTCAGAGAAATGATAGTCATGATCCTTCAAGCATGCAGACCAACACTATTCTTAGAAGGGAGCTGCAGGAGGTTTATTATGTCGTGAAACACGGAGCCAGAACAAAGGACTACTGAATCACTCACCTTATCTTCATCTAAGAAACCTGAGAATTACAGGATTCCTCTGTTGCTCCCAAACTCTGAGCTGCACTTGCCAAGAAAGAAGGTTTTAGGGCTGAGACTACATTACAAAAATGTAAAAAGATAGGTGCACACGATGCTTCTTACCATATATATAAGATTCTTATCTAAAATGCTCAAAAACAATGTTCAGGGTTTTTTTCAATCAGAATTTAAGCATTTGTTTCTGAATCTAGACATCTGATTACTTGGCACTTAATTAAGTGCTTCCCCCTTAAGAATACCAGATAGTATCTGTACCCTGAAAACCTGAAACAGGATTAGAATTATTGCAGAAGTCACGAGTCTCAGTTCATTGAGGACAGAAATCTAGGTTTATTTGTCTATATCATATATAACTAGCTTTCAATAAATATCTGTTGACTAAATGAATAAATTAAGTAGAAAGCATGTAACAGTTTTCCTAGTATATTACATCAAAGCACCCTAACATAAAGCACCTTTATCATATTCTATTTCTATAATTCTATCCTTATATTTAGAAGACTGATTCTAAAAATAAGTTTAACTGATGTTGATGTAGGAAAATGTTATCAAGCAGAAGCAATGACTGTAACAGCTTTTATGAAGAATCTGGTGCAGCAATAAATCCTGGCTCTGCCCATCAACCTTCCCTCCCTTTGTCTCATCCCATCACCACCCCCCAGCCTTCCCCCAAGCACTCCCAATCTCATTATCCCATGATCTGCTAAACTGCAGTTTATACCTCCTGGAACCAGCAGACACACATGTCACTGAGAATTAGGGAACTGGAGGCAGTTACGAGCCACCAAATAGGGTCACAAAGTATCTGAACCTGGAAATTAAGAGGTTTTCTATTTTTTTAATTATGAAAAAAAAAGAAAAATTTAATTGGACATTTTTAAACATTTGAGCTAGATGGACTGCATAATGTCTCGGCATTTATAATGACTGCGATGGGAGAGAGAATTTTAACAGCACGTTATTTGCTAATCATCTGAAAAATATTACAGTTGACTACATTTGCTGATGGTGGAAGGATATTGTCTGAAAACTTCTACCACTAATAAACATTTGCTATTCTTGAAGGCAGATTATTTAAAAATAGGATACTGCAAGACAGTACTCATGTGTTACTTCATCTAAGGTAGTTTTATGCCACACTTTATCCCAGGAAGAGTAACTTCATTTTAAAACTTTTATTAGCAGTTAATTCTAACCAATGTTTAGTTAACAACAATTAGGTATACCAACCATGCTGCCAAATATTGATGCAACCTAAGAAACAGTGAGCCACAGGAAGCTACAGCTCATTCTACATGCCCCTTAAGATGTGTACCCTTGCCAAATGCTAACCTGTGTGTAAACAAATGAAACTTTTAAAAGGGGACGGAGCTGTCAAGACTTAGAATTTTAAGGAAAATGACTCTCAATCTCTTAACAGAAAGCTTGAGGAATCTGACTCGTTCGTATTAAGGCTTCTTGAACATTCCCTGAAGATTAAACCCAGAAGTGACCAAACGCCGGAGCAACTGGAAAAACAATCACTTCTTCTGGGAAAGCCCTTGTTTCTTTTCTTTCGCATTTTACTTTGGTCCATTTTGGAACGCATCTCGTTCTCGTTAACAAGCCAAAAGGAAGACACAGGTGCTGCCCGTTTGTGCGCGCCCGGCTCTCCACCTGCGGAAAGCCGGCACAGGTCTGTCCCCTTAATGCTCAAGAGCAAACACCTGACCAAGTTTTTTTTTTTTTAAACTGCTTAAACAGTAAGTAAAAATATTTTATTGGTCTCCACTTTCATGGGCTAGAAGGAGGGGGGGGGAATCTCAAATACTGCCCTAATAAGCAATTCCTCACCTCTTCAGTCTAACATCAAAGTGGTATTGCCGTGGGAGGTGGGAGTCCTCTTTTAAATTTTAACTGGTTATTGTTTGAATGCTGAACTCCTACCGTCAAAATGAGATCATAAACTTATTCCGAGTTACAAACAACAAAGAATAAGTCTGAGGGAGCGCGAAAGAGGGCGCCGCAGACGCCCAACAGGGAACAGGGCTTGGGGGCACGCGGGCTGGCGTCTCGGACTCGCGGCGCGGTCGCCATGGGAACCCCGCGCAGGCGCAGAGCGCGCTGCTGTGTGGCCCCGACTTGCCTCTACCGCTCAGCGCTGCGCCGCTCCGGTGCCCCTGGTTTATTCCAGGAAGGGGCAATGGAGTAAATCCTCCTCGCGCTGAGAGCACCAGGTCTTCTCCGAAAACGCCCTGAGTGGGGTCACCGGGCGCAGGAAGAACCGTGAGACTCCAAGTGTAATGGACACCGCACTCCCCTTGCTGGGAAAAGCGGACCTGCTCTCTTTGCGGCGTCTGGCGGTCAGAGACAGGTCCCGGGGGTCCCGCGTAGGGGTGAAGCATCCTGCAACGAGCGATGCTTTACCGTACACGGGGCGTAAACCCCACTCACCACAAGAGACCCGAGAATGAAATTCTGGCGCGGGCTCACACACCCATTCTGCCGAATTACGGAACCCCAAGACCAGCCGAGGTCCAGTTCTCCGCACAGGGTTTGGGGGATCCCCACTCACACCACCACTCACACTGTCCTAAAGAGCGTGTCCCGTCTGGAACTGCCACGAGAGGAACTCGAGCCACCTGCTCACTTGCACACGGGGACTGCTGTAACAGTCCTCTTTTTCTTTCTTGTCCCCCCCCCATTCCCCCCCCAAAGCACTGACCTGCTCAACTTCTGACTGTTCGGGAGATGAAGGACTTCTCGGAGTCGCCGGCAGAGCAGCAGCCTCCAAAGTGCTGGCGTGATGAGTTACTGGCCCCTGTGACTCCAACTTCAAAACCCTGTCGAGGAGCAGAAGAGCCCCCAAGAAGGGCCCTTCTCCACACCGGCCTGCAGAACCCCCGAGACGGGCTGGGCAGAGTGGGGCGCCGCTGCCACAACCTGCTTTCTCATTCAAATGCTCACGCTCACTCCGGCGCCCCCACCCTCCCAGCCCCGCAGCTCCCGCGGAAATCAGGAACTGGAGCTCGGGAGAGCGGACTGGAGCTCCCGCCGCCACCACTGGGCCCAGCCGGCTGGGTGGAGGAGGCAGAGCGCCGGACCTGGACCCCTGGGCCTACACCTCCTTGCGAGTCTCGCCGGCAGGCAAGGGCCAGAAGCACTGGGGATGAAGTCTTTTTCTTCTTCTTCTTCCTCAAGTTTCAAAGGTTCCCAAACCCAGAACAACCCCCTTGATACTCATTTTGGGGCTGTGCTGCGGAGAGCGGTGGTGGGAAAGTACAGGAGTTGCGAAATGAAGTTGGAGAGGAAGGGCGCAGGGACTGTGTGCAGGTTGTACCAAAGTAAAAAGTGTCAGAAGCACATCTTAAATTCCGAACTGCCCATTTTCTCTCCCCTCGCGTTTTGTACCATTCTAAGAAAAATAGCATCTATTATGCTACTATATAACCAACGAGATCTCTTGTAAGTCAAGTCCAGCTAAGACTGAGGAAGAGAGAGGGTAGTTAACACTGCTTTTATTCCCTCCCGCCCCCACCCCTCCGGCCCCATCTCTTCTTCCAGATGCTTCTCCTAAACGCTAACAGGCCAATTATTCAATCAGATCAAATTGATGGCAGGTGGACTCAAGCGGTGAATGAGAGCACGGCCCTGGCGGAGGAAAGCTTGCACACAGTAGGCACTCAAATGGTGCTGAAACGATGAAGTCTAGTGAGCATCCTGACGTGGTGAGTGACCAGGTGGCTGCAGCTGTTGGAACGCTGACCACCGCTGGCCCGGGCAGCAGCAGTGTGATCCGGCTTCGGGATTCCAGGATTTGCATTTATCAGCCTTCATTCAACCTGCCCTATTGTTAGTTCAAAGCCTGGCTGGGAGGGACTGGGAGACGCTGCTCCTCACTCACCTTCAGTTTAAAATTCTCCACCAATAAGAAGGTCCTAGAAAAGCTGGCAGCTTGGGGTTGGCAGGGATTTTCTGGGCTTAGTGACAACATAAACTAAAGTCATTTTCTTTTCCAAGCGTGAATTTGCTCAGGAAGTTACAAATGAGTGCCGGAGCTCGGAGAGCTTGGCTGCCCGTCAGCTTTGACGGACAGTTAGTGTGAGGGGTGGTAGCACCGTGACCTCTCAGCGCAAGATCTAAGGTTTCACCTTTTCATCCCACTTAGCCGATACCATAGAAACAACCCATTTGTATTATTCAATTCAACAGAGGCAATTACAATGTCACAGCAAAGCACCATGGGCAAGAAGAAACTTTATCCCGAAAGCAATCCTGGACTTTCAGAAAAAAGGAAAAAGCCACCAGAATAGTCACTTGGATTTCTTCCTGCCAGGGTACCAGGAAGAAATGAGTCTGGGAAAAGATGTATAAGGTCCTTTGGCTCCATAGAAAGAAACCTTCCCAAATTTTCTTGCCCAGCTGCAAATTCCCAGTTTATAAGAAATTAAACAGATATCCCTTCTACCCGTAGATTGCTTTTTGGAGATTTGACTGGTAATCTCCATGGTGAGTAGGAAGTCCCCCCACCCCCGCCAAAAAAAAAAAAGAGAGAGAGAGAAAGATACCAAGACACCCCCTCACACAACCACGGAAGTTATCCACCCCCAACCTCCTGTGTCTGTCTTTCTCATATCAAAAACTGTAGATGCAAATGGTGAAATAAACTCATACAAAGTTCATAACAAGAGCACTTGTTTGCTGTGCATTCTTTATTTTGATAGTTTTAATCGATTTCCATAATTTTGAGAACTTAAATTTTTAAAAAAATTATGCAATATTTCAAACCTACTAAAAACAAGGCAAACATGCATATCATACTCCCCCTCCCCCACCCCTTCTTTTTTAAATAAAGTGTTACAGATACAGGTAAAACCCCATCTCCTTGGCCCTTCTCCCTCCCTTTCTCCTCAAAGGCAACCATTCTGAAGTTGGTGTGAATCATACTTCATCATGGTCCTAACGTATATTTCCATAAATCTTTTAATGTAGCTTTTCCCTCTGAGTCCTTTTTTCACCGTTAATCAGAGAAAAATTACTAACTAAAACCAAGAAAATGTTGTTGTTTCATTGCTAAGTTTTTAGAAGCAGGACAGACCCGTTTTTCCCTGCTTGTGACAATCAGAGGGAACAATAACAAAGGGATTAGACACTGGGTAGGACAGTGGGTAGTAAACAGCCTCTCTAGGTTACACAAACCCTTCCATGGTTACTGAACAGTCAATAGGAAAACAAAACAAATAATACCCCCTTCTGCATTCACTGGTTACAAGGGAATTGGAGAAAATGGGACCTAGGTTAACACTTCTTTAGGCAGGTAAAACAAAAGTCCTATATGGTAATAAAGTACTTTTTGACTGGTCTCTTGGTCACGTAAGCTATAATCTTTTAGTAAGGATTTCCAAGTGTAAGGAACTCCTGCTGCTAGCTCAATTCAAGGTTGAAATCAGCCCTGCTGAAAAATCTGGGGTTTAATTCTCTCAGCTTCCCCATACACAGGGACCTCCATCCATGCAGTGAGTTACAGAAAGCCCTTTATAGCACTCCTTTGACTTAACCTCCTCCCAGCAGTAAAAAGGCTATGAAAGCACCAATTTTTCTTAAATGCCATTGACTGGTGAAAGACATCCTTCCCAACCCCCCTCTCCTCTTGCTTCCAGAGCAATGACTCTCATTAATTATACTGGCACAGCACTGCCTGGCCTCCCTTCTAAATAGCTGCCAGATTCCTACATATCACCTCTGCCTTGATACAGAATGTGCACTGACACCAAGATCACAGAAAATCCTGTAAAAGGCGCCTGATACACGGTAGATGATTGATGTGCCTCGTGGTGGGCCCGCTGTGCTGCATATCGTAAGGAGTTCTTAGAAAACTGCACTAGAAATCTGTGTTGGAAATAGCTTTTTCTAGCTGTACAAAAATCATGCTTTCAGTTGCAAAAATAGCTATATTTGAGACACTCAAATTTAGCCAGCAGTAATATGCGTGAAACGAGAGTGAAGGAGATGAATGTTATCCCTGTTTTAATCAATGCACCAAGAAATCAAGAGAATGACCAAAGAGCTTAACAACTGTCAAGGAGGAGTTACTGCTCTTTCAACACATATGTCTTAAGCACTTGCCATGTACCAGGCACTGCTTAAGTCTTAGCTGGAATATAGATAGTACTCCTGAAATACAGAGCAGTAGCTGTCCTTGTGGCTTATTTAGATAAAAATCCCAAATCAAACTAGCTTGAGGGAAAAAGGCAACGTGCTGACTCCTACCTTAAGACAAGAGAAAGGATAAGGGCTTCAGTAATGACTGGATCCAGGCATTCAGAGTCATCATCACACTCATTCTCACTTTTGCTCCTACTCTTTTTCTCTCTCTGCTTTTTTTCAGTATTTTGATCGTATTCTCTCTTACTACACACTAGCGTCCTCTACAGGCTAGTGGGGATGGAGCATGACCAGGGACAGCTCCAGACTTCAATGGTCTCAGCTAATGATCACAGAGGAAGAGAGGCCTTCTTGCTTTTACCATCTGTAAATAAGATTGAAAGGGGGGCTTCCCTGGTGGCGCAATGGTTAAGAATCCACCTGCCAACGCAGGAGACACGGGTTTGAGCCCTGGTCCAGGAAGATCCCACATGACGCCGAGAAACTAAGCCTGTGCACCACAACTACTAAGCCCGTGTGCCACAACTACTGAAGCCTGCCCGCCTAGAGCCCGTGCTCCCAACAAAAGAATCCACTGCAATGAGAAGCCCGAGCACTGCAACAAAGAGTAGCCCCCGCTCACAACTAGAAAAAAGCCTGCATGCCGCATCGAAGACCCAATGCAGCCAAAAATAGATAGATAAATAAATAAATTTATAAAAGAAAAAAGATTGAAAGGGATTCTAATTGACCTGGTTCAAGTCACGTGTCCATCCCTAGGTCAATTAATGTGGTCAGCAACAAATAGAGTATATATGTGACCAGTTCCTGATTATATACCCACCCCTATAGGCAGGAAGGTGGTATACTATGAGTAGCAGCCCCACCAGACTTGGTGGAGTCAGGGAGGATTTGCTCACCATAGTAAGGGGGTTGCTCTTCCCAAATGAGGATAGGAAGGGAATCTGGCAGATGAAAAAAGCAGGTGTTCCCTGCAGTGCCCTCTCCTGAATGTGCCACTAAAGAAAGACAGGAACACCTTTTGTACAGATTCATATGTGTATGACAGAGAGAAAAATGAGAAGAGAAACTTCCTGAGTCCATCAGGAAGGATGGGGGGTAGGGGACTAGATCAGTGTAAGTGCCACCAATCTTTCCCTCCCCCGCTGGAGAGTCATGTGTCCACACATGTGGCCAACCGTCATGCTGAGATGGAAATGGACAGAAAGCAACATAAGCAAAATGGATGATCTTGGGAAGAGTTGCTTGGGTTTATGTTTTTTACTTTTTATCATGGAAATTTTCACACATACACAAAAGTAGAATAGTATAATGAAGCTCTATGTATTACTCAGTTTCAACAATTATAAATACTTTGCCAATCTTTTATCTATTCAGGAATGTGGGAAATCCACTGGAATACTTAAATTCATAATGGAAGAAATGCATGCCTCCAAAATAACTAAACTGAATAAGACCAGTACATGTGAAGCTTTTTAGCAAAGTGTCTGGTACAAAATGAGCTCTCAAAAATGTCGGTTATCTTTACTGCTATTATTGGCAACCTGTTTCAAGCTTTTAAATGCTAGCAAAGTCTACACATTGAAATGCACTTGGCCTACAAAAGAAAAAAAATTTTAAGGCCAAACTCTTTACCAATAGAAAATAAATAACATTTTAAAATGATCCATTTTTAAATAGGCTATTCATATGCTTTTTTCTAAAAAGTCTTTATAATTGTTTCCCCTTTTATATGGAAATGTCAAAAATATTACAAGCAAATGCAATTTTCACCTTACAAATAAGGAGAAAATATAGGTTAAACTGTTTGTCAAGATCAGGAATGAGTTTGGAATAGATATCCAAATTCAGTTGTGGCTGCCTAAGTTCTTCAATTCAACTAAGATTTCCTTATACACCAGTTATACATCTCGAGAGAGTTTCAGTTCCCAGCATAGACTGAATACTTTAAAAGGCAGAAAGTATGCTAATTAAAGTGAACTTTTCCCATTTTCTATTTTGTCCCAACTTATTTCATTGTTTTTTCCCAACTTATTTCGTTGTTTTTTTCTCTTGGGGGTTGGGGGAGGGAATGAAGTATTTTATAGGAAACAATAGTGTCAGAGAAGGACACAGCCCCTTTTCCTTCCCCCTGAAAGCTTCACAACTCAGCTCTGTGTGTTTTGTTTCCAAGAAGACCTCCCACAGAGCCAATATCTACAACTTTCAAGATGGCCAGAGCCTGAGGGTCAGGACAGGCATATAACTGAAGTTTCCTACAGCTTCCTACAGCATAGGAAATAATATTAAAACTTTGAGATTACATGTTCCCATTACGGAATATACTGGGTTTCTCCCTCCTGTACCACACCATTAGAAATTCCTGCAGAATCCCATAATATAATCAAAAGAAAAATGAATCTTCTTAAACTAATTGCAGACCAGTCATCTAATACAGCAATCATTTTTATAGACATTGAACAAAAGTTTAGACAAATGAGCAAACTGTATTGCAGAGAGAAAAAGTAGAAAGAAACTGGTAAGACAATATAAATTCTAAAACTTTGAAAGCTGGGGGCTGGACGAGGCAATTTACACCCTGAGGAACATTCTATTTGGAACCCTAATGAGGCATGTACTCTCTATTACTAACACTTGTTTATTTAAACCAGACAACAAGTGGTTAGGTTTTCCCATACAAACACAGTGAAAGGGAAAACTGCATTTTAAAAACCATATGTTACTTTTTGTTTTATTTGCATATTTAAACTAAATATATACTTAGGGGGCTTGATTTGTCCAAAATAAATATCATGTTCAAATTTGACAAGTTTAAAAAATGTTCTTTCAGACTATTTAAGGCAAATTAATCTTCTTGGTGTAGGATCATGAGATGTATAGGGGAAAATTAGACTGGGAAAATAGGTTTTGGTCAAACCGAGAAGGCAATGCTGTAATGGTCCACTTCATTCCTTATTTGATTCCTCTATTTAACAAATATTTATAGAGTTCCCCAGTGAGCAAGAAACTGAGCTAAATGCTGTGGAGGGAGCGGAAATGATCCAAAATTTATAAGGTATCATTTGAGTAACAGGACCCACTATACCTTGGATGTGAAAGAAGACAGGCAGATCTGCACATAATGTGTCAAGGGCTAAAATAGATATGTGTAGTGTTGTTGAAGAACAGAAGAGGGCGCTAATTACTCAATTTCATTGATGGTTAAAGTCTCTACAAGATGTGTTTTGATAACCAAAACAAACGACCCCAGTGAACTCAATTTTTGTAAAACCTCATTTCTGTCTGAATTAGCTGTGGTCCTAACTTTAGTTACATAAATCTGTTGATTAGGCTTCTTCAAAACAGTGTGTGGAGAATGACAGCTTCTGTCCTGACTTTCAGTAACCCAAATATTTTTGTATTCCAAGCCAGTACACACATTCAAATATATTTGTAACAAAAAAATGTAACAAACCAACACTTATCTTTGCTATGTGCAATGCACTCTTATATATTATCTTCTGTTCTTTTATCTTTTTTAATTGCTAGTGGCAACCCAATAAATTGATTCTCCATCTCACTATAGTTCATGGCCTACAGCTGAAAAACACGGTTCCAACATGTCCTTTAAAAGTGAAAAGGAGGCAAAGCAGTAGTGTTCAGTACACTGATAGATATCAAAGCCATACAGAATTAAATCTCTGGGAGAAAAGAAAAAAGGCATGTGATTGCTCAACCCTTTGGCCATGAACCCACATCAACAGAAAGGGGCTTCTAAAGTTGTCCAGCCCTCCAAGGGTGGGTCCTCCCCAATGCCTACTTGTGAAGAGGCTATGGAAGATAAGGGCAATCTTCCGGATAGCAGAACTGGGCACCCAGAATGACTGAGAAATTCACACACTGCCAGGACTGGGAGTCATCATTATCACTGTCCAGCAGGGTGAGACATATGCTATAAACCACTGACATTCTATTTTCCCTCCAGGTTGTAGATTGGATGCACTGACATTTGGCCTTAGGCTTCCAGATCATGAGGAACTACCTTGGGACCTAAGCAAAAGGAATTCGTACCAGTCAGAGATTCCAAACTAGGGTATGGACTTACTTCCTAAATGAACTCACCTTCTTTCCTGAGGAATACTGAACCCTAGAATCATCAGTATCTTAATCAAATTCTTTTCATCACAGTTTGCAAAACTTCAAAATATCTAGCTAATTAATGGCATTATTGATACACTGTTTTCCAACTCTGATACCATTTTTTTCCATTCTAATATTTGTTTGATATTTTGACATAATTTGAATAGAAGTTAAACGAGTGAGCTCAACAACCATCTTGAAATAGAAATATGGTTCATTTTTAAGCTTTTTTTACTATTTTACTTTTAAATTTCTGTTAACATTTTAATTTTTAATCCTGGGTTTCTTTATTTTCTTCACTCTTTTCATAAATTTGCATTACTTTCTTCCTGCGATTTGCCTTCAATGAAATCGCTACTTTGGTAATGGCATTACAAAAGTTCCAAACCAATGGTGGGGTTTGGGACATGCTACCCCCAAATATGGCACTTTAGTATATTGAATATTTAAGCTGAAGGAGTTTGAGAAAACAGCAGAAGGAGGAAGTTCACTCTGACCTCCTCCTTCCCTCACACTTCTTCCCTGAAACAGGCCATAAAATCCTCACATGAGAAGTGCTGGAGGAAAGGAGCATCCTTATCTCCAAAGACAAAGGGATACCGAGAGGAATGCTAACAAACAGGGCTTGCTAAATCTCCCCCAGTTTACAATTACCTCAGACTCCTTTCCCTATCATATTCCTCCATGACTGTGTTCTCCTCACCAAGCCTACCATAAAGTACTCAGGTCTAACTATTTCTTTGGGTCTTTATTTCCTTATGAAGGCTCTTGTGTCATATAAAACTTGTATTAAATAAATATGTGTGCTTTTCTCCTGTTACTCTTTGTCACTTTAATTTTCAAACCCAGCCAGGGACGCTCAGAAGGTCAAGGAAAACTTTTCCCTCCTCACATCACAAAAAAGAGCCAGAAAATCATCTCCACCCCAGCTACCCAGCAGCAGTTGCTTCTCCTTAGTATGTCTGCCATCTTTTTTAATGGTGACTTAAGCAATAATGACTCTGTTGGTGCCTTGAACTTCTGAAATGCTGCTGTTTCTTGGCTTTTAGAAATATGCTGTCTCTTTATGAAAAGTCACTGTCTTCAAACCAATGCCATATGCAACCACTGAATTTTAGGACAGATGGTCAACAACATGCCCCTTGACAGCACATGGAATTACATTTCTCCAGGGAGAGACTCATATCTCAAAGATGTAAACTTCACCTTGGTGAGGAATCAAATGATGCTGGAGACCCTTCCACACTGTTAGAGGGAATGTAAATTGGTACAGCCACTATGGAGAACAGTATGGAGGCTCCTAAAAAGCTAAAACTAGAACTACCATATGATACTGCAGTCCCACTCCATGGCATATACCCAGACAAAACTATTACAATTCGAAAAGATACATGCACCCCAATGTTCACTGCAGCACTATTTACAAAAGCCAAGACATGGAAACAACCTAAATGTCCATCGACAGATGAATGGATAAATAAGATGTGGTACATATATACACAATGGAATACTACTCAGCCATAAAAAAGAATGAAATAATGCCACATGCAGCAACATGGGTGGACCTAGAGATTATCACACTAAGTGAAGTCAGACAGAGAAAGACAAATATCATATGGTATCACTTATATGTAGAATCTGAAGAAGAAGAAAAAAGACATACAAATGATGCTAGAGAAATCCAGAAGAGGATACAACTCTTGGCACACCACTGCCTGCCTGCTTCAGACGTAGTTCACTCTCTTAAAGCAGGTTTTGCAAGTATACCAGCTTGGTATGAGGTACTGACTGGGATCTTTACCATGCTCGGAGTTACCAGATATGAGAGACAGCAAAACTGTTGGGATCAGTGGCCCTCATTTTTCTTTGACTCCAGTTTTTAAAAGATGGCATTTCAGGCAGCAGATTCCCCAGGCTTTCCCAGGGGTGGGAAAGGTCAAGCCAATTTAGAAGGTTCCATGACCAGGAGATATAAGAGGTCTTGGAGTAAGGAGGAGTTGGGCAGTTAGTTTGTCAGGCAGCAACCATCCCTGCCCTCTCCTATTTACATAGGGGAGAAAGACTTGACATAAGCACTGCACTCTGCTTTCTACAAGACTGAAGGTGCCAAGTATCCTGTTTCCACTAAGTTTGGAAATAGTGATTATCTCTTTCCTGACATTTACTAAGCCACTGGACCTCATTTTCGTAAGGAGAAAGAAGCATGATAAAAAGAGGGAAGCAAAAGAGGAAATGCCTGCTGGTCAGTTTGTGACTACAGGAGTTTCCTATAAGTTGGGCTGACATCATAGAAAGTGGCAGGAATGATCAGGCTTGCTAGTACACTCCCCAACATACACAGTGAGTGGAGTAACTAATCCCAGTCACCTACCACAAGCAAACTCAAGTGTCCTTCCCATCCCAGATGATGAGAATCCAGCAGTCAAAGGCTGTGGACTAGACTGCCTTGGGAGTCAAGCAGGTGGGGAAAGAAGAGTTAAGAATCTCCCAAGCCTGAGGACTATGATAGCGAGCCTATGGAGCCCTCACTGAACAGTAATTGTCCCATGTGCTAGAGAAGAGCCAGTATTTGTCCCTCTGTCTCATGGATGGAACTAACAGAAACACCAACACAAAAAACAGAAAGCAACATGTAAGGAGCCCTTAGTTGTCTGTTTTCTTCCTTTGGATGTGGCTGGAATATGCTTTTAGCTGCCAGTAATGACAGTGCTGAATGATATACGTATGGGCATAGTTTTCACTCTTCTCCCAAGTTTTGTTCACCATTAATTATGATAAAGCTGGTATTGCTGTCAACATGGCATATATAAGAAGTATGATTGAAAAATGAAAAACAAATAAAACCCCAAAAAGGAAATGTGGTTCTAAGACAAAATAGATTTGAAAGGGCCATAAAAATTCAACCTTTTAGAAATACAATAAGAACTAAACTCATTTGATAGAAATATATTTAAAAAGTAAAGGGTTCTAAATACCCAAGATACCAAAAAGATAAAAGGTCAAGGAGAAAACGGTGGTCATAGACCCTGTTGCTTTGAAGATAAGAGACTAAGAAGTAGTAAATCCTCTATTTGAAAAAGGTAAAGAACCTGGGCTTTAGTCAAAAATTCAGCCTAAAAGGCCTTTTCCACTTTTTTCAGATGGCCCTGTTATAACCAGCTCCAGTGACAAAGATCTAGCCTCTCTGTAATTATCTAGTTCACCTTGCCCTTGGACCATCAAACAAACTGGTCTAATCAGGGTTCCCTACTATGTCTTCAAGGGAAAGATTAGACCAGGTCACCTAGTCCCCAGAAAGACCTGCACCAGCCCCACATTCACACAGCTTAACTGGAAAGACAAAAATGCACTGGCAGAGCTGGTAGAGGCCATCAGTGATAACTGTGATGAGATCTGACATCATTCGGAGGCAAACTGAGAAAAAAAAAAAAAAGGCTCAAGAGCTTGCCACAAAACTAGTTTAACATCCTTAAATAAAAATCTTGTTAAAATCTCTAAATAAAAATAAAACATCCTCTTAAAACAAAACAAAAAGCTATTGAGGCACTAGACCCAGGGAATAAAAACTACCACATAACTTCCTATCCTACCCCAAAGATGATGAAATAAAGTCACACACACAAAAAGTATCTTTGGAAGATTTGAGACCTCACTAAAAATTAATGTTGTTTAATTAGAAAATGTTGAGAAATCTACTTTGCAATGTTTTAAATAGGAAAGCAGCAGTTTCCTGTTTTAATCAGGTAGCAGCAGTAAACTTTTCATTCTATATTACTGATTCTGACAGGAGTCAACTATTTAGACCAGATGATACCTCTGACTTTGGTCAGTGTCACAAATCATTAAGAAAAACTTCTGGAGGGTCTTCCCTGATGGTCCAGTGGTAAAGAATCTGCCTTCCAATGCAGGGGACACAGGTTCGATCCCTGGTCAGGGAACTAAGATCCCAAATGCTGCAGGGGAACTAAGCTCACACGCCACAACTACTGACCCCACGCACCTCAACTACAGAGAAGCCTGCACACTGCAAGAAAGAGCCCGTGTGCTGCAACTAAGACCCGACACAGCCATAAATAAATAAATAAATAAATAAAATAATTATAAAAAAAGAAAAACTTCTGGAGACATTGTGGGTGGATTATTGCTGGTGTTGTGAAAAAAGCTTATACTGTCAGGAGGATTTTGCAGCAAGTATGTGTGTATATCACATCCTCAAACCAACTAAAACTGGCTTTAAAAATAAAGAAATTTACTATCTTGCGTCGTAAGAAATTGGGAAGCAAGAGGGTTCAAGCCCTTAGGGTCTCGACAATGTCAGAAGGCATCCCTATTCTTTTTATCCTGTGTGCTGCCATCCTCGGCTCATTCATGATTTTGTCCTCAGGATTATCCCCCTCATCTAACAACAAGTAGAAATAAGCCACTCTTTTTTTTTTTTTTTTTTTTTTTTCCGTACGCGGGCCTCTCACTGTTATGGCCTCTCCCGTTGCGGAGCACAGACTCCGGACGCGCAGGCTCAGCGGCCATGGCTCACGGGCCTAGCCGCTCCGCGGCATGTGGGATCCTCCCGGACCGGGGCACGAACCCATGTCCCCTGCATCGGCAGGCAGACTCTCAACCACTGAGCCACCAGGGAAGCCCATGTCACTCTTTACTAGTAGAAAATGGTCTAAGTGACCTTCTCTTGTAGCTCTGCCTCAAATTCACAAGCAGTTATAAAGTAGTGGAGAGAAAAGAGCAGCCTCAGACATGATGCATAAAGAGTCCCTTTATTATAAGTAATCAAAAGTAAACAAATACTCTCTTTAAACAAAAGTTAAATACGGCTGCCCAAAATGACTAAAATAATACAATGGCCAATAGTTAAACTCTCTCTTCATATATTATCACTACATGTATATCGCCCTCAACCTGATAACTTTTTACAGAGCGTTTCATTTTTCCTAAAAGGATATTACATTAATCATAATTTATTTAAATTATTCTGATATTACATTTATAAGAATCATCTCTTAAATATTTAAATACATTAGAATGCAACTTTGATCATTTGGGGAAATTTCCCATTTCAACTCAATGAAAAATATTCATTATATTTATCCATTATATTTTATTCTTTTGGGAGTAAGTCACCTCCAGATCTCTTGGAATATTTCATCCTTTTCTACGAAAGTGTATGCGACTCAGAAGTTCTCTGAACTTCAGTATTAAGGAGTAGTTATTCATGTTTTCTTTCCATGTTTCATAAGTCCTTCTAAATTTGTCATAATAACTTTCTTTTTTCAAGTTGAAATCTGATTCAATTTTTTTTAAATAACTGTCTTTTTTCCATATTTCTCTCCAGGAGCCTTTGAATTTTTCCAAATAACTTTCTTTTTCAGATTCTTCCTTCCATATTCCTTCTCCTTTTTTTAAGGCTATTAATTCAGCTTTAAGTAAGTTTCTGTGAATTCTCCAATAGATTTTAGAATCATAATTTAGCCCTTTAACGAGAACAGTTTTGCCAAGGCCTCTTCTCAAAATTTCTTCATTCAGACTCACACTAAAATATCTACCCTTGAATAAAAAAATAACACAAGCCAATTATTTAATAAAGTTACTAGCATACCTGTAACACTTTATTTACTTTAAAATCAGTCATTCTGCAACTTGAGTCCTCCAAATAAAAGTCAAAAATATAAATGCAAAAGGGTTCTTAAGAGCTTAAAACAGTTAATGCTAAATCCAAGAATTTCATTACTAGAAGAGACCATTGCTCAAAGACAATTCACTATTTTATAACATATAGTTCTCCACAGGCTCACTGGTCTCCTACCCAAAAATGTGCAGAAGCAATAAAGCACGAAAAGGGTTTTTTGGTTTTATTGTTGTCGTTTGGAGGGGAAATGGAGCACACACCAGATAGGTAAAATGACAGGAGGCCATAGCAAAAGAGAAACCAAAGAAAAGTAACGAAACTAAAAAGTAGACAAATGCAAAATGAAATGAATCATCACTGAACTGTTAATTTAGGTTCAGAAGTCCAGTGTTTGAGGAAGGCACTGGCATGTAAATACATTTTTAAAAGATGTCCCATAAAATAATGAACATAAAAATAGTCCTGGCCCTTGAATCTTCACCCTTCAGGAAATTTCATTCATACCTCACTGCCTAATGAAACCAGATAAATGGGATTTTTTTTTTTTCTCGCTAATTTACAGTGTAAAGGAGATCCTGCTTAGCTATTTCCATAGTCCTTGTGGGATTTTAACTTAACAAGGTTAATTTTAACAAAGTATTAGTAATTTTATAGCTTCATTAGACAAGTAATTCACAGTTAAATTTTTTTAATGTGAAAACTAAAAATTTAAAGTAGGAAACATTTTCTAAGACTATATAAAGGAATAAAGTAACCTTTTGTTCCTTTAAATGCAGTAACTTTTGGTACATGATGATAAGCGGCTAAGAAATACAGTTTTAAAGGGATTATCATATTTGTCTCAATGTTTTAAATTTAATGAGCTGAACCAAAATAAAAATAATTAAAATTCAACCTCACACTACAGTAAAATTCAACAGAAGTAAATTACCGAAATTGCATAAAACATAATTTGGTCACCTTCTAGGAAAGAGTATAAGGTAAAGACAGATAAGGTAAAGTGTGGGCTCAGAAGCCAGGAAGAGCTGGGCTTGAATACCGGTTCTTCTACTTGGTTACCCGGAGTCCCCCCCGTAAAAGGGAATAAAATGATTCCATAGCGGGGTTTTGAGGATAAATAATATATACTCCTCAACTGAAAAGAGAAGTTAATATTTTCGTAAGGCCTTTGGGATCTTTTATATACTTCTGTATTATCAACTTAGTCAAGTGTAAGATGCTTCAACCAATCAGTATTGGATAATTCTTATTTTGAAAGAACTGAATGTGATCTGGACATCCAAAAATTAATGGATTTCACTAGGTGTTCTCTTAATAATTCACAAAGCTTTAATAATTAAAATAGTTGTAATTCTAATCACTTTAATGTGAGGTTATTTTTCTCTTCAGATTATTCTTGTTTGTTACATAATAAGGAACTTTAAAAGTAAGAAAAATTACCCTTAATCCTGTTATAATAACATTTCAACTATTTTATTTTTCCATGTTCTTTTTTCAGTAATCGTCCACCAAAAGAAATTTGGAAGAAGGCACATCGAAGGACTCAAGACAGTGACAGGGCAACAGTAATGAAGCTCTCAGGCATCCGCAGTTACAGAATGGCTAATGGCCAGTCATAAAGGTAAGGAAACTCTGAGGCAATGTCTTCAGATGACTGACTACTGATCATGAATAGTATTTAAATAGGCTCAATTTAAATATGCCCAGTAGTATTAAATATGCTCAATGTTTTTAGAGTTCAAAGACTTATATGTTAAGGCATACCTATCTACAAGGTATTGGACCAGAATGAGCAATATTTACCTTCAGAAAACACCCTTGCTCTTTGCAATTTTCAGTTGACAAGTCGCACTCAACAAGTGGTTTATAATAACAAGTGTGATATAATGTCCATAAATAAATGTATAAGATACTCCTTAAACTGGCAATGTCCAGAGTCAATAATAATTCGAAGTTTTTTAACTTTTTTAAAATTTTCTATTTTTTTTCTATAATAAACATATAAACACAATTTTTTCTATAATAAACAAATTTTATAGAAAAATTTATATATGAAACATCTAGTTCTCTATACATAATCACTGTGAGTCATACTTTAAAAAGACAAAAAAATTCAGTCTCATTATATATTCAAGGCTCTGATTAATGACGAGTTTATGTATTAAATAATAAGAATAAAATATTGCTAGTTATTTCTTCACACTACTTACCTTATTCACTAAAAGGTAGCAAAAGAGTGCTGAATTCTCCTTTCCAAGAAGTTGGAACCATACTACTTGGGAAGGGTTTAGCTCTTTTTGTAACCACACCTTCCCAGTTTCAGTGAGTTCTACTCCAGCCAACTTAACCAGCAAAGCACCACACGGCTCTTCTAAAAGGGTTAGGTAGAAGAGAGTTTTAGCTTTAATACCACGTTGCAAAAGCAAATTCCAAAGTCATTTGGGCTCCAAAAAACAACTGGATATATTATGTTTATTTATAAATACCCAGACTATCTAGATATAGATCCATTCATTTCTATAGTCAACCTGTCTTTTAAAACAATACAAGTATGTAACAGATGGAAATTTCAAAAACTCATTTCAGTAAGATCCAGAACAGGATGTGGGGTTTAACCAATTTACCTTTTTAAAAAAAATCTGCCAGATTTGGGCTTCCCTGGTGGCGCAGTGGTTGGGAGTCCGCCTGCCGACGCAGGGGACGCGGGTTCGTGCCCCGGTCTGGGAAGATCCCACGTGCCGCGTAGCGGCTGGGCCCGTGGGACGTGGCCGCTGGGCCTGCGCGTCCGGAGCCTGTGCTCCGCGGTGGGAGAGCCCACAGCAGTGAGAGGCCCGCGTACCGCAAAAAAAAAAAAAAAAAAAAAAAAATCTGCCAGATTTATTTCTCTGCACACATACACGTAATGCTACAAGATATGTCGTTCAATAATATAAGCTCCTACGACCAATAGGACTGTATAAACTGCGTTTTCACTTAATGTACTGAGGATATTTTCCCATCTCAATAAATATTGATTCATATCAACATTATTTTTTTTAATATACATTTTACAAAACTGACTTCCAGACAGGATTTTATCAATTTATTACCCAAGTAACATAGTGATAAGAAAGTCTGGGCAAACTCTTGATAAAATTTTAACCAATTAAACTTTAATAACAGGATTTTATTGCAGAAAAAGTTTATAACTTTCCATAAAGGATAATGGCTGACAAAAAAAAATCTTAATGACTTTTTTTTGAAAGAAATTATACATTTAACATATGTTAAACTCTTATACAAGTAGCTGAAAGTATAAAGTTAAGTTCATTTAATTACTAGGGAAAAAGTAATACTTGAGTTCAGGAAGATATCCTAGAAGTTTGCCACAATATTATTTGATGATAGAAAAACATTTTCTTTAGGGCATGGGTTCTTGAAACCTGTCCTAGAGTTTCAGTTAGATAAGTATCAAAAGGTGTAAGTAGGATTATGTCCTTAGAAAAATCTGTGACACAGTAAATACACAAATTAGATTAAGGCAGAACATATAATAAAGACTAGATGAATTTAAATCATTGGTACGTAATGAGTTAAGGGAAGCTTGAAGATTCTGCGGTCTCTCTTCAATCCTTTAATGCTGCCATCAACACCAGCTGTCTTCCAATAAAGCATCCTCTAGTCTTTAAGACCAAAATTTTGGGGACCAAAAACATGAATCTAAGTCAACACTATCAACCTGAAGTATTAATGTCCTAATTCTTCACTTCACAAAAGGTCATTGGGATTCCCTTAAAATTAGCAATTCCCCATTAAGCATTTAAAATATGATGCGGCCAATAAAAATTTAAAAATAAATCTTCCAAGAACTAATCTACTGAATAAGGTTAGTTATATACATCATATATTTTTGCCCAAACAGTTGAGATTTTTTTGAAAAAGGAGATGCAACTTTTAATGCTTATGATGTCTAATTTTAGCTTTATGTGAATCCCTCTATCTTACCAGCTCTTCAACAAATCTTTTATGCACATATTTTAAAAAAGCCTAATTCATACTGTATTGGATGACACAGATGATGCCAAAGGTTATAAGGGGACAGCAACATGGGCTCCAGTGGAAGAGCCCAAGAGCAGGACTTGGGTTTTGCAGAATGAACAGAGAGGCAGGAGGAGGAAGAGGAAGTGAGTATGTCAAGTAAGGGAAAGACCATGGGAACCTGGAAAAAACGGCAGACGTAAGATGAATATGGAAGCAAATCACCACTAAGGAGTTTGCTATATTTCTGTTCCATCAGATGGGTCGGAAACTTCATAACTAAATATTCTTAAGGTTTTTATAAAGATAGTACATGATAGAAAAACAACTGATTTATACCCTCAATTTAGAAAACATTATAAGTGAATTCATGACAATGAACAATTTCACGAGACAGGAGTATCACATACGTCAAAAAGATTATTTTTTACCATCCCCGGATAGAAGAAGCTTTGAGTAATATCCTCATTAGACTGCAGGTTTTGTGACTACTGTAGGATCACATCCATTGTTTGCCACTATATACTGAGACTGTGACAAAACAGCAGGCATTCAGTAAACATTTATTGAAGAAATGAAGTGTCCTAAGAGTTCCGCTTCATAAAAATTTTCAGCTCTGTGTGTGTTTGCCTCCTCATCATACACACCAAAGATAAGAGCATGGAAGGAAGGGATATTACAGAATAGTCATGAGGAAGGAGTCTTGGAAATATTATAATTCTCTTCTTTGATGGTGGTGGAAACCATAAGCCCAAACTAGAAATAGAACACAAGCTCTCCATGCCAATACACATTCTACTACACCACACAGACTCTACTCTGATGTAGTTTTCTGAGCTAAATCTTTTTGGTTAGAATGGCCTTAACTTGGGGAGCCTGAATCCTAGCCTTCCTTACAATAAAATGAAAAGTCCATCCCTGGGACTTCCCTGGTGGCGCCGTGGTTAAGAATCCTCCTGCCAATGCAGGGGACACGGGTTCGATCCCTGGCCCAGGAAGATCCCACATGCTGCAGAGCAACTAAGCCCATGCACCACAACTACTGAGCCTGCGCACCACAACTACTGAAGCCCGCACTCCCCAGAGCCCCCGTGCTGCAACTATTGAGCCCATGCACCACAGCTACTGAAGCCCACATGCTCTAGGGCCAACGTGCCACAACTTCTGAGCCCATGTGCTGCAACTACTGAAGCCTGCGCACCTCGAGCCTGTGCTCCGCAACAAGAGAAGCCACCGCAATGAGAAGCCCGCGTACCGCAATGAAGAGTAGCCCCTGTGTGCAGCAACAAAGACCAACGCAGCCAAAAAAATAAATTAATTAAAAAAATTTAAAAAAATAAAAGTCCATCTCTATCTTACAGGCCAGGTAGTAAAAATAGTGAAAGGAACATAAGGAGCTTTCAATTAACAGCTATTTTTAAATGAAAAAGATTATGCTGTAACATCTTATTATATCAGTCAAAATAGTGCTTGGAAAGCAAACTTCTAGTTCTACAACCATTTTATAAGTAAACAGGTTTAACAAATGAAAATGCAAAATGATCTCTTTAACATCAACAATTTATGTCAGTTACAAAAAGTATTAACACTACCGTTACATTTGTACTGGTTATCATCTGTTGGGACGAATAAGACATGTCTGTTTCTGTAACTTTTGCATCTGTATACATAAAGTTGTGGACTGGGTAGCAGAAAATCTGTTTTCTACCTTTGATTTCATCAACTGTTAGGTAGATGGCTTCATACATGGCCTTTAACTTCTATAGAAAATATTTAAATAAGTGGGGGAGAAAAGTAAGTTTCCTTTCAGCTCTAAAATTTTGATTGTTTGTACCAACTTGATAAACATTTTTATTTGATGTGAAACCCATTAATAACAATATGTGTATATGGCAATTAGAGTGCTGTGGCACTGCTCGACTTCTGGGGCAGATTCCCACTGAATACCATCCCTGAAGTTGTGCGATGTACAGCCTGGACAATCACAAGTGATGACCTTGCTGTCTAAGCACTAAAGAATCATCACTATTTCAGACAGGAGAGATTTAAATTATTGTAGCATTATTACAACAACTGAGAAGGTAGAGGACTTATGAAGTATAAACCATTCTTAGAGCTGAAATGGTCATTAAATGGCCATTAAATGGCCAAATAAACATCTCAGGTATCTTTCTTTAGGGAAAAATACTGTTTGATTTGTTAAAGAAGTCAATCATTTCAGGTATGTCTGGGGAAAAAAAATTAATCTTATTCCTTTGCAGCCCTATCTAATTGAACAGAGTGATATTCATTCATCTGAGGCTAAAGAAATAAGAATCCCTTTCTTCAAAACAGTAAAATAATATTAAGAAGATCTTTAAATATAACTCAGTTAATTCATTTGACAAATTTTGCCAAGTCTCTGCTGGCTAACAATTATTTTTCTAGGGACTGTGAATAATGAGATAGATAAGAAAAGTTCCCTGCCCACCAGGGGCTCCCAGTTTAATAGAAGAATATAAACCTAGATATATAATTACAGGAAAATGTGTTTCAGTACTTTAATTGCAGTGTGTATAAATTGCTTGGGGGACAGGAAAGAAAGAGGCTAATTCTGCTTGGGAGTTAAGGAGAGCTTCACAGAAGAGCTGACATTTGAGCTAGATCCTAAAGAATCCACAGGAGCCAAGTCACTCTGGGCAAAGAACTATGCCCAGGGCATGAGAACACATGGAAGCAGCAGGCATGTCTGTGTGGCTGGGGGCTTTGCCATGAAGCAGGGAGAAATGGGAATTGCAGCAGCAAAGCTATGGACTCTGCCCAGCTCTCCAGCCTCCTTTGGTGTCTCTTGTCCCCTTCTTCCCTATGTCCTGGCCAGACGAGCCTTCACGTGCTTACCAAAAGAGCCAACTCATCCCCACACATATTCTTCCTAGCCAGCCCCCTCCCATTCTTCGGGTATCTGATTAAATAGCAACTCCTCAGTGAGGCCTTCTCTGACTACTATATATGTAGGTTCGCCCTTCATACAACCTCCTATAATTCTCATCCTATACCCTGACCCTCTTCTTCAGCGCTCTCAGGACAATTTTTCATTTGTCTGTTGCCCATCTTCCACCTGTACTATAAGCTCCAAGGGGTAGAGTGGTCTTGTTTATTTCACTCCCCACGTACGGCTAGCATAGGACCTAGAACATAACATGTGCTCAATATTTGTGGAATAAATGCTTGAATGCCTGAATGAACCACTGAGTGGTTGAATGAGAAAAGGAGGGAAGGAAGAAAAGAAATCTAGAGCCAAATTAAATAGTTCTTGTATGTAAGTCAAGAATTTGGACTTTCCCTCATAGACAATGGAAAGTTACTAAAAATTAAAATGACTTTTTTTTGCTATTTTTAAAATAACTTCTAATAAAGGAACATTAAAATAGTTATTTAGTGTTATTATTTTTGCACCTTACTTACTTCTCCATGAAGATATAATAGGTAAAGTAATGGGAATATGTTCAATCTCTAAACCATTCTCGGTTATTCGGCGTAGTCGTCCTCGTAGTTTAACATTCCTTCTTATAAATTCTACTGGAATATCTGAAGGACTTGTGAATTTTGATGTCTGTTGATTTACAAGGAGAAAAATATAACATTTTACTACCATTTTCATATTAAAATTAAGCATGTCAAATTCTCTAAACATTTTAAAGAAGATATAACCACTGGAAATTTTTAATTTGGTTCTTAATTTTATATTAAAATTTTAATAAGATTTAACACAAAGTGTTTATGGGAACATTATTTAGAAATATTTAGTCATTATTTTACTATTTCAAGCTACTCTATAGAGAACATTAAACAGACTCCTAATTTCTAAAAGCCTACATCCTCGAAATATGACACAATCCATCAAAAAGCAGTGAGTCTAAACATGGTACCACACAAATCTGGCTAAAGAGTCACTATCCTACACTATAGATGTACCATCTATTCATGCAGGTACTGCTGGGAGAACCTAACCAAAACTGAGGCAAGTTAAATTTGACTACTAATCAACAAGGTTTTTTCCCTTGTTTTTTATCTCATAGGAGAAAAAGGCCCCTCCCAAAAGGCCAACATTAGGAATTTATTTAAATACCTAACACCTTGGAGTTAGTCAACATTTTATACCTGTGTCTTCCATATTAACAGTACTATAGAGATAACCTTAACTCATAATCATGGCTGGGTGAGAACCTCATACAGGCAGAAGGATAGTAAGATAGATACTATCTTACTTCCTAAGATAGTGAAGTTGGTCTAAACATTAAAAAAAATTTTTTTCAAACAAGAAAAATATTGTAGCAGACAAATCCAGAATGTGGAACGTTAAAAATGGGATAAATGACTTGGTTACTCTAACAAATCAATGGCGTAAAGGGGAAAAAATGGGGGTGGGGTTCTAGACTGTTATAAAATAAATGAGTCATAAGAGATATAACAAACAAACGCAATATATGGACCATTTGAATCCTGATTCGAACAGATCATCTATTGAAAAAAGACACCACTGAGACAATCAAGGAACTCTTAATATGGTCTGGGTATTAGATGATGCTAAGGGGTTATTAATTATCTTAGATGTGATAACGTTCTAGGACAGACGGACACTGTGAGTCTCCTGATGCGGCACAACAGGAAGCAGTATACACTGTCACCTTCTTGTTCACACTAAATCTACCAAGGAAACACAAATCTAGACTGTGGGATATTCTCTAAGACAAGTGGCTTGGGCTCTTCAAAAATGGCAGTGTCATGACAGACAAAAATTAAACATAAAGTGGGATAAAAGTCTAGATTAAAGGAGACTAAAGAGACATGACAACTAAATACAGTGTGTGATCCTGGGCTGAACCTTAGACTGGGGAAAAAACAGCTACAAAGGATATTTTCAGAAGATAAATATGAATATGAACTGGATTTTAGATATTACTGCAAAAATATTAAATTTATTAGCTGTGATATTAATGTGACTATGTAGGAAAATATCCCTGCTCTTAGGAAGTACACTATGAAGTCCTTATGGGACAAGTTCCATCATGTCTGCAACTTGCTTTCAAATGGTTTCACTGAGGGAGAGAGAGAAAGCACAACCATGGCAAAAATGTTAACAACTGGTGAATCTAGATAAAAAGGAGGTGACTGCTTTTTCTGGGGAAAACACTGTGAGGGAAAAGATTCTGAAGGTATGTATTGTCAGCATTCATTCAAGAATGTGGAATATGCAGAACATAAACAAAAGGGAAGAGAAATCCTAAATCAAACACACATGAAAAGTTTGAGTGAGTCACCTGACAGAAGTTGTCTATGAAAAGTTTATGGGAAAGACACAGAAATGTGGGCTAAACATCCACATAGATGGCTCCCAATATGGTTCTGTGACATCCCTAGGGTAGCACTGATGAGTTAATGTCAATGGGAGGGGAACTCTAGGAGTAAGCCACAGGGCTCTGACCTGGATCCTCTCCTGCTTAATACGATCACCAGTGACTTGAATGAGAGCGTAAGGATCGAACATCAGCAGGTCTGATGCTTGGAAGGGTATGAATACTAAGTCGGAGTTAGTATTTTAAAAGATCCTGACAGGGCTTCCCTGGTGGCGCAGTGGTTGAGAGTCCGCCTGCCGATGCAGGGGACATGGGTTTGTGCCCTGGTCCGGGAAGATCCCACATGCCGCGGAGCGGCTGGGCCCGTGAGCCATGGCCGCTGAGCCTGCGCATCTGGAGCCTGTGCTCTGCAACAGGAGAGGCCACAGCAGTGAGAGGCCCGTGTACCGCAAAAAAAAAAAAAAAAAAAAAAAAAGATCCTGACAATTAGAATGAATGGCTACAACATAAAAGTCTGCCCCTGTATCCTCCCAAACTAAAGGATAGAAGAGAATAAAGCAGCATATATGGAAAAGATTTACAGGTTTTAGTTAATTGTGAACTCAAGATGAGTGAAAATGTGACAAGGCTGCCAAAAACAAAAAGTGCAAACTCCCTCTCCTCTTTGCCCAGCCCCCCCACAACTCCCCTCTGCAAAGTTCCACCCAAAGCAACATTATTAGAAGCAGGATCCAGAACAAGAGAGGTGAGGGAGCGAATACTCTAAATCAGGCTCTAAGTGGAATCTATCTGGCTGTTCTGGATGTCATATTTCATAAAAGACTTCATCGAACTGGAACAAAGCCAGAAGAGGAGAAAAAAGATGGTAAAGAGCCTGGAAACTACATCACCTGAGAAAACCAAGAGTATTTTGCCCAAGGAAGCAAGACTTAGAAGGAGTAGAGAGGGACATTAAAGATGTCTTCAACTACTACAGGTCCATCCTTTAAATTCTGAGGTGTTTTCGTTAAAGGATACACATAAAAGGGCAAAAGTGTGCCCTGATGTTTGGAGTTTTGGAAGTTATTAAGGAGCTAGGGGAGGAAATGGAAAAACGTAGAACCCAATGTTCTACTTTCACGAAGCTCACAGTCTATGTGAAGAACCTCTAAAGGCAGATCCCACTGCATCTACCTCATGATGGGAGGAATCCAATAATCCCTCAACAGCCAAAAGTTCAGTGCAGCATTTCTGTGACACAGAACGCATCATCTGGAAGAGGAAAAGACAATATGCATAAAACCAGAATACAACTATAGAGCAACACATGAATAGGTTTAATATAAAGTGTAAGTGCTAAAGGGTCAAAATGGAAAGGATAGGAACACCTGAGGAAGACATCTTTCAACAAAAAAATCCTCAGTTTGTGATAAACACAGCCTGCTCTCCGGAGCAGGCAGAAAGATGATCCCACTAACAAAGGTGCTATGCCCAAGCTTCAGAGGGTGAAGGGCAGTCCTAAAGGCAAACAGACAAAAGCTGGAAGCATCGCAGTGAAGAGAAAATAATAAGGGTTTTAAATTCAGGAAGATGTCATATGAAATCCAGTTCTGCCATGTACTAGCCGGATGATCTTGTCAGAGTTATTTCTCTGACCATCCATCTCCTCATCTATAAAAGTTAGGCATAAGAATACCTCTATCACAGAATTATTTTACCTATTAAATGAAATTATATATATAAAGGGCTCAGCACAGTACCAAACTTAATAATCTTTTTTATTTTTTAAATACGAAATTTGGAATTGTCAATCTGTAACTGAAAGAATATGAGAAACTGATAAACTCTCAAAGGGAAGAAGAAGGAGAGAAAACCAGCAATCCAAAAAGAAAGCTGGAGAGGAATTATCAAGGCTCCTTGTGGCAAGATATCAATGCAACATCCATTCCCAAACCCATTCTCCCTTGCCAACATGCTCTGTATGGGGTGGAAAAGCCAAACGGCCACTTGCCCAGCCTACTTTCCCCAGCTAGAGGTGGCCATGTGACAAAAGGATGTGAGCAAAGGTCTACAGAGGGCTTCCAAGAACATTTTTGCTTTTTGCACAAAAGGAAAAGATGCGGCTGACACCTTCCTTCCTTTTTCCTCTCCTCCTGCCTTGAGCAGCCTGCTATAGCAGCCATCTGTGCCATGAGGAAAGGCAAGGAAAATCAGACAGACCTAAATTCTATGTTACTGAGTCGGGGAAGCAATGCTAGCAGCCTCTAACCTCCAAACTTCTTGTGACATGAGAAAAATCAACTTTTTAATTGGTTAAGCCACTGTTGATTGGGGTTTCTCTTATTTCTAGCTAAACATCTCCAACTGTTCTATAACAGAGTTTTTTATCTCCTAATGTTCCAATGTTCTTTTTCTCTTCCTTAGTCTGCTCTTCTCATCGCTATTATCAAAAACCATAAAATCTAAGAAAAAGACACCAAACTTAAGTCTAAAATAAATAACGTCATAACTATATATATATAGTTATATATATATATCTATATATATATAGATATATATAGATATCTATATATATATAGATATATATAGATATATATATAGATATATATATCGATATATATATCTATATATATCTATATATATAGATATCTATATATATATATCATTGAATAACTTGCATAAGTCAATGACGTACCTAACATAAGCAGGATTAGGACATGAAAGTCAATGAGAAAAAAAAAAAAAGAATTAAAGTCAGTGAGAATAAAAGTGAACATAATAAACAGTAACACACTCTGCTTTTTTTTTTTTTTGCGGTACGCGGGCCTCACTGTTGTGGCCTCTCCCGTTGCGAAGCACAGGCTCCGGACGCGCAGGCTCAGCGGCCATGGCTCACGGGGCCCAGCCGCTCCGTGGCATGTGGGATCTTCCCGGACCGGGGCACGAACCCATGTCCCCTGCATCGGCAGGCGGACTCTCAACCACTGCGCCACCAGGGAAGTCCATCACACGCTACTTTTAATATTACCAAAGTGAAGTACTGAACTATATACTAAAAATAACGAAAAACTTACAATGATCTCTAACTGATTCATGTGTTTTTTTAAGGGCTAATAAGAGAAATGATCCCTCAGCACTATTTTCCCCTTAACTCTTAATCAGATAATTTAATATTTTGGCAATTTTGGAAACTTCAAAATACAGATATGTCATGGAATGTAGAGATATAAGAAAATGAAAAAAGTAGAACGAAAAGAACTAAAGTTTCAAAAGCTCCATTCTAGAAGAATATACATAGGCTAAAAATGAATGACTTACAAAATCATGGAGGTGTTATAAGAAAGAGCCTATTAAATATAAGGTTAAAAATGAGTTCAGGCCCCCCCACCCCAAAAAAGACAGCCACTTCAATAAATGGTGCTGGGAAAACCGGACAGCTACATGTCAAAGAGTGAAACTGGACTACACTCCATGCACAAAAATAAATTCAAAATGGATTAAAGACTTAAACGTAAGGCCTGAAACCATAAACCTTCTAGAATAAAACACAGGCAGTATGCTCTTTGCCATCAGTCTTATTAGTACTCTTTTGGATATGCCTCCTCAGGCAAAGGAAACAAAAGTGAAAATAAACAAATTGGACATCAAACTAAAAAGCTTTTGCACAGTGAAGGAAACTGTCAACAAAACAAATAGGCAGCTTACTGAATTCGAGAAGATATTTACAAGTGATATATCCAATAAGAGCTTAATTTCCAAAATATACACAGAAGTTATACAATTCAGCATCAAAAAAACAAACAACCCAATTAAAATATGGGCAGAAGACCTAAAGATATATTTTTCCAAAGAAGGTATACAGATGGTCAACAGGCACACGAAAAGATGCTCGACATCACTAATCATCAGGGAAATGCAAATCAAAACCACAATGAGATATCACCTCACACTTGTCCGAATGGCTATTATCATAAAGACAACAAATAACAAGTGTTGGTGAGGATGTGGAGAAAAGGGAACCCTTGTGAACTGTTGGTGGGAATATAAATTGGTTTTACCACTATGCAGAACAGTATGGAGGTTCCTCAAAAAATTAAAAATACAACTACCATATAATTGAGCAATTCCACTCCTGGGTATTTGTCCAAAGAAAACAAAAACACTAATTTGAAAAGATCTATGTACTCACATGTTCACTGCAGCATCATTTACAGTGGCCAAGATATGGAAGCAACCTAAATGCCTATCAATAGATGAATGGATAAAGAAGATGTGGTATGTATATATACAATGGAATATTACTCAGCCATAAAAAGAATGGAATCTTGCCACTTGCAACAACATGGATGGATCTAGAGGGTATTATGCTAAATGAATAAGTCAGAGAAAGACAAATACTGTATGATTTCACTTATACGTGGACTCTGAAACATAAATGAACAAATGCAACAAAACAGAAACACAGTCATACATACAGAGAACAAACAGGTGGTTGCCAGAGGGGAAGGGAGTGAGGGAAGGAAAGAAATAGGTAAGGGAGATAGGACTAGGAGATAAACTTCTAGTTACAAAATAAATGAGTCACAGGTATGACGTGTACAGCATGGGGAATTTAGTCAGTAATTATGCAATATCTTTGTATGGTGACATGGTAACTAGACTCGTGGTGATCATTTTGAAATGTATTGAAATATCAAATCACTACATTGTGTAACAGGAAGTAACCCAGTGTTGTAGGTCAATTTTACTTCAAAAACAAACTCATAGAAAAAGATCAGATTTGTGGTTAGGAGAGGTGGGTAACTTGGAAGGTACAAACTTCTAGTTATAAGATAAACAAGTACTAGGGATGTAATGTTCAACATGATTAATATAATGAACACTGCTGTAAGTTATCTATGAAAGTGGTTGAGAGGAAATTCTAAGACTTCTCATCACAAGGACAAAAAATTTTTTTCTATTTATTTAATTTTATATCTATATGAGATGATGGATGTTCACTAAATTTACTGTGGTGATCATTTCATGAGGTATGTAAGTCAAATCATTATGCTGTACATCTTAAACTCATACTTTCACTGTATGTCAATTACCTCTCAGTTTAAAAAGATGAGTGCAAGGCACTAAAACAAAAAGAAGGGAAAAGAGACAGAAGTTTTGAAATTGGTGTCTGGGTGAAAAGGCAACAGTTGGAAAAGATATAGTATGATAAAGTAATGGGGTGTAGTCAATGATAATACAAAACAATATAGAGATAAGTGTAGGAAATAAATATATATAGAAGCAATATATCCATCACAGTTGGATGACACATGACACTGACACCGAACATGACACTGAAATTACATCCTATGATAACAATAAAGTGTATTAAAAAAATACTTGTAAATCTTGAATTATCAAATGGATTTCCACAATGTCTATTATTAATACATTATTGAAAGGGCAAAAAAATACACTAAATGAAAGCATAAATTATTTAGTTCTAAGGGACATAATTCAACGGCGATTTAAATTTAATACCACCATAGGAAACACTTTTGACTGTTTTCAACATCTGAAATGCAAATTTAGTGGTTACACCATTCTAGCAAATTAAATCCTTTTCAGATTCCTTTTTAAGCAGGAAGAAAAATGATTATGGAAATACCGGCTGTGCAATTACTTTCCATAAAATCCTGTGGATGTGTTACTTTTAAACCAACATCTTAAAATATGTTCATTGTTCTAAAATACTATTTAAAAGCTTCTAATATGAATAACAAAATGATACACTGCTTGAGATATCATCTTTCTCGTTTGAAGTGAGAAAAATTAACTGTCTGGTGCTTATCATAATGTCTTCTTCATTTTTTTAACTTACCAGTCGAACACTTCTTAGAAGTAACATTACTCCAGCTATGGCCATTACGGTGCTGATGTTCTTCAAAAAGAGATTTAATGATTAATCCTAATTATTATTCACAATAGTGAAAGTACTAATTAGAAGGCAGAAAAAAAAATCCTCTCTGTACCTAACTGCCCAAATAAGGCATATCCTTCAACTAAAGGTCCACTTCTTCCAAAAAAACTAACTGCCCACCCGCCCATTAATCTTCCCCTTTTTCTCCAACCAAACTGGCACACACAGTAATTATATACATAACATGGTACTGCTCTCGATTGATTGTATTGCTTTAACCATGAGTTCCCTGAATGCATGAATTAGTCTAATACTTACTTCTTCTGCAAGACCCACAGGAACTCCATAACCCTGAGTCTGCAGGCAGAATTTAAGTATCTGGTAGAAAACTTTATCACCAAAACCTTAAAATATAGCACTTGGGAAATACATGTTGCAAACAGTTGGGAAAAACTTAGCGATACCTTTGAAGTGCTTCGTTTAAACTGAAACAGACCTAAAGGAGTTTAATTAATTTAATAAGGATACTGTAATTCCCTCAACAGTGGTAATCTAACATGCTTTCCTTCAATAAATACAACTAAGCATATAAGAGATGAAGTTGAAAATATACACAAGGGTACATTCTGTGATTGGATTATTTGGAATGAACTATCCATGTGCTTGCTAACTTAACACTGTTTCCTCCCCAATACTGATGAGGTTATTTTTTAATTTGTAATAACCAATGCATCTCTTCCTGCTTAACTGGAAGAACCAAGGTCTTGTCAATTAACATATATGTGTGTGCATATTCACATATATATATTGCATTAATGCTACAAATATTTATCTAGCACTTACTAAGTGGTATTTACTACTCTAAGGACTGAGCTGCACTGGTGAGTGAAAACAGACATGGTCCTGGCTCTTGTGCTGCTTGGCTGCAAAGTATTTGCAAAGCTGATGATCCTACTCAATTTCCCAGCAGAATTCAACAAAGTTAATCACTCCATCTGAACACATACTCTTCACTTGGCTTCCAGGACACCTGGTTTTCCTGATTTTCCTCCTCCTCCCTGTCTGTTCCTTCCTAGTCTTTGCTGACATCCTTTTCAGGCCCCAAATTCTAAATGTTAGAGAGGCCCCTAGGTCTCAGTTCTAGGGCTTCTTCAGGAGCTTTTCTGACTGGCTCCAAGACGTCATCCAAGCTTTAAATACTACTCAAGGTTTATGCAGCCCATTCCCAAAGTTATATGCCCAGTTCTGATTTCCCTTCAATACATGACTCCTGTCTCCAGTTGCCTAGAACATCTACAGCTACGTTTAGAAGTCTAATGACCATCTTCAAGTTCACTCATCTCCATCTAGAGGTCTCATAGGCATCCTCAAGTTCACACGTGCAAAAAGCTCCCTAGATTTCCCTAACAATTCATTTATCCCAACTCCTCTATATCAGCAATTTCCAACACCATTCACGAAGCAGGCAGCCCCCTTTATTCCTCTCTTTGTTAAAAAGAAAGGAATTACCACAATCCTCTCTTGTCTAGTCGCCGAAAGTGCAGCCTCCCTCCCCCCCGCCCCGCCCTTTGTTGGAACTCCAATGGCCTCTCACTGCATTAAAGAAACGAACTCCTCCATTCTCCGCAGGCCTATGGAGTTACACGCCCTGCTTTGGTGTCTGCCCGGCCCTTCCCAACCGCCCCCGCGGCCCCGCACACGCTGCCCTGACCAGGCGGCCCTCGAGCTGCTCCCCCGCGGCCTTCCATGCCTCCCCGGCCCGGCGGGTCCGCTGCCCGGGCCTCCCCAGGACGCGCCTCCCTCAGGCCCGCGCCCACCACCTGCCCGGCCGGCGGGTCAGCGGTACCCGGACGAGACGCAGGTGGTCGTCTGCCCATTGCGAGATCCACGCCACCACATTGGGCGCTGCTCGGTCCCGGTCCGGCGGCGGGGTGCCGGCGGCCGCGGGCCTCCCCGCCATGTTCCCAGCCTCCCGCGAGCCCGCGCCGCGTCTTTGACCGGGCGACAGGGTGCGCCGCTCTCCGCGAGAGGGCGGACGTGTTCGCGTTCCTCCGGCTGGAGGGGAAGCCGTCCAAGCGGACCGCCGGGTCCCCTTCTCCGCAGCCTAGGAGTGGCCGGGGGCAGGCCTCCCAACCCATAATGAGATATCTTCACAGTGACCCCAGCATTTATGCAGGGTTTTCCCACAGCGCAGGAGCTCTCTGTGATACGGGGACAGGAGCTGCAGAATTCCTGGCCATGCTGATGGGAGATGATCACTTTCAACTCGCTTAACTCACATCTGTGGGTAGCACGTGCCACACAAGAAAGAAAACTGAAGTAGATCATTCCTTACACCTGCTACCAAATATAACAAGATGCGTATTTCTTATAGTTGAATTGTTGCTTCCTAAGCCAAATATGCTCTAAATCTTTGAACTGTTAATTGATTAAATGTAGGGAGCTGACATATTCCAAAAATCAATACATGGATATTAACTTATTGCGGTAATCATTTTGCAGTATATGCTTATATCAAATCATTATGGTGTACACCTAAAACTAGGAAGTGTTCTGTCAATTATATATCAATAAAAAATCAATACAGTTAGTGTATTTTAAAACAAACAAAAATAAGTCACAGTACAGTGCAAATTATATAATATTTATGTAAAAAAAATTGTGTGTCTGAACCATGAAAAGCTGTGCAAGAAACCTGTAACAGGGATTACCCCTGGGAGGAAGGATTTGGGGGTAGGAATGGGAGGGAGGTTTCACTATCTGCCGGCTCTAACAGAACATTTTGCAAAGACAGAAATGTTCTGTATCTGCACTGTCCAGTTTCATAGGTAATAGCCACATGTGGCTATTGTGTGCTTGAGATGTAGCTAGTGCAACTAAGGAATTGAATTTTTAATTTTATTAATTTTGATTAATTTACATCATCACAACTGGCTAGTGGCTACCATATTGGACAGTTTTGTTTTACCGTATGCATATATTCCCTTTAAAAGTCAAAATAGAGTATGCTGTATTCCTAATAACACATATTATAAGGATTGCTTCAAGGAATGTATTGTCTGAGTACTATAGTCAATGCAAAGTAAATACAATAGCTAACACTTAGATCTTGCTTACTATGTGCCAGGCGCTGTCCTAAATACTTTTCATATATTAACACCTTTGATCCTCATAGCAACTTTATGAAGTAGACACTATTATTAATCTCAGTTTTAAAGAGGAAGTATTTACAGAGTGATTAAGCCAGTAGCCAAGGTCACCCAGCCAAAAAGTGGTGAGCTGGGACGTAGTGCTGGGATTCAACTCAGCCAATTGGCTCAGTCTGTGCACTTAACAACAAGGACTCCCACAAAGGCAATCAGCTAAATCACATAAATCCTTATAAATTTCCAGTGATGGTACAACCCAAATGATATTGGGGAAAATCCAAAAAAAGATACACTACAACCAAAATCTTTAATCACTATTTCAAGTAAAAACAAAAGTTCTGTATATTAATAGATTTTGAATAGCTTTAGTTAATAAATGAAAAAATAAGATTATGGGCAATTATGTGCCTAATTCTGCTTCCTTTGCTTTTCCAATGTCCTGTATCTCTTAACTCCTTTCTGCTCCCACTCTCACTGTCCTAGTTGAAGATAACTAGTCTGTTCTCCCTACTTTCCATCCAGTCTTTTTTTCTGTACCCCAGATATAAGCCACCTGGGTGTCTCTAAGACTTCTCAAAAGGTCCTTCTCAATAATATTTCAGCATCATCCCACTAGCCATTGATGTGAGAAGTATAGTGCCTGCCCCAGGATTTCTGCAGATTAACCAGCAATTTAACGTTCTCCTGGGGTAGCTCCACCAAGGAACCCTGCTCCTTTTACTGCTGGTGACCTCTGAGAACTCACAGGATATGTTGCTTAGGCGAGTAGAGAGGTAGGCAGAAAAAGGCACACTTAGATTCTCTGCCCATCCCTTAATTGCCCACAATACCATGGACACAAAGACTGTGTCTATAATGATTTATTGAGGAAAGTTTGATATTAACTAGGTACAATTAGATTTTTAAAAAACCAACTAGATATTAAAGTGAATGTTCCTAGAATCCAAAGAAAAAGGGGAAAAAAACTGAATGGGACCACTTACAAAAACCCCCCAGTTTCTATCCTTGGCTTCTGAAATCAGGAAATGAGGTAGTAAAACTCTGAAATGTTTGCCTCCTGGGGTTATCACTACAGTCCTTAGCTCTTATTATATGTACATGCACTGTTTACTTTCACTTCAGGGCATTAATCTGGCAATTAAGTCTATGTAAGGAATTTCTGGCAGATCATTGCAAATTATATACAGACAAAATCTTTAATATATCAATATATATTCCTAATTTTAGTCTTTGCAGTAGAACCATATTTATTTTATTGAGCTCTTTTGTTGGCCAAGAACAGAGATTTACTTTGTCTACCTCAAATAAAAGAAATCAGGAATTCTCTTACTGCGGTTGGTATGTAGATTATGCAGTGAACAGAGACTGTTGGAAAATGTGACAAGATCATGAAGATAATATGGATTTTATCACTTAGGGGAAGCAATTTACTCTAAAGAAGATTTCATAATTTCTGATTGCATTTTGGAAGAACACTATAATATCTGTAGTGAGGAATATACACATAGTAGAACTGAGAGTAAGAAGAACCATCAGAAGGCTATTGCACAATCCTAGACTGATAAGCACCTCAAAAAATACTATGATATTCACCATGAGGAGTATGAGTTTTGATAACAAAATTCCAACTCATAATTTTTTTTCTTATTTTTATCAGGACTGGAATAATGAAGAGGGTGTACCATTAGATATTTTTACAGTAATAAATGTTAATTTTTAAAAAGAAAACTATGATCTTCATCCTGCCTTCTCCAGAACTTTGTCCTGCAAATTTCCCCCTTTCTCCTTTGCATCCTTAATGGGTTCATTTCCCTGGCTCAGTCACTGAACTCAAGAGAATGCTCAAGTCTCAATTCCTTTGGAAAAAAATGTTCGAAACAAGTCCCTATTTACACTCATACTACCATCTTTTGATTAAAACTGCCTTCTCTTTCAAAGTTGCTCCCCCATCCACATTTCCTATATCATCTACACTCAAAAGTTCATGTCCTTGCTTCCTATAGTATCCAACTGTCCTTGCAATTCACCTTCACAATCACTGGAATCCATTTCCTCTTTAATACTACTATTCTAGTTTGGTCTCTGTCTATTCTGAAGGCCTTTAACTGATCTCCCCTCCAATTTCATTTTATTAGAAATTGGCAAAAAAGAAAAGAAAAACATCACTAATAAACCAATGCTTATAGCCTGCAAAATCTTAGCTTTTGCATTCTCCGACTATATATATACCTTATGGTCCATGTATATATACATCAATCTCAGTGTGGGCAGTATCTGATTAGCAATTTAAAAAAAATTTGAGGACTGAAAAATGAATTTTTAAAAAAACACTCTACTTTTGGTGTGGAGAAAAGGGGACCCTCCTACACTGTTGGTAGGAATGTAAATTGGTGCAGCCACTATGGCGAACAGTATGCAGGTTCCTTAAAAAACTGAAAATAGAGCTACCATACGATCAAGCAATCCCACTCCTGGGCATATATCCAGAGAAAACCATACTTGGAAAAGATACATGCACCCCAATGTTCACTGCAGCACTATTTACAATAGCCAAGGCATGGAACCAACCTAAATGTCCATCGACAGATGAATGGATAAAGAAGTTGTGGTTCATATATATACAATGGAATACTACTCAGCCATAAAAAAGAATGAAATAATGTCACTTGTAGTAACATGGATGGACCTAGAAATAATCATACTAAGTGAAGTAAGTCAGACAGAGAAAGACAAATATCACATATCACTTATATGTGGAATCTAAAAAAGTTATACAAATGAGCTTATTTACAAAACAGAAACAGACTCACAGACTTAGAAAATAAACTTATGGTTACCAAAGGGGAAAGGTGGGTTGGAGGGAGGGATAAATTAGGAGGTTGGGATTAACATATACACACTACTATACACAAAATAGATAATCAACAAGGACCTACTATATAGCACACAGAACTCTACTCAATACTCTGTAATAACCTATATGGGAAAAGAATCTGAAAAATAATAGATATATGTATAACTAAATCACTTTACTGTATACCTGAAACTAACACAACATTGTAAATCAACTATACGCCAACATAAAATAAAAATTTTTAAAAACTACTTTTTCTTTTATCAGAAGTTATTAACCTAGCAAACAAAAAAGTTCAAAAAACTGTAAAAGTTCAATTTTGAAATGGCTTCACCATTTCTTTTTTCTTTTTAACCCAGAGTTAGTTGTTTCTGCTTTTGTAATAATTTTCATTTCCTGACTTACAGGGTCTGGTTTCTTCACATATAACTTCCAATTTTTGCCTCAGCTCATACCTCACTACTGAACTACTAGATTTACAATTTCCTCTACCCACAGGAGTGGACTTTTTTATTATCACCTTAAGTTGAATTACTTAGATAATTTGCCCCATTTAGGCTAGGAGAAAATATAAAAGGAAACATCTAATCACTTGAGACTGAAGTCTGGCTTCTAAGACACAGGTTTTCATAACCCCAGGCCTCTGACCATAATATAACCAAAAAATGTGAACTAAACAGAATTCAGTTTCAAGAAACATCAGCTAACACATGTCTGTTAAGTTATATTTATCCACATTGTACTGAAAGAACACACAGTTTCTGGAGCAGCGACAGATTTAATTATTACTTTTAATAACCACACTGGTTTCCCATACTCTAATTCTCAATTCTTACCTGTGCAGTGACTAATAAGAGCCAGACTGATAACAGCTTATCAGATTGATAACAGCCTACATATACTAGGTTTAGTACTATCGATGAGGAACCTCAAAATATGAATCTGGGGCCCTATATAGGACAGCTGTTATCAGTCCTATATGGACTGAAGGAGAAGATAAACCTTACCTCCTTAATTTAAATAAACTCTCCTTGGAAAGGATCCTGTACTCTTACCCTTTGGAATGTAAATATATGTCTTTAGGGGCAAAACAAGACTTGTGTCTCCATATTTACAGCCCAGAGATGTCTCCATGGTCTCCAGTCTCATACCCTCTTGAATTGTGCATAACAGAGATGTGAACATCTGTGTTATGCACTGAATTGTGTCTTTCCAAAATTCTTATGTTGAAGCCCTAACTTCCAATATGACTGCATTTAGAGATAGGACCTTTACAGAGGTAAATAAGGTTAAGTGAAGTCATAAGGGTGGGTGCCTTATTCAATAGAACTGGTGTCCTTATAAGAGAAAGAGACACCTCGGATGTGCACGCACAGAGGAAAGGTCATGTGAAGACAGCAAGAAGGTGGCAGTTTCCAAAACAAGGAGAGACCTCAAGAGAAACCAAACCTACTGCCACCTTGATCTTGGACTTCCAGCCTCCATAACTGTGAGAAAATCATTTCCATTGTTTAAGCCTGTAGTCTGTAGTATTTTGTTATGGCAGCCCTAGCAAACTAATATATACTCAGGATGGTTTTTCACTATCTATTCAGTCACAATTTAACTTTGAAGGCTTCTCTTTGAGCCCAGGTTCCAAAGCTGAGTAAAATTTGCTCAGAAAGCTCTAACTCTGCAGAAACAAAATATTTTATCTACAGTCCCAAATTGTCCTTTAAAGAAATTTTCAAAACTGTAACTACTGAAGAAGCCATATCCAAACACAAATGTTTCAAGGGAAATTCTTTATAATCCCAAACTATCCATACATCATTTCCTCTTGAAGGAGAAATGTTGTGCCTCCACCTATTCTCCATTTTGCCCAGGTTACTAATAGTACAACCAATAATTCAATAATTCATAAAAACAGACAAAAGATTTGGTGGAAAGCGTACATCTCCTGAAATTACTGTATTTGTTTTTAATTATATAATGCCAAGCTAGTATAATTTTGATATGAATGATTTGAAGGTAAACTTGGTTATTATGTAATAAAAATCTTTCATTAATGTTTTATTTTTTGAGATTAATTTTTAAGTAATCATTTTGAGGATTTAAATAATCCTTTATATAAAAATCTGGAGAATTTATTTCAAATATACTCTATATATTTAAATACTGCATAAATATCAAGCTTTAACACACATCTTTTAATAAATTAGCCAAATAAACATTTCACATATACTAATGCTAAACTATCAAAGCTAATGCTAGATCTTCCAAAAATGATAACAGAAATGATTTTGGACTGTGCATTTTTAATTCAAAACTGGACACAGGTACAATGATTACATAAAAACCTCAACAATGACAGTTTTCAACATTGAGTATTTTTTTCAATTTTACACTAATCTTTGCAAAGGCTCTATCTGAGGACAACAATAGATATAGACTCACCAATAAAACTTGACAGTGGTAATCTATCAATTTATCAGATATGCCAAACTAACTTTTTAAATTAATCAAATTTCCCAATTTTATATTTTCCTAATTGTATAGTTGCATGTGATAAAAAAATTTCAATTTCATTAACTATAAAGCTATAAAAAGTAAACTTTTCCCAACATTTAAAGTCATTTTGGGGACTTCCATGGCAGTCCATTGGTTAAGACTCCACACTCCCAATGCAGGGAGTTACGGGTTTGATTCCTGGTCAGGGAATTAAGAATTACTGCATGTCACACAGCACGGCCAAAAAAAAAAAAAAAAAAAAAAAGATAAAGTCATTTTGATGAAAATAAGATGAGTCTTTAATACTCATATTTTATAATATTGACTGATTTAATTGTAACTAAGGTGCTAAATTTTAGATACTTAGGATAACTCCCTAAGAATTATACCAAAACCTTGTTCATTCCAATCACACTATTTACTCATTATTCTTTACACAAAATTGTTATAAAAAGTTATGTGTATATTGACAAAAAACTATTAAAATGTAGCAACATTTTTCTCTATGCTTTATGCTTTATGCTTCTTATAAACTATGCAAATTAATATTGCTGATATTTTAAGATGATCTTTTAAACTATACCCCACAACATTTTTTAAAAAAAGGAACAGTGATTAATCATACAATTTTCATCCTGTTATATAAAACTTTCTCCTACAAAATGTCTGCCCCCCTAAGGTAAAAAACAAACAAAACAACAAACAAACAAACAGACCTCCTTAAAAGCAGTCTTTATAATCCAACAGTCAAAGTTTCTCTTAGCTTAGGGGAGAGGACATGAGTCCTGTACATTAACTATTCTGCCCTGATACAGGACTTGCGCCTACCAAAACGGAATTCCAGGAAGGAATATTAGCTCTCTATGGCCATTTTACCTTGCTAACAATTTAGAGGACTAAAATGAAGACTCTAATAGTAGTTTTGACAAGTAGGAAATGTAAAGGCTCTCCATCCCAAACTAAATAATGATTACATTAAAAAATTGGCACTGTCAGGGCTTCCCTGGTGGCACAGTGGTTGAGAGTCTGCCTGCCGATGCAGGGTACACGGGTTCGTGCCCCAGTCCGGGAAGATCCCACATGCCGCGGAGCGGTTGGGCCCGTGAGCCATGGCCGCTGAGACTGCGCGCCCGGAGCCTGTGCTCCGTTAAGGGAGAGGCCACAACAGTGAGAGGCCCGCGTACCGCAAAAAAAAAAAGAAAAAATTGGCACTGTCAAATCAGGCAGAGATTAAACTGAAGTGGAAAAGTACCTATTATAGATACTTTAAATCTTCTAAGATAAAATCAAATAATTATGCCTTACTACCTACCAAAGACATTGGTAAAAAAAAAATAGTTACAAGGCGCTATACTACCTTCCCTTCTGTAACTAAAATGGCTGTCAAATATATTAATCCTATTTATTATGAAATTATTTTTAAAATTTATTTTCTTTCTTTAATACTAAAGTAAAATACATTTTGGAAATCTGCATGGAATGTTCCCAACAGGTTGGTTCTTTATTTTTAGCAGGGTCTGAGTTATATAGGGTCATTATTTCAAATACATGAAAAGACATCATCCCCCCAAATACAAAAACAAACCTGGTCTTGTGTTATATTAAATAATGATCTCAACCATTTAATACAAAACAACATACTTTTTGGGGGTGTATGTTAACAAGACAAAATACAAGTTGTTTATAGGAGGAAAAGGATTTAATGACTAAGATATGTCTTTTGTGGAATACCATTCACCCTTATGTCCCTTTTTCACCAGTAATGTCTTATCTGCTCTAATCCCTTCAAGATTCAAGTTCAGTACTACAAACGCAGAGATTTTCTAGTTTTCAGCATAGATTTTTCTTTTAACATTGTTTTCAGAATGCTTTAAACAATTAGTTTTACAACTATTATCTCAAATATATGTTTAAAATTCACAGTACAGCCCATATTCAATAAGGCCATAGCTTTTACATCTTTTTGGATCACAGACCATTTAATATTTTAATAAGAACTCTCTCCAGAAAAATTAAAAATTATATATCCAGAGTTTTGCAAGTAGTACAGGGGTTTCAAGGCTCCACTGACCACCGTTTAGTATAAAAACCCTTGTCATAAAAGGATGAAATCAAACAATAGGTTTAGATTTCAAAGGTTTAATTTTTTTTTTTTTTTTTTTTTTTTTGGGCCGTGCTGCACAGCTTACAGAATACTAGTTCCCCAACCAGGGATTGAACCCAGGCCCTCCGCAGTGAAAGCGCAGACTCCTAACCACTGGACCACCAGGGAATTCTCTCAAAAGTTTAATATTTTTAAAAATAGAGAATTAGGGACTTCCCTGCCGGTCCAGTGGTTAAGACTTTGAGCTCCCACTGTAGAGGAGCTCCCTACAGCTCCCACTATAGTTCCCACTGTCCCTGGTCGGGGAACTAAGATCCCACACGCTGTGCTGTGTGGCCAAAAAAATAAATTAAAAAAAATTTTTTTAATAAAAATAAAAAATAGAGAAATCTATTTCAGGTGTTGAACAAATTTTTTATGATTGATCAGGCAAAATTAAAATATTTACAAAGGAGTACCACGCAGCTTGCGGGATCTTCCCCGACCAGGGATTGAGCCCAGGCGACCACTCTGAAAGCCCAGAATCCTAACCACTAGGCCACCAGGGAAGTCCAAGGAGGGAGTTTTTAGTTTTAGTCTCAGCTAATCTTAGCTAATCTTATAAGAGCTTTTCAAACTCATCTTTTGATTTAAACGGGTTGCAACCAATGTGCAAATGGAAATACTGATATAAAGAGATGTATATATATATATATGTATTTATAAACGTATATATGTATTTATATTCAATATTAGCCAGTAAATATATAATTCATTAACTGGAGGAGTTAATTTTCATACTTGAGGGTAGAGTTTATCAGGATCTGTTAGTAAGGAAAAACACACACAAAAATAGGCAGTGTTTTCTAGCAGATTTACAACAAACAGATCCTCACATTCAGGTAGATCATTTATAAGATGCCATCAGTGATCAGTGTATGCAACATTGATATTAACAAGTCATTTTTTTGGCAAACCTTACAAGCATGTATCCAAATAACCAAATGACTACAATTCAAAGCAAGTGCTCATTTCTAGAGCAAGTGTAATTAATGGAATGGCTTTCACCTTACCGTTAAGGCTTAAAATACATTTTAAAACTTCAAGTCATCAATGATTTATAAACTTAAAGTACGTTTGAAAGTATGTATAATTTGTAATAATATGGGGAAAAGATAAAGGTAATTATGGCAATGTGAGCTTCTTAATACAAAAGTTAAAAACCAAAATACAGGGCTGCCCTGCTGGCGCAGTGGTTGAGAGTCCGCTTGCCGATACAGGGGAGATGGGTGCGTGCCCCTGGTCCGGGAAGATCCCACGTGCCGCGGAGCGGCTGGGCCCGTGAGCCATGTCCGCTGAGCCTGCGCGTCCGGAGCCTGGGCTCCGCAACGGGAGAGGCCGCAGCGGTGAGAGGCTCGCGTACCGCAAAAAAAACAACAACAAAAAAACAAAATTAAAATACATTTCACATATGAGAGTTAGTAGGTTTTCTTTATTCATGTAAACATTTTGATTATAATACATGACAAAGGACAACACACGTTACAAAGTACTGTAGTCTATGGTTTGGGATGTCTCTAGGACGATTTTCCAGCTGATTCTTCAGGATCTGAAAGTGATGCCCAACACAGGCTTTCCAATGGCAATGCATGAGTTCTAGAAGCCACTGCCTCTATCTTTCTTCAGATGCTGAGTGCCATTTTTTCCCACCCATTTTATCCTCCATTATTTATAAAAACCCCACTCTAAAATTCAACCTATGTTATAAAATTAACAAAATCAAACATTAGTATGTATTTTCCCACAAAGATAATAATTATTAAATAAGAGTCAACTGATATGGGGACATATGTATAACTGATTCACTTTTGTTATAAAGCAGAAACTAATACACCATTGTAAAGCAATTATACTCCAATAAAGATGTTAAAAAAAAATAAGAGTCAACTTAATATCTTTTTCTCTAACTTTTGAAGGCTTTATGTAATCTCTAAAGAGTCTGAGTACCATACAACACAAAATATGCAAAGAACCTTATTACCAGGTACACATAATATGTTGGAAATTGCTAAAGTACTCAAAAGCTTAATTCTCCTGGGATAGCAATTCCCCACCAGAAACTATAGTTTACAAACAGAAGGATGTGTTTTAATAAAAGGAAACATAGTACCTGATTCGGTATAATTGTGAGAGCTTTTCTCATTAGTACAGTGCTTAATTAAGAAATCTTTTTCCAACACATTATTTGTCAAAGGCACAAAATGTCTTTGTCTCTCTCTTCAAAACAGTTTCTAAAATTACACTATTATTCATTTAAATTTTTCTTAATCAGTAAGTTTTACTGTTTTTCTCTCAATAATAAAAAGAAGACTACTTAAAGAAAAACGTTTAATTTTTATTTTCAAAACTTTGCCATGAACATACATACAACATTAAATTTGAACCACTTGTGAGCTGTCCATGTGCCATGAAGCACTTATGACAAAAAACCACATGTAAGCTTTACGGTAAAATTAACAAGTAATCAAAATATCTTCCAAAAGGGGGAAGAGGGAGGGGAACCAATAAAAGTCATAGCTTTCATTTTATAAAAAATAGTTTGAATAATCTTCCTATAAGTCGTTAATGCTTACAAAAGCAGGAAATACATTTAAAATAGTCTTTTTAACACAGATTCATTAGCACAATGTGGTTATGGTTAGAAAAGTTAAAACTAAAATGGTTTTTCAGTAGTTTATATTCTCTTCTCAACAAATTCCACAACAAATTTAACCAATTTACAATTCAAAATAAGATTTAACTGCCAACAAGGCCAAACTAGTTGTAGTTAGTACCTGAATATCAAGCTCTGTTCCATTTAATATATTTTACCAAACATTTTAATATAGCTCAATGATAGGTACTGATAACAATACTTGACTGCATGGTTACCACCCATGACTACTGCATTGCAGCTTAAAACATGCTTTGGTCAGTAAATTAAAAAGACATAAATCAAATAACAAGATCAGAAAAGTTGTTTTAGTACCAATTTCCTGACCTTAAGTAAACTTTAAATACATTGACAAGGCAAGGAAAAGTATATTTAAATATACAGAGAGGTCTCTATATTTTTAACCATTTGACATTTTATATTAATAATTTCCTGTTTTAAATAATATTTTATACTCCTGTACACTGATTATCATAACTCTCTGAGTTAAAACTAAACTAGAGTTACCTTTCTAGAATGTCCAGTAGTGAATGCATTACTTGCTTCTTTTGCACTTCCATGAAGATGGTCCTTCATCCTGTAACTTTTTAAGTTTTGGACCAAGACAGAACCACCAACCAAATCCAATAAAAACACAAATAATGGACTCCACATAATAACCATCCAGTGCTGTAACACATGAGCCACCGAGTTTTTTGCAAAGCTGTAAAAATAAAATTATAATATCAATAAATACTCCACAATTTCAAAATGGAAGTATTCAGCAATTACATGTTTCTACTTTGTTATTTAAAGGATTAATCAAAATATACTTTTGTTAAAACATTTCATTCACTCCAAGTGACAAAACAAGTTAATGCATCTTAATCTCTCTAATGCTACTAACAGTATTAAAAAGAATTTTCAGCTCTTGCTGTAAACAATATTCATTTTCAAGATACAGCTTTTCATATTTGGAAATGTGAGGAAATTTCCAAGGAATTTACTCTAGAAGTGGGTTATTGTTACTTTGAAATAATTTATCAACAAACTACTAACCATTCAGTTTTAACACCATTTGTTATATGAATAGCCAATGGAACTCTCCTTCTTATATCATTATATACCTTAGCTATTAATCATGCATTTATTAAATGCCTAGTGTATAAGGACAATGGTACACAAGGTGAAGGAGAGAGAGACTGCTCCTCCCTTGCTGAGAAGCAACTTCAAGTGAGCTTCACTTACTGATGTGAGTGTGTTTATACCCTCAGTTATGATGGGAAAGAAAAAGCTATTAGAAACTATGGGCAGATACAATTTTAAAAAGATGTAGTACTTCTAGAGGCAAAAATGAGGAAATTAATAACTTAATATTACCTTAACATTATCTAAAATTGCAACATACTTACCTCAACAGCATCATGTGTTCGGCAATTCTGGTTTGATGCTCCTACACACTCTTTCACTGTGAGGGGATCTACCAGCCAAAGAGCTACCGTAGAAGGCCAGTTTCCTCCCAGGTTAGACACAGTATTTAAAAGGGTCATATATGTTCCGCCAATAAGTGGATCACTAACCTTCGCATTGAAAGCCATTATGGAAACATACATGCTATACAATGTAACCTACAGAGAAAATGTAAAACATCTTCAGTACAATTAGACTTTAAAAAGCTATGGTCTAACTTAAGAACATTGAAAGCATAAACCAGAAAATTAATTTTCATGACTCTTATTAAACTCAATCAACAAACATTTATTGAGCACCTACTACAAGCCAGGCTTTAATGTCTGGTCATGGCAATACAAAGATGAATAAGACACAGTCCCTCTGTGCCCTTGAAGAATTTATTCTAAGCTGGGAAAATAGGGAATAAATAGTTATGATGAAATGTGGTAAGTATTGAAAAAAGAAGTACATACATTGTGCTATCAGAGCCTAAATATATGGGAGATTAATTTTATCACAAGTAGTCAAGGAAGGCTCAACTGAGAATGACAGATGAGGTAGTATTGAAAGATCCATATAGTAATAAGCAAAACACTATATTTACACTATACCTAAATATATCATATGTGTGTATAGTATATATGTATTATACATACAAGCACTCAAATATTCAAAGGGAATATGAATATATAATTATATGTATATAATTCAAAATTTATGTGACAAACTAAAGAGAAAAATCTCCTTGAGAGGCAAGAATTAACCCTTCATTTAGGAACATGAAAACAACCCATGTTTCTAAAATAGAATTCCTTTGAATACTGTTCCATGGGATGTTCATAGAAAAAGGAGTTCCAAAGTCAAATAAGACTGAGAAACACTAAGTTACACAAAATTAGACTGTAGGCCTCCTGAAAGCCTTTAGAATATAAACTTAAGGGCAGGGATTCTGGCATGATTTATTCACTGTTTTATTTTAGTACTTACAATGGTTCCTGGCATGGAATAGGTGTATTCACTTAATACTTGCTGAAGGAATGATTAAGATGCTACATAAAGAGGGGTTATGTCATGTATCATTTCTCAAATTTACTTGGCCTTGTAATATTTTTACCACAAAGCATCTGGTTTTCTGAGTTTCGATGACTATACTTTGGAAAATTCTCTAATGAAATCCAAAGCCAAACAAATGATTTTTGGACAACTACATCATATTTTTCTTTACTTACTCAAGAAGTGAAGCATTACTAAGCTAAACTACTTCTCTTAGCTTCAATTTGGCACCTAGCATTAACTATGTGCAAAACAAAAAAAAAATTATATTTGACACCTTAGCCTCAGTGTTTTTACATACAGCTAGTCAGACATGATCCACTACGGAATTCTCCTAAATGATATAAATGTATGCAAAAAATTACTGAGGTTAACTGGTAGTCATATTTCTAGGTTTCAGTTAAAAACAGTGAGGAGTTGGTAAATATAATTTTCAAAGAGTTTAAACTAGGAACTATAGGTCCAAAGTGAATCTGAAACACACATTAGCAATAACTGCAACTGAGTCCCAAAGGTTACTACTGGGCATCTGCCATTTATTTGAACCATTTATTCCCAGGGAAAGAAAAACCCATTCTGCAACAGCAGCTTGGGTGAGACTATGGAAAAGTGGAGATCAGTTCTTTTGGGGATTACAAACATTTAATAAAGAAAAAAAGCAGATTAACACCCAGCTTCCAAAACCACAAAGAATAAGTCATAATTTTTAATACAGGGAATTCCCTGGTGGTCCAGTGGTTAAGACTCCATGCTTTCCTGCCAAGGGCCTGGGTTCAATCCCAGGTCAGGGAGGGAAGAAAGAAAGGAAAGGAAAGGAAGGAAAGAAAGAGAGAAAGAGAAAGAAAGAAAGGAAGAAAGAAAGAAAGAAAGAAAGAAAGAAAGAAAGAAAGAAAGAGAGAGAGAGAAAGAAAAAGAAAGGAAGGAAGGAAGAAAGAAAGGAAGAAAGAAAAAGAAAGAAAGAAAAAGGAAGAAAGAAAGAGAGAAAGAAAGAAAGAAAGAAAGGAAGGAAGGAAGGAAGAAAGAAAGGAAGAAAGAAAGGAAGAAAGAAAGGAAGAAAGAAAGGAAAAGAAAGAAAGAAAAATTTAATACAGAATCTAAACCAAAAACCTGGGACATATAATCTAGAAGCTGTCATTATTTCTCAATACTTTCAGAAAAAAGAAAATACCGGGACTAGAAGAAGGAAAGAATCCCTAATCTAGGGATGAACTGAGGGATACTTAGCAAGGGTAGAATTCTTAATTAACTTTGGGATAAATTCTGAAATGTAACAAATATTTGTTGAATGAACAAAAGAAAAAAAAATGAAGTGAATGAAGAAGAAACTCTCTTTCTATGAATAAAACTCATTAAAATAAAATCCAAAAAATAAAAATATAAAAAATAAAATCCACAAGGTTTAAAGTTCACTGTCAAGTAATTTCTTCAGAAACAGATTCGTGCTTAAATCTTAAAATTTATTTTTCATCATCATTTTAAGGCAATTGTAGAAGAACTTCTTCTTTATTTTACATAGGACAGTTTACTTCCTGGGAAAAACCATGGCAAGCTTACCTGATGTAACGCATAACTGAGCAGCACTATAATATAGTAATATATAGGGAATCCCCCTTGATGTTCTACTTTAGGAGTCCACCAGACCAGTAGAGCATATTCTAATCCAAGCAATAATCTATAGAAAAAGAAAGAAAGGTGGAGCTGACCTCCATTTTAGGTTAAAAAACAATAACAAAAACAGAAATCTGTGTGCCTACCATATGAAAGAAGCCTGTATCTAAAACCTGTTAGGAAGTTAAAAAGAGATAAAAGTGCATATAAATGATACTGAAGTTAAAGACGTTTTTCAAGCCTTTTTCCATATACACTCTATACACAGATATTAGTGATACTGATAACCGCTCCTTATTTAACCTCTCTTATTTAGTAAGGTTTCATTTCATTTTTACCTGTAGGGCATGGCTTTGTAAAATATGTTTAGTGGCTGGGGACCTGCAGTATATTTGCTGATAATCAGAGGCAATATTATTTGCAAAGGAACCATTGGAACTGCCAATAAGGCTAAATGTTCTTTGGGTACTCCCTCTTCTACCAATTTCAGTCCTGTTACTGCATCTGCTGCTGAAAAACCAATCTGCAATATAAAAACAAAAAAATATTTTAATTTGTGACTTATGAAATATTTTCCTCCAAGCATATGTAAGTAATTTAAGAACCTCAGTCTCATTATTGACCCATGCCAGTTACAAGTAAGTATCATATTATTATATCTGGTACAGCAATCAAGTTATGGAGGTACACTTTGCCCTTATGGTCTACTAACAATATGAAGTAAAAACAAGTGAAAATTCAGCACTCTTAGGAACTGTAATTTTAATTACAACTAAATTTCCATTTCAAAAAGTTCTATATCTTACAATAAACAGAGTCCAAGTCCAAACCTACTGATTTGTATATTTTAAGTTTAAAAGAAAAGCCTTTGACTCCAAATAAATCTGGTTAAAATGAAGCATCATTGCCACAAACCATACACATTTTTGATGATTTCTGACTGACAACGAAATTTCCAAAAAGTCACCTAGCTTTTCAAAAATAATTCTGAGAAAACATTATATCTAAGAGGTTGAGTTAAATGAGGGGTAAGAAAAGGTATAGTTAAATTAATTCTTAAAAACAACAAAAACAAATAAGAATGCTAAAAGTAGTGGGTAAAAGTTTGAGGTGAAATAAGATATTTAGATAGTCTCAAAGTATTTCCCCACAAATTAGTTTTTAATTACAAAAGGAAAAATAGTAACTTTGCAATGGATTAACAAGGTAATCAAGGTTAACAACAGTATTTAATGGATAAAGGGACATGATATGGCTCCTGATATAATTCCCTGAAGATGTCACAGTATTATTTCTATGATATTTCTGACATAAATACACAGCACGAACCTAAACATGAAGAAACATTAGACAAACATAAATGGAAGGCCATTCTACAGAATAACTGGTCTGTCTTCTTTAAAAGTGTCCAGGTCACCACATACTACTATGTATAAGATAGATAACCAACAAGGACCTATTATATAGCACAGGGAACTCTACTCAATATTCTGTGATAACCTATATGAGAAAAGAATCTAAAAAAGAATAAATATATTGTATATGTATAACTGAATCACTCTGCTGTACACCTGAAACAAAACATTGTAAATCAACTATATGCCAATAAAATAAAATAATAAATTTTTTTTAAAAAAGTGTCCAGGTTGTGAAGGACAAAGAAAGGCTCATACTAACTAAATGCAATGTGTGATCCTGAACTGGATCCCTGACCAGGAACAAATAAAGTTATAAAGGCTGCTCTGGGGACAACTGGTGAAATCTGGATATGCACTGTGATTAGAAAATAGTACTATATCAATTGAAATTTCCTAATTTTTTATTAAGTTGTGGCTTTGTAAGAGAAAGTACTTGTTTTTAGGAGATACATACTTAAGGTATTTACGGATAAAGGGACATGATATGTACAAACTACTCTCAAATACTTCATAAGAAATATGTAAAATAGCACAATTTACAGAATAAAGAAAGTGGAGCTAAATGTTAAAAATCACAGAATTTAGATAAACATATATGGACATTCTTTCAACTATACAAGTAAATTTTCAGTAAGTGTGAAAATATACAAATAAAAATTTTTTTAATGATAAATATTACTTTAAATACTTTTAAATACTTTAACTTCTCGGAATGGAGCCAAAAAGCAAATTTCACATAAAAAATTAAAGGTCAGAGATATTTCATTTAAGTCCAGAAAAGAATTTCACTTATACTTAACACATTCTCTTTGTAAACATTAGATATACAAACTGACTTCAACATTTACTCTGTCTTAAAAGTGGTACAGGAGATATTTGTAATACGCATATCTAATAAAAAAACTCATATCCAGGATATATAAAAAATAAAACTTCTACAAATTTAAAGAGAAGGGTAACTCTGGATATTCAAATGGCCAATAATCATACGAGAAGATGCTCAACTTCTTTAGTCATCAGGGAAATGCAAATTATAACTATAATGAGATGCCACTACACACCTACCAGAAAGGTTAAAATTGAAAAGACAATACATGTGGTTTCAAGGCTGCGTAGTGATTAGAACTCCCTTACAGTGCTGGTGGTAGAGAAAATTGGAACAATGACTTTGTAAAACTGTTTGGCAGTATATATTATGCTTTTCTTAATGACCAGCAATTCTACTCCCAGGTATTTACCCATCAGAAATGTTCACCTATGTTCCCCAAAAGTAATTTACATGAAATTTCATAGAAGCACTATTAATAATAGTCCAAAAGTAGAAATAACCTAAACATTTGTTGATAGAATGGATAAATTGTGGCATATTCATACAATGGAATATTATAAGCAATGAGATGAACAAACTATTGCTATAAATAACAATATGGATAAATTATACAAATATGATGTTGAGTGAAAGAGCACAACAGCTAGACATAAGAATACATACTGGATATTCCATTTATATAAAACTCAAAAGCAGGGAAAACTAATCTATGGTGTTAAAAGTTAGGAGAGATGTTACTTTTGGTGAGGTTTACTCTACAGGGGTAACATGGGATTCTAGACTCTGTATTTGAAGCAACTCCTTATACATTGCTGGTGACAGTATAATTTATTATTAAAATCTTTTAAAAAGCAATTTAACAATCATATTCACTGATCCATTAATTCCTCACTTAAGAATCTATTGGAAGGAAATATTCAGAACACCAAAGAGTTACACACAAAAATATTCACTAGTACATTTTTATAATTAAAACGCACGGCAAATTAAATATACAACAATAGAAAAATGAGTACATTATGGCAAATTTATATACTGTGACAATTTATAGCTATTAAAAAGTATATTATAAAATATTATTTAATGATACAGGAATATGGAATAAGACAATAACAAAATAAAAAATTATACAGTCTGATCCAATTCCACTTTTAAAGTATTTGTGTGTATATATATTAATATTAATTCTTAATTATAATTAATGTATTAATTATATATGTCAAGTTTATGTACACACATGTGCATGCACACACATACAAACATAGGGGAAAAAAGGAGGCTGGAGGGAAATATACCAAAAATGTTACCAATGGTTATGTCTAAATGATATAATTAGATAATACTATTATCTTCCTTGAAACTTCTAGCATTTCTAAAGTTGAACCTTAAGTTTAAACCTTCCTAACATTTCCTAAAAATGTAACCCTCCTTATCCTTAGAGAGGAGGAAAAACTCAGTACTTCAAAACAATGAGGCTGTAATTTTTACTTCAGGGTTATCAAAAGATAGCTGTGAAAGTATTTATGTTGATAGGTTTAAATATAATATGAAAATCCTATAACTGATTTTATATTTTAGGATATTAATTCCAATACTAGCAATAGTTCACTATAACAAAATATACTTACCTTTCTTCTAATATAATCTCTTTAAAATGTTTTAGAACTATAAAATTAAGACATCTTAATACAGAAAACATACAGAATTCTTAAAAAGTCACCAAAACCCCCCTTTATTTGATAGTATATTTCCTTCTAACATTTTAAAATAATCCAACTGATTTTTAAATGGACTTCTAATAATCATACATTTCCATATCTTTGTAAATTACATTCTAAGTAAATAATTTTAATACCTTTGACATTAGGTATATACTCATTCTAACAGTAGAGAGCTATTATTTTTTTAAGGTATTCATTTCCATCCCAAGCATTAATATCATTCATTTAAAAACTCACATTAGAAGTACTTCAAATTGGCATAATTTTTTTCAAGATCTTAAGACATTTAGCTTACTTTGAAGTTATGTTTGATTTGATATCATCACACCTTTTAAAACACATTTAGTAAACAAAGTATATTAGTTTTTATTGTTAAATTCTAATATTACTGGAAAGGGACTTACGAAAAGGCAACAGAAGTATTCCATGATATTGTTAATTGTAACAGAATGGGGAATTTGCTTTATAAATCTCCTACCTTTGCAGTTAGAATCAGAAGGCAAAATGTCAGAACTGCAGGCATTTTTATAATTGCAAAAAGCAGCTTGTAAGTATCTGTGATCCCTTGGGTTTCTTCTTTTCCTACTGATACTTCTTTGTTTTCTTTTTTCAGAAGGGCAACTAAAGTTGTTGTTATCAAAAATACAGTTCCCCAGAAGAAAAGGAAGTCTGAAATTAAAAATGTTTTAAATCTATAATTAACCTTTGAAATAACATGTCTTCATTGATACTAAATAATTCTGTACACAACTTTTCCTCAACTAAAATCTGTTAAAAAAAATGAACACATAGGGCTTGTCATGTTCAAGGCACCAGATGAGGCACAGCAGATGAATAAGACAGTCCTGTCTCTGTTAAACATACATTACATAGACAGTGATACTTAACAAGGAAAGGGTTTAGTGGGTTGAATGAAATAAAAGTTACCAAACTGTGACACCTGCTGTGTCATTTTATTCAAGGAAACTGCTTAAGGGCAGGAGATGATTTTCATATCCCATAAGATCCATCTTAAGTCATACTTCTTAAGCACTTAAACCATTTCAGTTCTTTATTAAATTTTGACAACTTAAACAACAAACAGATGATCATTTACATTAGACTTTCTGCCTTTTGTTTTTAACTTTTTTTTTTTTTTTTTTTTTTTGCGGTACGTGGGCCTCTCACTGCTGTGGCCTCTCCCGTTGCGGAGCACAAGGCTCCGGACGCGCAGGCTCAGCGGCCATAGCTCACGGGCCCAGCCGCTCTGCGGCATGTGGGATCTTCCCAGACCGGGGCACGAACCCGTGTCCCCTGCATTGGCAGGCGGACTCTCAACCACTGCGCCACCAGGTAAGCCCCTGCCTTTTGTTTTTAAACTTTGTTTTTAATGTGTTTAAGAATAAGCTTCTCTTTCAATACTATGATACATAAGTAATTTTCTCGTACTTGTAGATGCACAAAAAAGACACATGAAGAGTACTATTTGGGTTGTTTCAGTGAAAGATGCCTGGGCCGTTAGCCCATATTGCAAACAGATTAAGCGGAGGGAGTGAATAATGTCCTGGAAGATTCTGCATAACAGCTAAAAATAATAGTAATAATAGAGGCACCATTTCTTGAGTGCATACCATGTGCCATAAATGTGCTAAGCATCTTACACATATCATTTCCTTTACTACAATAGTACAACAGGGGAAGTTATTACTAGCCCCAATCTTCAGATGAAGAAACAGGCTGAGAGGTTACATTGCCTGATATTACATTTTAAGTCAGTGCCTCATACAACTGATTTCAAAAACTTGTGTCTCCTTAACCACCCTAAGAAATGCATCTTATTTTGTCTCTATAAAACTTTCTCCAATACCTGTATTTTATGCTACATGTAATGGAGTTGAACCTTTTTATTATTTAGTAATTCCTATATTATGTTCCGATACTTTTCATTTTCAAGATTATTACTCTATTGTTTCATGGCATCTCTAGAAATATATCTCCATGAGATATGTACTTTGTTTCATATTGAAAAGTATAAAATTTACCTTTAAATTCCTATGTGTGTATCCTATGGTTATCCGCATGTATTATTTTTCATTATTCTAATAAAATTTATTTAAAAAAAAAACAAAACTTAGTGGATAACCCTCAGTTTCTTCATCTGTAAAATAAGAGGAGTTCCCTAGAAAATCCCAGATGTTTTCTAGCTCTAACATTCTAAAATCATATTCAGTTTTAAATATGTTTGCTTTTTATTTTATTGCTCATGCAGCATAACTGACTGTTCATGAAGCCTAGTCACCTTTTTCCAGAAAAAGGTCTACCATTCTTGAGTCAGGGCTTCCTCTGTATTCAGTCTTGCTCGGCTGCTGTGCTGGGTCACTACAGCTTAACTCTCACTTACGATGGAGGCAGACAGCGTCATTCATTTAGATCAACATCCCTCATGCATAGACCAAATTCACCTTAGTATTTAAATGTTCCTTTCTTATAAGTTATTTCATTTGATTTTTGTAGTAAACACGTGAGACAGGCAAAGTAGGCATTATTATACTATGCAAAGACAAGGAAAAGCTCAGAATATTTAAACCTTTGCCAAAGGTCAAATTATTAACAGGCAGAACTTGAACCTAAATCTTCTGAATTTGAGATTCATACTCCTTCCATTATTTCACAGTGCCTATATAAAGACTTTTTAAAATTAATGTTGAATTAAGAATCTATTAGAATTGGCTAATTATGTAGTCTCCACAAGCCTAACCAAAAACAAGGCTCTGCTATTCAAATTTTGCAAATTAAAGAAGCTAAACTGCTTCAAACACATACAGAAATTTGTATTCTGAGGTGAATTCTTTTCTCCATAATGTGAAATTTATACAGATGGTCCCCGACTTATGAAGGTCTCACTTGAGATTTTTCAACTTTATGATGGTGTGAAAGCGATATGCATTCAGTAGAAACTGTACTTTGAATTTTGATCTTTTCCCAGGCTAGCGATACTCAGTATGATCCTCTGTCATGATGCTGGCAGCACCAGCACAAGGGGCTTCCCTGATGGCGCAGTGGTTAAGACTCCGCCTGCCAACGCAGGGGACATGGGTTTGAGCCCTGGTCCAGGAAGATCCCACATGCTGTGGAGCGACTAAGCCCACATGCCACAACTACTGAGCCAAAAATAAATAAATAAGAATAATAAATTTTTAAAAAACGTTAAGTGAAAATTAAAAGTTTTCAGTTATATACCACTTTCAGCAAAGAAATTTTTTAATTTGCTTAGTATACACTCCCATTTTTTTTTTTTTTTGGCTGCGCCACAAGGCTCCCCGACCAGGGATTAAACCCCATGCCCCCTGCAGTGGAAGCACGGAGTCCTAACCACTGGACCGCCAGGGAATTCCCTATTCTCCTTTTTTTTTTTTTTTTTTTCTTTTGCGGTACGCGGGCCTCTCACTGCTGCGGCCTCTCCCGTCGCGGAGCATAGGCTCCGGACGCGCAGGCTCAGCGGCCATGGCTCACGGGCCCAGCCGCTCCGCGGCATGTGGGATCCTCCCGGACCGGGATACGAATCCGTGTCCCCTGCATCGGCAGACGGACCCTCAACCACTGCCACTGCGCCACCAGGGAAGCCCCTATTCTCCCAATTTTAATGAACAAAATCTTCATCTGAATTTAAACTCCGTGATACCAGTACCAAGGGAAAAAAGATTAAGAACAAGTTAAACAGGTTTCAGTATTGTTTGCAGATAAGATTATTTCTAATTTCTTTGTGCTTTGAGGGTAAGATAACAGTCTGAAAGAAAGAAGAAAGTAGTGACAATAGGTCATTCAGAGCCCTCATTCAAAGGCTTTCCATTGCTCACAGAGACTGAAGAATGAAGTAATGGCTCAGAAAGAGAGGCTTAACCACTGCCAGAAAATGTATTAAGATTTATGAATGCCATTACCATAAATACTATTATTAGACTATTGGCTATTGTTTATTAATACTGCTTGGATCCTACAGAACAACCATAGTCTGATATACCAACCACTAAAAAGATATTATTAGCAAGAATAATCTAAATATTTCATTATTAACATTCTGGTTGATTCTGATTTATATATTTTATCTGCAAAAGCATTGTGACATATATATGTATGATCAAGATGTCAGAGCTGATGTTCAAGTTTCTTAAACACGATTTTGTGCAAAGACCTGTAAGACAAGTTAAATATTCTGAAGTGGCTACTAGATCTTACCTAATGCTCCAATGAGTGCAAAAATTAAGAGCATGTAACAATGCACCAGTAATCAAAAAGGATATAATAGCCAGCACCTGAGCTCCTATTACGCCAAAGCAAGACACAGGACAGGGCAATAACCTTCAAACTCCTCTCCAAGACAAGCATTATTATTCCTGTTTTATACTCAGTGAAAGAGAATCACAAACCAGGAAGTGCCAGAGGTGGGATTCAAACTCAGATCTGACTCTAAAACAAGAATGTTCTTCATTATACTACCCAGATGCTCAGAAACACCTACTGCAAGTAGGCTGTCTTCCTACTAAACAGATACACCTGAGAAAAAAGGTGTTTATTGTAGCTCCAATCAAGAAGTCTGGAACACAGACACTTAAGAATACTTCTTTGAACTGGTTACTTGTATTCCCCCCTCCCCACCTCCATCTCCCCATACGGTGGTATGCCATAGGGTATGCAAATCAAACATGGTCCATCTTCCTAAACAGTTCATTTACTCAATAACTTAGAAAGAAACATTTTCATGAAAAACATATATTATAGAGAAGGCAAAATTTCCATGAATTTTAAAGATAAAACATAAGATTTCAAAAAAATTTCAAGCTTTCAAGGCTTTGGACCGAGCCCCCAGACCCTTCGTGGTACAGGTTCATTCTCTTCCACTATCAGAAGAGGTAGAAAAATTAAGAAGCACTGTCTGATACAACCATCCTTGGCTCAGGACAGGTTCTCTCTCTAACTCTCACACTATGGAAATGAACTTTAGTCCTTCAGAAGTCGCAGGAAAACAAACTTTCAGTTTCTGTTCTAAATAACCCTCAGGCCTTCCTTTCATCTTGCTTTCAGTACAGCTTTCTCTACTTCACAAGTTAGAGCATGAAGGGAATTTAGACACCTATCATCAGTCCACTGCTCTTTCACAATGGAAGAAACTGAAATAGATATACTATGTATCTGGCCCTGGGTCTCCAGCTAAGTCTTAGCAAGAAACAGAATTTTCTGCTATGTCACAAATCTCTCCCTTTTAAACATTTGCTTGAAATATCTATACTGAGGAGCACTCCCAGAAAATTCTGTTTTGATTATAATACAATATAGTCATATCTTATTTGGGGATTAGATTTTTGAAAGACAGCATGCAATGCAAAAATTAACTAAATACAAAGCTAATTTTGAAAGCTTCCTAAGAGTTTGGTTTTCCTAACCCCCTAGAAAGGTGCCATCTTTAGATCACATACTTTTTCATTAACTCCAACAATGCCAGGTTCTCCTCTGGGGTAGAAGAAACGGTTTCTTCAATCAGGCACTAGATTAAGCAGCTGTCTGACTAGCAAGATCCCTGTTGTCCCAAAACACTAGACTTAAACTCAGCCCAGGATGCAAGACTGAAGCTGAGAGGCCAATAGATTCAATGCTTCCACCTCATGCTAAATCTGGGGCCTGTATCACTGAATAGATGGAAATGAATCACTCTTTCCATTTTTTAAAATATGTTCAAGCCGAGCACAAAATCCATTTTAATTAAACATGTATGACATTATCTCTACTCTGATGCTATGATAGGAGGTTCTTGCATTCAGCTTTTGTACAACCTACATCCTGACACCCCTAAATCACTTTTTGTAAGCTGAAAGCTGAATTCAGACTTTTATAAAACAGCTGACAGTGAGCATTCCAAACTATCACACGAAGAGGCAGGCTTCATCAGAATAGCTAAAATGAAAAATAATGGTAACATGAAATGCTGGCAAGGATGCAGAGAAACTGGATCACTCACGTATTGCTGGTGGGAAGATAAAATGACATAGCCACTCCAGAAAAAAATTGGGCAGTCGCTTTCAATGGTAAAAATGCACTTAACGTAAACAAGCATTTGTACCCTTGGGCGTTTATCTGAAAGAAATGAAGACTTATTTTCACATAGCAATAGCCAAAAACTGGAAACTACTCAAATTGCCTTCAATGGATGAGTGGTAAAATATACTGTGGTATTTCTAACAAATGGAATATTTCTCAGCAATAAGACTGAACAAATCACTGATCCATGCAACAACTTGGATGAACCTCAAAGAAATTATTCAGAGTGAAAAGAGCCAACCTCCAAAGGATACATACTGCATGATTTCATTTATGTAACATCTCTGAAATAACATAATGATAAAGATGGAAAACAGATGAGTGGCTGCCAGGGATTAGGGATGGAGAAGAGGAAATGGGTATAGCTGTAAAGAGGCAACACAAGAGTTTTGTGGTGATGGTACAGTTGAGTATTTTGATAGTAGTGGTGGAGGTTATATAAAGCTACACATGTGATAAAATTACATAGAGCTACACACGCGCACACATAAATGAATATATGTATAACTAGTGAAATCTAAATAAGCTCTATGGATTGTACCAATGTCAATTTCTTGGTTTTGATATTGTACTATGGTTATGTAATAAGATTTTAACAATGGATGCTAGGGGAAGGGTGCATGGACTTCTCTAAACATTTCTCTGCAACCTCCCGTGAATCCATAATTACTATTTAAATAAAGTTTTTAAAAACTAATGGGAAATTTAAGAATGCAAAAGTTCTATGACTGTACTAGGAATAAGAAATGTAGGTCTCAAATACAAGACAATATAAAATATCTAAAAAGAAAGAAATCTGTAGGTGTTTTGAATCATGTATTCTGGAGCCTTAACTGATGATGATTGGACTTCAGCTATCATGTGTTCAAAAGTAAAGGGAAGGGACTTCTCTGGTGGCACAGTGGTTAAGAATCAGCCTGCCAATGCAGGGGACATGGGTTCAATCCCTGGTCTGGGAAGATTCCCACATGCCGCGGAGCAACTAAGCCGGTGTACCACAACTACTAAAGCTGCGCTCTAGAGACCGTGAGCCACAACTACTGAGCCCACATGCCACGACTGCTGAAGCCAGCGTGCCTAGAGCCCGTGCTCCGCAACAAGAGAAGCCATTGCAATGAGAAGCCCGCACACCGCAACGAGTAGCCCCCACATGCAGCAATGAAGACCCAATGCAGCCACAAATAAATAAATAAATAAAAGTAAAGGGAAGAAATTAAATTAAAAATATTTTTCTTAGATAACACCAAACCAAGAAATAGAAATTCTGTAACGGAACAAACATCTTGCTTTTTGAATGTGCACCCCATCCTTAATAAATGTTTCAGCATGCATACTCACATATAAAATACATACTTGTATTGACACATACACAATTCTATATATAAAATAGATAACTAATAAGAACCTACTGTATAGCACAGGGAACTCTACTCAATACTGTCATGGCCTATGTGGGAAAAGAATCTAAAAAAGAGTGGATATATGTATATGTATAACAGATTCACTTTGCTGTACACCTAAAACTAACACAACATTGTAAATCGACTATACCCCAATAAAAATTAAAAACAAAAATATGTATTTGTGACCTCCTATACTAAGATATATATAGTAAGATAAAAACCCCACATTAAAAAATATGAAATAATAAAAAGAATGAAAAGGACATGTATAAAATGCAACATTTATCCAAAATTGTATTTAAAAGAACAGGTGGAATCAGGGGTTTTATATTTTTCATTTTTTAAAAAAATAAATTTATTTATTTATTTTTGGATGCGTTGCATCTTCGTTGCTGCGTGAGGGCTTTCTATAATTGCGGCAAGCGGGGGCTACTCTTCGTTGCGGTGCACGGGCTTCTCATTGCGGTGGTTTCTCTCGTTTCGGAGCATGGACTCTAGGTGCGCGGCTCAGTAGTTGTGGCGCACGGGCTTAATTGCTCCGCGGCGTGTGGGATCTTCCCGGACCAGGGCTTGAACCCGTGTCCCTGCGTTGGCTGGCGGATTCTTAACTGCTGTGCCACCAGTAAAGTCCTTATATTTCATTTTTAATTTCCTAGGAAAACATCTTGTATTAGGTAAGTCTATTTTGCTTTCTCCAATTAAATTATAGTTTTCAGGAACACTATAAATGAAAGTAGGAGACTGCTTGTAATTAGTGAGGTTCTGACTGTTTTGTTGATAAATTTACATAGTAAAGGCTAATTCAATTGGCCTCCAAATAAATTTCAATAAAGTTAGAAGTGAAATTCAGAGTAAGACATATGCCAAATAAAATCAAATACTTTTTTGGTTTACAGTGTATTTTGTAAATTGGCTTTTATGCACCCCATCCACAAAAGCTATTCTACAGTTCTTTACTGGACAAGGAAAGCATACAGTACCATTTCTCCTTTGCTTTGTTTTAAAAAGGAAAAAGGCTTTAAACCTTCTTTCTGGGGTATGGTCTCCAGTTTTTAATATTTAATCTCTCCTGAATCTAGTAGCCCCAGTATTCCCAGCTATCTCACTTTACTACTAGGGCCCTAACATTTGAAAAGAAGTTCACTTCTTCCTTTGTCTATACTGAGATGTGAGATCCACCAGATTTATGAATTTGTTCCACTCAAGGCAAAAATAGAGTGAAACTCAAGGACTGTATATCATATACTGTGTATGATATTTACCCAGGGATTAACTTGTAAGGTAATGGATTCCTTTAAAAAATCTTTAGAAATCTTAAGTAATTATACAGTAAAACAATTTTTTGGTGTACAGTTCTATGAATTTTAACACATGCATAAATTCAAATCATTACAGAACAGTTTCAACACCCCCAAAACTCGTTCATACTATTTATTTATAGTAACCTTCTCATCCACAACCCCTAGCAACTACTGATCTGTTTTCTATCTCTATAGTTTTTATCTTTTGAGAATGTAAGGGAATGTTTCAAGCCTAGATTTAGATGCTAAAGAATGTATTACAGTCTATATAAGAATAACTGATCTAGAAATGGGTCAGTTAGTTCTGCCCAAATTCTAAATAGCATTTCTAGTCACGTAAAATATATTAATGAGTACTGCTTCAGAAAGCAAGACAAAGAAATTTGTCACTAAGTCAGAATTAATGGTCCTGCTTTCTTCCTAATTGAAAGCATGAATATCATGAGTCTCCCTGGTGGTCTAGTGGTCAGAATTCAGCATTCTCTCTCTCAAAGCATAAATGTCTTAAAAATAATGTTTTTACTATTATTATCATCAGTTTGATTACCTTCATACTTAGAGCATCTGTTTTTTCAAAGCATCATTTCATTTTTCTCTGATTTACTCCTATATGTGCAGGCCTATCTAGAGATAAACAGATTCATAGCTCTAAAATGTTTGGCCCTTTTCTCCACTATCAGACTATCCTGCTCCCTGTCTCAAAACCCAAATATACTGCTCCTATGCCAAGCACTTCTATTCATTATTGTTACCACTGCTTCTAATTTTTTTCCCCCGTTTTTTGGCCATGCCATGCGTGTTATATGGGATCTTAGTTCCCTGACCAGGGATCGAACCTGCGCTCCTGCAGTGGAAGCACTGAGTCTTAACCCCTGAACCACCAGGGAAGTCCCTACCACTACTTCTAGAGGAGCAGGCCTCGACTACCAGTTCTCAGGCTGGATCTGGCCTCAGGACATATTTCATGATTCTAGCAAATGTTTTTAAAATGAGGAAATAAAAAGGGAATTTCCAGCTTCTCCTGAATACTCATAATATCTAGCAATCCTGGGATCCTACTGCCACAAGAGAACAATTTACTGGAGTTGAAGCTACCCGCCTTTAAAAGGGAATGAGTTTTTCAGGTCATCACTGTCCCCTCCAATACCTACAGTCCTGCACCAACTCATCATTTTGGTTTGCAAATCTGCACTATAAATTCCTTGCAAGCAGAGAATGTCCAGGTTTTATTCATCAAATTGTAACATCTATCACATGACCAGTACCAAACAGGCATTCAATGCTGAGTAAATGAATGACATGGGTCACTTTAAAATCAAAATAACAACAAAACAACAAGAAACCCTTAGTCTGTCACTTCTGGGCATCTGGCATTCTGGGAGCATGTTGATGTGTTTTAGACATCAGCAGTCAGAGTGCTGATTTCTCTTATAGAAAAGCCCAATCAGCACATATTATATTCAGGTTTTGAGGCTTTTTTTTTTTTTGAAGTTTTTCCTAGTTTCCTACCAAATGGAGGAAAATCACCAAATAAGGAGTCAGGAAACCTAAGCTGTAGGTATATCTATCTCTACCTCTAACTAGCCAGTTACAATTTCCTGATCAGTTTCCTCATCAGTAAGAATGAGGAACTGAAATATATGATCTTTTCAAGGCATAAAACTTTACGTTCTAATCTCTGTGTCCTACTGGGTTACTCTCACATTGCTTGAAGCTTAAAAGGTTATCTCTTTTTGCTATTAAAGATCCTTGAAAACCAAGGGGGCAGGAGCAAAAAAAGGCTACCTCTGAGTTAAGGACTGTTCTGTATCCCTGAAGGTACCAAAAAGCCAATCTCAGCATAATAAAGGTTTTCTTTCTAAGGGACTGTGTTTTCATCCTCTCCTTCCTGTTCTAAATTTACTATTTAGATTACTGCTTTCTAGATTGCAAAAACTGTTCTTTCTCAATATATTCTATCTCTGTGTATCTGTAACGCAAAACAAAGTGCTAATAACAGAACGTATTTCAGAATTTTAAAAAATAATTATGCCTCTTTTTAATTTCCTCATTTTGTAAACATCTGCCTCAGTGTTTGCCTCTTCTTTTATTACCTAAGCAGCTGTATTTCCTTCATGATTCTTTCTGTGCTCTCTAAATTCCTCAAAGCCACTGGTTACTCTTAGTTATACTAAGTTCCAAAAAAAACCTATAAATGTGATATGTACTGTCATACAAAGGAGAATGAAAATGCAGGACTCTTCAACTCTTAACTTATTAAAAAGTAAACTATTTTTACAATTTCCTGGAGAACAAAGTTCAAATTCCAGAACAAACAGCTATTCAAAATAATAAATCAGTGTAAATAAAAATCCAGTGGCTCAATTTTGATCTTCCCATAGGGGAACAGTTAATGGCATTCTCTGGAATGATATTTTATTAATCACTCTTTTATCACACTTGTGAGAAAGCTCTAATTTACTTAGTAATTTAGTTTCCACAGTCTCTTCAATCTTGATTTATTTATTGAGAGTTTCCCATGTTAAGTAACACATCATCCTATTAGCCCTTTTTGGTGATATGAACAGTCCCAGTAAAAAAGGAAAAGCAAGACACATAAAAAAGCAACGATGCATTCATGAAGTATTTGTAAGCAGAGAATTATCCATATAGCAGGAGTGGGACCCCAGAACACTCAGAGACAAATCTGTCTAAGTGCACAGCAATATCTCTCAACCATTTTTGGCCGTAAACCAACTGAGGAAAAGTATAACTATTATTTCATCAGTAGTAATGGCTCACTGGCAGTTTGAGGAGGTAGAAAGGGGATCACTTATAGGGTGTAGGGGTGTGGAGGGGCTGTATATGATTTCAGTAATATAGTTGGGAATCCCTTCCTCCCTTCCCTGAATATTATGATACAGCCCTTAAACTTCCCTCACCACACACCTTGCCCTGACATTTACCCTATTGGGAATCCCCTAGTACTAGGAAAATGAGAGCAAGTTTAGCTGTTTAAACTTCAAGAGACAGTCACCTAAATTGATCATCACTACCAGAATGAAGAATTCTACTATATTCCCAGTGTTGGTCATTCCTGATATTGGTAATTTACTGTTTCTCAGTTGTTAGGAAAGTTAAAAAACAAAACAAAACAAAACAAAAAAACAGAAAACCTTACCGGCCTTGTATTGTGCTCATGCTGAAAGAGGGGGAAATCTGTAGAATTTACACCCAATTTCCTACGGGATAAACTTTAAACTCTTACTCACAGCAACTAAAGAATTTGATCAACAACCTTTAATTTGGTTACAACCTTTCTTTCAGCATCATTGTCCAAAATCAGGCCCCACAATGACTGCTTCAGGCACTTTGAACACTGCATGTACTGTCTTGTATCTTTCTGTACTTTGCTGCTTCAGTGCATTTTCACCTGGTGTTTTGTGCATTCTGGAACTCTACTTACCCATTTCATGAAATCTTGTAATTCAACAACAGCAAATGCCAAGTCTGACTGGCAAGTTCTTCTTGTGGGCGGGACTTCGCTTTAATCACAGGAGGGCCTTTGAACCCTGTCACTTAGCCTGCTCATTAATGCTTAAATGAATTAACCCTGTTCTATTCACCAGAAGGCTACATGAGGGCTCTTGGTATAAGGGTAGGGGTAGAAATGGACCAGAAAACATGGAGCTAGAAACCTCAGTCTAACAAAAGACGAAAGGAAAATTCTGAAATAAGGCTGGGCTCATGTCTTCACACTAGCCAGTCTTCTAAAAAATGTGCATCTGAGTATTATTAGGCAAGTGCCAAGGTATCCCTAGACTCAGAGTTTTGTTTGCTATGACACAACAATGTTTACTGGGTTGCCTTCCTCTGCTCAGTTCAGAATACTGATCAATTATGATTGCTCTATGTAATCATTCTGGCTTAAACTCATTTTAGTAGAACAGAAAACTTACCTCGGATTATCTCCCATAGAATGATTTCCAGTACATTAAATAATGGTTCCTTCTAACACCACACACACTGACGAAAGGATTCATAAACGTACAATAAACCTAACAGCATAATAAATTAAATACACTACCTGAAAGAGTAACGATTCCTCTGGGTTGAGGCTGAAACCGCAAATATTTGTTACAAAAGTCGGCAGATTCAAGGGCCAAAAACAAAACATTGCCCAAAAAGTAACCGGCTGTTTGGCCCACTGAATTGCAAGTAGAAGCATAACCCACGTTTTCCCGGGATAACATGGTTAACGCCCAACCATCCACAGCGATGTCCTGAGTAGCTGCCAGGAATTCAAACAAAAAGAATGTCACAGTGAGAGCAACCACATCGGGGGTTCTGCCATCTGTATTTCCGAGCAAATGGTCCACTTGAGTGGAGAGATATATCATGAAGAGTCCCAGTATATACTGTGTAGGGACAAGCCAAGATTTGCGACGACCGAAGTTCCTAAAGTAAACCGCATCAACCAACGGGGCCCAGAGCAATTTGAGACTGAAGGGCCAAAAGACAAAACTGAAGAAAGCTTGATCTGTATAGCTAACGTTTTTGCTCTGTAAAATGAGTGGGATGCTTCCCGCCAGGCCCAGTGGAATGCCCTGAAGCACGTAAAGAAAGAGTAACAGCAAAATGCTGCTTAATTCCGCCCGGCAGCTCCGTGGGGGTTTTGAGAAGTCACTAGCGCCGATATCGCGCAAAAAAGCTTCTTGGTCCCCTTCCCCGTCAACCAACTCTGGATAATTATCATCCCAGGCGCCCGGCGGCAGAGGACCGCTTTTCATATCTAGAGAGTGGTTAAAAGTCCCTGGCCGTCGTTGCCGACTGCTATCCTTGTGGGAGATGGTGGGTGACATATCAGAGACGATGCAGAGCCCCGTCTGTAGGAGGCCAGGGCTTAGCGTCTTGGATCCGTCTAGTCCCAGGTCCTAGGCTGTCGCTCTGGACCAGGGTCTCGATGGCTCAGGGAGGGGGGCAGGGCGCGGGTTGATAAGGGCACCTCTTATTGTGGCCCTGAGTGCTGAAGCCGGGAGTCAGTCCCCCGGCGGGAGGCCCAGGCGATGGCCAGGTAGATGCCCCTTGGAGCGGCGTCAAGGAGCCTGAAGGAGCCCCCCGGGCAGCCTCGCCGGGGTCTGGGCTGGAGGAGGGGGCCGTGGTGCTGCGATGGAAACGGACCCCTAGCTGCGGCGAGACCAAACAGCCAGTCCGCCGACCCACCGCCTGCTCTAGCCGTCACCAAAGCGGAAGCCGGTACTTTCCCCACGGGACTACAGACATACCAGATAACTTCCTGTCTCGCGCTTCAGGAAGTAGTCCTATTCTCAAATGAGTCCTCAGCCCGCCTCCAGAGAAAGCCAATCTGGAAACGCTCTCCTGGCCAAGTTCGGAAACAATGCTCGGTAGGAACCCGCAGCCCCAACGGCTGGGACCTCATGGGAGGATTAACGCGGGTGCACCGTGCGGCCGGGGCGGGGCGTCGCGCAAGCTCCGGCTCTGTGAGCACTTGCGGCGGCCTGGAAAGCGTGGGTCTCGGTCATTGGGCTCCTGCGGCCACGTGATGGATTCAGCTAGGTCGGACCCCACCGCCTAAGGTTAACACGGTTCAACCTTTGAAGCCCGGGCGACGCTGTGAGGGCTCGTCACTAGGCTTGGGTGGGTAATACCCAAGCTCCAGGCTGGGAATTTTGTGATGCTCCTGCTTTCGTGGGCCGGGCAGAAACAGAGAGGAGGGGGATTGAAGTTTACGGAATTTCCTTATCAGCCGGCAGGGGCGCTTTGTGCCCCCAAAAGGGTAAAAAAGGCCTGGCTAAAAGGTGAAGCGCGTCCCTTACAAAGTGCCTACTTATTCATGGAATGAATGAAACTGCTCAAGAGGCGCTAGGTTTCGTTGTAGTCCGTTTTTCCAAAGTGGTGGAAAAAGTGTAGGGGAACTGGTGTCTGGTAACAAGCTAGTTACATTGGGTAGATTGGAATGATAAGACTCGTTACATCCCTCTATCTTTGAGCTATTGTAAAAGATCTTGTAAGAGCCAAATATTAAAATTTTGTTTCATGTTAACAGGTGTGAGTTATTGAAATGATCCTACAGAGAACTTAACCTTGAGTAACTAGTATCGTAATTTGTAATGTATAGAAAATACGTTACCTATACAAGTTACATATATACATATATCTGTATATATGGTGCTTTCCATTGGCTAATTAAATACTAAAAACAAAAACTTAAAAACTATAATTAAAGTTAGGGCGTTCCCTGGCGGTCCAGTGGTTACGCTAGGGCCCTTTCACTGCGGTGGCCCAGGTTCAACCCCCACAGTGCGGCCAAAAAAAAAAAAACCCCAAAACAAAAACTGTAATTAAAGTTAAACCTCACACCATTTAAAAGGTAAAACATGTTATAGCTGGCCTCTTACAAATATAAATGCAAATGTTGAAATAACTGTTCATCTCAAAATTATTCGGAAAAAAAGATTAGCTTCCTGAAGATGGACCTTAAAATTTGAATACAATATTGTATCTTGATCAATAACTCCAGAACTTGAATAGAGAGTTCTTGCATTTTATACATGAAAGTGCCATCAAGCCTCACATTCAGTCATGAATTACCCATACTGGTTAAGGATACCACCTACATTGGTAGTTCAATAAAAAAGAAAGAAAAGAAGTAGGAAGGGAAAGCAAGATCATTTTAGGCTTCTATTTTCTTGAACTCCCATAGCCAATTAATTGGTCACCTGTCAAACTTCTTGAAATATATCCTCATGACCCATTTTATGAAGAGTTTCCTGGCTATTCCTAATCTCTAGGAAAATGTGGTTATTCTGAACTCTTTGTTATCACTTTACTTTAAAGCTTGCATTTATAATTTTTTTTCCTGACTTCTTTCTCTAAACTCATTTATGTCAGGGCCTATGTTGTCTTCATGTTTGATTTTATAGTGGCCAATACAGTGCTGACACATGGTAGGTATCCAGTAAATATTTGTCAAGTGAATTGTGTCATAAGGTATCAGAGGCTGAATTAATAATATGGCCCTTTCAGAAATTGGCAGTATGACCAAGTATAAATTTCTTCATGTTTATTTTCAGTTTCCACGTCTATCAATTGGGAATGTGCTGTATTATTTACCTTCAGCAAAGAGATGTTGAATGATTAACAAAGAGTCATTCAAAACAAAAATGAAGTGCTGGAGAAATGATAATGAATTATATTAGATTATGGAACTTGGAAAAAAAATTTGAATACAAAAAATTACACACTTATTAAATGTAACCTAGAGCTTACACAGGAAACCAAACTATACAAATAGCACATTTCTGAAAACTAACATTATGCAATGTTTCAGGAAAATTTTGCAGGGATGGTAGTTCTTAAGTTCCATTTGTGGGCATCAAAGGTCTGTTCACTTGCTGAGAATTTTTTTAAATACATATGCATAGTAAGTGACAAGTAAATACTTGCTGAATGATGAATTATGTAATAGAAAGTTTAATACTAAGCTATGTAAGTGAAAATTATTTGTATTTCAAGACTAATTTTATAACGTATTACAAATTCCCATTCATATTGTCAGCATCCATTTAGATTTAAATATTGCAAAATAGCCTTTTGTGTGTGTGTGCTTTTTTATTTTGCCTGTAAGATCTTGGTATAGTCATGATTAAATTCTATTCAATTTTTATATGGTTAGAGAATTTCTTCAACTATTTTTTAAGATAGGGTGTGTAGGTAAATTGAATCTTTGCTTGTCCAAAAATTGTAGTTGTTGACTTCCAACTTCTACTATTACTGATAAGAAAGAAATATTCATCTTATTTTGTTTCTTTTGTAAATAGCTTGTTCTTTCTGTCTGATGCTTTAAGATTTTTTTCTTAATTTCTAGATGTGTCTTTTAAAAAATAAATTTTAATCCTTCCTGGTTATATTCATTATGTATTGCTGAGTAACATATTATTTCAAAACTTAGCACTTTAAAAGAGCAAACATTTTATCTTACAGTTGTTGGTTAGAATTCAGAAATGGCTTAGCTGAGTGGTTCTGCCTTGGTATCTCTCATGAGGTTGCAGTGAGATATCAGCTGGGGCTTCAGTCATCTGAACGCTTGACTGGGGCCAGAGAATCCACTTCCAAGATGGCACACTCACATGGCTGTTGGAAGGAGGCCTCAGTTCCTTGCCATGTGAGTCTCTCTGTAGAGCTGATTAGGTAGTTTTCCAACATGGCAGTTGGCTTCCTCCAGAGCAGGTGATCTAAGAGAAAGAGCAAGGAAGAAGTTACAATGCTTTTATGACACAGTCTCAAAAGTCACATACTGTCACTTTATTTATTCTTTAAAATCTCCACCATATTCCTTTCATCAGAAGCAAGTCACTAAGTCCAGCCTACACTCAAGGGAAGGAGAATAAAGCTCTACCTCTTGAAGGGAGGAGTATCAAAGGATTTGTAAACATAGTTTAATAGTATCACACTGGGTATCAGTGAATCATTTCAATCTGAAGATAAAAATTTTTTTCCAGTTCAGCAAAGTTTTCTTCTATTATTAAAAAAATTACATGTAATAATTTACTTGTAGATTTTTAAGGGTTTTTAAAATTGAGACATTTTCAGGAAGGAAAGGTGCAATTTTGGCTTAACTCAGATGTAGGTGCCAATGGAAGGACTTTGCTATATTATAAATCATTTGAATTACAATCTGCTATTGTATTTGTCATCTAACCGCTAAATCCATAGGTTACTATTAGAGTTAATACTAGCTATAGTTATAAATATAGTTATATATCAATTTATAACTATAGTTATATTATTATTGTTAATATTACTAACCCCAACACACCTACTCTGTATCTCTGATACTGATATTACTACTGTTACTGATGTTTCCTAGAGCCTCAAAGAAACTCCAGGGATGTCAAGGATAAAAAAAAAAACATAGACTACTGAAATATGCTATAGTCCAATTATTTTCTTAGATATTCAGATGCTACAACAAAATATATTGAAGTCCATCAGACCAAGTAAATTTATATAGTAATTGGTACTTGTGGATTACTATAAATAAAAAAAATTGTATCTCCTTAGTGTAAACCCTCAGGACTATTCTTGTGTATTCAGATGGTCTTCATGTACTTACTCTACCAACTGTGACCTGTAGTTTGGACAGGTAATCCTGCATTTCCAAGTATTCAAAACAAACCTCTTAGTAACATTGTTTTTTAAAGCCCAGTTAACTTATCAGGAGGAGTTCAGGACATAGGTGTCTACACTGACTACAAGTTTCTAATCTAAAACAAGTGACCATACTGACCATGATACCAAAAAACCCCCCAAAAACAAGAAATTCAACAACTAATATAAATCTGATGTCTAAAATCATCCAGAATAATACAATTGCCCTTGACTATTTTCAGGCTAGCCAAGAGAGCCATACAATAGCTAATATATCTTGTATCCATCAAAAAAAAAAAGATGAAATGATTAGTCATTTTTTTAAAAGGCTGTTTGGTTAACTAAGGTTGATCAAACTGATCCTTGATATTTAGTCTCCTGATTAGGTACAGGCTACCTAAAAAATTAAATACAAAATAGTTTCCAAATGTCTCATGATATAAAATTGTCCTCATTATGCCATTCTCCACAATCTGCCAGAGGTTTAAATGTTACTACATGGCTATCCAGAGCTGACATTCAACTAATAATGCTGCATCAAAAAGAGCCAAATCCCTCTTGGTCAATTCCTCTCATTTAAGAGCAGAATTTTGACCAAAAGCACTTTGAGGGTGAGGATAGTCAAGAAATTCTGATGTAGGATATGGTGCAATCTTGGTGTAATTAAGGTGTAGGTAGCAATGTAATACAATGCCAGATACTACACATAGTAAGCCAGCTGGTCATACATAATGTATACTTCACATTGAGTATCTAAACTCTTGACGTTTCTTAGAGGATCCAACCCTAACCCTAAAAACATATTATCTTCCCTGAACTTGATACGGCAGTTTTAAAAACATAGCTTCCAAATTCTTTGCCACTTCTCCCTTTGAGAGGTAGAGTCTATGTCCCTTTCCTTGAATCTAGGCTCTGTGGCCAATAGAATACAGCTTGGGTGATGCTGGAATAATTTCCAGGCTCAAGTCTTAAGAAACTGGTAGTTTTCACTTCCTGTCTCTTGAGATAATCACTCTTAGAACTGAGTTCCATGCCCATACTTATGATACTGATGACCATTTAGGTTCTTTCTGGTTTGATGGTTTGTTTTCCCAATACTCTCCCAAATACATACATAAAATGTAAAATTTATATCAATATTATAAATGTGTATAAAAATAAAACACATATATATTTTAGAAGTGAAATTTCTGGGTCAAAATATATATTTAAAATGTAATATATTACCAAATAGTCCTCCAAAAAGTTTTGTACTAATGTATACTGTTTAGCTGTGATTAATTGGATTTGCTTGCCCCCATCTACCCTTCGTATTTCAAACTTGTCAGTCTACACCAGTATGAAAGCACAAATATGTGATGTTATTTTAATTGTAATCTATTAATGATAAAAGCATATGTGCATGTTTATGATATCAATTTTTAAAAATTTTAGTTCTTCCTTCCTCTGACTTGAGGCTGAAGCTCTCAAAAACAAAAAAAGTTACTTATAACATATTATTATATGATTGTTGTTCACTATTGCCAACAAAAAAAAATGTCACTCACCATCTGGTTCTACAAGAATGAAGTTCACTAGCCACTGTAGTCACTAACCTTTAACACACCCTGAAAGGAATTCAGGGTGGAGATCAGAAATGAGGCACTCTATGCTCTGGGAAAACTGGCAGAACAGGCCTTCTCATAGTGAAATATTTTCAGGAGAAAATTTTGTGAACCAAATTTCTTGCACCTTCACTTACCTAGAAAAGCACTAAAATCATTAACGGAGACATCTGCTCCTTGTGACTAGCAGCAATCTTCTACTGAGATGTGTGCTTGATTGCATATACCTCTTTGCCAAAATCACACATGTACTGACCTCCCCACCTTACCTCTTCTGAGTGCTTCCTCAGAACTCTCTGAAGGGCTGTCTCCCGGGCTATAGTCTATAGTCTTCAGTAACTCCCCAAATATAACTGAACTCGGAGCTCTCACACATTGTGCTTTGTTTTTCCTTTCAGTTGACACCATCAATCCATTTTTGTTCCTTTGCTGGTATCCTGTTTTTCCATTTGGAAGCTTGTGGAGTTTTCTTTTTTTTTTTCAGAGTTCAGAATTTTCACCAGAATGTGTGAAGGTATGTGCATGTATGTTTTTCTGTTAATCTTATTCAACATTTATTAGGCCTTTTTGAAGAAAGTTCCAAATCTTTCATGAATTAAGGGAAATTTTCTTTTATAATATATTTGATTTTTCCTTTTTTTCTTTCCTCTTCATTAACTCCTCCTGGAAATCCTAGTAAACTTTTAGTTTGTTTACTGGACTTATCTCTTTAGTCTTCTCTTAGAACTTTCCCTTTTCTGTTTTGCTTTATGTTATTATAAACTTCCAAACTAGGTCTGTCCAAAACAAATTGGAATTGTATAGTTAAAATTTGTGCATTTTGCCAGGGGTTAGGGAGAGGGAGGAATGAGAAAGGGGAGCACAGATAATGTTTAGCGAAGTGAAAATACTCTGTATGACACCATAGTGATAGTTATATGTCATTATGTATTTGTCCAAACCCACAGAATGTATGACATCAATGTAAACTATGAACTTTGGGTGATAATGATATGTCAGTGTAAGTTCATCAGCTATCACAAATGTACCACTCTGTGATGTTGATGATGGGGGAGGCTGTGCATGTGTGGGAACAAGGGGCATATGGGAAATCTCTGTACGTTCTGCTCAATTTTGCTGAGATAAAATAAGCCTATTTTTTTAAAAACCTGTGCATTTCAAAATAATGTAAATTTATCTCATGAGAAAAATGACTGTAAAAAACTATTTGCATGAGGGTTGGAAGTGATGAAGGTTTGATGAATTAAGAATGGCAGATTATCAACAACTATTGACGTTTGGTGATATTGGAGTTCATTATACCATTCTGTTTATTTCATACATGTTCAAAATTCTATGTAATGAAAAGTAAGAAGAAAAACAAAACAAAACAAAAGTTGGTTAACAGCCTTAGTAGTTCTGCTATTTGGTCTGTTTCAGAAAACAAAAACAAAAGCAGAGAGAGAGAGAGAATTTAACTGGAAGGATATTGATGGCTTCCCAGAATCAGTGGAAGGCTGGGAGACCTAGCTTAGCAAAAACACAGAAACCAATGCAGCTTAAGGCTTGACAGCAGGAGTTATAGCTATGGATTTATAGGAAAATTTTGAAAAAAACTGCTCCAGGCCTGTGATCTCTGAGCTTCCAGCGTTTCCTGGGCTCTATTACAAAAATTAATACCACCATCTAGTGGCCTCTTCCTAAACCTGTGTGTAGTTGCAGATTTCTTGACTGCTTTTCCAGTTCACTATCATTCATATGCTAGTGGACTGGAATCTTCTATATATTCCTCAGAATTTTTTAATTGCTTTTTTCTTGGGGGGGTAAGGGGGATCAGGTTTACTGAGGTATAATTTATGTACAGTAAAACTTTAGTGTACAGTTCTATGAGTTTGGATAAATATAAACCATTTTCACAAATAGTTGTGTAACCACCACCACAATCAAGATATGGAATAGTTTCATCACTGCAAAAAATTCTTCTGTGCTCATTTGAAGCCAGCCTCTCCATCCAGCCCACAGTCCCTGGAAACCCCTGATATGTTTTTTTCTCCCTATAGTTTTATCTTTTCCAAAATGTCAAATAAATGGAATCGTACAATATGTAGCCTTTGAGTCTGGCCTCCTTCAGTCCACATAATGCATTGGGATTCATCCATGTTGCCGCCTGTATTGATAGTTCCTCCCTGAGTACCCCCCACCCCCCATTGTTTTTGGCTGAGTAGCCTTTCATTGTATGGATGTACCAACGTGTGTTTATCCATTCACCAGTTCAAGAACATTTGGACTATTTTCAGTTTTTGGAGATTATGAATAAAGTCACTATAAACACTTGCATATAGGTTTTTGTGTAAATAAAAGTTTCATTTCTTGGGCGCTTACCTAGGATAAGATTGCTGAGTTGTATGGTATGTGTATATTTAACTTTATAAGAAACTGCCAAAGTATTTTCTAAAGTAGTTGTGCCATTTTGCACTCCTGCCAGAAACATTTTTCTCTGCTTATGACCTTCTACCTGTTTTTCCAATATTGCCACATTTTACTTAAAATTTTTTTCTTCTCTCATTTTATGGGATTTCAGACGGCTGGGAAAATGATACCAAAATATTTAAAATAGCATATCATGTTTAGTAACTATTTGTACTGCCTAATTTGTGAATTTTGTCTCTACCTTTCTCAATTGGGGTCTTGGTAATTTTTGTTTTTATTTATTATAATGTGCTACATATACTTTAGAGATTAACATACCTGTTCTTCTGCTGTTAAAGTTTCCCTATCTCTTGTCATGTTCCAATGTACATGGTTTTAAAAATTAGGACAGAGTATATAATGCTTTACTAAATCATTGGGTACCCACAATGTGCTAGGCAGTGGAATATAGTCTGAAAATAACTAACATTTTGTACAGTGTTTTATCATTTACAGAGTGCTTTCATATATATTATTTAATGCTATATAAGGAAATTAAAAGAGAAGAAACACAATTGAAACAGGAGGGAAGGGGGCAGGGTACAACATTTAAAAGAATGACATAGCCATTGAGGATACAATATAAATTGATTAGAACCAACTAGGTCCAAGATGGCAGAAGATTCGCCTTCCAGTGGACCTTGAGCCTCATTATATGCTCATTGTAATGCATTAGCACATGCTAAATGACACACCCACCAGTGCCATGACAGTTCTGAGGCTGACCATAAAAGGCTAAAAGGCAGGCGGTGGCCCAAATCCAGGAAACCCCTGCCCCTACTCCAAAATAGTTGTAATAATCTGGCCACTCATTAGCCTATGAAATTACCCAGCCCATAAAAACTAACCACCCCATATTTCGGGTAAAAACTAACCACCCCATATTTCGGGGCCTCTCGCCTTCTGAGATGGCCCACATTCTGTCTCTGGAGTGTTTTACTTCCAGGGCCGCTGTTGCTTTTTGAGATGAGAGCATTCTGTCTATGGAATGTGTATCTCTCTAAATAAATCCCTTCTTACTCATTACTTTGTCTCTCGCTGAATTCCTTCTGTGCTGAGACATAAAGAACCTGAGCTTTATGAAGTCCTGAGAGACCAGGTGTGCGATCTCAATTAAAAGACAGTGGGTTCAAGTCCCAATCTGGGTTTTGGCTGGGTTCGAGTCCCGTTTGAGTTGTACGATTTCACAATCACCCACAACCAAACATTCTTTTCATGTATATATTGTGGACAATTAAAGGGTACAGAGAAATGTCAAAATGAACCATAGAAGGACAGTCAAAAGATGTGTTGAATTGGCTAAGGAATGAAGAAAGTTGGAGAATGAGGTAACAAATGTGTGAGTGGGAGGCTGGCAGTGGGAGGCTGGCAAGTGGGAGGCTGGCAAGAAAGGAAGGCCATTCAAAGAGTTTTGGGTAAACATTCCCTTGGGTATCTTTACAATATACTTTCACATTTTTAAATAGTCTTTTGAAATGCTGCTTACCTATCTTTTCCAACAAGTTTTTCCCAGAGAAGGAATTTTACTTTGGGCAACTAACACTGCCACTAGGGAAAGAAATCTTAGGTAAAATGGGGGTAGTTTTGAAAAGGCAGACTTTGTGAAGTTTCCCCTTTCAGGAAAAGCATCTACTCTTGTAACAGTCCCTAAGTAAATTTGGGCCACGCCGCTTTTTTTTAAGCCTCAAATTTGTGGTGTCTTGGTTGAATTGAGGCTCTGAATGTAGAGCTTATTACCAGGAAGATGCAGAAGTTTAAACACATCAAGCTATTGGTTACAAATTGAGCCCAAAATATATGCGAAACTGAGTCCCCTTAAAACTGAGCTCCCCTGCCAAATTTATGATTAACCTCTCTACCCAAAACTTGATTCCCTTTCTTGTCCCACTCCTGTCCCTCTCAGGATTGAGAAGTATCAAAGAAAAGGGGGGATTGAAACTGAGCAGGACCATGCAGGGCCCTCGCACGAAGGCCCGTCCTGTCCCCAGTTCTTTTTCTTTTTTGAAAAAAAGAAAAGGCTTTGGCCTCCTAGGCCTTCCCTGAGTTCCAAAGAGCAGACTCAAGCAATTAAAAGGAAGTGAAGGAAACAAAGGAAAAGCAGTTAAGAAACAATAGTTTAGTGATAAAACAGAGTCCCAGTTCCTTCTCAAGGGCTATACATAACAATCTGACACATTGCGGGCCTCTCACTGCTGTGGCCTCTTCCGGTGCGGAGCACAGGCTCCGGACGCGCAGGCTCAGCGGCCATGGCTCACGGGCCCAGCCGCTCCGCGGCATGTGGGATCCTCCCGGACTGGGGTACGAATCCGTGTCCCCTGCATCTGCAGGCGGACTCTCAACCACTGCGCCACCAGGGAAGCCCTGACACATATTTTGAGTTGTTTTTCAGGAACTAAGACCACCACCCAGGCAAAGGATGGTGGTTACCTTCTGAGCACAAGCACTAGGCCCCAGACTGGTTGGAACCAGAAGGTTGGTGACTGAGATTCCTGAAACACCACCCTGTTACTTCACCACCAACCAATCAGAGGAAATGCAGGTACCCTGCAGTCCTCATCCCAAATGTTGCCTTTAATAACCCTATCCTGGGGCTTCTCTGGTAGCACAGTGGTTGAGAGTCTGCCTGCCAATGCAGGGGACACGGGTTCGAGCCCTGGTCTGGGAAGATCCCATGTGCTGCGGAGCAACTGGGCCCGTGAGCCACAACTACTGAGCCTGCGCGTCTGGAGCTTGGGCTCCGCAACAGGGGAGGCTGTGACAGTGAGAGGCCCGCGCACCGCGATGAAGGGTGGCCCCTGCTCGCCGCAACTAGAGAAAGCCTACATACAGAAATGAAGACCCAACACACCCAAAAATAAATAAATAAATAAAAATTAAAAAAAAAAAATAACCCTATCCTGAAAGCCATAGGGAAGTTCAGGGTTTTTGAGCATGAGCTGCCTGTTTTCCTCACATGGCACCTACAATAAACACTGTACTTTCCTTCACTACAACCTGGTGTCAGTAAATTGCCCTTACTGTGCGGCAGGTGAGTGGACCCAAGTTCAGTTCAGTAACATATGTACTTGTATAAGTATTATGATTCCTATTGCCAGAATACTAAATTCATGGACATTATGTAAAAAGTGATTTTGACATATGAAAACAGCTTAAAGTCCTAAATTTAAAAATTCCATGTAGGGACTTCCCTGGTTGTCCAGTGGGTAGGACTCTGTGCTCCCAATGCAGGGGGTCCAGATTCAATCCCTGGTCAGGGAACTAGATCCCGCATGCATGCCACAACTAAAAGTCCTCATTCCACAACTAAGGAGTCCGCATGCCACAACTAAGAAGTCTGCATGCTGCAACAAAGATCCCACGTGCTGCAACTAAGACCCAGCGCAGCCAAAATAAATAAATAAATATTTTAAAATTCCATGTAAAGTGTTATCATTACTTATACAAGAACAGAAAACATACTACATTTCAAAACCTGAAGAGCTTCATTTTCTTCACCCTCACTGTGAGCTATTTTATGAGTTACCATGTTTCATGCTTATATTTTCAGTTTTTAATATATGAACATGCCAATAGCAGCATTATTCACAATAGCCAAGATGTGGAAGCAACCCAAATGCCCATAGACAGTTAAAATGGATAAACGTATGTATATATATTTCATATAAAATAGAATTTTATTCAGTATTAAAAAGGAAGGCAATCCTTTCACATGTTACAACCTGGTTGAAACTTGAGGACATTATGCTAAGTGAAATAAACCAGTCACAAAAAGACAAATACTGTATGATTTGAGGTATTTAAAGTAGTCACATTCATAGAAACAGAAAATGGAATGGTGGTTATCAGAGGCTGAGTGGAGGAGGAAATGGGATGTGTTTTTTGCAGAATGAAAAAGTTATGGAGGTTTGTTGCACAACAATGTTAATATACGTAGCACTATTGAACTGTACACTTACAAATGGTTAAGATGGTAAATTTTATGTTGTGTATTTTTTTTACCACAATTAAATATATAAACACCCAGTGAATTTGTGCCATGAATTTTGTTAAGGATAACCAATTCAAAAAAATTCATCAAAATCATGGCACTGCAAACAGATGAAAGAAACAGTGGTTAATAGGGCCATTACTCTGCTTTAAAATGTGCCCAGTAATTCATGTGGCTTTAAAGATTGTTTGGCAATGTATATTTTGAATATTTAATAAACAATAAAAGGCTAGAGCCAGTCGGCCTGGTTTGAATCTCAGTTCTGTGGTTTACTGTCTATATAACCTTAAGTTAGTCTCTCTCTCTGTCTTCTCAATCATAAAAGGGCAATGAGAAGATAATGTACCCATCTCATAGGACTGTTATGAGGATTAAATGAGTTGACATATGTAAGGAATTTAGAATAGGGGCTTGGCATATAAAGTGCTATGTAAGATTTACTACTACTACTACTGTTAAGCGTTTTCTTCCTCACCAGTTTTAGAAATTTGTCAAAGGCAAGACACCAAAAATTGCATTCCTCCCTTTCCTAGAGATGATGAAGGGACAGGATTTGGCTGACTCAGTTCTCACCAGGAGGATGTCAGTTTGGCTCTAAGAGAAGGTGACCAAAATTTGAAAGAACAGTTGAGACAGAGGGCATAGCAGAGATAATCAATAAAAATATAATTATGATAATAACATTCAATGATCTGCTTTAATAAAATGTGACATTCAAAAATATGATTGTATCATATATGGGTGGTTATTTCATTACACAATCATCTGTTGCTTTATGAAAGGATTAATCATATGATTTTTAAACAATTAGCTTTTATGGTGTGTCTTATTTTTATTTATTATTTCAAACTTATAACAAAGTTGCAATAAAGAGCTCCCATAAACCCTTCTCTTAGAGCATTCAAGGTTTGCCAACTGACCCAATAGTACCGTTTATAGCAAAAGTTTCAATCTAGGTGCATGTATTTCTCTCAGCTTCAATCTAGAACAGTTCCATATACTGACCTTCATTTTTTTAAGATTACTGTAGCTGATTGTATTTTCCAAGCATTGCACCACATTTGCAGTTCCACATGCTCTTCCAGAACCCTCTCCTTGAATCTGGACAGGTCTTGTGACTTATTCCATGAATAGAATGCAGAGAAGTAAACGGTGACTTCAAGGCTAGACAGAAAAGGCTGCACAGCTTCTACCTGGTTCTCACTAGTTCTTTCTCTGTCTTGCTCTTGTGTGTGTGTCTCTCTCACACACTCACACTCCCTGGAAGTCCTGAGCTGACCCATAGGAAATCCAGTTACTGTGAAGCTGTGGTAATGGAGAGACCACATAGAGACAGAGATACCAGATGAGCTGCAGCTGTTCCAGCTCTCAGTTGTTGAGTCTCCCTGTTCAGGTGTTAAGAGATGTGAGTGGGAAAGCCTTCACATGATTCTAGCTCCCAGCCTTCGAGCCACTCTAGCTGAGGTCTAGTGGAGCTGTGCTCTGCACTGTATTAGCTGACACATTAGGGCAAAGAACAGCTGCTCCTGCTGAACCTGTCCAAATTGTAGTAAAATGAATAATGCTGTTTTAAACCACTAGATTCAGGGGTGTTTGTTGCAAAGCAAGAGATAACTGGAAAAATTACAGACCTGTTATTTTTTTAAACGTGCCTCCATTTGGGTTAGCTTGATGTTTACTCAACCTTAGGTTATACATTTTAGGCAAGCAGTACTGAAGTAATACTATGGTTGCCTCATTGCATTCATCAGGTGACACATGTTGATGATTTTTTCCTAACTTCGACCACTTGAGTAACGAGGTATCCTCAAGTTGTTCCACTGTAAAGTTACTATTTTCCTTGTCTAATTATTATTTTGTAGGGAGATACTTTGAGACAATGTAAATAAAACCTGTTCTTGATCCTACTTTCATCCACGAATTTTACCATCCATTGATCAGTTTCTTGTCTGAATTTATTATTTGTGTGATGGTTGCCAAATGATGACTTTCCTTTTTTTTAAATTAATTTTTATTTTATATTGGGGTATAGTTGATTTAGAATGTTGTGTTAGTTTCAGGTGTACAGCAAAGTGATTCAGTTGTACATATACATATATCCATTCTTTCTCAGATTCTTTTCCCATATAGGTTATTACAGAACATTGAGTAGAGTTACCTGTGCTACAGTAGGTCCTTGTTGATTATCTATCTTACATAGTGTGTACAAATGATGATTTTCTAACTCAATTATTCCTTTGAACTTTATTAGTTGACTATTATATGGAACGGTTTTCTCTTCATTTAATCATTTATTTATATCATCAGAGACTGATGGATTCCTAATTTAATCAGAGAGTACAATCTGTTTACCATCGCTATTTTGATATATTGTTCCAGATTTGGCCAGTAAAATCTTTTCAAAGTGACTCTGTGTCCCTCTGAAATGTGCCCATCATTCTCTGAGCACTTCCTAACTTCCTGGCACAAAAAGATGTTCCTGGTCACCTTGTCCCTGCCTCAGTTCTGAGATCAGCCATTTCTCCAAGAAGTCCTGGTTCTTCTTGCTGGAGACCGGTATTTAGAAAACAGTATCTGGGTGCTAGGTTTGCTTGTTGCTACTGGATGTTACTGTTTCCAGGGCTTTTCTGTGGACAGAGACAAGTGAACAGGTAACACTGTAGAGGGTGGTGAGTAATGATGAAGGGGAAAGGATTATGGGGGCACAAAAGAGGAAGAGACATCTAACCCAAGACTTCGGGGTTGTGGGAAGGGGAACAGAAATATTCTAGATAAAAGACATTTCTGTGCAAAAAGCCCAAGTCAAGAGAGATCATGTCATATTTAAGGAATGAAAGAAGTTTAATATGGCTAGAGACTAGAGTGAGGAGGGCAGTGGTAATAGCAGGCTACAAGGTAAAGTCAAATTTCCAAGTACCAAGTAAGTAATGTTAGAAGTTTTGGAGTTTATCCTGAGAGCAATGGGGACCCATTAAGAAGATTCTGGGCAAAGTATGTATGATCAACTTTAGAACAGTTGTCTTTAAGGTTTTTTTTTTCCTAACCCACATACCATCCTAAAATGATTTTGAAAAACTATGTACTTCCTTCCACATTTTAAGTTGACATCTAATATTCTTCGTAAGTTTAAAAGTTAATTTTTTTGTTAATGGCAGATTTAAAATATTAAACATTTGAAAAAAATATTAAACATTTGAAAGATGAAATAAGATGACCATGGATTATACCTGAAATAAATATTTTATGATATGATACTCATCAAATCTGAAAAGTCACGTAAATTTTCTCTGTGGATTTTCTGAACTGTTTCTTTTAAAATGTATTGGTCCCAGAAACCACACAATTACATTTATAAGAATCAGCATCACTATTCTATGTTGCCTAAGTTGTTCTGAATTCAGGGCAATCTTCACCCTTAACCTTAATAATCATATAAAAATATTATAGGACAAAAAAAAATATTATAGGACAGGTAACAGAAGGAAGACCTTACAGGTTTAAGATGCCTCAACTAATCATTAAAACACTTCCACTTCTGCCAGAATGGAGTAACGAACTGGATGCACCCTCCTGGAAACAACAATAACAGAAAACTCGGACAAAATATATGCAACAATGGTTGCAAGATACTGGATATCAAGCAACAAAGGTCAGATCCCTGAGAGACAGGAAGCAAAAAAGATGAGCCCTTCAATTGCCTCAGCTTACTGCCTTGAGAATCTCCAGATTAAAGAAATAAACTTAACCATATCAATAATCACATTAAATGTAAATGGTATAAACACTCCAATTAAAGCAAGATGTAATTATGTGCTGTCTACAAGGAACACTTTAAACATAAAGACACAAACAGGATAAAGGGTTGCGAAAGATGTATCATGCCAAGAACCAGTCAAGAAAGCAGGCATGCTTTGGACATGTTTTGGACACAGTAGGTGTCAGAGTGAAGAATATTACTGGGGATCTAAAAAATATCATTTCATAACTATAAAGGGATCAATAATGATTCTAAACATTTATGATCCTAAAAACAGAGCTTCAAAATACACAAAGCAAAAACTGATAGAACTGTAAGGAGAAACTGATAAAATCACAATTACCGTTGGAAATTTTAGTGACCCTCTTTCAATAATTGATATATAAAATGAACAGGAATTTAACAATAGTCTTGAACAACGTTTTGTTTCAGACTTGAGTTTGGGACCCACTATGACATTTAACATCTAACTGAGGTTGTATACAGTGATAGGGACCTGGAGCTCAGAAGAGAGAGCTGTCATGACATACAGCCTATTAAGGGGTTTTTAAGCAACTCTCTCTCTCTCTCTCTCTCTCTCTCTCTCTCTCTCTCTCTCTCTATATATATATATATATATATATATATTTTTTTTTTTGGTACGCGGGCCTCTCACTGTTGTGGCCTCTCCCGTTGAGGAGCACAGGCTCCGGACGCGCAGGCTCAGCGGCCATGGCTCACGGGCCCAGCCGCTCCGCGGCACGCGGGATCTTCCCGGACCGGGGCACGAACCCGTGTCCCCTGCATCGGCAGGCGGACTCTCAACCACTGCGCCACCAGGGAAGCCCGCAAGTTTATATTTTTAAATAAGTGCCCCAGGGAAACACAGGTGAAGAATAAGATGAGAAGAGGGCTAGGAATGGAAATACTGAAGAAAACCAATACTTACGTTTCCTCCTATAGAAAAGATATACAAAGAGGGACAAGAAATGTGATGGAGAAAAATCATGGAGGTAAAAAGACACCTCTATGGTGCCCTGTAAGGACATACAGTTTCAAGGAGGAAGGGGTGAATAGAGTCAAAAGCTTCAGAAGACTTAAGTTATAAGGATTCTGGTACATGCTGACATTCTTAGCTGTAAACACAAGTGACTACTAGAATATATTTAAATTAGGCATTATCTAATACAGATGGGGTTTAGCCAATCCTTAATGCCGGCACATCACATTCCATTCCATTCCAGGTGGATGTTAATGCAATTCTCCTATTGGTTACCACACTGTTCTCTGGATTGTTCACTCAGACCTATCAAGAGAACACAGTCTCCATGGCTTTAGAAAGTTCAAGTATCCATTTTTCACCTCGAAGAAAGGTAAGTAAAATACTTTCCTTGAGTGTGAGGTCCAGGAGGGCCTTGGGCCTTTTGATCCTGTAAATATTTTACTAACAAACTGTTTATCCCTTCCCAGGTCAGGTACCCCTTACCTCCTATATAGAGAGGCAAAAGCACATAATCTCACTGGGCCTCAAATTTTTTATTAGTAAAAGTGGATAAGAACATCAGTCTTACTGCACTACTTCCACGGGATTATTTAGAATAAAATGAGTTTTTGGAAGTCAGGGCAGTCTCACTCTAGCTCCTTAATACCTGGACTAGAGCTTGACACACAGCATGAGCTCAGCAAATATTGGCCATATTATAATATTAACTGAATATCTGTTAAAAGGCTTTGTAAACGGAAAGCCGCCCCAAGTGTTATTATTTATTCCCCAACCCTGGTTTAGACCCACAGGTGACCAAATTCAAGGTACTGTAATACTTGCATTGACGGGTATCAGTGAGTAGCTGGAGAGACTACAGTTCCTCCCTTTCCCACAAACAATCCAAATAAAAATACTGCTGTGCAAACAGAGCTCTACTCCGTCGGTCCAGTTTCCCACCAGGTTGCCACTCCCAAACCCCTTCCTTTTGGAAATTCTGCACCCGCTGTAGAACTTTTGAGGGACCTAAGTGATCAAATGTCACTTTTAAGTCCACGTTGAGGTCACCACGAAACTCTTCAAAGCAGCCTTGGCCTCCCCCATGACCCGCAACCTGGGATGAGGCCGCACCACCGGGTAAGCGTTCCCCAGCGACCCAGCTCTCTGGAGGCCTCCTCTTCAGTGTCACCAGCCTCTCTCGCATTAAAGGCTGCGGGCCGGCGGGCCAACAGTAAGCGAACGGCAGCTTGGGTTTTTCTCCGATGCCGGCTTTAGTGGCGGGGGTGGGGCAGGGCACCACCGGCCTTCCTCTCAGCGCCTGCTGCCGGGTACGGGGGCGGGACCGGGGCAGCTAAGCTGGGCGCCGCGGGCTCCTCCTGCAAAGGGCGGGCCAGACAGGGGCGGGGGCGCGGCCAGGCGCCGCAGGCCCCTCCTTTTGTGGGTGGGCAGGCCTGAGACCCGCAGGTTTCTTCTACCGGGGGCGGGCCTCGGCGGTCCGGACGGACCTGGAGGCGGGGCCGGACGCCGAAGTCCCCTCCTCCAGAGGCAGGCTTATTGGGCTGCAGCAGCAGTGGCGGCGGCGGCGGCAGCTGCGGGTGTTCGCTGCTCGGCAGCCTAGCCACAAGGGCTCTGGCTCCTCCCAGTGGCCGGCCAGTGCGGAAGCAGGAGGCGGGGGCAGCGTGCGCGCTGCTGGTCTGTGCTCTCCCGCGGCGCTGGGGCCCGTGCTCCGCGACTGCTGCTCCACTCGGCGCTTCGCAGGCGGCCAGCTCCTCTCCGCGCCTCCCGCCTGCTCCTCGACCAGGCCTCCTCCTCAGCCCCGGCCCGTGGCGTCGACCCCACCGGCCCTCTCCCGCCCCGTCTCATCTCTGGCCGCCGCCGCCGCCGCCCCAGCCCCGATGGCTCTGTGCAACGGAGACTCCAAGGTCAGTCTCTGGCGTGGGGGGTCCCTGCCTCACCGCTTCCGGACGGAGGCAAGGCTCCGGGGCCGGGGAGCCACCGCGCGGGGCCCTTCCCCGCCTCCTCACCCCAGCCCGCCAGCGGAGCCCTGCGGCCCTGGCAGCGGCGCGTCGGAGAGCCTCCAGTCGGGGCCTGTGGCATGTTTTCTCCTCGGGAGCGGCAGGTGCTTTGTTGATTTTTGTCTGCGTGTCGGGGTTCCTGCGCCCGCTGAGCTCCTGGCGTCGGGGAGGGCGTCAGCTTCCCGTGGTCGCGCTGCTGGCCCCAGCCTCCCCCGCGTCGCTGTGGGGCTCAGAGCCCGCGGAGCGCGGTCGGAGGGTGGGGGTAGGGAGGCGAGCGGGCGTCTCTGTGTGTGTGTGTGTGTCTGTGTGTCTGTCTGTCTGTCTGCCTGTCTGTCTGTGAGGGGGGCTTCCTCAGCCCTCACCCAGCCCCTTCGGGAGTCGGGCAGCCTTTTGTGGAGCTCCCGGGGCCCGCCGAAGGCAGAGCGGGGTCGGGGCCTCGCGGGCGGCGTTGGAGCTGGGCGGGCCTCCAGTCTTCCCGCCACCCCGTTTCCCGCCTGCCCTCGGTGGGGCTCGCCGGGTTTCCCCCCTTGGGGTCCGCGGCGGCGAGACCGGCCCTGGATGAGGCCGCGTGACCGCGCGCCCTCTCCCCAAGCCCCCTTCAGCGCCCTCCCGGGGTCGGGGCCTGTGGCCGGAGGGTCGCTCACTCCGTTCCCCTCCCCCCATCCTTCTCCGAGGGATGGAGCGTGTGTCCAGCCCCGCCCCCATCCCGCTCACTCCTTATTTTTCAAGTTGGTTTGCGATGGGACCCGCTCCCGGCCTTTGCGAGCCCCTTCCGGGACGCAGGCCGCCGCCACCGCGCCCGGGAACCGGGGGGGTCGCGAGTCCCGGGTGCGGGAGAAGTTAACTCAATGTGCCGAGTGGAGGGAGTAGTTTGGGCCGCCTCTGCGTTTCTCGTCACCTCCGACGCACTTCTTCAGACCCTCTTCTTTCGTCTCGCTTCTGAATCGAGTACCTTCGCTTTCACTTCTGTGTTAAAATTTTCGTTGGCCTGGAGTTCTCTCAGACCCGCACAATCAGTGTTGTCAGCGGGAACCCGCGCGATTTTGAATTGCGATTTAAGCGAAATTTACCTCCCACACGCTGCTTAGGGCCCGGCTAAAAGAAATTACTTCATTACGTTTCATTCAGGATGTGTGGAACTTTAAACACCAGGTGGGAATTGGTGTTCTAAGTCAGGTAGAATTGTCTTTTCGGCAGTATTCTCTTATAAAGGTGGTGTCTAGTCACATCTTAGTGGGTCCTCTCCATTAGTAATTGCTTATTCTCTAGTAAACATTCAAATAAGTATTTGTTGAACAAATTAGTAAAGATTAAGGTAGCTGATAAACTCCTTTAAACCGAGGAAAACTAATGCTCAGACTAGTTGGAGCTCTTTCTCAAGATCATAAAGGGGAATGAAGACACGCTAACCCTTAGTTTTTGGCCTCAGAAGCTTATGTAAACCTCAACATACAGCTCTTTCCTGTACACTAGTTAACTTACAAAGCATTTTTCTTCTCCCTTTAATTTTGAGCCATAAAATCATTGAAAAGATTCATCTTTGTGCTAGTAGAGGAAATGACTGTGTTATTAGGAGGATTCAAACCTAATTTACAGACTTTGAAAAATATGTGCTGATTTGAAAACAGTATTTACACAAAATTGAGTGACAGCAGGAAGTTAAAAGATTCAGTTTCCAAGTTACCTGACTCCGGTGTACAGAACATACAGTATTCTTGCTAGCTGGTGTGGGTTTTTTTGGTTCAACTTGAATTTTAAAGAGAATCTTATAAGTTTGATATATCTGAGACCCAGGTGAATTGCTGGTTACCTTATTTTTATTTCAAGGTTCTTTATGTTTTGTAGCATAAGCAAGCATGTGTCTTCTTTTTTTTTCTTTCTTTCTTTCTTTTTTTTTCCCCCCGGCTGTGCTGCTTGGCTGCTTGTGGGATCTTACTTCCCAGACTAGGGATCCAACCTGGGCGCAGGCAGTGAAAGTGCCGGGTCCTAACAACCGGACTGCCAGGGAATTCCCATTGTTGTTGTCTTTTTTACTTTACTAACAATTAGATGTAAAACAAATTGAAAGCATTTTCAAGAGGAGCAATCCAGGAAAATAACATTTCATCACATCTATGATTATTTCATGAACTCCTAAGGAGGGGAAAAAAAAAACCCTATAAGTAAGCCATAATATGTAAATACTTTCTGATGATATGATCAATGATGTGTCATTGATCATAAGAAACAAGTAAAGAGATGTTTAAATATGGGGGGGGTTGCAGAGTAAAGTAAGTGAAATATGATATTCTGAGAGGTCCACCCAGAAATCTAAGTAGGCATCTATTTTCCATAGCTTACCACTGAAACCACCTTTCCCTCTGGTGTGAAATACAGGTACTGGACCCAAGCTTACGTTGTACATCTATTGTGCCTCTGACAGTTGTGTGTAAATCTTAGTTGATAAATTAAAGTGGGGAAAGAGCTCATTTTGATTCCTGTTCTGGTACATCTCAGTATTTTTCAGGGTTTTTGAAAAAGACATTTTTGCATGATAGAAATTAGGGAGAGACCTACCTAAATTCTGTAAAAGGATTTGGGCTGTTTTCATTAGTTTTACCCACAGAGTATCATTTTAGAGCTGGAAAGGACCTTTATGAGCTCTAGCTTCCTAAGCTGAAAAAACATAGCTGGCTTTTCTTTTTCTTGAGGGCTACTGTGGTTAACCATCCAAGGCAGAGATTATTCTTTTCCTTAAACAGCTGATATAATGTTATTTAGTTAAGATCTTATCTCACATAAACAAGAGCATAGGCAGTCAGCTTTTCTTTAAAAAGTTTTTACAACTATTCAGTGTTGTATATGAATATATGTATGTAGCAAACATTAGACATAGTAACTTTTTTCAGTTTTATTAAGGCAAGATTATAAGAGTAATGTTCTTTGGACTACTTGTCAAGTTTCCCACTTTTAGTCCCATCTAAGTCTTAGACTCTTTTTTTTAAAAAACATCTTTATTGGAGTATAATTGCTTTACAATGGTGTATTAGTTTCTGCTTTATAACAAAGTGAATCAGCTATACATATACATATATCCCCATATCTCCTTCCTCTTGTGTCTCCCTCCCACCCTCCCTATCCCACCCCTCTAGGTGGTCACAAAGCACCTAGCTGATCTCCCTGTGCTATGTGGCTGCTTCCCACTAGCTATCTATTTTAAATTTGATAGTGTATATATGTCTATACCACTTTCTCACTTCGTCCCATCTTACCCTTCCCCCTCCTTGTGTCCTCAAGTCCATTCTCTACATCTGCATCTTTATTCCTGTCCTGCCCATAGGTTCTTCAGAACCTTTTTTTTTTAGATGCCATATATATGTGTTAGCATACAGTATTTATTTTTCTTCTGACTTACTTCACTCTGTATGACAGTCTCTAGGTCCATCCACCTCACTACAGATAACTCAGTTTTGTTTCTTTTTATGGCTGAGTAATATTCCATTGTATATATGTGCCACATCTTCTTTATCCGTTCATCTGTTGATGGACGCTTAGGTTGCTTCCATGTCCTGGCAATTGTAAATAGAGCTGCAATGAACATTGTGGTATGTGACTCTTTTTGAATTACGGTTTTCAGAGGGTATATGCCCAGTAGTGGGATTGCTGGGTCATATGGTAGTTCTATTTTTAGTTTTTTAAGGACCCTCCATACTGTTCTCCATAGTGGCTGTATCAATTTACATTCCCACCAACAGTGCAAGAGGGTTCCCTTTTTTCCACACCGTCTCCAGCATTTATTCTTTGTAGATTTTTTGATGATGGCCATACTGACTGGTGTGAGATGATATCTCATTGTAGTTTTGATTTGCATTTCTCTAATGATTAGTGATGTTGAGCATGCTTTCATGTGTTTGTTGGCAATCTGTATATCTTCTTTAGAGAAATGTCTATTTAGGTCTTCTGCCTAGTTTTGGATTGGGTTGTTTGTTTCTTTGATATTGAGCTTGCAGGAGCTGCTTGTAAATTTTGGAGATAAATCCTTTGTCCGTTGATTCATTTGCAAATATTTTCTCCCATTGTGAGGGTTGTCTTTTCATCTTGTTTATGGTTTCCTTACCTGTGCAGAAGCTTTTAAGTTTCATTAGGTCCCATTTGTTTATTATTTTATTATTTTTTTTACGGTATGTGGGCCTCTCACTGTTGTGGCCTCTCCCGTTGTGGAGCACAGGCTCCAGACGCGCAGGCTCAGTGGCCATGGCTCACAGGCCCAGCCGCTCCGCAGCATGTGGGATCCTCCTGGGCTGGGGCACGAACCCATGTCCCCTGCATCCGCAGGTGGACTGTCAACCACTGCGCCACCAGGGAAGCCCTGTGTTTGTATTTTTTATAGAATTTTTCCTGTAATTGATATCTAGTGTTACAGCATTGTGGTTGGAAAAGATACTTGATACGATTTCAATTTTCTTAAACTTACCAAGGCTTGATTTGTGACCCAAGATATGCTCTATCCTGGAGAATGTGCCGTGTGCACTTGAGAAGAAAGTGTAATCTGCTGTTTTTGGATGGAATGTCCTATAAATATCAATTAAATCTATCTGGTCTGTTGTGTCATTTAAAGCTTATGTTTCCTTATTAGTTTTCTGTCTGGAGGACCTGTCCATTGGTGTAAGTGATGTTTTTAAGTCCCCCCACTATGATTGTGCTACTGTCGATTTTCTCTTTTATAGCTGTCAACAGTTGCCTTATGTGTTGAGATACTCCTATGTTGGGTGCATATATATTTATAATTGTTATATGTTCTTCTTGGATTGATCCTTTGATCATTATGTAGGGTCCTTCCTTGTCTCTTGAAACATTCTTTATTTTAATGTCTATTTTATCTGATACGAGTATTGCTACTCCAGCTTTCTTTTGGTTTCCATTTGCATGGAATATCTTTTTCCATCCCCTCACTTTCATTCTGTATGTGTCCCTAGGTCTGAAGTGGGTCTCTTGTAGACAGTATATATACGGGTCTTGTTTTTGTATCCATTCAGCCAGTCTGTGTCTTTTGGTGGGAGCATTTAATCCTTTCACAGTTAAGCTAATTATCGATATGTACATTCCTATGACCATTTTCTTAATTGTTTTGGGTTTGTTATTGTAGGTCTTTTCATTCTCTTGTGTTTCCTGCCTAGAGAAGTTCCTTTAGCCTTTGTTGTAAAGCTGGTTCGGTGTTGCTGAATTCTCTTGGCTTTTGCTTGTCTATAAAGATTTTAATTTCTCTGTTGAATCTGAATGAGATCCTTGCTGGGTAGAGTAATCTTGTTTGTAGGTTTTTCCCTTTCATCACTTTAAATATGTGCTGCCACTCCCTTCTGGCTTGCAGAGTTTCTGCTGAAAGATCAGCTTTTAACCTTTTGGGGATTCTCTTGTATGCTATTTGTTGTTTTTCCCTTGCTGCTTTTAATATTTTTTCTTTGTACTTAATTTTAGATAGTTTGTTTGATTAATATGCATCTTGGTGTGTTTCTCCTTGGATTTATCCTGTATGCGACTCTCTGCTCTTCCCGGATTTGGGTGGCTATTTCCTTTCCCATGTTAGGGAATTTTTCAACTATAATCTCTTCAAATATTTTCTCAGTCCCTTTCTTTTTCTCTTCTCCTCTGGGACCCCTGTAATTCGAATGTTGGTGCATTTAATGTTGTCCCAGAGATGTCTAAGACTGTTCTCAATTCTTTTCATTCTTTTTTCTTTATTCTGCTCTGCGGTAGTTATTTCTACTATTTATCTTTCAGGTCACTTATCCATTCTTGTGCCTCAGTTATTCTGCTATTGATTCCTTCTAGAGAATTTTTAATTTCATATTGTGTTTTTCATCATTGTTTGTTTGTTCTTTAGTTCTTCTAGGTCCTTGTTAAATGTTTTTTTGTATTTTTTCCAGTCTCTTTCCAAGATTTTGCATCATATTTACTATCATTACCCTGAATTCTTTTTCAGGTAGACTGCCTATCTCCTCTTCATTTGTTTGGTCTGGTGGGTTTTTACCTTGCTCTTTCATCTGATGTGTGTTTCTCTGTCTTGTAATTTTGCTTAATTTACTGTGTTTGGGGTCTCCTTTTCACAGGCTGCAGGTTCATAGTTCCTGTTGTTTTTGGTGTCTGCCACCAGTGGCTCAGGTTGGTTCAGTGAGTTGTGTAGGCTTCCTGGTGGAGGGGACTAGTGCCTGTGTTCTGGTGGATGAGGATGCATCTTGTCTTTCTGTTGGGCAGGACTGCGTCCGTTGGTGTGTTTTTGGGTGTCTGTGACCTTATGATTTTAGGCAGCCTCTCTGCTAATGGGTGGGGTTGTGTTCCTATCTTGCTGGTTGTTTGGCATAGGGTGTCCAGCACTGTAGGTTGCTGGTTCTTGAGTAGAGGTGGGTTTTAGCATTGAGATGGAGATGTCTGGGAGAGCTTTCCCCGTTTGATATTACGTGGAGCTGGGAGGTTTGTGGTGGACCTGTGTCCTGAACTCGGCTCTCCCACCTCAGAGGCATAGGCCTGATGCCCAGCTGGAGCACCACTACCCTTTTGGGAAGTCTGAGGTCTGCTACCAGCATTCAGTTGGTGCTCTGTAGGAGTGTTCCACATATAAATGTATTTCTGATGTATCTGTGGGGAGGAAGGTGATCTCCATGTCTTACTCCTCCACCGTCTTGAAGGTCTCTTCCTAAACCTTAGACTCTTTTGGAGTAGATGTAAGACCTGCCCTACCACCTTCACTTAGATGTTGACTACAGTATATCATACTTGAGTTAAAGGTTTTTTAATATAAATACTTATTGATTACATGTGATATAGAATCTTTAATGACATCTAATGTTGAAAATTTAAATCTGCCATTTTCAAATTTAAGTTTTGAACTGAATGAAAAGATGACCTGAGATTTTTATTTGGGGTTCATTGAGAATGGAAAAACTATCCTTCTATGATAACCCTATAGTACATTTTTTTCAAAGGTCCAAGTTGGATATTTGTTTTTCCTCCAGATTTTGTCCTGTCTGTTAAGGTATTCATCTAGAATGTAAGAGCTGTTACGGGCAAAAGGAATGTTTTTTTATTGTTTTCTGTTCTTAGACTTGAAAGGTTTTGAAATTCCTCCAGGAACCTCGGATCACCTTGGGCCAACTTGTCTCTTAAGGAAAATAATTGTCTTTTAAGAATTAAAAAAATACATAGTTTTGTCCTATACTCGTTCAAATTAAATGTGTTTGATACTTTTTAAGGCTATTTAATGAGTTATATTTTAAAAGATGCCGTTTGAAGTAATGAATAATTATTTGCTATCCAAAACAATGGAGTTTTACTTTGTTAAGGTACTTAAACTGTTTTCATGCCTCCTTCTAACCTAAACTCTGTTTAGATGCTCAAAGTCAATGAAGTCCTCAGGGTTAATATGTGATTCTGAAGCACTTTATGATTCTGAAGCACTTTATGAATCAACAAAGAAGTAATAGAACTTAGAATCTTTGTATCACATATATAGTTTTAGGTTGTATAGAATGTTCATCTCATGTAGAATTGGTTTGGTTTTTTTGTATTTGTTTAAGAATCACGGCAGTTCAAAAATAGCTTTACTGTAGTAGTAGTGTGATATTAGTTAGTTTTCTGGTTGGCTGACCTTTGCCATCCCTTCGGGTTCATGGTTTTGAGGACCCAGGAGATGCTTTATGTAGTTATGTCTATGAATTCCCTCATGTAGTCCACTACAACTTGACAGGGAATAAGGTCGTTGTTTATTGTAGTGTGACCATATACTCTTTGTGTAAACTGGGGCACTTGAGCATAAAAGGAGATGCTAAAAATAATTTAAATTTATAATAATTGCTGTGAAATGTCACCAAATAAAATAAATATTTGCTGTATCGTGTAAATCCAATTAAATAAATAGCGAAACTACTGTAGCATTAAGTGCAGATTACTCTCTCTGTACATTAGGCACAGGAATACACAGAGTCTCTTTCCTGTATGTATTTCACGAACACCTTACAAACACCTTACATATCCCACTGACCCAGCTGATGGAGGCCTGGAGGTTATGTGCATTTTGCAAGCTGAAGAATAGCTGTGGCACAACTAGCATGTACACCAAGTGGCTGGCCGGGACAGCAGCTTCAAACATTCTGCTATCAGCACCCACATCTGGATAGAGTTAGTGTCCAGGTGTACTTCTTTGATCAGGAAAGGGTCAGGAAAGAGAGAGATGGGTTCTCAGTGGTTGGTTTTTAGATTGAACCAGAAGTTGAAGTGAGAACTCTGTTAACTTCACCTGTACTCCACAGAGTACTAGGCAAAGCCATGGTAGAAGGTGGAAGTATAAAGTGGAAATATAACAAACCCATACTATCTTACTTTAATGCAGTTATTCATAATAATATTTAAAAAATGAAAAACATGAGACAATTGTTAAGTTGGGTGGGATGTGGGAATAACAGCTCTAAATTAGTACAGTCCTGGGCAAACTGGGCCATGTGGTCACTCCAGTTATAGAGTACATATCATCCTGAATTTGGATCTTGATTTCTCTAGTGACATGTATTTAAAATTTGGCTAAAATTCAAGCCTAATGTGTATACATTAAAATATTTTTTTTCTGAATTAGTAACTATTCTGGGAGTTATTCTAAACTTCTTAAAAATTAAGTGTCAGGACTTCCCTGGAGGCGCAGTGGTTAAGAATCTGCCTGCCAGTGTAGGGGACGCGGGTTCGATCCCTGGTCTGGGAAGATCCCACATGCTGTGGAGCAGCTAAGCACATGTGCCACAACTACGGAGCCTGTGCTGTAGAGCCCGTGAGCCACAACTACTGAAGCCCGTGTGCCCTAGAGCCTGCACTGCAACTACTGAGCCCACCTGCCACAACTACCGAAACCTTCTAACTTTAGAGCCCGCGTGCTGCAACTACTGAGCCCGTATGCTGCAACTACTGAAACCTGCGTGCCTAGAGCCCGTGCTCTGCAGCAACAGAAGCCACCACAATGAGAAGCATGTGCACCCCAACGAAGAGTAGCCCTCGCTCGCTGCAACTAGAGAAAACCCGCGTGCAACGACGAAGACCCAATACAGCCAAAAAAAAAAAAAAAATTCAGTGTCAAATTACTTGCTTTCTAAAACTTGAGAACCAGCAATGTTGAAACTGGCCAAAAGGTAAAATAATCTGCTCTAGTCTGCCATAACATTTGCAGAGGATGTTTCCCAAACCTTTAAAACTGCCTGGACATGTAAAATTCCCTATTTGTCCTGTTTGCCAACAGGTGAACAGAATCCTTTTTATTCTCAAAACTCAACGGAGGTTTACGTAAAATTAAGTCACCCTCACCTTGTTTGTAATTTGGAGAACTAATTCTTATTCTCTGAGTTTCGTTGTGAATGTAAATCAGGGACTCCAGAATTCTAAAATCCGCTTTGGACAACTTTTGGGTGAACAGTCCCTAATTAATTTGGGAGACTCTAGATGCATAAAAATGGTTGTGGATAGATCATTGTTTTGGTGTGTTATTGGTGATGGTGAAACTTTTTTATGCTGTGATTTTTCCTGCTTTTAACATTTCATGAAAAATTTCAGACAAGCAGGTTAAAAGAAATTTTAGTCAACATTTGTGTCCACCACCTAGATTCTACCATACTTTTCTCAAAAAAATTTATTTTTGTAAAAGCTTAATTCAGATATAATTCAAATACCATAAAATTCTGCCCTACCCCCGTTTAAATGGCACAATTCAATAGTTATTACTATATTCACAGATTTGTGAAGCCATCACCACAGTCTATTTTTAAACATTCTCATTACCCCCAAAAGAAATTCTGTATCCTTTACCAGTCAGTCCTCATTCCCCCCACCCGCCGCCTCTCCCTCCCAACCCTAGGCAACTACTAATCTATTTTCTATAGATTTGCCTACTTTGGACATTTTATATGACTAGAATCTTACAATATGTGGTCTCTTGTGACTGGCTTCTTTTATTTAACATAATGCTTTCAAAGTTCATACGTCTGGTAGTATGTGTAAGTACTTTATTTATTAGCAAATAATATTCCATTGTATGGATATAGCACCTTTTATTTATCTGTTCATCAGTGGATGGACATTGGGTTGTTTACATTGTTTGGCTATTATGGATAATGCTGCTATGAATATTCCTGTATAGGTTTTTATATAGAAATAATTTTTCATTTCTCATGGGTATATACCTAGAAGGGGAATTGCTGGGTCATGTGGTAATTTTATATTTAACCTTTCGGTGAACTGTCAGACTGTTTTCCAAAGTGGCTGCAGTATTTTACATTTCTGACAGCAGTATATGAGGTTCCAATTTCTCCACATCCTTGTTAACACGTCTTTTTGATTATAGCCATCATAGTGAGTATGAAGTGATACTTCATTGTGGTTTTGATTTGCATTTCCCTACTGAAGGATTATCATGAGCATCTTTTTGTGTGCTTATTGACCATTTGTATATTTTATTGGAAGAAATGTCTGTTCAGATCTTTTGCCCATTTTGAAGATGGGTTATTTGTCTTTTTACTGAGTTGTAAGAATTCTTTATTTTAGTGACAGGTCTCTTATCAGAAATATGATTTGCAGATATTTTCTGCCATTCTATATGTTGTTTTTCACTTTCTTAATGATGTCTTCTACCAAACAAAAGCTTTTTTAAAAAAATTTTTTTTAAATAGGCCTAGCTAATTTTGTTTATTTACTTATTTTATTTTTGGCTGTGTCAGGTCTTAAGTTACGGCATGTGGGCTTCTCTCTAGTTGTGGCGTGCGGGCTCAGTAGTTGTGGTGCATGGGCTTAGTTACCCTGCGGCATGTGGAATCTTAGTTCACTGACCAGGGACCGAACAGGCATCCCCTGCATTGGAAGGCGGATTCTTAACCACTGGACCACCAGGGAAGTCCCATAAATCTTCTAGTTTTCATGAAGTGCTACTTATTTTTTAAAATTTTGGCACTGTGCTTTTGTTGTCATATCTAAGAAACATTTCTTAATTCAATATCCTGAAGAGTTTGTGCAATTGCCTATGCTTTTTAAAAGTTTTATAATTTTGATTTTTATATTTAGGTCTTGCATCTATTTTAGCTAATTTTTGTATATGCTATAAGGCAAGGTACCAACTTCATTTTTTAAATTTGTGGCTGTCCACTTGTTGCAGTACTGTTTTTTGAAAAAAATATTATTTTACTTTTGAATGACCTTGGCACCCTCCTCAGAAATCAGTTGACCGTTTATTTTTGGACTCTAGTTCTGTCCCATTATCTGTATGTCATCCTTTTGCCAATATCACATTGTCTTCATTTTGTAGCTTTGAAATTGGGACATGTGAGTCTGCCAGCTTTGTTCTTCTTTTCTAAGCTTGTTTTGGCTATTCTGGGTCCCTTGACTTTATGTATGAATTTTAGGATAAGCTTATCAATTTCTGCAAAGGATTTTGATAGAGATCACATTGAATCTGTGGATCAATATGGGGATTAGTACTATCTTAACAGTATTAAGTTTTCTGACGCATACATGGGATGTTTTCCCACTTATGTCTAAATCTTTCAGTAGTGTTACATAGCTTTTTAAGTATAGGTTTTGCACTTCTTTAGTCAAATTGTTTTATTCTTTTTGATGATATTGTAAGTGGAATTTTAATCTTAATTACATATTTGGATTGTTTATTACAAGTGTATACAGTTGATTTTTGTGTATTTATTTTGTATCCTACTACCTTACCAAACGTTTTTATTCTAATAGTATATTAATGGAACTCTCAGGATTTTCTTTATATAAGATCATGTCATCTGCAAATAGAGATAGTTTTACTTTTCCTTTCCATTCTGGATACTTTTAATTTCACTTCTTGCTTAATTGCCCTAATTGCCTTAATTTCTTGCCTTAATTGCCCTGCCTAATACCTCATACTTTTGCATAGAAGTGGTGAGGGCAGAAATCTTTGTTCCTGATCTTAGTTGAGGGGAAAGCATTTAGTCTTTACCCATTAAGTGTAATGTTGACTGTGGGTTTTTCATATATTGCTGTTTATCAGATTGAGGGCATTTCCTTCTGTTCGTTTGTTGATTGTCTTTATTATGTTAAGATGTTGGATTTTTGACAAATGCTTTCTCTGCATATATTCTGACCATCATATGGTTTTTGTTCTTTATTGTGTGGATACGTTAGATTAATTGATTTTGGGATATTAAACCAAACTTGCATTCCTGGGATAAATCTCACTTGGCCATGGTGTATAATCCTTTTTTGTAAGTTGCTGGATTTGGCTTGTTAATTTTGTTGATTTTTACATCTACATTCATAAGAGGTAATGGCTTGAGGACTTCCCTGGTGGTCCAGTGGTAAAGAATCTGCCTTCCAATGCAGGAGACACGGGTTCGATCCCTGGTCATGGAACTAAGATCCCACATGCTGCAGGGCAAATAAGCCTGGGCGCCACAACTACTGAGCTCGTGTGCCACAACTAGAGAAGAGAAAACCTGCACACCCCAACTAGAGAGAAACCTGCGTGCCGCCGCGAAAGATCCTGTGTGCCACAACTAAGACCCGATGCAGCCAAAATATGGAAAGAAAGAGATAATGGCTGGGAGTTTTCTTGTGGTGTCTTTGGTTTTGGTATCAGGACAGTACTCTGGCTTCATAGAATGAGTTGGGATACCATTCACTTTTTTTTTTTTTTTTTTTTTTGGCTGTGCCCTGCGGCACGTGGGATCTTAGTTCCCTGACCAGGGATTGAACCCGTGACCCCTTCAGTGGAAGCCGGGAGTCCTAACCACTGGACCACCAAGGAATTCCCTACCATTTACTTTTTACTAAACTTGCTTTGTGTGATCAGTTTTTGGACTGAGACCCTAGTTTACATTTTAGTGGATCATTTTCATATTAATGCATTACTGTATTGAACTGTGAGATATGTTCCTTCCAAGTCCAACATCTGATTGGGTAAAATAAGGCACAAGACTTAGAGCATCACACTGAAGAAGATAGCTCTTTTAGAGGTAATTGGTATACTTTGAGTGGATGTAGCTTAGGTTAGACTAAAAATTTTTAGGGATAAAAGTATAAACTTTTAATGGATGATTAATCAATCCACATAAGTGGATTTAACTTGATAGGTTTTTGGTTTTGAAACAGGAGTGGCTCTTACGTTTGAGTGAGTGTTGGCCTTGTTATTGACACCATGGCCTTGTTATTGACACCATGGCAGAGCTTGACCATACAGTGCCCCTGAAGGCTGAGGGTAACAGTTGCTTATTGTAATGTTGTCTTTCAGTTTGTGGAGAGAAATGGTAGTTTGAAAAAGGTCACAAATAGGTGATTTATTTTGCTTGTTTTTGTAGAGGTAAAAATGTACATGTAGTGAAGTACACAGATCTTTAAGTGTACAATTCGAGTTTTGACAAAACGTAACCCCTACCCCAGTCAAGATACAGAACATTTCCATCCCTCCCAAAGTTCCCTCATGCCATTTGGCAATCAGTTCCTCCACTCCTTCAGCAGCAACCACTGTTTTGATTTCTGTATCTATACATTAGTCTTGTTTGTTTTTGAATTTTATATCAGTGGAATCATACAATGATTTTGGCTTCTTTTACTCACTATAACGTTTTTGAGATTTATCAATGTTGTGTGTATCAGTAGTTTGTTCATTTTTATTATTATGTAATATTCCACTGTATGGATATACCAGAATTTGTTTAGCCATTCACATATTAATGGCCATTTGGATTGTTTCCAGTTTTTGTGGACAGTTTTGTGTTTGTGTGGACAGTTTTGTGTTTCCAGTTTTTGTGGGTGTTCATTTCTCTGTATAAACACCTAGGAGTGAAATTGCTGGAACAGAAGATAGCCCCTGATAGATTTTGGTATTCCCCACTTCCTACAGCTTGGAATATATAGGCTGTAATAATAGGTACTTGATGCCTGGAAGAGATAAATCTTGGTATAGTAAAAGAAACTTTTAAAAAGTTGTGTTATAATATTTTATCCTTAAGGATATTTTTAAAGTATTTTGCTCAGCTGTATTTTAATCAAAATAGTATGTGGTTTGTGGACAAACAGGCTACTTTTAGACAGGTATATAAAAACCAGTAGAAATGAACCACTACTTTATTTGGTAGTAGCAATTTGAATTTTAAATTAAAAAATAATTTGGCAATAAAGTTGATAAAAATAAATAGAATTTGAAGCATTCTGAATTTAACAAGGTTGAATGTTTTAAAAATGCAACCTTGGATTTGGTGTAGTATTTTCATAGAAAAGCTATTTTCAGGTACTAGATAAGAAAATTTCTACAGGTTTGTCTGTGAGGCATATTATCCTGTCTAGTCTGGTACCTCTTGAGTTCACCAGCCCTAGCTCTCCAGAGGTTATTTAATAGTGCCTCTAAGTGGTTTCTCTTCCCTGATGTCTTTCCTTCATTAGTTACCCCCTTTAAAAAAAGAGGTAAGTATGCATTATATTTTAATCTCTAAAGCCAAAGATTCAGTATAATGTATATTTTGAAGTCAAGGTCGTAGAGAACTAAACTTAATGGTAGCCATTTTGTACAATTTCCCCTACATTCTTTTTTTTTTTTTTTTTTTTTTTTTGCGGTTACTGGGCCCCTGACTGTTGTGGCCTCTCCCGTTGCGGAGCACAGGTTCCAGACGCGCAGGCCCAGCAGCCATGGCTCACGGGCCCAGCCGCTCCACAGCATGTGGGATCCTCCCGGACCGGGGCGCAAACCCGCGTCCTCTGCATCGGCAGGCGGACTCCCAACCACTGCGCCACCAGGGAAGCCCTCCCCTACATTCTTATATATTTCTGCTATATATGGCCAGGGAAAGCAGAATCATAATTTATTATTGATTCATAACCTGCTGTGGATGCTTTGGTGTTAGACAGCTTTTTAAAAATTTCACTTTAGGTAGTATTAGAAACATTTTCAGAAAGACAAGTGATGCTTGCTTCTTGCGCAGGAGTTTGTGGGTGAGCTCGGCTGAGCTTCACTACTCTCATCCTTTGCTTGGATCAATAAGTAGGCTCTTGGTGTTTTCATGATGATGGCAGAAGCACAGGAGACAAGGAACATAGCTTGGTGCTTTGTGACCACCTAGAGGGGTGGGATAGGGAGGGTGGGAGGGAGGGAAACGCAAGAGGGAAGAGATATGGAACATATGTATATGTATAACTGATTCACTTTGTTATAAAGCAGAAACTAACACACCATTGTAAAGCAATTATACTCCAATAAAGATGTAAAAAAAAAAATGGCTTAAGGCTTGGCACACTGTCACTTCTGCCCTCATTACATTGGCAAAAGCAGGTCTCGTGGTTGAGCTCAGGGTCAAGAGTGATACATTCTGCCTATAATAGGACAAACTGCAAAGTGGCATGACAAAAGGCATGGATGTAAGGAATAGTGAAGAATTAGGGCCAGTGTAGTCTGTTACATATGGAAAATTTAAAAACATGCACAAGTAGAGCAAAGAGTATAATGTCTCTGTCACTTACCTCAGTAGTTATAAACATGTGGTCAGTTTTCCTTCACATACACTTACTTAGTGCCTCTTAGTAAGTTACATATGTCTGTAAATCGTATCAGTGTTTTCTTAGGTCAGTGTCTCAAGGCAATAGAAATAAAGACAAAAATAAACTAATGGGACCTAGTCAAACTTACAAGCTTTTGCACAGCTAAGGAAACCATACACAAGATGAAAAGACAACCTACAGGATGGGAGAAAATATTTGTAAATGATGCAACTGACAAGGGCTTAATTTCCAAAATATACAAACAGCTCATACAACTCAACAACAACAAAAAACAACCCAATTGAAAAATGGGCAGAAGACCTAAATAGACATTTCTCCAAAGAAGAAATACAGATGGCCAACAGGCACATGAAAAGATGCTTAACATTGCTAATTATGAGAGTAATGCAAATCAAAACTATAGTGAGGTACTACCTCACACCAGTCAGAATGGCCATCATTAAAAAGTTTACAAATAACAAATGCTGGAGAGGGTGTGGAGAAATGGGAACCCTCCTGCACTGTTGGTGGGAATGTAAGTTGGTGCGGCTACTATGGAGGTTCCTCATAAAACTAAAATAGAATTACCATATGATCCAGCAATCCCACTCCTGGGCATATTCCAGACAAAACTCTAATTTGAAAAGATACATGTACCCCTATGTTCATAACAGCACTATTTACAGTAACCAAGACATGGAAGCACCCTAAATGTCCATCAACAGATGAATGGATAAAGAAGATGTGGTATATATACACAATGGAATATTACTCAACCATACAAAGAACAAAATAATGCCATCTGCAGCAACGTGGATGCAACTAGAGGTTGTCATACTAAGTGAAGTAAATCAGAAAGAGAAGGAATACCACATGATAACATTTATATGTGGAATCTAAAATATGACACAAAAGAACCTATCTACGAAAAAGAAACAGACTCACAGACATAGAGAACGGACTTGTGGTTGCCAAGGGGGAAGGGGATTGAGGGAGGGATGAGTGGGAGGTTGGGGTTAGCAGATGTAAGCTATTACATGTAGAATGGATAAACAACAAGGTCCTACTGTATGGCACAGGGAACTATATTCAGTATCCTATGATAAACCATAATGGAAAAGAATATAAAAAAAGAATGTATATATATGTATAACTGAATCACTTTGCTGTACAGCAGAAATTAACAACATTGTAAATCAACTATACTTCAGTTACAAAAAAAGAGTTACATATGTCTTGTCTCTATTTTAGTAGGTTAAGATTGATCAGTTGATTCAGGGTGTTGCCATCTTATTCATCTGTTATCAAATTTCTCATCAGTCTTTAATGGTTTTAATAGCCAACACCTAGTTCAGTGCTTCTCACAGATCTGCAATAAAGATCGAGTTTTTAAAAAAAATTTCCAGTCCTACCATGACTGCTATTTTTATAAAATACAATAAACTTTTAGACAAATGAAACTTAAAACTCTAAGGCATAGAAAATAAAAGCCACAAATTTTTATTATAGATTCAAGGAAATAAAATTATTGTCAACTTGTTATATAAGTTTATGAATGCTTATATAAAATTTATGTACCTTTTGTTATTATGAACTGGTAACAGTTTGCATACCAGCACTGATCCTTTTGTGGACCACAGTAGCCTTAGATACATTATTTTATGAGAGATTGCAAAATGATGATATTCTAATTCTATTCTTTCTGGAACTGTTTATAAAGAACTTTCTTTCACTTACTGCGTGGTTACTTATGGCAGAGTTGATACTAGAAAGGCAGAATGCATGCTTGATTCCTTCCCTAACTTTGACCAATTTTGTGCATAATTTTTTCAAGTTTTATTAACTCATTATTATTTTCAACAAAGTGTAGTTCAGGCACATGTTACAGTAGAAAGGGCAAGATGTAGAAAGGAAGTTGGGTTTATGAAGTACAATAGTTGCATCTTGAAAAGTGGACCATGTGCTAAATACTTGTGAAATTGTGACATTCTATGTTTAAACTTTTTCTTAGGAAAAAATGTATAGACCTAAGCTAAAATTACTTCTTAAAAGTATTTTAGGAAAAGTAATTAAAGGTAAAATTGAGTCTGTTCACAAACTCAGTATATTTAGGAAGAGAAAGCCCTTTGATTATCTTTCATCTCTGCATGAAAAGTATCATCTAAGGTAATCTTTAGTATACTGATAGTATGGGGAGATGAACTGAAGAGAGGCTGTTTAGGTATATAAATCTATAATATTCTTTCTATTTCTTTGTCTCTTTGCAAAGAACCTTTGGTTCTTGTTCATGTGAACAGGCAACACACACTTGAATCACCATCTAAAGAAGTATTTTTTGTTAAAGTAGTAGATCTCAGTCACAGTTGGAATGCAGAGTCAGTCAGGAAAACTAAAGGTCAATATAAAGAAAAAATCTGTGAGGAGTATAACTAAACAGATAAGGATGGACATGGTTCAAAACTTTTCCTTCTAATATTTTAATGGTATGACAACAGTTGTTACTGAATGTTGTTTCTCTCTCTGTGTGTGTGTGTGTGTGTGTGTGTGTATGTACATTGCCAACTTTTAGAAGTAGGATGGTTTGAGCTAATTAAGAGTGGGTTAGATTTATCTAGAGATAACCTTGATCCTCCGTTGGCTAATGCTCATCATCAAATGGGAAAAGTAGCTGTAATAAAACTTTTAAGGATTGAAAAATCATGAGGTAAAGAATAGTGTACTTTGATTTTAGCCAACGGTGCCAAGTTTTCTTAATTATTTAATTTAAAACTGGCTACGTAAGTATAGTTTGTCAGCCAAATAACATTGCTATAACTTTCTGGAAAGACTCTTTTAGAGTCATTGAAATCCAAGGGAAAATATATAATTGATTTCAAAAGGTTTAAAAATTGGAATTAGAAATTGTAACACTGGAATAAATTTTTATTTCCCCTGAAGTTGGAAAATAAAGGTAATAAACAGTTGTGTGTTTATTTTCTTACCCAGTGATCATATGTATCAATAAAACCCATTAGAACTATATTTAGCATTAGAACTATATTTAATTTACCTGAGAAGTTGAAATTCCTCAACCATTTCCACGGTTAGAGTTTGTGTACATGGGGTCTGGCTGTCTTTAAGTGGGTGCTAGTAGTAGTATCTGAATCCAAGCTAAACCGCTTTTTAATTCATTGATTTAGATAGTACAGACTGTTCATTATGGTCAGGAATAGTGCCCACTTGAACTTGAAAGGAGCTGTTGGCACCCTTACACATAAGGGGAGAAGAAGATTTGGAATGACTTTGAAGAATCAAGAGACATATTTGTTTATTCAAAAGAAGATGAAGTTGTAATCAGAACTACTACAAATTGGTTCAGTAAAGGAGAAAAAATAATTAAATTAAAAGCAATATGGAATTCATAGTAGCATGATCCCAGATAGCGTGTAGAAACAAAGCAGGAACATTGAATAACTACTAGCTTGAAATCTCATTAGGGAAAAGTGTTTCCTCAACGTATGAACTCATTAACAAACCAGGAGCAGTAAAAGGCTAAGACAATGCTATATGTCACTAGGGACTTGTATTTCCCAAACCTGTTGAACACTGAAAACTTAAAAAAATAGTAATTTATTGAAGATATTTACTGAAGAGGTCTATAGGTTGCATACTTAGATTAAACAAGATAGAGAAAAATGAATGCAGACGAATTTAGTGATCAGAATTTTTGCTTATAATGCTTAGTATCTACAAATGTATTGAAATTATAAGACAAATGGAACAAAACTTCGTGATCTTAATTTAGGCAACATGAAATAGTCGATGATAAGTAAGTGCTGCTTAAGCAGATGTATGGCATCATTTCCTAAAGGCATTTAATACATTTATTATGTAAAATGAACAATTATATAACTGTCACCTGTATTCAGTAATTGCACCTAGAATTTTTTATATATATTTCAGAGACTTAGACTTTTTTAAAACTTATATACTACTTAGGTATAGGTAAAACATATCTATATATCTATTTATATGAAATAAATTAGTTTTAGTATTTCTAAACTTTCTTCATGTTTAGCCTGACTCTTCTGAATGACTTTTTTTTTTTTTGCGGTACGCGGGCCTCTCACTGCTGTGGCCTCTCCCGTTGCGGAGCATAGGCTCCGGACGTGCAGGCTCAGTGGCCATGGCTCACGGGCCCAGCCGCTCCACGGCATGTGGGATCTTCCCGGACCGGGGCACGAACCCGTGTCCCCTGCATCGGCAGGCGGACTCTCAACCACTGTACCACCAGGGAAGCCCCTGAATTACTTTTTGACTTGAGTTGTCCAGGTCCTGTTTTTCCACAGATCTCTTATTCCATCAAGAATTTTGATGATTCATTATTCCTTGTGAGTACTCAGTTACTTCTGGGATTTTTTTCCAGGCCACTGAGAATTCATTCTGGAATTTTTGACGCTAGCACTCCTTTGTTCTTACCAGAAGATGTCAATGTAAGTTTTTCAGGTAATAACCAGAACTCAGTCCTTCTTCAAATGGTTTTTATTTTTATTTTTTTAAATAATTTATTTATTTTTGGCTGCGTTGGGTCTTCGTTGCTGCGCGTGGCTTTCTCTAGTTGAGGTGAGTGGGGGCTACTCTTCGTTGAGGTGCATGGGCTTCTCATTGCGGTGGCTTCTCTTGTTGCAGAGCACCTAGGCCCACCTAGGCACACGGGATTCAGTAGTTGCAGCACACAGGCTCAGTAGTTGTGGCACAAGGGCTTAGTTGTTCCGCGGCATGTGGGACCTTCCTGGACCAGGGATCGAACCTGTGTCCCCTGCATTGGCAGGTAGATTCTTAACCACTGCGCCACCAGGGAAGCCCTTCAAATGTTTTTTAAATGTTTTGCTGACTGAAGTGTTACGGGGTTGCACTTGTCCAGGCATACCACTACGAATAAGGAGCCACTACAGTTTCCAGGGATCTTACTCATTCTTACTGTTCATAGAATGCATAGAGAAATGGCGTACTTGGTGAGATACATAAAGCTCCAGCATGGCTATTCTAGATGACTTTCAGCCATGCTCACCTGTATTTCTTTCCCTGAACTCTTGGGGCATCTTTCTCCTCTAAGAGAGATTTCCTGAGAGATTCCGTCCTGAGAGATTCTGGGAATCACTTTCCCTTAAAGGATTTTACGTCAAATTGTACATAACTATGACCATGGCAGTGACAGCTTTGTCATTGGGCTAATGGAAAATTTAAGATATAGCATGATTTCAGAGATGTTTGATTTCTTTCAGTTGACATGTTTGAGATTGATTCAGAGAGGACAGCATACTACTCTGTGGGACTGTGGAGAGTTTAAAAGAGCAGTTTAGGCTAAAGAGTAGACAAAGCCTCATAGGACTTGGAAAGTATTTTGGACTTTATTGAACTTTATTCTAAGGGAAAGTCACTATAGGGTTTTAAGCAGGGGTAGGACTTGAATCAGATTTTTTTTTTCTTTCAAGCACACAGTCATGTTAACCAAGTGATCAAAGTCAGTATTACCAGTAGTGGAACAAAGTGACATTGTGTCCTTGCCATTGTATGACATCAGGAGAAGGCAGTGTAAAATCATCACCAATGTAAAATTGTTGCCAAAAAGAAATGTTTATCTAGAGTCTAATCATGAGAAAGGAAACCCATCCTGGTTGTGGGTCATTCTACAAAAAGCTACTCTGAACTTTTAAAAATGTCAGTGTCATGAAAGACCATAAAAATGTGAAGAGGTGAATAGTTCTAGATTAATGTGTGTGCAAAATGTGTGGTCTTCGATAGGGTTCTGGAATTAAAGGAAAAAAAAATGCCATAAAGGTATTTGTGACATTTGGGAAAATTTGTGTATAGATACTAACAGTGTTAAATTTCTTGGGTGTGAAAAAGGTATTGTAGTTATGCAGGGGAATGTTCCAGTTTGTAGGAGGTCCATGATGAAAAGATGTTTGGGGAGTGAAAAATCTACAATTTACTTTCCAGTTGTTCAGGGGAAAAAGTATATATATAGGTAGAAATAAACCAAATGTGGCAAAATGTTACTAATTGTTAAATTTAGTTGGAGAATGCTGTTCATTGTACCATACTTTAAACTTTTTGTAGGTTCAAAATTTTTCAAAATAAAAGAGGGTATAACAAGCATATGGTAAGGTCAGGAGCTATAGTCTCTTTGTTTTAATCCTTTAGTTGTAGGCTCAAACTTCATTCAGCATTGTATGTGAGGTGATGGGCTCTTATGAAAAATCTTTGGTGAGGTTGATTCATCTAAAGTACCCGAGATGTTGGATAATGTTGTGAAGAAACTGTACTATTTTTTTAGTTATAGATGTGAGATTAGATACATAAAAGTCAAATTTCTAGTTGTCTTTTGGTAATGAAAGGATTATTCTGAGTAGTTGAGAATCTCAGATCACTAAAATGGGTGTGGGTGGGTATTTTTTAAATCTTTCTTAACCCTAAAACTTTTAATTTTATTTCAACAATTGAAGGCTCCTAATTTGAAAGGGCTTTTTTTTTTTTTTTTTTTTTTTTGCCGTACGCGGGCCTCTCACTGCCATGGCCTCTCCCGGTTGCCGAGCGCAGGCTCAGCGGCCATGGCTCATGGGCCCAGCTGCTCCGCGGCATGTGGGACCCTCCCAGACCAGGGCACGAACCCATGCCCCCTGCACCGGCAGGCGTACTCTCAACCACTGCGCCACCAGGGAAGCCCCACAAGGGATTTTAAAGGCAATTACACGAATAAGTTTGGTATTGATGAAATTCAATTTCAAAAATCGTTTATATAGTATAATAGTTCTTTTCTTGGAGACATCAACAGAACATTATTTCACTCATGATGGAAACTTTTTAAAGTAATAAAGCTTACCCCTTTTAAGTACCAAAATATTAAAAAGTAAAATAACTTTGAAGGTAGTCTTCCAGAAATATAATGCATATTTAACCACTTTCCTTCTGCAGTGCTAATTATTTTGGGGTTTGAAAAGACTTACATTTTAGTCCTATCCCCAGGCAACTGGCATTTTCTTCATCTGTAAAACAAATACATTATGAATAAGAAAATATGTAAGACACCTGAAATAAAAGGTACAGACTCTTAGTTCCCTTCTTTTGCTTTATTTAAAAAATATTTATTGTAAAATAAGACACATGTAAAGAAAACTACACGCAACAGATGTGTAGTTGAGTGAGTTATAAGTTTTTAACCAATATATTCAAAGGGTTTTTTTCTTTAAAGCCAAATAATATTGTTGAGAGTATGTCTTGGGATTGGTCGTTCTGGGTTTATAGTCTAATTTTGATTCATATTCTTTCATGCCTTGCAGAATTTTAATACCTTTTCGCTTATTTAGAAATAGCACATTCCAGTTTTCATCTGTTGTTTGAGTTTGTCTTTCTGTCTTGCTTGCTTTAGAGATATTATTCTATTCCTTATTTCCTTTTTTACTTTTAGTAACTTTGTATGGAATTTAACTTCTATGCTTATTGATTCTCTTCCATGCAAACTTAATTTCTTGCATTTTACTTTTTAAAAATTTTTATTTTATATTGGAGTATAGTTGATTAACAATGTTCTGTTAGTATCAGGTGTATTTCTTGCATTTTTTTTTTCTTTTCTTTTCTTTTGGCTCCCCACACGGATCTTAGTTATGGGACCAGGGATGGAACCCGTGCCCCCTGCAGTGGAAACATGGAGTCCTAACCACTGGACCTCCAGGGAATTCCTAGTATTTCTTGCATTTTTAGAATACCTTCTAAATTTTCAGATACTTTCTACAAATTGATAGAGCTCCCTCTTCTGTTAAAATCATGGCAGTTTGTTTTCTGAGCATTCCTGGCACTGATTCCTCCCCACACTTTAGTCTGGCCCTTCTGTTTTCCTTATCTTATTTTTTTTTGAATTTTATTTTATTTATTTTTTTAAACAGCAGGTTCTTATTAGTCATCAGTTTTATACACATCAGTGTATACATGTCAATCCCAATCGCCTAATTCATCACACCCCCACCCATAACCCCCCCACGGCTTTTCCCCCTTGGTGTCCATACATTTGTTCTCTACATCTGTGTCTCAGTTTCTGCCCTGCAAACCAGTTCATCTGTACCATTTTTCTAGGTTCTACATATATGTGTTAATATACAATGTTTGTTTTTCTCTTTCTGACTTACTTCACTCTGTATGACAGTCTCTAGATCCATCCACGTCTCAACAAATGACCCAATTTCAATCCTTTTTATGTCTGAGTAATATTCCATCATATATATGTACCATATCTTCTTTATCCATTCGTCTGTCTATGGGCATTTAGGTTGCTTCCTTGACCTGGCTATTGTAAATAGTGCTGCAATGAACATTGGGGTACATGTGTCTTTTTGAATTATGGTTTTCTCTGTGTATATGCCCAGTAATGGGATTGCTGGATCATATGGTAATTCTATTTTTAGTTTTTTAAGGACCCTCCATACTGTTCTCCATAGTGGCTGTATCAGTTTACATTCCCACCAACAGTGCAAGAGGGATCCCTTTTCTCTACACCCTCTCCAGCATTTGTTGTTTGTAGATTTTCAGATGAAGCCCATTCTAACTGGTGTGAGGTGATACCTCATTGTTGTTTTGATTTGCATTTCTCTAATAATTAGTGATGTTGAGCAGCTTTTCATGTGCTTCTTGGCCATCTGCATGTCTTCTTTGGAGAAATGTCTGTTTAGGTCTTCTGCCCATTTTTGGATTGGGTTGTTTTTTTTTTAATATTGAGCTGCATGAGCTGTTTATATATTTTGGAGATAAATCCTTTGTCCGTTGATTCATTTGCAAATATTTTCTCCCATTCTGAGGGTTGCCTTTTGGTATTGTTTATGGTTTCCTTTGCTGTGCTAAAGCTTTTAAGTTTCATTAGGTCCCATTTGTTTATTTTTGTTTTTATTTCCATTACTCTAGGAGGTGGATCAAAAAAGATCTTGCTGTGATTTATGTCACAGAGTGTTCTTTCTATGTTTTCCTCTAAGAGTTTTATAGTGTCTGGTCTTACATTTAGGTCTCTAATCCATTTTGAGTTTATTTTTGTGTATGGTGTTAGGGAGTGTTTTAATTTCATTCTTTTACATGTAGCTGTCCTGTTTTCCCAGCACCACTTATTGAAGAGACTGTCTTTTCTACATTGTATATTCTTGCCTCCTTTGTCATAGATTAGTTGACCATAGGTGTGTGGGTTTACCTCTGGGCTTTGTATCTTGTTCCATTGATCTATGTTTCTGTTTTTGTGCCAGTACCATATTGTCTTGATTACTGTAGCTTTATAGTATAGTCTGAAGTCAGAGAGTCTGATTCCTCCAGCTCTGTTTTTTTCCCTCAAGACTGCTTTGGCTATTTGGGGTCTTTTGTGTCTCCATACAAATTTTAAGATTTTTTTGTTCTAGTTCCATAAAAAAATGCCATTGGTAATTTGATAGGGATTGCATTGAATCTGTAGATTGCTTTGGGTAGTATAGTCATTTTCACAATATTGATTCTTCCAATCCAAGAACATGGTATATCTCTCCATCTGTTGATATCATCTTTAATTTCTTTCATCAGTGTCTTACAGCTTTCTGCATACAGGTCTTTTGTCTCGCTAGGTAGTTTTATTCCTAGGTATTTTATTCTTTTTGTTACAGTGGTAAATGGGAGTGTTTCCTTCATTTCTCTTTCAGATTTTTCATCTTTAGTGTATAGGAATGCAAGAGATTTCTGTGCATTAATTTTGTATCCTGCAACTTTACCAAATTCATTGATTAGCTCTAGTCATTTTCTGGTGGCATCTTTAGGATTCTCTATGTATAGTATCATATCATCTGCAAACAGTGACAGTTTTACTTCTTCTTTTCCAATTTGTATTCCTTTTATTTCTTTTTCTTCTATGATTGCCGTGTCTGGGACTTCCAAAACTATGTTGAATAATAGCAGTGAGAGTGGACATCCTTGTCTTGTTCCTGATCTTAGTGGAAATGCTTTCAGTTTTTCACCGATGAGAATGATGTTTGCTGTGGGTTTGTCATATTTGGCCTTTATTATGTTGAGGTAGGTTCCCTCTATGCCCACTTTCTGGAGAGTTTTTATCATAAATGGGTGTTGAATTCTGTCAGAAGCTTTTACTGCATCTATTGAGGTGATCATGTGGTTTTTCTTCTTCAATTTGTTAATATGGGGTATCACATTGATCTGTGTATATTGAAGAATCTTTGCTTCCCTGGGATAAATCCCAGTTGATCATGGTGTATGATCCTTTTAATGTGTTGTTGGATTCTGTCTGCTAGTATTTTGTTGAGGATTTTTGCATGTATATTCATCAGTGATACTGGTCTGTAATTTTCTTTTTTTGTAGTATCTTTGTCTCATTTTGGTATCAGGGTGATGGTGGCCTCATAGAATGAGTTTGGGAGTGTTCATTCCTCCGCAGCTTTTTGGAAGAGTTTGAGGAGGATGTGTGTTAGCTCTTCTCTAAATGTTTGATAGAATTCACCTGTGATGCCATCTGGTCCTGGACTTTTGTTTGTTGGAAGATTTTTTTGTTCTTTTTTTTTGCGGTATGTGGGCCTCTCACTGTTGTGGCCTCTCTCGTTGCGGAGCACAGGCTCCAGACGCACAGGCTCAATGGCCATGGCTCACAGGCCCAGCTGCTCCGCAGCATGTGGGATCTTCCCGGACCGGGGCACGAACCCGTGTCCCCTGCATCAGCAGGCGGACTCTCAACCACTGTGCCATCAGGGAAGCCCCTGTTGGAAGATTTTTAATCACAATTTCAATTTCGTTACTTGTGATTGGTCTGTTCATATTTTCTATTTCTTGCTGGTTCAGTCTTGGAAGGTTATACTTTTCTAAGAATTTGTCCATTTCTTCCAGGTTGTCCATTTTATTGGCATAGAGTTGTTTGTAGTAGTCTCTTAGGATGCTTTGTATTTCTGCGGTGGCTGTTGTAACTTCTCCTTTTTCATTTCTAATTTTATTGATTTGAGTCCTCTCCCTCTTTTTCTTGATGAGTCTGTCTAATGGTTTATCAATTTTGTTTAACTTCTCAAAGAACCAGGTTTTAGTTTTAGTGATCTTTGCTGTTGTTTTCTTTGTTGTTATTTCATTTATTTTTCCCCTGAGCTTTATGATTTCTTTCCTTCTGCTAACTTGGAGTTTTGTTTGTTCTTCTTTCTCTAGTTCCTTTAGCTGTAAGGTTAGATTGTTTATTTGAGATTTTTCTTGTTTCTTGACGTAGGCTTGTATAGCTATAAACTTCCCTCTTAGAACTGCATTTGCTGTATCCCATAGGTTTTGTATTGTCATGTTTTCATTGTCACTTGTCTCAGGTATTTTTTGATTTCCTCTTTAATTTCTTCAGTGATCTCTTGGTTATTTGGTAATGTAGTGTTTAGCCTCCATGTGTTTGTGTTGTTTATGTTTTTTCCCCTGTAATTCATTTCTAATCTCATAGCGTTGTGGTTAGAAAAGATGCTTGATATTTTTTCAATTTTCTTAAATTTGCTGAGGCTTGATTTGTGACCCAAGCTGTGATCTATCCTGGAGAATGTTCTGTGTGCACTTGAGAAGAAAGTGTAATCTGCTGTTTTTGGATGGAATGTCTTATAAATATTAATTAAATCTATCTGGTTTAGTGTGTCATTTAAAGCTTGGGTTTCCTTATTAATTTTCTGTTTGGATGATCTGTCCATTGGTGTAGGTGAGGTGTTAAAGTCCCCCACTATTATTGTATTACCGTCGATTTCCTCTTTTTCAGCTCTTAGCAGTTGCCTTATGTATTGTGCTCCTATTTTGGGTGCATATATATTTATAATTGTTATATCTTCTGTTATATTGATCCCTTGATCATTATGTAGTGTCTTTCCTTGTTTCTTGTAACATTCTTTATTTTAAAGTCTATTTTATCTGATATGAGTGTTGCTACTCCAGCTTTCTTTTGATTTCCATTTGCATGGAATATCTTTTTCCATTCCATCACTTTCAGTCTGTATGTGTCCCTAGGTCTGAAGAGGGTCTCTTGTAGACAGCATATATATGGATCTTGTTTTTGTATTCATTCAGCAAGCCTGTGTCTTTTGGTTGGAGCACTTAATCCATTCACATTTAAGGTCATTTTCGATATATATGTTCCTATCACCATTTTCTTAAATCATTTTGGGTTTGTTGTTGTAGGTCCTTTTTTTCTCTTGTGTTTCCCACTTAGAGAAGTTCCTTTAGCATTTGTTGTAGAGCTGGTTTGGTGGTGCTGAATTCTCTTAACTTTTGCTTTTCTGCAAAGCTTTTGATTTCTCCATCGAATCTGAATGAGATCCTTACTGGGTAGAGTAATCTTGGTTGTAGGTTCTTCCCTTTCATCACTTTAAGTATATCATGCCGCTCCCTTCTGGCTTGTAGAGTTTCTGCTGAGAAATTAGCTGTTAACATTATGGGAGTTCCCTTGTATGTTATTTTTAGTTTTTCAATAATTGAAAAGCAGCAATTATTGCTGCTTTCAATAATTTTTCTTTGTCTTTAATTTTTGCCAATTTGATTACTATGTGTCTCAGCGTGTTTCTCCTTGGGTTTATCCTGCCTGGGACTTGCTGTGCTTCCTGGACTTGGGTGGCTATTTCTTTTCTTATGTTAGGGGAGTTTTCAACTACAATCTCTTCAAATGTTTTCACGGGTCCTTTCTCTCTGTCTTCTCCTTCTGGGGCCCCTATTACGCGAATGTTGTTGCATTTAATGTTATCCCAGAGGTCTCTTAGGCTGTCTTCATTTCTTTTCATTCTTTTTTCTTTGTTCTGCAGCAGTGAATTCCACCATTTTGTCTTCCGGGTCACTTATCTGTTCTTCTGCCTCAGTTATTCTGCTATTGATTCCTTTTAGTGTAGTTTTCATTTCAGTTATTGTATTGTTCATCTCTGTTTGTTCTTTAATTCTTCTAGGTCTTTGTTAAACATTTCTTGCATCCTCTCGGTCTTTGCCTCCATTCTTTTTCCAAGGTCCTGTATCATCTTCACTATCATTATTTTGAATTCCTTTTCTGGAAGGTTGCCTATCTCCACTTCATTTAGTTGTTTTTCTGGGTTTTTATCTTGTTCCTTCACTGGTACGTAATCCTCTGCCTTTTCATCTTGTCTATCTTTCTATGAATGTGGTTTTCCTTCCACAGGCTGCAGGATTGTTTTTTTTCTTGCTTCTCCTGTCTGCCCTCTGGTGGATGAGGCTATCTAAGAGGCTTGTTCAGGTTTCCTGTTGGGAGGGACTGGTGGTGGGTAGAGCTGACTGTTGCTCTGGTGGGCAGAGCTCAGTAAAACTATAATCCGTTTGACTGCTGATGGGTAGGGCTGGGTTCCCTCCCTGTTGGTTGTTTGGCCTGAGGCAACCCGACAGTGGAGCCTACCTGGGTTCTTTGGTGGGGCTAATGGCAGCCTCTGGGAGGGCTCATGCCAAGGAGTACTTTCCAGAACTTCTGCTGCCAGTATCCTTGTCCCCATGGTGAGCCACAGCCACCCCTCACCTCTGCAGGAGACCGTCCAACACTAGCAGTTAGGTCTGGTTCAGTCTCCTATGGGGTCACTGCTCCTTCCCCTGTGTCCCGATGCGCACACTACTTTGTGTGTGCCCTCCAGGAGTGGAATCTCTGCTTCCCCGAGTCCTGTCAAAGTCCTGCAATCAAATCCCACTAGGCTTCAACGTCTGATTCTCTAGGAATTCCTCCTCCCGTTACTGGACCACCAGGTTGAGAAGACTGACGTGGGGCTCAGAACCTTCATTCCAGTGTGTGGACTTCTGTGCTATAAGTGTTCTCCAGTCTGTGAGTCACCACCCAGCAGTTATGGGATTTGATTTTGCTGTGATTGTGCCCCTCTACTGTCTCATTGTGGCTTCCCCTTTGTCTTTGGATGTGGGATATCTTTTTTGGTGAGTTCCAGTGTCTTCCTGTCAATGATTGTCCAGCAGCCTATTGTGATTCTGGTGTTCTCACAAGAGGGAGTGAGAGCGAGCGTGTCCTTCTACTCCGCCATCTTGGTTCAGGCTTATCCTATTAATTTTGATTCTCATCCCAGCAGTTGCTCCTTATTGTGAGCCCTGACCCAGAAGGGAGTCCTGGCCTGTCAGTTTCAAAGGTTTAGGGGAATTAAACCCTTAGGTTCTCTTGCTGCCTCTGCTCCATTGGAGTGGCCACACCTCCTCCCAGTGCAGCTGCTGTTCTTAAATTGGCCCCTGTGCCTTTTAGCTACTACCTGTTGGCCATTGTGGAATTCTCTGGTTTTCTTTAATGATTCCTGGTTGCTTCCCACACAGATGCTGTAACACAGGGATTGTGGCTCTGGTAGTTCATTCCCACCAGCTTGTATTTTGGGGTTCTTAGAGGAATAACTTATCATTTAGTTATATGATATATGTCTTGGGTTCTGGTTTTGATATCCGGTGGTCAGTGATATGAGGAGATTCAGGAGGATCCAAAAATGATGCCATTTCCATATTTATAGTATCTGCAAGATTCTTTTGCTTTATTCTTAAATAGGGTGCTGAATATGGTTTAGTTTTTACTTAACATTCTTGCTATCATAAAAGATATGAACATTACTTACTTTATTATGATGACTTCAGGTCACCTGAGAGGGATAGACTTCGTCTTTAGTTTTAAATCAATTTTATAAATAGATATAATAGGTTTTTCTGTCTTGTGATGTTGAATTTCATTTGTCTCAACTAATGGTGTGACTAATGAGCTATTTTTCTCTTTAGGGTGCTCTTTCTAATCCCTTGAGGGTTTGGAAGCCTAATGATCAGACTTTACAACTCTGTGTGAAGTAAGAGTAAATAGATTTAAGGTTTTAGGGAATGGAACTTTTGCTTTTATTACTGGTGACCTTTTTGCTTTTCCCTGAGTTGTTGAAGCTTTTGCTGGATAGGCAAGTTGATAGCTGAGGTAGAAAGAAGTGAGGCAAGGATTCAGTGTTTCCTCAGTGATCTCTGATGTCATTTGATTGAACAGCTTTAAAACGTGCTAAGAAAACTATAAAATTTTCTTTTAAAACTAATTTATTTAAGAAAAAAATGGTTGATTTAAAGAAATAGACAGTCTTCACTGTGTGATAGTAAAATGATCGTAAAAATGGACTTGCAAGCTGAAACCATGCAAAGCAATCATATAATCAATGGGAAAATTATGATGGTGTTGTGACGTTTTAAAATTTTTTGTTGAAATATTCTTACTGTTAATTATAAAGAATAGGGAAGTAGTGAAACTACTATTTAGTATCACTTAAAACTTTAGAAACATTGAGAATTGTGCTTTATTTCTTTTTATTTTTTTAATTTAATTTTTTTTTTTTTGCGGTACACGGGCCTCTCACTGTTGTGGCCTCTCCCGATGCGGAGCACAGGCTCCGGACTCGCAGGCTCAGCGGCCATGGCTCACAGGCCTAGCCGCTCCGCGGCATGTGGGATCTTCCCGGACTGGGGCACGAACCTGCGTCCCCTGCATTGGCAGGCGGACTCCCAACCACTGCGCCACCAGGGAAGCCCTATTTCTTTTTAAGCTACTCTTGATAAGTTTTTTACACAGTGCTTCCCTTCACATCTTTTCTATGCTTTGATGGCTTTCAACATTTTATCCTTTGCACTTTGAATGTCATGAAATATCTCCAAGAGTTTCTTTAATTTGAAGTATTTTCTCAGAGTGACTTCCTCTGGGACATTGTTATCCGTTTTATCACAACCACTCATTGATGTTGATAAGTTGCCTTCACTAAGTTCCTCTGACTGCACATCTAGAGGGGCTTATACTGCAGCAGTGTCAACCTTGCCACAGCCAGCTATTTCTTCCATAATTCCATTTACATTGGATTCGAAATTCACTTCCAGCATATCAGTTTTAATTTCTTTGGTGCACTTTCATCTTCGTTGATTATCCATATGTGTAAGATGGCATGTGGATTTATCACTGGGCAACAAGAAGGCAGCACAATTGCACTCTCGGCTGTTTGTTGTGCAGTGACTAATCACCAGTAGACTTTGAGAGAAGGGACATGATTGGCTATTGATCATGATGTTCATCTTATTTATGTGATGATTTGTGAATTGACGAGCAACTTTATGTAATTATTATATGTTAATGTATGTTAACTGAAATTGGAGCCATGATATTGGGGACTGTTTGTAGTTAACTAAACCCTGGTATAAAGCATGGCATGAAATTCTTGCGTATCAGAATCATGCAAAGTGAGAACTCTGCCTGTAATATGAGAAAACAGGTTGTACTTGGATTTGGTGAAAATTTTGAAGGTGATAATGGACCTAAATCTGAGACATTTACACAATAACATAGTGGTCTTTAAAAAGTACTTTATTCTTTACAAAAAATAAATTAAAATACTTTTAGATAAATTCCTTAAAGGGGAATGTGTATGTATATACGTATACTAAGACTAAGGGTAAAGGTCTGAAAGGAGAAAGTTTTAGCATTTCTTGCATTAATATATTCTATAAACTTCTGTTTTCTGTGATCTGATTATTCTACATTGCTTGATATTCTTATGATTAAAACCTTCATTTTGTGATCTGAGGAATTCTTTCTGGCCTATGGTTGAGTTCCTCTCACAAATCCTCCTCTGTAGATGCCTGTGATTGTTGCTTTTTCATTACTGCAGTGAAGAAGTGTTAGTGGTGTTGTGAAGTCTGCATTTCTTTTTATTTACTTTTTAAAAAAATATTTATGTATTTATTTATTTGGCTACGCCAGGTTTTAGTTGTGGCACATGGGATTTTTGTTGTGGTGTGAGGAATCTTTAGTTGCAGCACGTGGGATATTTTGTTTGCGGCATGCAGGCTTTTAGTTGTGGTAGGCGGTATCTAGTTCCCTGACCAGGGATGGAACCTGGGCCCCCTGCATTGGGAGCGTGGAGTCTTAACCTCTGGACCACCTGGGAAGTCACAGTCTGCATGTATTTATTCATTTAAATGGAGAGGGAAGAGGGATGAAAGTGTTACACAGATGCCTAAGGGGCTGGCTTAAGATTTTTTTTAGTGTGCAAATTTTACAACTGGAGGGGGAAAAACTACAAAAATATGTGTATTGTAAATATTTGAACATACTGAAGAGCATAAAGAAAAATTTTAAATCACCTACTATAATTCCATTAGTACTCAGATACTGCCTCTGTTAATATTTTGGTGTATATCTGTCTATACATTCTTTTTCATACATGTACATACATTGCACTTTTACACAAAATGTTTTAAAATGGGATCATATTGTATATGCTTCCTCCAAGTGGATTTACAGGGTACATACACATTTTAAAGCTTTTTCTTATGTAAAATAAACAAAAACAGAATCGAGACTAAAGTGAACACAATATATGTATCACCCAACTTCAGTGGTTTCAGTGGTTGACCTATAGTCAGTCTTGTTTCATCCATACCCACCTGCCCTTGCATTATTTTGAAGCCAGTTCCAGGTAAATATTTTAGCACACTCCAGATAAATATTTCAGCACATATGGTTAAAATTTTATGTTTTGCCAAATTGCTCTCCAGAAGAGTGTTTTCAATGTAGACTTGTCAGAGATAGGATTAAAAAACATTTAAAAACTTTTAGTGTTATGGGTCAGATGTATATATATTTTTTCCTCAGGTAATACAAAAAATCCTAATAAAGTGAATTTGGGTATGCTTATATACTCTGGGAGGAAACTTTCAGTTCCTCATCAGTATGTCCCTCATAGGAATGCTGTGACAGTTAGATTGGGTGATCATATAATTTATTACCCAAACTGGGATGCTTTTGAGGTTCGAAGGAGGCACTATTAATAATAATGCCAGTATAACAGGCATGGCATAAACCAGTACTTTATTTTGGCACAGCTGGACTGTATGCTTACCCTAGTATTGGATAATGTGTATAAGATGCATTAAACATAAAGTGAGTATATCATGTCGTCAGTAGATGGTAACTTATATTTATGCCTGTGTATGGATATGTATAAAAATCTTAAGAAGTGTTTGAATTGGCAACTCAGAATCCTAAGTTAACAGTTTCTGTGTGTTTTTGGAGCTGACAGTGACCACAGTTTTTAAAAGTAGCTCTAATTTTCATAATTCTCATAATTAAGACATTTGTGTTAATATTTGCAGCTGGAGAATGCCGGAGGAGACCTTAAGGATGGCCACCACCACTATGAAGGAGCTGTTGTCATTCTGGATGCGGGTGCTCAGTATGGGAAAGTCATAGACCGGAGAGTGAGGGAACTGTTTGTGCAGTCTGAAATCTTCCCCTTGGAAACACCAGCATTTGCCGTAAAAGAGCAAGGATTCCGGTAGACTTTTAACTTATGTTTTTCTGAGGAGGCTGAGCTTAGATTGTAGGATTTTTTTTTATTAATTTTTTTGGGCACTGAATTACTTAATGAAACTAAGACATGGAATGGTTTTACAAGAAATTTCCCATGGCTCTGGGAATTAAAAGGAATTTAAATTAAAGGAAAAGATTACATTAATTTTATTTGCATAGTTTTAAGAATTTATCGTTTGAACATCTTATGTTTCATAGGGTTTCTGGATCAGACTTAGATCTGGCTATTATGTTCATTCATTCATTCATTCATCCCAGAGCATTTGTTCAAAGGAATATATATGTATAATGGCTACAATACCTAAATTAGAGAGTTCTGTGTACAATGAGTCTCTTTTGCTTCCTATTCCAGGAAACTAGTTTCTAAATTATGAAGACTTCTAATTTAAGGGCTAATTCCATAGTTTGTACACTTAAAACTAGTCAAAATGACTTGTAACTTCTTCCTTTAACAACTATTTCTGGTTAATGCTGTGTCTTTTCTCTTGGAATTAATGTTTGCTTTTAAATTGAATGTTATTCAGAAGCAAGCAACTGCAGTTTATATCCTTAATTAGCTCTTAAGGCTTAATGCTGTATTTCTTCCAAAATATAATGTGTTTAATTTTTCTTAAAAACATAATGTTTTTCCATTAGACAAATGATTAACTTTTAAAAACTTCACAGATGAGTATACATTATCCTTTGTTTCTTCTTTTTGAAATAGAGTGAATTGCAAATCAGAAAAAGCAGGTCTACATTTAACTCTGTTCTAGTTTTAGGATGTAGATTAAAAACAGGTATCTCTTTTAAACTGTAGAATTTTAGAGTAAGAAGTTTATCTAATTCAACTGTCTTGATTTGCCAGTGAGAACCAGTTTTAAGGGAATCAAAAACTGTAAGAAATCTGAATGGCTCTCTGTCAGATCCAAGTTCCATCATTCTCCCAACCCAAAACAAACACAAAAATCCCCAGCAAACTAATCGACCAAATGTTTTGGAATAGGGTAACCAATATTGGCAATAGAAGTCTGATTGTTTTTCTTGTCACCTGTTTACCTGATCATCAACCGTTTCTAGGTCCTGCTTATGCCTATAGCTTATTTTCTCTGTAGAAGAATAGGAACTATAGCACTGTGGCTTTCATTACTATAATCCTTTCTGCTGAGATAGTTATTTGACCACCCTTTTTCTAGAATAAATTTTAGGTTTATGACTTAAGAGACATCTTAACCTACCTGTTTTTAGAACCTTGATTTGCTTGATACATAAAATTGGTATCTGGAATGCCTTAGGACTTCGTGGGCCTTGTAATTGCAAGTTGTTTCAAAATCATAGCAGGGTAGAAATAGAAAACTCAGAATGAGTGATTAGTTCTTCTCAAGACTTACTGAGATAAGAATTTTCATAATTGGCTTAAGTGCAGCTTGAGTTTTATCCTTGACTAAATCCGTTGCCTTTTCTTTTTAATAGTATTAAGAATCTTTATAGCCTTGAGTTGTTTAGCAGATTAATGAGGGATGCTGGGCAGTTGCATGGTGGTTATCCTTTATAAAACTAAATACAAACTAAATACTGAAATTCTAGAGATTTTGATTATTAAGTATGTTTTAGAGAGTTTTAGCTTATGCATTTTTAAGAGGCTAGGCTGCATATCTACCCTTAGGGCTAGCCCATTCCCCTTTAAAATTGTTATCTTAAAGATGTCACATTCATCATCTGATTAGGTTATCTTCAGTCTCTTTTGCAAGAGATAAGCGGGCAGACATAATGTATACCAAAATTCATGTTACCAATACAAGGTTTAAAGAGTACGGCTTTTGTGCTTACTTAAATTATTGTTAGAATATTAAAAAAAAAATACATTATGGGCTTCCCTGGTGGCACAGTAGTTGAGAGTCCGCCTGCCATTGCAGGGGACACGGGTTCGTGCCCTGGTCCGGGAAGATCCCACATGCTGCAGAGCGGCTGGGCCCGTGAGCCATGGCCGCTGAGCCTGCGCAGCCAGAGCCTGTGCTCCGCAACGGGAGAGGCCAAAACTGAGAGGCCCGTGTACTGCAAAAAACAAAAAACATTAACTTGTTGGGTAATTTTTATGAATTTGACTTATATTATTTTTCTGGATGTATTAAAGTCTAGTATTTTAGTTTATATATGTTTTTGCATGGCAGGCAGACACTAATTGTAAGGTGAATTGTAATCCAGTTTTGTTTGTAAGTAGATTTTGGTTATATCTTGGAATGCATTTTTCCTTTAGAAATATAGATAAATCAGGATTCCTGCAAACTCAAACTTAAAATGAGTTTGAGAGTACTTTAGATTGATTAAACGGCATAAGTATGCCTGTATTGTGTAAACTGGAGAGCATGAGTAGTCTGAAGGTGCAAGTCTCTCTGTGATTCCAGTTATTTGTGGCCATGTAAGGGTGAAAGTCCAGTATTAGCAGATTTTCCCCCTTGTTTTCCCTAAAGAAAATCTAGAAATCTGAATTTTTATGTAAAAATCATAACATTAAAGTGTTCTATAAAGTTTTTGATTGAATGCTGAGGATCAAAGTTAGCTATATTAGAGGCCAGGTGAGTAATATAGGCCTCAATTTTCAGCTTTCTTTATATGAATAGTTCTATTCCCAAGTTAACCCATGGAATGCTCTATAAATTGTAATGTAGTTAAGTGATAATACTGACCACTGTTCTGAGAGCAGGGCATATAAGGCAAGTCGTGTTAGCTCTTATTCCTAGGTCTCAGGTAAAATTGGTGGGAATATTGGACAGGTTTTAAACAGGCAAAGTTAGGTAATTCTTCACATTTTCTGCCATTCTTTATTGTAGAGTATTTTGCCCTGCATGATCCAGGGCCTTCATAATACCTTCAGTTGTCCTGCTGTGACCTGCTTCACTCCTGACCTCTCAGGAGACCTGTATTTTCACCATCTCGCTTTAGAATTCTCATTTACTTCCTCCATTGATGAGGAAACAAAACAAATACAGGCTAACCTTCATAGATTGAAACATTGGTTTTATATATTTGGAATTTTGTACTTATTAACAAGTGTTTGTTGAATTGATAAACTTCCATGTATTGCAATAAAGTAGAGTAAAAATAAGTAAGCTGTGTAGAGGACTTTCCTGGCGATCCAGTGGTTAAGACTCTGTGCTTCCACTGCAGGGGGCACGTGTTCGATCCCTGGTCAGGGAATGAAGATCCCGCATGCTGCGGCCAAAAAAAATTAAGCTGTGTAAGAGGCTGTTAATAGGCTGATAGAATCTGGATCTGCTATAGCATAGTGAAAACATAACAAAATCTCTGAATCTGTATCAAGTCTCCCTCAGTGGTACAAGCAAGAGAGGGCATAGAACTTGTATAAGAATTAGCAGTTAAAGATTCTTCATTACTCTCTTCCTTAAATCCACAGTGCTATTATCATCTCTGGAGGACCTAATTCCGTGTATGCAGAAGATGCTCCCTGGTTTGATCCAGCAATATTCACTATTGGCAAGCCTGTTCTTGGAATTTGCTATGGCATGCAGGTATATGCATCTATGAATTTGCCTTAAGAGTTAATTTATTCTGCTTTTGACTCCTACTGTATTAGTATTTTCTATCTTTAGAGTAAGTAAGATATTTAGTTATATGAGATAATTTGTTCATATTACAACTGTTTATGAATTGCTACACTAGTATGGCAGAACTGACTTCAATGGGGATTTTCAGAAAAGCAACTATATTACTGCTTACAACAAAACACTGTCCATTAAAAAAAAAACTTAGACATTTAAATACACTTAAAAGTTGCAGAAGTAGTTCACAGAGCTCCTGTATACTTTTACTCAGTTCCCCAATTATGACATTTTTAACCATTTTGAGAGTAATTTGCAAACAAGGTGTTCTGTTACTTGTTGTATCCTAAGTACTAGAATTCTGTCCTACATAACCACAGTACAGTTATCAAAATCAGGAAGTTAACATTGACTCAATGTTAGCATCTGATCCACAGACTTCATTCACATTTCACTGTTGGTCTCATTAATGTCTCTTATAATTCATGAATCCAGTCTAGGACCATGTGTTGTATTAGGTTGTCATGTCGCTTTACATTACTTTAGTTTGGAATCATTCCTCAATCTTTCCTTCTCTTTCATGACCTTGGCAATTAAAAACAAAGTACATTCCAGTTACCTTGTAGAGTAGTCCTCAGTCTTGGTCTGTTTGATGTTTACTCATTGTTAGATTCAGGTTATGTATTTTTGGCAGGAATACCACAGAAGTAATGCTGTGCTCTTCTCAGAGCATCTCATTAGGAGGCACATGATGTCAAGTAATATCATGATCGGTGATGTTCATTTTGATTATTTTGTTAAGATGGTGTCTGCCAGGTGTCTTCACTGTAATGTTAATTAAGTATATGTAGGGGAGTGGCCAAGATGGTGGAATAGGAAAACACTGAGCTCACCTCCTCTCATGGGCACACCAAAATTAATGACTATTTACAGAGCAACTATTGATGAGAATCTAGCAGAAGAGGTCTTCTACAGCTAAAGATATAAAGAAGGAACCACAATGAGATGGGTAGGAGGGTCAGAGTTACAGTCAAAACACATAGCCCTGCGTGGGTGACCCACAAATGGGAGAATAATTACAATTTCAGAGGTTTCCCCCAAGGTCAGAGCCCCATGTTGGGCTCCCCAGCCCAGGGTTCCTGCACCAGGAAAATGAACCCCCAGAACATTTGGCTTTGAAGGCCAGTGGAGCTTACTTTTGGGAAAGACAGAGGGTTGTGGGAAATCCAGATTCCACTCTTAAAGGGTGCACACAAAATCTCACACGCTCCAGGACTCAGGGCAGAAGCAGTAATTTAAAAGGAGCCTGGGTCAGACCCACCTGCTGATCTTGGAGAGTCTCCTGGAGAGGCAGGAGGCAATTGGAGCTCACCCTGGAGACATAGACACTGGAGGCAGCTATTTTTGGAAGCTTAATTCTACCATGAGGACCCCGGTGTTGGTGCCATTTTGGGACCCTCCTCATTTTAGTAGTGAGCAGAACAGTGAATTGTCTTTTTTTTAAACAATGTGGTTGAAACTTGTGTATTGATATGAATAATGGCACAAAGGGAAGCTATTCAAAAGTTAGAAAGTGAACAGACCAATACATTTTCTAATAGCTGTCTCTGGAGCTTTCAGTAAAGGAAGGGACATAAATCAATGTTCACGTAAGAATGTGAATATTTTTATTATTCATACTCTTGATACAAGGGCAGAATATTAGAAATCACTGGTCTGCAAAACAGCTTTACCAGATTTTGCTTCTTGTTAATTGATTGTTATGATTTCCCATTGATTTAGAGGAAATGCTGACTAAAAATATATAAAATACAAAATCTGTGATAATGGATATTTTCTTATCTAGGCAACAAGAATTTTATAGTAAAAGGTTCTTTTTCCCCTGTAATGTGCTCTGAAAAGTCAACTGGTGATTATAAATTTGACTTGGATAATAGCTTATTTTTAGATTTTCCCACCTAGTATTCTAATATGTTTTCTCATAAGAGCCTGTTTCCTGATCAGATTGAACATTGGAAATTGGCTGACTCTTTTTTTTAAATATGTCTTTGCCCCATGATGTAATGTATTTACATAATTTATTGATCTTCCTTGCCTGAGTAGTCAATATTAATCATAAAGCACAACTAATAATTACAATTTAAAAAAAAATTTTTGGCCATGCCACACAGCATGTAGGATCTTAGTTCTCTGACCAGGGATCAAACCTGTCCCCCTTGCATTGGAAGTGTAGAGTCTTAACCACTGGGCAGCCAGGCAAGTCCAGCACAATCTGTAATTAAATGGTTTTTAGTATATTGAGAGGCATTATAACATTTTGTAAGGAAGAGTCTCACAAGATATTTTTTTGGCACCCACTTAGAGTGAACAGGTCTGGAAAATGCTCCCTTAATTTAAATGATAGTGGCTGACTGTTTCTCCATTATGTCAGTACCCCCTTATAATTGGAAGACCACATTTTTCTGTCATTCAGTAGGGGTCTGTGGTAGCCAGAGCCTGGCCTGCTTATGTTAAATGCATAAAAAATTTTGCCTTTGTCATCTGAACTTTCATAGTAGTATAAGGGAATAGGCTGATCTTGCTCCTTTGGGCAGAAATTGTCTTTCTATAAAATATTGATAAATAAATAAATAATAAATAAATAATACCACGTAGCTAATATGCTGTTTGTAAAGGACTACCGCTTCTTAGTGACTCTTAGTTGAGTAATTTTAGCACCAAAGTTCTCACTCTGGTATATACCTTTGCCCCCTCCATGGCATCCTGAAATTTTAGTTATTTCAATGTCTTCTGTACCATCTTTTGCCATTAACTCTTGTCAAGAGTCTTTCTGATTGCTTCCTGGTAGTTCTTTGCTTTGGAAGAAAAAAGTCTGTCCTGCTCCTTGCTCCCTTTACCTCTATTACTGTTTATGCCCCACTCAGCATAAGAAATAGAATATTAGTAGAACTTTTAAAACTCTCTTTATGCTTTTTTCCATTCTACATTCTTCTCTCTTCCTGCAAGAGGTAACACTTTCCTGAAATGTCATTCATTCCCTTTCTTTTCTTTGTAGCTTTATACATATTGTATTTCTAAATAATATTTTACTTAATTTTGCCTATTGACCTTAATATAAGTGAAATCATACTTCGTGTATTTTCATTTTTGGTTTTGAGATTAATTAATTTTATTTTCACTACTGAGTTTATTGTTTGAATGTAGCACAAATTAATTATACATTCCACTGTTAGTATCACTGGTCTTTTCCCAGATTTTTGCTATTACAGATACTGCCATGAATATTTTTGGACTCTTCATCTGGTATTGTACGTACACAGACTTTTCTCTAGGCTAATTAATTGAAATGCCGAGTCTCAGCTTCACGAGGAAATGATATTTGCCCCCAAAGTACCTTCCCAGAGCAGTATATAAGTATATAAAAATTCCTTCTGCTCTATATCCCTGCCATGCCTTGACAAGGTCAGCTTTTTTTTTTTTTTCCCTGAATTTGCCTAGCTGAAAAGGTATTAAATGACATTATGTTGATAGTCTTAATGGTCATTTTCCTTATTTTGAGATTCATGTGTTTATTTGCTATTAGTCATTAGTGTCTGCTTTGCTGTAAAAGCTTATTTGTGATTTTTGCACATTTTCTTGTTGAATTTTTTAGATTGTTTTTATGTATGCTGGATACTAAACTTTTGCCAATCATATATATTGCATATACCTTCTAGACTGTGACTTCTCTCTTCACTATAATTTCATTTTTTTTTAAAGAAACATCTTTATTACAAGCATTTGGCTTCTTTATACACTCCCACAGGTTTTGTCAAATTGTTTTTATTGGTGGAATTTCCTTCTGTTTCCCCCTCCCAAATCTAAGATTTATTTTAAAACCTTGGCATATAAAACAGATAAGAGGGAAGCTGACCCAATTAGAGTGGTAGACCTAGTAGACTTTCAGGGGTTTTTTTTGAGACATTTAGGACCTCGAGGTTATCAGGAATCCATACTGAAAACCATTTCCTTAAGTCAAAATAGAATATTAAAACAAAATTTTAACAAAGTAAAGTGTTTTACTCTACATAAAATTATTCCCTCCTCCCACACACACACTTAGCTGGTCTTTCAACTCCTTGTATTCTCACCCTTAAGTAGCATATAGTCAGGAATCAAGAATAAGCATGAAAGCCTTCTGAATAGGTGACATAGCTTTAAATTTTACTTCAAGCCTTTGGCTTTGTAAAAGCCTTTAATTTAGACTCTGTGAACTTTTAAATTGTGTAGTGTTCCAACAGCTTTGGTTATCTTGATCATTCAGCTCTCTTCTAATTAAGAACTGCAAATTAGAGGAGGCAGAGGTGCACAAGGTTCATTGAGTGGTGTAGAGGAAAACATTCATTTTTCATTCAGCAAATTTGAATGACTGACTGCTCTGGGCCACATACTTTGTTAGGCCCCTGGGACTGTGAAGAGACCTGAAGACATGGGGGGAGAGGACACGGTCAGCTTCGGTAATCACACCAGTTTGAATAGCTGGAGTAGAGAATGACAGGGAAGATGAGAGGTAAAATTAGACGGGGGCAATGTATTAAAAAGTCTGTGTTCCGTATTGGACTTTATCCTGTAGACAAGGGGTCAGCAAACTATAGCCTGCTGCCAAAGCTGGCCCACTGCCTGTTTTTGTATGACCTGCAAGCTAAGAATGGTTTTTATGATTTTAAAATGGTTTTTATGGTTGGAGTTGAAAAACATTTAAAAAAAAATTATATTTTGTGACATGTGAAAATTAAATGAAATTCAAGTTTCAGTGCCCATAAATAAAGTTTATTAGAACACCGCCACATCCAGTCCTTTAAGTATTGTCTATGGATGCTTTTGTGTTAACGACGACAAGAGTTGAACAGTTGCTCCAGACACAGTAGCGCCTGCAAAGGCTAGAATACTTACTCTTTGGCCCTTTACAGGAAAAATTTACCAACCCAGATGTAGATAATAGAGAGCCATTAAGAATTTAATAATGGACTAACAGAATCATATTTATATTTTAGTAGCTGACATTCGTAGATCTCTGGAATATAGGCTGGAAGATAGGCAAGACTGGAGGCAAGGGGACTGATTAGACTGCAGCAGTATTTCCTAAACTGTGTTGGTTAAGGTGCTGCAGAAAGTGTTTTACTTATGAGTCTTTAGTTTGGGAAATACTGGGTTAAACAAGGGTTAGCAGGGTTTTTTTTAACTGCTGGACTTAACCCAAACCTTTATTGCAGGAAGGTTAATTGTGAATGTCTAAGAGGAGAATGTAGAGGGCAGCATTTGCTGATGGTTTTGAAGAATATGCCGTTGTGCATCACAAGAATGAACATTTATTTAGCCCTCTGCCTACTTTTCTGTTGGGGGCTGGGTCAACCTGCATCACATATTGTTGTGGCAGGTATCTTATGACACCTGTTGTGGAACAGACATACCAAGATGGGTTGTAGTGATTTTATTGATGCAGATTTAATGTTCCTAAAAATCTTGTGTGTGTCTGGTGTTGGGGGTGTTTGGACATATGTAAGTGATAAATAAGAAGATTGACACAAGAAGGGTCAGAATGTAGAGACCACTTAAAAGTCTGTAGGTGTATGGGATTTGAACAAATAAATTTAATTGAAAGACCAGATTTTATTGCTTATCTCATCTCCACAGGACAGCCTTTTGCAGACTTTCAGACTATTCCTTTGGAGCCAAAGATTAAACAGTTTGGAGGAATTTATATCTGCCTGGTTTTAATACCAACCTAGGTACTTTCTAAGCTCAAAGTGCCTTTTAAAATGCTTTAAGATGTAAGTGTTAAAGAAATCCCTATTTTTTTTTTTTTTTGCCGGTACGCGGGCCTCTCACTGTTGTGGCCTCTCCCGTTGCGGAGCACAGGCTCCGGACGCGCAGGCTCAGCGGCCATGGCTCACGGGCCCAGCCGCTCCGCGGCATGTGAGATCTTCCCGGACCAGGGCACGAACCTGCGTCCCCTGCATCGGCAAGCGGACTCCCAGCCACTGCGCCACCAGGGAATCCCAAGAAATCCCTATTTTTAACAGATGAATTAAAGTACCCTAAATGGAAAATTTGCCAGTGTTTAGGAATTTGACCTGAGGTTAATTTTTATTAATTTAGTTTTGTTTTATAACTATGCCTTTTAAGAACTTTATAATTATATATAATAGCACCAAGTTATCTACAGTTATCAGACTTCCTTTATTTGGGGGGCACAAATATAACAGCTATCCTAAAAATAAGAAACATAAATTATTAATGTAAGAAATTGAGTGATTTTCTTTTGATTTATATTAACATCAATTTATTTTCTCTTGAACAGATGATGAATAAGGTATTTGGAGGTACTGTGCACAAAAAAAGTGTTAGAGAAGATGGAGTCTTCAGTATTAGTGTGGATAACACATGCTCATTATTCAGGTATTAAAGATATTTTTAGATCAATAAGAATGTTAGTAGCTTAACTAACTTACAGCTGGGAATGTTATTCTTTAAAATTGGAGATTCTGTAATTCTTAGACAAAATTAAGGCCACAGTAGTGGCCAAAGGTGTTAATTGTCATATTTGTCTTCCAGTTGAGTGTCAAGACAGCAGCAGATCGCAGTGATGCTAATTAGGGATAAGAAAAGCACTTAATGACATAATTTAATAAAAGCACCTGTGCCGTCTTGAACCCCTCTTTGGGACAGCATATTGTGATGCCAACATTTGTAGTTTTCCCTTTTCACTCTTTCAGTAGAGTGTGATTCTAAACATTAGTATGACAGACGTGGCAGATGGATAATGTTTTAAACTGTCCTGCATTTGTATACCTCTTCCTCTACCATGTTCTTGCTCTGGGTACTTAGCAAGCTACCCATTGCTGGACTCATTACTAAATATGTGTTTTATTTCCCTCTTCCTCACTTTCTTTACTGTATCTGAGCATAACTATACTTGGTGTACTGTCTTTAATACAGTGAATGTATTAATTTATTTTATTGCTAGGTGATAATAGATTAGGTACAGCAGCTCTAATGTATTTGAAGATTGGTGAATGAGCTATTCATTGGCTTTCTAGAATCATTTATCTTCTGCTTTACTAAAAAAAATAGCTGAGTTTTCATTCAGCTTCCTGAAAGACCAGAAAACTTAAGTTTTAGTCACTTGCTTTCTTTTTTGGGGTTTTCCGATGTTTTGGATATAGCCCATTTAGGCGGACTATTGATAGAATTACTCACTTACTTTTTTTTGAACTAAATTTCATTTTTATTTAAAAATCACATTTCTCCCTAACTGCATTCAATCTGTAAAACGCTGGCTGATGTCAGTTAATGTGCACATGTTGTCTTTATTATCATTTCTTATAACTGTGCTAATTATTTTTATAGATTTGTTTATTAACATATTCTTACAGCCTCCATTGAGTTGTGCCTAAATTAATTCTTAATGAATAGTGTTCTCCAAATTGGACAGATCAGAAATTTTAAAATTCAAGTTAAGAACTTTTATCTGAAATGGAGATTTCCTAGTTTTTACACAGAACTGGCTGTGGCTGGCTTTTCTTTAATACTAGAAAGAACAAAAATAAGTATATCTGTATTCAAGTATTCTTGTTTTCAAAGGGATATTAATAAAAAGAAGCCAGAGTTGCTCAAAATAATTTTATGAACTGAAGCTGCTCATTGCCAAAATACGTTTTTGAAATCCAGTGCTTGTTCTACTTCATAATGGAGAGGTGTTGCTTACATTGATCTGTATCTCAAGTGACTACTCTTGAGAACTACTTCAGGAATCTTGCTGGTAGAAGGTGATAGTACAGGAGGCTTTAAATGTAAAGATCTGGTTAAGATTTAAAGTTTTTCTGTCTTATAGTTCTAAAATCCTGGTATTCAGTTACAACCTACACTAATCCTAAGTAATAGTGATGACAATAATAACAACCGCAAAACATCCTTTTGCTTTTAAAGTACTTTATCTTCTTGCTTTATTTAAAATTTTTTATTTCTTAATATTATTTAATACCAAGTCCTTGTTCAGATTTTTTCATAATGTAAAAAATATCTTTTTATGGTTGATTTGTTTGTATCAGGGTCCAAAGAAAGTCCACACAATTGCATTTGATAAATGTTACTTACATCTGTTTTAATCCATGCCATTAATTACTTCTGTCCTTAAGATAAATTCCAATAGAGATATAATTTTGAAATTATTATCTTATAGCCTCTTGAAATTGTGTGTGTGTGGTGGTGGGGGGCGTTATATTACCAACTTTATTTATTTTTTACTCACAGACTTAGAGAACGAACTTACAGTTACCGGTGGTGGGGGGATGGCCTGGGGGTGGGGAGAGTCAGGGCGTGTGGGACTGACATGTACACCTGCTGTATTTAAAATGGATAACCAACAAGGACCTACTGCATAGCACAGGGAGCTCTGCTCAATATTATGTAACAACCTAATTGGGAAAAGAATTTGAAAAAGAATAGATACATGTATATGTATAACTGAATCACTTTGTTGTACACCTGAAACTAACACAACATTGTTAATCAACTATACTTCAACATAATATAAAAAGTTAAAAAAAATAACTTTATATATTGTTTCAGTTTTCAATTTTTATGGATTGTCTTTTTTTGAAATTTATTATTGTTATTTGCTTTATAATGGACAGAATAAGTTTAAATTCTAGCAGTGTTGCACCGTTACATACTTTCTCTCTTTTCTTGATTTACACACAGAAGAAGCTAGTATTTCTAAAGCAAAAAACTACCAATTATAAGATGAATAAGTTCTAGGAATCTTATGTACAGCATGATGACTACAGTTAACAACACCGTATTGTATATTTGAAAGTCACTAAGAGAGTGGATCTGTTTTTTTTTTTTTTTTGCTGTACGCCGGCGTCTCACTGCTGTGGCCTCTCCCATTGCGGAGCACAGGCTCCGGACATGCAGGCTCAGCAGCCATGGCTCACGGGCCCAGCCGCTCCGCAGCATGTGGGGTCTTCCCAGACCGGGGCACAAACCCATGCTCCCTGAACCGGCAGGCGGACTCTCAACCACTGCGCCACCAGGGAAGCCTGAGAGTGGATCTTAAATGCTCTCACCACACACAGAAAATGGTAACTGTGTGAGGTGGTGGATATGTTAACTAACTTTTACTGTAGTAATCATTTCACAATATATATGTATATGAAATCATCACATTGTACACCTTAAACTTAACATAATGTTATATATGTTATTATGTCTCAATAAAGCTAGAAAAAAATAAAGCAAAGAATCCATTAATCATGTCTAATAATTAAGCTATTTGTGTATTGTTTTATTTTTTATTAGGGGCCTTCAGAAGGAAGAAATTGTTTTGCTTACCCATGGAGATAGTGTAGACAAAGTAGCCGATGGATTCAAGGTTGTGGCACGTTCTGGGAATATTGTGGCAGGTAAAAATTCTAAAACTTTTGCAGATTTCATTGTAAAAAATTTATCTGAGAAGGCTATAAGCATATGTTTCTGTATGAGGTACTGTTTTTGATGTTTCTTATTTTTTTAAAGATATTGTAAATGTCATAGGGTCAACCATTAATTTATGAAGGGTATTTAATATTAGAAGGATTATCTAGAAGTCACTTACTAGTTTGCTCTGAAATACTTTTAAAAATACTTATTCTAATATGTTTTCCAGATATAAAATACAGCTATTACAACTCAGGAAAAATTTGAGAACTATTTACCTCTCCAGCATGCTGTATTCATAATTGTCCTTTTTTCATGCTTTTCTTAGGTGTATATAGGCATGTATCTTGGATGCTATAAAACATCAGACTAAGCATTCAGGGCATTTCTCTGAACTAGGGTTGGCAGACTATTACCTGTGGGTCACATCCAGCCTGTAGCCTGTTTTTGTATGTTTAGAAACTAAGAATGATTTTTACATTATTAAAGGGTTATAATAAACAACAGGGACTATATGTATGTGTCCCACCAAGCTTAAAGCTTATACTGTCTAACCCTTTGTAGGAAGTTTGCCAGCGCATGCTCTAAACCATTTTTTGTTCTCTGTTTTTTTGAGGAAGAGGAGTTAATTTTCTGGTAATTTGTGATTTTTTTTTTCTTTTACTTGCTTACTTGAATAATTGTAATGTAAATAATCACCGGTAATCCTGGATATCTGCAAAAGCAAAAAGTGGGGTTATCAATAAAGTTCTTGTTTGATATGCTACACCTAAAAAGTTGAAAAAAAATTCGTAATGGATAAATTGAATTGAGTATTCTACCTGCAGTTACTTAACAGATTAATGTATTAGCATAGGAATTATCAGGAATGGTTTTTATATTGACGGGTTTTTATTTCGTATATGAGATCAATAGTGGTAGATGAGCTTATGTATTTTAATTCATTCAACAAATATCTGAGTACCCACATGTGCCGGGCACAGTTCTAGGTGCCAGTGAACAGAATGGACAAAACCTCTGTTTAATGTTATAGTTGGTGAGGGCGGAGATGGGGGAGAGGTGGGACAGACAGAACACAGATAAATACAAAATAAGTCGGGTGTTGGTCATGTTTAAATGTACTGAAAAAATAAATAGAAGAGAAGAGTGTTGTGGAATGTGTGGTTAGGACTGTTACTGTTTTAGATAGGGTATTCAGAGATGGAGATGGTGTTCCTATTAGATGATATGAGACATGGAGGAAGTAAGTACTGACCCTTTTGGATATTTAGGGAAAGAGTAAATAGCAGTACAGAGTTCCTGGGATGGGACCTTGTTTAAGGAACAGCAAGGAAGCCACATGGTTACAGCAGAGTAAGCGTGGAGTGTGTGGTAGAAGATGAGGTCAGAGAGGTTGTTGGGAACCAGAACACCAGGACTTTTGAGGCCACTGTGAAAATGTTGGCTTTACTCATAGTGAGGTGGAGTTTTGAACAAAAGAGAGAGAGACACAATCTGATTTCAGGATTACCCTGGCTACAGTGAGGAGAAAAGAGACCGTTAAATGTAGAAGCAGAGACCAGCCAGAAATCTATGGTAGTAATCAGGAAAGGAGACTAAGGAACCGGGTGGTAGAGGTAGAAGTGCTTAGGAGTGATTGGGTTCTCATATAGATCTTGTACATATTTTGTTAGATTTACACCAAAGTATTTCATTTGGGGGGGGGGACGTGCTAATGTTAATTGTATTGTATTTTTAATTTAAATTCCACTTGTTCATTGCTAGTATATGGGAAGGCAATGAACTCTTGTGTGTTAACCTTGTATCCGGCAACTTCGTTGTAATCATTTATTAGTTCTATTTCCTTTTCTTGTCCTGTGGCATTAGCTAGGATTTTATTATGATGTTGAAAAGCAATGGTGAGAGGGAACATCCTTACTTTGTTCCTGATCTTAGTGGGAAAGTTTTGAGTTTCTCATGGTTAGGTATGATCTTAGCTGTAGGCTGTAGAAGATAGTCTTTATCAAATTGATGTCCCCCTCTATTTCTAGTCTCCTGAGAGTTTTAATCATGAATGGGCATTTGGATATATTTCATATGCTTTTTCTGCATCTATTGATATGATCATGTAATTTTTCTTCTTTAGCCTATTGATGTGATGGATTACAGTAATCGGCTCTATTTCTGACAGAAGGATGTTGAAGTATCTTAACTACAGTAGTTGATTCATGTATTTCTCCCTATAATTATATCAGTTTTTGCCTCATCTATTTTGATGCTTTCCTGTTAGGTGCATACGCATTAAGGATTATTATGTCTTCTTTAGGAATGAACCCCTTTATCATTATATATATGCTCCTCTTTAACCCTGATAACTTTTCTTGGCTGAAGTCTGCTCTGTTTGACATTAATGTATCTACTTATGCTATCTTATAATTAGTGTTATCATGATATATCATTCTCCATCCATATACTTTTTTTTTTTTTCTTCATCCATATACTTTTGATCTGTGTCTTTAAAGTGGATTTCTCGTAGACAACATATATAGTTAGGTTTTCTTCTTGATCCACTATGACAACCTCTGTCTTTTATTGATGCATTTAGACTATTGGAGTTTAAAGTGATTATTGATAGTGTTGGATTAATATCTACCATATCTGTTACTGTTTATTTGTTGTCCTTGTTCTTTGTTCATATTTTTATCTTCTGTTCTTTTTCTGCCTTTTGTGGTTTTAACTGAGCATTTTATGTGATCCCATTTTCTCTTTTCTGCATATCAGTTCTATTTCTTTTTTTTACTTTTTTAAGGAAAAGTTGCCTTAGATTTTACAATATACATTTACAACTAACCCAAATTCTCTTTGAAATAACACTGTACCACTTCACAAGTAGTGTACCTTATAATAACAAAATAAACCTAATTCTTTCCTCTCATCCCTTGTACATTGCTGTCAGTTCATTTCACTTATAAGTAAGCATGAATAAGCATATCTATCTATAAGCATACGTAATTGTATCACTGTTGCTATTATTCTGAATACAGTTATCTATTACATCAATTAGGAAGAAGAAAATTTTAATTTTACTTTTACTCCTGCTCTGATGCTCTTTTTTATGTAGATCCAAGTTTCTGATCTTTATCATTTTCCTTCTCTCTAAAGAACTTTGTTTTTGAATTTTATTTTGTTTATTTTTTTTATACAGCAGGTTCTTATTAGTTATCTATTTTATGCATATTAGTGTATACATGTCAATCCCAATCTCCCAATTCATCCCCCCCACCACCACTTTCCCCCCTTGGTGTCAATACGTTGGTTCTCCACATCTGTGTCTTTTTTAATGTTTTTTTTTGTTTGTTTGTTTGTTTTGCGGTACGCGGGCCTCTCACCGCCACAGAGCACAGGCTCCGGACACGCAGGCCCAGCGGCCATGACTCACGGGCCCAGCTGCTCCGCGGCACATGGGACCCTCCCGGACCGGGGCACGAACCCACGTCCCCTGCACCGGCAGGCGGACTCCCAACCACTGCGCCACCAGGGAAGCCCACATCTGTGTCTTTATTTCTGCCGTGCAAACCAATTCCTTGGTACCATTTTTCTAGGTTGCACATATATGCATTATTATACAATACTTGTTTTTCTCTTTCTGACTTCACTCTGTATGACAGTCTCTACATCCATCCACATCTCTACAAATGACCCAATTTCATTCCTTTTTATGGCTGAGTGTTCCATTGTATATATGTACCACATCTTCTTTATCCATTCATCTGTCGATGGGCATTTAGGTTGCTTCCTTGACCTGGCTATTGTAAATAGTGCTGCAATGAACATTGGGGTGCATGTGTCTTTTTGAATTATGGTTTTCTCTGGGTATGTGGCCAGTAGTGGGATTGCTGGGTCATACAGTAGTTCTATTTTTAGTTTTTTAAGGAACCTCCATACTGTTCTCCATAGTGGCTGTATCAGTTTACATTCCCACCAACAGTGCAAGAGGGATCCCTTATCTCCACACCCTCTCCACCATTTGCTGTTTGTAAATTTTCTGATGATGCCCATTCTAACTGGTGTGAGGTGATATCTCATTGTAGTTTTGATTTGCATTTCTCTAATAATTAGTGGTGTTGAGCAGCTTTTCATGAGCCTCTTGGCCATCTGCATGTCTTCTTTGGAGAAATGTCTATTTAGGTCTTCTGCCCATTTTTGGATTGCATTGTTTGTTTTTTTTACTGTTGAGCTGCATGAGCTATTTATATATTTTGGAGATTAATCCTTTGTCCATTGATTCATTTGCAAATATTTTCTCCCATTCTGAAGATTGTCTTTTTGTCTTATTTATAGTTTCCTTTGTTGTGCAAAAGCTTTTAAGTTTCATTAGGTCCCATTTGTTTATTTTTGTTTTTATTTCCATTACTCTAGGAGGTGGGTCAAAAAAGTCATTGCTGTGATTTATGTCAAACAGTGTTCTTATGTTTTCCTCTAAGAGTTTTATAGTGTCTGGTCTTACATTTAGGTCTCTAATCCATTTTGAGTTTATTTTTGTCTGTGGAGTTAGGGAGTGTTCTAATTTCATTCTTTTTCCCTGATATGCGGGCCTCTCACTGTTGTGGCCTCTCCCATTGCGGAGCACAGGCTCCGGACGCACAGGCTCAGCGGCCATGGCTCACAGGCTTAGCCGCTCTGCGGCATGTGAGATCTTCCCGGACCGGGGCACGAACCCATGTCCCCTGCATCGGCAGGCGGACTCTCAACCACTGCGCCACCAGGGAAGCCCTAATTACATTCTTTTACATGTAGCTGTCCTCTTTTCCCAGCACCACTTATTGAAGAGGCTGTCTTTTCTCCGTTGTATATTCTGGCCTCGTTTATCAAAGATAAGGTGATGACCATGTATGCGTGGGTTTATCCCTGGGTTTTCTATCCTGTTCCATTGATCTACATTTCTGTTTTTGTGCCAGTACCATATTGTCTTGATTACTGTAGCTTTGTAGTATAGTCTGAAGTCAGGGATTGTGATTCTCCAGCTCCGTTTTTTTCCCTCAAGACTGCTTTGGCTATTTGGGGTCTTTTGTGTCTCCGAATTTTAAGTTCTATTGTTCTAGTTCTGTAAAAAATGCCACTGGTAATTTAATAGGAATTGCATTGAACCTGTAGATTGCCTTGGGTAGTACAGTCCTTTTCACAATATTGATTCTTCCATACCAAGAACATGGTATATCTCTGCATGTGTTTGTGTCATCTTTGATTTCTTTCATCAGTGTCTTACAGTTTTCAGAGTACAGGTCTTTTAACTCCTTAGGCAGGGTTATTCCTAGGTATTTTATTCTATTTGTTGCAGTGGTGAATGGGATTGTTTCCTTAATTTCTCTTTCTGATCTTTTGTTGTTGGTTTGTAGGAATGCAAGAGATTTCTGTGTATTAATTTTGCATCCTGCAACTTTACCAGATTCATTCATTAGCTCTACTAGTTTTCTGCTGTCATCTCTAGGATTCTCTATGTATAGTTTGTTATTTGCAGACAGTGGCAGTTTTACTTCTTCTTTTCCAATTTGTATTCCTTTTATTTCTTTTTCTTCTCTGATTGCCACGGCTAGGACTTCTAAAACTATGTCGAATAATAGTGGTGAGAGTGGATATCCTCGTGTTCCTGATCTTAGAGGAAATGCTTTCATTTTTTCACCATTGAAAATGATGTTTGCTGTGGGTTTGTCATATATGGCTTTTATTATGTTGAGGTAGGTTCCCTCTATGCCCACTTTCTGGATAGTTTTTATCATATATGGGTGTTGAATTTTGTCAAAAGCTTTTTCTGCATCTATTGAAATGATCATATGGTTTTTATTCTTCAGTTTGTTAATATGGTGTATCACATTGATTGATATGCATATATTGAAGAATCCTTGCATCCCTGGGATAAATCCCACTTGATCATGGGTGTATTATCCTTTTAATGTGTTGTTGGATTCTGTTTGCTAGTATTTTGTTGAGGATTTTTGCATCAGTATTCATCATTGATATTGGTCTGTAATTTTCTTTTTTTGTAGTATCTTTGTCTGGTTTTGGTATTAGGGTGATGGTGGCCTCATAGAATGAGTTTGGGATTGTTCCTTCCTCCGCAATTTTTTGGAAGACTTTGAGAAGGATAGGTGTTAGCTCTTCTCTAAATGTTTGATAGGATTCACCTGTGAAGCCATCTGGACCTGGACTCTTCTTTGCTGGAAGATTTTTAATCACAGTTTCAATTTCATGACTTGTGATTGGTCTGTTCATATTTTCTATTTCTTCCTGGTTCAGTCTTGGAAGGTTATATCCATTTCTTCCAGGTTGTCCATTTTATTGGTATGGAATTGCTTGTAGTAGAATTTTAGGATGCTTTGTATTTCTGCGGTGACTGTTGTAACTTCTCCGTTTTCATTTCTAATTTTATTGATTTGAGTCCTCTCCCTCTTTTTCTTGATGAGTCTGGCCAATGGTTTATCAACTTTGTTTATCTTCTTAAAGAACCAGCTTTTAGTTTTACTGATCTTGCTATTGTTTTCTTTGTTTCTATTTCATTTATTTATACTCTGATCTTTATGATTTCTTTCCTTCTACGAACTTTGGGTTTTGTTTGTTCTTCTTTCTCTAGTTCCTTTAAGTGTAAGGTTAGATTGTTTATTTGAGATTTTTCTTGTTTCTTGAGGTAGGATTGTATTGCTATAAACTTCCCTCTTAGCACTGCTTTTGCTGCATCCCATAGGTTTTGGATCATTGTGTTTTCGTTGTCACTTGTCTCTAGGTATTTTTGTATTTCCTCTTTGATTTCTTAAGTGATCTCTTGGTTATTTAGTAACTTATTGTTTAGTCTCCACATGTTTGTGTTTATTATGGGGTTTTTTTCCCCTGTAATTCATTTCTACTCTCATAGCATTGTGCTTGGAAAAGATGTTGATATGATTTCAATTTTCTTAAATTTACCAAGGCTCAATTTGTGACCCAAGATATGAATATCCTGGAGAATGTTCCATGTGCAAATGAGAAGAAAGTGTAATCTGCTGTTTTTGGATAGAATGTCCTATAAATATCAATTAACTCTATCTTGTCTATTGTGTCATTTAAAGTTTGTGTTTCCTTATTAATTTTCTGTCTGGATGATACGTTTATTCGTGTAAGTGAGTTGTTAAAGTCCCCCACTATTGTGTTACTGTGGATTTCTTCTTTTATAGCTGTTAGCAGTTACCTTACGTATTGGGGTGCTACTATGTTGGGTGCCTATAGATTTATAATGGTTATATTTTCTTCTTGGATTGATCCCCCCTTGATCATCCTTCCTTGTCTCTTGTAACATTCTTTATTTTAAAGTTTGTTTTATGTGATACAAGTATTGCTACTCCTGCTTTCTTTTGATTTCCATTTGCATGGAATATCTTTTTCCATCTCCTCACTTTCAGTCTGTATGTGTCTGTAGGTCTGATGTGAGTCTCTTGTAGACAGTATATATATGGGTCTTGCTCTTGTATCCATTCAGCGAGCCTGTGTCTTTTGGTTGGAGCATTTAATCCATTCACATTTAAGGTAATTATCGATATGTATGTTCCTATTAACATTTTCTTAATTGTTTTGGGTTTGTTTTTGTAGGTCCTTTTCTTCTCTTATTTTTCCCACTTAGAGAAACTTCTTTTAGCATTTGTTGTAGAGCTGGTTTGGTGGTGCTGAATTCTCTTAGCTTTTGCTTGTCTGTAAAGCTTTTGATTTCTCTGTCGAATCTGAATGAGATCCTTGCTGGCTAGAGTAATCTTGATTGTAGGTTCTTCCCTTTCATCACTTTAAACATGTCCTGCCACTCCCTTCTGGCTTGTAGAGTTACTGCTGAGAAATCAGCTCTGAACCTTATGGGAGTTCCCTTGTATGTTCTCTGTTGTTTTTCCCTTGTTGCTTTCAATAAGTTTTCTTTGTCTTTAATTTTTCTCAAATTGATTATGTTTGTTGGCTTGTTTCTCCTTGGGTTTATCCTGCCTGGGACTCTGTGCTCTTCCTGGATTTGGATGGCTATTTCCTTTCCCATGTTAGGGAAGTTTTCAAGTATAATCTCTTCAGATATTTTCTTGGGTCCTTTCTCTCTCTGTTCTCCTTCTGGGACCCCTGTAATGCAAATGTTGTTGTGTTTAATGTTGTTCCAGAGGTCTCTTAGGCTGTCTTCATTTCTTTTCATTCTTTTTCCTTTATTCTGTTCTGTGGCAGTGAATTCCACCATTCTGTCTTCCAGGTCACTTATCCGTTCTTCGTCCTCAGTTATTCTGCTGTTGTTTCCTTCTCATGTATTTTTCATTTCATTTATTGTATTGTTCATATCTGTTTCTTTGTTCTTTAATTCTTCTAGGTGTTTGTTCTTTAATTCTTCTAGGTCTTAGTTAAACATTTTTGAATTTTCTCGATCTTTGCCTCCATTCATTTTCCGAGGTCCTGGATCATCTTCACTATCATTATTCTGAATTCCTCTTCTGGAAGGTTGCCTGTCTCCATTTAGTTGTTTTTCTGGGGTTTTATGTTGTTCCTTCATCTGGTACAAAGTCATTTGCCTTTTCATCCAATCTATCTTTCTGTGAATGTGGTTTTCCTTCCACAGGCTGCAGAATTGTAGATCTTCTTGCTTCTGCTGTCTGCCCTTTGGTGGATGAGGCTGTCTAAGTGTCTTGTGCAAGCTTCCTGATGGGATGCACTGGTGGTGGGTAGAGCTCTGTATTGCTCTGGTGGGCATAGCTCAGTAAAACTGTAATCTGCTTGTCTGCTGATGAGTGGGGCTTAGTTCCCTCCCTGTTGGTTTTTTGGCCTGAGTTGACCGAGCACTGGAGCCTACGTGGCTCTTTGGTGGGGCTAATGGCAGACTCTGGGAGGGCTCAAGCCAAGGAATACTTCCCAGAGCTTCTGTTGTCAGTGTCCTTGTGCCTGTGGTGAGCCACAGCCACCCCCCACCTCTGCAGGAGACCTTCCAACACTAGGAGGTAGGTCTGGTTCAGTCTCCTGTGGGTCACTGCTCCTTCCCCTGGGTCCCGACGTGCACACTACTTAGTGTGTGCCCTCCAAGAGTGTAGTCTCTTGTTTCTTCCAGTCCTGTCAAAGTCCTGCAGTCAAATCACGCTAGCCTTCAAAGTCTGATTCTCTAGGAATTCCTCCTCCCATTGCCATACCCCCAGGTTGGGAAGCCTGAGGTGGGGCTCAGAACCTTCACTCCAGTGGGTGGACTTCTGTGGTGTAATTGTTCTCCAGTTTGTGAGTCACCCACCTTGCAGTTATGGGATTTGATTTTATTGTGATTGCGCCCCTCCTACCATCTCATTGTGGCTTCTCCTTTTTCTTTGGATGTGGGGTATCTTATTTGATGAGCTCCAGTGTCTTCCTGTCAATTATTGTTCAGCAGTTAGTTGTGATTCCAGTGCTCTTGCAAGAGGGAGTGAGTGCACATCCTTCTGCTCCAGGATCTTTTTTGTTTGTTTGTTTTGTGTTTTTTTTGTTTTGTTTTGTTTTTGCGGTACATGGGCCTCTCACTGTTGTGACCTCTCCCGTTGCAGAGCACAGGCTCTGGACGCGCAGGCTCAGCAGCCATGGCTCATGGGGCCAGCAGCTCCGCGGCATGTGGGGTCTTCCCGGACGGGGGCACGAACCCACATCCCCTGCATCGGCAGGCGGACTCTCAACCACTGCGCCACCAGGGAAGCCCTGCTCCACCATCTTGAACCAATCTTCCTAAAGAACTTCTTTTAATATTTCTTGCAAGGTAGTCTCCTGGCAACAAATGGCCTCAAGTTTTGTTCATTTGAGAAAGTTTTTTATTTTTCTTGCATTTTTGAAGGGTAGTTTCTCAGGACACAGAATTTTAGGTTGGTGGGTTTTTTTCTCCCAACTTTTTTTAAAATTTAAGTTTTCCAGCTTTATTGAGGTATATTTGACAAAACTGTAAAATATTTAAAGGGTACAATGTGATGATTTGATATACATTGTGAAAGGATTTTTCCCCACTGAGTTAATTAACCCATCCATCGGCTCACATACAGTTGATCCTTGAAAAACACAGTTTTGAACTGTGTGGGTCAACTAATACGTGGATTTTTTTTTGCTAAATATTTCCTTCAGTACTATGTGATGTGTGGTTGGTTGAAACTGTAGATGTGGAATTGCAGATCCAGAGGGCTGACTGTAAAGTTATATGCAGATTTTTGACTGCACAAAGGGTAGGTAACCCTAAGCCTTGCATTGTTCAAGGGTCAACTGTATTTACTTTTTTTTGGTGAGAACATTTAATTTCTACTCTCTTAACACTGTATTGGATCACTGAAATTTGCTATCAGCTGTAGTCACCATATTATACATTAGATCCTCAGACCTTATTCATCTTAAACCCAAGAATTTGTACTCTTTAACCAGCCTCTCCCTATTCCCCTCGTCCCCCAGTCCCTAGGTCACCACTTTTATACTTTGCCACTTTTGATAGAGATTGAATTGAATCTGTAGATTACTTTGGTGAGAATTGACATTTTAATAGTAGTAATTATTCTAATCCATGAACATGGAATATCTTTTTATTTGTTCCTTCCTCAGTTTCTTTCATCAAGGTCTTACAATGTTCAGTGTACAGATCTTTGACCTTTTTGGTTAAATTTATTCCTAAGTGTTTTATTCTTTTTGATTTTGTTGATGGCAATGTTTTCTTAATTTTTCCTGCTGACAGTTTGTTGTTAGTACACACACAATTGATTTCTATAGGTTGGTTTTCTTTTCTGCAAGCTTGCTGAAATAATTTATTAGTTCTAACAGCATTTTGTTAGAATCTGTAGGGTTTCCTAGAGACAGTGTTGCGGCATCTGCAAATAGAGACAGTTTTACTTCTTCGTTTTCAATTTGGATGATTTTATCTCTTTCTTCTAGCCTGACTGGTCTGGCTAGGGTGTCCAATACTTTGTTGAATTCTTGTTTTGTTCCTGATCTTAGAGGAAAAGCTTTTCACCACTGAGTATGTTAATTGTGGACTTGTTGTATATGGCCTTTATTATGTTGAGGTACGTTCCTTCTCTACCAGTTTGTTGAGAGTTTTTATCATGTATGATGTTGAATTTTATCTTTTGCTTTTTCTGTATCTATTGAGATGACCATATTATTTTTATCCCTCATTTTGTTTATGTGGTATATAACACTGATTGTCAGATGTTGAAACCCTGGAATAATATCTCAGAGCCATAGATATGGAGTAGTACATGTCTATGGAAAACATTTAGCCTAATATCTGCTGCTTTATAGATGATAAAGTGTCAGAAACACATTAATCAAGTCAATGAAGTTATATTTGGTTAATAGTACCCAAGAAAGAAACACTTAGAATATTCTGATAGGTTTAATGTATGAGGATTTTCTAATATAGAAAATTGGTACCTGCACATTGCATGTGAAGGCATATGGGACTGAGATCTAAAATCGAGTTATCACTGCATTAAATAGATAAGACAATTGCAGTAACCTAGGTAGAGAACTGAGGGTACTGTGAATTATCTCTGTAGGACTTATTTCAAGGTCATGTAGTTCATTAATTGCTGTATAAGGAAAGACCTTTATAAAGCTGTACCATGGCAATGTAGTTTTTATTTGTATTTTTTTCCCCATAGCTAAAAATCCACTAATTTGTATCAGTTTCCACGTTTATGGAGGAAGAAATTGTGAGGAATTACTGTGGGTTCTGGTTGAGTCTGTTCAATAGGAAAAAATTTTAATTTATGATTATTTTCCCTATAAAGGTATAGCAAATGAATCTAAAAAATTATATGGAGCCCAGTTCCACCCTGAAGTTGGCCTTACAGAAAATGGGAAAGTAATACTGAAAAATTTCCTCTTCGACATCGCTGGGTGCAGTGGGACCTTCACTGTGCAGAACAGAGAACTTGAGTGCATTCGAGAGATCAAAGAGAGAGTCGGCACATCAAAAGTTTTGGTAAGCAATTTATATTTGAAAGTCTATAAATTTATGTCAGTGATATTAGAACTCAGAGTTGGCTTACTCAGCATAGCCCTTAAATTTTGACTGGGTGATCATGTGCTTTTGAGTTGCACTGTTTCAGTGTGTTCTTTCAGTTACCATACATACCTTTCGTACAGACAGTGGTTTTTTGTTTTTGTTTTGTTGTTTTGCTTTTTTTGGCTGTGCTGCACAGCTTGTGGAATTTTAGTTCCCCGACCAGGGATTGAACCTGGGTCCTTGGCAGTAAGCATGGAGTCCTTACCACTGGACCGCCAGGGAATTCCCCAAACAGTGTTTTTAGGTAGTGATTTAAGCTGATAACTTAGCTTCTTTTTCCTTATTCTACTCAGTTTGACTTTTCATTTCACCCTGTAGGTTTTGCTCAGTGGTGGAGTAGACTCAACAGTTTGTACAGCTTTGTTGAATCGTGCTTTGAACCAAGAGCAAGTCATTGCTGTGCACATTGATAATGGCTTTATGAGAAAACGAGAAAGTCAGTCTGTTGAAGAGGCCCTCAAAAAGCTTGGAATTCAAGTCAAAGGTATTGAACTCCAGAAGAGTTAATTTACATGTCAGAACTTGTTTAATCAAATCTAGCGTATGATTAAGTGAGCACACTGCCTTAACTAAGTACAGTTTTCCCACTAAGCTTATGGTTGAAAATGTTTTTTATTTTTACCTTGTAATTACTTTTGGTTCAAGAGGGGTCACAATATAAATTTGGAAACTTGATTACTCCAAATGTTATGTATAGATCAGTAAGTTACCTTTTTCCAGCTGCTATTCTGTTCTTTCTGTTCATCTTCTTAGGCCTTAACTGCTTTTACATTTGTGGATATCTTTTATACTTTAAAAAAACAAGATGTAAGCAATAGCTGTAATGAAATTAAGTCAGTAGTTTAATGATATAAACTACATATTATTGATTTAAGTGGAATTGATGCCAAAAGGTTGAGTATAAAATGAAGAGTTGTAGTTAAACATGAAGTAAAGATGAGTCTATTTCTTTCTCCTTTGGAAACGTCACTAAAATAACAGTACAGGCATAAAACAAGTATAATGCCAGAAGAATGAGGAATAGGGAGGAGGTAATAGCAGTCTGATGGTTTCAAAAAAATGTTGGAAAGTGAAAAGCAGATGGATTATGCAGATTTTGTCCGTTAAGCTAATGAAGCTTAAATTTCAGTACTGCTCACTAGCCAAGCCTTTACCAAACTCTGGGGAAGGAACCTAGTAGTGTCTTCTCATAGTTACAGTTTTTATGCAATTTGAAAGTAAGATATTTTAATAATTTGCCATTAATTTACTTTATTTTTATTTATTTATTTATATTGATTATATAAGGAATTAGGGGCTATTAAGGTTTTTTCTTTTCTTCCCAAGCATTAGCTAGTTGCCTCAATGTAATTTCTCATAAATTAACTCCAGTATGTTTTAATAATTTCTCATAAATTAACTCCAAACTGTTTAAATCATGACAGTTTCATAGTACATTTTAATCTATGGTTGGATTTATGTCCTTTACTATACTTTCTCAGAATTTTCTGGGATAATGTTTTATGTACATTCTTCCAGAAAATATTTAGTGTTATTTGTCAATTGGCTGTTAATTTAGATTACTTTTTCTTTCCACTCTAACTTGCTCTCTTTTGGGTGGGTTTGTAGTGGCTGCAGGCATTTTGGGATTACACTAAGAAAACGTTGAGTTGGGGATACATTTAGTCTGGGTTTGGTGCTATATTTGTGATTTGCAGTGTTTCTGTGTATAGTCTGTGTTAGCCGTGGTAGTATTAATTTGTGATTTTAAAAAATGCCTGATTTATTATTCTTTTTTTAATACATCTTTATTGGAGTATAATTGCTTTACAATGGTGTGTTAGTTTCTGCTTTATAACAAAGTGAAACAGTTAAACATGTACATATGTTCCCATATTTCTTCCCTCTTGTGTCTCCCACCCTCCCACCCTCTCTATCCCACCCCTCTAGGTGGTCACAAAGCACTGAGCTGATCTACCTGTGCTATGCGGCTGCTTCCCACTAGCTATCTGTTTTACGTTTGGTAGTGTATATATGTCCATGGCTCTCTCTTACTTTGCCACAGAATACCCTTCCCCCTCCCCATATCCTCAAGTCCATTCTCTAGTAGGTCTGTGTCTTTATTCCTGTCTTACCTCTAGGTTCTTCATGACATTTTTTTTTTAATTCCATATATATGGGTTAGCATACAGTATTTGTCTTTGTCTTTCTGACTTAGTTCATTCTGTATGACAGACTCTAGGTCCATCCACCTCATTACAAATAGCTCAATTTCATTTCTTTTTATGGCTGAGTAATATTCCATTGTATATATGTGCCACATCTTGTGTATCCATTCATCCGATGATGGACACTTAGGTTGTTTCCATCTCCGGGCTATTGTAAATAGAGCTGCAATGAACATTTTGGTACATGACTCTTTTTGAATTATGGTTTTCTCAGGGTATATGCCCAGTAGTGGGATTGCTGGGTCATATGGTAGTTCTATTTGTAGTTTTTTAAGGAACCTCCATACTGTTCTCTACAGTGGCTGTATCAACTTACATTCCCACCAACAGTGCAAGAAGGTTCCCTTTTCTCCACACCCTCTCCAGCATTTATTGTTTCTAGATTTTTTGATGATGGCCATCCTGACTGGTGTGAGATGATATCTCATTGTAGTTTTGATTTGCATTTCTCTAATGATTAATGGTGTTGAGCATTCTTTAATGTGTCTGTTGGCAGTCTGTATATGTTCTTTGGAGAAATGTCTATTTAGGTCTTCTGCCCATTTTTGGATTGGGTTGTTTGTTTTTTTGTTATTGAGCTGCATGAGCTGCTTCTAAATTTTGGAGATGAATCCTTTGTCAGTTGCTTCATTTGCAAATATTCTCTCCCATTCTGAGGGTTGTCTTTTGGTCTTGTTTATGGTTTCCTTTGCTGTGCAAAAGCTTTGAAGTTTCATTAGGTCCCATTTGTTTTTTGTTTTTATTTTCATTTCTCTAGGAGGTGGGTCAAAAAGGATCTTGCTGTGATTTATGTCACAGAGTGTTCTACCTATATTTTCCTCTAAGAGTTTGATAGTTTCTGGCCTTACATTTAGGTCTTTAATCCATTTTGAGCTTATTTTTGTGTACGTTGTTAGGGACTGATCTAATCTCATACTTTTACATGTACCTATCCAGTTTTCCCAGCACCACTTATGAAGAGGCTGTCCTTTCTCCACTGGACATTCCTGCCTCCTTTATCAAAGATAAGGTGACCATATATGCGTGGGTTTATCTCTGGGCTTTCTATCCTGTTCCACTGATCTATCTTTCTGTTTTTGTGCCTGTACCATACTGTCTTGATTACTGTAGCTTTGTAGTATAGTCTGAAGTCAGGGAGCCTGAATTCCTCTGGCTCCTTTTTTCATTCTCAAGATTGCTTTGGCTATTCGGGGTCTTTTGTGTTTCCATACAAGTTGTGAAATTTTTTGTTCTAGTTCTGTGAAAAATGCCCGTGGTAGTTTGATAGGGATTGCATTGAATCTGTAGATTGCTTTGGGTAGTAGAGTCATTTTCACAATGTTGATTCTTCCAATCCAAGAACATAGTATATCTCTGCATCTATTTGTATAATCTTTAATTTCTTTCATCAGTGTCTTATAATTTTCTGCATACAGGCCTTTTGTCTCCTTAGATAGGTTTATTCCTAGATATTTTATTCTATTTGTTGCAATGGTAAATGGGAGTGTTTTCTTGATTTCTCTTTCAGATTTTTCATCATTAGTGTATAGGAATGCAAGAGATTTCTGTGCATTAATTTTGTATCCTGCTACTTTACTGAATTCATTGATTAACTCTAGTAGTTTTTTGGTAGCATCTTTAGGATTCTCTATATATAGTATCATGTCATCTGCAAACAGTGACAGCTTTACTTCTTCTTTTCCGATTTGGATTCCTTTTATTTCCTTTTCTTCTCTTTTTGCTGTGGCTAAAACTTCCAAAACTACGTTGAATAAGAGTAGTGAGAGTGGGCAACCTTGCCTTGTTCCTGATCTTAGTGGAAATGCTTTCAGTTTCTCACCATTGATGACTATGTTGGCTGTGGGTTTGTGATATATGGCCTTTATTATGTTGAGGAAAGTTCCCGCTGTGCCTACTTTCTGGAGGGTTTTTATCATAAATGGGTGTTGAATTTTGTTGAAAGCTTTCTCTGCCTCTATTGAGGAAGACCATATGGTTTTTCTCCTGCAATTTGTTAACATGGTATCTTACATTGATTGATTTACGTATATTGAAGAATCCTTGCATTCCTGGAATAAACCCCACTTGATCATGGTGTATGATCCATTTAATGTGCTGTTGGATTCTGTTTACTAGTATTTTGTTGAGGATTTTTGCATCTATGTTCATCAGAGAAATTGGCCTCTAGTTTTCTTTCTTTGTGACATCCTTGTCTGGTTTTGGTATCAGGGTGATGGTGGCCATGTAGAATGAGTTTGAGAGTGTTCCTCCCTCTGCTATATTTTGGAAGAGTTTGAGAAGGATAGGTGTTAGCTCTTCTCTAAATGTTTGAAAGAATTCGCCTGTGAAGACATCTGGTCCTGGGCGTCTGTTGGTTGGAAGATTTTTTTTTTTTTTTTTTCGGTATGAGGGCCTCTCACTGTTGTGGCTTCTCCTGTTGCAGAGCACAGGCTCTGGACATGCAGGCTCAGCGGCCATGGCTCATGGGCCTAGCCGCTCCGCGGCATGTGGGATCTTCCTGGACCGGGGCACGAACCCGTGTCCCCGGCATCGGCAGGCAGACTCTCAACCACTGCGCCACCAGGGAAGCCCCAGTTTCCCCTTTTATGGCTGTTAGTATTTGCCTCATGTATTGAGGTGCTCCTATGTTGGGTGCATAAATATTTACAATTGTTATATCTTCTTCGATCGATCCCTTGAGTATTATGTAGTGTCCTTCTTTGTCTCTTCTAATAGTCTTTATTTTAAAGTCTATTTTGTCTGATATGTGAATTGCTACTCTGGCATTCTTTTGGTTTCAATTTGCATGGAATATCTTTTTCCATCCCCTCACTTCCAGTCTGTATGTGTCTCTAGGTCTGAAGTGGGTCTCTTGTATACAGCATATATATGGGTCTTGTTTTTGTATCCATTCAGCCTGTCTGTGTCTTTTGGTGGGAGCATTTAATCCATTTACATTTAAGGTAATTATCAATATGTACATCCCTATTCTCATTTTCTTAATTGTTTTGGGTTTGTTATTGTAGGTCTTTTCATTCTCTTGTGTTTCTTGCCTAGAGAAGATCCTTTAGCATTTGTTTTAAAGCTGGTTTGGTGGTGCTGAACTCCCTCAGCTTTTGCTTGTCTGTAAAGGTTTTTATTTCTCCATCAAATCTGAATGAGATCCTTGCTCTGTAGAGTAATCTTGGTTGTAGGTTTTACTCCTTCATCACTTTAAATATGTCCTGCCACTCCCTTCTGGCTTGCAGAGTTTCTGCTGAAAGATCAGCTGTTAACCTCATGGGGATTCCCTTTTGTGTTATTTGTTGTTTTTCCCTTGCTGCTTTTAATATGTTTTCTTTGTATATAACCTTTGACAGTTTGATTAATATGTGTCTTGGCATGTTTCTCCTTGGATTTATCCTGTATGGGACTCTATGTGCTTCCTGGACTTGATTAACTATTTCCTTTCCCATATTAGGGAAGTTTTCAACTATAATCTCTTGAAATATTTTCTCAGTCCCTTTTTTTTCTCTTCTTCTGGAACCCCTATAATTCGAATGTTGGTGCATTTAATGTTGTCCCAGAGGTCTCTGAGACTGTCCTCAGTTCCTTTTTTCTCTTTTCTTTAATCTACTCTGCAGTAATTATTTCCACTACTTTATCATCCAGGTCACTTATCCGTTCTTCTGCCTCAGTTATTCTGCTATTGATCCCTTCTAGAGTTTTCTTTTTGTTTTGTTTTGTTTTTTTTGCGGTATGCGGGCCTCTCACTGCTGTGGCTTTTCCCACTGCAGAGCACTGGCTCCGGAGGCTCCAGCGGCCATGGCTCACAGGCCCAGCCGTTCCACGGCTTGTGGGATCCTCCCAGACCGGGACACAAACCCACATCCCCTGCATCGCCAGGTGGACTCTCAACCACTGCACCACCAGGGAAGCCCTAGAGAATTTCTAATTTCTTTTATTGTGTTGTTCATCATTACTTGTTTCGTCTTTAGTTCTTCTAGGTCCTTTTTAAATGTTTCTTGCATTTTCTGTATTCTGTTTCCAAGATTTGGGATCATGTTTACTATCGTTATTCTGAATTCTTTTTCAGGTAGACTGCCTATTTCCTCTTCATTTAGGTCTGGTGGGTTTTTATCTTGCTCCTTCATCAGCTGTGTGTTTTTCTATCTTCTCATTTTGCCTATCTTACTGTGTTTGGTGTCTCCTTTTTGCAGGCTGCAGGTTCGGAGTCCCGTTGTTTTTGGTGTCTGTCCCCAGTGGCTAAAGTTGGTTCAGTGGGTTGTGTAGGTTTCCTGGTGGAGGGGACTAGTGCATGTGTTCTGGTGGATGAGGCTGGATCTTGTCTTTCTGGTGAGCAGGTCCACGTCTGGTGGTGTGTTTTGGGGTGTCTGTGGACTTATTATGATTTCAGACAGTCTCTCTGCTAATGGGTGGGGTTGTGTTCCTGTCTTGCTAGTTGTTTGGCATAGTGTGTCCAACACTGTAGCTTGCTGGTCGTTGAGTGAAGCTTGGTGTTGGTGTTGAGATGGAGATCTCTGGGAGATTTTCACCGTTCGATATTACGTGGAGCTGGGAGGTCTCTTGTGGATCAGTGTCCTGAAGTTGGCTCTCCCACCTCAGAGGCACAGCATTGACTCCAGGCTGCAGCACCAACAGCCTTTCATGCACACGGCTCAGAATAAAAGGGAGAAAAAGTAGAAAGAAAGGAAGAAAAGGAAGAAAAGGAAAGAAGGGAGGGAGGGAGGAAGGAAGGAAGGAAGGGAGGGAGGAAGGGGATAAAAGAAAATAACATAAAGTAAGGTAAAATAAAATAAAGTTATTAAAATAAAAAAATTATTATTAAGAAAAAAATTATTTAAAAAGTAAAAAAAATAACAAACACGGACAGATAGAACCCTAGGACAGATGGTGAAAGCAAAGCTATACAGACAAAGTCTCACACAGAAGCCTACACATACACAGTCACAAAAATTGAAAGAGGGGAAAAAATCATAAATCTTGCTCTCAATGTCCACCTCTTCAGTTTGGGATGATTTGTTGTCTATTCAGGTATTTCACAGATGCAGGGTACATCAAGTTGATTGTGGAGATTTAATCTGCTGCTCCTGAGGCTGCTGGGAGAGATTTCCCTTTCTCTTCTTTGTTCGCACAGCTCCCGGGGTTCAGCTTTGGGTTTGGCCCCGCCTCTGCGTGTAGGTCGCCGGAGGGTGTCTGTTCTTCACTCATACAGGACAGGGTTAAAGGAGCCGCTGATTCGGGGGGCTCTGGCTCACTCAGCCTGGGGGGAGGGATGGGTCGGAGTGTGGGTGGAGTGTGGGGCGAGCCTGCGGCGACAGAGGCCGGCATGACGTTGCACCAGCCTGAGGCGTGCCGTGTGTTCTCCTGGGGAAGTTGTCCCTGGATCCCTGGACCGTGGCAGTAGCGGGCTGCACAGGCTCCCCAGAAGGGAGGTGTGGAGAGTGACCTGTGCTCGCACACAGGCTTCTTGGTGGCGGCAGCAGCAGCCTTAGCGTCCCATGCCTGTCTCTGGGGTCAGTGCTGATAGCCGTGGCTGGAACCTGTCTCTGGAGCTCGTTTAAGCAGCGCTCTTAATCCCCTCTCCTCGCGCACCAGGAAACAAAGAGGGAAGAAAAAGTCTCTTGCCTCTTCGACAGGTCCAGACTTTTCCTGGACTCCCTCCTGGCTAATCTTGGTGCACTAACCCCTTTAGGCTGTGTTCACACCACCAGTCCTCTCCCCGCGCTCAGACCAAAGCCTGAGCCTCAGTTCCCAGCCCCGTCCGCCCCAGCAGGTGAGCAGACCAGCCTCTGGGGCTGGTGACTGCTGGTCAGCACCGATCCTCTGTGCGGAAATCTCTCCACTTTGCCCTCTGCACCCCTGTTGCTGCGCTCTCCTCCATGGCTCCGAAGCTCCCCCGCTCCGCCACCCGCAGTCTCCGCCCGCAAAGGGGCTTCTAGTTTGTGGAAACCTTTCCTCCTTCACGGCTCCCTCCCACTGGTGCAGGTCCCGTCCCTATTCTATTGTCTCTGTTTATTCTTTTTTCTTTTGCCCTACCCAGGTACGTGGGGAGTTTCTTGTCTTTTGGGAGGTCTGAGGTCTTCTGCCAGCGTTCAGTAGGTGTTCTGTAGGAGTTGTTCCACATGTAGATGTATTTCTGATGTATCTGCAGGGAGGAAGGTGATCTCCGCGTCTTACTCTTCCGCCATCTTCTCCCTCTCCTGATTTGTTATTCTTTTTCTTGAAGAGGACCCCCAAGTTGTTTAAGTTTCAGCTCCACAAAAACCTGCATCTGTCCTTGTTAACTGTCACAGTAGAATGGAGGACTCCAAAACCTTGGGGTGTGGGGTGAGGGAAGGAAGCCAACAAAACAGAAGACTTACGTGTAGGCTCAAAAGTTGTGAACATTGACTCCCCTATGGTACCTGGTTCACTGGGTTAGCCTAAAATGGATTGGTTAAAAATCTGAGAAGCAGATCCTTTTTCCTTAAAACAGGAACACACTGCTGCTATCCCTCCTTATCAGAAGACTGTGGATTTATTCTCTACAAACTTTAGGCTAAACAAGAGAGATTTTGTTCTTGGGCATCTCAATACCAGGCATAGCTGAGGGTGGAAGTAAGATGAAGTAAAAATCTTATGTACTGAATGGTATCTCCCTCCCCCTTGCCACTTCCTCTATTCAAACTATCACAGTGCTGATAAGCTGGAAATTGGAGGTGTCTTCTCTGCGTAATTGGCCAGCTTAAGAGAAAGACCCACAAATTCACTGGTGTTCTCCAGTGAAGTAGCCAGGTGCCTTGGCATCTTACAGTGAAGCCCACCAATTGTTCAGCCTTGCTACCAAATAAAGATCCTAGTTTTTTAAATTCTTTGCTCTTTAAAAGAACAGCCAGGGGTAACGTTTGAGTGGGAGGCGGGGGCTAGGCTCAGGACACATGCAGCCAGAAAAGACCTTCGGGGCAGGGCCTAGGCAGGGTGATGTTCAAGCATGGGGCGGGGCCTCTGCTTAGGACCTCTGTGGAAGGGGAGAGGCACCACGGCCAAAGGGGGGCCTCTGGAGTGTGGGGTTTGGAGAGAGAGCAGAAGGAAGAAAAACTACAATTCTGCAGCCTGTGGAACAAAAACCACCTTCACAGAATGATAGACAAAATGAAAAGGCAGAGGACTGTGTATCAGATGAAGGAAGAAGATAAAACCCCAGAAAAACAATTAAATGAAGTGAAGGTAGGGAACCTTCCAAAAAAAGAATTCAGAATAATGATAGTGAAGATGATCCAGGACCTTGGAAAAAGAATGGAGGCAAAGATTGAGATGATCCAAGAAATGTTTAACTAAGACCTAGAACAATTAAAGAACAAACACCTAGAAGAATTAAAGAACAAACAGATGAACAATACAATAACTGAAATGAAAAATACACTAGACGGAAACAGTAGCAGAATAACTGAGGCTGAAGAACAGATAAGTGACCTGGAAGACAGAATGGTGGAATTCACTGCTGTGGAACAGAATAAAGAAAAAAGAATGGAAAGAAATGAACACAGACTAAGAGACCTCTGGGACAACATTAAATGCACCAACATTCACATTTTAGGGGTCCCAGAAGGAGAACAGAGAGATAAAGGACCCGAGAAAATATTTGAAGAGATTATAATCATAAATTTCCCTAACATGGGATAGGAAAATGCCACCCAAGTCCAGGAAGCGCAGAGAGTCCCAGGCAGGATAAACCCAAGGAGAAACACGCCGAGACACATAGTAAACAAACTGACAAAAATTAAAGACAAAGAAATATTATTGAAAGCAACAAGGGAAAAATGACAAAGAACATACAAGGGAACTCCCATAAGGTTAACAGCTGATTTCTCAGCAGAAAATCTACAAGCCAGAAGGGAGTGGCATGATATATTTAAAGTGATGAAATGGAAGAACCTACAGTCAAGATTACTCTAGCTAGCAAGGATCACATTCGATTTCGATGGAGAAATCAAAAGCTTTACAGACAAGCAAAGGCTAAGAGAATTCAGCACTAGCAAACCAGCTCTACAACAAATGCTAAAGGAACTTCTCTAAGTGGGAAACACAAGAGAAGAAAAGGACCTACAGAAACAAACCCAAAACAATTAAAAAAACGTTAATAGAAACATACATATCGATAATTACCTTAAACGTGAATGGATTAAATGCTCCAACCAAAAGACACAGGCTCGCTGAAATGATACAAAAGCAAGACTCATATATATGCTGTCTACAAGAGACCCACTTCACACCTACAGATACAAACAGATTGAAAGTGAGGGGTTGGAAAAAGATACTCTATGCAAATGAATACCAAAGGAAAGCTGGATAGCAATACTCATATCAGATAAAATAGACTGTAAAATAAAGAATGTTGCAAGAGACAAGGAAGGTCACCATATAATGATTAAGGGAGCAATCCAGGAATATATAACAATTATAAATATATATGCACCCAACATAGGAGCACCTCAGTACATAAGGCAAATGCTAACAGCTATAAAAGAGGAAATTGACAGTAACACAGTAATAGTGAGGGGCTTTAACACCTCATTACACCAATGGGCAGATCATCCAGACAGAAGATTAATAAGGAAACACAAGCTTTAAATGACACAATAGACAAGATAGAGTTAATTGATATTTATAGGACATTCCATTCAAAAACAGGAGATTACACTTTCTTCTCAAGTGCACACAGAACATTCTCCAGGTTAGGTCACATCTTGGGTCACAAATCAAGCCTTGGTAAATTTAAGAAAATTGAAATCATATGAAGCATCTTTTCCGACCACACTGCTATGAGATTAGAAGTCACTTACAGGGAGAAAAATGTTAAAAAACACAAACACATGAAGGCTAAACAATAAGTTAAATAACTAAGAGATCACTGAAGAAATCAAAGAGGAAATCAGAAAATATCTAGAGACAAATGACAACAAAAACACGACAATCCAAAACCTATGGGATGCAACGAAAGCAGTTCTAAGAGGGAAGTTTATAACAATACAATCCTATCTCAGGAAACAAGAAAAATCTCAAATAAACAATCTAATCTTAAACCTAAAGGAACTACAGAACGAAGAACAAACAAAACCCAGTTAGTAGAAGGAAAGAAATCATTTTCAAATCAGAAATAAATGAAAAAAAAGGGGGAATGCTAGCAAAGATCAATAAAACTAAAAGCTGCTTCTTTGAGAAGATAAACAAAATTGATGAAGCTTTAGCCAAACTCATCAAGAAAAAGAGGGAGAGGACTCAAATCAATAAAATTAGCAATGAAAAAGGGAATGTTACAATGGACACGGCAGAAATACAAAGCATCCTAAGAGACTGCTACAAGCAACTCTGTGCCAATAAAATGGACAACCTGGAAGAAATAGACAACTTCTTAGAAAGGTATAACCTTCCAAGACTGAACCAGGAAGAAATAGAAAATATGAATAGATCAATCACAAGTAAAGAAATTGAAACTGTGATTAAAAATCTTCCAGCAAACAAAAGTCCTGGACCACATGGCTTCACAGGTGAATTCTCTCAAGCATTTAGAGAAGAGCTAACACCCATCCTTCTCAAACTCTTCCAAAAAATTGCAGAGGAAGGAACACTCCCAAACTCATTGTATGAGGCCGCCATCACCCTGATACCGAAACCAGATAAAGATACAACAAAAAAAGAAAATTACACACCAATATCACTGATGAATGTAGATGCAAAAATCCTCAACAAAATACTAGCAAACAGAATCCAACAGCACATTAAAAGGATCATACACCATGATCAAGTGGGGTTTATCCCAGCGTTTCAAGGCTTCTTCAATATACACAAATCAATAAATGTGATACACTATATTAACAACTTGAAAAATACAAACCATATGATCATCTCAATAGATGCAGAAAAAGCTTTTGACAAAATTCAACATCATTTATGCTAAGAATAAAAACTGTCCAGAAAGTGGGCATAGAGGGAACCTATCTGAACATAATAAAGGCCATATACGACAAACCCACAGCAAACATCATTCTCAATGGTGAAAAACTGAAAGCATTTTCTCTAAGATCAGGAACAAGACAAGGATGTCCACTCTCGCTGCTGTTATTCAACATAATTTTGGAAGTCCTAGCCATGGCAACCAGAGAAGAAAAAGAAATAAAAGGAATACAAACCGGAAAAGAAGAAGTAAAACTGTCGCTGCAGATGACATGATACTTATACTTAGAAAATCCTAAAGATGCTACCAGAAGACTACCAGAGCTAATCAATGAATTTGGTAAAGTTGCAGGATACAAAATCAACATACTGAAACCTCTTGCATTCCTATACACTAACAACAGAAGATCAGAAAGAACAATTAAGGAAAGAATTCCATTCACCACTACAACAAATAAAATACCTAGGAATAAACCTACCAATGCAGTTAAAAGACCTGTACTCAGGCGGCTAGCAGCGTGGACCCCAGAGACAGGCATGAGACGCTAAGGCTGCTGCTGCAGCCACCAAGAAGCCTGTGTGCGAGCACAGGTCACTATCCATACCGTCCCTCCCGGGAGCCTGTGCAGCCTGCCACTGCCAGGGTTCCGTGATCCAGGGACAATTTCCCTGGGAGAACACTGCATACCTCAGGCTGGTGCATCGTCACTCTGACCTCTGCCGTGGCAGGTTCGCTCCGCATTCTGTACCCCTCCATCCCCCTGGCCTGAGTGAGCCAGAGCCCCCGAATCAGCTGCTCCTTTAACCCCGTCCTGTCTGAGTGAAGAACAGAGGCCCTCAGGTGACCTACATGAAGAGGCGGGTGCAAAGCCAAAGCTGAACCTCAGGAGCTGTGTGAACAAAGAAGAGAAAGGGAAATTTCTCCCAGCAGCAGCAGGAGCAGCAGATTAAATCTCCACAATGCACTTCAAGTACCCTGCATCTGTGGAATACCTGAATAGGCAACGAATCATCCCAAATTGAGGAGGTGGACTTTGGGAGCAAGGATATATATATATTTCTCCCTTTTTCTCTTTTTGTGAGTGTGTATGTGTATGCTTTTGTGTGTGATTTTGTCTTTATAGCTTTGCTTTTACCATTTGTCCTAGGCATCTGTGTGTGTGTTTTTGTTTTTTATTAATTACTTAAAAATTTTTTTAAATAATTTTTTATTTTAATTACTTTATTTTACTTTATTTTATCTTCTTTCTTTCTTTTTTTTCTTTCTTTTCTTTCTTTCTTTTCTCCATTTTATTCTGAGCCTTGGTGCCTCAGCCAGGCGTCAGGGCTGTGCCACTGAGGTGGGAGAGCCAACTTCAGGACACTGGTCCACAAGAGACCTCCCAGCTCCACATAATATCAAATGGCAAAAATCTCCCAGAGATCTGCATCTCAGTGCGAAGACCCAGCTTCACTTAATGAACAGCAAGCTACAGTGCTGGACACCCTGTGCCAAACAACTAGCAAGACAGGAACACAACCCCACCCATTAGCAGAGAGGCTGCCTAAAATCATAAAAAGGCCACAGACACCCCAAAACACACCACCAGTCGTGGACCTGCCCACCAGAAAGACAAGATTCAGCCTCATCCACCAGAACACAGGCACTAGTCCCCTCCACCAGGAAACCTACACAACCCACTGAACCAACTTTAGCCACTGGGGACAGACACCAAAAACAACGGGAACTACAGACCTGCAGCCTGCAAAAAGGAGACCCCAAACACAGTAAGTTAAGCAAAATGAGAAAATAGAGAAACACACAGCAGATGAAGGAGCAGTGTAAAAACCAACCAGACCTAACAAATGAAGAGCAAATAGGCAGTCTACCTGAAAAAGAAGTCAGAATAATGATAGTAAAGATGATCAGAAATCTTAGAAATAGAATGGAGAACATATAAGAAATGTTTAACAAGGACCTAGAAGAACTAAAGAGCAAACAAACAGTGATGAACAACACAATAAATGAAATTTAAAATTCTCTAGAAGGGATCAATAACAGAATACTGAGGCAGAAGATCGGATAAGTGACCTAGAAGATAAAATAGTGGAAATAACTACTGCAGAGCAGAATAAAGAAAAAAGGATGAAAAGAATTGAGGACAGTCAGAGACCTGTGGGACAACATTAAACGCACCAACATTCGAATTTCAGGGCTCCCAGAAGAAGAAGAGAATAAGAAATGAACTGAGAAAATATTTGAAGAGATTATAGTTGAAAAGTTCCCTAATATGAGAAAGGAAATAGTTAATCAAGTCCAGGAAGCAAAGAGAGTTCCATACAGGATAAATACAAGGAGAAACATGCCAAGACACATATTAATCCAACTATCAAAAATTAAATACAAAGAAAAATTATTAAAAGCAGCAAGGGAAAAACAACAAATAACACACCAGGGAATCCCCTTAAGGTTAACAGCTGATCTTTCAGCTGAAACTGCAAGCCAGAAGGGAGTGGCAGGACATATTTAAAGTGATGAAGGAGAAAAACCTACAACCAAGATTACTCTACAGAGCAAGGATCTCATTCAGATTTGATGGAGAAATAAAAACCTTTACAGACAAGCAAAAGCTGAGGGAGTTCAGCACCACCAAACCAGCTTTAAAACAAATGCTAAAGGATCTTCTCTAGGCAGGAAACACAAGAGAAAGAAAAGACCTACAATAACAAACCCAAACAATTAAGAAAATGGTAATAGGAACATACATATCGATAATTACCTAAAATGTAAATGGATTAAATGCTCCAACCAAAAGACATAGACTGGCTGATTGGATACAAAAACAAGGTCCGTATATATGCTGTCTACAAGAGACCCACTTCAGACCTAAGCATGCATACAGACTGAAAGTGAGGGGATGGAAAAAGATACTCCATGCAAATGAAAATCAAAGCTGGAGTAACAATTCTCATATCGGACAAAATAGACTTTAAAAAAAAGACTATTACAAGAGACAAAGGACACTATATAATGATCAAAGGATTGATCCAAGAAGAAGATATAACAATTGTAAAAATTTATGCATCCAACATAAGAGCACCTCAATACAAAAGGCAAATGCTAACAGCCGTAAAAGAGGAAATCGACAATAACACAATAATAGTAGGGTACTTTAACACCCCACTTTCACCAATAGACACATCATCCAAACTGAAAATAAGGAAACACAAGCTTTAAATGATACATTAAACAAGATGGACTTAATTGATATTTATAGGACATTCCATCCAAAAACAACAGAATACACATTCTTCTGAAGTGCTTATTTAACATTCTCCAGGATATATTATATCTTGGGTCACAAGTCAATCCGTAGTAAATTTAAGAAAATTGAAATCGTATCAGGTATCTTTTATTACCAGAATGTTATGAGACTAGATATTAAGTACAGGAAAAAATCTGTAAAAAAATACAAACACATGGAGGCTAAACAATACACTACTTAATAACCAAGAGATCAGTGAAGAAATCAAAGAGGAAATCAAAAAATGCCTAGAGACAAATAACAGTGAAAACACGATGACCCAAAACCTATGGGATGCAGCAAAACAATTCTAACAGGGAAGTTTATAGCAATACAATCCTACCTTAAGAAACAAGAATCATCTCAAATAAACAACCTAAGCTTACACCTAAAGCAATTAGAGAAAGAAGAATAAAAAAAACCCAAAGGTAGCAGAAGAAAAGAAATCATAAAGATTACATCATAGATAAATGAAAAAGAAATGAAGGAAACGATAGCAAAGAGCAATAAAAGTAAAAGCTGGTTCTTTGAGAAGATAAACAAAATTGACAAACCATTAGCCAGACTGATCAAGAAAAATAGGGACAAGATTTAAATCAATAGAATTAGAAACAAAAAAGGAGAAGTAACAACTGACACAGCAGAAATACAAAGGATCATGGGAGAGTACTACAAGCAAGTATATGCCAGTAAAATGGACAACCTGGAAGAAATGCACCAAGTCTTAGAAAGATATGACCTTCCAAGACTGAACCAGGAAGAAATAGAAAATATGAACAGACAAATCACAAGCACTGAAATTGAAACTGGGATTAAAAATCTTCCAACAAACAAAAGCCCAGGACCAGATGGCTTCACAGGTGAATTCTATCAAACATTTAGAGAAGAGCTAACACCTATCCTTCTCAAACTCTTCCAGAATATAGCAGAGTGAGGAACACTCCCAAACTCATTCTACAAGGCCTCCATCACCCTGATACCAAAACCAGACAAAGATGTCACAAAGAAAGAAAACTACAGGCCAATATCACTGATGAACATAGATGCAAAAATCCTCAACAAAATACTAGGAAACAGCATCCAACAGCACATTAAAGGGATCATGCACCATGATCACGTGGGGTTTATCCCAGGAATTCAAGGATTCTTCAATATATGCAAATCAATCAATGTGATACACCATATTAACAAATTGAAGGAGAAACACCATATGATCATCTCAATAGATGCAGGCAAAACTTATGATAAAATTCAACACCCATTTATGATAAAATCCCTCCAGAAAGTAGGCACAGCGGGAACTTTCCTCAACATAATAAAGGCCATATATGACAAACCCACAGCCAACATCGTCCTCAGTGGTGAAAAACTGAAAGCATTTCCACTAAGATCAGGAATAAGACAAGGTTGCCCACTCTCACCACTCTTATTCAACATAGTTTTGGAAGTTTTAGCCACAGCAGTCAGAGAAGAAAAAGAAATAAAAGGAATCTAAATCGGAAAAGAAGTAAAGCTGTCCCTGTTTGCAGATGACATGATACTATATATAGAGAATCCTAAAGATGCTACCAGAAAACTACAAGAGCTAATCAATGAATTTGGTAAAGTAACAGGGTACAAAATTAATGGACAGAAATCTCTTGCATTCCTATACACTAATGATGAAAAATCTGAAAGTGAAATAAAGAAAACACTCCCATTTACCACTGCAACAAAAAGAATAAAATATCTAGGGATAAACCCACCTAAGTAGACTAAAGACCTGTATTCAGACAATTATAAGACACTGATGAAAGAAATTAAAGATTATAGAAACACATGGAGAGATATACCATGTTCTTGGATTGGAAGAACCAACATTGTGAAAATGACTCTACGACCCAAAGCAATCTACAGATTCAATGCAATCCCTATCAAACTCCCAATGGCAATTTTCACAGAACTTGAACAAAAAATTTCACAATATGTATGGAAACACAAAAGACCCCGATTAACCAAAGAAATCTTGAGAAAGAAAAACGGAGCTGGAGGAATTAGGCTACCTGACTTCAGAGTCTACTACAAAGCTACGGTAATGAAGACAGTATGGTACTGGCACAAAAACGGAAATATAGATCAATGGAACAGAATAGAAAGCCCAGAGATAAAGCCATCCACATATGGTCACCTTATCTTTGATAAAGGAGGAAAGTATATACAGTGGAGAAAAGACAGCCTCTTCAGTAAGTGGTGCTGGGAAAACTGGACAGCTACATGTAAAAGAATGAAATTAGAACACTCCCTAACACCATACACAAAAATAAACTCAAAATCGATTAAACACCTAAATGTAAGGCCAGACGCTATCAAACTCATAGAGGAAAATATAGGTAGAACACTCTGTGACATAAATCACAGCAAGATCCTTTTTGACCCACCTCCTAGAGAAATGAAAATAAAAACAAAAAACAAATGGGACCTAATGAAACTTCAAAGCTTTTGCACAGCAAAGGAAACCATAAACAAGACCAAAAGACAACCCTCAGAATGGGAGAAAATATTTGCAAATGAAGCAACTGACAAAGCATTAATCTCCAAAATTTACAAGCAACTCATACAGCTCAATATCAAAAAAACAAACAACTCAATCCAAACCTAGGCAGAAGCCCTAAATAGACTTTTTTCCAAAGACGATATACAGGTTGCCAACAGACACATGAAAGAATGCTCAACACCATTAATCATCAGAGCAATGCAAATCAAAACTACAATGAGATCATCTCACACTGGTCAGAATGGCCATCATCACAAAATCTACAAAAAGTAAATGCTAGAGAGGGTGTGGAGAAAAGGGAACACTCTTGCACTGCTGGTGGGAATGTAAATTGATACAGCCACTATGGAGAACAGTATGGACGTTCCTTTAAAAACTAAAAATAGAACTATCATATGTCCCAGCAATCCCACTACTGGGCATATACCCTGAGAAAACCATAATTCAAAAAGAGTCATGTACGAATATGTTCATTGAAGCTCAATTTACTATAGCCAGGATATGGAAGCAACCTAAGTGTCTAGCAACAGATGAATAGATAAAGAAGATGTGGCACATATAAACAATGGAATATTATTCAGGCATAAAAAGAAACGAAATTTTTTTATTTCTAGTGAGGTGGATGGACCTAGAGTCTGTCATACAGAGTGAAGTAAGTCAGAAAGAGAAAAACAAATACCGTACGCTAACACATATATATGGAATCTGAAAAAAAATAAAAGGTCATGAAGAACCTAGAGGCACATCGGGAATAAAGACACAGACCTACTAGAAAATGGACCTGAGGGTTCGGGGAGGGGGAAGGTTAAGCTCTGACAAAGGGAAAGAGTGGCCTGGGCATATATACACTATCAAATTTAAAATAGGTAGCTAGTGGGAAGCAGCCACAAAGCACAGGGAGAATACCTTGGTGCTTTGTGACCACCTAGCGGGGTGGGTTAGGGAGGGTTGGAGGGTGGGAGATGCAGGAGGGAAGAGATATGGGGACATATGTATATGTATAACTGATTCCCTTTGTTATAAAGCAGAAGGTAACACACCATTGTAAAGCAATTATACTCAAATAAAGATGTTTATTAAAAAAGTGCATTTGAAAAAAAAATACCTCTACTCAGAAAACTGTAAGACACTGATGAAAGAAATCAAAGATGACATAAACAGATGGAGAGATGTACCATATTGTTGGATTGGGGGAATCAACATTGTGAAAATGACTGTACTCCCCAAAGCAGTCTACAGATTCAGTGCAATTCCTATCAGGTTACTAGTGGCATTTTTTTTACAGAACTGGAACAAGAAATCTTAAAATCTGTATCTCTGTATGGAGATACAAAAGCCCCCAAATAGCGAAAGCAATCTTGTCGGAAAAAAACGGAGCTGGAGGAATCAGATTCCATGACTTCAGAGTATATTGCAAAGCTACAGTCATCAAAGCAGTATGGTACTGGCATAAAAACAGAAATACAGATCAATGGAACAGGATAGAAAGCCCAGAGATAAACGCACGCACCTATGGTCAACTAATATATTAGAAAGGATCAAGGATATACAATGGAGGAAAGACAGTTTGTTCAATAAATGATGATGGGAAAACTGGAAAGCTACATGTAAAAGAATGAAATTAGAACACTCCCTAACACCATACACAAAAATAAGCTCAAAATGGATTAAAGACCTAAATGTAAGACCAGACACTATAAAACTCAGAGGAAAACATGGGAAGAACACTCTTTGACATAAATCACAGCAACATCTTTTTTGACCCACCTCCTAGAGTAATGGAAATGTAAACAAATGGGGCCTAATGAAACTTCAAAGCTTTTGCACAGCAAAGGAAACTATAAACAAGGCAAAAAGACGAAAAGACAACCTTCAGAATGGGAGAAAATAGTTGGAAACGAATCAACGGACAAAGGATTAATCTCCAAAATATATAAACAGCTTATGCAGCTCAATATTTAAAAAACAACCCAATCAAAAAATGGGCAGAAGACCTAAGTAGACATTCTCCAAAGGAGACATACAGATGGCCAAGAGGCACATGAAAAGCTGCTCAACATCACTAATTATTAGAGAAATGCACATCAAAACTACAATGAGGTATCACCTCACATGAGTTAGAATGGTCGGCATCATCAGAAAGTCTACAAACAACAAGTGCTGGAGAGGGTGTGGAGAAAAGGGAACCCTCTTGCACTGTTGGTGGGAATGTAAATTGATACAGCCACTATGGAGAACAGTATGGAGGCTCCTTAAAAAACTAAAAACAGAATTACTATATGATTCAGCAATCCCACTACTGGGCATATACCCAGAGAAAACCATAATTGAAAAAGACACGTGCACCCCAGTGTTCATTGCAGCACTATTTACAATAACCAGGTCATGGAAGCAACCTAAATGCCCATTAGCAGACGAATGGATAAAGATGTGGTACATATATACAGTGGAATATTACGCAGCCATAAAATGGAACAAAATTGGGTCATTTGTAGAGACGTTGATAGACCTAGAGACTGCCATACAGAGTGATGTAAGTGAGAAAGGGAAAAAAATATATCGTATATTAACTCATGTATGTGGAGTCTAGAAAAATGGTACACGTGAACTGGTTTGCAAAGCAGAAATGGAGACATAGATGTACAGAACAAACGTATGGACACCAAGGAGGGAACGCGGGTGTTGGCGGGGGTGGGATGAATTGGGAGGTTGGGATTGACCTATGTACACCAATATGTATAAAATAGGTAACTAATAAGAATCTGCTGTATAAAAAATAAACTGAAATTCAGAAAAAAATAAAGAGACAACCAAGGATCACTAAATATGTGTTTATAGATCTCGGTTTTTCAAGAGACTGGTCAGTGTGCACTTCTGAGGGCTTTGATCCCCGTGTATGTACCACTGCTTTGATTCCCTTGGGGTAATGCTTCTTGTTGGGGTTTTGCTTGTTGCTGTGGTGAAGCACTGAATAAGATGGGAGGCAGTTAGCATAATTTGTGATATTATGGCCCTAGATAATTAATATTTATTTATTTATTTATTTGGTTGCGCCAGGTCTTAGTTGTAGCAGGCAGGCTCCTTAGTTGCGTCTTGCTGGCTCCTTAGTTGTGTCATGCGAATTCTTAGTTGTGGCATGCATGTGGAATCTAGTTCCCTGACCAGGGATCAAACCCAGGCCCCCTGCATTGGGAGCATGATATCTTAACCACTGTGCCACCAGGGAAGTCCCTGGCCCTAGAATTAATGCCACACGATTCTTAATGGAACAAGATTCAGTGAGTGCCTGTGTATGGACTCTGTCAGTCATAGTTTACTGGTAGTTCTAGAATATGCAGGCAAATTACGGGGAGATCAGAGGATCCATCTGGGTTTTCTGTTTGTAGTTTGACCTATCATTTATGATTTTCAAATATCATGTTAGTTTAAAACATGCTTCTCTCCTCTTACCCAGTGATAAATGCTGCTCATTCTTTCTACAATGGAACAACAACTCTACCAATATCAGATGAAGACAGAACTCCACGAAAGAGAATTAGCAAAACCTTAAATATGACTACGAGTCCTGAGGAGAAAAGAAAAATAATTGGGGATACTTTTGTTAAGGTACCTTTTTAATATCTTCAATGTGTACTATTTTCGATGTGAATTTTAGTATTTTTTTCCTTATCATTATACCAAATAACCAAATTTTGTGACTAATTTTGATTCTTTTGTTGGCTAAGAGTTTTACGATATATTGCTATTATACTGACTTAGTAAAAACTGTTTTATGTTTTTAAAAAACATATGTACTTATGTTTTCAGTTTGTTGTTTTCACTGCTTAAGAATAGATATTTTCAGTTGATATTAGATTTTAGTTCTTTGGGTAATGGCTAGATGTTTTTAGGCTTTTGATGGGAATGTTCATATACCTTTTTGAATCACATTAAGCATGTGTTTTGAGGGTTTTTTTGACTTTTAAAAAAATTTTATTAATGTATAGTTGGTTGACATTGACAATGTGTTTTTTTTTACTTTTTTATTGCTAATATTTTGTCTCTCTCTTTTTTTACATCTTTATTGGAGTATAATTGCTTTACAATGTTGTGTTAGTTTCTGCTGTATAACAATGTGAATCATCTATATGTATACATATGTTCCCCATACCCCCTCCCTCTTAAGTCTCATTCCCACCCTCCCTATCCCACCCCTCTAGGTGGTCACAAAGCACCGAGCTGATCTCCCTGTCCTATGCAGCTGCTTTCCACTAGCTATCTATTTTACATTTGGTAGTGTGTGTATGTCCATGCCACTCTCTCACTTTGTCCCAGCTTACCCTTCTCCCTCCCTGTGTCCTCAAGTCAATTGTCTACGTCTGCATCTTTATTCCTATCCTGCCCCTAGTTTCATCAGAACCATTTTTTTTTTAGATTCCATATATATGCGTTAGCATACAGTATTTGTTTTTCTCTTTCTGACTTACTTCACTGTGTATGACAGACTCTAGGTTCATCCACCTCACTACAAATAACTCAATTTCGTTTCTTTTTATAAGCATGTGTTCTTAAAGGAGTTTATTTTGGAGCACGGTAGATTTCATCTCCTGGTCAATATTGCAAAAAGACTCTTTAAGAAATTTAGCTGAAAATATAAAATTTTGCTGTCTTTTAGAAGAATTCATCTCTTAAAAGGCTGTTTTACTCCTGTTGTTTGTAGATTGCCAATGAAGTAATTGGAGAAATGAACCTGAAACCAGAGGAGGTTTTCCTTGCCCAAGGTACTTTACGGCCTGATCTAATTGAAAGTGCATCCCTTGTTGCAAGTGGCAAAGCTGAACTCATCAAAACCCATCATAACGACACAGAGCTTATCAGAAAGTTGAGAGAGGAGGTAAAAGCTTATGAGAACTTTCGCATAAAACCTCCCTCCCTTAACCATTTTTAAGTGTACAGTTGAGTGGTGTCAAGTGTATTTGTATTGTTGTGAAACAGATCTCTGTAACTTTTTCATTTTTCAAAACTGAAACTTTATACCTGTTGAGCAACAGCTACCCTTTTCTCCCTCTCCCTAACCCCTGGTAACCTACCATTCTAATTTCTGTTTCAATGAATTTGACTACTTTAAATACCTCATAAGTGAAATCATACAGCATTTGTTTTTTTGTGACTGGCTTATTTCACTTAGTATAAGTCCTCAAGTTTCATCCATATTGTAGCATGTGATAGGATTTCCTTTTTAAGCTGAATAATATTCTGTGTGTGTGTGTGTGTGTGTGTGTGTGTGTGTGTGTGTGTGTGTGTGTATGTGTGTGTGTATGTGTGTGTATATATATATATATATATATAGTTAATTTATTTATCTACCGATGGACATTTGGATTGCTTCCACTTTCTTGTTGTTGTGAATTGTGCCTATGAACATGGGTTTACAGATTCCTCTTGGAGCCCCTGCTTTCAGTTCTTTTGGATATGTACCAGGAAGTGGGATTTCTGAATTTTATTATTTTCAATTTTTTGAGGGACTTCCTTAATGTTTCCTTAGCAGTTATACTATATTACAGTCCCACCAACAGTGCACAAAGCTTCCAATTTCTCCATACCTTGCCCAACACTTGTTCTTTTCTGGTTTTTTTTTTTTTTTTTTTAATTAGCCATCCTAATGAGTGTGAATTACCTGTACCTTTTTATTATTTTAGGCATCCTAGTGGGTGAGAAGTGGTAGGTATCTCATTGTGGTTCTGATTTGCATTTCCCAAATAGCTAATGTGAATCATCTTTTATGTGCTTATTGGCTACTTATATGTCACCTTTGGAGAAATATCTATTCGGATCTTTTGCCCATTTTTAACTTGGCTTATTTATCTTTTTATTATTGAATTGTATGTGTTCTTTTTTATATAGTCTTGTTACAGCCCTTTATTAGATATATGATTTGCCTTCTGTAGGTTGTCTTTTCACTTTTTTGATGGTATCATTTGGAGAGTTTTAATTTTTAAACACTAGTATATTTTCTGATTTCCTTGTATTACAGTGAGAACTAAATCAGATTGGTGGGTAGGTTTGTTCTCATTTATTTCTATTTAAGAGGTTTACGTTTAAAATGGATTTCAAAGAGAAATATGAAGACCACTAAAATATCTAATTCCTTATAAGCACATAGGAAGAAATACTTTAAAAGATGAAGTTTTAAAAACTGATTTTTAAAGGTAAAAAACAACAGGAAAAGCCAATAATTTGTTACTCTTTGTTTTCTATGTCATTTTGGTTACTAATTTGTATTAATTGGCGTTTTTATTCCCTGTAGGGAAAAGTCATAGAACCTCTGAAAGATTTTCATAAAGATGAAGTAAGAACCTTAGGCAGAGAACTTGGACTTCCAGAAGAGTTAGTTTCCAGGCATCCATTCCCAGGTAAAAAATAGAATTCTGTTTGATTTGTTACTATGCCTTCATGTTGAACAAAAATCAATTCAGACAGGTTTTGAAGTAATTTATCATCTTAGGGAATATGTAACTTTAAAGAAAGGAAAGGATGGATAGGGAATAAATATTCTTTTTAGTGCCTTACTGTATATATTTCATTTTATTAAATACTCATTTTTATTGTATATATATTTATATATTACATTATCTTTGTGTAAACAGATTGTCATGTAATGTTGCCATCAGATGAGAAAGCCAAGAGATACTTTAATAACATTGCCACACAATTCTTAGTGTTAGAAATTGGGTTTATATGTTCTTTCTACTATACCATGATGTATTCCACAGGGTTAAAACTCAGTTCTCTGAAATCCTTATCCCCTGACTTGTCTGAATGGTTGAACCATTTCTTTGCACAGTGCTGTATGTATTTAATTCATGACCAAATGAAAATATTCAGTTTTTAAATAGTCATTTGCTGTCATAAAATAAAATTAATTAGAGGTGGTATTTGTTAAAGTTAGGACTGTGAGTCTTAACCTGTTTTTGTTATGAGTTCTTGAGCTTGGCAAATCTTATACCTCAGTTTATACCTTATACCTCAAATCTTATACCTCTAGGTCTCTACAATAGTCATTGGGTGATGAGTTGAGGGAATGGTCTAATTAAATGAAAAAGCATAGTAATAGTTAACATTTCTTGAGTACTAGTATGTGCTAGGCATTCTGCTAAATACAGTATTTTACACATGTCTTATTTGATCCTCACAATAGAAACTATTATGATCCTGTTGTCCAGCTGAGAGAATTTTGGGACAGAGGCTAGTTTGCCAAAAGTTATGCAGGTTGGGTTTGGAACCAGGATTCTAGCCCCGATAAGCTCTTCTCAGAGTTAGTTACTCTTAACTACTGTATTGCCTCCATAAACAGTGTTGCAAAGGTATAGCCCATATGGAGATTAGCACTTGTTTATATGACGAACTTCAACTGTAGTAATTTGAGACGTTCAGTCCCTAACGTGTGTTGGCAAAGGATTGTGTATGAAAGTAATTTTAAATAGATTGGCATGTATATTGTGAATTAAAAATATTTATTGGAGAATTTTGAGATTCTTAATACAGGGACTATTAAAATAAGAGGTGTATATCATGGATGTGAACAGAACTGAAGCATTCTAAAAATGATGAGTTGGATGGGAAACTAATAGCTGCATTTCATATTAAACACTTTAAAAAACCTAAATTGTATATGTCAGTTATATTTCAATAAAACTGGTTAAAAATACAATGGCAGGGGTGTTTTATATTTTGGGAATAGTGACCTTTTTTTATTTAAAATTTTATATTAAACATAACATTTATATTAAATACCATTGTTACTCTTCTGTTTAGGTCCAGGCCTGGCAATCAGAGTAATATGTGCTGAGGAACCTTATATCTGTAAGGATTTTCCTGAAACCAACAATATTTTGAAAATAGTAGCTGATTTTTCTGCAAGCGTTAAAAAGGTAATAATTTGTGTTGAATTTGTTTATTATAGGAGCTTTAAGCAGACATAGCTAATTGGTGCAAGGAATTGAATGGATTCTTGCTGTACTCCAGTCTTTATAATAAAATTGATTAGGGTTTCATTATTTGAAACTTCAGGGTAATTTAACCTTTGGAAATGACTATGAAGAAAGTATTCTACAGACACTCTTAAATGTAGACTTCTCTTTTCAGCCATTCCATATATTTTAACAGATTGGATACCTTGAATCCCTGAAAATACTAGATACAAAGTATTTTAAAATACCCTTTCATATTTATTGCAAGAAGGCAAGGGAGATCATTTTAGTTCTAAATTGAGGATGATGGAAATGTCTCCAGTTCTTCTGTATATTTGGTGCCTAAATTTATAATCTGTGTTAAAGTGGGCTTTGGTTGGTAGTGCTTCCAGTTGTCAGACAAAAAGCAATGTAAATTCTCTTTGGAGTCTCTTCAACCAGGCCTCAAAGAATTCCCATAAATAGAGTTTCAACAAATACGAGCTTACAATAAAAAACTATAAAATAGATATAAAAGTAAGGCACCATGAATGAGAGCTAGTGGAAACAACTAGTAGAAGACCCTCAAGCACTTCAGATACTGGAATTGGCATATAGGCAACATTTAAAAGTACTGAGAATTAAAAGAAGCAATTTTTAATAAGAATAAGGTATATAAGAGACTATAAAAAGTGACAGGGGAGCTCTGAAAAAAAATTACGTTCTAGAAATGAAAATAAAATTAAAAAGAGCTAAAGAGAGAATTAGTGAAGATCGATGTTAAATTATCCAGAAATTGGAACAAAGCATCAAAGACAAAATATGGTTCAAAGAGGTTAATGTAGAATGAGAATGTCAACTTTAATGTATATCCAGAAGGAGATACTAGATAAAAGTATTGAAATTCCTCCACACTGGTGAAAGATACCATGCCTCAGATTCAGGAAGCATAATAACATCCCAATCAGGATAAAGGAGAAGAATTTGACACCTAATAGGCATAACTATGGAAGCTACAGGCTACCAAAGACAAAGCAGCTGCAAAGAAAAGATTGATTGCTGCATAAAGGAAAGGCTATTACTGGAAGCAGTAGTTAAAAGCAGGAAGAATTCAAAGTACCAAGAGAAAATAATTGTGAACAATAGTGAGTAGATAAACTGTCTCAAAGAACTAGGGCAAAATAAAGACATTTTCACATAAACAGAATTTACTACCAACAGTCTGTTACTTAAGGAACTATAAAGGCAGTGGTTCTCAACCTTGGCTGTGTATTAGATTCAACAGGGGGAGCTTTTGAAGTATTCTATGCTTGGGCCCCTTCTCCCTAGAATTTATTTAATTGATGTGGGATGGGACCTGAACATACTAAGAAATTTGAATGTATAGCTAAGGTTGAGAACCACTGTTTTAAAGAAATGACTTGAGGAGAAGCAAAAGGATACCAGTTAAAAGGTCTGAGATACAGGGACTGGTAAGCAAATAAAATGGTAAATGGATAAAATTAAACAGACATGGACTGTATAAACTGATCTAAATTTTGGTGTTTATTTAAAAAAAATAGTATAACATTATATAGCTAAAATAGCATATAAGCCACAGGGGGATCAATTGGAGTTAAAGCATTCAAAGATCTTTGTATTTTTTGCTAGTTGGGCAGAGGTGATTCTCTTTTGTTAAATATCCCCACTTAAGGGGAAATGATAAAGAATAAAAATAGAGGGTTTAACTTCACAACTAGTAAAGGGGAAATAAATGAGCTGGGAGAAATCATCAGTTCAGAGGAATATAAAAAAGGAGAAAGAAATATAAAAAGTGGGGCAAATAGAAACTACTGAATTAAATGGTAGGATGGAATTCAACCATATTATTAACCCACAATTAAAAGGATTAACATCTTTAGTTAGGACATAATTGTCAAACTAGATTGAGGAATAAAATCTAACTATAGTCTGTTTACCTAGGGATAGGAAGAGGGAAGGTAAAAGAACAGAAAAACATACACCAGGCAAATAAACCAAAAAAAAGGAAGTAGGTAGAGATATATTAATTTCAGACAAAGTTGACTTTATGGCAAAAAGTTTCCTTAGAGATAAGGAGAAGGTTTGACTCACGTGAGGTGTCCCTTGCTGTTGACAGAGGATTAAAGCCTCCATGTATGTAAATCTAATCTGTGTTTCTTGTCCTGATATTTAACTTCTCATAGCCCTGGCGCTCAGAAATGAAATTCTGACACACTGCATAGCACACACAAGTCAGAGAGAAATACCAAATAGAATCTATTGCTATAAACCAGAAAGTGTAGATACATAAGATAGTAAAATGTACCAAAAGAGTGAATGCTGTTATTTCTTGAAACCCTGAGGAGTGTGTCTTTGGTTTTCCTAGCCACATACACTATTACAGAGAGTCAAAGCCTGCACAACAGAAGAGGATCAGGAGAAGCTGATGCAAATTACAAGTCTGCATTCACTGAATGCCTTCCTGCTACCAATTAAAACTGTGGGTGTGCAGGTGAGTTGTGTGACTTCATTGACCTGTGACATAACTTTCTGCTGCTCTTTTTGCTAATATTGAAATAGGAATGTCTTAGGAAAATGAAATACAAAAGTATATACACCAAGTTTAAAAATGTAAAAAGGCAATATTTTATAGAATGTTTATGAAGTGAATAAGGTAATAGGAACTAAATATTCAGGCTGAGATTTTATAGACTTGAAATACCTGTCATCTGTATCAAAAGTAAAAAAAAATTCAAAGAGTGATTTGCTATAGGATTGGCTTGCTTGCTTCTGCCTTGAAGAACAGGTACCGAGAGGTCATGTCCTCATTTATCCTTCTTGATGTGAAATATTCTGTGGCTTTAGAAGTCTCTAACTGCAAGAAGGCCCCCAGATGTACATGTTACACCATTTACGCATTATTCTCAGCTTGTGTATTCCTTAAACCAGTGTCCTCTGCCTCTTCAACATGTCCCGTCTCTCCCTCTCTCTCTCTTAGCTGTGATAATGTACAACTAACATTTTCAGTATGTTCTGTCTTTCCAATTGTAAAAGCATGTGACTGTAATATAGTTCTCATTTTTGAAATGCTATTCATAGATTATATTAAGTTCTTTATTTATATGATCATCGGGTGAGTTTCTGGGGGAAAAAAGCTTGGGAATCTAGGGAAGAGGAAGGTTTCTTTTCAGTGATTTAGAATTTGAAGTTAAATGAAAACTAGAAAAGGTGTCAATAATTCAACTCAAAATGGTGCAAGTGCCAGTTAAGTGGGTTAATGTGTTTATAATGTTCTCTTATAGTAGAATTATGCATGGGAAGAAATTAAATACATTTTAGAGATTGTTCATCTAAAACTTAATATACACTCTTTTCCATAAATATGTGAATCTGAGCCATCCTTTTAAATTCCTCTTTCTCCTGAATTCATGTAGCTCTGTTTGTAAATAAGACAATAAAAATTCATCGTTACTTTAAAATTAAACTAAAATATTTTAGTTCATGGAAATGATAGGGCCAGCTATTTCCCCTCTTCTCCCTCTTTTTAAAGGCCCTATGTGAAAGCTACTTATATTGTTTTTAAATCATGTTGAAATAACCATTCCTGGAATTGTAGGAATAATTTTCTTTCAGTGGTGTATGGATTATCTCATTTATCATATACAGATTCATTTTGAAACTCATCGTATGATATTTCAGGCAGATATTACCTTACTATATAAAAATAGAAGAGCAGACAAGTGGGTTTTTTTGTTTTTGTTTTTGTTTTTTCCAGTCCTAAGTAGATCTATTATAGAAAACTTCCAGCTGTGTATGCTAACTCCTGCTAGGCAGGGAATTGAACTAGTTCCCCATTCCCCTTTTTTGATAAGTTCATAGATAATGCTATGGATAAATAAATAAATATAATTTGTTGGATGAGTGATTTCTTTTTTAAAAAATATGATTAACATATATATACACTATTATATATGAAATAGGTAAACAACTGTATAGTACAGGGAACTATAACCTGTAATGGAAAAGAATCTGAAAAAGAGTTTTTTTTATATATATATATATATATAACTGAATCACTTTGCTGTACACTTGAAACTAACACAACATTGTAATAATTACACTTCAATTTAAAAAAATGAAGCTCATTCAGGCTCCACTATTTTTCCCATCAAAATAGAAGTTTCTTTTGTTGTTGGTTATCTTAACTTTATCTAGTCTCTTAGGCCTTTGAAGCTGAGACTCTTAGAAGTCCAGATAAAAATCATAATTCATGGTTAGTATAGCAATGAAGTTTATTTTCTAAATACCAAAATAAACTGCATTTGTAAAAAAAAAAAAATGTACAGTACATTTAAAAAGTAATTCTCCCTATTTCTGCTCTCCAGTTAAATGTTCCCTCCAGAACCATTTAGAAAGAAAATGAAAGGGAATTATTGACACCTTTTTCATCACCTTTTTCTTTTAACTGAACATCATGAACTTCTTTTCATGCCATTGCAAGTAGATTCTTATTCTTAACTGCTGCCTTATATTCCATGTATGATTATACCATAATTTATTTAATCATTCCCCTACCAATGGACATTTAAACCATTTTCACTTTGTCACTATTATAGGCATTTCAGCAAGTAGTATCTTATTTTTTCAAGCAGTTATTCATGTATTTCAGTAATATTTTCAGGATTAAAGAGCATGTACATTTTAAACTTTGATAAATACTATTATATTATCATTCAAATAGTCTGAATTCTTAAGTTTACTGTGTATTAGGTAGTTATCTAATGAATCTTACTTTTAAGTTGTTTTCAGTTTAAATTTTTTTTTAAGTAAATGACTTGGATTAAATAGGACAGAGGAAAAGGGAATCAATATTATCAATTTTATTCACTTATTTTAAAATTAACTTTCTTATTATAAAGGAATAAATTATTTTTATATCTGACTTGAGAATCCTTTATCCATCTAAAGGATTTGGCAGATCTTGTCTTTGGAATGAAATCCCAGTGGATCTCTGGTGTATGTTGAATAAATTATTGAAATTACCGTGACACTTCTTTTTAATGTCTGAGCTGATTTAGGTAGAATTTAACAGGGGATGTTAGGGACTTCCCTGGTGGTCCAGTGGTAAGGAGTCCGCCTTCCAGTGTAGGGGACACGGGTTCGATCCCTGGTCAGGCAACTAAGATCCCACATGATGCGGGGCAACTAAGCCCACACTGCTGAGCTTGTGCGCCTCAACTAGAGAGCCCACGTGCCACAAACTACAGAGCCCACGTGCTCTGGAACCCGCACACCACAGCTACAGAGCTCACGGGCCCTGGAGCCTGCGCGCCACAACTAGAGAAGACAAAACCCGCACAGCACAATGAAGAGCCCACGTGCCGCAGTGAAAGATCCCACATGCCTCAACTAAGACCCGATGCAGCCAAAAATAATGAATAAATAAATAATACAAAAAACTGTTAAATAGGGGATTTTAATTTAGGATTTGTTTATATCATTAGCAAACTATCCATATATACTTATAGTCAAGCATATTTTTGTTTAAAAAATTGCTATTAATGGTGTCATCATGCATGAAATATTTTCCAGTCCATCTTTTGAATTCTGTAAAATCATTAAAATTATCAATTGTATTTTTATTTTCAGGGTGACTGTCGTTCTTATAGTTATGTGTGTGGAATCTCCAGTAAGGATGAGCCTGACTGGGAATCTCTTATTTTCCTGGCTAGACTTATACCTCGCATGTGTCACAACATTAACAGGTGTGTTCTGCAGGTGGTGGTGGGGTGAAATGTAATGGAAGGATGTGGTTTTTTTAAGGTCTTCCCATGTTGAAAGAGCAGTGGCTCAAGTGTAGATACAGGTATGTGCTTAGGTCATAATCCAGCAGATATTTAATAATACCTTGTACTTTGTTCCTTCATCACAGTGCAATCATCTGCTTATTAAAATATTTTTTGCTTGAGAAATAGGAAGGTTTTTAATTGTAATATGAAATACTAAAGACAGCTTTAAAAACATGTCTTCCCAATTAGCAATTTACACTACCTGTTTTATGATTAGATGTTTTATTCCAGAAGGATTGAAAGAATTGTACAGGTTATAGAATTACTGTTAGGGACTTAGTCAATTTAATAATAATTCCAGAGTAAATCAAAAGAAAGAGACATATGCCAGATATCGTCAAAGTAACAGCGTTAAGTGTTTAAAAAAATTTGAATTTAGTTTTTCAGATCCAGTTTTCCTTTAATTTACACATTAATTTCTTATGTTGTATATATCAATAACTGATTTATTGATATAATCTTTATGTAATACTGAGCATTGTCTGTTATAATTTCAAAAGTCTTACTCATTTAGTACCAGATTGCTAATTAAATCTTATTTTACACTGTTTCACTCTTTTCTATTTTCTTCATGGGTTTTAGGCAGTTAACAACCAAAAAGAATTTCTTGAGATTTCAGTTTACTCAAATTAGCTACAGAAAGTATAAACCTACTTGTTGGTGTTTACTGAGCAGGGTATGTATATTTCTATACTGGTGTGGCTAGTATTTGTAGGCTGGTATGGCCTTCAAGACAAGAAGTCAAAGGGAAATCACATTTTTACTGATGGGAACATGTCCTTTAAAAGGCTTGCATAGATGAACCAAAGGCCCCCAAATACAGAAGCACCTTTAACACACTGAAAGGGTGAATTATTAATAAATAATGGTAAATTTGTAATTGCCTGTTTTGAATGGAGATAATTGTCTTGGTTAAAATAATGGTTCATAATTCATCTTCTGAAACATGCTAATACCTAAATAAACTTCATAGGTCATACAGAAAATTCCCTTTCACTAAGTTTGGCTCCACGGCTTTTACTACATAATTAATATGTTTTTCATTTCACAACATTCTTGTTTCATCTGTCTCTTTGTCCTTTTCTTTTGCCGAAGAGCACTCACTCTTGTTTAAACTTTATCTCGGTCCTTTTATAGTCTGGTTTCTCTGCCTGTCTTTTCTTTTTTCCCCATTTGTCTCTCCCTCCATTCTTAACCCTTCCTCCCTCCCCAAAAAAGGAAAAAAATAAAGTCTAACAACCAATAAACAAAAAACTAGATTTTAAATATGAACCTAGCAAGCCCTTAAAGGGTGTTGGTGAATTTTTGATTTCTTTGCCAGGGTCTTTTTTTGGGAATTGGAATTTAAAAAAAGAAAGAAAAAAAAAAAAGCTTTCCATTTTTACCAGTCTTTCCCCCCTAATTTGCATGCTGGAATCTTTATATAGAGAGGGACGGTTCCAGTTTTACTGGAAGGCTGCCTATCCCTGTACATTCTATGATCACTCTTGTTTGAACAAAATAAAAGAAAAAGGAGCAAGTTCATGGCATTCTCTTGCATAGTTGCTTTTTTCCTCTAAGGATTGTTTATGAGCTCTAGGAACTATTTTGTTTAAAAGAAGTGTGGCCTACTTTCTATGCATGGAACAAAACGCTTCTTGTGACAGTATGTTTGGAAGGAGGCAATGAAGTATTTGGTGGTAGTGGTGGTTTTAATCTGATGTTTTTTTCTTCCATATGTTTTATTTTAAGTACCTATTAAGAAAAAAGCATTATTAAACTTCACCATGGTAGTTACAGGGGAGATTTATTTTCTCTGCTAAAGACAGTAGGGCTAAGGAAAAGGGACAGTTGCCTGCTGGCTGGAGTTGGATTGGAAAGAGCCAGGTGGCACTCATCCCTACCCCTTCTCTCTCTTGTTTTCTGGGTGAAGGTTGTAGAACAGATTCCTCAAACCATTGGCAAGATTCCCCTTGAATTGTTGTAATTATTTGATCCTAATTTCCTCAAGCTACCTTCCAAATCCTACTTTTATTAACATCTGCAGCATACTTTCATAAGTTTCAAACAGACATTTACTTGAAGCAGTAGTAAGTCATTCCTTTTCAACCAAGTCTTAACTTTGGTGATATTCTTAACCTTTCTTTGGGATCAGTGTTTTCCAAAATGTAAAAAAAAGAAAAAAAAGGTTGAGTTGGCAGTCAAATAAGTTTGGGAAATTCACTGTAGTCTCATCTTGGAAGCTTCTAGCGCATATTATAGTTTCTGAGGTTTTGTTATAAAACCTATTTATTTAATTTGGTATTTCCCCAGGAATTTCCTAGGGCTACTGTAACAAATTTCCACAAACTGGAAGGCTTAAAACAACAGAAATCTATTATCTCACAGTTCTGGAGGCTATTGAAGGCTATAAGTCTGAAATCAAGGGTGGTGTCAGCAGGGCCATGGCTCTCTCAGAAGGCTCCAGAGGGAGAATCCTTCCTCGTCTCTTCGTAGTTTCTGTTGTTTGCTGGCAGTCGTTGGCTTGTGGCAGTGTAACTCCAATCTTTGTCTCCATCTTTACATGGCTGTCTTTTCTCCATGTGGCTGTGTTTACAGATTTCCTTCTTCTTAGAAGAACACCCACCAGTCATTGGATTAATCCCCCCAAACACCATTATGACCTTTGTTTGATTACCTTTACAAGGACCCTATTTTCACCCACAGATTCCAGGTGGACATGAAGTTTTGGGGATACACTTCTATCCAGTACATTAAATGGAAAGAGGATTGTGATAATCACTTACATCTTTGCACGTTCTGAGATACTAGTATTCCAGAAAATATACTTTGAGGAAGGTTCATAGAATAGAGACCCTTCTATAATCTTATATCCTATCCTACCCATTTGGGAATTTGAAGTGGGTAAGAGAGGGGCCTAAGAACAAATGGAAAGAATGTTATTTTATGTGCTTTGCTTCTCTTACTAAAACGTATTTTCTCTGTAATTTTCACTACCCCCTTCTAGAGTTGTCTATATATTTGGCTCACCAGTTAAAGAACCTCCTACAGATGTTACTCCCACTTTCTTGACAACAGGGGTGCTCAGTACTTTACGCCAAGCTGATTTTGAGGCCCATAACATTCTCAGGGAGTCTGGTAAGCTGCCCGTTTTGTTCATCACTGAATGCTCTAACTAGATTTTGGAAGCATGGCATTATTATTTCTAGTAGGAGGACTCAGCTTTTAGTTTTATTATTTAATTCTTTGGGTAGTTCTGTGACATTGCCTTATCTGTATAAAATTTATTCATCTTTGTGGTCATTTGCGGACATGTACAAAGTGGCAGAAAATTTGAGTTGCTCAACTCATATGTTCCCAGCTGAGGTTGAACAAGGCAATTCTCTGCCTTCTTGTTTCAGCTCTTTCTATAAACAAGTGTCCCTTTTGTGGTCTATTTAATGACATGTTTTTTGCATTTTCGTGCTTTTTGTTGGTGATTTCACTGTTTAAAATAGTGCTGAGGTGCTGTCTAGGTTCCTAAGCACAGGAAGGCTGTGATGTAACTTACTGAGAAAATAGGTTTGTTAGATAAGATTCATTCAGGCATGAGTTATAGTGCCATTGGCTGTGAGCTCAACGTTAATGAACCTACAATAAATATTGCATAAGGTGTCTTTAAACAGACACACACATAAGCAAAGATATGTATTAATCAGTTGATGAAAGTGGTCAGGAACCTAACTCTGTATTTCCCCTAGGGTTAGAGGTTCAGTATTTTCTTATTCAGTGTCTGCAGTATAGAAGATAACTACTATGAATAATGAATTGACTTTATATCACATCACTGTAACATATCACTGCAGTCATCAAATTCTGTAATTTGTATTTGTGATTATGTTTACTTACAGTGCTATGAGAGTAGCTAAAAACAGTACATGATGACAGTCCCAAGAAGTGGTGTGTGTATGTGTGCGATTTTAGATCTGTCTGGGGGGATTTAATTGAGCAGAGAGTGCTTTTCTATGGTGTGGTGATTGGTTCTACATGTTAACTTCCTTTCTTTAGGGTATGCTGGGAAAATCAGCCAGATGCCGGTGATTTTGACACCTTTACATTTTGATCGGGACCCACTTCAGAAGCAGCCTTCATGCCAGAGATCCGTGGTTATTCGAACCTTTATTACTAGTGATTTCATGACTGGTATACCTGCAACCCCTGGCAATGAGATCCCTGTAGAGGTAACTTATACTTTTTTTTCCTAATGTACATTTTTAATACCTTATACATTTTATAATAATGGTGAATGGAATAGGCTATGGCAATGTTGGTATTCCTGAGGTTGGTTTTCTGTTCGTAAAATAGGCTCTTTTTAATCTCCACATAATTGGTTGTTTAATACACTATAGTAGAAAAAGGCCTTAAGTTTATTAAACTCCAGATGTCTGATTACTATGTGGAGAATCACCAACTCTAATCTATCATTTCATCTAATTTTGCCAACCTCTACTTTATAAATAGTATCCTCCAAGTAGAGAAGAAAACACTAAGAGTGAGGAAGAGTTTATTAGACATAAGGGTGAGATTTGATGGCGTTATGGCCAGGCACCCATGAATTTCTTGTTGCTCTGCCTATTAGCAATTGCAGTTTTGATCACCATCTTCCTTTCTTATTATCCCTCCACTAGAGTGTTCCAGAGGAGCTATTTGCATAATGGCAAATGAAAGTCAAAGCGAGACTTTATTAGTTGGACCACTGTTCCAGGACTCTAATACAGGGCTCTGATTATATATAGCTAGATAGCTGGGTTGGGGAATGTGGCTTAGAGTCTGTTTTCCCTTAGGCTCACATTTGCCAAGTCTCTGGCCAGTCAAGTGACAAGGCCTTCCTTGTCTATACATATAGCAATGATTATTATTACCTTGCATTATGTGCCACCTTGGTGGCCTCGATGTTGTAAACCACAGATAATTTGTGAAGCATTGGCATAAACCCGTAAAATTAGATACTTGGATGCCACAACAATGTCAAATTGCCATAAATGCTTCTAAACACTTGTTATGGACCAGTAACAAACATGACTTGTAGACTGCACTTTGAGTAGTACTGAATTTAAGTCACTTAAATCTATAGAGCATCACTACATAAATTAATCATAAATATATCCCATATACAGAGAGGACAATAGTAAAAATAGATTGTGTTTTAATTTCAAATTACAATTGCAGGACTTCTAAGTCTGTTAGACACACAGTGGACCCTGGCTCTTTATTTATAATCTTTGTTTTATAACAGGTGGTGTTAAAGATGGTCACTGAGATTAAGAAGATTCCTGGTATTTCTCGAATTATGTATGACTTAACATCAAAGCCCCCAGGAACTACTGAGTGGGAGTAATAAACTTCTTGTTCTACTAAAGTTCCGTGTGCAGATTAAATTGATTAGAAACTATTCCCAGTATTGACATGCAGTACTGTCAAAACAGTTACTGGAGCAACTACATCACATCTGAGTTCTCTGCAGCAAAAATCTACGGCTTAAGAGCTGAGTTGGGGATAACTAAAAGGGACTGAAGAGTTTATATGGGTATAATCAAAGCACCATTGCCTACACTCAGACACTGACACTGCTTTTGCCTTTACCTCTGCCTCACTTGTTCTTTATGTATAAACTCACTGTTGCTATTGATGTCTCTGTCATCGAAGATGTATGGGAGTGGGTGAGTCTGGGGGCTGGTAATGGACTTCTGTCCCCTTGCCAGTTTCTAAGAGATGTTAGAAACACCATTATTTACTAGTGTGACTTAGTATGTATTCCTTATGGAGAATCTGCGTTTCCTGTAAAGTAACCTCATTCCTCCAAAGGTTCTGGGAAGGGGTCAACATATCAGATAAAGGTTTAGGTGGGCTATTCCATCCACTTTTGCTGGACACGGGGGCCCTAAAATGGTAAGCTACCTTAAGATGGAAAAGCACCAGGAATTTGTTGAAGTACTTTGAATTTTATGTCATTACGGCCATGGGAGGAAGGAACTACGAGTAGTCTCAGTTTAAAGTGTTTTCAAGTCATGCTCCATGTTGCATACTGTCAACCTGTTCATTGGTAAGGAGCTTTATCCTCCCAGCCTTATTGCCGGCTCCCATAGCCTTGTAGAGGAAGTTTCTGTTCTCTCCCCAGAAGAGACCGTCTTTGGTCTAGCATAGATAAAGTTCAAGCATTTTAATCTTGTTTGGTCCGAGGAGCAGCTCTGAGATCACAGAAACCATCGTGCACGCCCACAACTTACAAATGCATGCCTGCAGTAATCTCGTAAAGAGTTGTAAAATGAACTCTTAGATGTAATCTATAGATACATTTTTTTATGCACTGCTCAGAAGATTGTGACCAGTCTTGGCTCGTGCGAAGTATTGCCAAACTTTGTACTCCTTTCTGCCAGCTGTAAGAGAAGATTTAAGAACTGGTGTAGGACTGTTTGCCATTGCCACCAGTTTCTAACAGATGCTTTTATAACATTCATAAAAATAGACAGTACTAGGTTTGAATTCTGCAGCCATTTCTCTCTCAGTATTTTAGCTGATGTTACTATTTTAAAATGTTACCATGGGGCTTCCTTGGTGGCGCAGTGGTTGAGAGTCTGCCTGCCGATGCAGGGGACAAGGGTTCGTGCCCTGGTCTGGGAGGATCCCACATGCCGCAGAGCAGCTAGGCCCATGAGCCATGGCCGCTGAGCCTGCGCGTCTGGAGTCTGTGCTCCGCAACGGGAGAGGCCACAACAGTGAGAGGCCCGTGTACTGCAAAAAAAAAAAAAAAAAATGTTACCATGTTTGTCTCATACCAGTTCCATCTCAGGTTGCTGCCTCTTACCTAATCTTCAAGATCTTTTGTATTAATCAGGTATACAATTTTGTTTGGGATTCAGTGTTACGTAAGTAATAAAATTACACATGGCAGAAGTCTTCCTTTCATTCTGTTTGGCACAGGGTATAAGAAAACTGTGTTGCTGAACCAGCAAGGGAAGAGCTTCTGACTGCTGTAACAGGTATCTGTATCTGAGAGACAGGAGTATTTGATTTCTACAAAACTTGATGAGTTCATTCTCTGTCCTAATGATGAGGAACTCATAATGGCTTTTTGCAAAAAGGGTATATTAGTGGTCTGGCCTTAACAGATTTGGAGGCATGTTATTTTAGAGCTGGAATAGACAACCTAAAAAAGGCTTATAAACATTTGTGTTTAGTGAAAAGAATTCCTCTTCTAGAAAAAGTGTCTTATGATTTTGTATTCAAGCAAATAATAGGAATCTAGGAAGACTTTTTTCCTAAAGTATATTCTGTGGAACACTGTTGCACAGAGATAAAGGGTTAGGTGATCATATAAGTTTGGAAAGTGCTGCTCACTTGTCCTTCCATCTTGGAGATTTATGGTATACGTTATTTTCAAAGCTCTGAGAAATTTTGAAGTTAGAAACAATTGTTTTTTAACTTAATGTTTTCCTGATATTTGTTCACTAAACTCCTGTTATATAATCCTTCTTAAAACTGTAAAAATGGTTTCTCCAAAACACTTCTCGACATGATATAGTAAAAAAAAAAAAAATCTAGAATTCAGAGATTTCTTAATATTTAGTACCCTCTCTTCCTTTGTAAAGAACTTTTTGCTTTGTGCCATATAGTATTACTCTATACCTTCACAGTATTTCATCTGAGGACCTGAGAAAAGTTAAGGTTGCAGTTCCATTTTACAGTTAAGGAAACAAGCTCAGCTTAGTAATGGCTACCTGAAGAGTTTCAGAATTAAATGTAGGGTTTCCCAGTTATTCTTTTTTAAAGTGAATTTTGGCACCTAAAATTATATAAACTTACTGGATGGTTATTTTTAATCAAGGCTTAGAACAGTGGCTCCCTGTCTAATAACATTCATCATTGGTTATCCTTGACAGCTCATGACTGCTTTCCCAACACTCACCACTTACCTGGGAATATATTCTATCTAATAAATATATTTTGTTTCTTTGTACCTATAGAAGGAGGAAGGCAGGTTAGTGAAAGCATCATTTATTCTTAAGATTGGTGGGCACAAAAGAAACTTGAGAACCAGATAACCTTGCCCCAGCTTTGTGGCCCAATCTGTGATCATCAGCTCTGTTAGAAGTAGCAACCTGGCATAATTGCTGAGAGTAGGTCTTTAGATGTATCTGGGAGATAGGGTTACCCGAGTTTCCCATCTTTTGCCACTCCTTTATCCTAAGATAGGTGCATGCATGTAGCCAAACAAGCATCATAAAAGTTTGTTTCCTTGCTATGTTTGGGCTTATCCCCTGATAGCCCATTTTATTGAGTAACGAATCAAACCTCTAGAGCAGGGGTCCTCAACCCCTGGGCCGCGGACTGCTACCAGTCTGTGGCCTGTTAGGAACCGGGCCGCACAGCAGGAGGTGAGTGGCGGGCGAGCGACCGAAGCTTCATCTTCCGCTCCCCATCGCTCCCATTGCTTGCATTACCGGCTGAACCATCCCCAGCCCGTCTGTGGAAAAATTGTCTTCCACGAAACCGGTCCCTTGTGCCAGAAAGGTTGGGGACCGCTGCTCTTGAGAATGAGGACATTCGGAGTAGGTAGGGCCATTCATCTTTAGTGCTTTGTGTTGCCATTAAACAGCTGTGTGAACTTGGTCATTTGTGTGTTTTTTTAACATGTAAGATGAGGCAGTTGAATTATATTTATATCAAATCCAGCTCTAAATTCTTATTTTATAAATAACAAGAAAAAACATAGCAGGAGATAGAATGGAGAAATGGGATAGTTTTAAGTGCTTTTAACATCAGATATGACCCGGCCAAAAGTAAACATTAAAATATTGTAAAATCAGATATTAATTACCATTTTTTGAACCTGAGGCATAGATCAAGGTTTGACCACTTGAGAATCTTCTGTTGTGACCGTGACACTTGGAAGATACTCATCAACAACATGTTCCTAGGCGCAGTCTCTTTACGTGTTTTTGGAAAAGTTAACAAGAGTATGCTTTGGCTTTGAGACCAGTGAAAAGTCTCCCATACTCAACTTATATATATAGCTAATTGTTGGCAAAGCTAGCATCCAGGTTTTCTGCTCTCTACATTGAAGAGGTAATGCTCCAAGGCCCTTCAAGGCAAGGCTTAACAGGAAGTTCTCAGTGTGTAATTGACCATCAGGGATAAGTGTATTTCCAAGGTGTTTGTCATCTTCTTACAGCTAAGTGAGTATTAGTTTCTGAAAATAGTACTGTCTCTCAGAAATCTTCTGAAACTCTTATGCCCAATGTTATATCTCTGTTTCTTCCTACCTTTCCAAACAGCTCCCTTTCCTACTCCTAACACCCTCCTCCTCTCTCCCCCTCTCCTGAATTCTCATTGGAATGTGGTGAGAACACACCTTAGCTATTACCTCAGTAGATGCTTCTTTCATTGGCCCCCAATTAGAATTTTTTTGGACTGTTCGTAGTAGTATTTATTTATTTATTTTTGTTTTTTTACTTTTACTCATTCTTTTTTTTTTTAATTTTTATTGAGGTATAGTTGATTTACCATGTTGTTGTAGTTTCAGGTGTACAGCAAAGTGAATTTGTTATATATCCACTCTTTTTTAGATTCTATTCCCATATAGGCCATTACAGAGTATTGAGTAGAGTTCCCTGTGCTATGCAATAGGTCCTTATTAGTTATCTGTTTTATATATGGTAGTGTGTATGTGTCAGCCCCAATCTCCCAATTTACCCCTCCCCCTCCCTTTAACCCCGGTAACCAAGTTTAATTTCTACATCTGTAACTCTATTTCTGTTTTGTAAATAAGTTCATTTGTAGCCTTTTATTAGATTCCACATATAAGCGATATCATATATTTCTTTTTCTTTTCTGACTTACTTCACTCAGTATGACAATGTCTAGGTCCATCCATGTTGCTGCAAATGGCATTATTTCATTCTCTTTTATGGCTAATATTCCATTGTATATATGTACCACATCTTCTTTATCCATTTCTCTGTTGATGGACATTTAGGTTGCTTCCATGTTCTGGCTATTGTAAATAGTGCTGCAGTGAACATTGAGGTGTATGTATCTTTGAATTATGGTTTTCTCCAGATAGATGCCCAGTAGTGGGATTGCTGGATCATATGGTAGCTCTAGTTTTTTAAGGAACCTCCATACTGTTCTCCATAGTGGCTGTACCAGTTTACATTCCCACCAACAGTAATGAAAATAAAAACAAAAATAAACAAATGGGACCTAATTAAACTTAAAAGCTTTTGCACAGCAAAGGAAACCATAAACAAAACAAAAAGACAAACCTCAGGATAGGAGAAAATATTTGCAAATGAAGCAAGCGACAAGGGATTAATCTCCAAAATATACAAACAGCTTATGCAGCTCAATATCAAAAAAACAAACAACCCAATCAAAAAATGGACAGAAAATCTACATAGACATTTCTCCAAAGAAGACATAGAGATGGTTAAAAAGCAAATGAAAAGATGCTCAGCATCACTAATGATTAGAGAAATGCAAATCAGAACTACAGTGAGGTATCACCTCACACTGGTCAGAATGGCCATCATCAAAAAATCTACAAATAATAAATGCTCTAGAGGGTGTGGAGAAAAGGGAACTCTCTTGCACTGATGGTGGGAATGTAAACTGGTACACCCAATTAGAGTTTAATAGGGAACTGAATACAAGTTTGATGTCTCCACCCTTGGAAAGTACCCCTTTGTCCTTACTGAGGTAGTTTAGCCACACAGATAATGTAGGAAACCATGGAATCTTTTTCATCAGTGTAGGGCCTGACAACAATAATGATGGCATCCTTGGCTTTTATATTTCCAAACATTTCATTTAATGACAAAAGATTTGAAATCCCCCAAAGATTGCCAAAATGCCAGCACCCACCCTAGTCATATATTGAAGATGCCCAGGTATACCACCCAAATCTAACCTTTTTCAGTGATTCTCAACCCTGGATGCCTGCTGTTACTACTTGAGAAGTTAACTCTGTATAACACCCAGACCCCACAATCAGTTAAATTAGAATCTTGGTGAGGCCCAAGCATTGACAGTTGAAAATCTCCCAGCTGGAATAAGTTGTTATTGAGGGACATACCTGGCCTTTCTAATTATAGCTTAAAATCTTTGTTAAACCTGTAGGTGAGAAGAGAAGGCCCTAGGTACTGTCTTGGTGAAGATCCGTATAACTAAAGTAGTTCAAAGCTAGGTACCGGACTCTGGAACTGATTCTACCTATACAGGTTATCCCCACTATCCAAAAGTAGAGCTTTCCTATGAAACCTTTTAGGCAAAATGTCGTAAAGCAAAGAAGCAATCACCTTAGGACACATCTGGCTAATGATGTACGAAATAAATCCAGATAAAGCACAGATGCTCACAGACAGAGTTCAAAGCCATGGCAGCCAGGTGCTGAGTGTAGTTCGAAGGGAAGGAGCTTGGGACCGCCACTCTTGCTGCTTGAGGTGTGCGCTGCCTCTGTATCAGCTCACTGCAGAACAAACGCAGAACGCTATTTTCACTTTTCATCCTTTTTCCTAAAAGCAAAAATCCTTTTCCAACTTCTTTCGGTTTGTGAAAACAGGAACTACTGTCGGTCTTTCACAAAAGTGTAGTGGCGTAAAGTGAACTTTCAAAAAGCAAGGAATACCTGTACTGTCTTGTAGGTCAGACACTCCATGGGCCCGTTTGGTATTACTCAGGGTAGCTGACATAGATGTTACCCCCTTTGAGGCCTGTGCAGCAACTACACAGGCTTTTCTCTTTCAACCTCTTTTTTCCTACTCCTTTTGCTTTTCGTCAAAGAGGAGAAATCCACCCCTATGCTGCAGCCAAGTCTCCAAATTGGACTTTAGCCAGATTATGAAACTGAGACTGAGCTATTACTCAGAAAGCCTTCTGGAGCCATGTCATTTCAATATAATTCTCTACAAAGCTAGAGATTACCTACCTGTAACCTCAGTTTCCTGAATGAAATCTTTTGAGCAGTTCCATCTTAATTTACCCATTTAGGGTCTTTGTTCACTGGTGAATCCTGTGGCATCCCTTGACCTTGTTAATGACCCCTGAATTAGCAAAATCAGGAGACTCGGGGTGGGGGGGGAGTTTGACTATTTCTTGGGTATACTAAGTTCAGTAGCTCCAAAATCCTCTGAGTGTTGCAGGAAGCCTGAACCTTGACTGATCCAAGTAGAGTATATACCTTTGGAGAATACAGATGTTTAAGGTAAGTAATTTTCTGTTTTTGAATCTACTATGACCATTGTTACAACCTTATGATATTAAATGAAGACGTGAATGTAACCTTTTGAAGAAATTTTTTTATAAAGAAATATTTTGTTAACCGGAGTAACTAGTGTAGTTGTAAAATCACTATGTAATTGTTCATGGTATACTGAAATGTCTATTGTGTGTTGTGGTAATAAAGTTGGCATAAAATAGCTTTGCTAAATTAATGTGAAATGATTTTAATGCTTTTCTGTCTTCAATATACTTCATAAAGGAGGAAATGATGACTTTCATATTTGTCATTAAGCTTCAGGGTTCATGAGAAAAAGAAGCAGGAGAAAAGAGGACAGACACTATCAGGCTATGGGAAATAGGAAATTGCATATGCTGTCAGAGGTTTACTGGATGATAAAGTTAATCTATTTCTCTTAGTTATATAGGAGGGTGTTAGTGTTTTACCTACAGTGTTAACAGTGGACACAGTAGATGTAAAATATTGGGTATCTTTTTATTTAAATGATTAGCTAAAGTGTTTGTGTTTCCAAAATTAAAGTCATGTATGTACACATACATACTTACTTGATTTCTTACATATTCATTTATATATGATCAAAACTGTTCTCAATTTCTTAAAACATAAATTGCCTTTATTTAATACAGAAGTCAGATTCATTTCATTGTTTGGAACTATGTTATCAGAGTTGATCAAACCCATCAAAGTAGATGTTTATATTAGTGAGTTACCAATATGAAGATTAGAGGAAATGACCATGTTCAGAAACTGAATTCAGTAATTACTTTCAGGTGGCTACATTGGTCTGGTAGCTGGATCCTTTCAGATCAGTGACCTAGTCTGGCCTTCTGCTATCTGGGAAGACTGTATTTGGTTCATCTGTATTTTGTAAAGTTTTTACTATTTTAACATGGCTCAAAACAAAAATATTACTGAGTTTTTATCTTGCACTCTCACAGATCTGTCATTTTACCTTTCAAAAAATTCTACTTTTATCAAAAGCTATATTTTACACCACAGCTAAGATTTTTCTTGGAGTGTCAGTGAATTATTTGAATGAGTTATATACATTAGATACTAGGAAAAGCAGCTAGGAATCCCACTTAAACCTCACTATTATCCAGATACTGTGTTGAATTCTAATGAAAAAAAAAATTTTTATGTTTCAGGGTGCTGTTTCATATGCAACTGTATATTACTGTTCTTTTAGACAATATGTAACCTGCCAACACATACACTTTAAAAAAAAATTAACACCATAGAGAAAACTATATTTTAAATTCCCACATTAAAATAGTGGAAAACATGAGCGCCTTTTGTCAAGATGCCTTTACCTAATTGCATCAGGACATTGATACTTGCTCTAAATAAGAAAAAAGTTTCAGGGGACTAAATTTTAGTATTTAGCAAAGTGCAAGAAAGTTCTTTGGAAAGCAGCTACTATTGCAGTGTGAGTGGTGAGGATGTAATGAATTGAACTCTTATTTTTAGTTCCTATTTTGTGGAGTGCCTGAATGAACAGTTTGAGAACCATGTAGTCTCAGTATTTTCATTTCTTTTTCGTAGTTTAGTTGTCTTAACTTCAAAGGGTATGTCTAAAATACACTTGTGTCCTTAATATTGAAAGAGTTGTCTTTCTTGGTTTTGACATTTAAGAATTGGAATATTTTGCAAAAGTATAGATATTTAAAAATCTTAAGTGCATCTTCCTAGGAGTATAGAAACAGATATGCCATATATTATATAAAGTATATGTGTATAGAATGTGCCTAGATCCAAGTTTGATATACACTTTCATTCACTTTGGAGCTTGTTTTGTCAGGTACCTGTTGTTACAACAGAGGCTTAAAACTATCCTGTGCTTTTTAGACCTATGTGTAGTAGTGAATATTTTAATTTACTGGATTTAGACTATGCTAAATGTGCTATCTACACATTTGTTACTACTATATTAATTTCTCTTTGTAAAACAAGGGAGAACAGTCACATACCACACACACACTTTAAAAAAGTCTTTGTTTAAAGTAGACAGTGATGGCATGGCCATCTCTTGAATGTGTTTTGAGAGTTTAGAGATGTCTCTCTGTCTGGCAGAGAGAGGGAATCAGCACAGCTCACATCAGGTTGGGAATAAATTGAACTTCAGCTTACGAAGGGAGCATAACTGTCTTGTGTATAGTTTCACCATTGTGTGATTTCTTTACCCTAAGTCTCAGAAGAGAACCACTGTAGAAAATAAAAAGGCTTCTCTCTGAGACACGGGAATAGAATCTATCACGAAATCTTAAGAGTATTAGTGACATCAAGTAAGGTTCCTATTAAACTGGTAAGTGTAAGTTTGGGAATGTATTTTAGAAATAATATTTGTTCCTAATTCTGCTGATTCAACATTAGCCTGAAATCCAATAAACTTGATTCATTTCTGACTCTGACTCCATGTAGCTATGTTACCTTGGGCCAGACACCAATCTCCTGGGCAACAGTTAACTCAAATGTAATTTAGGAATAGTATTGCCTGTGTGGGTCAAGTATGAAAAATGAATATGTATGAAAATATTATCTGTAAAATGCTAGTGTAAGCATAACCTGTTACTTAAAACAGATGGCAGTGCACATAAAACACATGATACGGATTAATAATTCCCTTGTGCTCAGTTAGCTGGAACAATTCAGATAAATTTACACTATGCCAGATCTCCAGATTTTGAGCTAATTCCTTTTAGCTGTACAAGGACTGTGTATTCGTTTTTATGAAATTTATACCATGTGATAATAACCCTGACCAAGGGAACAGATCTCACTGACTTCTGTCTTTTAATTTCCAACCTTGCACTTGAGAAGTACAAAAATTATATATCTACTTTCCTTTCTCTTCGATTCTAGTGGTTTGTGCAATAATGAAACATTTGTCCTCTCTTTTGGTTGGGGAAAGAAATTTGGGACAATAACAGATGTGATAAGTTAGCATGTGAGTAATTACAGAATAAAATATTCAGGCAATAATTTCCATAAAAAGTTGAGAGGTGAGGGAGAATACCTCAAGCTCATGTGATGTTCAGATGCTTTATGTCACCCTTTGGATTGGAGCTGAGTCCTCAAAGTAGTCCACGGGGAGGTAGAAATTATGGAATATTCCTGGTGGGTGGAGGCCAAAAGGAGCCAGAAGTGAGTAAACTTTGGCCAGCCCGAGTTGTTTGGGAGGATAAAACTGGAGAGTTAGTGCAAAATTGTGGAGGCCTGTGATTCAGCCAAGGGTTTGAATTGTGCCCTGTTGGGAGTGTGTACTGGCTAAGTCAAAAGGACTGGAAAAGCTTGTAGCCCAACTCCTCTGTAAGAAAGTGGCATCAACGCTTTTCCCTTGCTGTGAATAAGGTCTGTGATAAGCTGTGGTCAGGCTAGTCAGTCATGAATAGTTTCTCCATTCTACTTAATGTGCTTCAAGTGACATGCTATATGTTTGAGAAAAGTGTTTAGCCTAGCTTCTAAGACCCTCCACAGCCTAACTCTTGCCTACCCGTCAGGCTTAAACTTGCCTTTTGCAGCCAGGTGGATCCACTTGTGGGTCCTTCAGGCCCTTGGTGTTTCACTTCTCCCCTTTGCCTCTACTGCTCCATCTATCTGGAGTGCCAGCCCCAGGGCCCTTAATGTCTGCAAACATTTAGTCACAACTTTCAATAGAAGGTCTCCTCTATGAAAACTTCATACCTTTTCCAAGCTCCCACTGCCTGTTGAGGAATTCCATGACTATTTGTTTATATTTTATTTCTTATTTCTCTTTTACTTATTTGTATTCATTTTCTTCAGCCAGACTGTAAACTTTTGAAGGCAAGGTCAACAATTAACTTATCTTTGAACTCTTAGAGCCTGGGTCATAAAATATAAAATTGGAATGCTTTTTAGAAACCTGCAAAGAGAGGACAAAGCTTTTTTAAAGGAATAAATGTCTAATAGTAGAATTCCAAATAACAGACACCTAGGTGAAAAAGCTAAGCTCAGGCAGATAACCTAGCCTGCACCCTTGCTTCCACACTGATATCACCAAATAGGAAACCACTTATATTTTTAGTTATCTGTAGCTTCAGGCTTTTGTGCTGCAGCCCTAAGTACAGTGCTGTGTTTTTAAAAAAATTATTCTTTTTTTAACTCTAGGCAGACAGTCTGTTTTTTCGTAAATTCTGTTTGAATTATTAATTAAAATATGAATGCTTGGAGAATAGCATTCAATTATTTGGGATTTGTTCAATAAGATTGGGTGGTTGGGGACTTCCCAGTGTGGGAAGCAATAAACCACAGAATTGAAAGAAGTGGAATGGTGGTCCTGACTTAAGGTGGTCTAAACAATTTCCACGGTGCTTATAGTTAGGCCAGTTGGCAGTTCGGGTTTCCTTTAGAAACTGTTCTTTAGTTCTGCTCTGGACATCTTGTAAGTACTCTTTTTCACAAGATTAAAGCAGAATTTTGGAAAAGGTTAGGCAATTAATCCTGAGTGAGGGTTTCAATGTTGCTTTTCAGCTTTTGTTGCAGAAGGGAGACACTATTTAGTTCATTACTCAGAAAAGTAAAGAATAATGGTATTTATCTTATGAGGTTTTTTTTTTAATTATTTATTTTTGGCTGCTTTGGGTCTTTGTTGCTGCACGCAGGCTTTCTCTAGTTGTGGTGAGCAGGGGCTACTTTTTGTTGCGGTGCGTGGGCCTCTCATTGCGGTGGCTTCCCTTGTTGCGGACCACGGGCTCTAGGCGCACGGGCTCAGTAGTTGTGGCTCATGGGCTCTAGAGCGCAGGCTCAGTAGTTGTGGCACATGGGCTTAGTTGCTCCGCCACATGTGGGATCTTCCCGGACCAGGGCTTGAACCCATGCCCCCTGCATTGGCAGGTGGATTCTTAACCACTGCATATGAGGTTTATTTTTGAGTACCAATATGCTGCTGAGTGGCCTGGCAAATGTGAGGCAGCCATAGGCTGTTTTATATTGTGGCTTAATGGTCGAAGAAGAGCAAGGGAGATTTATTATCTATTGTAATAATTAAACATTTTGCATTTATTCAATAAGGGGAAGGTGTATGTAACTTGACATTTATTATCCTCCAAGAAGCAAACACGCATTCATTCATGGCAGTAACTGCTGGCTGAGCACTTGTTCTGTGCCTGCCTGGCACTGCGCTAGGCTCCAGAGAACGAGGCTCCAAGCCTGGAGGAGATCGTTTTATGGTTGATTCCTCTGGGTCCTTCACCATACCCAACCCTCCACTTTGTTTTCAGATGACCTCGCCTCCTTCCAAGATGTCTCGTCAGTCTGCTCCTTTCCATTCCCAGCTTCAACCATAGTCTAGGCCCTTGGTTGTCTCTGATCTGTTTCACTGCAGTAGTAACCTAGGGGTTTTCTCTGCCACTGGTTTCTTCCCTATCCAAGCTAGTATCTCTGTTTCAAAACACAGATCATGGGCTCATAAACATGTTCTGGTCACCTTATTCATCTGCTCAAAACACAGCAATAACTTACTGTGTCCATGGAATAATGCCCAGACTGCTTTACCTGGCATGTAATTATTTTTCCATCTTCATCTTTTAAGACTATCCTCCAACCATTGGATTTCCTCAAACTTTAGGCATCTTTCTGCCCCTGTTGTGTGTCCAGGCTGTGCTCTCCCTAGGCTGGTGTGATATGAAGCCAGCTTGTGCTTTAAGGCCCAGCCCAAGTCACCTCTCTTAGAAGCTTTCCTCAGTTCCTTTAGGTCAGAGCATTTGCTGTCTCCTCTACAGTTTTATAGCATATTATGTGCATCTGTCTTACGGCTTTTATTCCATTCTGCTTTGCTTTGCAGTTGTTTGCTTGCCTATTTCCCATACACAGTTGGCAACTTTGTGAGGGCAGAGAATGGGTCTTGCCTTTTGTGTCGCATCAACACCTGTAACCGTGTTTGGTCTGTAGCGGGTGCTCAGCAAATGTTTGATTGATGTTACGTTCTGTGTTTTGTGTGTATTTGTAATCGCTTGCCTTTTGGCCAGCAAACTATCTTAGTTTTCATAAATTACCAGCATCAGTGCTTAAAAGGGAAGCAACTCTCATTACCCAGACTTAACAGGGATTGGGTAATGAAGGTCAAAGGTGGTTTGTGCATGACAGGCAAGTCAGCAGAGTAGAAGTAACATGGGATAGGGAGTCCTTGAGGTTGTTTCTCCAGCTTCATCGGTTATAGCAGCTATATAATCTTGGACAAGTTACTTAATCTTTCTGAACCTTTTCCCTCACTTGAGATGCAAATATTACCTACTTACTAGAATTGTTGTAAGGACTAAAGATTAGATGTAGCACCTAGTGCAATGCTGGCACATAACAGTTTTCCAGCAAATGGTAGCGATATGCACACCTTGCCTGCTCTGCCCACAGCCTCTGCTGCTTTCGTGGACTGGTTCTGTTCTGTATGACCCTTCACACCCTAACTACCCTAACTACAACTGACAGGAACAGACAAAGGCAGTCTGTTCATAGACTGGCCAGTGACCTGAGATGTGGCCTGACATGAAGGTCTTCTCTCAGGTAGAGGTGATTATTATTTCCTGCCTTGGGAATTTAAACTAGGAGATTCCGAAAGACTGAGTTATTAGGGATGTGGGAACTTAAGATAAATTAGAGTTGGATCCTGAGAGGCTGTGTTGGCCCTGTGCAAGGTGAGGTTATAAGTAAGCAGGGGATGGTGGTTAAGTAAGAACAGAAGAGATGTCCAGAAAGGAGCCAGGGATATTGGGTGGGGGTGGGGGGGGAGTGGGCTGAGAGTGGAGAGGGAGAGAGGGAGGGAGAGTGAGAGAGGGAGCAGACTGTAGGGCTGTAACAGTCCAGCTAGTTAGGGCACGTTCATGCAGAGCTGATGCCTGGTGTGCTTCTCTAGACAGAGAGTTACCGAAGAATTGTCTGCAATATGATCTCTGGGTCCTTTTAGCATTGGAGGGTCATGACAGGAGCAGTCTTTGTTTCCCTGGAAGGCTCAAATGTGGTCACTTGGGGCACCAAGGTATAGGGTGCTGGGCTGGTAGATCCCAGTCGTGACTCATATGATGGATACGAGCTTGGCATTAAGACCCAAAAGAACCAAACCAAAGAGCAGAGTTGGGGGTGGGAGTCCACAGAGTATGCAATTTACAGCTGAGATTAAATGATCAAAATGATGCCACAACTGTTGAAAATTTGAGTAACAAAGGGAAAAAAACCCTTAGTACATTTTTGCAGTTTAGGCAATGAAACTGGGCTAATAAAATCCACGCATCCTTGTCTAATAGTTCAGAAATAACGTTAAGGTTTACCTAAGAGTCCTCTTTGCATAACAACGTTTAAGCACTCCCCAAATCTCCAGCTCCCCCTCTCCTTCCTCCCACACCCAGATTGAGGCACAGAGCTCTTTACCAGCTTAGTTTCTGATTCAGCGTCAAAAAGAGTTCCTATTTTAATTGGTTTCTTTTCCTTCTCATCCTTTAGCACCAGAAGTCAGCCTGTCTCAATTTAAAACACTTTTGCAACCAGATGTCTGAAAAAAAAAGAAAAAAAAAGATGTGAAGTCAGTTTTTCTTTGTTTTAAACAATTGGATCATTTTATCACTCTGCTACAGCCTTTTGCCTTCTAGGAAAAACAAAAATAGGGTGTATAAATTGGTGGGTGCAGGCTGTTGAAGCTCACATAGTGTGGCTTGGTCCAATTATAATTTGTTTAAAAAGCTTTTTGATACCTACCTATCCATCCCTCAGTTATGTGAGCCTAATTATTTATGTCCTCTGTTCCCTGTCTTCTTACTGCCTGACTTTAGCTATAGAACTACTTGTTATATTATCTTGGTCATTGGGAAGGAAAGAAGAGGGAAAGGCATAGAAACACTAATTAATTTTATTTCTTGATAACTTCAGCCTGTAAAGTTTAGTGGGGTGGGAAATACTGTTAGCCTCAGGGCTATTCGTGGCTTATCTCTAGTTCATTCAGATTTCTAAAAGATGAGAATTGGTAAGGATCTGGGAAAAGGGTAGTATTTTATCCCAAAGGGCAACTAAAGCTCCAGTGATGGGAAGATTGCACAACTGGTTAAAAGTGGAGCTATGTAGAGGATTCCAGCTTGGGGGCACATCTCTCTACGTCAGACTCTCCGCCCTGTAGAGCTTCATAGGGAGAGACCCACCCATCTCCCACCAGCCACAACCCCACTTGAGAGCAAATGTCTCTTCGGTCTGGTCTATGTCTTAGGTCACTGATGTATCATTTGGGGCCTCCTGTCAAGTTTAGTTTAAAACTAAGAAGCCTGGGACTTTCCTGGTGGTGCAGTGGCTAAGAATCTACCTGCCAATACAGGGGACACAGGTTTGAGCCCTGGTTGGGGAAAATCCCACATGCCATGGAGCAACTAAGCCCGTGCACCACAGCTACTAAGCCTGTGCTCTAGAGCCTGTGAGCCACAACTGCTGAGCCCTTGTGCTGCAACTACTGAAGCCCATGCGCCTAGAGCCCGTGCTCCGCAACAAGAGAAGCCACAGCAACGAGAAGCCTGCGCACCGCAACGAAGAGTAGCCCCCGCTCCCCCCAACTAGAGAAAGCCCGTGTGCAGCAACGAAGACCCAATGCAGCCAAAAGTAAATTAATTAATTAATTATTTTAAAAAGAAAGAAACCCATCCTGCTTCCTTCTTGGAAGCAAGACCAGAGTCCTTTTAGCAGAGAGAGAACCACCACCTGCAAGATCTTTTCCTCTTTCAAGCTAATTTGTATCATATCATAGAGACTGATTTTTCAATCCTTAGTGGTCTTTCTGGAAAGCAGAATTTAACTTTTTTTTTTAATATTTATTTTATTTTTGGCTGCGTCAGGTCTTGGTTGTGGCACACAGGATCTTCGTTGGGATCTTTGTTGCGGCATGCAGATCCTCCACTGCGGCGTGCAGGCTTCTCTCTAGTTGTGGTGTGTGGGCTCTCTAGTTGTGGCCCACATGCTCAGTAGTTGTGGTATGTGGGCTTAGTTGCCCCACGGCACGTGGGATCTTAGTTCCCCGACCAGGGATCAAACCCGCGTCCCCTGCAATGGAAGGCAGATTCTTAACCATTGGACTATGAGGGAAGTCCCTAACTTTTTAAGCACTTGAAAAAAGGATACTTAATGTCTTCAAAAGCTAATTTATTTAATAATTTAACCAACATTTGAATGCCCACTCCATGCTTGAATCATCTCATGACACTTAGGAGAGAATCATGATATGGTTTTCAGATACTTTGCTTCTGCTTTATCTTTTAATCTATCTTGAGACAGAGCTAAGGAAGTGTTGTTTCTTTTTTTAAAGTCATATGGCTTTTTTCATGAGGACTCCTGGAATGGCAGTGGTAGGCCTGGATGAGACAGACAATCTTCCAACATGAGGGCTGGGGTGAGGACACCTAAACATGGCTTAAGCCTGTCCCCAATCCCCACATGTCCATGAATCCCACCTGCAGTATGGGGAGATGATCCCAGACTGAAGCAGCACCCAAGCAGGAGCCAAGGCTCAGCTTCCATAAGTAGGGCTACAAGAGAGGCAGGGCTTTCAGTGGTTAAAAATACTGACTGTGGAGTCAGGCTTGAGTGCATTTCTATGCACTACATGGATCGCAGCTAAGGAACTAACTTTGGTGCATTACTATTAATAAAACATGTTTTATTCATATTTCACTAGTTTATCCCTAATGTCCTTTTTCTGTTCTAGGATTCTATCTAGAATACTACCTTATAGTTAGTTGTTATGTCTCTTCAGCCTCTTCTTGTCTGTAACAGTGTCTAAGACTTTGTTTTTGATTACCCTGATGGTTCTGAGGTTTACTGGTCAGGCATTTTGTTGAGTGTGCTTCAGTTTGTTTTTTCTTTGTAATAATGGCTTTATTGTGATAGAATGACTTCTATACCATAAAATCCACCCATTTAAAGTGTACAATTCCGTGGTTTTAAGTATATTTACAAAGCTGTGCAACCATTTCCACAGTCAGTTTTAGAACATTTTCATTACTTCAGAAAGACACTCCATACCTAATGGCAGTCATTCCCAGTTCTCCCTCCCTTACCCCAACACCCCTACCCTAGGCAAGCACGAATCTACTTTCTGTCTCTATGGATTTGCCTGTTCGGACATTTCATATAAATGGAATCATACAATAAGTAGCCTTTTATGGCTGACTTCTTTGACTCAGCATAATGTTTTCAAGATTCATCAATGTTGTAGCTTGTATCAGTCCTTCATTCCTTTTTATGGCTGAATTTTTTTTTAAATTTTTATTTACTTATTTTTGTCTGCGTTGGGTCTTTGTTGCTGTGCGCGTGGCTTTCTCTAGTTGCAGTGAGTGGGGGCTACTCTTCGTCGCGGTGCGCGGGCTTCTCATCACGGTGGCTTCTCTTGTTGCGGAGCACGGGCTCTAGGCGCGCAGGCTTCAGTAGTTGTGGCACGTGGGCTCAGTAGTTGTGGCTCGCAGGCTCTAGAGCGCAAGCTCAGTAGTTGTGGTACACCGGCTTAGTTGCTCCGCGGCATGTGGGATCTTCCCGGACCAGGGATTGAACTCTTGTCCCCGGCATTGTCAGGTGGATTCTTAACCACTGCGCCACCAGGGAAGTCCCAGTATTTCCTTAATTTGGATTTTTCTGCTGTTTTTCTTCTAAGAATGGAGTTATGATTTTTTCTGAGGAAATTCACACAAATGAAGTGCCCTCATGACATCATATCAAGGAGTACATGCTGTCTGTATGACGTATCACTGGTGATATTAATCTTGATCACCTGGCCAAGGTAGTGTTTGCCAGGTTTCTCCTCTGTAAAGTTGCTTTTCCCCTCCTTTCTGTACCCTACTCTTAGCCAGCAACTGGGGTGGAGAGTGGAAGGTGGGAATATTTACATAAATTATTTGGAGTTCTGTCTAGGAGATTTGGTTCTTTTCTCCCATTCAGTTATTTATATTAATATGTTTGCTTTATACTTTAGATATTTCATGGATGTTTGTTTTATACTTTGGGCCCATGTCATTTATTTTGTTACTCAAAGTGTTCTAGTTTTAGCCTTTGGGAGATCTTTTAGGTTGGCTCCTGTGTTGTGTCTCTTTGACATCCCGCCGCCCCCGCCCCCCCGCCTTTTTTTAACTTAAAGCCTTTTTTTCCTGTCACTGTAAGATGTTTCTGGCTCATGTTATGTATTCCCTGCCCCAGCTCTAGAATCAGCAGTTTCTCCAAGGATTCTGATTTCTTTTATTGGAGAATGATATTGAGTATTAGAAGCCAAGATCTGGGTGCTGGGTGTGCTTTTTGCTACTGAGGTGTGTTTCACTGTTTCTAGGCTCTCTCGCTGGACAAAGCTAGGAAATCTATGTATGTATATTAGCCATGCATATACGCGTATCTATAATTATTTTGGTGTCTATACCTAACACTAAACATGACTTTGAAGTAAGATCACTTTTAAAGAATTACACTGTGAGACGGGCAGAAAGGTTTAGTGTTTAAATACTGTGGCTTCTTTGTGCAGGGGAGAACCATTTGTTCCATGTAGAAACAGTGCCAAAAAATCCTCTACCTGACAAGTTTACCCATCTACATCTAACCACAAATGCATCCTCACCCTCCCCGTCAGAAGACAACTTCCATCATGCTGTGCGGCTGCTCTTCTCAGGGTTTCTGGTTGGTGTCCACTCTCTTCTAGGTGCAAGTTCTCAGGGTCTGGTAACCTGAGGACAATAGCATATTGGTTAAATGAATTAAAGCACATTCATGTGATCATTAAAATTGATATTACAGAAAATCATCATAAGAAAGTAGTTTATGTATGTAAAACATTATGAACTAAATGAATCCATTACTGCAAGAATATGCATATGAAAGAATTGTAAGGATATTCACTAAAATGTTATTGCTGTGTTAACTCAGGATAGTGAGATTAGAGGGGATTCTAAAATTTCCCCACGTTTTGTTTGAATTTTCTAAATTACCCACAATTAAATGCATGCTTTCACAGTAAGAAGAAACTTCTCACAAAACAAAGGTAGGTACTCCTCTGAGAAGAAGGCCTAACTGTACTTTAATTAGACCATAATTTTAGCTGGAGAAACCATAACCATTAGCTGAAGAAACCAGGAATAGGACTTTTAGATGAAATTAATGGATTAAAAGAGCTTTTTAAGAGCCTGGGGGCATATGGGAAAGGACAAGTCTTGATAAAAGTAAACTTTTTGACACTTGGCAGGGGAGCATGAGTTCCCTGAAAGCCCAAGAAAAAGTACAAAAACAAACAAACAAAAAAGCAGTTGCCCAACAGAAAACCTCCAGCCTGTTTTGGCCTGATGCCCTTGTTGGAAATTTTGAAATTAAGTGTGTCTAGAGAAACTGGGCACCTTGTAAGGAATGAGCTCCATGTTATTTAATGTGTTTAAATGTAAAAAAAATAGCTAGAAGCCACACAACTAGGGGCCTAGGTTAGAGAGGGGACTCCACTCAGGCCCTTCCATTGAAGGTAAATAGTGGCTCTTGAAAGGTGCACATATGAGAAATGAGTGTGTGTGTGTGTGTGTGTGTGTGTGTCGGGGTGGGAGCTTATACGTAATGACATTCTTTGACATGCATTGCTTTATTTTTGGTTATTTTGAATTTTAATATTGAATCACTATCACTAATTAACTGTGGCTAATTGTTGCCCTAACCAGGAAAGTTTATTTAGAAAAACACAAACTGGTTTACAGTTGGTCCAAATCAGCCTAAGCCTGGACAAACTCCTTTTCTATTCCAAATATCAAATCTTGTCAGATAAGAGTTAAAGGAAAGGGGAGAAGCTTTCATAATTACTCAAAATTATTTAAAAATTACTTAGTTTCTTTGTCATTTAGGTTTTGTATTGTCATGAGATTTTTAGATCAAGATTTAAACGAATATTTAAAAATATTTTTCTATATCATCAATTGCAACTGAGCACTCATTAAGAACAAGTGCTAAAAACCTTGCAGATGAGTAAAAAGGGTATTGAGTAGAACTTTTAGGTCACACCTCACCTCTATCATTCTTTGCAGTAAATTGGGAGAATTAATGAACCAGTAGTGAAGGGAAGCAGAAATTGAACAAATTGCAAAGGAGATGAAACACATCATTGGATATATGGCCTTGGACAAGTTACTCAGCCTCATATAACTTCATGACAGTTCTACGAAGTAGGTATTGTTATTATTATCCCTAGTTTACAGACAAGGAATAGGCAGAGTACAAAGCCCTTAGATCAGAGACTGGGCTATATAAAGTTCTATATTAGAGTTGGTTAAATAAATAACATTAAAAAGGGGACTAGGGCTTCCCTGGTGGCACAGTGGTTGAGAGTCCGCCTGCCGATGCAGGGGACACGGGTTCGTGCCCCGGTCCGGGAAGATCCCACATGTCGCGGAGTGGCTGGGCCCGTGAGCCATGGCCGCTGAGCCTGTGCGTCCGGAGCCTGTACTCAACGGGAGAGGCCACAACAGTGAGAGGCCCGCGTACCGCAAAAAAGAAAAAAAAAAAGTGGGGGGGACTGAAAGACAATATTGTGTCTGTGACCTTGTCTGTTTTTGAATCTTTCAGCCTCTGAGGAATCAAAGTTGATTAATTCAAGTTATTTTCCAGACTAATAATTAAATTCAGATCCTCAGTTGCTTCTGGATACTCAATATTGTACATTCTTGGTAAATACAATCTTAATTCCAAGTTTGGTGACTAGGCCTGCAGGAGAGGAGAAGAAAAACTATCCCTCATCTGATCTCTACCTTGGTTTAATATGAGCTGGCCCAGGTATGTAGACAAAAAAGTGCTTTCCAAAGTATTTTGTAACAAGGTCCTAGAATTCAGGGGATTGCTGGACAAGGGTGGTATTCTGTGAAATTCAACTTCTGATTCCTGAAATCTGTAAAGCCATTTTCTCTAGTCTACAGATCTATATTTTTTCATTGAAAATCCAGAAAATGGAGGATCTGAGGAAAGTTTCTGCTTCTGTATTTTAAGTAAGAATTCTTAAACTTGGCAGATTTATCCATATTTTTGGACTTTAAAAAGCTGAGAAGCTTTGTTTTAGAAAATGGGTGGACCAAGTGTATTGTTAATACCAGGCCCATTGAGCTTCAGAAAGAGCAAAGATTTCATCTGTCTCTTCCTTTCTCCCTCACTACTCTTCCCTTTTTTCCCCTTACTTGACGGTATTCTTCCCTATGCATACTAGAGAAATGATGTCTATTTTTTAAATTACATATATATATTTAAAGCAAAGTGTGTTTCTTGGTCTTAATGCTATTTAAACACTTCACAATTCTCTTTATAAAGGAAAACTATTAAGTTGGCTTTAATTATACATTCACCTTGAGTTCATGTAATGATTCATGACACACAGATTTTTGACTTATATAAGGATTATCGTGGTAGAAATGTATTTAATAATATAAGACAGGGAAAAACTCCTTGTCCATCCAGAGAACAGTAGAACAAAATAGGGTTCATGCCTAATGTAGTATTCATGTAGCTGCTAAAAAGCTCTATGTGCTGATATGAAAAACTCATATATAGCTTAATCATACTTATATTTGAAAAAATGTAATTCTATAAATGCATGAAAAAGAACTATGAACTGTCTAGTTAGTTGCCTTTGGGATAGGTCAGTGGAGGGGGGAAATTGGGACTTCAACATTTTGCTCTATTCTGTATGCTAGAACCTTTCAAGAGAATAAATTAATGTATTATTTCCATTTCTTTATTACAATTTCTTCAAGTCCACACTAGGGATACAGTGTTCCTTATCATTTGTGTATGTGGATAGAATATTGCAAAACTCTGAAGAGAAGTTTTTCTTCCTCTTGAAATCCTGTTTCCTATTCCTCCTTCTGAGCAGTGATCTGGTACATATGCCACTCTTCTCCAGTGGCCAGTAGCTTCTGAAAGAACCTCCCTGTGATGTTAATACTTCAAGTTTATTGCTCCATTTGCTCCCATTAAAATTTATATATACCCATCTCTTTCTCCTGGAGCTTTCCTCCTTATTACATGAAAATGGGAAGCCAGTACCAACAAAAGCTACCTCAAAAGCCTTTTGGAAGCAGAGAACCAATCAATAATATATTAAAGAATAACTTATATACTAGTTGGTAATGCTAAAGCTATAACTTTTATCAGTCTATTTAAAAATTCCATGTAGCACAAATGTCTGCTCTAGGTTGCTCCAGATTGGGGTTTGGCGACACTCTAGTTGGCCCAGTCCAAACCCTCAACTCAAGTGTGTATATGGCATCTTCTTTGCCCCGACACCTTGCAGTGTTGAGTGATCCTCTTGAACCTTGTCTGTGTCTAAAGGCATTTGAACAGCAGCAGTTTTTCAATACCACTAATTTTCTCCTAGTATGCAGTTTTTTCCTTCTCTCTTCCTGTATCTACATTTCCTTCTTCCTTTCTTTCTTTTTTTTTTTTTTTTTTTGCGGTACGCGGGCCTCTCACTGTTGTGGCCTCTCCCGTTGCGGAGCACAGGCTCTGGACGCGCAGGCTCAGCGGCCATGGCCCACGGGCCCAGCCGCTCCGCGGCATGTGGGATCTTCCCGGACCGGGGCTCGAACCCGTGTCCCCCGCATCGGCAGGCGGACTCTCAACCACTGCGCCACCAGGGAAGCCTCTTTCTTATTCTCAATGTCAACTTCAACTATTTGTTTGAAGCTCCTCTTTCTGTGTGTTTTACTCTATTATCTTAAAACATTCTTTTTTAACTATAAGAGACTGCCTCATTTGACCACCCACAGGAGCAGAGCTCACTGCCCCAATAGATTTGAGAAATTAGTTCTTTTCCACCTTTGTCCTTTTGAATCCAACTTAGCCATCTAGTTTTATCCTAATTCAATTTCTCTCTAAGCTCCTGTACAATCACCTTAAAATTCTTCCAATTACCACCAACAAAGGAACTAACATTTTGGGGAGCCCAGATCCTCACCTAATATGGACACTTACTAGTTGGTCCCTATGTATAAATGGCCATCCAAGTTTTGCCCTACTACTTGACTCTAATGTCTTTAGTTGCCCTAAAGCTCTTGCAATTACCATCAGAAAAGGAACTACCATTTTCTAGTACTCTGCTCCTCATTCAGTATGAACACAATCATAATTGTCCCTATGGATAAAAATGGGCTAAGTTTTGTCTTACCAAATATTTCACTATAGGCTCCTCTGTAGTCACTGTCAAGCACTTCCAATTACCATCAACAAAGGAGCTAACATTTTCCAGCACCAGTTCCTCACCAATGTGACCACTACCTGGCTTGTCCCTATTAACTAAGGTTGGTCACCCAAGTTTTGTCCTATCACGGTTTCACTCCACCTCCCTCTGTAGTCTATCTTACATTCCTGCAATTAGCATTAACAGGAGAGCCAACGTTTTGTAGGGTCCAGTCCTCACTAATGTGGGCCCCACCTGGCTCTCTAGATTCAAGCATACTGTTATAAAGAGGCAACTCCAGGAGCCAATTCTTTGCCCAGTTAAGATGCTAGTTCTCTACATGCAGGAGAGGACTCCCTATACAACAACCACAGCCTCTGTCCTTATATCCCTACCCATTCCATGCTCAGGAACCAATGCACTAGTGTTGGCACCTGTCAGTCCAATGCTCCCAGATCCACCTAGGATTCCAAACTTCTGGACATCTTCCCAATAGCTGCAGAAGTGATACTCAAGGGGTAAAACTAGGACCCTTGTGATACATCCATTGTCTGGTAATTTCTCCCTTTCCTTGCACCCTCTTATCTCATTGCTTTCTGACACCCTCCTCTCTTTCCCTCCCTTTGTCTATGTGGATTTAGAAGTGACATCAGAGAATTTCTCCCATTAGAGTGAAGCAAATGCCGCTCAACAAAAACACAACAGGCAATTCCTATGTTTTGACCCCAGCCTTAGAGAGAGGTGGTTAGCTCTTCAAAAGTTAGTCTTGGATCACTTCATGCTTCAACTGTTTCTTATGGTTTTAATGGCCATGTGCCTGTTTTCATCCCCTCTTCTCCCTCTACCTTTACCTTCTCATTATCATGAGCAAAGAAAAAACATTCTATCTCCCCTCCTGACCTAGCCCACTACCACTGAATCTGCAATTATCCTATGGCCCTTCCATTCCACAAGGTTCCCTCAGACACTTGAGAGGCTCTGCCTTCTTAAGGAGAAACCTTAAGATTCTGGAATATCAATCTGTGCCCTGTCCTAAGGCTGGCAGCATTTTCCCTCCTAGGAGAGAGGAGCTCCTTAACTACACCATGTGCAGTTATTTTTCTTTATGTCTCAATAAACAGCTCAGCCCTCAGAAATTTTCTTTCCTGCATAGAGAAGTGGCACCCAGAAATCTCAGATGTTCAAGGTAAACATCTTTTACAGCAGCTGGAGCTAAACCCGCCAGTTAAGGGACTGACCATTACATACATGTACACCTAGTTTATGAAGTGAATTTAGAATATTTTGCAGTGAATTAAATATTTTCCATGCAGTGAATTAAATATTTTCCATGAATAAAGCCTGAAACAGGCTTTATTGCACTCTGAGGATCTGGGTCAGCCACGCTGCATCTAGTTCCCACTACATTTATCAGCCCAAACCCTATAATGTTTCTTCGTTGGCTCTGCTGCCTTCCTCCTCCCCACCATTATCTGTTGATTAAAAAGAAATCAATAATCTCTACCCCTTTGTTTTCCCAATGGGAAATATGACAAGGGAGTTCAGCAATCAGGAGCTGCTCTGCTTCAGTCCCAAAGCTGGTAGTGTTCCTCTTGTCCATGATTCCCTAGCTTCTGAGCAGTCTAAGAGCTGTCTGTCAGGGGCTCCAAGACTTCCTGGTAGGGTTTCCCTGGCTTTCAGGCAGGGGTTCTAAGACTTCTGTCAGAGTTTCCAGGCACGGAATCCCGTCAGAGTTCCCAAGGATTTCAGCAGGTGGTGCTGGGGAGCAACAGCTCATTCATCAGCAAAGCTTTTTTGGTGCTGCCCTTAGTAGCTGCTTTCCTCAGCCAGTTTCATTTATTCAGCAATCATTTAAGGGGACTCTACTAAGCACAGTTGTGGAAGATGATTATGAGACATGGTATCAGCCCCCAAACACCTCATTGTCCCTTGTGGGAGGACTTTCTCCTCGAGAAGTTGGTTTCTAAAACAGGTCTGTCTTCAATTTCCAGGGTGCAGCGTTTCTCTGCCTACTGGCTTCCAGTAGACCCGACAACTCTGTATTCCACTTCTACCTTCACATGGCCGGGGAAACTCCTAATGAGTTCCCTAGCAGTGGACCTAGTCCAAGCTCTTCCAGGGAGTGTATCCAGCCTCTTCTGGGTTGGTGTTAAGGGAGCAATCATCTTTTAAATTTACCTTTAAGCTTTCCTTTTGCTGTTCTCTGAGCCAGGAGAAAAGATCCCCAGATTATCCTTGCCTCTAGGGGACCCTCATATCTCCAAAGAGGAGCTCCAGGGTTCATAGGGTAGAGCTCAAGAACACAATTATGGAATCCTGGGATCTCCAAAGAGTGGGCGTTCAGAGATCATTCAGTCATTCAGCAGCTCTGCTTAGCACCACCTCCTAGACCTACTTATGTACTTTCCACCTCATTTTTTTCATCCTGGGTGTGGAATTCCACTGACAGCCAGACAAAATGAGTGGAAGCACTGAAAGCACCTACTTTGTTATTCAAAGCTGTTCTTAATTATGCTATAAAACTTTGTAATTGGGAAAACAAGGTTCTCATATAGCACTGAATGAAAAAAGCAAAATACAAAATTATATTTACCCTGTCCTCATGCCTGGATAAAAACGTGGATGCTTGTAGACCAGATCTGGAAGGGAATACAAAACTGAACCATGTGGTGTGTTAGGGATGTGGGTTCGTAAGTGATTGTATTGTACAAATTCGTTTGCCTTTGTGATTATAATTTTTCATTAATTTATGCAAAACATATACAATATAATCAGAAAATGAAAATAAGTGGGAGAAGGAACTGGAACAGAAGAGAAGGGAGATAAGGAGAACTGCTGAGTAAAGTCTGGTAACTGCTGCATCTCTACAGACCCAAGAGGCCTGGTAAGTGAGCATGAAGCAGGAGGAGTGCAGGGCCGACCACCACAAGATAGGGATCTGGGCCCTGCTGCGCAAGAAAGAAAAAAGCAGCCCCTGACAGCCGTGAGCTGGAGCTGGCCTGGCACTCACGGATAAGCTGTGGTGTTCTGTTGAATGTTAACTTGTTTCATAAAACCAGTATCTCCCAAGGTCATTCTGTGTCTGAGATGGAGGGAGACAAAACCAGACCACTCTGTAATCACGTCTGAGCACAGACAAAAAAGAACATGGTGCAAAATGCAAGAATACCTAACGTCCTCTCACGTGGCTCACACCAGTGACTGTTGCTTGTCTACCAATTATAGCATTCTCCCCACCGTTCCTTCTGTCTGCTAGATACAAATTATCAAGATGTCCCAGTATACAATTGCCCCTGCTACCTGGGAACACTCAATCCAGAACAAAACCATGCTTATCGAATCTTCCCCCAAACATCTAACACAAGTCCAAAATCATATAATAAGCTCTTCCTAAGAAACTTAACTGAGAGGGCCCATGGCTTTCCGTGCAGATATTCCATCAAACCTAGCTTTTGGATTATAGATGTGTTCCTGCATTTAACTTCCTCTGGGTTTTTGGGCAAGGAATTCAAACTTACCATAACTAACTTGCTTTTATTTATTCAATGGAGAAGGTAATCTCAGGAAGAAAAAATGAGAAATTGCATGTGAAAGTACGTTATAAACTATACAATGTTGTATATACCCTTTACTTCCTTTGAAAAATGACATTCTCTCACTTCCATGGCTTTACATATGCTTCTCCCTCTGCCTCAAAAAACCTTCCCCCAGTTGCCTTCAAACTCTTATTCATGGTTTGGCTCCAGGTGCTGAGGATATTGGTGTATTCATTTTCCATTGTTACTATAACAATTTACTACAAATTTAGTGACTTTAAACAGCATAGATTAATTTTTGTTTTTTATAGTTCTGGAGGTCAGAAGCCCAAAATGGGTTTCACTGAGCAAAAACGAAGTTACTGCAGGGCTGTGTTCTTGCTGAGGCCCTGGGGGAGAACCCATTCTCTTGCCTATTCTAGCTTCTAGAGGCCTGCATTCCTTGGCTTGTAGCCCCTTCCTGTACTTTCTACACCAGCAATAGCCAGTTGAATCTTTCTTACATCACAGGACTCTGACCTCTGCTTCTGTCATCACAACTCCTCTCCGACTCTCCTGCCTCCCTCTTTCACTTACAAGGAAATTAGTGATTACACTGGATTACATTAATCCAGAATAATCTCCCCATTGCATGGTGTTTAACTTAATCACATGTGCAAAGTCTCTTTTGCCATGTAAGGTAATGTGTTTACAGTGTCCAGGGATTAGCATGTGCACACTTGCTGGGGGGAGCCTTATTCTGCCTACCTTAATCAGCAGTGAAGAAAACAAAGGTCCTACATTTCAGTAGTGAGAGACTGGCAATAAACAAATGAGAAACTTAATAGTGACAGTCTTTCTATGAAGAAAAGCAAAGCAGGGCGAGGGGCTAGAAAGTTGCTGAGGGTATGCTAGTTTTTTATAGGGTGGGCAGACAACGCCTGTCTGATTGGGTGATGGGTGAGCCAGGACCTGAGTGAAGTGAGGGCAGGGAGCCACACATATCTTGGGAGGAACGGTTCCAGATGAGGAGGGAGGGGAGAGCTCCAGGAGGAAGGTCAGAGAAGTAGCCGAGGCCTGGTTAATGTAGGACCTTGTAGGCCGTGGGCAAGTCAAATGCTCATTCCTGAGTGCTTTCCAGCAAGCTGACTAGAGGTCAGTCTTTCAGGATCAGTTTCCTTGATGCATTCTAATAGCAAAGCAAAACCTGCCTGAAATCTGTCCCTCTGATTCCTAACCAGATTAAGCCCGCAGAAGCAGGGACTGCCGTGTTCACTGTTACATCCCTAAAGAGCAGCATGGTGCCTAGGCAGTCAGTAAACGTCCATTATACAATGGGGGGCTACACTGGTTCAGTTTAGGCTAATCAAGCTTGAGGCAGAAGTGGAACTGCTCTGGCCAGGTTTGGATTTGAGATAGGCATGTACCTCCTGGTGTTTGGGGGACCAACTTTGTCTGGGAAGGAGAAGGGCCATTTGAAACGGGTAGGACTGGGAGATGCTGTGGCCAGAAGCAGTGCTAGGTACCTACCAGTGCCACTGACACCCAGCACAGTGGCACAATAGCAGCAATATTGATTGAGAGAAGCGGCAAGCCAAAGGCTGCAGCTGGGGAAAATGGGGCCCGCCTGGCCCTGGGGAGGCCATCCTGTCAGCCAGGTGGCAGAGTTGACAGCCAGAAGCATCGTCCCTGACTCCAATGCTCAGAGTCAGAGGTGGTCACGGTTAGAGAGGGCTGAAGTAAGGAATGGTGAGATTCCCCCATTAGGGAAAGGAAGAGGCTGGGGTGGGATCCAGCATTCAGGCCTAGCAGGGGTCAGCCAAAAGCTATGGATTTTGTCATATTTTAGTTACATCCCAAGACTGCCATTTCTCAGGGTGGTGGTGAGAGAGTCTACTACGTGAATCAGGCATCAGAATCCCTCCTCAGTGGGGTCCTCCCTGTGACAGCTGCAGATTCCTCAGGCATTGCTGCTAGGAGAGGTAGCACCTGACTTCCTGTCTTCATTCATTCACTCACTCCTTGGCTGAACTTAGTGGTGTGTCTAAGCTGGCTCTCACCCACTTTATATTCAGTGATACCATGTTGGCAGCTTGAAACTGCTGAAAATAGTGGGACTATTTACACCATGGGACTGGGCAAATACTATAAATCAGCCCCCTATCCCCACCCCCAAGAACTGGTTGTTAACCATTTACCAGCACACCACTGGGGGTAGTAGAGATGTAAGGGTAGTAGAAATGCAATGCAGAATATAGACCCCAGAACCAGGCTGCCTCTGTTTGAATCCTGGTTTTGCTACTGTTAGCTTTGGTATGTTAGGTGAGTTACTTAATCCTTCTGTGCCTCAATTTCTCCATCAGTTTAATAGGGATAGTAATGATATCTGCCTCGGGGGGAGTTTTGATGAGAAAATTAGTTAAAATGGGTAAAGTGTTTGGAACAGGGTGTAGCACGTGAAAAGCATAAATACCATTTTAGGTACTGTAGGCATTGATCTGCTGCTAATTGTCATGTCATATTTTCACCTTAGAGTGAACACTCAGAATCTCAGCCGCTGGAAGCCTAGTCCCCAGAATAGCTAGAGAGTAAGTGTTCTGCTGGAGTATGTATCTTTCTTCGTCTGGTCCTTCCATGACCTATTTCTCTGCACAACCCTGAGGACAGAGGACAGCGCATGTCAGGCATTTTCAAGCCCTGTCACTGGTCTGTGCATCCTGTAATTGCCTTGGCACCCTGAGGCAGTGACTTGGCCTTCAGAACTCTTACAACAGAAAGGAGCAGATAGCTGCCAACGTCCACATGAACATTTGTCAAACATTTGCTTCCTACTTTCCATACAACAGGCAAAGGTATACTTAGAGCTAGCTGTTCTTGTAAAAGGAGGGAGTCCAAACGCTGTTCGAAAGGGCAAGTTCAGCGTCCAGATTAGCCCTTATCTAATTGTGGAACCCAGTTATTTTATTATTATAAAGTTACAGGGAGTGGATGATACACAGGGAAAAGTACTGTACTAAAAGTCAAGAGTTTAATACTTAAGTCCTTGTTATATCATTTCTAGTTCTTGACTAGAATTTAAATATTTGGTAGTTGAATTAACCCAGATTATCTTAAAGGGCTCTTTCTCCTGGGACATGTTTTTAAGCAAATTGTGAAAGTGAATATTCTAGTTTCCTCAGCCAGACCTACTCGTTTGAATTCAAGGTACAGGGTAATTTATAACAAAAATAAACAGGAAATATTTCTTGTAAGAAAACCTTAGGTGGCAGTCCATTATCTATGCAGCCAGTGAGTTGTGAAGATTTGAAATTATTGTGCAGGGGTAAAGGCTGACTGGGCTTCTGAGTCTGTAGGGAAAGTACACGCTTGTTGGAAGCATTGGGCTCAATGTTTTGGGCAAAGCCTTGTGACAGTGGTTAGAAGGTGGTTTGATAAAGGAACTGAGCTGAGACCTTCCTCCCATAAAGAAATTCTGAGAGGAAAGAGAAGTAACAACTAATCTTTAAATACGATTCACCCAGTAAATGGATGCCAATAGGGGGGTGAGTTTTTTTGTTTGTTTGTTTGTTTGTTTTGCGGTACACAGGCCTCTCACTGTTGTGGCCTCTCCCGTTGCGGAGCACAGGCTCCGGACGCGCAGGCTCAGCGGCCATGGCTCACAGGCCTAGCCCCTCCGCGGCATGTGGGATCTTCCCGGCACGAACCCGTGTCCCCTGCATCGGCAGGCGAACTCTCAACCACTGCGCCACCAGGGAAGCCCGGGGGTGAGTTTTTATACAGACATTGATTGTGATCCATGGTGAGGAGCCCTGGGAAGCCTGAAAGAGGAAGTGGGCAGGATTCTGTGTGGTTTTTATTTTCTCTTGTTAATGCAAACCGCTCCCTTCTCAGCTTTTCCTCTTTCACCTTGAAAGTCCCAATCATTGTTTCTGTATTCCTTCCCCTTTCCCTTCTCTCTCCAATCTGTCCCTCTCCTCTCTCTGCCTGAAGTGACTCATTTATGTTCATATTTTATAGTCTCTTTGAGTTATTTGGTGACCTGGAGTTATAAAGATTGGCCTTTATACAGTTAGCATCTTTATTAGTTTGCTAGGGCTGCTGTAACAAAGTACCATAATTTGAGTGGCTTAAATGACAGAAAGTTATTGTCTCTCAGTTCTGGAGGCTGGAAGTCCAAGATCAAGGTGCTGGTAGGGGGGATTCCTTCTGAGGACTGTTACAGAGAATCTGTTTCATGCCTTTTCCCTAGCTTCTGGTGTTATGTTAGCAATCTTTGGCATTCCTTAGCTTGTGGATACATCATCCTGATCTCTGCCTTCATGTTCACATGGCACTCTCCCTGTGTTTGTGTCTGTATCTGTGTCCAGATTTCCTCTTGTTATAAAGATACCAACCATATTGGATTAGGGCTTACCCCTAAAATGACCTCATTTTAATTTGATTTCCTTTGTAAATACCCTCTTTCCAAAATCGGGTCACATTCTGAGAGTTAGGACTATAACATCTTTGGGGGGGGTGGGCAGGGGTGAGGTGGACAGAGTTCAACCCATAACAGCATCTAAGGGAACAGCAATCAGGTGTCTAAATGGTTCAGTAAAGTAATTAAAGATGTTATGGAGCATTTCCTATGGGCTGGGCACTTTATACATGTTACCTTACTTCTTAACAGAGTGAGATACGTATAATTTTGATCCCCATTTTACAGATGAAGAAAGCGAGGCTTGGAATAAGTGACCTACCCACAGTCACATGGATAGTATGTAGCAACACTAGGTTTGAAGCTCAGGACTAACTCTAGCGTCTGAATTTGTAACCGCTATGCATTCTACCTCTGGGATAGACCACCTGGCCTAGGATAAAAGATTTTTCATAGAAAGAAAAAGCTCTATGCTCTTTATTTCATTTTTATTAAGTAAAATCTACTCACCTTTTACTCCATTTCTGACAGGAAAATTGAGCCCTATAGGCCAGTTCCCCCTCTTATTGTTTAAGATATTATTCTGTTGAATTTTGGTAATTGCACAGTCATGTAACACCACCACAATCTAGATTAGAATAGATCCTTCACCCTAAGAAGGTTCATCCTGACCCTTTACAAGTGATCCCCGTCCCTGTCCCCCACCCCCAGGACTAAGCATCCATTGATCTGTTCTGTGTCATTACAGTTTTGTATAGGCCCGGTTTTGGTTTATAAGCGCTAAGATCCTAAAAAAACCAAGTCTTCATTATTAACCAAAGAAGGCTGAACAAGGAAAGCAGAGAAGGTCCCTGCCTCCTGCAGTTACAGAGGGAGAGAAATAACTTTTTGTTAAACTTGTTAAAATAGTTTGATTTGTTAAGAGTTAATTTGATAGCATTCACAAGATTATTAGGTTTCCTATTCTGTTATTTTAAAATTCATCTATTTTGCAATTTGAATTGACCTTTGACCCATGTATAATTTTATAACATCATGCATTGGTCATTTGGAGAATATTGGCTTGCTGTTATACAGTTCTTCTGAATGTGGCATGTTGCCGTATACAATTAAAAAAAATCATATTTGTTAATATCACCACTGATCTCATCAGAAAAGCCTTTGAGGGTTGGGAAGCTGTCAAGTTCGTGGTGGCCATCATAAGTTTCCAAAGATTTTAATGTCGTCTTTAAAACTTGAATTTTATTATTAGCGACAAACACTGTAAGGTGTTTTCTTTGAAGTGACAGGCTCGCTTCGTTCATTTTTGAGAAAATGTCTACCAAACCCAAATATGAATAACCTAGTTTATCTGTCAGCTATCCTTTCAAGTAAAAATGGTGTTCCATGCAAAAAGCAGTTCAGCTTGCAAATGAAACAGCTGCACAAGTGCTTTCTCTGAGACAACTACCAGACGTGGGTGTGAGGCAGAAGGACTCTATGTGTATTCTCCATTTCATGCCACAAAATATGTAAGAGACATCTGCTCAAGTAAGATAAAATGTAATTGTTTTTACTGCTTCATCAAGGACATTCACAAGTGACCTGGCTCCTTCCCCCATGCCCCAGCCCCTGCAAGTGCGTGGAGGTGACGAATGCAATAGCTACTAGCATAGTTGGTGCCACTGTCCTGATTCATGCTAAAAAGCCAACATTTTACCCACTATTGCTTTTGCACCATCAGTGCAAATGTCAACACCCTTTAAAAATGCAAAAAATGTTAGTGTTATTGTGAAAGTAGTTTTGACCTCATGAAATTCTTGAAAGGATCTTGGTCCTCCCAGGAATCTGCAAACCACATTTTAAGAACTATTCTTCTAGTGGAGAAAGCAAAACCAGAGTGAGCCTCTATCAAACAATATGTTTTCAAATCAGTAACACACAAATGATGGGCTACACTGCTATATAAAGTAGATATATTGAAATCTTCTGAACACACAAAACGGAAAAAGTCTACAAAAGTCACCTTATAGCCATGAAAATATCAACTGAAGTAGAATTTTTAAAGAAAAAATCAGAACTTCTTGCCTTATCAGTAGATTGCAACACATTCAGCAATCAAAATTACAGATGGCACATGACATGTCTTATATAGGACGTGTTTTAGAGTTAAGGCTTTCAAGACATGTTGAGTCTTAAAGAATCATGTAGTAAAAGACTAAGGAGCTGCCCTGTTTCATGAGGATATTTCAGAACTCAACTTCAGCCTGAATTTTCCTGGGTCCAGGCTACTGCCAACCAAAAATCAGGTTAGTATTTAAAATTTTTTTAAATTATTTAATATTTTATTTATATACAAATGTATACAACACAGATGTAAGTTATAAGGTGTAATAATGAAATGAACACTGATGAATTCACAACCTAATTTAAGAGTTAGAGCTTTGCCAATGCCATTTAACCCGTCGGTTTCTCCTCCTCTTTTCTATCCCTTGCCTACCAGAGGTAGATGTTATCCTACATTTCATTTTTTTAAGTAAATAGTTTTATCACATATATCACTAAATCATATTTTATTTTTGTGCTTTATAAAATTGTTTTTAAACTGCATGTAGTCTTTTAAAACATGGCTTTTTTTCAGTCAGCTTTATATTTCTAAGATTCATTCATGTTGCATGTAACTGTGATCCATTAATTTTTATCTCTGTATAGCTTTCCATCGTATGAATACACCATAATTTACTCATCCATTCTCTTGTCAGTGGTCCTTTGGGTGTTCCAAGTGCTTTTCTATCTTGAACAATGCTTGTGTAAAAATAGTTGTACATGTCTCCTGGTTTATATGTGTAAGAGTTTCTCATGGGTGTATAACAAGGGGTGAGATTGCTGGGTTGTAAGAGTGACACATACTTACCTTTACATGTTAATGTCAAATTATCTTCTAAAGTTTCTGTACCAGTTTATAGTTCCATATAGGGTTTAGGAGTGTGGGTATGTGTGAATATATATATATATATCCACTGATCTACTCCTTTCCAATACTTGCTATTGTCAGACAATGTAGTGAGTATACAATGGTGTCTTATTTATTTTCTATTTCCTTGAGAAGATTGAACATCTTTCTATATTTATATTCACCATTCTTGCTTCCTCGTCCTTGAAGTACCTGCTGGTGTCTTTTGCACATTTTTCTATTGTATCCTTTTTTATTGATTTGTAGGAGTTCTTATATTCTTGGTATTGATTCTTTGTTAGATATATGTGTTGCTAATATCTTCTCTCAGGTTGTGGCTTGTCTTTTCTGTTTCAAAGTTATCAATGTTTTGTTTTACGGGCAGCACTTTTTTGTATTGCTTACATCCCTATCCTGAAGTCATAGAGTGTTCTCCTGTTAATCCATCTGGCTGAGGCCTGCAATTCAGAGTTGAATTGAAACAACTATTAAGGAGTGTCTTAGTCTGCTGGGGCTACCATAACAAAATACCACAGACTGAGTGGCTTAAACAACAGAAATTAATTTTCTTACAGTTCTGGAGGCTGGAATTCTCAGGTAGAGATGCCAGCAGGTTTGTTTCCTGATGAGGCCTCCTTTCCTGGCTTTCAGATGGCCGTCTTCTTGCTGTGTTGTCACATGGTCTCTTCTCTGTGCGTGATGATGTTTATAAGAGCAGCATCAGTTCTGTCAGATTAGGGCCCTAACCTTATAGCATCACTTAACTTTTATTACATCCTTACAGGCCTTATCCCCAAATGCAGTCACATTGGGGGTTAGGGCTTCAACATATGAATTCTGGGGGGGGATGTAATTCATAACAGAGGGTGTCTTAATCTTTTTCTTGACTTTAAAGGGAATACTTTTATCATTGAGAATTATGTTTGCTTTTGTTCTTCAGTCTTTATGTGTATTTTATCAAGGTAAGCAAGGTTCCTTTTTTTTTAAGAGGTTTGGGTTTTTTTTGGCCACACTGTGTGGCTTGTGGGATGTTCCCTGACCAGGGATTGAACTTGGGCCACCACAGTGAAAGCCTGGAATCCTAACCACTGGGCCACTAGGGAACTCAGCAAGGTTCCTTTGATTCCTAGTTTGGTAAGAGGGTTTTGTTGTTGTTAAATCATGATTACATATTGAATCTTATAAAATGTTTTTTATGCATCTATTGAAATGATTATATGTATGGTTTTTCTTTTTTAATCTATTAGCATGATAAATGCATTTACAGATTTTATACAGTTTAACTATCCTTGCATTTCTGGTATTAACTCAACTTGGTCAAGATGTACAGTTGACCCTTGAACAACATGGGCTTGAACTGCACAGGTCCACTTATAAACAGATTTTTTTCAGTAAATATATTAGAGTACTACACAATCCAAGGTTGGTTGAATTCACAGATGTATAATGGTAGATACATAGGGCTGACTATAAAGTTATACACAGAATTTTTATTTCTGAGGAGGCGGGCAACATCCCAACCCCCAAATTGTTCAAAGGTCAACTATATTATCATTTTTATGGGTATGTTATGTTAATGCTTTGTTTAAGATTTTTGCATTTATGTTCATGAGTGGTTTTATGTTCATGAGTGGGTAATAATACTTTCCCATGTGCTACTTGTCTGATTTGATCTTGAGTTTATACTTACTTCATAGAATGGATTGGAGAAGTGCATCCTCTTTTTCTGTTCTCTAGAAGAGGCACTGTAGTGTAGTGGTAAAGGACATGGATTCCTCAGGTGCCAGACTATGTGTGGATGAGTTACGTAGCTGTCATTGCCAGGTACTGTGAGAATAACTTGGTGATGAGGCCAGTGGGACTGTTAATACCCAAACTCAAATTCCTTTTCAGAAATCCCCAAATGATAAGGTCTATTAAGTTAAAAGCTAGAAAAAATAATATGCTTATAAGCCTTAAAAAAAAAAAAGCAGGTGCTACTTACTGTTGAGTGATGTTACTGGCTATCATCCTAAAGTCCTACATTTTCTCAGTGTTTCCACTTTAATCACAAGTTTAGAATATTATAAATGTTAGAAATGTCAGTGTCAAACTGTAGACATGATTCAGTATCCTTATAAAATGGCTATGGAATGTTAAAATACTTACTGTAGCAACTGGATGCCCACAGGGTACTCTTTCTTTCCAGGAAGCCAGGTGGGATGTAAAGAAGAATTTTCAGAGATACAAATAAAAGAAAGAAACCCATAGATATTCACGTGGATTTCCCTTGTGTGTGCTCTGTATTTCTCTAGCTGTCTAAGAGTAACCAAACCTTTGTTTGTTGGCGAGACTGTCTTCAGAGCTTTAGGACAAAACAGATGCTAGGGAGAGTATTGTAAGATAAGTTACTAGTGTTCTAGTGCTTTGTTTTCACTATGCCGCTGGTCCTCTATTTCAGCTCAGAAGGTGACAAATGCAACAGCAAGGGGAAACCTCACTTCTCTGCTGGCAGGAACAGATGTTGGAGTGTTCAGAGCTGTAATTGGCAGTTGTTTTTTCAGATTCTTCCATCTCATAATTTTGAATGCTGCTCAAAGGGAAGCTGCCCTATAACGATGACATTTGGAAACTCAAGGATTCCAAATGGAGAGTTTTCTGTTCTTAAAATTTACATTATTTATATTTAAAGCCTCCAATAATAGAACTCTTGCCATACTTCAAGCACGGAGATTCTTTCCTCAGCTGTGCTCAGCCTACTACTAATAAGCCCATCGGAGGCATTCTTTATTCTGTTACAGTGGTTTTGATCTCTAGCATTTCTTGGGATTCTCTTAGAATTTCCATCTCTCTGCTTACTTTACCCATCTGTTCTTGCATGTCGTCTGTTTTTCCCATTAAGGTCCTTAGCATAATCACAGACGTTTCAAATTCATGGTCTGGCAATTCTAACATCCCTGCCATATCTGAGTCTGGTTTTGATTCTCGCTCTGTCTCTTCAAACTGAGTTTTTTGCCTTTTGGTGCATCTTGTAATTTTGTTGAAAGCCAGACAGGATGCACTGAGTGAAAGGAACTCCAACAGATGAGGCTTTGGCGGTGTGCTGGTGAAGAACCTAGGGAAGTGCTCCTAGTCTGTGATTGACTAGGTCTCCATCTGTTAGTGAGCCTGTGGCCCAGGCCTGTGACATTCTCAAGTGCCACTCAGCCCACCGCCAACTCCCCACCCCCTTAGGTGGGATGGGATGGCTATCTGTGAGCTGGAGTTGCTATTTCCCTTCCCCCAGGCTAGTTAGCCTCTGATAAAACCGCAGTAGAGAATGGACTTGAGGATATGGGGAGGGGGAAGGGTAAGCTGGGACAAAGTGAGAGAGTGGCATGGACATATATACACTACCAAACATAAAGTAGATAGCTAGTGGGAAGCAGCTGGGAGTGGGAGATCAGCTGGGTGCTTTGTGACCACCTAGAGGGGTGGGATAGGGAGGGTGGGAGGGAGGGAGACGCAAGAGGGAGGGGATATGGGGATATATGTATATGTATAGCTGATTCACTTTGTGATAGAGCAGAAACATACCATTGTAAAGCAATTATACTCCAATAAAGATGTTAAAATAAAAATAAAATAAAATAAATTAAAAAAAAACCCTAGTAGATAAGGCTGTGGTAAAATTGTTTCTCTGGAGGGCTGGCCTTGTTGCAAAGAATAGAATGTTCGGCTGCATTTCCAAATGGTTGTATCTCTCTTCCCCCTGCTGGAATCATAAGAGGGTTTTCCTCTGATATGCGCTGTGAGAACCTGGTTTAGCGCCAGGAGGTGAAACTCACAAAAGCGTGGGGAACCCCCGCACCCCCTGGGGTTTTAATTCTCAGAGTTGTCCACACGGAGCCTCCAGCTGTGCATCAGTTACAGTTCCGGTTCTTCCCACCTTGGCACTGGTTTCTGCGGAGGTGTCTGCTCTCCTGCTTCCGCTCTGGTAAGTTGTGATTCTCTGTATCTGCCTGTCTATCTCTACAATTTGGGGGGTAGCAGTTTACCCTGTGACCTCTCTTTTCTGATGGCTCTAAGAAAAATTGTTGATTTTTCCATTTGTTCAGCGTTTTTTTTTAAAGTTTAACTGATTTTATTAAGAGCAGTCTTTTTTTAAAAAAAATTTAATCAATTAATTTATTTTTTATTTTATTTATTTTTGGCCGCATTGGGTCTTAGTTGTGGCATGCAGGATCTTTCATTGCAGCGTGCAGGCTTCTCTCTCTCTAGTTGGGGTGCGGGGGCACCAGAGCACGTGGGCTCTGTAGTTTGTGGCACAGCAGGCTCTCTAGTTGAGGTGCGCGGGCTTAGTTGCCCCACGGCATGTGGGATCTTAGTTCCCTGACCAGGGATCGAACCCGTGTCCCCTGCATTGGAAGGTGGATTCTTTACCACTGGACCACCAAGGAAGTTTAGTTCAGCTTTTTATTTGTTAGCACAAAGTGGTGACTTCTAAGCACCTTACATGCCACACTGGAAAGTAGAAGCTGGTACATGAGAGAACTCTTTAAAATTAAAACTTTTAATTTAACTTACTCCTAAATTCTCAAAGTGCTTTTCAGGGACATTAAGTGGTATGCTTAGTAGGCTGGGGAAAAGATTACTTGGTGTTAGGAGACAGAGGTAACATAATAGTAATTGTATTTATTAAAAGATAATTTCAAAACCACAAAACAAAAAATCACTGACTGCTTTTAAGACAATTAGTGAGAAAATATAAAGCATTCTGAATTGTTTGGAAGAAAAATGTCTAAAATGCAAGTATCATGAATTTGTTGTAGTAAATTTTATCTGTCAGCTTAGGCTCCGTTATGCTGTGGCGGCAAGCAGCCCCAAGATCTCAGTGGCTTATGACAAAGACCTGTTTTTCACTCATGCTGCATTTCCGTTGCTGAGGCTTCGCTCCATGTCATTTTTACTGTGTGACTGAGGTTGAAGGAGCAGGCTCTTCCTGTGACATGCCAGTCAAAGGAAAAGAGGATTTTGTTCCAAAGAGGCACACAGCACCTCTCTTCACACGTCTTTGCCAAAGCAAGTCATGTGGCTACTCCTGCATTCAAAAAGGTGGGCTCCAGGAAAGGGTACTACAAGTCACATGGCCACGTATGATATCAGCGCAGTGGAAGGTGTAATCTTCCGACAGAAAGGGTGTCAGATATTTTGAATATTAATGCAGTTTACCCTAGTTTCTACCAAGTTCTTCTCTAGTTTATTGTGAGTTAGCCAACTAGAATTCTCTTATCCAAGTTGTGCCAGGACTGTGCTTTTTGCTACTGTGCAAAATTTCAATTGGCCATCTCCATACCTACTTTGAAGTTGAGTTGTTTGGTTTTTTTTTTTTACGTTCACTTGCTAGAGGATGAGGGGACAAAGGAATCCTCAGTTAAACACTTCTGTGAGGAGCTCCTGGGCATTGAGTGGGAGTAAAGACACAGCACTTGTTTTCAAGTGCTGTTATTTACAAAACAGTTCTCTCCAGCCAGTCCTTGGTGTAGGCACATATGTTCCTGCAATCTGCATTGTGAGACAGATGGTAGATAACGCCTCTTTTATGCCACATCAGAGTTTGGTTCTTGAGAAGCATGTGGCTACCCCTGTTGCCATCATGTTGCATTTGTGTTCTGATAAGGAAATAAGTTGAGTGATGGTTGGTTATTTCTTCTATACAGAGATGGGGATAAAAACTACTAAATTGGGAGAATTAGGAACAGGTTAGGAATAGGTAAACTCTGTTAAATAAATGGGTAGAGAAAATGCAAAGCAGTGAAAACAAAAATTGCTTGTTCTGACAATAACTAGAGTACAAAGCTACAAAGTTCAGGTCAAAGTATTAAAGAGAAAATCTGTGACTCAAAGGTCACAAACTGGCAGCTCACAAGGATGAGTCTGGGCTCCTATATATGTTTGGGGGAGGCCACAGTATGTTTTAAATATCAGGCAATATTACATAGAAAGAATACAGATTTATGGCTTCTCTTGAAAGTGAAAATATTTTCCATTTTTGTTGATATTCCTGGATTTGGTAAAGTTGGTTAGAGCTGCATTGCTATCATCCCCTTGGGAGCTAGCATGAATCTCCAGTTCTCCACATGGAATCTAGGTGGATTAAAGACCTTAATATGAAAAGTAAAACTTTAAGGTGTAGGAAAGAAAATGCAAGAGAATATTTTTGTCATGTTGTTTGAGAACAGATTCCATAAATAAGACTCCAGATAGTCTACAGTTTACATTAAAAATTATTTTTTATCAAAATTAAGGATTCCTATTCAACAATGGCCATCATAGACAAGCAACCTGTAGGAAAAGAGATTGGAAAAGCTATTTTCAATGTATAATACCAACAAAGAATTAATATCTAGAATATTCAAGGAATTCTTGAACATAATTTTAACTCATAGCAAGTAAAGTCAGAAAACAAAGACTGCTAATAAGTGATTAATAGAGAAGGAAACGTATAATCATTAAATATCTTAAGTGAATATAATCAGAAAAATGCAATTTAAAATAAAATAACTCTATTTTCCAACAATCCAGTTGGCAAGAATTATGAAATCAGGTATCATCAAATACTGACCAAAGATGTGGGGACATGAGAATCCTCCTATGTTGCTGGTGGAAATATAAACAGCTGTTCCAGTGAGCTATCATGGCAGTGCAGAGTGAAATTAAGGATATGTATATACTATGCTTAGAAATTCCATGCCTAGAGAAACTTCAGCATCCAGAGAACCACTTGCATGGCTTTACAAAAAATATGTCCTCAGAAAAACATATGAGAATGTTCATGGCAGTATTACGTGTTCTAACAAAGGTCAGAAATCACATAGGTGTCTATCTACGTCTAAATGTCTAAATGAAATGTGATACATGACTTTAATGGATACTATGCAACAGGCAAAGATTTGATATAAACAAGATTTACATATCATAATATAGATATACATATATCTAAATAAGTATGTGTGAAAGATAGCTCGAAAGACCAAACTTTAAATGTACCAGAGTGGTTGTTTATACTACCTGGGAAGAGATTGGGACTGGGAATGGGAAATAAAGAGATTTAAAATAAAACAAACTGAAATAGAATATAATAGCCTTGTGGGTGCCACTGATGATAGCATACTGTGAATTGAGGAATATGGTCCATTCAATTCTGTAAAACCTGAAGTTATAAAAGACATCAACAAAAAAGAGTTACTATTCCTTTATGTTTTGGTCAAAGATAATTCTTTTATTATTTTTTTTTGAATTTGTAAAGGTGGAATAAATTCTATGGTTCATCCTGACTTGAGCAGCTCCACTGCCAAACATTAATCTAGTTGTTGCAATTTCTTATTATCCAGGCATACATTTGTGATCTTCCTATTTTGTTGTTTTCTGTGTGTTTGTTCATTTACCTGCACTCAATAAAGTCCTCCATGGGACTTCCCTGGTGGCGCAGTGGTTAAGAATCTGCCTGCCAATGCAGGGGACCCAGGTTTGAGCCTTGGTCCAGGAAGATACCACATGCCACAGAGCAGCTAAGCCTGTGCACCGCAACTACTGAGCCTGTGCCCTAGAGCCCGCAAGACATAAGTACTGAGCCTGGGTGCCACAACTACTGAAGCCCTCAGGCCTAGAGCCCGTGCTCTGCAACAAAGAGAAGCCACTGCAATGAAGAGTAGCCCCTGCTCGCCGCAACTAGAAAAAGCCCCCGCGCAGCAACGAAGACTCCACGCAGCCAAAAATAAATAAATAATTTATATTAAAAAAAAATAACAAAGTCCTCCTGTGTATAACTGCCAGGTGACCTACTCCACCTTTGCCTAAGCAGTGTTTTTCTAGAAACCAGAAGGAAAATTTCTGCAAATTAAAATACCTTAGTGCTGCTGGATTTGAAGTGGCAGATGGTGGTTGGATTTTACAAGTCCCCTTTGCCCTCTTCCTTCATTTTCTGCCTGCTTTTATATTAATCCTCCCTGTGTAGATCTGGCTAAGTGTGTGAAGCACACTCCAAGGAACTCTGTTAATGATTAAGCCCAAAGCTAGGTCTCCAAAAAGTCATACGGCCTTTCATTTGCAGGGTCTGGGAAGCCCCTTCCGGCCCTTACCATATTAAATTTTGCAGCAACTGTGATATTTAGAGAGAACACACAGGATGGGGTTGGAGAGTATGCCCGTCTTCTCAGCACAGGGCCTCCCAGCAGTCTGGATTTATTGGATTTCTCACTTTCTTTCACCATTTGGATTTCCAAATACTTTTTATTAGTTCAGTCTTTAAAGTTGAGAAATTAAGCCAAATTGTAATGAAACACTGTAGCCTTAGTCCCCTGGGGCCTAAGAACAACTGATGAACTCTTCCAACTTGGCTGCACAGCAACTTCTGCTTAAGTCTCCTGTGCTTGCCTCCTCAACAAAGGGACATCACACTTGCCATGCTGGGATTTATGATTTATGAATCTTATACATCAGTTTTTTCAAAATCCTATGCTTCAAGTTAATGTTTCTAGTTTAGGAGTAACTGAAGTGATTTCACAATGCTTACCAGAGCAAGATTTGTTCCTTAGTTTTGAGTCCTTCATTCATTCAATACGTATTTTCCGAGTACATGTGTAAAGTATATGGCTCTAACATTCACCAGGTAATGGTTAGGTTGTCCTTTTCCTTTGGTGATGAGCTGTTGTATTATTTTTTTTGGACTACTCTGATCATACTTCTGTGAGATGAATAAATGCTGGAAATTGTTTCCATTCTCTTGTTAATTTGCTACATGGGTCTTCAAATTATTAAATAAGGAGTTGAAGTTCTTGGAAGCAGAAGGAAGAAATGGGGTGCCTTACATCTCTGACTTAAATTCTCACTCAGCAGTAATCTTTACTGTTAGGTTTTAGTAAACATCAGCTACTTTTCACACTGTGCTGGAGTGAGACATAGTATGGTATGGTATAGTATTTTATAGTATAGTACATTACAGTACAGTATGGTGGGTAGACCTCAGATTCACATAATATCTCAAGCATCAACTTTGCTATTATCTAGCCTTGTGATCTTGAGTAAGTGTCTTAAATTTCTGTGCCTCACTTTACTTAAAATTATAGGAGTATTTGTGCTTGGAGTTATTGAAAAAAATTAGGTGAGGAACTGTAGGCTCACAGCACATAGTAGATGCTCATTAAACGTCAGCCTCTCCTACAGCCATCTAAGAGGAACATAAAGGAGGTAGAAAGCCCAGGCCTAGTTCTCAGGGACTAAGAGTCTAGTCAGGAAGATGAGACGTAGACTCTATGTAAAACCACCGGGGAAAATGCCTCTCAGAAGAAACCTAAATAGCTTAAGTTAATTAACTCTGTCCCCTCATTACCACCAATTCTGGAAATGAAAGACAGACTTTTCTCATCAAAGCGTGTTTACACTTGATGTGTATAATTGTTGTCCAGAAAGCTTTCTATAAACTAACAACCCTTCTTCTTGGGGGAAATGAAGCACTTGTGTTTTAAATTTGGCTCAAACACACACTCACACTCACACACTCACATGAACATTATAGTGACTTAGGGTTCCATCAGGACTTTCATCTGAAAGTTGTGCAAATGTTTCATCCATCTGGTGACTGCTCATAGAACATGTTATTTCTAGTGTTTGCAAATAATTATCTAAATAGATGTCTGCTTGAAAAGGTTCTATTCAATGTGTATATTCTGAAAAATAATTTCCTTTGCCATTTTATATATTAAAAGAATTGAAAACCTTCCTTACATTTACATGTCCTCATGCTGTTTGAGGTGCAGGTCATGGCCGTAGAGTTTGAATGTGTCATTTGATAGTGCTAGGTCCATGTGGGTGTGTCTCTATCCGGGGCCTCTTTCTGAAGTGGTTGTTTAAAATCCTCAGTGGTCTTATGCCAGCAGGTTCCATGGAAAAAACAAGGGCCTTGAAGCTAATGAGACTTAGGTTCTATGCCACGTCCCTTGGAATGAGGTATTCAAAATTTGCAGGGATGGTGGTAGTCACATTTGTATAGGAGGTACATGGAACCTTCTGGAATCAAGGATTGATGCTTTTCCTTTTCATGTTAACTGCTATTAAAAGATCTTTGATGATTAGAATCGTTCCAAGTGGTGAGCAGTGTAAGAAAGGCCACGCGGGATCTCCCCAAGGGGCACTTCCTAGGAAGGTGAACCCCAGCCCCATGCCAGTGCCTCAGTTATCTTGGGGAAGGAGATAGTTCTGGACATAGTTTGTGTCTGAAGTTGGAACTTGAATGCTTACTCTTTGGCAGTGAGCTTAGCAACACTTTGGAGGAACTCTTAATAACCTGCTGCATGTCTGCTGACTTTACATCTCACAAAGTTGCTGGTGTCACATGCAGGGGCAGTGTAGCTGCAGGTTCTTCAGTGATCAGTTTCTGGAGGTGACTGTGCTGTTCTGAAGCCTCGAGGTGGCGCCTGTGAGCTCAGTTGCATTAGTGAACTTGTAGGATGGGGGGTGTCGTGGAGGTACAAGGGTGGAGGGTTGGGAATAAAGTAACTCTGGGTGTGGTGACAGCCAGGGAAGGGGACTGACTGACTCCTGTAGGGTTAGGGACTGGGCGCACCTAATCACTCCCCCTTGGAGAAGTAACTAACGAATTAAGAGCAGAGCTGAGACTTGAATGCAGGTCTTGTTCAGCCTCCGGTCCTCATTGTCTCTCCAGTCTGGCCATCCTTAATGAAATGATGTAGGGATCTAGAGGAGACAGGAGTAGCTTATTTGGCTAAACCTTTTCCTTGATGCAGGAATGCCCAGGGCTCAGGTGTCAGTGGCCACTATTCCTGAACCCATGCACAGCTTAATTGGGGGTGCTTCTACATCCCCCAGTGCATTTTTTTTTTTTTTTTTTTTTTTGTGGTACGCGGGCCTCTCACTGTTGTTGCCTCTCCCGTTGCGGAGCGCAGGCTCCGGACGCGCAGGCTCAGCGGCCATGGCTCACGGGCCCAGCCGCTCCACGGCATGTGGGATCTTCCCGGACCGGGGCACGAACCCATGTCACCTGCATCGGCAGGCGGACTCTCAACCACTGCGCCACCAGGGAAGCCCCCCCAGTGCATTTTTTTGACGGGGTAAATTTAAGCTTCTGGCTCTTTCCTTGACTACTTTTCCTGTGTTATTCTCAGGAGTGAAGAATTCAGAGCTCTACATAGCATTGTTCACAACTCCTTGAATGAACTTGCACAAGTCTCAACCTCAGTGAGTGTTGGGGACAAAAACACTTATCTTACTTGCTTTACATGTTTGATGCTAGATTAAAGAGAAAAAATGTGTGTGAAGTGCATTGCAACAAGACTCTATTAGAAATGGAAGAATACAAAGCATGCAACAAGAAGCATTTTTAAGGGTTCCTAGAAGATCAGAATGAAATTTAATATTCCCTTAAAGTAAATAAGTTTTTCCCTGTTAAAGCCCATCAACAAAAGATCATTAGGAACACACTTATTAGAGTAAAAAGAAATTCAGTTTATTTTTCTCGCTGTAACAAGACTGAAGCACTCCAAAGGAACCATGAGGAGTTGGGAGATGCTTCTTACAGGATACGGGTTTGTGCTGGATGATTCAAGGTGAGTTTAAGGGAGTGGAGGCCAATTCTGGATGACATATTTCAGGCGGCAGGAGCAATTTTGTGATTGTGTATCTTAACAATATTTATTGATCAGATAGGAGGACCACAGTGGGGTGGGCCTCCCTTGGTGAGGTAAAGGAGCAGCAGTCATTTCTGTTAGGCAGAAGATAGGGATGCTTCACCGTTTTTGTGGTTGCAGAGTGGCCTTATTCTGTCTCGTTCTAAATATTGTCATGGAGTGGCCTGGTTTAGACATTGTTTCTGTTCTGTGAGTATGGTTTATATTCAACTGGGAACATCGTGGCCTAGCTGCCAGCAGGACTGCTTTCTCACCTGGTTTTAGGTGTATTTATTTGTTCCCTTTTCTGGAAGGCAAAGAAGGAAGTCATATTCTAGAGGAGTGCCAAGGCTTAACACTAGGGTAGAGGGTCTCCAACTGGCTGTATAAAGAACAATTAAGTTACAGAACCAAAACGGGGAACAAAATCGCCACCAAAAACCAAGGAGCAGGTCATATCAAGGAGGGTGAATGGATGTGGGGTGGTCTTGAAGCAATTCCAGAGGTGGAATGCAGCTTCTCCTTTAAGTATGTGTCCCCTCATGGCTACAAGTGAGGAGTTGGGCGGGATTCCTATTTCCTGACTTGACATCCAGGGACCAGAATCCCTCCCCAACACCAAGGCAATGTTATCCATTTTACCTCCCTCTTACCGTCTTGTGATCTCCTTTCTGTAAGGTCTGGGTCTATATACGTAATCTTCACTTCAGGTAAAAATGGGAGTGGTCAGCTATTAACACTGGTTACTTCTGGGAAGTGATACCTAAGGCTTTAGGGAGAAGTCATCACTCTTTGCTTAATATACTCATGTATTATTGAAATTTTATGAGTCAACTTATTTTTCAATTAAATTATTAAGAACAAAAATGAAACAATATAAGAAATGGCAGTGGTGGTGGAACATGTGTTTTGCCACTGGGGATGCTCCCTGAGGGATGATTTTAGAATTAATATTTCCCTTGTTTTGAAAGGAAATTCAAAATTCACTTTTGTGAAGGGGATGGTATTGGTGTCTTGGACCTGTTCAAAAGATAATTTTGATTAAAAGCTAAAAAATCATGATTCTTATACAAATATAAAATGAAAGATATCAATGCTTTTAATTGATTCATTAATTAATGGGAGAACCAGTAAGATGTAATACCAGTTCAAGAGAATTCAAAGAGCAGACACACATAGACAACTAGGAATGCTGAACTGAATTTACTTAATAAATGTAAAACCGGTTTCTTGGAGAGAGGGAAATCAATTTGCACCTCTACCTGAGATAATTCATTTACAGTCTATGAATGAGAGACATTTGCCTGCTACCAGTAACCTACATTAACCAAAATAGTTCAAAGACAATGAAAGGCAGACACACCCATAATTATTCACTGGACAGGACACTACTCATCTTACTTGCCTGTTTTAAAGTTTTCACATTTTTTCTTGCCAGCTCAGAATAACATTTGTTAAAAGTCAGGTGTTTCTGCCCAAGACCTGTACTTATGATTATGTGTCTTAAAAGAGAAAAGGGAATTTGTCATAAGTTTATTTTGATATTTATATTTTGGGTGATAAATGACCAACCCAAAAGGACTGTAAAAAATAATTCACTGATTTCAGGAACATGTTAATGACATAATTATCAGTGAATGGTTTTAAATTTGCTTTTATTTTCCATTTTATCTTCTGGAGTGGAGCAGAGAGCAAGTATCTATTATGATAAACAGGATAATTTTAAAATTTCTTTCTACCCTGTATATAAGATTATCCACATCTGTTTGCTTGGGTTTTTAAAGTTGTTTCGTGCACACACACACACACACACACGTACGTACATGGGCACATACACACACACACGCGCGTACATGGGCACACACATGCCCCATTCCCTAATGGAAGAAAGCTTTAAAAATCTGATTTAATTGTAACCAGGAGTGGGTTAGCTGTGAGTCTGATACCGACCAGGGTTCTTGGCTTTCCCCAATCAGTAGAAATTGATAAGAGGCCAGTTAAGAAATTCAGGCAAGGTTTTACTGGGGGAGGGGGCAAGCTGGTTCGTTATATGGGGTGAGGGTAGGGGTGTGTCCATGGGGTCTGGCCTGAGGGGTGGCTTAGGTGTTTTGCCCACCCCTTTGGTGGTGTTGAGTGCAGGGGGCATGCACAGTACCCTGTTTTTGCTCCTGGCTCTTCAGAAATGGTAGTTGGGTTTTTTGGTCTTTTTGTATCTTGTTGTCCAGGATTTGCCCCAACTGCACATGCACGCAGTTATTTTTAGTCCCTTATAGTTTCTTTGTTGCTCTAGGAGACATTTGTCCAGATGCAAGCACTGCAGCCAAGGGGCCCAGGTCCCAGCCTGTCTCAGGAAGGGGAGTGGGACTGTGGAGGAGAAGTTAATAGGAAGGGAGTCATAAAAACATGCTTATGTTCAGCTGATCCCTTTGAACAAAATTAAGGGAGTTTATTTCTCTCACCTCCTTTTCCCATGCTTTCCTTGTCATTTCTTTGCTATTTTTCATGTCACTGCAAGGTTGTGCTTATTGGGTGCTCTAATGTTTGTGTCTATAATGAAAATTAATGGAGTTTTATTTGGAAATGAAAAATTTTAAGTTTGGGAAAAGGATGAGGAAGAGAAGAGAGTTGGAAGAGAGATTTTGTAATTTTTAAAGGGAATAGCACTAGTTACTCTTCTTTCATACCAAACCAAACAAATTTATTACCAAAACAGGGAAAGGAAATTCAGAATTCCTCCTGATTATGGAAATAAGATGAAAATTTTAAATAAAGTAAGAGGGACATTTTGGAGGTAGTATCAGTCAGATTCTTCCCTGTATTTATTTGCTGCACTGGGACAGTATCCTTATGTCCCAGTGGTAGGGGGAGTTGCTATGACTCAAGGAGGGGCAGTAAAGTGTTTTCTGGTCCTCTCCTTTGTTTTGAAAGAATTACCCCCAAAATTTCAAAACATTTTCCTTAGCATATTGTTCACATTTCCTCAAATGTAGACTCTGCAAAACCAAAGAAGTAGACTGTGTTAATTATGAAGACAGATACCCTCCAGGGGAGCAGTTCTGCCTCTGGTTCTAAATGCTATAGCGTCTCCTTGCTTTAGGCTCCACACATTCTTAATTCCGTAGGGACTAGTCTGAGGTTTGCTTAGCAAGCCCTTTCTTCACAGATGGTGAAAATTAATACTATAAATAAGACTCTGATAGTGTCTAGGGTGGTAGTAATTTATATTCATAAGAGCAGCTATATTCCAGGCAACCTAGAAATATCATTTGGATATTTAGTTAAGTTAAACACGTATTTATTATTTAGACTGCTAGGTTTAGAGGAAAATGGAAAAATTATGCTTTCTGATGTGAGTTATTGAAATTACAAATCTGGCTTATTTTGAAGAGCTCTCTCAACCACAGTTTGGATGAATGAACCAATGAACAAAGGACTATCATATCCCAATTTAAGTTATTATATGTATCTCACTAAATTAAAATATTTTTTGTTCCCCACATCTCTCCATAATGGTAGTTTCTAAAGAATTGCATTTGGTTCAAGGCAGTTATGGGATAACATTTTGTGATTAAATAAAGTTTAATCAGAGAGCATGACTGTGAGCCTAGGAATGTATTAGCTTGTTTCACTGACCTGCATTTGAACAACGAGATAAATGATTTTAACCAGGTTTCAAAATGCTTCTAGTGCATTCAGAAGTGACTTTGACAATTAAACCACAATAATCAGATATTACTGAACACTTAACAATTGTACACAGAAAACTATGTGCTGATAATAACATTTATTAAAGTATAAAAAGAAACATTTTCAATGCTATAAAATATATAGTATTAAATAGATCATTTAAAATGTGCAAACATCTTTTCTGGTTGGTTTTAATGTGCATGTGTGTGACAGACCCTACATTTTCACCTAAGATTTTGTTGGGTTGATTTGAACTACGCCCTTTCTCAGAAAGCCAGAATCTACCACTTTTCAAGGTCTTAATGAATTCTACCCAATGCAACATTGCCATCTAAGGTTAGTCAGGCAGCTCAGCAATGACCTCCTGCAAGGAAATCTAAAACACAGAGGTAGAATTTTATGGATGTCGTAGGAAATGAAAATAATGGGTATCCTTTGTTTGTTTAGGGTCCCTTTTCTGCTGTTCACAATGTGAATATGTTGAATTTCTTATATGAAATTTAATAACCTGAGTGAATAACTACCTTAATACCTAAGGGACAAAGAAACATTGTTAATTTCTGATGTTACCTAGGCACTTCGTTGTGTGCCAGTGCCTGTGTTGAGTGCCACACCTGCTATTTCACCGTCATGCTTAATCCTCATAACAAGCTTAGTATTGTCTCTGTTTTTACACATGAGAAGACAAATATAGAATAGTTAAGTGACTTGCCTAAGGTTATGCATTTAGAGCCAGGCTTCTAAATCCTGGAGAAAGAGCTTCACACTTAACCATTGCTATTGTAAAGAAATAGATTTTTTTGACTTAAACAACAGACATTTATTTCTCACAGTTCCTGAGGCTGGAAGTCCAAGATCAGGGTACCACTGTGATTCAGTTCTGGTGAGGGCCCTTTTCTCACTGTGTGTCCTTACACAGTAGAAGAGAAGAGAGAACAAGTTCTCTGGTGTCTTTTCTTTAAAAGGCACTAATCCTATCATGAAGGCCCCAGCCTCATGACCTCATCTATCCCTAATTACCTCACAAAGGCCCCATCTCCATATATCATCACATTGGGCATCAGGCTTCAACATATGAATTGAGGGGGACACAATTCAGTGGATGGTAAGAGAAGGCTTCTCTAAGGAGGAGCCCTTGGAGCAGCTTCCTGGGTAAAATGAGGGAAAAGGGATAAGAAATGGCTATTTAAAAAATAATTCCTAATATACTTGCCTCTTGGTAATTAGTTTTTTTTTCTGAGGTCCTTCTACCATCAGGGCCACATCATAAGGCTTTTTATGCCAAGAAACGGAAAAGATATTCACCTGTAAAAAGAAGCTCATGAGATTGGTAAGAAGGAGGCTATGACATAAAGAAAGTTGTTTCCAGAAGGGAAAGTAAGTAGGAAGTCCTTCTGGTACTAGGAGAAGAGGGGGGCTGAAAAAAAGAGGAGGGCCAGATAAGAGTTTCTTTGCTCTTCCTGTTCTTAGGGTTGAACATGGGTTGGGTGTGGTTAAACATGTAAACAGGTTTGGGTCTGTCAGAGAGTGTCTCGATTAGAGAGACTAAGCTGTGGAGGGAAGCCTGGGTTTGTGATGGTACCTTGTTCAGTGTGGCACCACTGCATGGGCTCAATTCAGAAGTGAATGTTACATGGAGGTGTTTCCATGGATGGGCCTAAAATAGTGTCTCTATTCCCTGTGGCCTGTACCATCACACACTGGAGAGTCACAAGTAGTTGCAGACTGTGTGAAGTGGAGAGGAATTTGGAAGCTGAGAGGACGAATAGATTAGAAGCAGCCTGGAGTCATGGAAAGGAGGTCACAGAGTACAGGGCCTTGTGAATGGAGGCATGACTAGAGGTCTACAACGTTGTTGGTGGGTACCAATATGAAAGCCACAACAATGACAAGTGGGGTGAGGCCCACAAAGACCCAGAAGACGGCACATGGACCAGAGGCTCTTCCCCACCTTGTCGTGAACTTCACTTCAACCAAGAGGGAAGAAGATTTGGTCAGGGAGACTCCTTAAGAGGAAAGGAACCACCATAATGAAGATTCTAAATCTGAAATACACTGGTTCTTTACCTTAACAGAGCATTAAAAATGGAAAGAGATGCTCTTACCTTTATTTGGCAGAGTCAAGTGTTCCTCCCCAACATTATCCCAACTCTATCTCAATGACCATCAGCAGAAATGGAGCCAGAGCAAGCTGGAGCACGATGGGAGCAGTTGTGGAAAATAAAGTTATATTTAGTGCACACTTGAATTATTATAAATTCTGATTCTGCTATCATACTGATGTATGACATAAATATTAGAAGTCACTTCTGGCAAGTTGAGCAGTAACCTACTTCCCTTAAAAATAAACTGATCGGCATGACCCCTCAGGCACTAGAAATTCCTTGAGCCTTGAGCAGATGTCATGTCAGTCAGCAATCTCTGGTCACATTTTCATCCTCATTGGAAATCCCCAATGGAGTGGGGGAGCTACTGGTAATGCCTCCCACTTTTTTTTCTTAAAGACAGATAGGCAGTTGGGATATGTGTAATCCCCTGGGCAGGTCACTGACTAGAAAATTCATTGACACTGCTAAGGACTTTGGGACCTTGAGAATATTGGTTAACTTTTCTGAGCTCCAGGTTCTTATGTACAAAATGGAAATAATAGTAAAACAGTATTTGTTGCATATAGTTTTTGCAAGGGTTGGTGAGCAATGAGACAAATATACTGTGGAATATAAAACTATTATTGCTATTGTTAACATTATTACCATTGCTATTACTGTTGTTATTACCTGGTATATTTTGAACTGATAGTTGGGAGATGCTGATGTGGATAAATACCTAAGCACATGCAAAGCTGGGTGTATGGTTTTATCAAATACTACCTCATTATTCTCCTAAAATTCAACATTTTATTGTGTATCATTTCATTTTAAATTTATTTTATTTAGTTTTGTTGATTCTCATCATCTAAATGACCATTTCTAGGCAGGCACTGTATCTTATGGCACATAAATACCCATTTCTGTAACAGAGGTTCTAATATGATATGTCTAGTACATACAAAAGCTATATAAAATATGAACTGGAGGTTAGAAGTACTCATTTTCAACCGATTTATAAGATAGAAAAGTTCTTGAAAACAATGTTGAACAAATAATATAGGAAAAGCTGGATGCATATAAATAAAAAATTAAGAAATCAAATCCAGTAAAGCTCTTAAAATTTCCAAATCCTTCCCTTTATTTTCTTGTTTCATTCATTGCTTAAGATTATTTTATTGCCTTTCTCCCTTATTATTACAAAAATAATGCAGCCTTAGGCTCATTGTGGATAAAAAAATTAGCATAAAGAATACCCATTATCTGTTCGTGTCCACCCAGGAACACCAAAAAACAAACAAACAAAAACCCCACAATAAAAACCCAGAACAAAAAAACAACAACAAAACAAAGAGTACTCATTATTCTATGCACTTTAATAACTGGATGGATAGCCTTCTAGAGCACCTTTAATTTATTAAAAAATTGATCAAATCACACTTAATCTTTTGAAAATTATCAGAAGTTATATAACCAGTTCCATCCTGTGGACATTTAGGTTGTTTCCAACTAACCCTTCTTATTGGATATCCAGGTTGTTTCCAACGTTCTTTCGTTGCATATTAGGTTATTTCTAACTCATTACTATTACCTATTGCTGCTGTAACAGATTACCACACATTTCGTGGCTTAAAACAACACAAATTTATTCTGTTACAGTTCTGGAGATCAGAAATCTGAAACCAGCCTCACTGGGCTAAAGTCAAGATGTCAGCAGGGCTGGTCTTTTTTGGAGGTTCTGAGTGAAGAATCTATTTCCTTGCATTTGTCAGCTTTCAGAGGCTGCCAGCATTCTAACCTCTGCTTCTGTCACTTTGCCTTCTCTTCAGCATATATCTCCCCCTATTTTCCCCTTATGAGGACACTTGTGATTACATTATTGGGCCTGCCTGGATAATGCAGGATAATCTCCTCATCTCAAGATCCTTAACTTTATCACATCTGCAGAGTCCCTTTTGCTCTATAATGTAACCTATTTGCAGGTCCTAGGAATTAAGACATGCATATCTTGAGGGGCAATTATCCAGCCAATAACAAAATATATAAATAGTATAAGCTGGTAGAATAGTCTGGGGAAAATACTAGGAAAAAGAAACCCTGAAAATTTTATGAAAAGTGATAAAAATGTTTAGAGACATACAAACAGTTGTAAAATTGCCAAAATTCCCAATACTGCCTGAAATAGGGACCAGTGTCCATTGGTATCCATGTCAACCAAGATATTTCAACCAGTTTGAAGTCTTGATCAACCTGTTTTCTATCAAGTAACCTAAAGTCCACCATGTAAGTACAAGGAAAGATAAGTGAGGTAGACTGTGGGGCCTGTGTATCTCAGGATACAAGTCTCAGAGAAGTGAAAAATGAGCTGAGATCTGAAGGAATAGTCATGAATTAGGTGATGGGACATATGGGAAAAAGCTCCTAAAAACACAGGGAAGGAGGTGTGTATATGAGTGAAGAAAGACCTGAAGATAAAAGAGAACATTATGCTATTAGGGAACTGAAAGCAAGCTTATGTGGCTAGTGGTGTATTTTGAGTTGGCAGTGGGTGGGGATTGCTGAAACGAGGAATCTGGTTAGTTAACTAGGGGCTGGATCAAGGTGGACCTCGTAAAGCCTGTTGTTTATGGATTTTTATCTTAAGCCAGATGCAGGGCCCTTGAAGATGAGCTGAGTCCCCAGATAACAATATCATTAATATGGCAACATTCCCCAACTTGATCTGCAGATTTAACACAATCCTTATCAAATTTCCACTTTTTTCCCCCAGAAACTGATGAGCTGACCCTAAAATTCATATGGAAATGGAAAGGACCCCAGAATTGTTAAAACAATCTTGAAAAAGAAAAAGTCGGGGGACTTACATTTCCTGATTTCTTACTACAGTAATGAAGATACTAGAATGATGAAGATAGTACAACATTGACATAAGGATAGACACATAGACCAATGGAATAAAAACCCTCACATTTATAGTCAGTTGATTTTTGACATGGGGTCATGATAATTCAATGGGGAAATAATAGTCTTTCCAACAAATGGTGGAGAAATAGTTATTTACAATTAAAAAAAATAACATGAACTTAGAGCTTACCTTATACCATACACAAAAATCAACTGAAAATGGATCATAAACATACATGTAAGAGTTAACATTTGAAAGTATCTAGAAGAACACATAGCTTTCTTTGAGTCATTAGCTATTAGGGACATGCAAATCAAAACCACATTGAGATACCACTTTATTTCCACTAGAATGGCTATAATAAAAAAGGACTGGTAATAACAAGTAGTGGCAAGGATGTGGAGATATCCGAACCATCATACGTTACTAGAGGGAATGTAAAATGATACAACCACTTTAGAAGAGAGCTTGGCACTTTCTCAAAATGTTAAGTATATAATTACCATATCAGCAATTCCACTTCTAGATATCTACCCAAAAGAATTAAAAATATGTCCACACAAAGACTTGTACAAGAATGTTCATGGCAGTACTGCTCATAACAGCCAAAGAATGGCAACAACCCAAATTTCCATCAGCTGTTGAATGGACAAATAAAATGTGGTATATCCATACAACAGAATTTTATTTGGCAATAAAAAGTAAACAAAAGGAATAAAGCACTGATAACATGCTAAAACATGGATGAACCTTGAGAACACTATGCTAACTGAAAGAAGTTAGTAAAATGATCACATATGATTCTATTTATGTAAATGCCCAAAATAGAGACATCTTTATCAGCAGTAATATAGATTAGTGTTTGTCTGGGGATAGGGATGATGGTGGGGGAGACTGAGGAGTGACTACTGATGTGTATGAGTTTCTTTTTGCGGTGATGAACATGTTCTAAAATTAGATTTTGCTGATGGTTGCACAACTCTGTAAGGATAATAAAACCCATTGAATTGTACATTATAAATGGGTGAATTTTATGGTGTGTAAATTATATCTTAATAATGATATTTTAAAAATGAAATCTCATACAAAGTACAACATGAATAAACCTCCGGACATTATGCTTTGTCAAAGAAGCCAGACACAAAAGACCACATACTGTAAGATTCCATTTAAATGGAATGTCCAGAATAGGCAAATCTATACAGACAGGAAGTAGATTTAAGTGGTTGCCTAGAGCTTGGCGTGACGGAAGACTGGGAGTTGAGGTCTCCTTTTTTTTTAAAATATATATTTATTTTATTATTTATTTGGCTGCGTTGGGTCTTCGTTGCTGCACACAGGCTTTCTCTAGTTGTGGCGAGTGAGGGCTACTCTTCCTTGTGGTGCACAGGCTTCTCACTGCGGTGGCTTCTCTTGTTGCGGAGCACGGGCTCTAGGTGCGCCGGCTTCAGTAGTTGTGGCACGCTGGCTCACTAGTTGTGGCTCACAGGCTCTAGGTGCGCCGGCTTCAGTAGTTGTGGCACGCTGGCTCAGTAGTTGTGGCTCACAGGCTCTAGGTGCGCCGGCTTCAGTAGTTGTGGCACGCTGGCTCAGTAGCTGTGGCTCGCGGGCTCTAGAGCGCAGGCTCAGTAGTTGTGGAGCACGGGCTTAGTTACTCTGTGGCATGTGGGATCTTCCTGGACCAGGGCTCGAACCCGTGTCCCCTGTATTGGCAGGCGGATTCTTAACCATTGCACAACCAGGGAAGTCCTGGAATTGAGGATTCCTTTAGGATAATGGAAATGTTCCAAAATTAGATTGTAATGATGGCTGCTCAAGTCTGTACTATGGTAAAAACTATTGAATTGTGCATTCTACATAGATAAATTTTATGGTATATAAATTATATCTCAGTAAAGCTGTAAACATTTTTTTTAGTGGCTTTAGGGTTGACATGGTCAGTTTCCTTCAGTGTGGGGATGGATTAGAAAGGGGCCAAAGTGGAGGGCAGGAAGGCATGCTAAATTTTTCAAATGAGAGTTAAAGCTGGTCAGGATTTTTCAGTTTCAGATTTTATTAAAAGTAGATGTTTGTTCTCTAGAAGACTGTTATGATAATGGTTTCCCAGCTCTAGTCAGTTGCTTACCATCTTCACCATTTTTGTTGCAGCCACAGCTCACTATAGCTATGTAACAGGTGATGCATCCTGGGAGAAAGCATGCGTTGTTTCTGAATGTTAATAGTTTGCTGCTTATTGAGTCAGCTGATTCAGAGGCAGGGCATTAATCAGGCTGTCAGAGTTATTTCCCTGAAAATAGAAGGAGCAGAAGAGATAGTAACCTGTGGCTTTCTTAAATCAGCAAGGCAGCCATTTAAAACTTTGTATGCCTGTGGTGTCTGAGTGTCTCTCTCCTTGGCTATAATTGAAGGCTTTCTCTATTGAGACACACAGGAGACTCTTCTGCAACAAGTGGTTAGTACTGACGTGTTAAAAAAAAAAAAGCAAAAGCCTGCTTCTTATACATCTCCAGGCCTCTCATCAATAACTTGCACCTCATATAACAATACACTTATGAAAACTGATTTATTTTTAGTCTTCTTTCAGGTAAGCCATAATGTCATAATATCACAAAATTCCATACAGGTAATAATTTTTAACTGTTGGAAACATACATTTAAAAAACTAGTATGGGGCTTCCCTGGTGGTGCAGTGGTTGAGAGTCTGCCTACCGATGCAGGGGACACGGGTTCGTGCCCTGGTCCGGGAAGATCCCACATGTCGCTGAGCGGCTGGGCCCGTGAGCCATGGCTGCTGAGCCTGCGCGTCCGGAGCCTGTGCTCCGCAACGGGAGAGGCCACAATAGTGAGAGGCCCGCGTACCGCAAGAAAACCCACAAAAAGACCCAACTAGTATGTGTATCGTAAAGACAGCAATTTAAACACATGTAACTGAGTGTTGGTTCATTCCTTGACTGTTTAGAAGGACAGCTCTGCATGGGAAATAAGAAAATGGAGTAGATTAGTGTATCCATTCATCTGATGCTGTGGCATGAGTATTACCCAGGATTCTAAATGATTATAAAGGTAAGGGAATGACAGAGAGGAATATAAAAGCCAAGTGATATCTAACAAGCTGAGCCTGACTACGAGACTGAAATCCACAGTGAACTCACTGTGGTTGCTGTCGTGCTGGGGCTTTGCTGAAACTTGCAGCAGTGTTCCCCTGCAGTTGATATGGAGTTTGAGCTTTTCCTGGAAACCATGTAAACAGCTTTTAAATACTTTTATAGGCTTTGTTATTAAGATGGTTCTCATAACCTTTAGGGGCTCAGGTGTTTTCCTTTGCTTGAAGGCAGAGACAAGCCTGGGCAGAATGTGTTATTGTTCTTGGAAGGGAACCTGACCTTCGCCAGGGCCCTGGGAGAACAGCAAGGATCAAACAAGTCTGCGAGAGGGTGGTGAAAACATGCAGCGCACAGACTCAGACCTAAGAGTCTGGGTGTGACACGTGGGACTAAATACCCGTGGCCATTTGCAGCAACATTCTAATGTCTTTTGCTTTCATCAGGGGTTCTTGAAATCAGAGCCCCATGGAAATAAAAATTAGATTCAAAGTATTATTGAGTAAACAATCTCACCTTGATAGTTAACAACTTGCTACTGCTTCCTCTGACAGCATATTGTTAGGCTATCACTGAACAGAGCCTCGAAAGGCTCACCCCCAAACCAGAACATCGCTGATTCCTTTAGCACCATAGACCCTGGGAAAGGCCGGTTAGTCCAGAGAGATGGAGAGGGCTGGGCCGCGAAGAAGCTGGACCTAGGGCCCACCCTCCCGGACTCGGTCTGTGTCTTGTCTCTCTACTACAAGGCCTCAGAAAGGACATAGGCTTTGGTATCTGCATGTTTGCACGTACTAGCCATGTGAACTCATTTGTAAAGTGAACAGAAGAAAACCAGTCCCATAGGGTGTCATGAGGGCAAGGTGAGGTGTTGAACATCCATCACTGTGCATTTAATAAAAATGCTCTGCCTAAGAGCACAGATGATGTTTTTCCTCTTCTCTGCCTCATCTTTGATGAATTCTACTACATTTGGAGGATGTAGTCATGTGGCCCCAGCAAAATATACTATCATCCTGGGAATTATTGGATACCAGATGCAGCTACACAAATCAGAAGCCTCATCAACACTGAATCCAGTTCCTGACCTAGAGGAAGAACGATGCATGTGGAAACAATTTGTACAGTATAAAATGCTAATTTTTGTTATTTGTATAAATTAATCAATTTTAATGATTTTTATGGCGCCTAGTGCAGCTTTTGCCCAGAGGATTAAGACAAAACAACTTTGGTAATAAACATATCTTTGTGCAAGGGTAGCCCTTGGCAATGAGAAGGGTAATTGCTTAGAAACAGCTGCCTTCTGGTAAAAAGGAAGAGCAAACATGAGTAAGGAATAGATCCAGGTAGTTCTGAGAAAGCCCTGGACTAAACCTTTTCAGCTCAAGAGAGGGGTTCTCAGGCTATGGGTGAGGAATGGTCTGTCATCCAGAGTGCCATTTTGTTTGGATGAAGCCAGACTCTGGAGCCTATCTGGGAAGAGATTTTCCTGGTAATCCATCTTTTTCTTTAAGTCATTTCAGTATCTTTTTTTTTTTTTTTTTTTGCAGTACACGGGCCTCTCACTGTTGTGGCCTCTCCCACTGCGGAGCACAGGCTCCGGACACGCAGGCTTAGCGACCATGGCTCATGGGCCCAGCCGCTCCACGGCATGTGGGATCTTCCCGGACTGGGGCACGAACCCGTGTCCCCTGCATCTGCAGGCGGACTCTCAACCACGGTGACACCAGGGAAACCCCAGTATCATTTTTAAAGACTGAGAGTGGAATCTGTGGATCATGCTTATATTAGAAAACTAAGACTAGTCAAATAATCGACAGACAGATGTCAATCAGGGGCCAAGGGCATGCCACCCACTAGCTCGCTTGTGAAGGTCTAGTCAGCTATGAGGGACTGTGGTGTGGGCCTGCAATTCCACCAGTGAAGTGGTAATGGGAGGCACTCTTCTGGGATTCCCCAGAGTCAGGTAGAGATTATACTTAACCAACAAATATGTACTGGAAATTCTTCAGTGGAGAAGTAAAGGAAATGACTTTTGTGTGGAAGGGTTGGTGGGACCTAGGTGACTGATAATGATGATATTAGGGGAGTAACTGTGTGTGTTCGTGTGTAGAGGGGATTGCAGTGGAATGTGCATGTGTGGAGGAGTTGTAAAACAGGGGGGGATTTTTCTTACAGTAGTATTTTTTCTGTTTATAAAAGAAGTACAAGAATATTGTAGAACATGTGGGAAAATATGGAAAAGTATAACGAAGAAAATTAAAATCACCCATAATCTACCACCAAAAACTAACTAAAAGTACTGCATGGGTGTCAGTCTGGGCTGGCAATGAACATGGAAGCATGAAAAACATTGGTTCATTAAAACAGTAGGAAAAGGGTTTTTTTTTCTTTTTATTTCAGTTTGCAGTGGTTTCTTCTAGTGCTTTTAATGGAAATATGTGTAGGAAAGAGAGCTGTAATATATTGGTAAAGTTTAGAAATTTAGATTGTATACACTGGTTTGTTAGCTCTTATCTTTGTGTTAAGCACATTGAAATATTTTTTTAAAATTTATTTATTTATTTGGCTGCATCGGGTCTTAGTTGCGGCATGTGGGATATTCCTTGCGGCGCACAGGTCTCTCTAGTTGTGGCACGCGGGCTGTAGAGTGTGCGGGCTTAGTTGCCCCGCGGAATGTGGCATCTTAGTTCCCTGACCAGGGGTCGAACCCGTGTCCCCTGCATTGGAAGGCAAATTCTTAACCACTGGACCACCAGGGAAGTCCCAAGCATATTGAAATTTTATGTTGTGAATAAATATTTTTCTAAAACATGATTCAAATGGCTCCTTTGTTTTCTGCCACGTGAATAGATTGTAATTGATTTTAGAAACTCCCTACTGTGTACATTTAGTTCGTCCAATTTTTTCACTATTATAAATAAAACTGTACTCAATATTCTTATGCATTATGTTTATGTGGATCTCTATTGCTTCCTTGGGATAAATACTTTGAAGTAAAATCACATGATCAAAGGGTATACACATTTTTCACGTTCCTGATACATATTGCTGGACTGCATTCTGAAAATACTCTATGATGTTTGAGAAGGGCCAAAGAAGGTGACTGGGAATCTATGATGAATTGACCTGGAGAGAGAGGTTGGAAGACGTCTCTGAGAGGGGCCAAGCAAGAAGGCACAAGAGGGGATTCTGAGGAAGGAGCCCAGAAATTCTCAGGGATTTGTGCCTGAACCAGTGACAAGGTCAGCAACGTGAGCTGAGGGCGACACTTCACCTTGAAGAGGAGATGAAAGAAAATGATGCATATGAAAAATATTCCTTGAACTCTTACGGGCTTTACAGAATTTTTCTAGGGCAGCTTATTATCATCCTAGTCACTAATAAGAAACTTGAGGCATAGAAATTAAGTGACTTTCCCACCATCACACTAATACAAGTGGCAGAACACAGATTCAAAATGATGTCTTCTAGTCCAAATCCCCCATGGTTTTCCATTCAACTTTTTCTATACCCCTAAGGAAAGAGCTTGACCTGAAGTCCCCTGTTTTTATACTCCGTGATGAATCAGAATGCCCTTCTTCACTTTGGGGGCAAGTGCAGCTCCCGCAGGGCTGGCTGAAGTGAGAATGAATGAGGCTGATAAACAAGAAAGGGACAATTTCTACAAAGTGAAAGACTCTAAACTCAGAATCTGCTATACTGTCATTATATATTATTGCTAAGCCTAAAAGAGATTTTTATGAGGCTCTTTTCAAAAGGATTACTCAGCTCCTAGTGCAGATGCATAAATTGCAGGTGAGTGTGAGGCTCTGGGATTGATTGAGGCATGACAATTAGGTAGCAAGTAGTGGCAAGCTGAGTCCCCTGTGATGGGGCATGCACATACTCACTGGAACGCTCTGTCATGGTACCTCGTTAAAACTTTTAACACTGGTCATTTCTCCCAAACTCTCCTTATTAAAATGGCTAGCAGACAGAAATGCTTGGTTCTAGGACTGATTGCCTTTTTATGGGCTGAATTGGGCATTGAAGGCAAAGAAGAGGAAGAACAGACCTGTCAGCTGCTGGACTAGTTTGATTTGAATGGGTATGTAGGTGCCAGAAACCCTTCACTTGTTATTGGAGGACTGTTTCCTATTCATTCGAGGACCACTGCAGCAAACGAGTCTATTTTGGAGCCAGTATCAGCGAAATGTGAAGGGTAAGCCATTCTTTTTTTTTTCTTTTTACATCAGTTGTAGGAGGTGGGGGTAAATGAGTGGTGGGTGTGGGAATCAGAGTCTGGAACTGGAGCCATGATGCCAGCCCTGACTTTGACACTATTTATTTGACTCAGGATAGGTACTTGCTGTTTCTGTGCCTCAATTTCTCGAAGGTAGACATTCTAGGATTGCTTAGAAACAAGAAAGAAAAAAGACAGGTTTTATATGATATAGAACATTGCTCTTCAGAGGGTGGCCTGTGGACCAACAGCATCCGCATGCTGTTGCGGATCATCATCTAAGAGCTTGTTAGAAATGTAGAATCTCAGGCTGCATCCCACATCTGCTGAATCAGAATCTGCATTCTGACAAGACCTCCTGATGATTCATGTACACATTAAGGTTTGAGAAGCATGACGTAGAGTTGTGCAGTGTTGCAGCTTTACTTTGAATTGTCATTAGACTAAAGTCTCCCCAGGTGAAAATGCACAGTGCTGGAATGCTGATTTATTTATGAGCTAGTGTGCATAGCAAGATTCCTCCAGTTGGAAGGCTTCTACCCTACTCCCGTCATCCCAAAAATTGTCATGTCAAGAAATGGGATCCATGACTGATAATCTGAATTTGCAAGGAATCCATTGTAAGAAAAGCAAACATGGGTTATTTTTCTGGGTGTGAAACACACACACACTTTAGATATGAAAAGAATGCCAGAAATTAAAGGAAAATTACTGTCCACACTGTTCTACTACGATAACAAAGCAGCTCTTTCCTTTCATTTCCATATATTCTTTCTCAGCCCTTTATATAAATGCAACTGTAATTTTTTCATAATGTGGCAATAGCATGGACACAGTTTTATATTGGGCATTTTACATCATATCTTAATCACTTCCATGATGCTGCGTGGTAATTATAATTACAAACGCATGCCGTAAAAATTTTGGCAACTTCTTATACAACTAAATCTTTACTGATCATAACTCCTTCCCTTTGGTCATATTTCATGCTACATATTTGAAATAGCACTAAAGGGTTGGATAAACTGTATGTTGGCAAAAGGAAAGGATTGCAGTCAGTCTGTACTTAGCTCTTTCCTGGACCTTCTAATTCTTTTCCATTCTTACAGTGAAGCAAAGGGAAGTGGGAAAGAAGCACTTTTGCTCATGGCTACATTATTTAGAGTCAGTTCATTATTTATCAGAGAAGTTTTCACTGATTCAATCTTTAATAACATAAAATGAAAACCAGAGTTTGTCACAGTATAGTACACTCATATTTCATCAGTGGAATCACTTAACTTGTTCCTCACACTTCACTGGAGCTTCTGAAGGTTATCTTCCTAGCAAGGTAAAATAGAAAGGCCAATATACATATTTTTAGTAAAAATCCACCCCCTCATTAAAAAATAGTTTGGTATATCTACTGTGATTGACACAGTGGTGAGAAGTAAGTATGTCCCATTTAAAAAATAATTCACTGTATCAGGGATATTTTGGGTTTTTTAAAAAAATAAATTATTTATTTATTTTGGGCTGTGTTGGGTCTTCGTTGCTGTGCATAGGCTTTCTCTAGTTGCAGCGAGTGGGGGCTACTCTTCGTTGCGGAGTGCGGGCTCTAGGCACGTGGGCTTCAGTAGTTGTGGCACACGGGCTTAGTTGCTCCACAGCACGTGGAATCTTCCTGGACCAGGGCTCGAACCCGTGTCCCCTGCATTAGCAGGCAGATTCTTAACCACTGCACCACCAGGGAAGTCCCCAGGGATATTTTGATTTCCATCTCTAGTCCACTGTTCTTATTTAATTTTCAGAGTAGTCTGATAGTTGCTTTATATGTTCAGTCCAGGGATCTTAATTGTAATTGGTGGGAGAGAGTGGGTGGTGTGTGCTTACTCCATCTTGACTTTCACTCAAAGCCTAAGGATCCTTGAAAAGATTACTTCAGCATCTTCTGACTGCCAGTGTTGCTGCTGAGAAGTCTGATGACATTCTGATTCTTCATATTTTGTATGAAACTTGTTTCACATGATCCAAGGCATCTAAAAAGCCAGTTCCTTGTCCTGAATGTGGATCAGTAATGTAAGGCATCATTGCGGGGATTCTGCTTGTCTCCCGGCTTGTTCACTGAAACCCAAATTGCTCATCTTCACACCATACAAGCCTAAAACTTTCCCAGCACTTAAATCCATCCTAAACATATCTATTGGATATTAATAACATTCCATATTTACATTTTTTGATATATTTTCTTCAAAATTAGAGCTATATAATGACTTTTCACCAATAACCATCAACAGTTTCTATCTGTACCCAATTCCAATGTTCTCCTAGCCTCCCTCCCAATGGGAGAGCCCTCATGGGAGACCTGGATAGCTGGCACTCAGGAGCTGGGCGTAATCGGATAACAATTTCATTTTGGCGTCATTAACGTTTACCTATAACTGATCTAGATATGCAAGTTGGAGTTTGGAGAAGTCTCATTCTGAAACCCACAATTTTAACAGGATACTAGTTTTGGTTGGCCATCAGCCAAAGTGAACAGAAGAGGAAGACTTTTATTTTGAAAATGCTGTTCAGAGCAGAGAAGACAGTGAAATGGAGGGAAGAATGGAGTATTTTAATTCTTGTTTTGGTTGATCTAAACAAAGGTAGGATTTAGAGAAATTTTCTGCGGAACAAAAGGTATACATTGTATAAGGATACTGTGAGTATCATAATGGAAATCAACAAATGAAAGAAAAATCATCCCAAATCCCATCCTTTCAGTAATTATCCTGTACCCATTTAAAATTTTTACCTGTTGATAGTTATCCAAATGTTCACATAATTTATGTGTAGTTTTAATTATAGTATAGAAACAACGTTGCATACAGACTGTTTTACCTACTATTATATGCATGCTGCAGTGTAATTTCTCTAATTATAGTTTTTTAATGATGGAAAATGTTCCTATCAAGTCAATGTACCATAATGAGCATGTAAATTCTTTCCAATTTTTCAATATTATAAATAATTCTAAAATGAACAGTTTGGAACGTACCTAGTTTTTTTCTTTTGGGAAGAACAGTACCTTCAGATAAATTCTCTGGGGTGTAATTATTGATTCAAAGCAGGTGAACATCTTCTAGCTCTTGAAATGTATTACTCTCTCACCTTAAAAAAGATATTGCTATATTTATTTCAAAAATGTGTATGCCAATGTGTATGGCCATCCGTGTAAATTTAGAGGCCAGTTGTCTTAGGACGATAAAGCCCTTCATGTTCAGACTCCTGATTCTCCAGTATCCTCTTCCCATGCCATACCTATTCCTACCCTGTTCTCCAAGTGTCCTGATCTTCCCATTCCTAGAATGTTAGGTTCTTTTGTTGTCATGCCTTCACACATACCGTGCCCTCTACTTGCGGCATTCGTCCCCTGTTTTTATGTTACCCTTCAAGACTTAGCTTGGCTGTTAAGTCCCCCAGGGCAAGATTCCCCACCCCTTTAACTGCTGGTCCCTATGTCTACCCCTATCGCTGTGTTTATCGTTTTGTGCATGGCTATTTTTCTGTTTCTTTGCCTAGACACTGCAGTGCCTATCTTTTTCACTGTTGCGTTTATAGTGTCTCGCACCAGTGCAACTCAGTAACTACGTGTTGAATAAAAGGCAAAGCTAAACTAAACTAAAAAACCCAGTTAAAGAGACATGGAGGAAAAATCTAATCTGCCAACAGGGCTATATGCTATTAGATATTTAATTCAAAAATATTTATTGAGTAGAAGATAGGTAGTTATATACTAGAGCTACAGAGGACATTAAGAGAAAACATCCTTGAGGTCCTTGCTTTCAGATAGGTTAAAGTTTGCTTAAAACTGGGAAGAAAGGAAGAGAGTTGGAAATAGAATATTTATTTTTAATGGAGAAGAAATTGAAAAAAATGTGCTGATGGACTAAAGAGAAGTACTTTTCCTTTTTGTGGCTAGGGAATGGAAAGGAGGAGGCATCTCATTCATGGTTAAATGTAAGAGTGATAGGAAAGAGACGTTTCTTAATTAAAAAATCTCAACACTAACAATCAAATCATGGCAGGAAAAATTATCTATTGGAGTCATAATATATATCATATATATAAATATTATGTACTGCTTTTATATAGTCCTATCATAAGTATTTTTATGTATTTACAAAACTTTTATTATTATAATTAACATCTAGAAGAAAGGAGGAGAAACCTATAGGAACGTAAGGAAGAGGGAAAGGAGACTCATAGGGTACCGGGGACTTCCAATGAATGGGAAAAAATGTATTGAGGAATTATTGCGTGTTCTGCGTGGTGGAGAGAATTGCGAATATAAGAATGTTTTTGTGAAAAGAGATAATCAGCTGTCCAAAAAGATGCTTCCCAGCCCAAACCAATCAATAATGAATATGATTCATACTTGAACCCTTTAAATTGCAATATCTTTTTAGGAAATATTAACATGCTCACACAAGACAGGTGCCCCCTGACGTTTTGGCAAAATGCTCTCAGCACCAATCCCAGTTAAAAGCTGCTTTCCCCTCCACAGATCCACCCACCAACTAAGGCCTCACAAAAACGATTTCCTTTTCAGGTTCAACTTCCAGGGATTCCGCTGGATGAAAACCATCATCTACACCATCAGGGAGATTAATGAAAGGAAGGCTATTTTGCCCAACATCACTTTGGGCTATCAGATCTTTGATACCTCTTTCACCATCTCCAAATCCGTGGAAGCGGCATTGGTATTCCTCACAGGGCAGGGAGAAAACAAGCCCAGTTTTAGAAGCAGCACTGGGGCAGTGCTGGCAGGAATTGTTGGAGCAGGTGGATCATCCTTATCAGTTGCTGCTTCAAGAATTCTAAGGTTGTATTACCTACCTCAGGTATTTCAGAATATTGTCCTGGGTACTAACTTATAAAGAAACACAAGGTATGTGAAAATTGCTGCAAAGAGTACGTTAGGTGCTCAGGTGAGGCTGGGATAAGTTACACAGACAAACAGGGTGGTGGTAATGCTGATGCCCCTAATTACTCTGTTCAGTCTGGCCTCAGCAAGTGTGACTAGTGATTTCAGACTGTTCTACATCCCTTAGGATCCTGCCTTAGGTTTGAGCTTGAGATTGTGACCTAGTGATTTGTATGTTGACATCTCCGTAGGCAGTACACTCGAAAACACTGGGTGAAGCACAGAGTAGGTGATTGAGAAATACTTGTTGGTTGATTGATAGATGGTATAAGGAACTCATTGTTTCTGGCCTGTATTAATAGTTATTAATCATGACCCTTTTTGTTCATACGCTAACATACTGAAATGAGCTGGGATGCTAATTTACAGATTATTTTAAATTCAGGGACAGTGACACATTTCAACCTAAGAATAGATGATATTAGGAAGAATGGATGAGGACACAGGGAGAGGGAAGGGTAAGCTGGGACGAAGTGAGAGAGTGGCATGGACATATATACACTACCAAACGTAAAATAGATAGCTAGTGGGAAGCAGCCGCATAGCACAGGGAGGTCAGCTCTGTGCTTTGTGACCACCTAGAGGGGTGAGATAGGGAGGGTGGGAGGGAGATGCAAGAGGGAGAGGATATGGGGATATATGTATACATATAGCTGATTCGCTTTGTTATACAACAGAAACTAACACACCATTGTAAAGCAATTATACTCCAATAAATATGTTAAAAAGAAAAGAAAAGAAAATATAAGTAAAGTTCTATATTTATTTCCAGGGGTGGTTCACAAAAATATCAAGTCAGAACTTATTAGTGTGAAGGATGATTAAGCTTATTTGTGTTACTGAAGTAATGGGAGAATAATTGTTAAAAAGTGGCATTTACAAAGTGTGTCTTATAAAGCTGCAAATACAAATGTAGGGGGAACAGGGTAATACTGAAGAACAGAACCAAGAGGAGGGGTCAGGTGACACAGCCGACACCTTCAGTGTGGGCTTCATGCAGCTTAGACAAATTGCTGCTGCTGTGAGCTCTGCTTTCCACCAAATACCGACTGTGGTCCAGGCACCTACTAGAAACGTCTAGATAGATCTTCTCATTTAAGTCTTGTAAAGACTTATCTGCAAAGAGGGTAAAAGAAATCTTACATACAACAGACACTTTCACGTGTGTTGTCTCATTTCATATGCTGAGCAACCTTAAAATGTAGATGTCATAACCCTGATTTCACTCATGGGGAAACTGATTTCAGCAGGTTTTAGTATCCACAATCTTACACTGATTATGTAGCCGGAATTAGAAATCAGGTGTCTCTGCTTCGTAAATGAGATTCTTTCCTACATATGGCTTCCATGATGTTGGTGCTTGGGAGGTTCCAAAGAAGAATGTAAACTTTAGCCAGTGGAGTAAGGATAGGACAAAGGATAAAGAGAAAAATAGGAATAATCTGTCATTTATGAAAGAATTGGCAATCATGGAGCTATGTAATTATAATATAGGAGGTCTTATTGGAAGTGATGCAGTAATAACATGGGATGGCAATGGGATGGGATAGGAGAGAATGTGACATATCTTCTTAACTGCAGAGTCACTGAGGCTGAGAGTAAGGTACAGCAGAAATGTATGTAAGATTGTCAGAAATTCACGTTACTGGCCATTCTACTTTCATTCTTAAGTTCTCACTGATAGAAAATATGCACAAGGACCACTGGCAAGATGAGAAAAATACCTCTTCGTTTATCTAGCAAGTGCCTATAAAATGAGGGCCTCTAGTAACTCTTTTGGAGAATAAGACTTAAACCTGAGGTGGAAGTGGAGTTTCCTACCGTCTTTCTCAGTCTAAGTCTTAGGACTTAAATACCCAGAAGGCCCGGCAGAGAGAAACAAGGAAAGAGAAGAGGAGAAAAAGAGAGAAAACAGTGGAGAGAGAGAGGGGGGGGGAGGGAGGGGGGAGGGAGGGGGGAGGGAGGGAGGGAGGGGGGGAGAGAGAGAGAGAGAAAGAGAGAAAGGGAGAAAGAGAGAGGAAAGAAAAGAAAAGAAAAGAAAGAGGAACTGGGCCTGACAAATAGATTATGAGTCTGCTTACTCCATCATCTGTATGGATGACGAGTTAGATCAGAGAAAGAGCCTGGATGGCTTGAATCACACACCTAGTCTCAAGAAAACATAGATGAAAGGACTGGTCACCTCCCTTTCCGAGTATGTGACCCTGAGTATGAAAAGTGGTGCATTGAATGTCATCACCTTAATAATTAGCTCCTCCAGCTACCTTGGGGTGGGCTGAGGTGGGAATAGGGCGGATAGGGAGGCCCAAAGTGCTCCCCCTAACAGTCCCCACCACCCACGGAGCAGGGAGAGGAGTAGAAGTCCTTTTGTCTCTGGAAGGGTGTGAGAATAAAGGGAGAACTGTTAAGTTCCCTCCTTCTCCAAAACAGATACTCAGAGGTTGTGTAATTTGAGGTTTGGCTATTGCTTTCTAATAACTGCATGAATATTTTCAGTTGCAGGTGGGTTACGCCTCTACCTCCTCACTTCTTAGTGACAAATTTCCATCTTATCTTCACAGTAGCCAGTGATAAGATCCAGTCGGAGGCCATGGTACAACTTATCCAACATTTTGGTTGGGTCTGGATAGGCACCATAGCAGCTGATGATGATTATGGAAAATATAGAGTAAAGACTTTTAAGGAAAAAATGGAGAGTGTCACCCTTTCTGTTGCAGTCTCCGAAACCATTCCCAAAGTCCATTCTAATGAGAAAATGCAAAAAGCTATTGATGCTATAACGAACTCCAATGCCAGAGTCATTGTGCTCTATGCATCTGATATTGACCTAAGTCCTTTCATGCTGGAAATGGTTTACCATAACATAACTGACAGAACATGGATAGCGAGTGAAGCCTGGATCGCCTTTGCTCTCATTGCAAAGCCTGAATATTTCTTGTATTTTGGTGGAAGTATTGGATTTTCAATACCAAGAGCTGATATACTGGGATTAAAAGAACTTCTTTGTGATGTAGATCCTGGCAAGGATCCAAATGATGTCCTGACCATTGAATTTTGGCAAACTGCTTTAAACTGTACTTGGCCCAAGAGTAGTGTTCCATACAACACTGACCATAGAGTGAATATGACTGGTAAAGAGGACATATTACACGCCATGTCTGATAAATTCTATACTGGAAAGGAGAAGTTGGAAGATCTTAAAAATACCTATCTGGATGTGTCTCAGCTAAAAATTACACACAATGTCAACCAAGTTGTGTATTCTATGGCATATGCCCTGGATCATCTAAGTAGATGTGAGGAAGGACACTGGCCATATATTCCAGGAAACACCTGTGCATATATACTGATTTTGAACCTTGGCAGGTAAGTTGCGGTTTGTTTTACTTCATGATATAGTTTGACATAAAAAGCATTCATACAATTAAAACCATTGATCTGCTTTTGTACTTCATAGACATGATTTTATCACATGCCCCCTAAAAGAATGGCTTGCTTATGTTACCTAAATGGGCATTTTAGAGTTTCCATTTGTTAACAGAGTTATCATTAGGTTTGCTGTGAATGATAGAAAAAAACCCCCATACAGTGCTTTAAACAAGATAGGTTTTTTTTCTTCACATAAATGAAGTTTGGAGGTTAGCATTCTGGGACTGAAAGAGTGGCTTAGGGATTGAGGTTCCTTCTACCTTGTCATTTCATCACTCTGAATCTGTGCGTTCACCTCATAATTCCATATGGCTACTTGGGCTTCAACCATCATGTCCACACTCTAACCAGCAGGAAGGAGAAAGGACAAAGATGCGTATATGGCTCCATTTAAGGACATTTCCTGGAAATTACGTACAATTCTCTTTACATCCCATTAGCCGGGATCTAGTTATATGGTCACATGTAGCTTCAAGGGAAACTGGAAGATGTAGTCTTTGTGCAGTGTCAGAGGGGCCATGCTAGGGTGTGAAGGCCAGGAGGTGAAGATTGTTAGGACCACCTTGGAGATTGGCTCTCACATCTCCTGTCTCAGGTCTGACGTCCCAGCAATTCATGTTGGGACACAGAAACCCTAATGGTCTCACCAAGATGCACACCTAATCAGAGGGCTCCTCTACTTACATCCTTCAGTACCTCCCCTCTGCTATAAAGGATAAAGCATGAGCATCCCTGGTCTGACACTGTCAGCCCTCTACAATCTATGCCATCAGCATCTCTGACTCCATTGCTCTTTCCATGACCCTCACCACTTTATTTTCCAGCAACACCAAATTGCTTGTCCCAACAGGGTCCACAGTGGCTGGAACCACTGCATCTTCACTTTTATTTTTATTTTCAAATTGATCCCACGATGCACTTAGTTTTGTATCTCTTTAGCCTCCACCAATCTGTGGCAGTTCTTCATTCTTTTCTTTTTTTTTTAATGAACGTGATACGTTTCATAAGTACTGGACAGCTATTTATGTTTTTCAATTTATGTTTGTCTAATTTTTTTCCTCATGATTACATTTAGGTTATGCATTTATGGCTATAATACCGTAAAGGTGATATGTATCCTTTTCTATGTCTTATATCAGGAGGTACATGATGTCACTATGTCTCATTAATGGTGACATTAACTTTGATTACTTAGTGACAGTGATGTCACCATGTTTTTCCATTATAAAGTTACTATGTTTCCCTTTGTAATTAATAATTATATTGTGAGGCAATATTTTGAAGCTCTGAAAATATTGTTTTACGTAATGCTTTGATCCACAAAGTTTAGCATCCTTTGATGATGATTACTGCCTGAAACAACTATTACTGTGTTATTTTTAAAATGGTGATTTTTTTTCTATTTCCCTCATTCCTTCTACATTTATTAAATGGAATTATACTTTTCCCTCACTAATTTATTTGCATCACACGGACTCATGGATATACTGTTCTATGAGTATAATAATTCATAGCTATCATTACGCATTTTGTTGCTCAAAATTCTCCAGGTTGGACAATTTGTATTGTATTGTGTTGTATTTCTCTGCCCCAGTCTTGAAGTAGCCATTTCTCCAGAGTCCTATTTCCATTTACTGGAGAATGGAATTTAGAAAGCAAGATCTGAGTACTAAGTTGTTCATCGGTACTAGGGAAATTGTGGTAAATTCAAAATGAGAAATTAAGTTATGCTATAGGTGAGTTCTTTCATTTTAAAAGAAATCCTCTGAGTACTCTTTTAACAAAAAGGATCTTTTTATATGGTAAACAACAATCTCTAATTTGTTATTTGAAGATTTCAATATTACAATTTAAATTTGCTCAAAAAGCAACAAATATGTGTTAGGATTGCAGAGAAAAGAGTTTTTAGGGAGGGTCAAGCGACCACATAGTGTTAGGGTGAATGGTGGTGGTGTAGTCCAAGGGAGAATTCATGCTCTTTGACACACTCCCGGAATGATGTAAGTAAAAACTGAAAAGTAAGACCTCACAGTAGAGAGAGTTAATAGGCACATTTAAGGATGCTTCATAAATGCATCAAAAAGTAAAAAATTGTGATTTATTTAAAACCAAAATGATAATGCACTCCATAATCATTTTTCTCAGCTTATCTCATTAGCAGACTTGGTCAGAACATATATATATATATATATATATGTAAAACCGTTTTACTCTTGTGGTTTATTTGGACATTTCTAAATTCTTTTTCATGCCTCGTGGTAGGGAACTGTCCTACTATCCAATGATGATAAACAGATGGAATTATGGAAAGGCTGTAAGGTTGCAGCCTTTGAAAATTTCCTTGCTTGAGTCTTCTGAAGACTGGGAAAGAAAAACATGCCTCTCCCCAGTGGACTTGGCAGTAAAAGTCACCCTGTTGTGAACTCTGATGTAGGTTTCATGTTGACTGAGAATAGCATACAGTAAAAGAGGGAGAGATAAAAGGGCAAGTGACCTGGAGTAGCCCTACTGGTAGATGGTGATTATTATAGTACTTACCTTTGTATACTGACTTACTAAAAGCTTCTAGCTATATTACCTTAATCTCTACGACAGAGGTAGGGCAGGGATGATTTCCCTTCTTTTACAGACTGGGAAACTAATGCTTAGTTAGGATATATGACTTGCCTAAGGTTATGTCATTTGACAGAGCCAAAATATGACTCCAAATCATCATACACCATAATTCAGGCTCTTTCTGCTATGTTGTTTCTCTGGTTTGTGGAGGGTTAGGGATTGGACTGGGCCCTCTGGTTGGGAGACATAAGTCTAGCATGTGGTGCTGACAAAGACCAAGGGCACAGGATATATCTCAGTGCAGACTGGTTACCTTCATACTAAAGAACGTATGCTCTTACCCCAGCTAAGGTTGACTGGGTAAAGCAAGAGTACTAGAGGTATTATTTTGTTAGGGGGTTCCTATTTATGTCTATGAAGTTATTCTGTAGGTGTACAATCAGCTCCATCCGCTTTTGTACTCTTAGCAATGGCCTCTTTGGCACACCCTTGTCTCACATATTATTCCCTTGGCTTAGAATCTCTTTGATTCCAGTATTTGTCAGGCAACTTGCTACTATTTTTTTTTCTTTTTCTGAGCTGCACTCTAATCCTACGTTTATCAACACAATTCTTTTCTCTACACAACAAAGTACAAACACAATATTATCTAAAATGCCACAAAGTTACAAAACTCAAAACAGAAAATGTATAGTACTGACTGTACAATAAAAGCCAAAAAAGCAATGTACACATTGCCAAGGTAACTTGCGGGACCACCATGAATACCAACACAACGTGTTGGTGGGGGGGTGCTTCTGTGGTGACCCGACAGAGCTGGCTCTCAACTTACGAGTTTCAGAGAGAAAGGGAGATGTGTGTGTGCACGCACATGAGTACACGTGAAAAGAACCATTTGGGGTATTTGGCCCTAGAGGTCAGAAGAGGACTCGAGCAGGGGAGCAGGGCCAGGCTAACTGGAACGGCAGCTGCATAAAATCACACCCTTTCCTGTGGGACCCTGTAGGCCAACAGGTTAGGGCACGAGCAGGCCACCAGATCGGCCCCAGGTCACCTGTGGAACGGGAAAACATGCTCCCAGGCTGGGGCTGTACCACCTCCTGGAGCCCCCTGTTCATCCCTGCTGGCTTTGTCACTAAACTGACTCTCAGGAACTGTGGAAGCTTTCTAGCCAGAAAACTGGAGGGCATCTTTATAAGCACGACCCCAAACCAACAACACTCCTGCAGCCGGAACTCTGCCGCCAGGGGAAATGTAGCAGTTACTGCCTTCACCTTCGAAGCCTGCCTATGAGGGAGGGATTTCTTTCCTACCGATCCTCCTTCGTCTAGAAAAGTGACAAAAGTGAGTTGGATGGGAGTCCAAGTCACAGGGCAGAGCTTCAGTGGCCCTGCGTATCGGGAGGAGTTGAAGCTGGAGAGGCTCCTGCGGCTGCGGCGGCGGGGGGGACCGCGCCAAGGGGAACGTGACCTTCTCCTCATCCGTGGGGGTGACCTGCGCCACATGGGAGGCGGTGGCGGCATTCTCCTGGGAGGGCTGAATCGCCCGGGGGCGGGGGAGGTGGCCGAGGCCAGGGGTCCAGCAGAGCGGTGGCAGTGATCTCCTGGCCATTGATGTGTCCTCCGTCCATGTGCTTCAGCGCCTTCTCGGGCTCACCTGGATTCTCAAACTACACATATACGTAGCCTTTAGACAGATGCGGGTGCATCCTTTCTACAGGCACGTCAATCATTTTAATTTTCCCATAGGTGGAGAATATCTCCATGATATGATCCTTAGTCACATTCCTGGTGAGCCTTCCAATGTGCACTGTGGTGGGTTTAGGCGAAGGGCTCCGCCTTTTCCTTTCCTTTTCATCTCTTTTGGGTGGTTTGGATTTGGAGCGGGAACGCCGCCTGTTGTCCTGCCTGCGCCGACAAGGACTGGGAGAGCCAGGCGAGCTGCCGGAGCTGGAGCTGCGGGATGTGCTGGAACTTCCTGAGCGGCTCGATGCTGAAGATGAGCTGGAGCCGCGGCTGGAGCCCGTGCTGGTGCTCGAGCCCGAGCTGCAGTTCGAGCTGGACCGAGACCTGGTGCTGCTGCTACCACTGGAAGCGCTGCACCTCTTTCGAGTTTTATCCCTGTCACGATCCTTCTCACTCGACTCCTTGGTGGCCCCCATATCTTTAGAGCGATTCTTGGACTTCTCATCAGAGCCGTCTTTGCGCTTGGTAGGAGAGGGAGCCCCAGTGCTGGACTTTTGTATTATTTTTTTTGACTCCTAGCAAGCTCTTCTTTTTCACTCCTGATAAATCCATTTTCCCCTTCTGAGGTGTTCAAAGCAGCAATGGCGGCCTCACTTATCTGAACTCTCCCTTCTAACTTGAGTCTGAGAAACGATCCTTAATCGATAGCAATTTACGCCAAAGTGCAGCATCTTCCAGCCGCCGTGACCTCCTCCCCGTCTCCTCAGCCTCTGAGGCCGGCGCCGCTCTGACGTCAGGATTAGGGAACGGGAAGGCCTAAGTTTTTTTAAAACCCAGCTCAGATGGCTACTTCCTGGGGAAACCTCCTTCAGTTTTCCTAAGGCAGTTAGTTAGCCACTCCCTCATCTATGCCCTCTCAACACTCTTTCCACATCAGCGACACAGAGTACATTGAATTTACCATTAGTACCTGTTTATTTGTCTAGCCCTTCTACTGGACTGTGAACTTTGGAAGGGTGGGGAATGGGTCTTGATCTCCCCGTCTCTAGCACCTGACATGCAGGGAAGGGAATGATGGTAGTAGTGTAGACTGGCACCTATTAGTGAAGAAATCTAAGAGGGAATATCCTCTCTTCCCTAGGTTTGTAGGTATTAGGAAATATTAGGCATCACTTTACCTTGGTATAGATCAGTACTGTCTAATAGAAATTTAAAAGCCACACAGGTAATTAAAATTTTTATAGTAGCCAAATTAAAAAATAAAAAGGAACAGATGAAGTTAAATTTAATATATTTTATTTAACCCCAAATAATACTTTAACATTTGGTCATAATCAGGATAACTTAATATAAAAATAATTACATGAAATTATTAAGGAGAGAGTTTACATTTTTTTTGAACTAACTTTTGCAACCCAGTGTGTATTTTACCCTTATAGCCCATCGCAATTTGGCCAGCCACTTTTCAAATTTCAATTGTCATATGTGGCTAGGAGCTGTTGTATTAGAGAGCAAAGGTATAGAGGAATAGGAAAAAATTCAGTCCCATGAATTAGATAGGAGTTTTGAGATTATTTTCTTTATAAACCCTGTTTTCTAGGCAATCAAATTTTTAAAAATCGTTTTTTTCCCTGTTGTTCCCCCCCCCTTTTTTCTAGTTAATGTATTATTTGAAGACACTTAAGTTTACAACCCATAATGGAATGAGAATAGAAGTTGATGCTAATGGAGATGTGGCTGGATACTATGATATTCTAAATTGGCAATTAGATGATAATGGAGAGATAGCCTTTGTGAAGGTTGGAGAATATATATTCACAAACTCTAAATTTGAACTCGTGATGATTAAGAATGTGACAATATTTTGGAACAACGAATCATCAGAGGTTAGTTACTCTGACATCTTATTTTGTTTATATATAGAGAGAATTGCATTTCTATACTCTTTTAGGTGCTATGGAATATCAGAAACCTAGAGCTGACTATTCCAAGTTAATTTTCCCGAATAAAATACATATCTTTTCTATATATAGGTTCAGATCTTTTGTTTTTGGAACTTTTTTTGATTATAGTTTTAAATATTAGTTCTATGATTTTGTTTTCCTTCTTCAAGTACTCCAAAATGTTTGACTTCCTTTGTCTCTTCCTTTTATTCACTTTCTTTCTGATAATTTTTGCTTTATTCTTTATCTCATCCTTATTCTCTTTATTGTTTTCCTGCCTTTATTCAATGCCCCTTATTAACTTTTTACTCAAGTATATATATTTTGAACACCTTGTGACTTTTAATTTTTGAAATAGTTTCTTTCCTGAGATAAATGAACTTTTTCATTTCTTCCAGTCTTATATCCATTGATGTTTTAAATTTTAAAATATCTGGTTCGAGATGTTTTTGACATCTACAAGTGCTTTTCTGAGAATACTTAATTGAAGTGCTAGGATATCTATTTAAAGTGTTACAGTATTCTTCTGCTTAATGGTTGTGTGTGTACGTTTTAGAGGGGAATTTTAACTTACTGGAATATTTTTAAAAAAATTTTATTGAAGTATTGTTGATTTACAATGTTGTGTTAATTTCTGCTGTACAGCAAAGTGATTCAGTTATATATATATATACTTTTATTTTCCATTATGGTTTATCACAAGATATTGAATATAGTTCCGTGTGCTACACAGTAGGACCTTGTTGTTTATCCATCCTATATACAATAGTTAGCATCTGCTAATCCCAAACTCCCAATCCTTCCCTCCCCCACCCCCCTCCCTCTTGGCAACCACAAGTCTGTACTCTGTATCTGTGAGTCTGTTTCTGTTTCATAGATATGTTCATTTGTATCGTATTTCAGATTCCACATATAAGTGATATCATATGGTATTTGTCTTTCTCTTTCTGCAATGAACATTGGGGTGAAAGTATCTTTTTGAATTATGGTTTTCTCTGGATATATGCCCAGGAGTGGGATTGCAGGATCATGTGGTAGCTCTATTTTAAGCTTTCTAAAAAAAAAATTTATTGGAGTATAGTTGCTTTACAATGTTGTGTTAGTTTCAGGTGTACAGCAGAGTAAATCAGTTATACATACACATATATCCACTCTTTTAGATTCCTTTCCCATATAGGCCATTACAGAGTATTGAGTAGAGTTACCTGTGCTATACAGTAGGTCCTTATTAGTTATCTATTTTATATATAGTAGTATGTATATGTCAATTCCAACCTCCCAATTGAGCCCTACCCCCCCTCATTACCCCCTGGTAACTGTAAGTTTGTTTTCTACATCTGTAATTCTATCTCTGTTTTGTAGATAAGTTAATTTGTATCCTTTTTTAGATTCCCCATATAAGAGATATCATATGATATTTGCCTTTCTCTGTTTGACTTACTTTGCTCAGTATGACAATCTCTAGGTCCATCCATGTTGCTGCAAATGCATTATTATTATTTTTTTTAAGGCTAAGTAGTATTCCATTGTATATATGTACCATATCTTTTTTTTTTAACATGTTTATCAGAGTATAATTGCTTTACAATGGTGTGCTAGTTTCTGCTTAACAACAAAATGAATCAGTTATATATATACATATGTTCCCATATCTCTTCCCTCTTACATCTCCCTCCCTCCCACCCTCCCTATCCCACCCCTCCAGGCGGTCAGAAAGCACCGAGCTGATATCCCTGTGCTATGAGGCTGCTTCCCACTAGCTATCTACTTTACGTTTGGTAGTGTATATATGTCCATGCCTCTTTATCGCTTTGTCACAGCTTACCCTTCCCCCTCCCCATATCCTCAAGTCCATTCTCTAGTAGGTCTGTGTCTTTATTCCTGTCTTACCCCTAGGTTCTTCATGACATTTTTTCTTCTTAAATTCCATATATATGTGTTAGCATATGGTATTTCTCTCTCTCTTTCTAACTTACTTCACTCTGTATGACAGACTCAAGGTCTATCCACCTCATTACAAATAGCTCAATTTCGTTTCTTTTTATGGCTGAGTAATATTCCATTGTATACATGTGCCACATCTTCTTTATCCATTCATCCGATGATGGACACTTAGGTTGTTTCCATCTCCGGGCTATTGTAAATAGAGCTGCAGTGAACATTTTGGTACGTGACTCTTTTTGAATTATGATTTTCTCAGGGTATATTCCCAGTAGTGGGATTGCTGGGTCATATGGTAGTTCTATTTGTAGTTTTTTAAGGAACCTCCATACTGTTCTCTACAGTGGCTGTATCAATTTACATTCCCACCAACAGTGCAAGAGGGTTCCCTTTTCTCCACACCCTCTCCAGCATTTATTGTTTCTAGATTTTTTGATGCTGGCCATTCTGACTGGTGTGAGATGATATCTCATTGTAGTTTTGATTTGCATTTCTCTAATGATTAGTGATGTTGAGCATTCTTTCATGTGTTTGTTGGCAATCTGTATATCTTCTTTGGAGAAATGTCTATTTAGGCCTTCTGCCCATTTTTGGATTGGGTTGTTTGTTTTTTTGTTATTAAGCTGCATGAGCTGCTTCTATATTTTGGAGATTAATCCTTTCTCAGTTGCTTCATTTGCAAATATTCTCTCCCATTCTGAGGGTTGTCTTTTGCTCTTGTTTATGGTTTCCTTTGCTGTGCAAAAGCTTTGAAGTTTCATTAGGTCCCATTTGTTTATTTTTGTTTTTATTTCCCTTTCTCTAGGAGGTGGGTCAGAAAGGATCTTACTGTGATTTATGTCACAGAGTGTCCTGCCTATATTTTCCTCTAAGACTTTGACAGTTTCTGGCCTTACATTTAGGTCTTTAATCCATTGTGAGCTTATTTTTGTATATGGTGTTAGGGAGTGATCTAATCTCATACTTTTACATGTACCTGTTCAGTTTTCACAGCACCACTTATTGAAGAGGCTGTCCTGTCTCCACTGTATATTCCTGCCTCCTTTATCAAAAATAGGAGACCATATGTGCGTGGGTTTATCTCTGGGCTTTCTATCCTGTTCCATTGATCTATCTTTCTGTTTTTGTGCCAGGACTATACTGTCTTGATTACTGTAGCTTTGTAGTATAGTCTGAAGTCAGGGAACCTGATTCATCCAGCTCTGTTTTTCGTTCTCAAGATTGCTTTGGCTATTCGGGGTCTTTTGTGTTTCCATACAAATTGTGAAAGTTTTTGTTCTAGTTCTGTGAAAAATGCCAGTGGTAGTTTGATAGGGATTGCATTGAATCTGTAGATTGCTTTCAGTAGTAGAGTCATTTTCACAATGTTGATTCTTCCAATCCAAGAACATGGTATATCTCTCCATCTGTTTGTATCATCTTTAATTTCTTTCATCGGTGTCTTATAATTTTCTGCATACAGGTCTTTTGTCTCCTTAGGTAGGTTTATTCCTAGATATTTTATTCTTTTTGTTGCAGTGGTAAATGGGAGTGTTTTCTTGATTTCACTTTCAGATTTTTCATCATTAGTGTATAGGAATGCAAGAGATTTCTGTGCATTAATTTTGTATCCTGCTACTTTACCAAATTCACTGATTAGCCCTAGTAGTTTTCTGGTAGCATCTTTAGGATTCTCTATGTATAGTATCATGTCATCTGCAAACAGTGACAGCTTTACTTCTTCTTTTCCAATTTGGATTCCTTTTATTTCCTTTTCTTCTCTGATTGCTGTGGCTAAAACTTCCAAACCTACGTTGAATAAGAGTGGTGAGAGTGGGCAACCTTGTCTTATTCCTTATCTTAGTGGAAATGGTTTCAGTTTTTCACCGTTGAGGATGATGTTGGCTGTGGGTTTGTCATATATGGCCTTTATTATGTTGAGGAAAGTTCCCTCTATGCCTACTTTCTGCAGGGTTTTTATCATAAATGGGTGTTGATTTTTTCGAAAGCTTTCTCTGCATCTATTGAGATGATCATATGGTGTTTCTCCTTCAATTTGTTAATATGGTGTATCACGTTGATTGATTTGCATATATTGAAGAATCCTTGCATTCCTGGAATAAACCTCACTTGATCATGGTGTATGATCCATTTAATGTGCTGTTGGATTCTGTTTGCTAGTATTTTGTTGAGGATTTTTGCATCTATGTTCATCAGTGATATTGGCCTGTAGTTTTCTTCCTTTGTGACATCCTTGTCTGGTTTTGGTATCAGGGTGATGGTGGCCTCGTAGAAAGAGTTTGGGAGTGTTCCTCCCTCTGCTATATTTTGGAAGAGTTTGAGAAGGATAGGTGTTAGCTCTTCTCTAAATGTTTGGTAGAATTCGCCTGTGAAGCCATCTGGTCCTGAGCTTTTGTTTGTTGGAAGATATTTAATCACAGTTTCAATTTCAGTGCTTGTGATTGGTCTGTTCATATTTTCTATTTCTTCCTGATTCAGTCTTGGCAGGTTGTGCATTTCTAAGAATTTGTCCATTTCTTCCAGGTTGTCCATTTTATTGGCAGATAGTTGCTTGTAGTAATCTCTCATGATCTTTTGTATTTCTGCAGTGTCAGTTGTTACTTCTCCTTTTTCATTTCTAATTCTATTGATTTGAGTCTTCTCCATTTTTTCTTGATGAGTCTGGCTAATGGTTTATCAATTTTGTTTATCTTCTCAAATAACCAGCTTTTAGTTTTATTGATCTTTACTATCGTTTCCTTCATTTCTTTTTCATTTATTTCTGATCTGATTTTTATTATTTATTTCCTTCTGCTAACTTTGGGGTATTTTTGTTCTTCTTTCTCTAATTGATTTAGGTGCAAGGTTAGGTTGTTTATTCGAGATGTTTCCTGTTTCTTAAGGTAGGATTGTATTTCTATAAACTTCCTATAAACTCTTAGAACTGCTTTTGCTGCATCCCATAGATTTTGGGTCGTCGTGTCTCCATTGTCATTTGTTTCTAGGTATTTTTTGATTTCCTCTTTGATTTCTTCAGTAATCACTTCGTTATTAAGTAGTGTATTGTTTAGCCTCCACGTGTTTGTATTTTTTACAGGTCTTTTCCTGTAATTGATATCTAGTCTCATAGTGCTGTGGTTGGAAAAGATACTTGATACAGTTTCAATTTTCTTAAATTTACCAGGGCTTGACTTGTGACCCAAGATATGATCTATCCTGAAGAATGTTCCATGAGCACTTGAGAAAAATGTGTATTCTGTTGTTTTTGGATGGAATGTCCTATAAATATCAATTAAGTCCATCTTGTTTAATGTACCATTTAAAGCTTGTGTTTCCTTATTTATTTTCATTTTGGATGATGTGTCCATTTGTGAAAGTGGGGTGTTAAAGTCCCCTATTATGAATGTGTTACTGTCGATTTCCCCTTTTATGGCTGTTAGTATTTGCCTTATGTATTGAGGTGCTCCTATGTTGGGTGCATAAATATTTACAATTGTTATATCTTCTTCTTGGATCGATCCCTTGATCATTATGTAGTGTTCTTCTTTTTCCCTTCTAATAGTCTTTATTTTAAAGTCTATTTTGTCTGATATGAGAATTGCTACTCCAGCTTTCTTTTGGTTTCCATTTGCATGAAATATCTTTTTCTATCCCCTTACTCTCAGTCTGTATTTGTCTCTAGGTCTGAAGTGGGTCTCATGTAGACAGCAAATATATGGGTCTTGTTTTTGTATCCATTCAGCCAATCTGTGTGTTTTGGTGGGAGCATTTAGTCCATTTACATTTAAGGTAATTATCGATATGTATGTTCCTATTCCCATTTTCTTAATTGTTTTGGGTTTGTTATTGTAGGTCTTCTCCTCCTCTTGTGGTTCTTGCCTAGAGAAGTTCCTTTAGCAGTTGTTGTAAAGCTGGTTTGGTGGTGCTCAACACTCTCAGCTTTTGCTTGTCTGTAAAGGTTTTAATTTCTCCATCAAATCTGAATGAGATCCTTACGTAGAGTAATCTTGGTTGTAGGTTTTTTCTCCTTCATCACTTTAAATATGTCCTGACACTCCCTTCTGGCTTGCAGAGTTTCTGCTGAAAGATCAGCTGTTAACCTTATGGGGATTCCCTTGTGTGTTATTTGTTGTTTTTCCCTTGCTGCTTTTAATATGTTTTCTTTGTATTTAACCTTTGACAGTTTGATTAATATATGTCTTGGTGTGTTTCTCCTTGGATTTATCCTGTATGGGACTCTCTGTGCTTCCTGGACTTGATTAACTATTTCCTTTCCCGTATTAGGGAAGTTTTCAACTATAATCTCTTGAAATATATTCTCAGTCCCTTTCTTTTTCTCTTCTTCTTCTGGAACCCCTATAATTCGAATGTTGGTGCGTTTAATGTTGTCCCAAAGGTCGCTGAGACTGTCCTCAGTTCTTTTCATTCTTTTTTCTTTATTCTGCTCTGCAGTAGTTATTTCCACTATTTTATCTTCCAGGTACTTATCCGTTCTTCTGCCTCAGTTGTTCTGCTATTGATCCCGTCTAGAGTATTTTTCATTACATTTATTGTGTTGTTTTTTATTGTTTGTTTCATCTTTAGTTCTTCTAGGTCCTTGTTAAATGTTTCTTGCATTTTCTCTATTCTATTCCCAAGATTTTGGATCATGTTACTATCATTATTCTGAATTCTTTTTCAGGTAGACTGCCTATTTCCTCTTCATTTGTTAGGTCTGGTGGGTTTTTATCTTGCTCCTTCAACTGCTGTGTGTTTTTCTGTCTTCTCATTTTGCTTATCTTACTGTGTTTGGGGTCTCCTTTTTGCAGGCTGCAGGTTTGTAGTTCCCGTTGCTTTTGGTGTCTGTACCCAGTGGCTAAAGTTGGTTCAGTGGGTTGTATAAGCTTCCTGGTGGAGGGGACTAGTGCTTGTGTTCTGGTGGATGAGGCTGGATCTTGCCTTTCTGGTGGGCAGGTCCACGTCTGGTGGTGTGTTTTGGGGTGTCTGTGGACTTATTATGATTTTAGGCAGCCTCTCTGCTAATGGGTGGGGTTGTATTCCTGTCTTGCCAGTTGTTTGGCATAGGATGTCCAGCACTGTAGCTTGCTGGTCGTTGAGTGAAGCTGGGTGCTGGTGTCGAGATGGAGATCTCTGGGAGATTTTTGCCGTTTGATATTATGTGGAGCTGGGAGGTGTCTTGTGGACCAGTGTTCTGAAGTTGGCTCTCCCACCTCACAGGCACAGCACTGACTCCTGGCTGCAGCACCAAGAGCCTTTCATCTACACGGCTCAGAATAAAAGGGAGAAAAAGTAGAAAGAAAGAATTAGTAGAAGTAGAAAGAAAGAAAGAAAGAAGGGAGGGAGGGAGGGAGGGAGGGAGGGAGGAAGGAAGGAGGGAAGGAAGGAAAAAAGAAAGAAAGAAGATAAAGTAAAATAAAATAAAGTAAGATAAAATATAATAGTTATTAAAATAAAAAATAATTATTAAGAGAAAAAACAAAAACAAACAAACAAACAAACAAAAAAAACGGACGGATAGAACCCTAGGACAAATGGTGGAAGCAAAGCTATACCGACAAAATCTCACACAGAAGCATACACATACACACTCACAAAAAGAGGAAAAGGGGAAGAAATCATAAATCTTACTCTCAAAGTCCACCTCCTGAATTTGGGATGATTCGTTGTCTATTCAGGTATTCCACAGATGCAGGGTACATCAAGCTGATTGTGGAGGTTTAATCTGCTGCTTCTTAGGCTGCTGGGAGAGATTTCCCTTTCTCTTCTTTGTTCTCACAGCTCACAGGGGCTCAGCTTTGGATTTGGCCCTGCCTCTGCGTGTAGGTGGCTGGAGGGCGTCTGTTCTTCGCTCAGACAGGATGGGGTTAAAGGAGCAGGTGATTCGGGGCCTCTGGCTCACTCAGGCCGGGGGGAGGGAGGGGCACGGAGTGCGGGGCGAGCCTGCGCGGCAGAGGCCGGCATGACGTTGCACCAGCCTGAGGCGCACTGTGTGTGTTCTCCCGGGGGAGTTGTCCCTGGATCCCGGGACCCTGGCAGTGGCGGGCTGCACAGGCTCCCCGGAAGGGGGGTGTGGACAGTGACCTGTGCTCGCACACAGGCTTCTTGGTGGCGGCAGCAGCAGCCTTAGCGTCTCATGCCCGTCTCTGGGGTCCGCGCTTTTAGCCGCGGCTCGCGCCCGTCTCTGGAGCTCCTTAAAGCAGCGTTCTTAATCCCCTCTCCTCTCGCACCAGGAAACAAAGAGGGAAGAAAAAGTCTCTTGCCTCTTCGGCAGGTGCAGACTTTTCCCCGGACTCCCTCCCCGCTAGCCGTGGCGCACTAACCCCCTACAGGCTGTGTTCTCGCCGCCAACCCCAGTTCTCTCCCTGCGCTCCAACGGAAGCCCGAGCCTCAGCTCCCAGCCCCGCCCGCCCCGGCGGGTGAGCAGACAAGCCTCTCGGGCTGGTGAGTGCTGGTCACCACCGATCCTCTGTGCGGGAATCTCTCTGCTTTGCCCTCTGCACCCCTGTTGCTGTGCTCTCGCCCGCGGCTCCGAAGCTTTCCCCCTCCACCACCCAGAGTCTCCGCCCGCGAAGGGGCTTCCTAGTGTGTGGAAACCTCTCCTCCTTCACCGCTCCCTCCCGGTGGTGCAGGTACCGTCCCTATCCTTTTGTCTCTGTTTATTCTTTTTTCTTTTGCCCTACCCAGATATGTGGGGAGTTTCTTGCCTTTTGGGAGGTCTGAGGTCTTCTGCCAGCATTCAGTAGGTGTTCTGTAGGAGTTGTTCCACGTGTAGATGTATTTCTGGTGTATCTGTGGGGAGGAACGTGATCTCCGTGTCTTACTCTTCCGCCATCTTCCCCACATCTTCTTTATCTATTCATCTGTCAATGGACTTTTAGGTTGCTTCCATTTGCTGGCTATTGCAAATAGTGCTGCAATGAACATTGGGGTGCATGTGTCTTTTTGAATTATGGTTTTCTCTGGGAATATGCCTAGGATTGGGATTGCTGGGTCATATGGTAGTTCTATTTGTAGTTTTTTAAGGAACCTCCATACTGTTCTCCACAGTGGCTGTATCAATTTACATTCCCACCAACAGTGTAGGAGGGTTCCCTTTTCTCCACATCCTCTTCTGCTGGAATGTTTCGATTTTCATTTTTTGTTTTCTTCCTATAGTAATCTTATATGGAGGCACAATTCTATCTTTAGTTGTTTCTATGGACAAGGATGTGGGTTTTAGGTGGATCACAAGTCTATTTCAAGACTGCCTTCTTCTGTTAGTAGAGTGCAGAGCAATTTATTTAAGAGATGACTTTTGTGTGGAAAGGGAAGGCTTAACTTGTCTTTTGATTTTATGGTTCACTCTTGTTTCTATGGAGTTCTTAATTTTCCTTTCTTACTTTTTACCCTTTCTATCACTTCTCCCTCTGTATACTTTCTGGTCTCACTGCAGGGGTGAAACCATCACTCTGAGTCCCACCTTCAAGACCTTGCCCTATAGCCTGACATTTTCTTTATAAGAATGTTTTGTCTACTCTCCAATAACCTTAGCTTGTCTGCTCCCCCTTACTCTTTTCTGCACAGTTTCCCCAGAGTTCCATCATTTCCCATACACCTAGGGATGAGGAGGGAGCTATAGAGGTGGCCTTGCTGGAATTTAATGGCTATTTCTCTAGTTATAATTACTTTGAAATTTATAATATTTTCAGGCTCTTTATGATGCTGAAGTTGTGGTCATGTGTGGTTTTATTTACTCTTTTTTTCTTTTAAATCTGTATGGTGTTTTTCAGAGACTGTGGAAAGATTCACAGTTTAGTAGTTACCGTTACCCTGGGACAACCCAGAAGTCCTTCCCTTCCCTCTCTGGCCATAGTTCTGGAGGAACTTTATTTCTTCCTCCTTATTTTTTTCTTATTTATTCCCAGGGTCAAAGAATGCGAAGTAGGATTTACAAGTTCATAATATAATTTGATGTAAGGAACATTAGCTTCCAGTATATATATATACACACACACATGGGTGCATAGACATGTCAATAAGTTTTAATATATCATTCAAAAAATCCTTTATTGAGAAATTATAGGAGAAAAGGGTGAGTTTCATAACTTTCAAAATTCTTTAAAAAGTTGTTTTCAAAATCGTTCTGGAAAGCAGTGGATATGAGTTTTGAAGATTTGGTTGTAAAGTACTTACTCCAGATAAAAAGCTGTTATTTTCGTTATTACTGTTATTAATACTGAATTATTATTCGTTATTCATTATTATTACAATTTTAATTCCTCCACTTCCTATAGCAACAGGTGGGCTTTGCTCTGCAGAACTGCAGGTCTGAACATTTTAGAAGAGAAGCTAGAGACAGGGTGCCCTGGTTACACAATGTAAAGATAACACCTAGAGAAGCACTGGGGAAACCTCATCACTTACCAGACTGCTGAACTTTTTACCCTTAATGAAATATTAGTTCTAGAAGAGAAGAACTGTAGGGCTTTTGATATTCCAGTTTAGTGTTTATCTGTAGTGTTACAGTAAACCGATAGGGTGGTGGAAGAACATTGGCAATTTAATCTTCCATGTGAATCTTCTGGAGGAAGCAGCAGGAGTGAGAGAGAGCTATAAGTGGGTGTCAGGACAGCCAGCAGTTTTTCTTTGCTTCTTCAAGACATTTTTTGGGGGAGGATGTCTTTCTTCATCTTGTTTCTTATTCATGTATCTTCCCTCTTCTTGTGTGGCCCTTTTGACCTGGGATCTGAGATCCCCAAATAGTCTTCTGAATCATACTGGGAAAGGACATAAGAATACAAGAAAATTAAGATTTCCAAGCTCCTATGCTGTGCCAGATAGCAAGGGGATCTTTTTATCTCTTTTTTTAGTCCTTGGTTTTCCATGGGTATCAATAAACATATACAGACTCATGTATACTCATAGATACATACACACATACATACATGCATACACGCTAGTTCCTCCCTTTCTTAACCCGACCTTAAGCAGCTCTTGAATACATTTTGGCAGGATAAAAATCAAAACTTAGTGTTTGCCACTGTAGGGGCCATAGTTCTTCTGCATTTTATTTCTTTGGCTTAGAGCTGCTCTGTCCAATACAGTTGTCCCTAGCCACATGTAGCTTTTAAAATTAAAATTAACTAAAATTAAAAATTTGCTTCCTTAGTCACATTAGCTACATTCCAAGTACTCAACCGCCATGTGTGGCTAGGGGCTACCATACTGGACAATACAGATATATAACACTTCCATCATTGCAGAAAGACAGAGCTGCCCTAGGCCTAGCATATAAACCACCTTCTGCGGCCCAGAGCCCTCTCCCTGAATGGGGCCTGAGACTCTTCCCTTTTGTATTCCTGGTGCTAGCCATAGAGCAGGTGCTCAGTATAATGTTTTGCGTGAAACAAGAGAAGATGCTATTGCTTGTATAAGCAAAGTTCATAGAATGCTCATTCTACTAAAAATTGATAGAAAAATAGTAAAATGTACTAGTAGATTTCTATTTTAATAATGTTTCATTAGAGCATAGTAATTTTATTTTTCTCATCTTTATTAAAATTAGGGTTATTTTTGTTTTTTTAAATAAATTTTATTTTATTTTTTCCCCCCGGCCATGCTGTGCGGCTTGTGGGATTTTAGTTCCCTGACCAGGGATTGAACCCGTGCCATCCTCAGTGAACGTTCAGAGTCCTAACCACTGGACCACTAGGGTATTCCCAAGGTTATATTTGTATAATGAAATTGGTTCAAATGTAATTCAGTACAAATTCACTAAGCATGTGCTATGATTCGACCTCTGTGTTAAGCACTGCAAAAAGACCACTGCCCTTGCAGCACTTAAAATCTAATCATTAATTAATTGAACAGATATTTATTGAACACAATATTATATGTGCTAGACACTGTTCTAGGAACTGGGGATGTGTTAATGTACAAAACAGAACAAATCCCTGCCTAATGGGACTAACATTTCAGTGGGAAGAGACAGGCAATATACAAGATAAATAAATAAGTTATATAGTATTTTAATGGATGATAATGTTAGGGAGAGAAAAATAGCAGGGATTGAGATAGAGGGTGCTGGCGGGAGTGTTGTAATCTCACATAGTGTGGTCAGGGAAGGCCTCACTGGGGTGACATTTGAACGAAAACTGAAAAGACAGTGAATCCATGCATTATCTAGGGGGAGAGCATTCCAAGCAGAGGAAACAGCAACTTTTAAACCCCGAGGTAAGGGTACTTTTGGCATTTTAGAAGAACAGGAAAGAGTTCAGTGTGGCTGGAAAGAGTGAGAGAGAGAGGGTAGTGGGAGAGGAGGTAAGAGGGGTGAGAGAGGGTCAGATCACATAGAGCCTTGTGGGCTGTTGAAGGACTTTGGCTTTTACTCTGAGTGAAATGGGGAGCCACGGAAGAGTTTTGACAGAGGAGAGTCATGATCCAACTTAGAGTTTACAGAATTATTCTATCTGCCATGTTGCAAATAGACTGAAGGGGACAAGAGTAAAATCCACTGGATTTGCTGATGGACTGGCCTTGGAAGTGTCCTGCACCAACAATTAGTAGATGGTATGAGGCATGATTTAACTCATGATAATAAACTGAATCTGGAGGTTGGTAAGCAGATGGGCCTGAGTGAAGGTATGTGTAGGCAAGTAATAGAAGATATGGTTGGAGATGATGGGTGAGACTGGTGGTGTCAGTGACAGAAATAGGGAATTCGGGAGGGGGAATAGGGTAAATGGGGGTAGTTTTGGACATGTTGAATTTGAGGTGATGGTGGAATCTCAGAGTAGGGACATGTTGGGAGTTTAGGATATGGAATTAGAGGTCAGGTGGGAAAAGTTGGTGCTACAGTCAAGTTTTGGATGTTCTTAGGTAGAGGTGCTGGTTGAAGACAAGAGAATGAGTGAGCTGCTTTATATTGAGAGATAAAAGCAGAGAATCAAGGACTAGAGACAAAAAACAACAAACAAACAAACAACACCCACAGTGATGAGGTAGGTAGAGGAAGTAGAACCAACAGAAGAAATAAAAGGACCCAGTGGAAGCCAAGGGAGCCTGCATCTCAAGGAGGAGTTGATCAAGAGTGCCAGATGTCCGAGAGAGAAAGGAGAACGGTACTAGAGGAAGAGCTGTCAGACTTGGCAAGAAACATTTTAGTGAGGTGAGTGGGCTGGAAGCTAGATCATGAGGGTTGAGAAGGGAAGGGATACTGAGAAACAGAACAAAAAGACACCAGCTTACTGTGAAGATTTTCAAAGAAAGGTATATGGAGAGCCCTTTTCAGAACACTGGGTCAGGAGAGAGGAAATATAGTCATTCTGTGGTGATACACACACACACGCACGCACGCACGCGCGCGCACACAACCCTTTTAAGAAGCCTGTCTATTGTGTTTAGCAATACATACTTAAGTAATCTTACATACCATAACTGAGCTCATAGATTTCTGATATTTTCCATTGTTATCTAATTCAGATTTATCTTGGGAAACTCAACATAGGAAAATTCTGATTTCCAAAATGAATCTTTTCACTTTCCAAAATGAATCTCTGCTTAATGGAGAAATACAGCTTCTCTCCTTTTTAAATAGGAAGCTCCTCATTTACATTTAGATATAAACCGATTTACAAACATTGCATTTATGGTGGGTTTCAATGTGCACAACCATGTAGAATGTAAAGGGAGACCTATGTTTACCACTGGGTTTTCTAAGCTCTTTTTGTGAGAAAATATTCCAGTGCTGTGCCTTGTCCACTTTTCCTTTTTGCCACACAATTTTCCACATGGAATAGACCTTTCATTGTTGTTTTCTACTGATTCTGTATGACACATCTTCAGACTGTGCTGGGATGACTTTGCTGAGAAGAAGTCTTTCTCAGGCACTCAAGATGATTCTTGGGATCCCCCCTCAAGCAGAAACAGACTTGACAAATTATCCTCTCCTCAGAGCCCCATGGACATGGAGCCTGGTCTGAGTCTTCAAGGTTAGAAAGAGTTAGGTTTGGGATTAGCTTTGATAATTTCTAGAATCAATCACAGGACTTTTCTAGAATCCCATTTCTAGAATCAACTATAGGACTTTTAGCAAAATTCCTCTAGGCTTTCCATGTTATTATTCTCTTTGTCTGTTATTCTTGCCGAGCTATCCTGGGTTTCCCAAGATATTGCAAAACTTCCACAGAAATCCAGGTGGAAACTTTCTTAGCCTGGCAAGGTAGAGACAAAGGGCTTTGTTACGTGCATTGTATTTATCTTTGCTAGCTTCCCCATTCAGTGTGTACTGACCTGTGTCAGCCTGGGACCTGGAAGGGAATTCGTCATGGGGAACCAATATGTTGCTTTGACTGTATCCTGTGTGTTGATGGGCATGCGTCACAGGAACCAGGTAGAGATGGTCATTTTTTCACTGGTATTAAAATGGAAGGATATTAAACATGTTCGGGCAGAGAGGGCCTTGGGAGCCTTCTTTATAAATAGATGTGAACAACTTATGACAAAAATTATAATCCATCAAACTATTGGATGTTCTGTGCAGTGCAAAAAATTACAACATTACGTTTTTTTAATATAAATTTATTTGTTTTTATTTATTTATTTATTTTTGGGTCTTCATTGCTATGCGTGGTCTTTCTCTAGTTGCAGCAAGCGGGGCTACTCTTCATTGTGGTGCGCAGGCTTCTCATTGTGGTGGCTTCTCTTGTTGCGGAGTATGGGCTCTAGGTGCGCGGTCTTCAGTAGTTGTGGCATGTGGGCTCAGTAGTTGTGCCTCGCGGGCTCTAGAGCGCAGGCTCAGTAGTTGTGGCGCACAGGATTAGTTGCTCCATGGCATGTGGGATCTTCCTGGACCAGGGCAGTGTTAGTTCCAAAGCTGCTACATTTGGGAAAAAGACCAACATCCATGAATTTAAAAGGGGAAAAATTTTTTAAATGATATGTGAAATATGAATACATGGGTTTGCAAAACAAAATGTTTAGAATTATTTCAATTTCTGAAATAGATTAAATATTAGTTATGGAAAAATGTGAATGAGTAGTAAATAAGTGAATTACAGTTCTATGTTTTACAGAATTATCTCTAATTTAGAAATATAAGATTTAGAAGTACATCCCTAAAGTCAAAGACCATAATTACTCAAAGTCTGTAGGACAAGTGAATTCTATATCTACTGCTCTATGAATTTTTCACTACAACCTGTTGAATTGCTGTTCTTGACCAGAATTTTACTTGGGCTTGGTATGCTTAACCCTATGGAGCATGTTGCAGCAGGTTTATTTTTGTCTCTACCTTCTGTTCAAGATAACAAATTGTATGTCTCTTGCCAAAAGGCCCTCTATAGCAATTTAGTTAAAAGAGGATTTTAAAAATGTAAAGTTTTCCACAAATGGAAACCAAGCACAAGGTAATCTGAACAACTCTTTGGACCCCATGTGGCCCAGTCTCTGCACAGAAACAACAAGAGGAGTCCGATCCAGCAGTCGGACGTGATTGAAAGGGAATTCCAGTCTTTACCTGCATCTCTCATAGAACAGTGAAGAGATCCATTTCATAATCTACCACAAATTCATCTCAGATTTTTTCTTACGTTGCAATATTCTCCTTTAGAGCCTCTGCCCAGCTAAATGCCCCAAAAGTTTTTTCAACCTTGGTCAATGTGGTTGTTGTTTCTGTTTCCTTTCTTCTAATTCTCAACCTTTCTTTACCTCTTCTCTCAAATCTGCATCTGGAGGGTGAGGAGAGGAAAGCTGAGTGGGCAAAGACAAAATTCTCTTCAGTAGGTGGAGGAGAAGCTGAATGAAAGATTGAAAACCCTTGTATTTTAATCAACCGTATCCCTGTCACAGTACTCTTAATTGTCTCACCTTAGTAGCTTTAATGTTCCCATATATTTGTGGATTGTTCTTGGGCTTATGAGGGTACACACCTCCCTTCTCAATTAGATAATTGGAAGAAAAAGAAAAGGCATCTTACTGAAAAAGGCCCACGCAGGAAGAGCTGAAACCAAGACGGGAGACTGAATTTCCAAAATTGAAATCAATTCTCAATCTGTAATGTTAGCTGCACACTCTAAAGACCATTTTATCACTGCTTTTTTTTTTTTTTAGATATTATATATTCTCTATAGAAAATTTCAATGAGTCTTGCATTAGGCTTTTGGCTCCTCTGGGCTATTCGCAGCTGAAGGGGACAAGTGGATTTCTTTGCAGTCAGTCCTCTGTTCTTTGTTCATTAGGTCAAAGGGAGTGTGAACAATGTGGTGAAGACTATTGGTCCAAATGCACAAAAGAGCGAGTGTGTGCTGAAAGAGGTGGAATTCCTTGCTTATGATGAGGTCCTGGGATTCACTCTTGTCATTCTCTCCATCTTCGGGGTGTTTGTGGTTTCGGCAGTCACAGTTGTGTATGTGATATACAGACACTCCGTTCGTGACTGCCAATGACCGGGAGCCGAGCTTTCTCATTCAGGTTTCTCTTGTCATCACGTTGCTGTCTTCCATGTTCTTCACTGGCAAGCCATACATCTGGTCCTGTATGGCCCGTCAGGTCACTCTGGCACTGGGCTTTTACTTTGCCTGTCTTGCATTCTTGGAAAGACTATTTCACTGTTTTTAGCCTACAGAATTTCCAAATCCAAAACCAGACTTATATCCATTCACTCTCTTTATTGGAAAATCATTGTGCTAATCTCTGTTCTAGTCGAAATTGGGATATGTACAGCCTACTTAGTATTAGAACCCCCAAAGGTGTACAAGAACATGGAATCTCAAAATATAAAGATTATTCTGGAATGTTATGAAGGGTCTGTAGAATTTTTGTGCTCTATATTTGGGATGGATGTCTTCTTGGCCTTGCTGTGCTTTCTTACAACGCTTGCGGCTCGCCAGTTGCTGGATAATTACCATGAAGGAAAATGCGTCACCTTTGGGATCCTGGTCTTTTTTATTGTCTGCATCTCTTTTGTCCCTGCTTACTTGAGCACCAAAGGCAAGTTTAAAGTGGCCATGGAAATATTTGCAATCTTGGCATCCAGCTATGGTTTATTGGGTTGTATATTTGCTGCCAAGTGCTTCATTATTTTGCTGAGGCCAAAGAGGAACACGGATGAAATTGTTGGTGGAAGAGTTCCCACTGTAGATAAGAACATCCAGCTGACTTCAGCCTCTGTGAGCAGTGAGAACAATACCATGGTGTCAGCTGTTCGGATGAGTAGAGTCATGGGTTGCATGTGCCCCTCAGAGCTGCAATGGTGGTATGGTTCAACATTCCCTTTCAGGTGGTTCCCACAGCAGCTGCCTGATGTTCTGGGGTAATTCTGAGAATTTGGGTTCTGGTAGTTTAGTCAAAGCATGGCATATGAAGTCTCATACCATTTATCAAGAATTCGAATAACTGTTACTATTTTTTTTAACATCTTTATTGGAGTATAATTGCTTTACAATGGTGTGCTAGTTTCTGCTGTATAACAAAGTGAATCAGCTATACATATACATGTATCCTCATATCTCCTACCTCTTGCGTCTCTCTCCCACCCTCCCTATCCCACCCCTCTAGGTGGTCACAAAGTACCGAGCTGATTTCCCTGTGCTATGCAGCTGCTTCCCACTAGCTATCTGTTTTACATTTGGTAGTGTATATATGTCCATGCCACTCTCTCACTTTGTCCCAGCTTACCCTTCCCCCTCCCCATGTCCTCAAGTCCATTCTCTACGTCTGTGTCTTTAGTATTGAAATTGTAAACCACTTCATTAAAACCTTTCATAATACTTTGGTATAAGGAGTGCATGGCAGGGAATATAATAGGCACAAGTAACCTAACATGGTGGATATAAATATTTGGGTCTTGAATATGCTTTTTCCCCCTATATCATGGGTGTCTGATCTAGAAATTTACATTAGACAAAGTCACCTTGTGGGGACCGAAACAGACATCTTGTTCTACATCCTGTTAATGCCTCTACAGAATAGACAGCTTTGCACTGACTGAGGTAAGAATTACATACAGCTCATAAACTTTCCCTTGGAGCAGAGCATTTGGTAAGAGAATTTTTGTTTCAAAGGACTCTGCATCATACAGAGAATATTGAAGGAATTGAGATGTGAACAAAACTCAGTTCTTTCTTGAATTCATAATGAAAATCGACAAGTTTCTCCCAGAGGGAAGGCAAGGCCTACCTGCTCCAGATTTTCCTGGAGAGTAAGTAGTAAAGTATTTAAGTTTCAAAACAGTCTTCTTAAAAAACAAAAATGAAGGGAATTAAGTGTCAGCAAAGCAGTTATTAAGTTGATTATATAGTGAATATCCAGCTGGCAAAAAAAAGCAAATGTTTACCTACAGCAGGTATTAGAATGAAAGATTTTTCAAGATAAATTAAGTGATAAATATTTGCCCTCTGGTTATCCAGAGTTAACTGGACTGTTATCAAAATGTTTTCAATCTTCTTTCAGCTATGAAAGTTTTAAAATGACCTATATATATTTATGTGCATATGAATTAAGTGTGTAGAAAAACAGAACTTGTAGAAATGCTGATCAGCAATGGGTTTGGGAAACTAGAGAAAATAAATGTTATTAAAAACAAAATATCAACTGAACTTGCCTGTTTAATGTTTACTGGTATAACCTTACAATGTTAAGATGCAAATTTTATCTAAAGTGGTCTGAAGATATCACTTGATGATTTGGTACACATGCATTGTTATAGAAACTGGCTTATGGCAGATAAATTGAACAATATGTGATTGTCAAAGGATGATGGTCTAATTTTTATTATTGATTTATTCTTTGTAATTAGTTACCTATCAAGTATTAAAATGTTTCTCATAACATTCCAAGATAATATCTCTTTAGATGAATGTGTCATTTAAAAATTATTTCTTGTGAAAAAATGACTGTATTCTCTATTAGCACCCGTTGCCTCAGAAGAGAATCTCATATAGAAGTCACTAGTGATACTCCCTGCTGTGGGTGAGCATTTTCTGGTAACCACATGCTAGGCCTTGGGGAGCAGCTCAAAATTAATTTCAGAGTGTTGCATCAAAATAATGTGGTTATCGGCTTAGGGAGTAACATAAAGACTAATTGCTTGAAAGAAAAAAATTGCAAATCAACACTTTACTCAAGGCTGACCTAGACACATGCAGGTCTGAGCTCTTTTGTTTTTTTGGTTTTTTTTTTGTGGTACGCGGGCCTCTCACTGTTGTGGCCTCTCCCGTTGCGGAGCACAGGCTCCGTACGCGCAGGCTCAGCGGCCATAGCTCACGGGCCCAGCCGCTCCGCAGCATGTGGGATCTTCCCGGACCGGGGCACGAACCCGTGTCCCCTGCATCGGCAGGCGGACTCTCAACCACTGCGCCACCAGGGAAGCCCCCTGAGCTCTTTTGAAAAATGTTTATCAGGGCTGCTCAAGTCCACAGTATAATATTAATTCCTTTGGGTTAAGCAAAGAAAATTCTTGATGAAAAGTAAACATATTATTGAAAAAGGAAAAATATTCCAACTGCCAGATTAATTGCCTTAAAACACGGCTCTGATCTTATTACTTCCTGGCTTGTCAACTCCCAGTGGCTCTCCACTCTCTACTGCATGAATCCAGCTGCCTTAGCTTGGCGTTCAAGACACTACAAACTGTTTTCCATCTTCTATTTCAACATTTGTCACCTGCCACCTTCCTGCCCACATTCTTATAACACAATCCAACTGGACTCCTGCAATTGCTAGAAGCTACCTTCTGTTTTCCTGTTATCATGTTGCTCACACAATTCCCCTTTTCCTCTAATGCTTTAATAGTACTTCAGTCATCCGTCCATCCGTCTGTCCATCCATCCCTGAAAGCTTGGTGTGCATCAGATTCAGAGTTAGACACTGAAAATGTACAAAGACAAGGCATTGTTCCCCACTTCCAGGTACTTACCATCATTTGGGATGATAGATAATAAATTAACAATTATCCAGTCATTTGATAAAGCTTTGATTGTGGGAGCATAGAGGAAAGGCTGGGTGAGTCAGGTCAAGAAAGTCTTCCTGGGTGAGGTGACACGTGAATGAATTCCTGAAGGACAAGAAGGAATTAGCCATATGAGAGAAAGATAAACTAATGTGTGCATTCTACCTAGCCTAGTGCTTGGAGCATGGTACATGCCAGCTTTCTTTTCCTTTTCTCTAAAGGACTTTAGAGAAATTAAACTAGGACTTTATCTGTGCCTCTTTTATGTCACTAGCCATTTTCTGCCTTATGCTGTGGTTATCTGCTTCTCTGTCATATCTCTATTGCAATGTTATAATTTATTTTGTGAAGAGACCTTGCCATATATATATATATATATATATATACACATATGTATGTATATATATGTGTCATTCTATCTATCTATCATCTATTTCTCTTTGTAGACTTAACATCTAGAATATACCTTGTACTTAATTGGTGTCCAATGATTTTATTTTAAAAAAATGAATGAATGGATGAATAAAGTTATCAAGACAGCTAACCACTCACCTCACAAGGCCCAGGGGCAATGTTTCAGTGTAAGTTAAGGAAGCCTGGAGCACAGAGAGGTGGAAGAGGTAGAAAGAGCCTATTGGGGGAAACACAGTGCATTTCCAAGACAGCAGGGACCAGTTTGAGAGCAAGAGGCACTTCAGTTTGGGAAGGGAGAGGGAACACAGGACTGAAAGGAAAGGTGAGTAGAATGGGAGTGGGCAGTCTTGAAAAGAATTTTTCTATGGTATTCATTTGACTATCATCCCATGGTATTTTCTCCTTCTTATAGTCTCATTTTTGAAGAATAAATGCAGTGTTTTATCCTCCCTCACAATTTCTTCCCTTTTGAGCTGTCATTATAAAAAGCAGAAGTTTGGAACATCTGAAGGCAGAGTAATTATTTATAACCTCAAGGTAGACTTATTTACAAAATATGTAAAAAATCTCTGTGAAATAGACTTGCTTACATTTTTAGAGGATTGTTATACATTTCCCCTGATAGTTTTGGAAAAGCAGTTTGGCTATAAAAGGCATAATGTGAAAATACAAATAGCCCATATATATTAGTTAGGGTAGGTTAACTGCTGGAACAAACAACCCCTAAATCTTAGAGGTTTAACAGATTAACACTTAACACACACTAAGACTAATGTATGGGTTCTTTATCAGACTGCTCTCCTGGATGGCTCCCTTCCAAGCAGTGATTCAGGGATGCTGCTGGATAATCTATATTTGTCCCACCAGACCCATTCTCTGCCCCTATAGACTGCATCACATTAACTCCCTTGCCCTATGGCTTCCAGTGGGTTTTACTTATGAGAAGCGCCAATGGGAGACTGCAGAGTGAGAGGAGAGATCTGGGTCTTTGTTGTTTCAACCATGGCTCATTCTTCTACTTGTAGTCCTCTCCCATGACTATGGCTCTCACCAGATGCTATGTTTAATGATCTGTCCCATTCTCCTTTTCCACCTGAGTGTAAGAACAGCTTCCCATTGTTCCTAGTCCAAAGTGCTTTGCCATCCTTTGTTAGATCCTTTAACTTTGCCCACTCATGTCAATAGTCCTTCTTTAAACTCTCTTCCCTTCTGAGTGTATCAGCTGTTTCCTGCTGGGACCCTGACTCATACAGTGACCAAGTTTCTTTCATTTTATCATGCTGCATTTTTCAATGCAAGCTTTGCAGACTCCAATTCATTGATGAATGTAAATAGGCTGTGGGAAGGTCTGATGGTGACTAGTCTGGGTATAGGCCATATAAACCCTTGAAATATTAAACAAGAGTACAACTCAAGGACAAAGCTTCCACTGAGGAGAAAATACTAGGAGTAGGATCCGAACTGGTCAGGACAAGGACAACAGGGGCAAAGAAATAAAAGGTTCAGTCCAAGTGATCAAAGTAAACCTTACTGATTTAAAACTTTGTCATAGGGACTTCCCTGGTGGTCCATTGGTAAAGAGTCTGCCTTACAATTCAGGGGACGTGGGTTCAATCCCTGGTCAGGGAACTAAGATCCCACATGCCGCGTGGCAGCTAAGCCTGCGCACCACAACTACAGAGCCCATGCATCCTGGATCCTGTGCACCACAACTAGAGAGAAGCCCGTGCACCGCAACGAAAGATCCTGCATGCCTCAACAAAGATCCCGCGTGCTGCAACTAAGACCTGATGCAGTAAAAAATAAATAAAATAAATAAATAATATATAAATCTTAAAAAAGAACTGTCACGTTGAAATATATGATAGAGTTGGACTTAGGTCTAAAGGTTTTAGATGCTTTAGGATGATGATTATAGTCAGTTATTTTTGCTAATGGGATGAAGCAATAGTAAAGATAATCTCAAATTATTCATTAGCTATTACTGTCATATGACTAATTTTATCAATAAACGTTCCAGGACTATTTAGTGTGTTTGTTGCAAAGTGGTATGGGATGTTACTGACCATTTTCCCATCAATATAACATCACTCAGAACACTTTGGAGTGCCTCATGGAAATGCTTTGGAGTGTGGAACACATTGTTTTGAATATCCTCAATTGTGAAGAATTTATTTTTTCAGAATGATTAGATTTTTTACATATTTATTTATTGTTAAACATTGAAAGGAAAATATAAGAGAAAAACAAAAGGTATGTATAAAGCTGAATGGAATAAGAAATGGGGTAAAGCAAAACAAAAATGCAATGTTAATTACCACTTTGGGAAACTATTTGCACTATCTACAGAAGCTGAACATATACCTACCCTATGACCCAGCAAATTTACTCTCAGGAATATACTAACTAAATTATGTCTGCACGCTTACCAAAAAGATGAATTGGGTAATTTTGATTACTTAAGCAAGAAACTACCAAATGCCCATCAAAAGTATAACAGATAAATAAATTTAGATGTACTCACACATGAAATACTGTACAGCAATGAGAATAAAAGGACTGCTTTGCAGGGAAAAGACTGCAGGCAGGTGAGCTTGAGAGCTAGGAGACCAATTTAGAATGATTACTGTCATCTAGGTGACAGATCATGATGGCTTGGACAAAGAGCAGAGCTCTCAGCAGTTTGTGGCTAAGCAGACACTGTCACATCAGATTTCCTGATATAATTTAGACATTTGACAGTTGCACATTTGAAGTGCATGTTCAAAAGAAGAGGGGACACATTGGTAAGCTACCATTTACGCACCTAGTATTACTTCCAAAAGTAATCCCATTATTTTGTACTGGCTTTTACTGCCTTTTGAAATTCTGTTTAATAAGGGAATCATTTAAGCTGATAAAGCCACCTGGATAGAAAATGATTTTCTCAGAGTGGTTGCCAGAGCTCTTTAGTACTTAAAAAATTGAATGAAAGATTTCCTGCTTCTTTCCCATGTTAAAGTCTAAATATCTGCAGGTAAACACAGACCTTTTTTCCATTCTATCTTTATTTTGTACAGTAATTCTTTTAGAAGTGCTGCTAAGAGAAGAGCGCATATTCTGGGTGGTGTCCAGAGAATGAAAATGGATGTAGGATGCAGATGCTGTTTCTGTTCTTTGAAAAATTGCAGGCTAACACAGAAACCATGGCTTGGTAGAAATGATATGTGAAACAGAAAGACACAGTCTCTCTGAGTCACTTATAAATCTGATGACATGCAAAGAATTTAGAGTTATAGCCTAACTAGCAAATGCCTTTTTTCCTACTCCCAAAGACATCAAAATTAAGTTCCACCCTTCTCTTTGAAGCTTCTCTCCATGTTGCCGTGCTTTTTTGGGCTGCAGTACATTGATTTATAGGTAAAGCATAAGGGTTTCTAAGGCTAAACACAAATTATTTACTACATTCTTACTGGTGGAAGTGTTTTTGGCCTTGCTTTATCAATTTCACTTTAAAAGTAAGTCTCCCCACAGTGGTAAGCAGATTGACAGAGTAGCCAACATGCTTAGCTAAGGCCTTTGATTGGGGGAGACAAAGACACAAGGACTTACATGGTACCCTAGTCTCTCAGAACTGGTTGGAAACAGCAGAACAAACTGAGTAAATGCAAAGAATTTAGAATAACATGGCTTGCAATCAGTAGTATACTTTCCTGTTGTTTAAACCAAGGTGAGTTACCTTTTTTCTCTAAGCACAAGTCCTGGCACATAGTAAACATTCAATAACTTTTAGCTGGTGTCTTAGTCTGCTTGGGCTGCTATAGCAAAATGCCACAGGCTGGGTGGCTTATAAACAAGAACCACTTCTTTCTCCCAGTTCTGGAGCCTGGGAAGCCCAAGATCTTGGCAGTGACAGATTTGGTGTCTGGTGAGGACCTGCTTCCACATGGTGGGAGGGATCTCTCTGGGACTTGTTTATAAGGGCACTAATCCCATTTATGAGGGCTCTGCCCTAATGACCCATCACCTGCCAAAGACCCCACAACCTAACACCATCACCTCAGGAGTTAGGACTTCAACATATGAATTTGGGGGGGGGGACATAAACTTTCAGACCATACCCTCTAGTTACATTGGTAACTAACCCTAACCCTAACCTGACCTTAACCCTAATTTTAACAGAGAGAAGTGAACTGTTACCTATTAGTATAATTATTATTAGCTAGATATCTCCTGTCTATTTAGTCCCAGCCCCATGGACTGAGCATTTTAAATTCCAGTGGGGCAGTGAGCCCTCCTTTAGTTCCTGTGATAGTCAGTGGTGTTTCAGAGTCTCATAGTTCCTGAGATCAGAAATCTGGGAATCATTATAAACATTTCCTTTTCCTTTAGCTGTCACCTCCATCCACCTTCCAAGCCCCACATACAGCACGATTATCCACTAATTCCTGTCACCTCCATCCTCAATATGGCTCTCATATCAGTTCTTTCCTCTTTATTCACTTAATCCATCAGACACCCTTTGCCCCAATACTTTTTGTCCCTCTTATCCTGCTTCTCTCTGCAGCAAGTGTCCTCCTTCTAAGATGTGTATCTAATTTTGTCACCTCCTGGCTAAAATCATTTACCATTCAGTTCTTGTTCTTTGTTAATCTTTCTCTCTGGATACTCTTTCTTCTTGACCCTTTGTGGCCTTCTTTCCCTGTAGCTAAATTATTTACAATTCCTTGAATTCATCTCCTCTGAGAAAAGGTGACTTCTTCTTCCTGAATATTATGTCATTCTCTGTCCTCCTGTTGCCAGCTATCTTCCTCCAATCCTTGAATACTCAGGTAACATGTCACTTCTCCGCGGAAGTTTTCTGAGCAACCTCTCTCCACTAAGTTGGCTTTAGGCACCTTCTCAGTGCTTTGTAGCACTCCACGCCTACTTTGACTGTAGCATTTACCATCCTGTATTGTGAAGGCCTTTGGAAGGGAGCACCATGGGCTCAGGGAGCTCTGTATGTTCATCTTCATATTTCTTGTGCCTGGGAGAGGACCTGACACATGATAGGTGCTCAATAAATGCATTCTGCATACCACCATCCAGTACCAGGTGGCTGCTATACTGGGAGGCTGGTGTTTTGGGTCACTGTAATCAAGATACAGAAGAAACTACACATAATAAGTTGTGTTCATTTTTAAAGTTTCTAAGCAGCACTGGCATCAGGTTGTATTTTAGTCCATGATTGTGGCTATATTGGACCTTCCTCAAACATAGCCCTGCTCTGGGACTTCCCTGGCGGTCCAGTGGTTAAGATTTTGCCTTCCAATGCAGGGGGTGTGAGTTTGATCCCGGGTCAGGGAGCTAAGATCCCACATGCCTCAGGGCAAAAAACCCACAACCTAAAACAGAAGCAATTTGTAACAAATTCAATAAAGACTTTAAAAATGGTCCACATCAAAAAATGTTTTAAAAAAAGCCAAAAACATAGCCCTGCTCTGTTATAAATGCCATAGTAACAGGTACATAAAACACCATAACAGAATCTGAGATCACTTGCCTCTGGAGAAACAGTCTTTAGCCTATGGACAAACCACCATAAGCCATAGTCACCCATCAAGGTCAATATAACATGTTGCTGGCTTGGGGTTTTCCAGGCCACACCAGCTAAAGCTGGTTTAATATAAACCTCTGCAAACCACTAAGATCAAAATGCCGTGCCTACTCACTGAAGTTCAAGGCTCACAACCACATTTCCTGGTCCTACCAAAAGCCTATCTGCATGAGTATTTTGCCCTCCCCAGTTCCATACCTTTGCTTAATTATGAAATGTTGCATTGAGAATGCACCAAGCCAATTAAACCCTCCTTTCTGGGTTTATAACAAATTAAGATATGTCAAACATTAGCACATTTGAGACCAAAATGCCATCTTTAATAGGATAAACACCTAGTTGAGGATGTAACTCATTGTGAGAGTCAAGGGGGTTTCCTGAATCTGATCCCAAGAATTAAGTCAAATTACCTCTCCAGTCACAGCAATCTGGGATTGAAACAGGCCTCCCCACAGTGAGGAACTGGCCAGGTAAGACTTGAGTTGTGGGAAAGCAAGGGAGAATTGCCACATCCTACGAACATCTCATTCCCAAAGAAAATGACAGACAGGGTGTCTGAGCTGGGCATGTCATTCCACTTCCCCTCAGGGGTGAATAAGCAGGAGAGAGATGCCAAGGGTGTTAGACTAGTTGAGCTTCCTCAATATGGAAGGGGTCAGGAGTAGGGAAGAAGCATTCCTACCCAGCACTGGCTCATGATAGGGATTCAAATAACTTCTGTGATTTATCAATAAAAATGTATATATAGGAGGTGTTATTGTTCCATATCAGTATTTTGTTCCTGTTAGTTCCTGTAGTTGCCTGCTGTACTGGACTAATGATGGGTAAATATATAGTAATTTTGCAGCGGTCAAGAGGAGGAGGGATGAATCATTTATGGATGGCTTACCATGACTAGTGGTGGTTACATAAAATGTCTGCCTTATTTCTTACCTGTATTTTGATGCTACCCATCACAACACAAACTGGAAAAGTTTCTAAGCCTTGAAGCATGGAAAAAATAATAGTGAACTTTTTTCCATGATTTTTTGGCATTCTTTATTTTCTACTTCAAAGGAAGTGAAATATCCCTAAGAACAAGTTGACTCAATTTATTTTCAAACTGTAACCTCTTTTCAGACTTCTAATTTAAAAGCCAGTAATGGATACATAGCTTTGACCATAACACATTAATGTTGCATTTTCAAAGCAGGGTAATATGGGGCCATGGGAAGTTTCGCAGATTTAGAAGCCTAATCACTTAATAATGTCACTGTTGCTATCATTATACCATATCAGGTGGCTGCTGAACTGGAGGCTGATGTTTTAGGTCAGTGTAACCAAGATACGGAGGGAAGTGGTAAGCATAGCTGACCTTTCAGAAAGCCTTATGATGTAAAAATGTCCCAACAAGCAGGCTTAGTGGGGCTCCCAAAGGAAGTACAAGGGTAGTAAAAAAGAAGTACTGTGCCTCTATTTGTCCATTCATGGCGATGGCATTTCCCTAGCAGATTGGGATATAAAGTCTGGGGTTGGACGAGGTGACTTATAAGCTACTTAGGGGCAGTTATTGGCAAGAGTTAGGATTCCACTGGTCAGTTTGAAAAATCACCAAGTGCTTGCTCATTTCTTGCTGTGGCTCCAACAGTGAGGTCTATTTGCCAGTGAGGGGAAGGCAAATGGAGGAGAGGAGGAGAGGCTGTGGGACAATGATGACACAGCCCTTATCTTGGGGGTCTACATTCTAGTCAGGGAAACAAAACAGATGCACACAATCATTTGAAGAATGCCAAAAGTTTGGTCAGTAAAAGAGACAGTTTAAGGACATGTAAAATACCTTGGTCCCATCACTTAGCATCCCTGAGACTTTTATCCTTTCTGTCTAAATTTCCTCATCTGTTATAAGGCTGTCCTAATAGCATCTACCTAGTAGTGTTAAGAGAAAATTGTATGAGATGATGCTTATAAGGTGCTTATGATTTTGGCCTTAAAAAACATTAAATGCTAGACTTGTGCCATTAAATCATTGTAACGCAAAGTGCAAAGTGCCTGAATCATGTTTTCTCTGATTTCTGTGGAAAAGTTTTATTAACATTTAATGTTACAGCATTTTGTACAGGGTTGACGTGAGAAACATTTACTTTCCTCAAAGCCAGAATTTTGCATTGTCCATTATATAACTCTTCTGTATACACCTGAATGACAAATCCTTCCAAATCCAAAAGTGAAATGAGAAGAGGATGTGAAAGGGAAATTCACAAAAGAAGACATACAGTCAGCTAGTGAATATCAGAAAACAAAGATGCTCAACATCATTAATAAAGAAATGAAAACTAAAATGTCAATGAGACATTATTATCGTGGGCCCCATTGTAAAGATTAAAATGTTAATTTTTAGTATAAAATGCAGAAATGGGCTTTCTCATATTTGTATAGGTGAAAATTGGTTCAGACTTTCTGGAAAGATACTTGACAATATTAAAAAGAATTTTCCTGGTTTCAACCCAATAATTCCACTTATTGAAATTTATCCCTGGGAAATAGTCATGGATATATGAAAGGATTTATCTTCAGCATTGCTTTTATTTGATGTAAACTCCCTCTCAAATCCTTAAATTACAAGAGGAAGTTAGCTAAATAAATTATATTATGGAAATACAGTGAAATACTATACAACTATTTAATTTTAGGGGCTATTTGACAGAGAATAGCTTTATTCATGTAGCCTTATATGAAGAAAGTACAGAGTATTCAAGATTTTATTAAATGTTGGTATTGAAAAATGACATTCGTAATTACCAGTTTTCCAATTATGTGGGAAAATATTCGTATCATGTAGTTAAGAAAAAATAGATTACAAAACAATATTATAGTGTAATTGTAATTTTATATAAAAGTATATTTCTAGATGATATTGGAACGTTATACATCAAAATGAGAATAATGATTATTTCTGGAAGCTAGGATTATGTATGATTTTAATTTTACCATTTATGTTTTCCTATCTTTTCTGATTTTTCTTTTAAAATTTAGTTTTAATTATACAAGTAATAACACACATATTCACTGTAATAAAATACTCAAACAATACAGAAGTGGAGAGTACAAAGTGAAAGTCCACTTTCCATTGCATTTCCCCCAAGCGCCCAATGCTGATGCTTGTTAGTTATGATTTTGGGGTGCCTTCCCAGATCCCTTTCTGGGGGATCAGGAACTCTCTACTACCTTCTCTGCATCATTCTAGTTTGCCGGCCATAGACTGGCTGCTTTCAGCCATCTTTCCTGGGCTCTTCTGGCCGCTGTGCTCTGCTGAATGTGGGGCTGCTCTGAGAGGCTCTCAGTATCCCTGGCTCTGCCAAGGGAACAGGGTCTCCCTGGGAGTCCCTCTGACCCTCTCCTCTATGTTACTGACCTGAGAGCATCTAATATTGTGCCCTTTTCTTCTCTCTTCCTCCTCTTCGCTCAGTCAGATGTTTCCACCTTCTCCTTAGGTGGGTGTTAACTCCTGAACTTTCTGTACCTTTGGTTTTTGAAAATTTCTCAGCTGGCTGAGGCTTGGTTTATAAGGGAAGCTTTAGAATAGTGGGATTCATTCTCAATAAATCTTGGCATTCAAGAATTTCTTTCTCCTCTTCCTGCTCCTCTTATCCATCCCTTCCTCTATTTCTCCCTCTCCATTTCCCCCTTCCTCTCCTCCCTCCCTCCTTCCTTCCTCTCTTTCTGCTGTAGACTAAAACATCTTTTTTATAAGTCCTCTACCTAACACTGACTCCTTTCATTTTTATTTCTGCTCAAACAATCCTCAGCCTGTAGCTGAATTGGGAGAAGTTCAAATACAAGGAAAAGGGGGAAAAAAAGAGCACAAAGACATATTTTTAAAAAATTCTTATCAAGGTACAGAGTTAAAAAAGGTTATACTGCACATACAATTTTTAACATCTTTATTGGAGTATAATTGCTTTACAGTGTTGTATTAGTTTCTGCTGTATAACAAGTGAATCAGCTATACATATACACATATCCCCATATCTCCTCCCTCTTGCGTCTCCCACCCCTCTAGGTGGTCACAAAGCACCGAGCTGATCTCCCTGTGCTATGTGGCTGCTTCCCACTAGCTATCTATTTCACATTTGACACATACAGATTTTTTAAGGTCAAGTTTATAGAGGTCTAACTTATACATAGTAAAACTCACCCTTTTAAGTCTATAGTGGATGAGCTTTGCTAAAGGCATGCAGCAACATAACCAAGACCACAATCAAGATATAGAACATCTTCATCACCCCAAACGGTTCCTTCCTGCCCCTTTGTAGTCAGTCTCTTCCCCCGACCCTCAGCCTCTTGCAGCCACTGATGTGATCTCTAGTTTTGCCTTTTCTAGAATGTGATATAAATTGCAGGATGTAATTTTAAAAATCTGACTTCTTTCACTTAATATGATGCTTTTGAGATTATCCATGTTGTGTATTAGTACTAGTTCAATCTTTTATTACTAGGTAGTATTACATCATATGAATATACAATAATTTGTTTATTTGCTTACCAGCTAATAGACATTTAGGTTGCTTCTGTTTTTTTGGTAATGATGAACAAAACTACTATAAACATTTACGTATAGTTCTTTCTGTGGACATACATTCTCGTTTCTCTTAAGTAAATATCTAGGAGTAGATTGCTGGGTAGTATAAGTGTATGGTTAACTTTGAAAGAAACATTAAAATGTTTTCCAAAGTGGCTATACCATTTAGCCTTACCACCAGCAATGTATGAGAGTTCCAATTACTCCACATCTGATATGACACTTGCTATTGTCAGGGTTTTCCTTTTTTTTTGTTTTGTTTAATCTTAGCTTTTCTAGTAGGTGTGTAGTGGGATTTTGTTGTGTTTTAAATTGGTATTTCTCTAATTTTAAATGATGTTTAGCATCTTTTTGTGTACTTATCTGCCATTGGTATCTCTTCTTTGGTGACATGTCTGTTTAAAAAATTGAGTAGTTTCTTATTTTGAACTGGAAGATTTTAAAATATATTTTGGATACAAGTCTTTTGTCACATATGTATTTTGTGAATATTTTCTTCCAGTCTGTGGTTTGTCTTTTCATTTTCTTAGTAGTGTCTTTCAAAGAGCGGTAGTTCTTAGTTTAAATGAAGTCCAGTTTATGGATTTTTTAATCGCTTGTGGTTTTTGTGTAATATCTAAGAAATCTTTGCTTAACCCAAGGTTGCAAGTCATTTTTAAAATTTTATAGTTTTAGGTTTCACATTTAGGTGTATGATCCATTTTGAGTTAATTTTTGTATATGGTAAGTTTTGCAGTTCATATTTTTGCACGTGGAGAACCAATTATTCCAGCACCATTTATTAAAAAGATTATCCTTTCTCTATTGTATTATTTTGGTACCTTTGTCAAAAATCACTTGACCATATATGTGTTTATTTCTGGACTTTTTATTCTGTTCTGTTAATCTATATGCCTTTCCTTATGCCAATACCACACGCTCTTGATTACTGTAGTTTTATAGGATGTCTTGAAACCAGGTAGCGTGAATCCTCCAACTTTGTTTCTCCAAAGTTAGTTTGTCTATTCTAAGTCCTTTGCTTTTCTGTATAAATTTAATAGTCAGCTACTCAATTTCTACAAAGAAGCTGGAATTTTTATTGGAATTCCACTGAATTGATAGCTCATATTGGGCAGAACTGATATTTTAACAACACTGAGTCTTCCCATCTATGAACACAGTATATCTATTCACTTACTTAGGTATTTTGTGATTTGTTTCATCATTGTTTTGTGGTTTTTAGCATAAAAATTGTGCACATTTTGTTAGGTTTATCCCTAAATATTTATGATTTCTGATGGTATTATAAATGGTAACTTTATTTAAATTTCAGTTTCCAGTTTTTCATTGCTGATTTATAGAAACACAATTGACTTTTGTGTACTGATTTTGTGTTTTACATCTTTGCTAGACTCATTTATTATTCCATTAGGATTTTTCTAAGTTCTTTGGGACTTTCTTTGCAAACAGTCAGTTTTATTTCTTCATTTCCAATCTTCTATTATTATTATTATTATTTGCTGTTTCACACTGGTTAAGCCCTGCAGTACAATGTTCAATAAGTTTTTTTTTTTTTTTTGGCTGTGCTGCGTGGCCTGTGGGATCTTAGTTCCCCTACCAGGGCTTGAACCCTGGCCCTTGGCAGTGAAAGCATGGAATCCTACCACTGGACCACCAGGGAATTTCCCAATGTTCAATGAGTTTTAAGAGCAGACATCCTCAGTATGGATATTTTCAATCTTTTAAATTATTGTCACTTTAGTGAGTGGAAATGGTATATCATTAAAAAAGTTTGCATTTCCCTGCTTACTAGTGAGTTGAATATCTTTTAATATATTTATTGATTATATGTGTTTCTTGTGATAATTGCCTCCATATATACTTTGTAAATCTTTCCTTCAATTGTTTAGCTTCTCTTACTTGATTTGTATGTATTTTTGAAGTATTCTGGTTATTATTCTTGTATATGTTGCAACTATTTTCTCCCAAGATGTTGCTCATCTCAATTTAATAAAATGGGCTTTGGAATATAGAAGTTTTAAATGTTATGGAGTCAAATGTATCAGGCTTTTTTTCTTTTATGATTTCTGAGTTTGTAGCTTGCATAAGAGGGCTGTTCCACTCCAAGATAATACAGATATTGTCTTATAGTTTATTTTTCTACTTTTATAGTTTTACTTTTGAACATTTAGCTCTTTAATCCATCTGGAATTTCTCTTTCTGTGTAGTGTGTGAAAGCTGTACTTTTATAGTTGTATAAATGGTTAACCAGTTATTCCAACACTCATTTAATCGAATGTCTTATATTTCCTCCACTGCTTTGAAAGCCTTATTTATCTTTTACTAAATGTCCATATGTCGATGAGTGTCTTTCTGTATTCTGATTTTTTTCCCTTTGCCTTATTTTTCTGAAGTTTTGCTAGTACCATACAATTTTTTTTTAAATTGGGGTATAATTGCTTTACAATGTTGTGTTAGTTTCTGCTGTATAACAAAGTGAATCAGCTGTACATATACATATATTCCCATATCCCCTCTTTCTTGCACCTCCCTCCCACCCTCTCTATCCCACCCCTCTAGGTGGTCACAAAGCACGCAGCTGATCTCCCTGTGCTATGCAGCTGCTTCCCACTAGCTATCTATTTTACATTTGGTAGTGTGTGTATGTCCATGCCACTCTCTCACTTTGTCCCAGCTTACCCTTCCCCCTCCCCATGTCCTCAAGTCCATTGTCTATGTCTGCATCTTTATTCCTGTCCTGCCCCTAGTTTCATCAGAACCATTTTTTTTTCAGATTCCATATATATGTGTTAGCATACAGTATTTGTTTTTCTCTGACTTACTTCACTCTGTATGACAGACTCTAGGTCCATCCACCTCACTACAAATAACTCAGTTTCGTTTCTTTTTATGGCTGAGTAATATTCCATTGTATATATGTGCCACATCTTCTTTATCTGTCGATGGACACTTAGGTTGCTTCCATGTCCTGGCTATTGTAAATAGAGCTGCAGTGAACATTGTGGTACATGACTCTTTTTGAATTATGGTTTTCTCTGGGTATATGCCCAGTAGTGGGATTGCTGGGTCCTATGGTAGTTCTATTTTTAGTTTTTGAAGGAACCTCCATACTGTACTCCATAGTGGTTGTATCAATTTACATTCCCACCAACAGTGCAAGAGGGTTCTCTTTTCTCTAAACCCTCTCCAGGATTTATTGTTTGTAGATTTTTTGTTGATGGCCATTCTGACTGGTGTGAGGTGACACCTCATTGTAGTTTTGATTTGCATTTCTCTAATAATTAGTGATGTTGAGCAGCTTTTCATGTGCCTCTTGGCCATCTGTATATCTTCTTTGGAGAAATGTCTATTTAGGTCTTCTGCCCATTTTTGGATTGGGTTGTTTGTTTTTATGATATTGAGCTGCATGAGCTGCTTGTATATTTTGGAGATTAATCCCTTAAACAAGATGAAAAGACAACCCTCAGAATGGGAGAAAATATTTGCAAATGAACCATACGATTTTGATTGCTAGAGATTTTCATGTTTTGCTCTTGTAGAGGGATTCTACTTGGGACAACCTGTGGAGAGGCTTAATTAACATCCATTCCAACCCCTTCAAAGGTGGGAAGGCTAAAGGCTGGGTTGCATAGATTCTCTTGTAGTTGAAGTTCTGTTTGATCTTTAATATTTAGAAGGCAAAGTGGATTGCAGTGTTTTGGAGGCTGCTCTTCGCCACTCTGCTGGTGAGCACACAGGAGGATACGTTTGGTTTTTCTACAGCAGTTGTAGCAGAGGTGCCATTGTCCGGACCCTGCTTTGGTGCAAATTGTGACAAATATGGAGCATGATGCAGTCAGTAACTACCTGCAGTCAGTAACTACCTGACTCTGTGAGAAGCAGCTGCTCTATTGGAGGCCTAATTCTGCAGTGAGGCTTTGGGAGATGGTCCTGGACACTCAGCCCAGGTTTGTTTTGTTCAACTTCCCAATTGATCTGGTACAGTAATTAATATTTAGAATGATTCTCCTTGTTGTTAATTAGATGAATTCTGTTTTCTGAAGATGAGTGCTGACACAATACATCTGCCATCATATTTATTCTTTGTTGGTTGGGAGATGGGGTATAAGGAAGACTTAATTCTTATAATATGCTCTTTTGTCCTTTTTGTCTTTTGTACCAATGTATATGTTGCCTATTCTAATAACAATAATAATAAAATCCAAGTTCACAAAACATTTGTAAGTGATGAAAATTTTGTTGTAGATTTTGCAGGGAGATGGTTTGGGCTAGTCTTTGCATATCTCCTGATAAAACTTAAGAAAAATCCTCCATAGAGACTTCAGTTCTCCTCCCAAAGTTCTTCTCAACTGTCATTTTCTAAATTTCTTTCCCAGTTCATTTCCCACAGGCCTCTTTTTGCTGTCTGAATCCCTCACTTTCCTCCCCTCTCCACACATATCATGAGATTATTGCAATATTAAATCACTTCAGAATAAACAAACTCAGAGAGACATGTTTCCTTGGAAAAATAAAAGAAACCATACAGGTGTGCACTGTTTTGAGCAGCTGGTGTTTCCCATTAAAAGGTTTAGAATTCTAAGCAGTAGTTAGAAAGTGTCATTCTTCCCAAATTTGCATAAAAAGACCGAGACTCATTCATCTTGCCCTGTGATTAAAGGAAGCCAAGTAATTAGCTTCCTCAGGATCTGTTCATCTCCGTTATTAAAATATTGTCTTTAAGATTCAAATCCAACCTTGACTTTTTGCTTTGTGATGTCCCGGCGGGGACTGCAAACTGCATTTTCTGCTTCGCTAGCTGGCTCTGTTAGACTCTGTCAATAGGGGCGCTAGAGGGAGCCTGGAGGTTGGCAGAGGGAGAAGAACTTGCTGCTTTCTGCTTGCCTTCTGATTCTGAGTGTCATTCCAGGAATGCTTCTTGACCCTGGCAGCAGCAGTTCATCCCCTTAGTAGCAGCTGAGTCCAGTTTGCAGCTTTTGTAGCACATGTAAAAGCAGTTTCATTGTGTGTCCCCTCAGAGACACCAGCAGGCTGATGCCCCACAGGGGATCGTTCATCTGGTTCACGGTTGTATCTCCAGCTTCTAGAACAATGTTTTATAGAAGGAATCTAATAAATATTTTATAAATGGATACATTTTAAAACTTAGGCTGGAAATATGGTAGATTTCAAATGTCAAAAGAGAGTGTCTTTTCCACCCTTCCAAATCAAGATACTATCTTAGGGACTTTGCATTAATTTTACTAAAATAGACATTAATTCTTCCATTTTTAGATGAGGAAATTGAGACTCAAAGGTTTAAGTAAATCAAATACCCAACTTTACTAATCTTATAAACAACAGAATTGGACTTCAAACTCTGGTCCCATCTGAGTCTTAAACCTGGGCTCTTTTCCCTCTGCCCTACAACAATTGTAACATTTTATGGACCGGGGCGGGGGGAGAGTCACTGACAAAGTATACATGTTCCGATGTTACATATGTATACATTAAGGGTGTGTATCTATGAGGAGCAAAGATTTTAGAAATAGTACTATTATAATTCTCATAAATCTAATGAAAACTCATGGAAATTTGTGATAAAAATGCTTTATAAACTCTGAGAATGACCAGCAGCATACATTCTGGGGAGACAGGAGACTGTGGGTTCTATTTCTGGCTCTGAGGCTAATTAGCTTTATGACCTTGGGTGGCCCCAGGATCTCCTTGTGTTTCACTTCTCTCATCTGCAAGATGAGGGCTGCAGTTGCTGGGACTTCTAATGCACATACCATCTTAACTTGGCAATTCTATATGTGATATAAAAGTGAACTAGCTTGCACCATGCAGACAGTGGGAATCATCTAAATGTAAGTCAGGTAATAAATAAACAGAAACACAGACCCACTATTCTTCCATTGAAATGTTTATATTACCACCCATGAAAATTTATTCTTATAATTTATGGATTGTGCTCTAGGAAGAATTTGCAAAAACATTAAGTAATGTAACATATTTTTTCCTTTTAAAGTTTGAGTTAGCTACCTTGAAGCTAAAATGATTTCTGAAGGTCTGTGTTGTTTAGAAACTTTATTCTTCACATTGGAAAATTAAATGGAGGACTCGGTTTTCTCTTACTGGCATCATGGAAGGGTCTATTGAGAGGCTTATCCCATTAGGTGAATGAAATAAGGCTTCCTACTTATTTGTTCTTGAATTATTTCTAAAAGGAGGCACTAAACTATCTTGGTTAAATTCTCTTTGCTTTGTGGCTTTGAAATTCAGTTATTTTGGGGGGATGTATCAGAAAGAATTTTTAAAATGACTCAGTTAAAAAGAATAGTTGCATCACAAGTTAAATTCACTGAAATGTCTATTAGTTGAGCACATGAGGAACCCCCAACATTCTCACGGATTTATGGATCTCCAAAATTTGTGACCACTGTAGCTTAAGGTAGTAAAGATGCCACCTCCTTTCCTCCAAAGGTGCCACTCTCTCTCACCTCCAAGGGAGAGAGTGGAAGAGAGAAGGGCAGAATTTCAGTAGAAAGTGCCCTGGACTGGGGCTTGGTAGTCCTGAGTTACAGTTATCCACTGGCCAGGGCTTTCTTTTCATTTGGGGCAAGTGCACATCTTTCTCTGGGACCCACCTGTAAAGGGAAGAGTGCAGGAAAATATCCTTGAGACTCTTTCTGGTTCTACTAATCTATGATTTTAGAGCTGAATTTTGGGGACATCCATAGTCTAGAGGAGACTGGGTAAAGGGGAGCTGTTTGAAGGAGTTGCCTCAACAGAGGCTGATTTTGAGTAAGGAATACTTGGAACTGAAAAGGCGGAGAGCCCACCACGATGGCATCTTCCCAGGGCCTGTGTTTGGATCCCTACCCACAGACAAGCACGCAGCCCAGGATTACCTTTGGTTGGAGTCCTGTTCCAGATAAGTAAGGCTGTCTGGGGTGATGCTAACAGAGACCTAACTGGCTTTTCCAGAGGAGTCAGGAGAGGGCTTTAATCTGGTGCAGGCTATTTGACTAATTGGCGTTGTGCAGCTTGTCCTGGGAGCAGCAGAACAAGAACCAGTCCTCCCAGGAGGAGAAAGTACTATTGGTTCAAGCAGTTATATTTAATAACCCATGACCTCCAGAGACAGATACTGATAAGAGAAAAATGTTATTTATTCTCCCTTCACAATCCAAAGTGTCACATTCTTCTAGGTCAAATTTTTGTCTTTCATTTCCACCTGATTTTAATGCAGATAATTTCTATTTTAGTAACCTCCAAGAATCCTATCTATCAAGGAGAGAAAGAAAAATGGACCAAAGAAAAAAATTCCTTAGGTTAAATATTTTCAAATTACAGTTTAGTTGGCTGTTGATGCAGTAAAACTAGTGTCCAGATAATGGTCTCATTCATTTAGACTTTCAGTCTTGTTGTTTTATTATAGTTAGTCATGTTGAAGAGTCTCAGGACTGGAGGGGACTTTTTAGAGACAATCTAGTCCATGGTGTGCTGGTAAACTGGCTCTCTGAAAACAAAGGTCCAGATTTGTAGCCTTTGCTGATTTCTGTGGTGTGAATACTCACAGTAGCCAGTTTCAGGGTATCAGTGTGATGCCAGTGAATCTGGAGTTGGGAGATGAACAAATTGGCTCTGGTGATCTGGTAAGAGCCAGTTTCAGCACATCCCTGAACATCCTCAATGAGGAGATATTTTAAGGGATGCAGAGATGATGCAGTGTATTAGTGGAAGATATCTATAGGACAGATATGATTTAAGGAGTGGGCAGCTTCTGAGAGGTACAATGAGCCAATGTGAATTTTAGATGATTCTTAAAAAATGAAATTGAAGCGTATAAGTGAATATAAATGTCTGATCTTGGGATGAAAAAAAATAGCTTTTTCCTAAACTTAAAAGTGATTTTAAAAAGGGGGAAAAAAGTAATAGAAGAAATTACACAAAAGATGCCAATAGTTTGAATTACATAAAATTTAAAACTTCTTAATGTCAAAAAAAGCATACAACACTAATGGAAAAAGCAATAGTCTGGAAAAGCTCTGTACCTAAATATGAGAGAGAAGTGGCTAATAACCTTTATATGTAAAAAATTCATACAAATCAATTAAAAACACTGACACTATAAAAGTAAATGAGCAGAGGATAGATGAGGACATGCTAATGACTAATAAAACCAGATAGCAAGTATATGCAAATTAAAACAGTAAACATGTTAAAAATGAGCATACCCAATTCTGGGTGGGGTGTGCCAAGCAGTGCTTTCTCGTATTGCTAAAAGGTGTGAAAACTGATATAATTTTTTTTTCTGGTAGCAAATTGAAATTTAGACCTTTCGATTTCATAATTCCACTTCTAGGAATTTAGAAGCTAAAAATAAAAAGGATGAATACAAAGGAAAAATTAAAATAGTTTGTGGAATAATAGTTCATAAGTTATGAAACATTCATTTGCAGTAATATTATATAACCATTAAAATATTTCTAGGTTTTTAATGACTTTGCTGTGTAATAGAGCAAAGAACCTCGAGTTGGGTATATGGGATAATCTCAACAATATGAAATATACTATATCACTAATATGTATAAAATTGATAATTAATAAAAACCTGCTATATATAAAGAAAAAGAAATATAGTATATGACAGAGAAAAGAATGGGTGAAGTGTGCCAACAGTGGTTATTATAGGAGGGTGGCATTATGATGTCTGTGTCTCTATTTCTGCTTTGTAAATAAGATCATCTATATACCATTTTTCTAGATTCCACATATATGTGTTAATATACAATATTTGTTTTTCTCTTTCTGACTTACTTCACTCTGTATGACACTCTCTAGGTCCATCCACATCTCTACAAATGCCTTTTGGGTAAACTTTGAAAAGATTTTTATAAAGTGCCATTTTCTTTAACATCCCAGCCATTAGACTTTTTGTTTAGTCCTCTGTCACTAAGAGATTTATAACCTATAAGCATAAAATAATATAAAATATGGACAACAGTAATTAAAATTACATGGATGAGAGGATTTCCAAAAATGTTAAAAATGGATACCTTTTTGTCAAATGTCTTTGACATTTTGAAAGAAAGTCTCAAATCAATAGTAAGCTATCACGTGACATCAGCTATTTGCCAAATTGAGCAGCATTTGTATCGTGCTTTACCCTTTAAAATGTATGTACATTCATTGTCTCACTTCTTTGCTAATCTTCACAAAACTCAGGGTCAGGAATAATTACTGTCATCTCCAATTTACCACTAGAAAGCCAGCTCAGGGCTCATGATTCAACTCTGGATCTTCTCATGAGAAATCCCAAGCACAGTACTGTATTCCACAGTTTTTCTACAGTTTTCAAGTAATCCAATAGGGTCCTGACAACAAAACCCAGAAATGTAAAATAAATTTTTGTTACAAGAGTTTTAGATTTGAAGCTCTATTTTAATTTTGGAGACCATGATACCATCTGGAATTGCTATCCCATTTAAAGCTGAGACAGTGAGTCATGATTCTCTGACCCATATATATTGTTTACTAGTTTTCTTTTCTCTTCTTCCTAAGATTCTCTGTACTAGACAGGAGACATATGGCTGAAACCTTGTGACAGCCAGAGCTGCTGCACTGTACAGCTCCAGGGAGCACAATTCACATCATAATCTATGCAAATGGAATCTTCTGGAATGGTGTAGTGCCCAGTCTGTGTAGCTGTCCATGACTTTGGTGACACTGGCATGAATCTGGCCTTTCACTGTGGTACTCAGTTCAGATAGTGTTAGTCCTGAGGATGGTGACCAACATAGGGGTCTAAATCCTTGCATCCCAAATTTTGCCCCAGTCCTAGGTGATATATGTAGCACAGAGGATACTCCAAGAATACAAATGTTTTGTTATTAACTAAGCTACAATTCTCTTACCCTAACTCAGTGGTTTTCAACCCTGGGCACAGTGGCAATGTCTGGAGATAATTTTGGTTATGACGACTGGGTACCTAGTGCTATTGGTCTCTGGTGGGTGGAGAGTCCAGGAATACTGCTAAGCATCCCAAAGAACATGGAACAGGCCCCCTCACAACAAAGAATTGGCTCAAAATGTCAAGAAAATGTCAACTTCCTTTTGGTGAGTTGGGCTAGTTCATTTTTGAATCTTAAGGATTTTCTTTGCTCTTTCAGTCAGGGCTTGAATAGAAGAAAGCTAGAAGGTTCCTATCTCCTAAATCCACACCCTCTTGGGAATTTTCTATTTCCTCTTAGAAAGAGAGAAACAAAAGTCCTTTCTGAGGTGAAATCTTCTGAGCCATTTACCCAATGTCCTTTCTTTCCTATAAGTTTTGGTGCAGCCAGTGGTGTGAAATATTTCTTAGAGCAGGAAATGCATGGTTGGAATCCCCCAGAGGGCATGGGCCTTGAGCACCCCTGAGAGTTCTCACTACTGCATCCCTGAACCCCTACAAGTGGAGAAGAAAGAACGTGTACCTCTAAGGGAATGAGGGTCCTAGCCTGAAGCAGGCCACTGACATATCTTTGAATTCTCTCATTTTATCTTAAAAATGCATATGAATTTTTTCTACTCTGAATGTCTATATTAATTTTATATAACTTAAAAAAATTATACTTCATTTTGTTTCTCCAAGTCTTCAAATAAAATTTAAGCTCCATGAACATGTACGTGTTTACCCTGTTGCTTTGCTTACAGGGCCATGTAGAGTTTCTCTCCATTGGCCCTCTTCAGGGAACTAGGAAGGAACCTACCCCCTTTCTACATTAAGGAGAGAACGCCTGATTACTTTGGGTTGGGCCAGGGTTAGAAATGCTGAACTGTGCTGTGGTGTTCAGCTGCACCTGAATCAAAAGGAATGGTCCATCATGGTACCCAAACTCTTAGGAGGGGAGTGTTGAACACACCAGTGGATGCATCATGAGTGACAAAGGGGCTCTTTTTTCCTTTCTTTTTTTTTTTTGCCACACTGCATGGCTTGCGGGATTTTAGTTCCCCTACCAGGGATCAAAACAGGGCCCTCGGCAGTGGAAGTGTGGAGTCCTAACCACTGGACCACCAGGGAATTTTCTGAATGCTCCTCAAAAGAAGAGGGATGAAGGGAAGACAGCTGTAGTCTTGGGACTCGAGGTATAGCAAGAGTTTAACAGTGTTTCAGCCAGAAAGCCTGGACTGTGCCTTGCTGGATAAGATACCAGACCAGTTTCTGTGGAGAATTCCAGGGAGAGATGCCAGAAGACTGGCCTTTGGAGGGAGGCCCGTGCCCTCATTTGTCTGTCAGCCCCCTGAGGGATATGGCAAAGTTGGTCAAATGGCTTAAGCAGCAATGACTCTGGTGGCTCCACTGGGACCCTGGCCAGATGGCCTTGAACTGACAGCACAATGAGTTATGTGGCCTGTGCTGGCTGTTATCAGGTAATGAAACCCAAAGATTTGTATGGGTGGGGCTGCTCAGAGAAGGTGTTCATGAAAAAACATACTAAGGAAGTATCACGAGGATGAAATATCTCAGAGACAGACTATGGGTGGGTTATGGGTTATGGAGAACTTTTAAGACTCCACCTGCAGGAGGTGTGCATGTTTAAGGCCCAAATCCACTGGGTTGGTTTCGAACAAATCACTGGGCAGAAGTGCAACAATATTCATGTCACTTTGAAGAATAAAACTTTTTCAGCCTAAAAGTTTTCTGATTAGTAGTGAGATTAGGGGAATTTTTTCGTTAGGCAGTAGAGAAGGGACAGTGGGACATGTTATAATGGCCTGGACCTGCCGGTGCAGGTGAGAGGCACTGGGGTGGGATTCTCTTGATTGCCTTCCAGCTGCAGGATTGGCCTGAGGATCCGGACAAGCCTCCCTCTTGTCACAGTTAATGGTGTGTGTGTGGTGGGCGGGGAGTAAGGGGAAGCCAGGGCAACGAAGAACTACAAGAAGAGTGTAGGCGATCGGAATAGGCCACCCCAAAATATCTCCATTTGGCATAAGGCTTACTTTGGGCTGAAGACAACTGAGAAACAGCAGATGCCAAAAGAAGTTCTCTGCCCTCCCCTACTTTTTGCCTAAAATCAGACATAGACTCTTGTTTTGTATTGAAGTATAGTTAGTTTCAGGTGTACAGCAAACTGATTCAGCTATATATATATTCTTTACAGATTATTTCCATTATAGTTTATTACAAGATATTGAATATAGTTCCCTGTGCTCTACAGTAGGTCTTTGTTGGTTATCTACTTTATTTTTTTATGGGTTTTTGCATTTCTATTGCCTATTATATATTTCTATTTAAATGTGAGAAAGTTAGCTGTTTGATTCCATTTATATATATTCCAAAACAGGTAACAATAAGGTTATCTATTTTATACACAGTAGTATGTATCTGTTAATCCCAAATTCCTAATTTATCCCTCCCCCTCCTTTCCCCTTTAGTAACCATAAGTTTGTTTTCTATGTCTGTGCGTCTATTTCTGTATGTAAATATCACATATAAGTGATATCACATGATATTTGTCTTTCTCTGTCTGACTTTACTTAGTATGATAATCTCTAGGTCCATCCATGTTGCTGCCTATGGCATTATTTCATTCTTTTTAATGGCTGGGTAATGTTCCAGTGTGTATATATATATATATATATATATATATATATATATATATATACACACACACACATACATATACCACATCTTTTTTTTTTTTTTTTGCAGTACGCGGGCCTCTCACTGTTGTGGCCTCTCCCGTTGCGGAGCACAAGCTCCGGATGCGCAGGCTCAGCGGCCATGGCTCAGGGGCGCGGCACGAACCCGTGTCCCCTGCATCGGCAGGCGGACTCTCAACCACTGCGCCACCAGGGAAGCCCCTATACCACATCTTTATTCATTCATCTGTCAGTGGACAATTAGGACTTTTTAATGATGGCCATTCTGACCGGTGTGAGGTGATGCCTCATTGTAGTTGTTTTTTTTTTTTAATAAATCTATCTATTTATTTATTTATTTATTTATGGCTGCATTGTGTCTTTGCATGCAGGCTTTCTGTAGTTGTGGTGAGCAGGGGCTACTTCGTTGTGGTGCGCTGGCTTCTCATTGTGGTGCCTTGTCTTGTTGCGGAGCACGGGCTCTAGGTGCGCGGGCTTCAGTAGCTGTGGCGCAGGGGCTTAGTTGCTCTGTGGCATGTGGGATCTTCCCAAACCAGGGATCGAACCTGTGCCCCCTGCATTGACAGACGGATTCTTAGCCACTGTTACACCAGGGAAGTCCCCTCATTGCAGTTTTGATTTGCAATTCTCTGATAATTAGTGATGTTGAGCATCTTTTCATGTGCTTTTGGCCATCTGTATGTCTTCTTTGGAGAAATGTCTGTTTAGGTCCTATGCCTGTTTTTTGATTGGGTTGTTTGCTTTTTTATTGTTGAGTTGTATGAGCTGTTTGTATATTTTGTAAATTAATCCCTTGTCGGTTGCATCATTTACAAATATTTTCTGCCATTCTGTAGGTGGTCTTTTCATTTTGTTTATGGTTTCCTTAGATGTGCAAAAGCTTGTAAGTGTGATTAGGTCCCATTTGTTTATTTTTGCTTTTATTTCTATTGTTAAGACATTGACTCTTAATCACTGAGACAACTCTGGACTCTTAACAGCCACTGAGAAGAATCTACCTAACAAATCTTACTAAATTAACCCTTATCTTTTATTAGTCTTCCTCCACGTATTATTTTCCCACAATTTTCCATCCCTAAAAGCCTAAACCACTTTTCCTTTGTCTTGTTGCTTCTTCTACAGATTCGTTGTTTTCTGTTGAGATGCTATTTAAGTCTAAGTTCTAACTATCTCTTTGAGTTACTCACTTCCCTGCATGTATGTGTACTGCATGTGTTAATAAACTTGTTTTTATCTTGTTAATCTGTCTTTTGACAGTTTAATTATCAGGGTCCCCGGCCACTGAACCTAGGAGCATAGAGGGAAAAAATTTCTTCCCCTACAAGAGGAAACTGCAGGATGCATCTAGACTTGAGCTCAGATCATGGAGGATGAGACTGACAGCCCTAAAGAGGCAGGCAGGCCAAACGTTGGCTGCTCACCTGGCATGGTGGAGAATCTAGAACCTCTCAGCCTCTTAGCTGAGATCCTTAATGTAGAAAAGATGTACAGATGCCAGGGGGTGGTCAGGAAATGAGCTTGGAGCCCCAGGCTGGCTCCCTATGGCACCAGTCTCCCCTCCTGTGGACACTCCAGACTCTCCCCACACAGGGCTGCTCAGCATTTCTGCCCTTCTTCTCCATACCTTCCTCCTCTCACCTCATCTCCAGATCAGCAGGGTAGTAGTAGGTTGTGTCAGTCAGCATCTAACCAGGAAAACAGAATCCTCCTCTGGTACAGAGGGAATTTAGTATGGTGAAGTGGTTTTTGGAAGAGCTGTATGGCCAAACTGGAGACAGTGAGGCAGCCCAGAAATTAGCAATAGCAAGAAGCTCAGGTGATAAATGGAGAAAGTCATATCGCCCAGGAGGCACAGCTACCTGATGGGAGCTAGAAATGAGGTTGGGGCTTGCTCGGTAGCACCGAGGAAGACAGAGGGTGGAGTTTTCTAGACAGGAGCTGGAATCCTGGGGATGAGAAAAATGCTGCTGGAGACATTGCCCAAAGCAGAGAGTGGGGGGTGAGCTTTCTGGCTTCCCCTTCCTTCTGTCCCAATATCTTCCCCTCACCCCACCTGCAGCCCCAGGCTCAAATAGGCTGAACCCAGATGCAAGTCAGTAGGAAGTGAGCCTGAGAAATGTAGTTTGCAGGTGTCAGCCTCCTGCAACACAGAGCAAAGCAGGGGAAGTATGGGGGGAATGGAAGCAAAAGCAAATGGAGAGCTAATCAGCACACGGATGAAGATGTCAGGACAGAGGGAGGGTTCTAGGACCCTATAGTTTATTTTAGTCTATGCATAGACTCTTACCAGACCTTATAGGACTAGCTTCTGTACTCTAAGCATCCCTGGACCTCGAATGCCTAAAGGAAGTTGTGGGGCTCTCTGGGCTCTTAGACCCAGCCAAGGTGGTGAGCACAGAAGTATGTGGTCTGGTCTGAGTATGTGTCCTAAGGAGGACCAGTCTCAGCATCTCCATTCTGCATACAGAACCCATGAGCTGGCATGTGCATCACAGAGAGGCACTCTGACAAGCTCTAGCTAACAGAGGCTCAGTGGGATGGGCCTGAGGAATGAGTTAACTTCAGTGATTTCCCTGGGCCTGTGGAATGGAAGGCAAACTAAAATTGGAAGCTTCCAGCAGGAGTGAGGGGTGCAGCTTGTGGAAAAGAGATACAGTTTGTGGAAAGCAGAGCAGCACTGGGTAGAGTTATAGCACTCTGTGCCTTTTGAGGTGTTTTAAAGGAAATCAACGATATAAGGAGTCTATTACAAACCTCATAATGGCATTTCAGGGTCTGGAGTGAAACAGGAGGGGAGAATTTTGAATTTTGACTCTGCTGTTTACCAGCTCTGTGACCTCAACAAAGTTATCTAGTCTCCCACAGACTCAGTCTTTCCTCTATAAAATGAGGATAATTGTAATGTCTCGTAAGATTGTTGAGATGATAAATATAAAACGATTTTCTCTATGCTTGGTATATAGTAAGCACGCAATAAACAGTGTTAAGTTTTACTGAGTGCTCACTGCATGCCCAACAATAATTTTTGTATTGTTTATAACAATACTTAGAATAATAATTATTATTGTGGGGGTTGTCATACATATTAGCCCATGACTAGAGTGGGACTTCTAGAATGGATCTACCATAATCTGCTATCTTAAGATTCCCTCAGGAGATAAAAATGGGGGTCAAGCCCTCCCCAATGTCCAGGATATAGCAAAGGAGGACACCTGTCTTTGAATGTCAGTCTATAGGTGAGCTACAAAGATATGAATTGTATAAATCCTCACACTGCAGCAGCTGTGTTTAGGGAGAGATGTTTTAAACACATGGTGTTGTCCCAGCTGCCATATAAGCTCTCTAAGGCCCCTTTGCCATCAGCCTATGCCGTGAACCTCTGTCTAGAAACTGATGTTGGACATAGCTGAGAGGTCCAATATTATGATAGGATCTTGCCCAGCAAGGTGGTCAGTCTGGTATATTGCAAAGAGCAGGGAATTTGGGTCAAAGGATCTGGATTCCAAACCTGGCTGAACGGGATCTTAGGCTTAATAGACTCTGAGCCTTAGTGTGTCCATTTGTAAAATAGTGATAATATAATCCGTACTCTTCTTAACCACAGAGTTTTTGTGAAAGTTTTTGGAAATGATAAACATTTACATGTGCTGATATTATCATTTTGATATTATCATTACTGCCCTCAGGCACAATAAAAAGTCTTCTTTATCTATATAAATATAGAAAAATTATAAATGTACTAAAGGGATGAGAGGAGATGTTTTGTTCAGAAACCTAGAGAGATCTGATTTACCGAAGAAGCTTTTGCCTACAGAAAGACAAGTACTGCATGATATCACTTACATGTGGAATCTAAAAAAGTCAAACTGATAGAAGCAGAAACTAGAATGGTGGTTACCAGGGGATGGGGGTGCACAGGGACAATATTGGTCAAAGAGTTTAAAGGTTCAGTTATGCAGGGTGAATACGTTCAGGGGATCTCATGTACAACATGGTGACTATAGTTAACAGTATCCTACTGTATACTTGAAATGTGCTATAAGAGTAGATCTTAAATTGTCGTCACATACACACATACATGGTAACTATGTGAGGTGATGGATTTGTTAATTAACTTGATTGTGGCAATCATTTCACAATGTATATGTATATCAAAACATCACATTGTATACCCTAAATGTATACAATTTTTCTTTGTCAATTATACTTCAATAGAGCTGGAAATAAAATTTAAAAAAGGAAGCACAGAAGAACATTGGAGTCTATGTAATTGTGCCCTTCACCCCACAGGGAGGTACCACCCCTCTGTCCTCCTATGGTTGTGTCAGTTAAGAAGTAGCTTCCAAAAAAAAGGTAGTTTCTGAATCACATGCAATCTGCCCAGCACTGCAGACTTTCTAGGATGTATTTCATAATGACTCTTAAGACAATTTTCTGAATCATTTGGGGGTAATGCTTCTCAGATCTTCATTGTGACATCTCAGTTAGAGACGGACACTTTGATGACATATGTTGGATGAGCCCACTGCTCTCATTTAAGAAAACTGCCTCTATTTGAATCCAGATGACTAGATCCCTTTTCCCCAAACATCTGCTTGGCTTATGTAAAGGGAGCTGGATGGTGTTCACAATCAGAGCTTAAAAATCTGTATGGGTCTGTCTGTAGGTTTCTCTCTTTCCAGAAAAGTTAAAGATGAAAAGAATTCAGATTTATGTTAAGTTTTGAATTAGTCTGTCCTCATTATAGTATTGGGTAGGTCATTTGCTCAAAGGGTATCAAAGTAAAATGGCTTTCCAACGGAATACCAAGCAATTACTTCTCTGTAAACTTTCCCACAGTCCTTACATACAGACAGGCTCTTCTGTTCGATCACCCATTCTCTTCTAAATACTCAGGATACAGGCTAGTCTTACATCCTTTGATTAATAATACGCCCTTTGAGGTTTGTGATTATACAGAATGATGTTTCATTGTACCAAGTTTTCAGCCTGAAGTGGAGACCATGGAGACAATGAGAAGTCACGTCAACATTCAATTCATTCTTTTTCACTAAAATCCAGTTTGGAATGAACCAAAAGAGCTCATCTGAAATTATAAATGACTATGAATACATTAAAGGGATAAAACAAGACAGCTCTTTGGAAAAGAGCAAAGGATAAATTAGTCAAGAATTATGCTAAACTATCAACGAAGAGATTTTTAAAATATTATACTTCACATTTTCTTTGCTCTTTTTTTCAGGTTTTGTGATTCTTTAATGTCTTTTCAGCTTTAGATACTCAGGATTAAAATAATTACTTTCTATATAGTTTCTTCTGTTTCCTTGGTAGATCTTTCTTCAGAGACTCAGTTCAGTCATTCTCCAAACTTAGTTTTCTGTTAAGTGTGGCCTCTGAAATCTAATACTGGTCTAGGAAATCGGAAGCTTATAAGAATTTTGTCAGGGGCTTCCCTGGTGGTGCAGTGGTTGAGAGTCCGCCTGCCGATGCAGGGGACACGGGTTCGTGCCCCGGTCTGGGAATATCCCACGTGCCGCGGAGTGGCTGGGCCCGTGAGCCGTGGCCGCTGGGCCTGCCCGTCCGGAGCCTGCGCTCCGCAACGGGAGAGGCCACAACAGTGAGAGGCCCGCGTACAGCAAAAAAAAAAAAAAAAAAAAGAATTGTGTCAACTTCACATACACATACACTCTTATTCTTTCTTTCTTTTGTTTTAAAAGTCCTTCCTCTGAAAAGAATCCACATCAAGTTTCCAAGAGTGGACAGTGGCTGTTGCCCCACTGATAGAGCACAACTCACGTCCAGCTCACTCATGACCTTCCTTCTGCATTTCCAAATTCCTCCTTCTCTTTTTCTAGACCTGTCCAAGCCATCACTGTCTGCCCCATGTCTTAGACTTCAAACCTGATAGTTGGAAACATTGGATTCTGCTTTCCCCTCTTTCCATCTAATCCAGTTAGCCACCAAACCCAATTCCGCCGATGAAATATTTTTCTAAACAATTGTGTTCAAGTCACTCTTCTGAACCAGAAAGATTCAGTGCTCCCTATTGTTTATAGAATAAAGATCAAATTCCTCAATCTGGTGCTGTAGAATCTCCACGTCTTCATCCCAACCTACCTTTGGCCTTATGTCTAAATTACCCATGTGTTTATTTTATGCTTCTGGGAAACCAAGTTTATAAAGGTTTCCTGATTATATCTGGTTCTAAATCATACAAATTTCTACCATTATTTTACATTAATTTAAAAAGTTATATAGTAACATATGGTGATTTTAGAAACCATAGAAAATACAAATGAGCAAAATTTTAAAAAATCTATAATTCAAACTCAGAGATGATTACTGCCAACATTTTGCTGTATTTTCTTTCAGACTTTTTTCCATACATATTTTATACATATGTAAATTTATAAAACTGAATTTTACTATACACATACTGTAATCTAACTGTTTCAATAATTATATTTCTGAACATAATTACATGTTTACATTTCCATATCTTGGCTATCAGATGTATGGATGTTTAATTATTTATCTGATCTCTTGTTTTAAGCATGTAGGTTGTTTTCAATTTTTTTCACAATTAAATTTTTTTTTCCTACAAACTTTATTGTAGCAAACATTTTGTACAAATTCTTAGTTAATTTCTTGTGGTTCATTCCTACAAGTGAAATTGGTTCTTGAACACCTTTAATGTTTTCTTTTTTTTTTTTTTTTTTTTTCTGTACGCGGGCTTCTCACTGTTGTGGCCTCTCCCGTTGCGGAGCACAGGCTCCGGACGCGCAGGCTCAGCAGCCATGGCTCACGGGCCTAGCCACTCCGCGGCATGTGGGATCCTCCCGGACCGGGGCACAAACCCGTGTCCCGTGCATCGGCAGGCGGACTCTCAACCACTGCGCCACCAGGGAAGCCCTTTAATGTTTTCTTATCACTCACTTTCTAACTTGTAATAATTTTGATATTTCTTTTTTGGATCGAATTCAACTTCTTTCCATTTTTATTAATGTTTTAAGATTAAACTCAGAACTATTAATCTAAGAAAAGATCAGACCACTGTATAGCACAGGGAATGCTGCTTCACTTCGCTGTACAGTAGAAACTAACACAACATTGTAAAACAACTATATCTCAGCTCATGAGGACCTGTTGTTAGAGTGTCAGGAAATTTGCAGTATAGTTGATACCACTCGGAATAGCTTGAATTCTGCCGTGGTGGGAATATGTACACTACAGAAACCAGCAAATGCTACAAATCAAGTCCCCTTCCCCAAGCCAGTTGTTAAACATTTACCAGCACACGAATGGATGTATTTAACTCCATACACCAGGGTGGGAAGTGGCAGCGAGTAGAAGTGAGAGGTAGGCATGTTAAATGGTCATTGGATGAGCCAGGCAACAGCATGTACCAAACTTACCATCTGATGGGGAGAGTTAGATGCAACATATGGAAAAGTTTATTAGTCTTTTTATTTAGAAAGACTAAAGTTAACCTTTAGCTAAGGTTATTCCCTGCTATAAACAAGTATGGATCAAAATTAGGTGTGTTCTACTGGGTATGTTAGTTATATTCTTAAATTCCCAATACATTGGTTTTTACTGTACTGTAGTGAGATCAAATTTGATACTTTGAGCAGTAAACTGTTTAAAGCTCTTTTAATACCAGTGACTGCAGAAAATCAGAGCTGGGGAGGACCTCTCGAGATGGTCTAGGACAGCGCCTTCCTCAACCAAAGGGAACCTGAGGCTCCAAGGGAATGTGCTTTGTCCCAGACCCCAAAGCCAGGGAGTGGAGCGGTCCTCCTGGAACCCAGGTGTCCTGACAGTCCAGTATGCATTCCAACACCTGAGGGTTTACGACCCACCTTTCTGCTTCCTGCTCCTTCCCTCTTCTCTGTACCTGCTCACGCTGGTATCCCTTTTACCAGCTTTGGTGGTGCTAGGAAGTTTTGCTGCTATCTGCCATCTGTCTCCCAGGAAACCTACTTTAAACTGCTTTGTTTTAGATTTTAGAGAATAGAGCCTTGTTTTTTGTTTTTTGTGTTTTTTTTGCGGTACGTGGGCCTCTCACTGCTGTGGCCTCTCCCTCTGCGGAGCACAGGCTCCGGACGCGCAGGCTCAGCGGCCATGGCTCACGGGCCCAGCCGCTCCGCGGCATGTGGGATCCTCCCGGACAGGGGCACGAACCCGTGTCCCCTGCATCGGCAGGCGGACTCTCAACCACTGTGCCACCAGGGAAGCCCTGTTTTTGTTTTTTTAATGGAGAAGCTTAAAGAATTTGATCTCTGCTACAGTACAGTACAAATTAATATTTGAAATTTAAGAATATGCCTAATATACCTAATTGGAGCATACCTAATTTCGACCAAAAAAAAGAAAAGATCAGATCAGAGCTAAGGATAAGGTAGAGATGACATTTTGGCGGTTCATTTTACAGTTCATAGCGCTTATTAACTCCAACCAGAATTACATGTGCTGTTAATATAAAACTTGCTCGCAACATGGTTTATGTTTGGTTGGCCCCCATCCTCTCATCTCTGAGTGAATCAGCTCAGTCACTTCCCACAGTGCTCTTGATCTAGTTTAAGCTTTGTTACTGTGATATAAACTTTGTAAGTTTAGGTTTGCCTGGGTAGCTGCCAGAGACTGTTTTTTTTCTTAAGGGCAATTGGTCTGTTATTCAGGTAATCCACCACTGAATGGATGTTCATTTTATTCTCTTAATTGAAAAAAGCATTTATTGAGCCCTATTGTGAAGATGACTCTGCTAGGCTCTGGGGCACAGTGACAAATAGGACAGGCTCTCCCAAGATGCTTAATTTAAAGTCTAGTAGGGGAGGCTGACATGCAAATACCTAGATTCTTTCTCTGTGTCATGTGCAGCAATAGAAGCACATGCAAGGTAACAGAGATAGTAACTCTTTAGGGAGGGGTCAAGGAAGGCAGCCTAGAACAGGGGACAGCTGAGATGCCTTTTTGAGGATAAACAGGAGTTTCTTTTTTGGTTGTGTAGTGAGATGGGTAGCAAAGAGAGGGAAGAGGGAGAGCAGTATTTTTAAACACAAAGGAGACTAAAACAATATGGTGTACTTAGGAAACAATACGCAGTCTGTATTATCGGGAAAAATGCTGTGGAGAGAGGAAAGAGTGTGTGACAAGGTTTAGAGGAGGCCAGTGGCCAGGTCGTGAATGGCTTTGTGCTATCGTGAGCTTGGACTTGACTCTGGAGGCATTGGTGACTTGATGAGATTGTTGTTTTAGAACAATGTATCAGATAGCAACACAGTGCCTGGATTTCAGATGAGAGGTACTGGAAAACAAGAAGACTAGCTAGGAGATAATAATAATTACCCACGAAAGAAATGAACGGAGTTGGGGACAGGAGAGTGATGATGGTAGAAAAGTACAGATGCCCAGGGTACTGGACCAGGGCAGGGACCTAGAGGGCTTGAATGGGCACAACACTGAGACAGGACTTGAAAAAAAAGAAACAGGGCAGGGCAGTTGAATGATTTACGAGCATCCAGGGGGACAAAATTAAGAACCAGTGATTCTAAAAGAGAGAGGACAAGGTGGAGTAGAGAGCAGAAGCCACGTGAGATACAACAGACTGGGCTCTGGGAATGCCAGGGAATACCCAGAGTATAAAATCCATGAATTTTCTAAGTAGGACAAACAAAAAAGCATCAACAGGGATATCCATAAATAGACTACAAAGTAAAATTTTCCTCCAACCTGAAAATCTGTAAAATACCAGCAAAAGAGAAGTCCTTGGAAAAAAATGCTGAGTTGATTCCATGGTAATCTTCATCTGGATGTGGAAATCTCATTTAGAATAAAATTCCCTGGGCAACTTTAATAGAACACTTCCCCTATTTTACTGGCTTCTTTATATCTCTGGTAGGGAGAAATTTTGTACACTTGCTTATAACCTTTACTGGATAAAGAGGCAAAAATATGTCATTTATAGATGCTGAAAACCATCCCTCTAAGTGCTAACATTTGTCAGTTACCCTCTACTTTTCCATGGGTATCATTCACTTCCTTTGGTTTGCACTGTGTTCTAGTTATGTAACGCTGTGTAAACAAACCAGTTCAAAAGTTAGTGGCTTAAAACAACAATATTTTGCTTATGAACCTGTAACTTAGCAAGGTCTTGGCTGGGGCAGCTTGACTCTGATCCATTTGATGTAAGCTTTGGCAGAGGCATGGAAAGCTCCCCACTGGCATATCTAGTGGAAGACTCCAACAGATGGGGTATGGAACAACTGGAGCTCCGTGGCCATCTCTCACTGTTTCTATGCAATCTCTCTAGTACGGTGGCTTCAAGGTAGCCAGACATTCTTTGTATGTTGGTAGAGGGCTCCCAAGGCATGGAGAGAGGAAGAGAGAGAGAGAGTGTGAGAGCAAGAGCCAGGGGGGAGCCATAATGCCTTTTCTAACCTACCTTAGAAGACAGCAAGTATCTCTTTTGCTATATTAAAGTTATTAGAAATGAGTCACTAATGCCAGCCCATATACAGGGGAAGGGAATTAGATTCCACTTTCGGTAGGAGTGACAAATAATTTGTTTTAAACCAAAGCAGTCTAAATGAGGGATAGTTTGCAGGAAAGGAGAGCACACCTACCATTGTAGCCATAGTTTGGTTGTAGACCCTTTATTTTAGAGACCCTTACCAGAGACTTTTTTTTTTTTTTTTATGCCTGGAAGATTTTTGTTGTTGTTGTTGTTGGGGGTAGAAGTTTATTAATTAATTTATTTTTGCTGTGTTGGGTCTTCGTTTCTGTGCGAGGGCTTTCTCTAGTTGTGGCAAGTGGGGACCACTGTTCATCGCGGTGCGTGGGCCTCTCACTATCGCGGCCTCTCTTGTTGCAGAGCACAGGCTCCAGATGCGCAGGCTCGGTAGTTGTGGCTCACGGGCCTAGTTGCTCCGCGGCATGTGGGATCCTCCCAGACCAGGGCTCGAACCCGTGTCCCCTGCATTAACAGGCAGATTCTTAACCACTGCGCCACCAGGGAAGCCCCCAGAGACATTTTTGACTCCTCCCAAACCCTGCTTGGGTTCCACCTGACCTAACCTTCCCAACTTCAGGCTTCCATAACTTCTGATGGCCCCAAAACAACATGGTATAGTGGAAAGAGCAGGTATTCAGAGTCAGAAAGGCCTGATTAGTACTCTCCTGGTCTCAGGTGTGCTACTGACTTGCTATGATTGCCCTGTGACTCAGACAAGCTTCTCACGGGGGTTGGGTGGGGGGTTTGGTCAGACCACAGTTGATATGCTTTTTCCTTTAGTTAGAAACAACCATAGGATTTATGTATGGAGCAATTAGCAAGTTTTCCTGAGCTCTTCCTACATGAAAAATGTTTGCTGGGCTCTGTGGAAGCACCAAAAACTGGCCCAGGAGCAGTAGAGTCTGGTTCTAATCAACAAGTGGGAGCAGGCTGTGCAGACAGAAACCAACAGCATTATCGTACTTAGACCCGGGGCAAGTGAAGCTCCCTGTACCATCCACTGCTCCTCTGCCCTGGCCCCCATAGACTGCAGGGCTCCTATGCTTTGAAATACCTTCCTCAAATTTTTCTAAGTGCCTCTCCAGTGTTAGTTCCAGCTAGGGCCCTTAGTGCCATCTGAGCAAAGGTGCTCTGACTCTGTACCAGGTCCAGCATAGGCCCTGGTCTCCCTTTCTCTCCTTCAGGGTGCTCTCTGACTCTTCACCTCTGTGTGTAGGGTTGACCAGATGTCCAGGAGCTTCAGGACTCATGACTATAGGGTTGTTCCAGGATTCTGTGGTAGGGTCCAGGTTCTAGAAAAGCATCCTGGCAAGCAGATAGCTTCTCTTGGCTAGCAGAACATTTCTCTTGTAGGTGACTTATCAGAATGGTGCTGACATGCTGATTCTGAGGCCTGAGAATGTGAATTTCTAACAAGTTTCCAGATGATGTTGTTGATGCTTCTGGTCATAAACCACTGCACTAGCAAGAAACTGTGCCTTATGAGTGAACTGTGTTCTATTCTTTTTAGTCCTTTGAGAACTTTTGTTCTTACATCCTGTGGTATTGGTGAAATGCCTAGCTCAAGAGCAATACAGGTCTAAATTTCCTCATTCCAATACTAGATACACACAATGAAACTGACTCAGGCATTGCCCTGTGAAACGACCTCTGTAAATGCCTTTCCCGGATGACCTGCACTATTGGTCAATGCTCAGTCAGAGCAATGGGTTTCTCATCTGTGTGGCTCACACAAACATGATACGTGATAGGCCAAGTACTTGGCTTGGGGACCAGAAGGGTGACTCTGCAGCTCTAGGACTATCTGATTCTTACTGTGGTTAAATGCCATGGGGGTGGGTAGGAGTGTGCCTTCTTTTACATATTTTCTCAAATTTTTGGTGAAAATAGGGTTTTAAAAAATCGAATCAATATTTGCTGGAGGAAGTAGCTCTTCAAAGGAAAATGATAATGGATATTTGAAAGGCAGCATTGCTTTGGGAGTTTGGATTTTAAAGAAGGGGCTGAGTTTGTGGCCAGGGTTTCTGAAGTAAAAGAGACTAAAGTCACCCAAAGGGGACCAGCAGGCCAAATGATCCCTGAAGGGTTTTGGGACTTTGCAAAGACATCTCTAGTCCCTGTGACTGAATATAGCAGGGGATCTTCAACAGTCAACATTTACTAAATAACAGGTGAGGACCAGGTCCACCCCAAAATGTGGGTTCAGATAATGTGGAGGCCTCCTGGGGCTCAAGTACAGTTGCCGCACATATAAGGCACTAAGGAGCATTGCTGAGCAGGGAGAGAACTGAGAGGTGTCAACGAGGTGGTGATGCAGAAACCAGGGGAGGGAGGTGTGTGTGTGGGAAAGCGGAATGCAGTAAGGATTCCCATACGTCATCTTAGTTGTCATTCTATTTACTTAAGGAGGGATTATTATTCCTCTTTTCTAGGACTCAGGGGTTTGCTCGAGATCCTACAGCTAAAGTATCGCAGCCAGGATTTCAATCGTCTACACATACATGGTGTATGTAGAAACGGATCTCTAGAATAGGTGATCTGTGTCAAATCATCACTCAACCATCTACTGGCTAGTTAGCTCTTATAGAAAATAGGGTTGTTTACATAAACCAGGCTTATCAAGAGGAAGAGAGAGACAAGAGATGTAAAGTGCCTACCTAGCCTGGTGTTGGACACAAAGTAGATGCTAGAAAGCTTGGCTTCCTTTCCTTCCCTTCTCTTCTCTGCCGAGGAGCCTAAGGACAGGGATTCACTCTGATTCACCAAGAGGCACAAAACACAGGTTTTCTCTCAAGCAAGTTACTTAACCTTTTCAGGCCTCAATTTCCTCATTTACAAAATGGAGATAATAGTGCTTCCTACTTTATAGAGTTGTTGGGGCATTTAAATGGGAAAATGCTTGTCAAGGTCTTAGCGTAATGCACAGCATGTGATTAGTACTCAGTAAATGTTAACTGTACTACTAATAATAAAAATGTGAAGATTTAAGAACCTAGAGTCGTCAGAGCCAGAGGAACAGTAAGCCCTATACCTGTAAATTTGTACCCTGTGCCTGGCATGCCCTTCAATGCCGAGTTAGGGCAGGCCCAGGCCCAAGAGAAGGCCTAGAGGCCCCAGGAGGAATTCGGGACTCTTCTGAGTCATCCTATTTTATTTACTGTGCATGCTATGCAGCTCTTGCCAAGGAGATGGCAGGATTTTCTTTCAAATAAAACTGAATTTTGCACAGTTCTAAGAAGAAGGATTTTTTTCCCCCTCTGTTGCTAAACTAAGCTTCCTAAGGGCTTCTTGCTGGAATGAAGAGAATCAAATGCTTGACTTTTCGATAACAGCCTCTGGTTTAATAATTAGACATTCCAGGAATAACTGCTTTGGCAGAAGTCAGCTACATTTTTTGACAGTGAAAGCGTCTTCTATTTTCTCCCTTCTTTCTATCCCATCATAATAATGGAAGAAGCTATTTGGAAGCCTGGTGTTTTTGTAACACATTTCACTGTTTAAGGACATCATGTGTGCTAAGATTTTCCCCAAAGGTCACAACTAGAAATATTTTATGGTGGAGAGATCATGGAAAAGGCCAACTTCCTGTGTATCCCAGCCAGTAGTATCAATTTGAGAAGTTTTCAACTTAAAGCTATATTATAACTCCTCAAAATTTCATTCTATCTTTGCAATAGGGGGCTGGCGCTGTGGAGTTTAAAGACTGGGAAGCTTTGGGGCAGAGAGACCAAAGCATGGATTCCAGCCCAGCCATTAACTTGTCCCTGGCAAGTTATTGAAAATCTGTAACCCTCAGTGTCCTCATCTGGAAAATGCTGTGATAAACCAATGTTGCAGGATGGTTTGAAGGACGAAGGAATGTACATAAAGCCCACAGTGTGGCATGTGGTTAGCACTCACTCAGTACATTTCAATAAATACTGGATCTTTTCACTTACCTCCTCCACTGCTTTATCATTAGGTAATCATAGGCAAGTCTCTTAGGCCACCCTGGTATCAGTTTACTCATCTGTAAAATTAAGGGGCTTGGCCAGGGACCAGAAGAATCTATGATTCTGTGATTCTTGATGATGTTATCATTCACTCACAAGCTGCTCCAACACTGAATTGAATCAGCTCCAAGGTGAAAGGTGGAATGACCACAGGGGGCTGGATGGTCTGTGTGGCCAAGGTGGACCCTGGAAGACTTAGGTTTACAATTCAACGGGAAGAGATCCTCTCTCCCCCCGTGTCCACATACCAAATCCTGTGGAAGGGCTCTGATTGGATTTTGTTCATTATAGCTTGTAAATGACAGACCACAGTGCTCAAAATACAAAGGCCTGGATGATGTTGCCACCAGTATGATGTAGGCCTTGTGATTTATAGTCCAATGATATCTACATGGAATAGAGGAGTTGCCATTTACCAACAAAAAAAGACATGCCAGGCAAAAACTAACAATCACAACCCAAGAGATACCCATGGCAGGAGGCCCAGCAAGCAGAACTAAATCCTTGTATTGATCTCAGCCTCCTGTCCACTGAGCCCTGACCCTTCAAAGACCACAGAGAAACAGCAGTGAACCAATGGGCCTGGCCTGCAAGAACTTGACCTTTTTTTTTTTTTCTATCAGCAGCTTCTTCTTTTCAGTGTCTTGTTCACAGATCTTACATATCATTATCCATCACATGTCTTTCCAGTGCCAGTCTCCTCAACCCCCCATTGGGCTTCCATCCCACCTGCCTGAAAAAACCCAGCTTTGGGTCAACCAAACCATCCCATTTCTCCATGCTTACACCTCGACTGCTGAGCACTCCAGGGACAACCACAGGCCAGCACTCACAAGTGCCACTGAAATTCATGGCCTCCCACCTCAGTCAGGCCCCATCCCTAGGCAACTCCTCATCCATCTTCCACACTGGCCATTTCAAACATTCTCCACTTGCTGGTTATTTGCTGTTTCTCCTGTGGATCAATTCTCCCCCATGTCTTTTCTGTGCCCTGACTGTCTGAACTCTACAGATGACATCATCTGGTTTCTTGCCCTCTAGCTTCCTGTTGGGTTTGGTCAAGGGAGGCGCCCACAGACGAATCAGAGGCCAAGAGGACAGAGAGGTTGGGTTTTCTGTTTCTGTGCTTCCTCCCTGTCTCCCCATGGGCCTGGCAAGGGCCGAGTCCCTCTGACTAATGTCTGTGTTGAGCGATTCCCCTTTCATGGCTCCAGCACTCAAGGGCTTCCCTTCCCTCTTCCTGCCCACTGTTGCTAGTTCCTGGGTACCTCATCCTCCCTTATTTGTTCCCTTAACCCAGTCCACATCTATTTGACTCAGCCCCTTGTTAATTATCTTTAGTTAAACTCTTTGGAGTGTGCCATCTGTTTCCTCCTGCAAAGTACCTGAGCACATCCTCTCCTCAAACACATGGCCTCGCCAATGACTCCTTCATCCCCATAAGGGAAGTGACCCCTTCATTATTACATCACAGAGAGGACAGAGACCACCAGAAGGCAGCCTCCTCAATTTCCTTCCATTAACTCTAAACCCTCCTGCATCTGTATCCACCCTCTTCCCACCATTTCTCCTGTGGTACTAACAGATTGTCCAGCCCCTGCCTGAAACCAATATATCTACTTGTGCTCTGGACTCCCTGACCCCATCTACTGGGGACCTTGCTCTGTCTGTCATCTTTTCTTTCTAGGATCTTCAGCCTGTCCCTCATACTGGATTCTCCCTTCCTTACAGTAATCAAATTTGCTCGAGCCTGTCCCATCTTTAAAACTCCCCCTCAACACCTACTTCTCCTTAGCTACCATCATGTTCTCTCCCCCACGTCACTGCAATCTTCTGAAAAAGATTGTCTGCAATCTCCATATCCTCATCTCCTGTTTTCTGGGATGACACATGGCCTCTCTAGCCCCAGATGGGCAGCATATCTGTTTAGAGGATCACACCATCCTTTACTGACACATTTATAAAACACTCTAGGTGTTAAAATGTAAATAAAGTAATAATAAATGATAAGATGTTATCATAATAATGTCTACAGTTTTATTGAGCACTATACTTTCTACTCATTGTCTATAATTCTCGTAGAAATTGTAATCTGTACTTCCTTCTTGTGCCAAGGGGGACACTGGGACTCAGAGAAGTAAATCAAATTTCCCAGGTCACACAGCTCATTCACAGCAGAGCCTGGGTTGCCAACCTCTGTCTGATGTGAAATCTCATTAAACTACTTCTGCTTCTCCAGATTTAAGTGATCTCTCAGACTCTCTTTTCATTAGACAACCACTTCCTTAAATACATGTCTTGTTTTACTGTTGCCAGTCACGTTCTCATTCATAATGTTTGTGGATTTTATTAATGAGGCTCCTCTTAACTTGAGGAAATGTGATCATCACATGGAAGATATCAGTGAGAGCCTTCTTCAAAATATTTTAGTGAGTTTAATCTTACACAAAATGGTATTCCTGAGGATGAAGAATGGGTGGGAAATGGAGTCACTTTTTCTACCAGGTAGTGAGGCAGTATCAGCCTACAAAAGGTGGGAACAATACATCAGAAGTGTGGGCCATTACTTGCTTTTCCAATGTGGGGCTGAAGAAATATTTGACTTCATACTGAACTGCATGCTAAGAGCCCAGGTTTGTTATTTTTATTGTAAGTGATTGAAATGGGGTCAGCCCATAGGACTGGGACCTAAATAGGAACTTGGTCAAAATCATCACCGCATCAATACTCCAACAAGGGAGGAGTGGATTTAGGTATTGGACCCCAAAATAGTTTTTATGAACTGGAAGTACTTTCTAAGTCTATTAACAAGTGGTCTTTCAAGTTTTAAAGGAAGAAGTTTGAGTGAATTATAGCAATAAAGGGCAAAGGTTGGGACAGGATTGTTGTTGGTCTGACATCCCAGACGTTTCCTGTAATATCACAAAACGTCATTGATCCTGGTTGTTGCCTAGGAATAGGGCCTGCCTCAGGTTCGAGGCCATGAATTTAAGTGGCACTTATCATCAGAACTTGTCTACCTTAAAAAATAAGAAAATAATTACCTCCCATTTTGTACACTCTCTACTTTTCCTTTTTGGGACCCCTCTTCTCCTTCAAAGGGGAGAAGATGGAGAAAATGTAGATGATTTCTAAGTCTCTAGATTCTGTAAGAGGCTATAAAGCCTCATAGAGGAGAGTCGTTTTTTCCTGTTAAGCATTTTTTAATTTAAGTATAGTTGATTTATAATGTTGTGTTAGTTTCTGGTGTATCTCAATGTGATTCTGTTTTGTGTGTGTGTGTAAACACATATATTCTTTTTCATATTTTATTCCATTATGGTTTATTACAAGATATTGAATGTAGTTCCCTGTGCTATACAGTAGGACCTTACTGTTTGTCTGTTTTACGTACAGTAGTGTGTATCTGCTAATCCCAAACTCCTAATTTATCCCTCCCCATCTCTTTCCCCTTTGGTAACCATAAGTTTTTTTCTATGTCTGTGAGTCTGTTTCTGTTTTGTAAATTAGTTCATTTGTGTCATACTTTAGATTCCACATACAAGTGATATCATATGGTATTTGTCTTTCTCCTTCTGACTTACTTCACTTGGTATGATCATCTCTAGGTCCATCCATGTTGCTGCAGATGGCATTATTTCATTCTTTTTTATGGTTGAGTAATATTCCATTATATATGTACCACATCTTCTTCATCCATTTATCTCTTGATGGACAGTTAGGTTGCTTCCATGTCTTGGCTATTATAAATCGTGCTGCTGTGAACGCTGGGGAGCAAGTATCTTTTCGAATTAGAGTTTTCTTCAGATATATGCCCAGGAGTGGGATTGCAGGATCATACTGTAATACTGCAGGATCTATTTTTAGTTTTTTAGGAACCTCCGTACTGCTTTCCAAAGTGGTTGTACCAATTTACATTCCTACCAACAGTGTAGGAGGGTTCCCTTTTCTTCATACCAAGAGTGGTTTTTTCTGATGTTTCCCTAAGGCAGTGATTGCAGAGATAGCATAGCTTTCAGCACACATAACACTGATGGCTTCAGGGTGTTTTCTTTGTTTACCAAACACTTAAATATTTTCAGAGAGGGTTGCTCCATGCTTTATAAATAGCAATGTTCTAAAATCTATCAAGAGGAACTGCATTTTCTTTCAACAACGATATTCTAAAAGAAATGTGTAGCCTATTAAAGCAGCAAAAATGCTGTAGGAATACAAAGTGACTCACTACACAGTGTTAAGCATTTAAAAGATAATAAAGATGACCAATAGCAATCCATGGTTAGCAAATTAACAGGAAAGAAGAAACCAACCTTATAACAGGCAGGTAAAGAAAAAATCCAAGGCTTTAGTGGAGCAAAGAACCCATATGCTGTTTATTAATATCATAAACTGAGAGTGACAGGAAGTGACCTCTTAAGAAATATTCAGTGCATAGAGAGTTTGCTCCTGGATAGAATCCAGATTATTGGTGGTGTAAAGGACTTTTCTCCATGTCTCTTGGTGCTAGTCCTTAAACTGGCAATTTAAGGAAATTTATGAAACACAGTATCTGGCTTTGAGTCCCTGAAAGCTGGTTAAAGTCAAGCAAGTCACACAACCTCTCTGGACCTGCATTTCCTCATCTAAAAATGGAGAATGAAATGTGAATACATGTGAAAGTGCTTCGAATCTCTAACCGCATGGGTTTTAGCCATTGTGATAAATATTGTTGTTATTCTGACTGAAAGTAGTGACCCTCATTTGGAAAAGGCTCTGGTTCAAACTTCTTCCTGCTAAAACTTGAAGGTTAGTATCCTCACGCTCTTCCCTCTAAACTCTACCCATCATAGCCTATATATGCAATCCTGCCTGTGGCAGATATACGTGTGATTCACTTACCTGGGAATGGTCTGATGGGTTCCACTAAGTTCCACCAAGTTCAGATGACGCAGGGGGACACTGAAACTATAAAAATATCAACAGTCTTAGGACGAGAGTTGAAAGAGTTTTAAATTTTACACAGACGTGGCAGTCAGGAATACAAAAACATCAATATTCCTCAGTGTCTAGCTTACAAAACCTTGATTTCCATTGAGAACTGAACAAAAATTCTGCCCATTCAAGATCAACAGTCACTTCTGAACGTTAAATTCAGTCAGTTTCAGATTGTCTCCTTGCCTCCTTTCTTTTTTGGGTGATCTAAGTTTCTAGGGAGACTTATATATTGTCTTGACCATAGGAAGACTGTCTGGTCTCAGTGCAATCCTCGACCCTGACAGGCCTGTACTTCAGGGCTGCTCGGCCCCCTGGGGTAAGACTTCCTTCCCTCACATCAGGCCACTTTGCAAATTCCTTTATCTTGACCCAGCTTTCATCACTGCTGGCTTCCCTCAGCATTTCTGGATGCCTTTTGATGGGAAGGACCACTGCTACAGAAACAGTGGATGCTGTTCCATATGATGCTGAGGGTTAGGGTGGACACTGCCAGGTTTCGCCTGTTGCTTCTATGTAATTGTTATTAATAGCACTCTCTTCACTCTCAAACCTCTCCTAGTTTCACAGTACATTCTACAGTCACCTTGGTATGCGGGACCCAGGGAGCCCTGCCTGCTCAGGCCCACATGGCTAAATGCCTCCCTCAGCCATTGCTTTCCTCCCACTCAGATGCCTTCTTTGATACAGAGTAGTAGACAGCTCCCAGTGGCATCTCAGTTCTAATAACTCCACTCCTATTCTCTCATCCTGCCTCAAGTTTCTTTTTGTCCTGAGAGAAAGCAGAGAAGGAAAATAATTCTTATGTAGTCAAATATCCTTCCCCATATCATGAACTTATGCTCTATGCTTTCACTCTTACTATTTAAATACAAGTTTCTAGAAATAAAGCAAAACAAAACCTTTCTTTTTCAGGTTCCTGGCCTTGTCATTGGCCTTCAAGAACTATGTTGGTGATGAAAGAGAAAGATACAGTGGATAGGACGCTGAAGGTGTGTGTGAAAGGAGGTACAGAGGAGAGAGGCTAAGAGTAGGTGAAAGGGGGCAGGACATACATCAGCGAGAGCAAAATAGTCCAAGACAGCAGTAAAGAAGTTGTCACAAAGGCATGTGTGAACAAGGTACCCTAATTAGTTCAGACAATAGGGATGAAATGAGCAGTGAAGGAAATGCTCTTTTCAGGCTATAGGAGTCAGAGGAGGCCTATGACAGCCTGGGATTTCAATGAGGAAATAAGAAAGTGGGTAGGTAGAAAGCATTACTAATGGGAAGAAAGGGGAAGGGGTGATAAAAATGAGGTGGCCGGAAACAGTAGGTACTTCAGGGGACCAGTGAGCAAACCAGGAGTAAAGCAGTCGAATTAGAACACATTCTTTGTGGAGAGAGGCAGCTGGTATGAAACTGAAAACCTAGACTGGAGACAGATAATGATTTGCCTTTAAAATCAGTTTGATGGGGAGTTCCCTGGTGGTCCAGTAGTTAGGACTCTGGGCTGTCACTGCTGAGGGCCTGGGTTCAATCCCTGGTTGGGGAACTAAGATCCCACGTCCACAAGCTGCAAGCCGTGGCCAAAAAATAAATAAGTAAATAAAATCAGTTTAATGAATTTCAACATTATCCTCTGGTATAACGGAAACGTTGAACGATTTGGGGCAAGATAGAGATATAATTTAAACATGTTTCTCTTCCCCCACTTCCATTTGTTTGTTTGTTTTTAAGAGAAATTTATCTGTCAGTTATGTAGACTGGATAAAACTTTGAAATGATTAGTGAGAGAAAGACCAGATAACGATTTAAAATCAGCTATTATAACTCTGCTCAGTGAGGTAAAGGAAAATATGCTTGCAGTGAATGAAAAGATAAGAAATCTCATCAGAGTAATAAAACTATAGAAAACAACCAAATGAAAATTCTAGAACTGAATAATACACAATCTGAAGTTAAAAAGATACTGGATATACTTAACATCAGAATATAGACAAAATGAGCTTGAAGAGAGATCAATAAAACGATCCAATCTAAAGAAGAGAAAAATAAGAATGAAAAACAATGAACAGAGCCTCACAAACATGAGGAACTGTATCAAAAGATCTAATATAGGTGTTATTGGAGTCCCAGAGGAGAAGAGACTATAAAAATAATGGCCAAAGTTTCTCCATATTTGGTGAAAGACAAAAATTTACAGATTCAAGAAGCTCAGCAAATCCCAAGCAGTATAAATACAAAGAAAACCTGAGCACATCAGGGCCAAACTGTTCAGAACCAAAGATAAATAGAAAATATTGAAAACATCCAGCGAGAACTCAACCCACTGCAAACGAGGAAAAATAACTTGACATCACTGATTTCTCATCAGAAAATGTGGAGGTCAGAAGACAAGATGAAAAAACATCTTGAAAGTTATGGAAGAAGAAGAACCCAGAGAAAATACCCTTAAAGAATGAAGGTAAAATAGAGTTAGTTTTAGATAAAAGAGAATTTGTTGCTAATAGATCTATAAGAAATATTGAATGAAGTTCTTCAGACTGTAGGAAATGATAATGGATGGAAACATGGATCCTCAGAGCATCAAAAATGGAATATGTGAGTAAACACAAAGCAACCCTCTAATTACACACACTCCCACCCAGCAAACTTGAGGCTCCTGCATCTTCCCAGTCTCAGCAAATGGCTCAGGTCAAAATCCTTTGGGCCATTCTTGACTCCTCTCATTCTTTTATTTTGCTTTCCTGGTAGCAGTCCACCAGGAAATTCTGTCCTTTTCACCTCCAAAATATGCATGCAGTCTGAACAGTTTTTTTTAACCTCCATTGTTTACCCCCTGGTCGTCTCTCCTAGATTATTGCAGCAGTCTCCAAACTGCCCTCTCTTCTGTTTCCCTTGACCCGCTACAGTCTGTTTTAGCAGAGTAGCCAGAAAGGTGCTTTTAATACATAAACCTGATCATATCACTCCTTTCCCACTGCCTTCTAAAACTCCCCATTTCAGGGTTTTCAGGGGATAGATATTAATACATAATTTAAAAATGATACAACATTGTGATTTTTATATATTTATCTGAGAAGACATTTAAAGAATGAATAATTTTACTATAGTAAAAAGTCTTCAATTTCCATTTATTTATCTATATGAACAAGGTCTCCCAGAACATATATCTTTAAAAGTAGAAAAAAAAAAAAGGGAATAGACTTGATACTGAATCTTGTCTCATTCTACCAATAAATACTATTACTCTATGGATACATGACCTTTTTCAGAAAAAAAAAAAAAATCCCAACCCTATCCATGTCATTAAAATATACATTTTCAACAAAATTTTATTTTTTATGTTAAGCAGTAACTTATCAAAATTTAGAAAATCTAGTTTTGACCAATTATGTCCAATAATAATTGTCACAATAACTCAACCCCTAAGATATTTTATAATACTTAGTCTTATGGACACAGAATATAAAAATTTAACATTTTAATTTATGTCCATATATTTGTTGCAGGGAATTATTTGATAGGGACATCTGTAAAATATTTTCCCGCATACAAGTATTTTATATCAGAATAAAATTCTAGGTGAGGGATAAACAAACCTAAGGAGAAACACGCCAAGAAACATAGTAATCAAATTGACAAAAATCAAAGACAAAGGAAAATTGTTAAAAGCAACAAGGGAAAAACGACAAATAACATACAAGGGAATTCCCATAAGGTTAACAGCTGATTTCCTAGCAGAAACTCTACAAGCCAGAAGGGAGTGGCATGATATATTTAAAGTGATGAAAGGGAAGAACCTACAACCAAGATTACTCTACCTGGCAAGGATCTCATTCAGATTTGACAGAGAAATCAAAAGCTTTACAGACATGCAAAAGCTAAGAGAATTCAGCACTACCAAACCAGCTCTACAACAAATGCTAAAGGAACTTCTCTAAGTGGGAAACATGAGAGAAGAAAAGGACCTACAAAAACAAACCCAAAACAATTAAGAAAATGGTAATAGGAACATACATATTGATAATTACCTTAATTTGAATGGATTAAATGCTCCAACCAAAAGACACAGGCTTGCTGAATGGATACAAAAACAAAACCCATATTTATGCTGTCTACCAGAGACCCACTTCAGACCTAGGGACACATACAGACTGAAAGTGAGGGGATGGAAGAAGATATTCCGTGGAAATGGAAATCAAAAGAAAGCTGGAGTAGCAATACTAGTATCAGATAAAATAGACTTTAAAATAAAGAATGTTACAAGAGACGAGGAAGGTCACTACATAATGATCAAGGGATCAATCCAAGAAGAAGATATAACAATTATATATGCACCCAACATAGGAGCACCTCAATACATAAGGGAACTGCTAACAGCTATAAAAGAGGAAATCGACAGTAACACAGTAATAGTGGGGGACTTTAACACCTCACTTACACTAATGGACAGATAATCCAGACAGAAAATTAATAAGGAAACAGAAGCTTTAAATGACACAATAGACCAGATAGATTTAATTGATATTTATAGGACATTCCATCCGAAAACAGCAGATTACACTTTCTTCTCAAGTGCACATGGAACATTCCCCAGGATAGATTACATCTTGGGTCACAAATCAAGTCTCAGTAAATTTAAGAAAATAGAGCTCATATCAAGCATCTTTTCTGACTGCAACCCTATGAGATTAGAAATAAATTACAGGGAAAAAAAAGTAAAAAACACAAACACATGGAGGCTAAACAATACGTTACTAAATAACCAAGAGATCACTGAAGAAATCAAAGAGGAAATCAGAAAATACCTAGAGACAAATGACAATGAAAACACGATGATCCAAAACCTATAGGATGCAGCAAAAGCAGTTCTAAGAGGGAAGTTTATAGCAATACAATCCTACCTCAAGAAATAAGAAAAATCTCAAATAGACAATCTAACCTTACACCTAAAGGAACTAGAGAAAGAAGAACAAAGAAAACCCAAGTTTAGTAGAAGGAAAGAAATAATAAAGATCAGAGCAGAAATAAATGAAATAGACACAAAGAAAACAATAGCAAAGATCAATAAAACTAAAAACTTCTTCTTTGAGAAGTAAACAAAATTGATAAACTTTTAGCCAGACTCATCAAGAAAAAGAGGGAGAGGACTCAAATCAATAAAATTAGAAATGAAAAAGGAGAAGTTACACTGGACACCACAGAAATACAAAGCATCATAAGAGACTACTACAAGCAACTTTATGCAAATAAAATGGACAACCAGGAATAAATGGACAAATTCTTAGAAAGGTATAACCTTCCAAGACTGAAGCAGGCAGAAACAGAAAATATGAACAGACCAATGACAAGTAACAAAATTGAAACTGTGATTAAAAATCTTCCAACAAACAAAAGTCCATGTCCAGATGGCTTCACAGGTAAATTCTATCAAACATTTAGAGAAGAGGTAACATCCATCCTTCTCAAACTCTTCCAAAAAATTGCAGAGGAAGGAACACTCCCAAACTCATTCTACGAGGCCACCATCACCCTGATACCAAAACCAGACAAAGATACTACAAAAAAAGAAAATTACAGACCAATATCACTGATGAATATAAATGCAGAAACCCTCAACAAAATACTAGCAAACAGAATCCAACAACTCATTAAAAGGATCATACACCATGATCAACTGGGATTTATCCCAGGGATGTAAGGATTCTTCAATATATACAAATCAATCAATGTGATACACCATATTAACAAATTGAAGAAGAAAAACCATATGATCATCTCAATAGATGCAGAAAAAGCTTTTGACAAAATTCAACACCCATTTATAATAAAAACTCTCCAGAAAGTAGGCATAGAGGGAACTTACCTGAACATAATAAAGGCTATATACGACAAACTCACAGCAAACATCATTCTCAATGGTGAAAAAATGAAAGCATTTCCTCTAAGATCAGGAAAAAGACAAGGATGTCCACTCTCGCCACTATTATTCAACATAGTTTTGAAGTCCTAGTCATGGCGATCAGAGAAGAAAAACAAATAAAAGGAATACAAATTGGAAAAGAAGAAGTAAAACTGTCACTTTTTGCAGATGACATGATATTTAGGATTTTCTAAATCATAAATCTTTAGGATTTTAAAAATCCTAAAGATGCCACCAGAAAACTACTAGAGGTAATCAATGAATCTGGTAAAGTTGCAGGATACAAAATTAATGCACATAAATCTCTTGCATTCCTATACACTAACAATGAAAGATCAGAAAGAGAAATTAAGGAAACAATCCCATTATCCATTGCAACAAAAAGAATAAAATACCTAGGAATAAACTTATCTAAGGAGGTAAAAGACCTGTACTCAGAAAACTATAAGACACTGATGAAAGAAATCAAAGATGACACAAACAGATGAAGAGATATACCATGTTCTTGGATTGGAAGAATCAACATTGTGAAAATGACTATACTACCCAAAGCAATCTACAGATTCAATGCAATCCCTATTAAATTACCAGTGGCATTTTTTATAGAACTAGAACAAAAAATCTTAAAATTTGTATGAAGACACAAAAGATCCCAAATAGTCAAAGCAATCTTGAAGGAAGAAAACGGAGCTGGAGGAATCAGACTCCCTGACTTCACACTATACTACAAAGCTACAGTAATCAAGACAATATGGTACTGGCACAAAAACAGAAATATAGATCAATGGAACAGGATAGAAAGCCCAGAGATAAACCCACACACCTATGGTCAACTAATCTATGACAAAGGAGGCAAGAATATACAATGGAGAAAAGCCAGTCTCCTCAATAAGTGGTGCTGGGAAAACTGGACAGCTACATGTAAAAGAATGAAATTAGAACATGTCCTAACACCACACACAAAAATAAACTCAAAATGGATTAAAGACATAAATGTAAGACCAGACACTATACAACTCTTAGAGGAAAACACAGGAAGACACTCTTTGACATAAATCACAGCATGATCTTTTTTGACCCACCTCCTAGAGAAATGGAAATAAAAACAAAAATAAACAAATGGGACCTAATGAGACTTAAAAGCTTTTGCACAGCAAAGGAAACTATAAACAAGCCGAAAAGACAACCCTCAGAATGGGAGAAAATATTTGCAAATGAAGCAATGGACAAAGGATTAATCTCCAAAATATATAAACAGCTCATGCAGCTCAATATTAAGAAAACAAACAATGCAATCCAAAAATGGGCAGAAGACCTAAATAGACATTTCTCCAAAGAAGATATACAGATTGCCAAGAAACACATGCAAGAATGCTCAACATCACTAATTATTAGAGAAATGCAAATCAAAACTACAATGAGGTATCACCTCACACTGGTTAGAATGGGCATCATCAGAAAATCCACAAATAACAAATGCTGGAGAGGGTGTGGAGAAAAGGGAACCCTCTTGCACTGTTGGTGGGAATGTAAATTGATACAGCCACTATGAAGAACAGTATGGAGGTTCCTTAAGAAACTAAAAATAGAGTTACCATATGACCCAGCAATCCCACTACTGGGCATATACCCAGAGAAAACCATAATTCAGAAAGACACATGCACCCCAATGTTCATTGCAGCACTCTTTACAATAGCCAGGTCATGGAAGCAACCTTAATGCCCATTGACAGACGAATGGATAAAGATGATGTGGTACATATATACAATGGAATATTACTCAAGCATAAAAAGGAACAAAATTGAGTCATTTGTAGAGACATGGATGGACCTAGAGACTGTCATACAGAGTGAAGTAAGTCAGAAAGAGAAAAACAAATATCGTATATTAACACATATATGTGGAATATAGAAAAATGGTACAGATGAACTGGTTTGCAGGGCAGAAATTGAGACACAGATGTAGAGAACAAACGTATGGACACCAACGGGGGAAATCTGGGGGTGGTGGTGGTGGTGGGATGAATTGGGAGATTGGGATTGACATATATACACTAATGTGTATAAAATAGATAACTAATAAGAACCTGCTGTATAAAAAAATTTAAAAAAAGAGACTGAGCCAGCAAAAAAAAAAAAATTCTGGGTGAGGAAGAGACTGGAAAAACAAGTTCAGAAAGAAAAAGGAAAAATGTAAAATTTCCAACTGCTAAAGAAGAGCATGTTCATGAATTTTTAATATGGATGACGATAGATATCAAATAGTTCTAGGATTTAAATTCCACTGGATACATTTAAGATAGTGATGTAACAATATCATTTTTAAAATAGCAATACTTATAATATGCTGGATGTGGCATCCTTTGTGACTAAGTTTATGATGACAAATGTTGCATATTTTAAAATGTTTAAGTTGATGCTTATTTTTTCAAAAATTTAAAAGGGAAACATAAGCAGAAAGTTTGAATTCTAGTGCTGCAGTAGAATCTAACCTGGAGAATAAATATTAATACTTATTAAATGTTAATATATGCTAGACATTGTTCTAAGTATTTTATAACATTTTGTTAAAGATTTGTAATAAGGGTATATATAATAATGATGATCCAGACTTTATTAGCAGTAAGAAAGCAACTTTTATTTAGCTCACAGTGCTGTGGGTTAGGAACTTGGGCGGGACTTGTGCCGTTCTCACTTGGGATATCTCATACACTTGCAGTCAGATGTTGGCTGGGAGTAGTCATCTGAAGGATTGACTGAGCCCGAATACCCAAGCTGGCTTGTTCCCAGAGTTGGTGGTTGACGTTGGACATTGTCTGGCAACTTGTCTGGGGCTACTGATGAGAGCACCCACATGAGACTCTCCACCATGACGCTCTCAAGGTAGTCAGGTTCCTTAAATGGTAGCTCGCTTCCTCCAGAATGAACGTTCCAAGAGTGATGGATGAAAGCCATATGGCCATTCCGAGGTAGCCGTGGAAGTCATATAGCGTCTCTTTTACCGTATTTTACTGATGAAAGCGTAAGAGAGTGAGGCAGGCGTGCGGCCGTTAGCGCACGACCATCATCTCGCGAGACCCTTAGTTCGGTGGTTAGAGGTTGCGCTCTGCTAAAGGTCGGCGGCGGGACAGTAGTCCTCGCGGCGGGAGAGTGAGGTGAGAGGTGGATGGAACTTCTCTCCCCTAGGTTATCTGGCCTCGGGCTGGCCGGTGAGCGGGGTGGGGGGTGGGGGCGGCGAGGGACAGGCTGAGGGCTGTGTCCTGCAGAGCTCCAGAGCCCTCGCCAGTGCTGCCCACTGGCCGGGCCCAGGCCTGCAGGCAGCCGCTAACGTCTCCCCGATCCCTGTCTCCGCGACCTAATGGCAGTGGCTGTCACCCTGGGTTGCAGTCCACAGGACCTGGTACCCCGTCCCCTATTTGGGCGGCCTGAGGAGCCTTAGGGCCGGCTGGGCCCTGGGCACCTGGCTCCCTCAGTGACGACAGCTGGGCAGGGTCTGTGGACCTGGTCCTGAGGGCGTTGCCAGCTGAGGTCTGCCTCCTCAGCTGGACCTGGGCACTGGTGGGAGGACCCAGACTGGGTGCTGGGCTCCGGGGCAAGGTAACCGGCCCCCGCAGGGACCCCCTCCTCATAGCCAGGGCCTGGACCTCAGAGGGCGAAAGCTGAGCCTTGGGGCCTTGCCCTTTCTTGTCAGAACAGAGAGTAACATTTTGGTGGAGGTTTCCGGGAACGTCGTGACCTGACCTCAAGAACAAAGTGTCTGACAGCAAGAATTTTGCAACAGCTAATTGCACCCCTCCCTTGCCTTTCCTATACAAGGGCTTTGCTGAAAGCTTTTGGGATTTGGGGTTTTTAAGGCATGAGCCACGCATTTCCTTGCAGGGCCCCGCAATCAACCTTTCTCTGCTCCAAACTCGACCTTTTGGTATTGCTTGGCCTCACTGTGCCTCGGGCACAGGGACTTGTGTTCGGTAACAAAAGCGGTCAGAAGCCCACTCAGACTCAGGGGAAGGGAAACAGACCCCACCTCTCAATGAAAGGAATGTCAAAGAACTTTGAGGGCTGTATTTAAAAAATGCCACACATATAAAATTACCTCTGGTTTTTGTTGTTGTTTTTATTAGATGAGGAAACTAAAGCACGGTGGGGTTAAGTGATTTGCCTAAGATCACAGAGCAGGTGGGTGATGGAGTTAGGATTCAAATCCAGGTAGTCTGACTCCAGAGCAGAGCTCTTAAACAAAACAACCCTGCCTCCTGAGAAAGGCCAGCCAAGGGCAGTGTGAAGCCCACTCGGCCGAATGAGCATAGACTCCCCTCCCCAGTTCCACCGCAGAGCCCCCTGTTGACACATCCCCAACAATCTCAATCCGGGGAGACTGTCCCCAGAGTCTACACTTTCAGGAGTCTGTTGCTATGGATACCATGTTGTCAGAGCTCTTCAATGACTCAAGGGATGGAGGGCAGGGAGAGGAGCTGGAGAGGCTGCAGCCACTGGTGTTACAGGTTCCCGAGCCCCCAGACTCAGGTGGGACAGATCTGGTGCTTGGTAGCAGCTGTCCTGTGGCCCTTTGATAGTTGTTTCAGGTGCTCACGGCTTGGTGGTCACGGTTCTAAGACTACCCTGGATACTAATATTAAACAGCTTTTACCTAAATGTGGGAGAGTCCACGTGGTATGATTTGTTGTTCCCTCATCCTTAGCTTGGATTGGCTAACAGCCAAGATCCTCAGCTAACTCTTTAAGAAGGGCCTCTTTCCTTCTTTCTCTCCTGCCATTCTCAGAGGCTATAAGAGCTCACTATACCTCTATGATTTATAATTTATGGTCTTGCATGGACAGAGAAATTCACTAACTTTCCTGAGTTCTTTACATGTAGCCGACACTGAGGCAGTTCATACAGGAGGGACTGAGGTTGGTTAGGGAGATGCCTGGGGCTTAGGGCGTCCCCAAATAACTTTGTGGTAGACATCTAAGCAGGCACTGATATCACTGTCCTCTGAGCTAGGACAGAGGTCAGACTGGTTGGTAGGCATGTGGGTCAGTCCCATGCATCTTAACCACAAGGGTCATTAACTGAATTGTCTTTCCATCTTTCAGAGCTAGTTTTCATGTGCAGTGGGCACATACCCCCCCCGCCCCCACACACATCTGGACCCAGGCACACATAGGCTCTCACCACTTCCTATCTACTATTTTTTTTCATTTCAACTTAAGCCTCAGTCTCCTCGATTGTAAGGTGATTCTTATGCTTCCACCCATCATAAGTATTGAGAGGGTCAGTTACTGAATCAGTTATGGTAGGCTGCAGAAATGAAAGCATGTTTAACATATGTGGTTCACTGACATTCGAAAAACCTCCTTCTCCCAAAGGATTATAAAATAGATTGAAAATATTATTTTAAGGTTTACACAAAAGGAATAATCCTGCCCGTGCTTTGGTATTGTTAAACTTATTTGAGGAAATTCACATTAAAACTTTAAAAACTCAAAAAAAAAAACTTTAAAAACTCTGAAGGGACTCTAATTAAGAATGCCTAATGAGCCTCCAGTTGTTTTTTTGTAACTCTGAAATGATGATCAAATATAATTTACCAAACTCTGTGGTTCAGAGTTATCATTGTTAAATGAAGCAGAAGTCCAAACTTTGCAGAAGGAATAGCACCATAAAACTTCAGTGTTACAGAGTCGTTGGGGTTGTTTTTAAAATTTCCATGTTCCAGGATATCACAAATAGTGGCCGCCTTAGCTCTTCCTTAGGAAACTTAGAGATACCCTTTCATCCCCAGCCGGCTCAATTACAGCTTTGCGGCAGGATAAGGTTAAGGGGATGGGGGAGGACAGGAAAGAGGAGGGAGGCAGAAACAGAAAAATCAATTCAAATTACTTTGATGACAGTGACTTCGAGTCTTCTCTGAAAGACAGACACGAACCTCCAGGATGCTGGCAGCCCGGACCCGGACGGCAGGGAGTCAGATCTCAGAAGAGGACCCCAAGTTAAGGAAACTATCTGGGCTTCCCATAGAGAGCAAAGACAAGTCTCCCAAGAAAGCTTCAGAAAGTGGGAAAGACAGCAGCCTCAGCCCCTCGGGGCAGACCCAACTCAGGGCTCGGCAACTGGCTCTGGCGCGGGAAGTGGAGGTGAACTGGTACCTAAAACTCTGGGAGCTGTCCAGTGAGCACACCACTGCCTACACCACCGGCATGCCTCACAGGTAAGCCTTGCCCCTCCCCGCACTGGCTTTATGAGACCCTGTTTGAAAGTGCTCTCCAGAGTGGATGCTTAGATTTCTTTTCCCGTGCTGCTGGAGATTTAACAACTCTAACTGCCTTACAGATGATTGACATTTCAGAATGTGTAACTACAAAGAGCAGGAACTTGGTGAAAATGGCAAATAATACTCCCTGTATTGTTATTCAGAAAACACCCTTGTAAGGGGGCAGTAGACACTCAAGAGCTGAGAGGAAGGAGTATGGCATTAAGATTTGTCTTAAGTAACAATCAGAGGAGTTCAAAGATTGTGTGAAAATGCCCCCTTCCAAAGCAACAACAAATTCTTTGCAATCTTTCTCTACTTCCTTTACCTTAAGACCTTGGCGATGAGGAAGGGAACTGTGTTTTGCCTCTTTGAAAAGTGTACAGTTGAATTGTGTGAACTTGTTGAATGAGAGCTCAGCGTGCAATGGGGGTACGGAGGAGAACACATTGAACACCAACCTGGGGATCTGGGCCCCCTGTCTAAGACAGAGAGCATCAGGAGAAAAAGGTACTTTTTTAAAAAAAGAGGTCAACGTAAGACAAATCCCTATAGATTTTCTCTCTGTCCTTTTCTCAGCCTCAGCTTCAAATAATGCAGAGGAGGAATAATTTCACAAATCCCAATCTTATAAGGCAAAATGTATGGAGTAAAAGTGTCTGGAGTCCTGAAATTTAAGAATACTTATTCGCTGTAACTGTTACTTTCAATGAAATGGTCAAAGAGTGGAAAACTTCTTTTGTAGAGACTGGTAGCATAGAAATTCTGGAATGTATTCTGTTTATCAAAGCATCCCAGTTTGCTCTGAGCTGCCCCATTTTTATATTTCTAATTCTAAAAAGATATTATAGGAAAACATTTAGCAATTGAATTAACTGATGCATATAAATTAAAAATTTGTTGGACCACAAACTTCAAAACGCCTGAACTTTCATTTTTCAAACCTTAAGGCAGGAATAAAATAGGTATTTCCAAATCTAAGCCACTGTTTAAAAATCAGCATTTAAAAAGTAGAAGAGGATAAAGTGTCTGGAAGTGTTTAGTATTTATGGCTGAAGTGATTTGTCTGAAGCTCGTGTAAGCTGCTGTGCCTACATTTGGGATATAATAGAGGAAGGAGCAAGAACGTTCTCAGTCAAAGAAAGCATGAATGAGTTTGTCAGTGTTGGGAATGTACCTCATATCTATAAATCTTAAACCTTAAAGCCATTATTAAAGAACTTCTGGAAAAAGAGTTAGATGGCAAAGGAAAGTCTCGATAATGTTTTCCTTCCTTAACATAGTCTTTTACTTACTCCAGACCAGAAACTTTCCTTAAAGGAGTCTAACACAGAACTATAAAATTCCTACACTATTACATTGGAATAACATTTATCAGGTCAGAGGTGAATATAAATTAAGGTAATCAGTTTGAGCCAGCAACTTTTGGGAAAAGAAAAACAAACTCCCTTCTTTTCTGCTTTACTCAGACAATAACAATTTGTCATTCAGGAGAGATGATCCGGAAGTGATTGTTTCCATGGTAACAATGGACATATTATTAATTATTGATTCACAATAGCCTTGTGAGTCCCTTGTCTAGTGACTGTGTTAAAGAACAGTGAAACTCATGTCTATCTTACATCATCAAACATGAAAAATGTCTCCTCCCCCTTTATTTTTACAGCATGACATTTCCAGGAGGAAACTAGTGTGTGCAGATGGCACTAAGCCCATTTATAAATTATGTTTATTGCAGAGCTCAATGTGTGTATAATTCAGAAAAAGGCAGTTTTACTTACCGCCAGCTCCTTTCCATTTTACACCCCAATGTTAGAACTACTGCCTCAGCTGAGTTCTTGAGATTAGTGGGGCAATGCCAATGAGCCATGGTGCAATCGCTTCAAATTGTAATGTAAGCATTAGAACGTGCAGTTCCCCAGGCCACCTGTTTTTCTTTCATTTATAGATGTTGCCTGTGAAGAAGTTACAGAAAGTTTTTCTGGACTTCCAATTGTCCTTTCTTCCAACAGCACAGCCCAAGAGTGATATCTCCATTAGAGACCTGTAGGTAGAAGATAAATATGAGTAATATAAAATATAAACAAACGTATCCATCCGTGAAATTTTACTTACAGGACAGAATATGAAATGCTTTGAAGAGTCCTTGAAGACATTACACATTTGCTATGGGCAATAATTCTTTGGGTCTTTGGTTAATGGCCATCAGTAGGGAATTGCTAGAGGGCTGTCACTCCAATTTCTTTTCTGAGAAGATGGAATGAAAATATTTTACAGCAGGTTAATTCTAGTTCATGAGGGATTTGAGGACTGTCTTATGCCCAGATTCAATGGTAACTTATATTTGAAACAAAAGGTATTATTAAATGATTGGAAGGAATTGTTAGAGAAGGGTCCAGTAGTTTTGGTATATTAAGAAATAAAATTACAGGAATCAGGGCAGACAATGCACATTAGTCTGGTGGTAAGTGGTTCTGACTCCCTTTCTGGGACTGTGTTTGCATATAGGACTATGTATGAAACAATCTAATATAATTTGCTTCATATTGACTGGCCATTTTGCATAGTTGTCTGATGACCCAGTGATGCTGATGTATTTATATGATGGCTCATTCCTCTGCATAGCGAGGGAGGGTAGTGCAGGAGCCAGAGTCCTGGAGTTGGAGGCAAAGGGCTAGCATTTACTTCCTGTGTAACTGTGGATGTGATTTTTAAAAAATTTATTTGTTGTTTTTATTTTTTATTTATTTTTTATAAATTTATTTATTTATTATTTTGGCTGCATTGAGTCTTCATTGCTGCACACGGGCTTTCTCTAGTTGCAGCGAGCGGGGGCTACTCTTCTTTGCGGTGCGCGGTCTTCTTATTGCGGTGGCTTCTCTTGTTGCTGAGCCCGGGCTCTAGGCGCGTGGGCTCAGTAGCTGTGGTGCGTGGGCTCTAGAGCACAGGCTCAGTAGTTGTGGCGCACGGGCTTAGTTGCTCCGCAGCATGTGGGATCTTCCCAGACCAGGGCTCGAACCCGTGTCCCCTGCATTGGCAGGCGGATTCTTAACCACTGCACTACAGGGAAGCCTTGTTGTTCTTATATAACTTTTTTTTTTTCATTTTACAAAAGTAACATCTGAACTTGGTAGGAAGTTTTAAAAACAGAAACATAAAAAGAAAGGGTAACCACTGGTAACATTTTGGTGTGCTTTCACCTAGCCTTTTGAATTGGAATCATACTATATTTTTTCACTTAATAGTATGACAGCCTATTTTGTTATCTTAAAAACCATTTAAAATTTTCTAAGGACTATATATTATGGCTATATTATTGCTTAGCCATTCTTATTTTACTATTTATCATTATCATAAATAATATTATAATAAACATCTTTATATCAGACTTTAAAAAATCATATCTCTGATTATTTTCTTAGGCTCTATTTCTAGAATTGGAATTAATGGGAAATATTACATATATAATATTACCTGTACATATATAAACTTGTATATATTTATTCTTAATGCAATTGCTTTCTGAAAATATTTTTGCACTGTACATTCCCTCTGGTAATATTCTAGAGTACTTATCTCATTGTTTTTTCAATACTAGATAGTGTTTATTTGGAATCTATAGGTTGAGTTTTATAGTTTAACAAATTGTTAGGTAGGTTAATTAACTTTCCTGAGTTTCAATTTCTTCGACTGCAAAAGAGGACTAATAGCATTATAAAGGACTGTTGTAAAAATTAAATGAGATAATGTAGAAATGATTTGAAAAGTAATGTATTTTGCTTTCAAGCTCTTTGAAGTAAGGGTCAAGATGAGTCCCCATGTTGTATATGGTGTATTTAAGGCTTATGAAGATAATTAAGGGTGACTCAACATATCTAGCAAAAATGTGCACTTCACCTAGCACCTGACTGCTGAGGATCCTATTGTGCTCAATTAAAATTTATGAGAGACAACTGTGTGTTCTTACAGAGGCTTTTTAGGAATTCATACGATCACCACCCTCCTGGAGAAAAGTGACTTACAGATAGAATAGAAAGAGCTTTTAAATACTATCAGAATTAACATTCCAAACCAGAACTGACTGAACCTATTTATTTGAACTGACTGGACATTTAGTAGGACAAGGCAACATATGAATGAATGTTGAGCTATAGCATTTCAATAGTGATTTCTACCATCTTAATAAATGTTTATTAGCTGGAGAGTAGTTACACTGAGTAGTTATATTTCTAATATTTCCTCTCTGCTGTCAAAGCTCCCTGACTTCTTAGAAGTTATTAACTTCTGTGTGCTTCCAGAGGATCAGACGTGGTCCTACGGAAAGACAGGCAGTTCTCCCAGGTGAGTTTTGGTGGACTCAGTTCCTGCCAGCAGGGCAGCAGGTGATCCATGAGCATAGCAACCTCTGGCTTGGGTTTATGCAGGAAGATCTGGCTGTTGAGAATCAAGCCTGCGGTCAGGGAATGAACACTGAAGAGCTGTTGATTGAACATCCTCTCTGTACAAAGACCTGTAGGTGACACAAAGGTGAATTAATTAAGAATTCTGCCCTCAAGTTAGGTGCAGCTTAGGGGAGATGAGACATGTATGTAAATAAGAAGTGCTACATAAAAGAATCATAACAGAGCTCGGAGGAAGGAGCGAGTGCTCCCAGCTGCAATGATTAGATCTGGAACCGCAAGATGCGCAGGACTTGAGCAAGAGGAGATGGGGGCCGGGGAAGGCAACCCATGTGGGGAAGAGCGTGAGCAAAGGCACAGACGTTTGAAAGTATGGAATGGGAATGGAGAGCTGCTTCTATTCACGAGGCTCCTGCAAGCATCCTGGAAGGGTTCTTAGAGGCTGGAGCTGGGAGCGTGGCCAGGAGAATGAGAAGAGGGGAGACCATTTCAGAGACTTGGGAGTTGGGCAGAGACCAGGTGTAAAGGAGAGGTGGAGCATGGAGGCTACTCTCAAGAAGATACAGTGGAGGTGGGGAGAGAGGATGATAGTTGAAGTCTGAAGCAGGGTCGGGGAGAAGTATGCAGGAGAAAGCAGATGTGTAGAAGTTTGTGAGCAGATTGGAGGAATCCAGGGGATAGAGAAAGTATGTAATGCAAGTAGTGAAGCAAAGTCCCTAAAGAGGAAGAAAATGGATTTAAGGGCACCAAATGCAGGTGCTGGCTTTGGCAAAGGGAAGTGTCAGTGGAATCCGGTGATGAAGAACACACTTCTGTAGTCCTGTAGTCTACAGGCTGCACCCCAGTGGCACCACCTGCCAGATGGAGGCTCTGGGCCTGACAGAGTCAGCTGACTTGGGGATTAAGGTCATAGATCCTGGAGCCAGGTTGTTGGGTTCAAGCCCTGCCTCTGGCACATAGTAAGTGTATTATTATACAAAGGTTCTAAGCATAATCCCTGCCCTTGTTATTATCATAAAACTGTTATTGGATCTATCAAAATTAGGGATGCCTCCACTTTCTGCAGTCTACTGACTCTACTCTGGTGCTATAAATGGGTATAAGAATACCTAGCTCAGAAGCCTAGTTTTAAATGATGTTTAAAACTAGACATGTTTTAAATGATGTAAAACATATGCTGTAGATTGGACACGTGATCAATTTTGGTCCCCTTGTCACTTCCTCTTCCCCCTCCTCTATCGACCTAGAACATGGTGAACAGCACCAGTAAAATGATGTCAGGAACCAGACAAAGATGTCACAAATAAAGAAAACTACAGGCCAATATCACTGATGAACATAGATGCAAAAATCCTCAACAAAGTACTAGCAAACAGAATCCAATAGCACATTAAAAGGATCATAAACTATGATCAAGTGGTGTTTATCCCAGGAATTCAAGGATTCTTCAATATATGCAAATCAATCAACATGATACACCATATTAACAAATTGAAGGAGAAAAACCATATGATCATCTCAATAGATGCAGAGAAAGCTTTTGACAAAATTCAACACCGATTTATGATAAAAACCCTGCAGAAAGTAGGCATAGAGGGAACTTTCCTCCACAATAAAGGCCATATATGACAAACCCACAGCCAACATTGTCCTCAATGGTGAAAAACTGAAACCATTTCCACTAAGATCAGGAACAAGACAAGGTTTCCCACTCTCACCATTATTATTCAACATAGTTTTGGAAGTTTTAGCCACAGCAATTAGAGAAGAAAAAGAAATAAAAGGAATCCAAATCGGAAAAGAAGAAGTAAAGCTGTCACTGTTTGCAGATGACATGATACCATATATGGAGAATCCTAAAGATGCTACCAGAAAACTACTAGAGCTAATCAATGAATCTGGTAAAGTAGCAGGATACAAAATTAATGCACAGAAATCTCTTGCATTCCTATACACTAATGATGAAAAATCTGAAAGTGAAATTAAGAAAACACTCCCATTTACCATTGCAACAAAAAGAATAAAATAGGAATAAACCTACCTAAGGAGACAAAAGACCTGTATGCAGAAAATTATAAGACACTGATGAAAGAAATTAAAGATGATACAAATAGATGGAGAGACATACCATGTTCTTGGATTGGAAGAATCAACATTGTGAAAATGACTCTACTACCCAAAGCAATCTACAGATTCAATGCAATCCCTATCAAACTACCACTGGCATTTTTCACAGAACTATAACAAAAAATCTCACAATTTGTATGGAAACACAAAAGACCCCGAATAGCCAAAGCAATCTTGAGAACGAAAAACGGAGCTGGAGGAATCAGGCTCCCTGACTTCAGACTATACTACAAAGCTACAGTAATCAAGACAGTATGGTACTGGCACAAAAACAGAAATATAGATCAATGGAACAGGATAGAAAGCCCAGAGATAAACCCATGCACGTATGGTCACCTTATCTTTGATAAAGGAGGCAAGAATATACAGTGGAGAAAAGACAGCCTCTTCAATAAGTGGTGCTGGGAAAACTGGACAGCTACATGTAAAAGAATGAAATTAGAACACTTCCTAACACCATACACAAAAATAAACTCAAAATGGATTAAAGACCTAACTGTAAGGCCAGACACCATCAAACTCTTAGAGGAAAACATAGGCAGAACACTCTTTGACATAAATCACAGCAAGATCCTTTTTGACCCACCTCCTAGAGAAATGGAAATAAAACCAAAAATAAACAAATGGGACCTAATGAAACTTCAAAGCTTTTGCACAGCAAAGGAAACCATAAACAAGATGAAAAGACAACCCTCAGAATGGGAGAAAATATTTGCGAATGAAGCAACTGACAAAGGATTAATCTCCAAAATATACAAGCCGCTCAATATCAAAAAAAAAAAAAAAACCCTATCCAAAAATGGGCAGAAGACCTAAATAGACATTTCTCCAAAGAAGATATACAGATTGCCAACAAACACATGAAAGAATGCTCAACATCATTAATCATTAGAGAAATGCAAATCAAAACTACAAGAGATATCATCTCACACTGGTCAGAATGGCCATCAGCAAAAAATCTAGAAACAATAAATGCTGGTGAGGGTGTGGAGAAAAGGGAACCCTCTTGCACTGCTGGTGGGAATGTAAATTGATACAGCTACTATGGAGAACAGTATGGAGGTTCCTTAAAAAACTAAAAATAGAACTACCATATGACCCAGCAATCCCACTACTGGGCATATACCCTGAGGAAACCATAATTCAGAAAGAGTCATGTACCAAAATGTTCATTGCAGCTCTATTTACAATAGCCAGGACATAGAAGCAACCTAAGTGTCCACTGACAGATGAATGGATAAAGAAGATGTGGCACATATATACAATGGAATATTACTTAGCCATAAAAAGGAACAAAACTGAGTTATTTGTAGTGAGGCGGATGAACCTAGAGACTGTCATACAGAGTGAAGTAAGTCAGAAAGGGAAAAACAAATACCGTATGCTAACACATATATATGGAATCTACAAAAAAAAAGAAAATGGTCAGAAGAACCTAGGGGCAAGACGAGAATAAAGATGCAGACCTACTAGAGAATGGACTTGAGGATACGGGATGGGGGCAAAGGTAAGCTGGGACAAAGTGAGAGAGTGGCATGGACATATATACACTACCAAACGTAAAATAGATAGCTAGTGGGAAGCAGCCGCATAGCACAGGGAGATCAGCTCGGTGCTTTGTGACCACCTAGAAGGGTAGGATAGGGAGTATGGGAGAGAGAGAGATGCAAGAGGGAAGAGATATGGGGACATATGTATATGTATAATTGATTCACTTTGTTATAAAGCAGAAACTGATACACCATTATAAAGCAATTATACTCTAATAAAGATGTTAAAAAATTTATATCAGGGATGACAGAGTGATGGAAATAGGCTACAATGGAATAACTCTAACTTTTTAAACCAATATTTTTTTCTTAGAAAACACTCTTGATTAGATTTTTTTCTTATTAAAGAGAAAGCTCTTCTTTTTTTAAAAAGATGATATATATTTCTTAGAGCAGGCACACTTTCTTTAATTCTCTAACTCTTGGAATATCTATATGAGAAATTACATAGAAGTATATTTCCAGAGATATTAGAATATGAGGACATTGTTGGGTAGTTTACTGTGATTTTAGACATATGCTAGAAAGATTGCTTCCTAGCTCGTTGTCCTGTTGTTTTGAATATTAGCGTAAATCAGTGTGCTGAACGATTGGATGAGGAATGAGAGGGTGAACCTGAATAGGACAGGGATTAGGTAGCCAGAGCAGGTTCCTAGCATCCCAGCAGCAGCCTCTGGGGAGACGTGGGTCCTTAATGGTGACGATGATGTCCTGTGACTTAAGGACCATAAGGCTGTACTTGCCGTGTGCAGCTGTACCCCCAGGGTGGTGAGTCAGAAGCAGATATACCTGGGCAGGCACACCCACCCTCACCGTAGGGACTTGCTTCAGTCTGCATCTCACTGGAGAAAATTGACCCAGTTTCTCACTGTTACATTCCTATGTTGGGCCATGTTTCTGTGTGTCCATTTCCTTCAGAAGAATTGCAGACACGTTGAAGGCACTGTCTATGTCTTGGTCCTCTGACTTGCTGTCAGGGTTCTCTCCTAACTGGATGTTAGTGGATTATATAGAGCACAGCAGCTGCAGTTCCTCTTCCCCTGGTATCCTCTGCCTTTCCAGAGGACAGCCTCGTGCAATGGCAGTAGCATTGGTTGAGGGGTTTGGAGACATGATTTGAATCCCATTTTGCTCCGTGACCATAGTTAGGTTTTAAAAGTTCTCCAGAACCACTGCCCCCTCTGTAAAATAGAAGACTAGGCAAGATGATCTCTTTGGGCTCTTTCCAGCTCTGAGAATACATGGTATAATGATATCATAATCCAGAGCGAAGGAGCAGAGTTTGATTTTCTGCTCACTGACCTTTATAGGGACTGTGCAGTTTGTGTTAACTCTGAAAGAAAAAGGAAATGAGCTGATGCTTCGTTCTGAAGTTCTAAGAGCAGTAGAAAATTCTCTTTGATATTTAGAGTATATCATTTTAGTAATTGGTTGACCACTGCCAGATATGTTTGATTTTTTAGAAGATAAATTATTTAATAAATTCTTTAATAGAAGGAGAGTCACACAAACACCTTCAATTTGTAATGTCCCTGCTTATGAAATGTTTTCACCTTCATTATCTCGTGTGCCTTCTCGCAACATAAATCACATGTTCTTATCTCCTACTTTCTGATGGAGAACGTGCCTCATGAAGGTGGCCTGTCTGATCGTCCAGGCCTAGACCTTGGGTCTCCTGGTACCTCAGCCAGGGCTCTTTACTTGCTTTCAGTGTTTCCAAAACTATGGTACGCTAATTGTACATGAGATGATATTGGGGGACATGTGGACATTAAATCTCTCAGTGGTTTTATATTTGTTTTCATGAGCATTAGGAAAAAATGTATAACTTACACCTTAAACTTATGAATTCATGGTTATTGTGGCAGGGGACGAAGCTAAGATTTAAAGTAAGTGAGTCAGTTTAAAGGAAAATATTCAGTAAATATGAGTAGAGGTGGAACTCAGATCTGACAAAATCCTGAAGATGGTTCACAGAAGACTATTTAGTTCATCTCCTTCACATTTATCAAGCACCTATAGAGCATCATGCCATCTGCCCAGGGCTTCTTATATTCATTCTATTTAATCCATACAACAGCCCCATGGACTTGTTACAACCCACATCCTCTCTGATGAAGAACATGGCTCTGCTTATTCACTTTCTGTCTATTACTGCTTAATTTTTTCTTCTTTTCCCATCAAGAGACTAAAAGATTCCCTGGGTTGCCTCTCTGTGAATAGGCTCAAGTATATTCCAGGTTACCTCTTTGAGCCATTGCTATTTTACTCCATGTCCAAGGTCAGCCTTTCTAGTTCTGTCTCTGTATATTGAATATTCTTCTCCTGGGGTGGGGTAACATCATGCTGTGATTTTAAAATTTAACTTTAGTTATTTAGCTTTATTTTATACAGCTTAGGTATATTTTATATAGCTTGGTTTATTAATTTTTTTACATTCACCCTTCAGCTTGTTGTGTACTTCTGGTGTTAGTCAACGAGAGACATTGTACATCTTGCTTTCTATATAAGCCTCCGGGGCTATATAACCTGGGGGCAGATCAGCATGAGCTCTGATGTCAGGCCAGCCCAGTTCTGAACTCTGACTCCACTGTGCACTACCCACCACTATCTATGTGACTTTGGACCTCAGTCTCCTTACTTGTAAAATGGGAATAACAATATTAGACATTCATAGAGTTGGGAGGATTAAATGAGATATCTGTCAAAGGTTTAGCACGGTGCTGAGTGCATAGAAAGGACCCTTCAGCAAATGCTATTATTATCACTGTTCCCCTTTGGAGTGCCATCAGCCTTCATCTGTTACTTTACTTCCACAGTCTTTCTTTCTCTGGATTCCTTCCGTGTGCTTCCTAAGCCTGGGAAAATTCCTGGACTCTAAGAGAAAGGTCTTGACATGCTGCTTCCCTCCTTGCTTCACTTAGAACCCTGTTCTTCTAAGATTTACATTTATGCCCTCATTTAAAATCCTTTCTGATTAGCAAGGACCAAATGTCTGTCTGACATGTCCTCTCTCCATGTGGAGAGGATCAGTCCATTGTCTTTGGAATAGAGAGGCCTGGGTTTAAAGTATGGCTCTGTTCCTGGTTAGCTGTGTGGATTTCAGCAAATCGTGTAGCATCGCTGAGCTTCAGTTTGTTCATCTCTATGGTGGAAATAGAAACATCTGCATTCTCTATCTTCTAGGAATTTAAAGGTTAGATCCAATAGTATGTGTGAAAATCCTTGGTATGCTATAAACCACTATCTATATATAAATAATCTATATATCTGTATCTATATAAACCATAACCACTATATGTTTGCTACTTTATTATTTTTATTTTCTTCTGCCCTGAGATGTTGGCTCTGATTCAGTCTAGAACATGGCTTGAACGTGGGCAGGGTTTCTTGGGTACACTGCAAAGACCATAACACCTGCCTTCCTTTCCTAATATCAGCAACTGCTTACTGAATACCTATTATAGACCCAGCCCTTTCCTTATATTATTCAATTTAATCCTTTTTAAATTGAATAAATAAATAATCCAATGTAATCCTTTCTAATAATCCGTGGTGTGGCTATTTTTTATCATCTCCACTTCATGGGAGGAAACTGAAACTTAGAAAAGATCCTCCACATGGTCAGATTCAAGTAAGCAATAGAAATAGCACTTGAACCTGGATAGGGGGCTGCAGATGTTACCTCTTAACCCCACAGAATATTTCCTCCCCAAGTTTGGGTTAATTGTGGATGGCTACTGAGATGTTACTTTAGTAATTTTACCTTCCACTTTCCATCACAGTACAAGGTTCTTTACTGGAACACAGTAAGGAATCACAGCTTCCCTCTTCCTGCTTAAGGTCCTTGCCTTTGCCCTGTGAAGGGCTGGGAGATGCCAGGCAGCAGCTCAGATGGGGAGGAAGTCACTCAGGTGGAGAGCAAAGCTCTGTGCAATAGAGTGGATTATGGATTTCAATATTTCTTCAGGCTTCTCTCCATCAAAAGAGCTATGTAAGGACAGAGGCCCAGGAGCCCCCCAAGCGGCATCCTCTATTAGATGAATTTTATTAGATGAATTTAACTCAATTTCAGATCTTAGGTTTGAGTCAGACTTTGGCCATCTCCCCTCACACAAGCTCTAAGAGGATGCAAAGGTTACACAGCAGCAGCTGCCCCAGCCTTTCCAGTTTTAGATTATGGTTGTCACTAAATGGCATGTGCTAACGTTCTGCCAGAGATTTTCACTGTTGTATTTTGTGCTTTTGCTTTGCGGGAGGAGGAAGCCTCATAGTTCTGAGGAGCACTTGCTCCCACTTCTCTGGAAAGGACAGTTGAAACAATGTTTCCTTTCCCCAACAGCCTTTCTAGCGACCAGAGATACCATCAGGTGTCAGTCTTACAGTTTTGGAGGAAAATCTCCATTCCAAGGCAAGACAAATTGGGATTTTTTTGTGCATTGGCACACACATTGCAACCTAATCACAAACAAAGACTTGCCAAATATTTCTTCAGTCATCAGGAAATTAAACTGGGCTCCAGACCAGATATTTGGTTCTGGTTTCCAATCCAGAAAGAGCTTATTAAGGTTAGGCTGTGGGTAAATGCCCTTTACAAAATAAAAGTCCATTGATTTTTTAATTAAAGGTAACACTAGCTGCTAAATCCTGAAACCTCACTGACCTGATATAAGAAAGTTTATTTCCTACTCATGTAAGTCCAGTCAAGGGTAGGAAGTTCCAGTTAGGTGGGATCCAGGCTGATGCAAATTCTGTCATCTTCAGCTTTTGTTTTCTAAGCTGGCTGGTGGCTGAGTATTGACATTGATCCAGCAGACAGGAGAAGAATATGGGGGATCATAGGGAAGATCACTGTAAGTGGCAGCTGTGGATAGAAGTCACATTGGCTGGAATCTAGTCACATGACCACACTGAACTGCAAGGGAGGCTGGGAATTGTAGTGCAAATGTGTGCCTAGGAAGAGAGGAAAACAGGCAAGGTGAACAGCTGGCTGGTCTCTGCCACAGAACCATGGTCAGAGCAGAGTGAAGGAGGTGCTGAGGTAGAGTCTGGCTGCTTCCTGTAACAGGGAGGGGCCAAGGCACTACTTTCCCTTCAACGTTATTCCTCAGGCCTGACCTGCCTGACCTGGCCTTTGCCACATGGTGGGTAAATCTCTTTTGGCTTCTCTACTTGGAACTCAATTTCCTGTTTCACTGAGAAGATTGATGGCCTTTCAGAAACCTGCAGATGGTGATTTGATATCAGCTTGGCAGGCATTTGGAACACAGCCTTGCTAATGTCAATCCATGGTGCTCAGCTCCCATTTTGAACCTCTCAGAGTTTTTTTAAATTACCCTAAGAGTCACATATGGCTGAATGAGCCAGGAGCCTTCCTGCAGTTTCTGTTTTATTCCTACTGCAGGCGGTTGTGAGGTGGAGTTGCCAGAGTGCAGCAGGTCACCCCTTCCCGTGGTAACAGCCACAGGCTCTGGCTGACAGCTCATGAGGCAGGATAAGGCACATGGAAACAAAGACCAGAGAGCCTTGTTGAGAGCCAAGAGAGCTCACTGATTCAGTCTGTTGTTTCAGAACTGGGCAGGTGTGTGTCTTTAAGATGAGTATCTACGATAGTATGTTCATTCAAACAATGTAATCATTACATATGTTTTTCTATAATGCACTTGCAGGATTCTTGAAGACAGATAAGCCAGTTGCTCTGTTCCCAGCAGCAGGGTGCACCATGGTTTTGAATATAATATTATTAGTAAAACTGCATATCATTTATGATGTTCTGGCATTCCTTCTCCATTTCGCTATTCTCACACAAGATACGTGCACATTTTTATGTGGAAGGGTGAGGAATTTGAGGAACAATTCAAGAGCCGTTTTTTAATTACAAATTTGAAATAGTTCACTTAAAAAAAATCAAAGCCCAAAGTGCATTTTGTAGCTTAATCTTCATATTTAATTTGATTATAGCAGTGAACATTAGGCATGAAACAAGCTGCCCAAAAGGACTGTTGAATTATTTAATTACCTATGGGACTGAGGAGGTGATAGTCAGCATAAACAATTCCACAAGTGGGGTGCATTAGAAAGATCAGCTCTTTCTGTCTCCAAGCTTAGTAAATTGCATTATGTGACTATCCAAACAGCAATTGCTTGTTGAACAAACTATTAAATGCTTAAGTCTGTTTGCAATATTTTAGGTTCCAGATGGTCATTTGTCTAAAAGAAATGGCAAAAAAATATTAAGTGTAAATGTGTTTTAGAAGTATTTTCAGTTGAATGAATTTCCAATGAAGTCAATAGTCAGAATTCAAGGACACTCTTTCCATATATACAATATTGAAAGAATTTCTAATAATCAAACTAGAAAATTAAGCAGAAATGCATTCAAGAGGTTTGATCATCTGTTATGTTCATTTCTGGGAATATGATGATACATGAGGCAGGCTTCTTGCCCTGAATAATCTCAGAGTCTTCTCAGGGAAGACAAGTCTACAATAACATTTGTATCGGTGTGATGTTTGAAGTGTGAATGAAGCGCTATGGAAATAAAGATAAGGAAATAATTAGTTCTGCCAGGAGGCGGGGAGACGGAATAGAAATGTCAGGGGAAAATACACACATTTTGCACCATTTCAACTCAACTTTTATAAGAATATGCAGGAATTTGTGTGTATGTGAACCAGCAAAGAGGCAGGTAGGAAAGGGGCAGCAGAAAGAAGTGTGTAGTCTGTAGCTCAAAAAGAAAGTTGACTCTTTCCTTGGCTAGGAATCAGCTAAGCCACTAAGTTACTAGTAACAGGGAAAAAGTTGGTGAGAATGGTCAAGATAATATTCCTAAATGCAGAAAATAATTCACTGTTAGGCCTCGTTCATTTGACACTGTCAGAGAGTGAAAATCTTCGGTCAAGAGATTTTCCCCAGTACCTGAAGCTTTCTAATTTAACTGTCAAGAATTTATTTTAACTTTCTAAACCTGAATAAGCAACTTGACACCTCTAGTTTATCTCAGTAAATGTCAACTATTGTGCTATGTTAAAGTGTCTTCAGGGACTATTAAGGTCTATAGAACTATGTGCCTTGAAAATTAGAGGCCTTGTTTTGCTATTTGATTTTTAAATGTTGGCTTCTGTATTTTCCCCCCCCATGACTTTTTCTGTATCCTTACCTTGCTGTAAATTTTCCTTGTGCCTGTCAGAATGTCTGCCTCTAATAGCCCTTTTCATCAAATTTGCTATCTTTGCTGAGGAATGGGAAATAAGAAAATCTGTCTTACTTGAATTATGATCAAGAAGGAGTGGGTTTATGAACTGAGGTACTCTCCCAGGAGGTTTGAAATGTGGGCTTTGTGATATCTTATTTGTTCATTTGTAGATTCTTGGCGATGTTATATCTAACCAGGTTGCTAAAAAGGTGACCTTTAAAAAAATTCAGTTGTGTTTTTTAACATCTTTATTGGAGTATAATTGCTTTACAATGGTGTGTTAGTTTCTGCTTTAAAAGAGAGTGAATCAGCTATACATATACATATATCCCCATGTCCCCTCCCTCTGCATCTCCCTCCCACCCTCCCTATCCCACTCCTCTAGGTGGTCACAAAGCACCGAGCTGATCTCCTTGTGCTATGCGGCTGCTTCCCACTAGCTATCTATTTTACATTTGGTAGTGTATATATGTCTATGACACGCTCTCACTTCATCCCAACTTACCTTTCCCCCTCCCACATCCTCAAGTCCATTCTCTATGTCTGCGTCTTTATTCCTGTCCTGCTCCTAGGTTCTTCATAACGTTTTTGGGTTTTTTTAGATTCCATATATATGTGTGAGGATATGGTATTTGTTTTTCTCTTTCTGCCTTACTTCACTCTGTATGACAGACTCTAGGTCCATCCACCTCACTACAAATAACTCAGTTTCGTTTCTTTTTATGGCTGAGTAATATTCCATTGTATATATGTGCCACATCTTCTTTATCCATTCATCTGTTGATGGACACTAAGGTTGCTTCCATGTCCTGGCTATTGTAAATAGAGCTGCAATGAACATTGTGGTACACGACTCTTTTTAAATTATGGTTTTCTCAGGGTATATGCCCAGTAGTGGGATTGCTGGGTCATATGGTAGTTCTATTTTTGGTTTTTTAAGGAACCTCCATACATACTGTTCCCATAGTGGCTGTATCAATTTACATTCCCACCAACAGTGCAAGAGGGTTCCCTTTTCTCCACACCCTCACCAGCATTTATTGTTTGTAGATTTTTTGATGATGTCCCTTCTGACTGGAGTGAGGTGATACCTCATTGTAGTTTTGATTTGCATTTCTCTAATGATTAGTGATGTTAAGCATCCTTTCATGTGTTTGTTGGCAATCTGTATATCTTCTGTATACCTGTCCATTGGTGAAAGTGGGATGTTAAAATCCCCTACTATGATTGTGTTACTGTCAATTTCCTCTTTTATGGCTGTTGGCATTTGCCTTATGTATTGAGGTGCTCCTATGTTGGGTGCATAAATATTTACAATTGTTATATCTACCTCTTGGATTGATCCCTTGATCATTATGTAGTGTCCGTCTTTGTCTCTTGTAATAGTCTTTATTTTAAAGTCTATTTTGTCTGATATGAGAATTGCTACTCCAGCTTTCTTTTGATTTCCATTTGCATGCATATCTTTTTCCATACCCTCACTTTCAGTGTGTTTGTGTCCCTAGGTCTGAAGTGGGTCTCTTGGAGATAGCATATATATGGGTCTTGTTTTTGTATCCATTTAGCCAGTCTGTGTCTTTTGGTTGGAGCATTTAATCCATTTATGTTTAAAGTAGTGATCGATATGTTTGTTCCTATTACCATTTTCTTAAATGTTTTGGGTTTGTTAATTGTAGGTCTTTTCCTTCTCTTGTGTTTCCTGCCTAGAGAAGTTCCTTTAGCATTTGTTGTAAAGCTGGTTTGGTGGTGCTGAAATCTCTTAGCTTTTGCTTGTTTGTAAAGCTTTTAATTTCTCTGGTGAATCTGAATGAGATCCTTGCTGGGTAGAGTAATCTTGGTTCTAGGTTTTTCCCTTTCATCATTTTAAATATGTCCTGCCACTCCCTTCTGGCTTTCAGAGTTTCTGCTGAAAGATCAGCTGTTAACCTTATGGGGATTCCCTTGTATGTTTTTTGTTGTTTTTCCCTTGCTGCTTTTAATATATATTTTTTGTATTTAATTTTTGATAGTTTGTTTAGTATGTGTCTTGGTGTGTTTCTCCTTGGATTTATCCTGTATGGGACTCTCTGTGCTTCCTGGACTTGATTGACTATTTCCTTTCCCATATTAGGGAAGCTTTCAACTATAATCTCTTCAAATATTTTCTCAGTCCCTTTCTTTTTCTCTTCTTCTGGGACCTCTATAATTCAAATGTTGGTGCATTTAATGTTGTCCCAGAGGTCTCTGAGACTGTCCTCAATTCTTTTCATTTTTTTTTCTTTATTCTGCTCTGCAGTAGTTTTTCCACTATTTTATTTTCCAGGTCACTTATCTGTTCTTCTGCCTCAGTTATTCTGCTATTGATTCCTTCTAGAGAATTTTTAAGTTCATTTATTGTGTTGTTCATCATTGTTTGTTTGCTCTTTAGTTCTTCTAGGTCCTTGTTAAATGTTTCTTGCATTTTGTCTATTCTATTTCCAAGATTTTGGATTATCTTTACTCTCATTACTCTGAATTATTTTCCGGTAGACTGCCTATCTCCTCTTCATTTGTTAGGTCTGGTGGGTTTTTACCTTGTTCCTTCATCTGCTGTGTGTTTCTCTGTCTTCTCATTTTGCTTAACTTACTGTGTTTGGGGTTTCCTTTTCATAGGCTGCAGGTTTGTAGTTCCCGTTGTTTTTGGTGTCTGCCCCCAGTGGCTAAGGTTGGTTCAGTGGGTTGTGTAGGCTTCCTGGTGGAGGGGACTGGGGCCTGTGTTCTGGTGGATGAGTCTGGATCTTGTCTTTCTGGTGGGCAGGACCACATCTGGTGGTGTGTTTTGGGGTGTCTGTGACCTTATTATGATTTTAGGCAGCCTCTCTGCTAATGGGTGGGGTTGTGTTCCTGTCTTGCTAGTTGTTTGGCATGGGGTGTCCAGCACTGTAGCTTGCTGGTTGTTGAGTGGAGTTGGGTCTTAGCGTTGAGATGGAGATCTCTGGGAGAGCTTTTACCGTTTGATATTACGTGGAGCTGGGAGGTCTCTGTCGGACCAATGTCCTGAACTCGGCTCTCCCACCTCAGAGGCACAGGCCTGACACCTGGCTGGAGCACGAAGACCGTGTCAACCACACAGCTCAGAAGAAAAGTGAGAATAAAAGAAAGAAAGAAAGAAAAAGAAAATAAAATAAAGTTATTAAAATAAAAAATTTAAATACTTATTAAAATTTAAAAAAACGCAAGCAAGAAAGAAGAGAGCAACCAAACCAAAGAAGAAATCCACCAATGATATCAAGCGCTAAAAACTATACTAAAAAAAACCAAAACCCAGACAGACAGAACCCTAAGACAAATGGTAAAAGCAAAGCTATAGAGACACAATCACACAAAGACGCATACACATGCACACTCACAAAAAGAGAAAAAGGAATAAATATATATATATAAAAAAAGGAAGAGAGCATCCAAATCAATAAATAAATCTACCAATGATAATAAACTCTAAATACTAAACTAAGAGAAACATAAAACCAGAAACAAATTAGATGCAGAAAGCAAACCCCAAGTGTACAGTTGTTCCCAAAGTCCACTGCCTTAGTTTTGGGATGATTCGTTGTCTATTCAAGTATTCCACAGGTGCAGGGTTCATCTAGTTGATTGTGGAGCTTTAATCCGCTGCTCCTGAGGCTGCTGGGAGAGATTTCCCTTTCTCTTCTTTGTTTGCACAGCTCCCGGGGTTCAGCTTTGGATTTGGCCCCATGTCTGTGTGTAGGTCACTGGAGGGCGTCTGTTCTTTGCCGAGACCGGACCGGGTTAAAGGAGCAGCTGATTCAGGGTCTCCGGCTCACTCAGGTGGGGGGAGGGAGGGGTACTGAGTGCAGGGCGAGCCTGCGGCAGCAGAGACCGGCATGACGTTGCACCAGCCTGAAGGGCGCCGTGTGTCCTCCCGGGGAAGTTGTCCCTAGATCACGGGACCCTGGCAGTGCCGGGCTGCACAGGCTCCCGGGAGGGGAGGTGTGGGTAGTGAGCTGTGCTTGCACACAGGCTTGTTGGTGGCGGCAGCAGCAGCCTTAGCATCTCATGCCAGCCTCTGGGGTCTGCGTTGATAGCTGCGGCTTGTGCCCGTCTCTGGAGCTCCTTTAAGCAGCGCTCTTAATTCCTTCTTCTCGCGCACCAGGAAACAAAGAGGCAAGAAAAAGTCTCTTGCCTCTTCGGCAGCTCCAGAGTTTTTCCCGGAATCCCTCCAACGTAGCCGTGGTGCACTAACCCCTTCAGGCTGTGTTCACGCCGCCAACCCCAGTCCTCTCCCTACATCCAACCGAAGCCCGAGCCTCAGCTCCCAGCCCCCGCCCGCCCCGGCGGGTGAGCAGACAAGCCTCTCGGGCTGGTGAGTGCCGTTCGGCACCGATCCTCTGTGTGGGAATCTCTCTGCTTTGCCCTCTGCACCCCTGTTGCTGTGCTCTCCTCCGTGGCTCTGAAGCTCCCCACCCCCTGCCCACCCCCGTCTCCGCCTGCAAAGGGGCTTCCTAGTGTGTGGAAACTTTTCCTCCTTCACAGCTCCCTCCCACTGGTGCAGGTCCCGTCCCTATTCTTTTGTCTCTGTTTTTTCCTTTGCCCTACCCAGGTACGTGGGGAGTTTCTTGCCTTTTGGGAGGTCTTAGGTCTTCTGCCAGCGTTCAGTAGGTGTTCTGTAGAAGTTGTTCCACGTGTAGATGTATTTTTGATGTATTTGTGGGGAGGAAGGTGATCTCCACGTCTTACTCCTCTTTCATCTTGAAGGTCTCCTCAGTTGTGATTTTATTTGAATTAACATTGGAATCTTTGGGAAAATGCCAAGAGCTGTACATGCCTCCAGTTGAAGTTTATCTTGGAATAACCCTTAGAGACTTTAGAAAAGCAAACCATGTAGATGCAATTTTTCAAAATGTTGATGGGACACTTGTGCTCTTAATTGTATAAATTTCCCCAGGTGAAAAGAACATTCTATCATAAATAAAGTAAGCAAAGTGAAGCTATTCATTTGTCTTCCACGGCAGAAGCACAGGGCGGGTTTTTCAGCAGATTGTTTTTCAGCAGGATTGCCTTGGCACTTTAGTCAGTGATGAAACATTTACAATTATGATACAGTGCAATGACATTTCAAGAGGCAAAGTAGTACATGTGGGGCTTCAAAATACATAAACCAGTATAGCGTAGTTAACTCTGAGGAGGTAATATTGTTTTCCCTATTTTTCTGAGGAAGAAACAGAAAACTCAGCACTCACATCACACAGTAGTACATTGTTGGGCAAGGCTTTAAACTCCTGTCTGTCTGGCTTCTAAAGCTCCTGGAAACTTGTACTTTATTCCAGTCCTTACAATAACTGACTTTTAATGTTGCCAATTTACCTGGATGTTTCTTTCCTCATTGGTAAAACAAGACAACTGAACCAGATGATTTCTAAGATTTCTTACAGTTTCAGTAGAATCATAGATTTTTTAGATTAACCTTAAGTGCCCAGAAGAAGATGATGAAGAGGTAGATTGGTTCAGACGGAATGATCCCAATAAGACCTCTCAGCAATGTGTCGTATCACAGCCCTGAAACTATACATTTTTAGGCCTTGGTTTGTAGCTGAGGTTTACCTATAGGCCTCCCAGCCTTGTCTCGGACAAGTTCTAGACCCTGAAAGAATAATGTGCAGAAGACAATGGATGAGCCCGTTGGCAGAGCAGGAGCAGTAACCGCAGAGGTGAGGGAGTCTCTGCCGCTTTCAAATCTGCTTTCTGAGTAGATGCTTAAGGAGGGATGGAGGGATTTCTCGCCAGATGAGGAACAAATCAACTTTATCCAGATAATCTTTTACTTCTCTTTAGGAAGGAGAAAGTGAAGAGGGTAGAGACCCGTAGACCCATATTTAAAGCCATCCCGTATATTTTGCAGTCATGTAACCCATAGCATTGAAATCTCCTGAAAATTGTTGCTTGCTCAGTCTGTCCACATCGGATGCATATAGCCAGGCCTGCTGTTCACTGCAACACAAGGGCATCATCCACACAGGCTTCAGTGTCGATGGGCAATCCCTCGAGTTGTGCAATGCAGCAGGTGCTATAACAACAACCACCGTTCATTCTGTGCCAGCTATTCAGATACGATATTCCCTTTAATCTTTGCAAGGCTGTGTTGTAATATGGTGAGGTGTATTTTCCAGAGGAAGAAATGGCACTCAGAAAGTGCCTGCGGTCAATCCACTACTTTGCTGTAGGTGTAGGAATCGAACCCAAGTCTTCCTGCTTTCACAGTCCATGCTCTTTCTACCATACTCCACCCCCAATCCGTGGAAATTCTCCAAGTCAGGCCAAAGCAGACTGGGATAAGGGGGGAATCTGCTCTTAGCATTTTGGAAGCATTGCTTCAGTGATGATTTGACAGCATGTGACCACAATACTATCCTGACCTCAAGCCTTCTGTGGCTCAACATTACTTAAAAAGAGAGTGTGGGGCTTCCCTGGTGGCGCAGTGGTTGAGAGTCCGCCTGGCGATGCAGGGGACACGGGTTGGTGCCCCGGTCTGGGAAGAGCCCACATGCTGCAGAGTGGCTGGGCCCGTGAGCCATGGCCGCTGAGCCTGCGCGTCCGGAGCCAGTGCTCCACAACGGGAGAGGCCACAACAGTGAGAGGCCCGCGTACCGCAAAAAAAAAAAAAAAAAAAAGAGAGAGTGTGAAGCCCATATAATAGGACTAAGGCCTCACCTCCCACCTTGCTTCCTCCTCACCTACCTCTTCTCCAAGGCACTCTGTGTCCCCAGTGGCCATCTTTCAAGGCATTTCTGGCCAGAGTGTACTTTTGCACATTGCAGCCCCATTGGCCACTTCCTTTGCATTAGCCTTAGAACAAAGGCCACGTTTTGTCATCTTTTGGGACACTTGCAGAAAGAGCAAGAGAGTCACACCCAAAGTAGTGAAAGGAGACTTGCTGCAAATACCAAAATTCAAAGATGCTTTCTGGTTGTGGATGTGGGTCAGTGTGGGATAAATGCAGGTGCAGTGAGATACCAAGGGTCAGCCCTGCCCACAAGCCCTTTAGTCAAGGAAGAGACCCGAAGACCTGGTGGCCCTTAAGTATGCTTCTATTTTTCCTAAGACAAGGCTACAATGTATATATCTCTGCATATGTTAGCAATATGACAGTTACACCTCGGGGAGGGGTTGTTTTTATGTTGTAGTGCAATAGTGTATAATATACCAGCTGCAAGGATAAGGAGAAGAGATTAAAGCGGGTTGAGACTGAGGTGGAGGCGCTGTCTTTGGGAGCTGAGGCTGCCTTAACAGGGGCTCTCCATTACTCCCATGCTGTAACCCCATGCACTGAATGTGTGTCCCTTCCCCAGTCCTGCTGGGACGGTTTTATTCTATTCCTAAACACATTTTGGCCTAAAAGGAGGTGAGAGGGATTGTCTAGAAAAGGTCCAATCAATGATAAACAGACTTTCAAGATTAGCCTTCTTGCTTGATTGCAAACCTCTGAAAGAACTCCCTCCACCCTTCCAACCCCTTCCCTTTCCTGCTGCTGTCACTGATGCTGGGTTTCCATGTCTCCTCACTGCTTGCCAGTATTGTAGCTCATAGTGCACTGCTCTGTAGCCTTTACTCGTCTCCCTCCTCCCCTCTACTGTGAGCTTCTCGCAGTAAAGAGCAAAGGTAATGTTTTCTTCATTGTGTGGCGTTCATACGACCCACACGTCTTTAACTGTGCTCTCACCACATACAACTAGACCTGCAGGGAGCTCTGGCAAAGGTGAAGAGAAGATGGTAATGACAAGAAGAGAAACTCCTCTGATGGTTCCCAGCGGGATTGGAGGCAGACGTTTCAGTCAGGTGACTGCTTTCTGTCACAGCATCACCTGCAGAGCAAAAGGACGTAGTTCCCGTAAGTAATCGGAATGGGAAGGCAGGCTCGGATCTGTGGTGTGGTGTCTCTTGTCTAAATTCATTTGGACAGAACCAGCACTCCTTCACCCCAGCCATGGAAACACAGTCCCATTCCCCTGGCCTCACTAGCTCCTGCCTCGGTTTTCAACTGTAGTCCAAGACAATTTTTAGATGACAGTACCCTGTCCATAAATCTAGGATACGGTGTTTAATAAGTCACCTCTTTAGCCAACAAAAGTTTAAAATTAGGCTATAAATACGATTGGTATATTCCAAGAATAATAGCATCAATCTCATGGGCCTGGTATGTTAGAGAAGTAGCTAGTAATTCATTGAGTCAACACAGGAAGGGTTTTCATCTCTGCAGAATTTTAGCCCAAGTAATTTTTAAGACTCACAGGACATCAGATCTGGAAGAATCTTAGAGATTACTTAAGGCTGAGCCCATAAAAAAACTAAGGGGACAGAGAGGTCAAGACCTGCTCAAGGTCACACAGTTATTTATGAATGCTGAGCAGGTGTGGATAAAGCCTGTTCACCATCCAGGGCTATGTGAGCTTCTATTTGTGACTTCTAAGTCCCAGGGCCTCTTGCACCCCATCAACAGAACATCGTTGGAAGCATCACTCTCATCAGTTGGCCATGTCATTTTTCCCACACTCTGCTGACCCTGGGTTTGCATAATACTTCAAGATTCTGAACAGTATGTAGAAATTATCATCCCGAGACACAGAAAGACAGCAAGACAGACATTAACTGTCCCCCTAGCTGCTCAGAGCCATTTCTTATAGTCTTATACTTGTCATTTAAAGTTGATTTGCATTTGCATTGACAGCCAAAGAGACACACAGTTCCCTTATAAATATAGTTTCTACTCCCCATCTTCAAACTGGGACTTTTTATGACAGTTTTCAACTTTTAGAACTTAGTGAAAAGAAACTTCAGTTTCAGACAAATACTGGCTTTCTCATCCCTCTCTCCTCTCTTGGGCCTGGTTCCATATTCAGAGGGCAGAAAAAAACATTGAAGGGGGCTCATGTCTCATTATTCACGACTGCTCTTCTAGTTCACCTCTGTTTCTTCCTTGGCGGGAACTCCACTGGAGGAACCACTTCTGTGGCTCATTTAACCAGTGGCTAGCGTAAGTGATTGAACAATAGATACAACTTTACTTGGGAATTCGAGTTTCTCTTTAACACTGTCCTGCTGCCTGATTTCTCTTCTAACTTTTCTGGCCTTCTCTTTGTAAGCTTTTATTTCTCTCTTGAGGCTCAGAGCTTTGGCTGCTGGGGTGAAAATGGAAACAGATTGACAAGGGGAAAGGTAGCTTTGGGGAATTTAAAATTCAAGCAAGTAAACCATTAATATCCTTGAAGTGTCAATCATGCACAGAACACCATGCTGATTATTATGGACGTCACAAGCTTTTGCCAGATACAGTCATCCCTCCCCTCAAAGAGGAGTAAGTCTAGAGGGGGAGTTAGATGTGCACTTGCAGGAGGAGGTATCTAATACTCTGGGGCAATATATTATCATTCTGTGTTTCCCAAGGTAGGTACAAGTACCACTGGTGGACAAGGAGATGATTTTAGTGTGTACACAGATAGGGCATTAAATAAATTTGATTCCAATTGTAAAGGTGGTATATTCCAGTTTCAGTTTCCTCTCAATTCTTCTGATAACCTAAAAAAAAAGAGAGAGGAAAGAAAAGAAAGTCTCAGATCTGTGCTAAAATACCTTCTTCTCAATAAAAACTGAAAAGATAAGACATTTGGACACCAATAATTTCCACCTACAATTTAATACTATTCTTCATTTTAAATTTTATTTATTTTTTACAGTTTGCATTCTATTTTATTACAAGTGATAAAGTTTTTCTTTTTATGATGCTTGTAATGTTTCCTTACTGAATGTCTTAGTTAGGGTTGCTATAACAAATTACTATAGAGTATGTGGTTTAAGCAACAAACACTTGCTTTTCATAGTTCTGGAGGTTAGGAAGTCCAAGATCAGGGTGTCAGCATGGTCAGGTTCTGCTGAGAGCCCTCTTCCTGTTTTACAGACAACCATATTTTGCTGTGTCCTTATATGGCAGAAGGAGAGTGAGTTAGCTCTCTGGCCTCTTCTTGTAAGGGCACTAATCCCATTCATGAGGGCTCCACTCTCATGACTTAATCACCTCTCAAAGACCTCATTTTCAAATACCATCACAATGGAGATTAATTTCAACACATGAAAATTTGGAGGGACACAAACATTCAGTTCATAACATTTAGGTTAAAAAACTCAAGCTAACTCCAAACGGTAAATAAATAATGGTACAGGTGTTACAAAAATATGGCAGAAACCATTGGGGATGTGCAAATGTTTGGGAACAGTTTAGAATTGTTAAGTGAATGCCTTAGAAGTGAATTGCAAGATGAATTTCAAGGAATGATTGTATACCAGGGGCTGGGATCTCGGGGAAGAATTCCTAGAGGAGGTGAGCTTTAAGGGAACATTTGAAGGGACTGGCTAGAAGCCAAGTGAGCAAAGATATGGTGATCGGTGGGCTGGGAGCAGGAAGCCTGTTGAACTGGATGAACCATTCATGTCCAGGAGGAGAGTCACAGCTGGAATCACAAGGTGGAAGGACCTTATATGAGGAGACTCTTTGCTTTTTTTTAAACTTTTTATTTTCAGATAATTATGGATTCACATGCAGTTGTAAGAAACAATACAGAGAGATCCCATATCCCCTTTACGCAGTTTCCCCCAATGATGACATCTTACATAACTACAGTTCAAAATCACGATTAGGAAATTGACAATGATACAAGCCACTGACATTATTCAGACTTCACTCATTTTACATGCACTCGTGTGTGTGTGTGTTTGTGTGTGTATTTAGTTCTATGCAATTTTAGCACGTGTGTAAATTGGTGTGTCCGCCACCATAGTCAAGACATAATAGTCCCAGCACAAGAAAGCCTTTTCTACCCTTTTATAGCCAGAGGCACCTTCCCCCCCTTTCTTCTTCCCTCTCACCTGGCAACCACTAACTGGTTCTCCATCTCTATAATTCTGTCAGTTCAAAAATGTGATATAATTGGAATCATACAGTATGTAACCTTTGGCATTGGCTTTTTGTCATTCAGCATAAGATTTACCCACAATGTTGTCTGTATCAGTAGTTCATTCCTTTTTATTGCTGAGTAGTATTCATAACACGGATATACCATGGTTTACCATTCATCCTTTGTAGAAAATTTGGGTTGTTTCCAGTTTGGGGCTGTTATGAATAAACCTTCTATGAACATTTGTGTACAGGTTTTTGTGTGAACATAGATTTCATTTCTCAAGAGTAAATTTCTGTTTCATATGGTAAGTTTGGTGTGTTTAGCTTTATAAGAAACTGCCATACTCTTTATGGAAGTCGTGGTACAATTTTATATTCCTACCAGCAGTTTATGAGTGATCCAGGTTCTCTGAATCCTTGTCAGCATTTAGTGTTATCATTTTATTTTAGCTATTTTGATAGGTGTGTAGTGATATCTCATTGTGAATTTAGTTTGCATTTTCCCTAATGGTTAATAATTAAGCATCTTTTCATGTGCTTATTTGCCATTCCTCCTCAGTGAAACGTCTGTTCATACCTTTTGTCCATTTGCTCATTGGATAGTTTATGCTTTTATTCTTGAGTTTGAGTTTTTTTTTCTTTATATGTTCTAGATATAAGTTCTTTGTCGGATATGTGATTTGCAAATACTTTCTCTCAGCCTGTAATTTGCTTTTTTCATTCACTTTACAGGGTCATTCACAGATCAAAAGTTTTAATGTTGATGTGATCCAATCTATAATTTTTTCCTTTTATGGATTGTGCTTTTGGCATCAAATCTAAGATTCTTCTCTTAGCCCCGGTTCCTGAAGGTTTTCTCCTAAGTTTTTACCTAGAAGTTTTCTAGTTTTACATTTTACATTTATGTCTGTGATCCATTTTGAGTTAATTTTTGTAAAAATGTGAGGTTTTAGTCAAGGGTTCATTAATTTTGTTTGTTTGTTTTTGCTTATGAATGTCCAGTTGCTCCAGCACCGTTTGTCAAAATGCCTATCCTTCTATTGAATTGCTCTTGCATCTTTGTCAAAAATCAATTGGGCATATTTGTGTGGGTCCTTTGCTTTTTAAAGTCACCTTATTAATATTTCTTATCATTTGACTGTAACATCTGAAAAAGAAAAATGTTTTGGGCCTTTCACCCAAATGAATCATGTCACTAGTATAATAAATTATTTGATTATGGAATATTTGATGATTTAGAGAGGTCTCATTACACACTCATGAATCATCCCCAAGGCCTTATGAGAAGAGAATATTTGGCCTATCTCCCACCAAAATATTTCCTTTTACCTAAATAGAAAGACATGGGGAATGGTGCCCATACTTTTTTTGCCCCAGGGCCAATAAGGGGTTGCTTAAGTTCGACTTTTCAAACTTTACAGGGACGAGAAATGCGATTGGCCTTGGTCAGGCTTCGTTTTGCACAGGCTTTGGCAGGGACTTATAACCAGCAATTCTGCCAGGAGCTCAGGATCCTGCTCACATACAAAAACGATAAGGGACATCTAAGGAAAACAAGCTGCTCCCTTTTAGGGACACACCAAAGCTAGATAACCCAAGATAATCATAGCAAGATACAGCCAGTCTTAGAGCTAAGTACTGTGAAGTTAGCTTTGCTTCCTTGAGTTTTTGAAGCATGCATCTGTATAAACCTGCTTGTGCAGACATCCCCAGCCCCAAGCTGGGTCTGCCCAAATCCAGCGAATCGGCTCTGAAATGTAGACGGCACCTAGCAGTAACAAAGCCTCCGCCTCAGGCAGCCTGTTGGCCTGTTAGGCCCAGTGGAGCAGCGGAACGGAAATATCTGGAGAAGTTTTTACGTGTCCATGGAATTTCGTTGCAGGAAACCACCAGGGCAGAGACGGGCATGGCTTACAGGTACTTGCTGGTTGCAATGTTATCCAACCAGGGCACTGCACTGAAGTCAAAGGTTGTTGTTATTAAAGAAAGAAGGATTGAAATAGCAAAAAAAATACTATATAGCAAAAGGAAAAGAAAAATGAACGCAGTGAGCCCTCTTCTTGGGCTGCCTTAATTTTTCAAGCTTTAATTTGTCCACTTTCTCTTCGCTTCAAAGATTACATATAGTCAAATTCACCTGTGGAAGTTCCCAACCTTGTGCCATTAGAAATGTCTTTGGCTTGATACTTAAGCAAAAGTATGTGATTTAGCAGATCGTAATGAAGAATGGGTGCTCTATTCTTCTTAAGGGAATTTATAAATTAAGACTAGAATTTTTTTAATGCTGCCTGGCCTTCAAGGCTGTTATTTTCTTTTAAGCCTGAATCATGTGGTTGTGCTAATAGCTAATAAAGTAGTTCATGAGACTGAGCAGGTTCTTGAAATGACAGCACTTTTTATCAGTGTAGCCCAAGATAAATTACTGGTTGTTCTCTAACCTTCCAATACCATCATTTATTCTGTGAAAGATTAACAAAAAGGAGAATTTTTTTCCTAGTATGGGGTTGGATGTATAATCTTTTAAAATTGCTCTGGAATGGGAAGATCATTCTTTTTCTGAGCAATTATTGTTCAAACCTCTATAAGATATGTCTGTGCTTAGCTAAATCACCCAGCTGTACCCGCACAAGTACTTCCTTGACAAATGCCTAGAGTTTTAAATATCCAGGAAGCTGAGCAAAAGCTGTTCAGAAGGACAAAGGTGCTGGAAACTGAAAATAAAAACAAAAACAAAACCCCAAGCCCTTAGCATTTATAAAGAACAGTTGTTTTAGCTCAAGTCAAAACTTCCAGTTCACAGAATAAGATTGTTTTTGCGTAGACAAGATGTCCCTAAATGATTTTATTTTTCTATAATCAAAAGGTCTATTTTAATGCAGTACCTACTGCTCTAGTTATCAGCTAATTTGATTAATAAAGCAATTTGCAATGAGATGGCTCATCTCTGGAGAGCTAAGTATTTCACACAGACTCTTTATGCAAAAAAGGGCTCCTGTAGAAGACGAATGAACTCTTCTAGGTTTACAGGGCATGTAAACATAAGACAGCTCACCCCATCATGCTTTACAAGTGGAGCCTAAGAAGAATCTAACAACCTTTCCAAGAGAACCTATGGCTCCACACCCTGGGATGGAGGAGGAGATGATGTCATTCCTCACCCACCTTTTCTGAATCTGTCTTTACTAGAAGGAGCTACCTTCTCTCTGACTCTCCGTATTCTCTCACTCTATTCTCCATGCTTTCCTTGACCCTCAGTGGTAATAGTGGTGGAATATAGATCTGGTGAAGATGGACTGTTTCGCTGTTTCAAAAACAATGTGTCTTTGCATCTTTGTCCCAGGATGGGTGGTATCACCATGAACACTTTTATAAATCTTCAGAGGGCAGGCCTCTTTCTCTCAATGTCCTGGTTTGAATATCTACTACATATTTTGTGATGTGTGCCAGTGTTAGACAAAGATATGTTCTAGGACAGTGTTTTCTAAGCACTTATGGAGCACAGGAATGCTCCCTTCAAATAGGTAAGAACAAAGGTCTCCTAGTTGAGGGTGGGGGATTGGAGCCCACCTGCTTGAGGGGAGCAGTCATCCCAGCTTGGTTTCCCAGGCACACCTGCAGATCCCATCCTCTGCACGGCTTGAGAGTACAGTTCTGAGGTGACTCTTCAAGATGCCTTGAGAGTACAGTTCTGAGGTGACTCTTCAAGATGCCTTGGAGTACAGTTCTGAGGTGACTCTTCAAGATTGCCTTGCAGCAAGGCTGGCAGGTCCATCTCACAGAGGCAGGCTCTTAGGCAAGCGTATGTGCCACTAGACCACATTCTAGTAGGAAATGGGACTTAGAAGATCATTGTTCCTAGATCAGAATATGAGGAGAGAAAGTACAGTTAAATAGATACTTGGCCCCAGAAAATAGCCAAGGCTTTGAATTATGATGAACTTGCTATTCTCTGCCACCTCTTCCTGACACATGTCACCTTTACCCCTCCCCACTCCTTTCTCCAAATGTCCATAGTACTTTGTCTATTCTTTTTTCAAGGCACTTATTAAGTATCCTTATTTAAAACATTCTCCTTTAAGCATTAGGGATGGATTTTTAAGGAAGAGTATCCAGGTTCTCTTGGTTCCTGCCCAACCTGGCTTTTGACCTTGACTTCTTATAGGCGTAGTTGGGGTTAGGTGAGGAGACTTTTTTATTCTTCTTTACCTTGATTTCCACCTCCCCCCAAGACCGTGGCTATGTTAAAAGACCTCATTCAACCTGCCTTTTCTATTTTCTTCTTTCTGAAGGGTATTATTTCATGTGTAGTGGAAAGAGAATGGGCTTTGGAGTTAATCAGGCCAGAGTTCAAATCCCAGCTCTTCTGCTTTACAAACTGTGTGACACTGAGAGTCATATAAGTAGGTGTGACATATAAGTTCCTAACACACAGTAGATGTTCACTAAATGTAGGTTCCCTCCCTGCTTATTCTGTGTCTCCTGTCAATCATTCTGGGGGCAGGGGATGAAAGCCCCCTATAGCTGAAACATACAAATGGATAAGATAGAGTATTCTCAGAAAGAAAAGAAAGAATTAAAAACTTTGCAGTAATAACCCTGTGTATATGCTAAAAATCATTATGTTGTACTTTAAATGGGTGAATTGTATGTATGTAAATTATATCTCAATAAAGTGGTTAAAAATAATAAGAGAAGTTTTTTAAAAATCTGCAGTAATTCACAGTCTGTGTAGGTTTCCATGCTGAGCTTAGAATTCTGAGAGGTCTGGAAGAGCCGGGTAAGCTGTTTTCTCTTCCTAATTTGGTCAGATGCCATTGCAGCCTTCAGCCCAATACCAGCTGCTCGGGTCCCTCGATCATCTGTGAGAGAGCATTATGTTGTGTTTCCATGGAGATTTGGTTATATTTCTAACTAAGGGTGACCAGGGGAGGAAAAAAAATCAGTAAATATGCAAACACATGTATCAACTGAAAAGAAATGGGAGGAAATTGTTTGAATGTGGTGTATAAAGTGCCAAGTTGCTGTGTCGATCCTTCTGTTGGCTTAGAATTTTCAGCAAAAATAGAAGTTTTTTGTGAATTCATTTTTTAAATATCTATGAAATAGTCACCCAAGAGGGTCCTTCAGTTATTTCTAGGAGGCTATCTCTATTACAAAGCATTGAACTCTGAGCCAGACAGTGAACCTGAGCTTGTGTCAAAGTAGAAGTACACTGAGAATTAGTTTTATGGACAAAGCACAAAAACAATCTAGATGGAGTAAGGATGCAGTAGACACCCAGCTTTGAAGCAATTTTATAATACTCACATAAGCCGGGAGGAACTCAAATGGATGTAAAATGAAGGTCTAATCCAAGGGACCCCAAACTTTTTCTGTAAAAGGCCACATAGTAGATATTTTAAGATCATGGGCTACATCTGCCTTTGTCCTACCTACTGAACTCTGCCCTTGTAGGTGGAAGCAGCCATCGACAATAAGCAAAGGAGTGGGCGTGGCTATGTTCCAATTACACTTTACTTACGGATGCTGAAATTTGAGTTTCGTATAATTTTCTCATACCACAAATCTTCTTCCTTTTTTTCCTCCCAAACCATTAAAAAAAAAAAGCCAATCTTATCTTACAGACCATATGAAAACAAGTGGCAGGCCAGATTTGGCCAGTAGACCATAATTTGCTGACCCCTGGTCTAGAAAATAAAGCTTTCAGTTGTACAGACTATTTATTTGTTGTGGTTATTCATTTATTTTTAAACCTCCTTGTTTCCAGAGGTATTTAAGGTGCCCAACTGCATATAATTCAGAAAGATAAAAATAAATAAAAAAAGAGGTAATTCACTGGTGGTCCAGTGGTTATGACTCTGTGCTTTCACTGCCGAGTTCAATCCCCTGGTTAGGGAACTAAGATCTCACAAGCCACGTGGTATGGCCAAAAAAAAAAAAAGAAAGGATGAGACCTAGAAAGATTAAGAACAGGAAAGGAAGGCAGCCTGGGGTGAGTGAGGGTGACACGGGCAAGCCATGCCCTTGCACCTGGATTTGGCCCTGCGCTTTCCAGTAGCACCAAGCTGGGAAGAGGGCCATGGAGCTCTTTACAGCAGTCTCAGAGTCCTTTAGGTGAACACGAGCCAGCTGCTCAGGGATGGAACACTTCTCTCTGATGTGGAGATCAGAGAGAAAGTTCTCTCGTGGTTCTTCGTTGTGTAAATTAATATCTTCAAAAAATGTCCTTATAGTAAACACAGCAGTGTCCTCGGGCTTTTTCTCATGGGGCCCCTAATATTAAAAAGGGGCATTATATAAAATAACAATTCAGTAAAAGCAAGTGGGTGTGGTAGAAGAAATGACATTGGTTTAATAGAAACTGCATCAATTAGTTTGAAATTATTTACACTTAAAAAATTCCCCAATAATAATGACACAGATTTTGCTATTTTATAATGACAGGGCTTGTCCAGGTTCATGGAATGAAACAATTGTTTCTCACATTTAAAACAAATGCTAGTTGCCAACCAAAGACAAAATTTTCTATAGCCTTGAGCAGAAGGTGGGAGGGGACAAAAGAAGAAAAGGAGAGGTGGGGCGAAGTTTTGGAATTATTGATGTGGGACAGACCTCGGAGATAATCTGCTCCAATTTCTGGTCTTACAGCTGGAGAAAACTGAAGCTCAGAAATGTGTTTTCAGCCAACAACAAAGCCCTTGTCCTTTGGGTCCCAGTCCAGTGCTCGCTCCATAATCCATATTTATTCCCAGCCCTCCAACCCCCATCCCACCCTATGCCAACACACACCCTCACACACACACCCCACACCATACACACGCCATACACACACACCACACACACAGACACACCCCTACCACACATAACCTCACACACATCACATACACGTACACACCCACATACTCCCTTAGTCCACACACCACACACACTCCCCCATACCCACATACCACATATACACACCCCACACACACTCCGTATCGCCACACACCACACACACACTCCACACACACCACACACATCACATATACAAACATACACACCCACACAGCACACACACACACACCCCCATACACACACCACACACACGTACACACCCCCCCACATACCACACCCACACACCCACACCCACATACCACATATACACACCCCCCACACACTCCATATCCCCCCACACCCCCCCATACCCCCCACACATCACATATACAAACATACACACCCACACACCACACACACTCCATATTCCACACACACCGCACTCACATCCCACACAGCCCCCACACACCTCCTCCCCTCCTCACACCCCCCTGCACATTCCATATCCCCCCCCACACCACACACCCCACGCCCTGCCTCCCGGGGTTGCTGCAGTCCCCCTCTAATCCAGTCTTCCAGGCACTGCTCTCATTGCTCTGCTCTGCAATCTGCGTCAGTCCTACTTCTTGGCACACTGGCCCTCCATCCCTGTCCTGAAACATCAAGTTTCACTCATCATTGCTTTCCCCATCTAGAATATTCTCACACGTCCCCCTTGCCGAGACAAATCCAAACCACAGGCTCTCCCTTCTCTCTCACAGAATGACTTGTCTTTGTTCCATATAGTTTGGAGTGTGTGTGTGTGTGTGTGTGTGTGTGTGTGTGTCTCAAAAGTATGCTGTTGTCATATTGAGGAGAACAACTAGAGCTTATACTATTTTGCAATCCTCCTGTGCTTTGCACTTAGATAGCATGTATTGCTTCTTTGAGGTATATGCATTCAGAAGTTGGGGAACAGAAAGAAAGACTCCAAAGACAAGTAGGAATGTCCCTTTCCCCCATTTATAGTGCTCTAGCCCCATATTTCCTCCTGTATCTTAGATATAATATGTTACTTAGCCTTGCTGAGTCTCAATTTCCTCTTCTGTAAAATGGGCCTAATTCAACTTACCTCATGACAGTGTTGTAAGAATTAAATGAAGTCACATTTATGAAAGTGCTTAGCTCACTGCCTGCCATGGTGGGAGCCTAACAAACAGGGTTTCCTCGCTTCACCTCCTTCTTAACCAATCCTAGGAATCCATCGTTTAGTCATCTTTCAGAGATTGAAAGAAAAAGGGTGTGGTGTTGTATCTAAAAAAGAGAGAGGGGCAGAAAATACACATGTGTAATTAAATCTTGCACAGTTCTGAGCATATCACTCTCCTTTCCTCACTTGCTTACATACATTCTTTTTTTGCTTCTACTATTGGAATATATCCTCAGGATCTATTGAGAAGGTGTTTTTTTTCTTTTTACTTCACACATGGCCTCCTATTTAATGAAAACAGCCTCAGGAAACATTGGAATAAATTACTCTCCAAATAGTGTAATAGAATGATAAAAATCATCTTTTATCAGTCTGTGTATTTCCAGTGCCTAGCATTGTGTCTAGAACAGAAATATTTGAGACAGAATGAAATTAAAAGGGCTAAAATGCCCACTGGTACCTTCTAGTACCTCTCCCATTCACTTGCCACACTGCCTGAAAATTTCTTCAACTAGAAGCTCCAGTTCTGTTAAAATGGAGGTGTGTAATCTAAGCTAATAGGCAGCAGAGCAAGAAGGAAACAGGACAACGGCCAGGCCGACCTGAAAACAGAGAAGATAGGAACGAAGTCTCTAGACTGGATCAAGGGGCAAGCTTGGGTGTCGGGGCGTGGCACAGTGGTGCAGGGGCTGTGTGGGGATACCGGCGGGCAGGCCTGAAGAAGAGGGTGGGAAAGCCAGAGAGAAACCTCACTCACCTACCAGCTTGTAACAAAGGTGTCCTGGCAAAGCGTTTGAAAACATTCATTAACTGATAGAATTTTCATTGATCTCTAAATGAAGATTCTAATGATAAGTAAGAACTAGTTTTCGCTCTGAACACTCTTTCCCTGGGTTCCGTCAAAGTGAGAATGTGGTGTCCTGGCTGGAGGATTTGCAGACCACCTTCCCCCCAACCCCTTTCTCTGATCCTCTGATTCCTTATCTATGAAATGAAAATGCACATAAAGCCCTCCTCCCAGGATAGTGCTATTCACGCAGAGTCACATAGTGGAAGCTTAGGAAAGACTATCCCCCTCTTGACTTCTCCGCTTTTCATGATTTCCATGACAGTGTGGAAGTTGAAAATTATTTTTGTTCCTAAATTGAGCTCACTGTCTTCCTCCCAGCCCCCCACCCCCAACCCTCCAAACCCTCCTTCACTGCATACTCCGCTGACCTACTTTTTTCATGGAATGCTTGGCACACTCAGACCTGCTTGAAAAGTAGCTATGGCCATGGCCATGAAAATCAAAAGCCTAGAAAAAGTGCTAGCTGAGCAGGGGGTTGTATTTTCCACATTAAAAAAAAAAAGCCTACATAAGTTATTTTAGACTGGCCTCATTTTGGTCAGTCTCGGGGCCTGTGCTAATTTTCTCTGAGTCCTCTGGCTGTGGCTCTCCTGGCATCAGCTGGGCTGGAGGAACGTTGCAGACACTGAGATGGTCCAGTCTCAGAGCCTATGTGACTACTTGAAACCCTCAGAGCCTGCTGTTAAAGGACCTAGAAGGCTTAGTGAAAGGGGCCTGTTCAGAATGGGGCCGAATATTTATTTACTATTGAATGGAACAGAAGTTCTAAAACGAATATGTTTTAGAAGTGTCAGTTTAGATAGAAAATGCTTTAAAATTTAAGCAAAAGTGAGAGATGAGTGCCCCTTGGATTTGAAATATTAATTTCATTCTGTTTTGAAATTTCCACATGTGGTTTTCCAGAGGGAAAGTTGTTTTATGCATAATGAAAACACTGGAAATTCAGGGCTCAAGAACAGCACTGTGTTATATGAACACTCCCTTTCTCATATAGGAAAAAGTTGCAGCAGTTTCATATTAAAAACAAAGCATTTTGAGACCTGGTTTCCCTGCACAAGGAGCAACTGTGAGTCAAATATATTTTTACCCAAGGGAAAAAAACAAAACCTCTTCCTAAATTTCTCTGCAGTGCCTGTAAGTGCCACTAGGATGCACTATTTCATTAAAAAAAAACGAAGCGCTTCATTCAGTTCCCTGAACCACAGAAAGCAGAAATCTTTAAACTTTTTCCAGGCAATCCTAGACCAGAACTTAAATTTGAATCTGCATATTTTCCTTGATTGTGAAAATTAAGAAGCATCTCTTTTTATATCACAATGGGAAATCTTCTATAGTGAGAAAAAGTAAGAAGTTATGACCAGTAACACTTAGGATTCTGAGAATCTTGTAGCAGGGATATGTTATCATAACCTAACCCAGTTAGATATTTGATAGAGAAAATTTTCTACGTCTGGGGGTTTCCAAGAATGGGATTCTGAACTACACTACAGACCTCTGTGGGTGACTGGTGGAGAAAAGAAAGGCAGACATGTCATCCCCTTGGCCTTCCTTCAGAAAATGTTCTGTTGATGTCTTCTGCCCCATCTCAGGTGAAGGCATCTTGTCGCACAGTTAAGATGGAGCAGATGTAGTGAATCTGGAAGGATTGTGTTGTCAGGATTGCCTGGGAGAAGTCTGGCTCAGAACCCACGAATGTTCTTAGAACCATGACCCTGCAGGTCTGGCTCAGCACCAAATTAGAAGGTGGTCAAATGATGGTGCCCTTCCTCCTCTGTAACCAGGTTTTTGCTTATCATGGGACACCTCTCCACGCCTAACACTTTAGCCTCTCATCAGTGATTCCTCTGCCTTGCCCTTAGCTAGTTATCAACTGATGCTCCCTAAGATTTCAATTATATATTTTGTGATGTGCGCCAATGTTCAGATGAAGATACATTCCAGGACAGTGTGTTTCAAACAATCATGATGCAGAAAAACACATGAAGGCAAAGCGGTCCCAGTTGAAGGTGGGGTCCTGGGGTATCTGTAAAATATGTCATATCCAAAGAAACCTCTAATGGTGGAAGTTCAGGTAGTAGAGGAGCTATTTTTAGACAACCTATCTAGTCTTAAAATCAGATTATGAAAAAAAACCTTTTTTATTGGAAAATAATTTCAAACATACAGAAAAATTGCAAGAATAATATATAGAATATCTGTAGCACTTTAATCTTTAATATATTGTTAACATTTTGCTCCATTTGATCGTGTTCTTACCTGCTTGCTTTCTGCATCCTCCCCCCACCTCCAATGTATTTTTCTAAGCCTTTTGAGAGTAAGTTACATCCATAATAGCCCTTTACCCCTCAGTACCTCCTAAGGGTAAGGATATTCTTTCATACACCCCCAAGTACAATTACCAACTTCAGTCAGATTTACCTAGTTTTTATCTGATCCACTGTCTGTATTCTCATTTTGCCAGCAGACACAATAGTGCCCTTTATAGCAATTTTTTTACTCCACCAGTACTGCATCTAGTTCAGGATCAAATATTGTATTTTGTTGTCATGGCTTTTTCATTTCCTTCAATCTGGCATAGTTCGGACTGGAATTAGTTTTAGCACAGGGAGGAGGTCAGTGGGAAAGAGGGTGGTGACTAATTGCAGTGTCTGCTTTGGGTTGGGAGGTGGTGCTATGGTGCCAACACCGTCTCTAAGCGCGGCCAGAAGGCCTCCTGGCTACAGCTACCAATTCTGCATCGAGGACTGTGTCTTCCACAGCTCCCCAACAAGGCCACCACATCGTCATCTTGACCTTTAGGTTCAAAGCTGAGGTGGATCTCAAAGACATACTGACCTAACTGACCTACATAAATTCAGTCCCCTATGTTTATCTGCTTAGCACTTCTGCTGAGGGGCGTGCACTGTGGGGGGCTGTTGAGAATTACCAGGACCTGAGTGAGGTCCTCTGAGCACTGACAGGCAGGGAGGGCAGGCAGGGCCAAGTATGTGATTACCTGGGACCCTCTAGCCTCCAAATCAGGCACCCATAATGCTTGGCCAGGGAACCATGCCAAGAAACTAAAGCAGCAGCCAAAGGGAGAGGCCTCTTCCAAACTGGCTGCAGAGCAGAAGAGTGTGGCTTCTGGCCACACATCCTGGTGAGCCCACTGGGAGAGGTGGGAGTAGCTGAGAGGCCACAGCAGCCAGGGAGACACAGGCTCTCAGTGGGTCACGTGGAATATTTTTAGGTAAGGGAGTTTTGACCCAATTGTCTATTTTTCCCTCCATGATATTCCTTTTAATTTGTTAAGGCAGAATGAGATAGAAGCTCTGAAAATTGTAGAGTGTGGGTGCAGAATGTGCAGCTCATTAAGTATCTAAGCTCTTGCTTTAGCATTTGGAGGGTCTGTAACAGATCCCCGATTCACCCTGCTTTTGAAATTTTGCAGCATTAGACAACTCAACACACAGTGACAACATGTGCATTTAGAAACTGGTTATGGGTTTTAAAAGGAGCCATGATTGCTTCTTGACATGACCATTGTGTAAGACCAGAATCTCTATGCATAATTTCCCAAAAGGTTAATCCTTGCTGTAACATCTTTGTAAAATTCATCAAATTAGTACCTCCTTCCTTTACCCCTATTTTTCCTCTTACTACTCTTTTTTTCCCCCCTTATGTTTTATGGCTCTAATGTCTTATTTCAAAAGGTCTTCCCCATAAAGGATAATATGTCTTTCTGCAATGTATTCTAGCACATTTATGGTTTCATCCTTCATATGTAAGTCTCTGTCCCAGCTCAAAGTTCTTATATGAGATAGCAACTTAAATTTATACTTCTAAAATTCCCAAAGTCAGTTTTGATAGCCTAAATTTTCCCCACTGATTTGAAATTACAACATATATAGCCCAAATATCAGAAAAGCTTACCTTGTCTTTTGCACATCAGATGAAATGGTCTTGAACTGGAAACAAAGAATTCCTTCTACACTCCAGATATTCTTGTGGAAGTTTCTGTTCTTCTAGTCATTTTGGGCTTAAATTGAATGACCTCAGTTTTTGTTTGTCTGAAAGAAAATTGTATTTAGTTTTCTTTTTCGTCTGTTTTTTTTTCCTCTTACCACTTGGATTTGTTTGTTTCCATATTGTTTGTCTCGTTCACTGGAGTGTGAATGCCAGGAGGACAGGGATGTTATCTGTATGGTTAATTGCAGAATTCCCAGAATCTAGTATCTAGTGTAAAACTCAATAAATGTTTGCTGAATAAATGAATGATTAAGCAAGAGTATGAGGAATAAGCCCTCATTTTTCACTGGCAGACAATCTGCTGGATTATCAGACACAGGGCGTTGCTCCACCAGACTCTCCATCCACAGCCTCCTTGCCACTTACTTCCCAACCTTCTCTCTTTACTGAAAAGATCCAAAGTGCCCTCATTTGTTTTAGTGGTACTTGGGGGACAGCATTGTTCTCGTAGGAAATAGGTCCTGAAATCTTGGATGTTAGAATCCTTTGAAGCTGCCCATTATAATGTCATAAGTCCACTTTATTGTTTCTTCTCCTCAGACATCCATCTCGTTTCACTTTCCATTCACTCAGTTATTTCACTCTATTCACAGAGTCTTCACTGTACTTTCCTCCAGAAAGTTCTCTGTGATGTCACTGTCCAGTCCTAGTGGAGTCCTGGGTTGTGACCAGATGAGATACTCACAGCCTTCACTCTGCGTATTCCTTGCTTCTCCTGAGATGTGTTGCTAACATGCCCACGTTACGGAGTCATGGGTCTCTCCTCCACTCCTTCCCACCACAAGCTCTCCCCTTCTTACCCCTGTCCATCAATCCCATAGACTAGCCCTCTTTAGTTTACTCTTTTCCTAATCAATTTCCATTTCCATCTCATTACAAGAAGGGTATCGTCTCATTATAATACCCAGGTGTCATTTCCCAAAAGACAGAGATGAGTCTGGAGGGTCAGCCCTCCTGTTGGGATTCCTGGATGACTCTACATCATCCTAAATATACTAGAAGGTTCTCTCTCTACTCGGCAATTGTGGATGATTGTGAGTTCTGATTGGAGCTTCTTGTTCTTGGTACAGATCAGACTTTTCCAGGAACAACATGGCATGCAACAAAGGCACTCTTTGGCTGGTGATTAGCAAATTGCAAGATGATACCTTGGGGTATCAATAGGTCATTGTGGGGTTTCTCTTTGGAGCCTGGCCCCATTCCACCTCCTGAGCAAGACCCTGACCTGTTCAATTCAGTGTTAGTGGGATGGGCAATGGCAACAATAGGGTCGTACTTATCCACTCAGGGGCTTTAATTGCTTGAGGGAGCCTGGTTGAGACTCAATGACAGTGGACAGAGTCCAACTATCTTCTTTCTGCTCCTTCCTCACAACCATTTCCTATCCAAGGACCTTCCATTTCTGACTCCGTGTTCACCTATCCTTGGTTTCTGCATGTCCTGTATAGGTTAAATATTTTCCCTGCTATATCTCATGACCCCTTTAAATTGTTGGGTGATCCAAAACATATTCTCTCAGAAGATGGAAAATCAGGTTCACACAGCCAAATCTACAAATCCATATTTTAGTATTCATTGGTGGCACTCTTTTATGAAGTTATTTTGTACGACCACTAACCAGTCCTTATTGTTTCGGGTGCAGTATCTGTTGTTCTGTTGAACTCTTTAGCTTATATCCTCCCAGACAGACACAGATTTTATTCTTTCATTCAAGAGCTATTGCCGAGTGCTCACCTATATTATACATTATTCCAGACATGGGGGACACAGCAGTGACAAAACAGACTAAGTTCCCTGCTTTCTTTAAGATTTCATCCTAGTTAGGGTGAGGTAGACAATAAACTAACAAAATAAAGTGTGTAACATTTCAGAAAGGATAAGTTCTCTATAGAAACACAATACATGGAAGGAAGATGAGTATATGTGTCAGGGGAGAGTTACAATTTTAAATAGTGTAGCTAAGGAAGGCCAACTGAGAAGACAGCAGTTGAATAAATGTCTGAAGGAGGTGAAAAAGACAATCATATGGGCTTCTGGGGGAAGAATACTCCAGACAGAGTGTACAGCACAAGCCTAGAGTAAAAGTGTATAAGGGAGAAACATCACAGAAGCCAGTGAGACATGAGCAGAGTGAATGATCCATAGAGTAGCAAGAAAACATGTTGAGAAAGTAAAGGAAGTGCTGCAAGTTCAGGAGGTTCCCAAGACCTCCCTAAGGTTCAGTGATTCATTATAAGGACTCACAGAATTCAGCAAAGCTTTTATATTCACATGTATAGTTTTTATAGGAGAAAGATACAGATTACAATCAGCATAGAGACGAAGTGGCCAGAGTGGGGTCCAGGAGAACCAGGCACAGAGCTTCTAGCTGCCCTTTCCAGTGGAGCCATGTGGAGAGCGCTTTTCTCCCAGCAACAGTGTGTGACGGTGTGCATAGAACGTTGCCAACTAGGGAAACTTAGCAGAGCCTTGGTGCCCAGAGTTCTCATTGCAGATCGGCCACATAGACACATTGACCACCTGCATGGTTGACCTTGGTCTCTTGCCTGTATGGAGGTCAAGCTGATTCTTTGTGGCCCAAGAACCCTACTATATAACACACATTTAGCATAGACCATCAGGCATGGCCCAAGGCCTCCAGGTAGATAAACACACTCCTGGTGGGTAGAGCATTCCAAGGGCTTAGAGGTCACCTCTCAGGAGCTGGGGGCAAAGGGTCAAACCTTTCTTTGGTCAAGGTTAATACTTCACTGCACAGAAGCCAAATCATGCAGGTCTTTGTAGGCCATTTACAAGATGTTGGCTTCCATCTGTTTGAGATGGAAGACTTTGGAGAGTATTGGTCAGGAGAGTGACATGATTTGATTTGTTTTTACACAGGGTTTCTTTTTTTAACAGGACCATCATGGAATGAATAACATTCCAACAGCTAAGTTGGAAAATAGACTGAAAGGTAGAAGCAGGGCTACTGATTAGGAAGTTACTATTATGGTCCAAGTAAGAGATATCAGTAGGCTGAATGAGGGTGAAAATGGTGAGAAGCAATCTGATTTTGGGTCACTTTTAATAGTGGAGTTAAGAGCATTTGCAAATAAATTAGATGTAGCATATGATAAAAAGAATAATCAAAGATGACTCTAAGTTACTTGGCTGAGCAGTTGGGACAGTCAAGTTGCCCTTAAATGGGATGAGTTAAGACTGCAGGGGAAGATCTAGTGGGAGGAAGAGTAGGAGCATGGCTTTTGGACACGTGAGGTTGAAACACCTGTTAGACCACAAGGGAAAAATATCAAGTAGACAAGAGCCTGGAGTTCATGGGAGAGGTCTGGGCTGCAGGTTTATATTCAAGATATAAAGATATACGTCTTGAAGTCATCAGTCTATCATGAGAGTGTCAAGCCATGAGACTGCCAAGTAAGTGTCAACAGAAAAGAGAAAAAGCCTAATGAAGAAAAAGCCAAATGAAGGAAGGAGGCTGGAGATATGAACTGTGTTAAATACTGCTGAGAGGTCAGTAAGGTGAGAACTGAGAGGAGACCAAATGGATTTAGGAACATGGAGGCTACTGTTAACCTTAGTAAGAGCAGAGAGAGCTACGTATTTTGTTTTATACCCAGAGATGTGCTTGATAGAAGAAAACAAAAAATATTTAGGAAAAATTTTAAAGTTAATTCGGAACTCCTAATTAGCAGAACTCTGACTGCCACCCACTGAACAGCATCTCTGGATTTCCTCCTACCTATGAACAAAGAGAAAAATATACAAAATCATAGCTGAAAACTTCAGTTGGCCCAACATATAACCAGAAAATAGAGTGATTTTCTAATAATAATTATGTTTGTAAAGCTGGATTATTAAACAGATAACTCATGGAGTTATCTGTTTGCCTCATGAAACAGCTTCTCTGCTTCCTTAATGACATAATGCCTGTACCCTGTTGTCTGCTTTTCTGATTTTGGTGCTCCCTTTGTTCTGACATCTGGAGATTTCCCTTTCTAGGCCTTAAGCTTGCATTTAAATTTATTTTGTTACAGTTTATTCAGCAATTCTTTTTGCTTGGAGTGTGTATGTGTGTGCGGGATGTTCCACATCAATTAAGTCTTTCATATTGACCTGAAGTTCACTTTTTAAATCAAGACAAACAGATATCATACTTAACAATCTGAATGGACTCAATTAAAGAAGAAAGGACAGGGCTTTCCTGGTGGTGCAGTGGTTGAGAGTCCGCCTGCCGATGCAGGGGACACGGGTTCGTGCCCTGGTCCGGGAAGATCCCACATGCCGCGGAGCGGCTCTGCCCGTGAGCCGTGGCCGCTGAGCCTGCGCGTCTGGAGCCTGTGCTCTGCAACGGGAGAGGCCACAACAGTGAGAGGCCCACGTACTGCAAAAAAAAAAAAAAAAAAAAGAAAGAAAAAAGGACAGCAAAAAGTTTAGAAGAAAAAACAACCAAATATTAGGAGTTGTTATTTTTAGGTGGTAAGAATGTGAGTGATTTTTACCCCTTCCTTTATTCCTAATTTCCAAATTTGTATATTACTATTATAAAAGGGAGGAAAATTGCAATTAAAATTAGATTCTAAGAATTTAAGGTACATGCTTTTGAAGTTCTTTTCTGAGCTACCTTAGATCTAAAACAAGTATTGAGATTGAGATTCGGCAGTTTGATCTGCAGTAAGGTTTACAGATAAGGACTCCCATTCTGAATTTAACCTGGAAAAAAATGTGCGCCTTTATGTAGATAAATTGAAATGCATTCTATCAAAATGCTTCCATTCTATAGATAACCTTGAATAGCATAGACCATCTCTATCAGAAATATATGGGTTTTTTGTTGTTGTTTTGTTTTGTTTTGCAAGTAACAGAAAAACTAACTCAAGCTGGCTTAAGTAACAAAGGAAACTTACTGGCCATGTAACTAAAAAGTCCAGAGATAGGGAAAACTCCAGAGATAGGGTGGATTTAAGGTACAAACACTGTAGACAGGATCTAGTTTCTCTCTCTCTGTACTTGTGACTTTCTTTTTGGTAATGGCTCCACACTCAGCTCTGTACGATGGAGGGTCTGTGGCAGCTCCAAGCTCTTTTCTCATCTTCAAGATGGCTGACAAAAGCACTCATTCAGTTCCAGAAGGAAGGAAGAAAGAAGGAGCTTTCTTTTCCTAGGAGTTCCATCTTCTCATTGATTCCTTGGTTTTGATTGGATGACCTGTCCACTCTGGACCACTTCCTGGATCTGGGTGATGGGAGAAGCTAACTGACTTCTGTGGCTTCATGCTCAACCCCTCACTGAGAAAGGAGGGGCAGACTACTCTTGATAGGAGAAAAGGGGAGTACATTATGGTGAGGCAAAATCGACTGCATATGTTGACCACACTCCCTACTGATCATATCTGGAGGGGACAGCATGGCAGTGAACTCATGGCAGTAAGATTCCAGTTAGTCAATCATCTGGAAATTGGGGATGAGGCTACCTCACCATTAACCACCTGTGTGCTGTCTCCATTCCTTGAACTTTAGATCTGGTTCTTACTTCTCTTCTGGCTCCAAAATCCTCTTTTCATATTTAGAGGGATATTTTCCAATATTAGTCTACATCTCAGGTAGCTTGTGCTACTTAATCATATAACCAAAATAAGCAGAAATCTCATTTAACTAAAGGTAAAAAGGGAAATATCGGCTTTTTTTTTTAACATCTTTATTGGAGTATAATTGCTTTACAATGTTGTGTGAGTTTCTACTGTATAACAAAGTAAATCAGCTATACGTATACATATATTCCCATATGCCCTCCCTCTTGCGTCTCCCTCCCACCCTCCCTATCCCACCACTCTAGGTGGTCACAAAGCACTGAGCTGATCTCCCTGTGCTATGTGGCTGCTTCCCCCTAGCTATTTTACATTCCAAGCCACTCTCTCATTTCGTCCCAGCTTACCCTTCCCTCCCCCAATGTCCTCAAGTCCATTGTCTATGTCTGCATCTTTATTCCTGTCCTGCCCCTGGGTTCATCAGAACTGTTTTTTTTTTTAATTCCATATGTATGTGTTAGCATACGGTATTTGTTTTTCTCTTTGTGGCTTACTTCATTCTGTATGACAGACTCTAGGTCCATCCACCTCACTACAAATAACTCAATTTCATTTCTTTTTACGGCTGAGTAATATTCCATTGTATATATGTGCCACATCTTCTTTAACCATTCATCTGTCGATGGACACTTATGTTGCTTCCATGTCCTGGCTATTGTAAATACTGCTGCAATGAACACTGTGGTACATGACTCTATTATGGTTTTCTCAGGGTATATGCCCAGTAGTGGGGTTGCTGGGTCATATGGTAGTTCTATTTTTAGTTATTTCGGGAACCTCCATACTGTTCTCCATAGTGGCTGTATCAATTTACATTCCCACCAGCAGTGCAAGAGGGTTCCCTTTTCTCCACACCTTCGCTAGCATTTATTGTTTGTAGACTTTTTGATGATGGCCATTTGACTGGTGTGAGGTGATACCTCATTGCAGTTTTGATTTACATTTCTCTAATGATTTGTGATGTTGAGCATCCTTTCATGTGTTTGTTGGCAATCTGTATATCTTCTTTGGAGAAATGTCTATTTAGGTTTTCTGCCCATTTTTGGATTGGGTTGTTTGTTTTTTTGGTATTGAGCTGTATGAACTGCTTGTATATTTTGGAGATTAATCCTTTGTCAGTTGCTTCATTTGCAAATATTTTCTCCCCTTCTGAGGGTTATCTTTTCGTCTTGTTTATGGTTTCCTTTGCTGTGCAAAAGCTTTTGTTTCATTAGGTCCCATTTGTTTATTTTTGTTGTTATTTCCCTTTCTCTAGGAGGTGGGTCAAAAAGATCTTGCTGTGATTTATGTCATGGAGTGTTCTGCCTATGTTTGCCTTTAAGAGTTTTATAGTGTCTGGCCTTACATTTAGGTCTTTAATCCATTTTGAGTTTATTTTTGTGTATGGAGTTAGGGAGTGTTCTAATTTCATTCTTTTACATGTAGCTGTCCAGTTTTCCCAGCACCATATTAAAGAGCCTGTCTTTTCTCCATTGTATTTTCTTGCCTCCTTTGTCATAGATTAGTTGACCATATGTGTGTGGGTTTATCTCTGGGCTTTCTATCCTGTTCCATTGATCTATATTTCTGTTTTTGTGCCAGGACCATACTGTATGGATTACTGTAGCTTTGTACTAGAGTTTGAAGTCAGGGAGCCTGATTCCTCCAGCTCCGTTTTTCTTTCTCAAGATTGCTTTGGCTATTCAGGGTCTTTTGTGTTTCCATACAAATTGTGAAATTTTTTGTTCTAGTTCTGTGAAAGATGCCATTGGTAGTTTGATAGGGATTGCATTGAATCTGTAGATTGTTTTGGGTAGTAGAGTCATTTTCACAATGTTGATTCTTCCAATCCAAGAACATGGTATATCTCTCCATCTGTTTGTATTATCTTTAATTTCTTTCAGCAGTGTCTTATAGTTTTCTGCATATAGGTCTTTTGTCTCCTTAGGTAGGTTTATTCCTAGGTATTTTATTCCTTTTGTTGCAATGGTAAATGAGAGTGTTTCCTTAATTTCTCTTTCAGATTTTTCATCATTCGTGTATAGGAATGCAAGAGATTTCTGTGCATTGATTTTGTATCCTGCTACTTTACCAAATCCATTGATTAGCTCTAGTAGTTTTCTGGTAGCATCTTTAGGATTCTCTATGTATAGTATCATGTCATCTGCAGACAGTGACAGTTTTACTTCTTTTCCAATTTGGATTCCTTTTATTTCTTTTTTTTAAAAATTAATTAATTAATTTTATTTTTGGCTGCAGTGGGTCGTCATTGCTGTGCGTGGGCTCTTCTTTAATTGTGGCGAGTGGGGGCTACTCTTCGTTGTGGTGCGCTGGCTTCTCATTGCGGTGGCTTCTCTTGCTGTGGAGCATGGGCTCTAGGCGCTCAGGCTTCAGTAGTTGTGTCACGTGGGCTCAGTATTTGTGTCTCGCAGGCTCTAGGACACAGGCTCAGTAGTTGTGGCACATGGGCTTAGTTGCTCTGCGGCATGTGGGATCTTCCTGGACCACGGCTCGAACCTGTGTCCCTTGCTTTGTCAGGCGGATTCTTAACCACTGCGCCACCAGCGAAGCCCCTCCATTTATTTCTTTTTTGTCTCTGATTGCTGTGGCTAAAACTTCCAAAACTATATTGAACAATAGTGGTGAGAGTGGGCAACCTTGTCTTGTTCCTGATGAAATGTCAGTTTTAAATGCTATTTAATTTATCATGGAAAGTAATGCATTTTTAATATGGAACACATTAAAAACTCATAAAGTGGTTTATTTATGAGATGGTTAGCCTCCCCCCTAATTACCCCATAAATACAGTTAAGTTCCATCAACTATTCAGCAAGTGCAATTATACAAATGCTGTATTTCATTTTGCATCTTATTACAGTAGTTTTCCCTCCACACACACTGTATGCAAAGAGTAAGTGTGCAGAATTTTAGAATCTGAGGAGATATTGGGGACAATTCAGTACTCACCCCCAATTCCTCCATTAATTTTGCAAATAAGTTTTCTGAGGCCTGAAGAGGTTAAACAATCTGCTAATACTCACATAGATGGTTTGCTAAATTCTAGTTAAGAATTTAACCAAAGGCTTTTGATCTACCAGTTTACTCTTTCCACAACACGATTGTTCAAATCAACAAAGATTGACTGAGTACCAGTTATGCCCTGGGTAATATGCAAATCACTGAGCTCAGAACAAGGAAAGACACAGTTCCTGTCTTCAAGCAACTCCAAGAGCAGTCTAGTAGGGGAAAGAGTCATGTCAAGCAGATAATTAGAGGCTGGCATGACACATGCAATGTTGCTGTTTAAAACATAGTCATAATGTGGTAGAACAAGTTGATGAATGCTCTCTTGAGAGTCAAGGATGACGCTGAAGAGTTGGTGATTCATGCACAGGGTTTTGTAGGATGAATAAAAGTTCAACAATTGGTCCAAGACAGGGGTGGGGGTAGCATTTGATGTGGAGGGAATAGTATATTTGAAGACCGAGAAGCGATGGTTATAAAACAAGTTTTGGAGACAGATCTGGATTGATTGCTGGTTCTAAGTCTTACTACAAAGATGACTTACACAATTTATCTATCCCTTCTGCCCATTCACTTTTTTCCTCAATAAAATGGAAAGAGCAATACCTATCCCATAAGGTTATGGAGAAAATGATATAATGTTACAACTATAAAGCACATAACACAGGAGGAACTCAGGAGCAGGCAGGTACTCTTCTCCATCCTGCTTCTCCTTCTCTTCCTCCTTGTGCTGGCCAACCTTCTGGGTGAGGTGAGTGCTAGAACAGGAGCTAAGAGGCAGGAAAGAAATAGATCATTGGAGGAACTGGCCATGGAAAACTGCTGAGGCGTTCCTAGGTAAGAAATAACAAGATCAAATTTACATCCTAAAAGGGTATTTTTGGAAGAATGGTGCATAGGCAACGGGTAGAAAGCTATTTTAATAATCTAGGTGCGAGGGCTTGAAGATGTGAGTAAGGGTATGAATAGAAAGAAGAAAGCAGGGGTTGAGAGATTTGGGAGGTTCTGTGAGCGGAATGTATTCTGGTATAATTGTGTTCCCTGCATCCTGGTTTTCATTCCCACGTGTCTGGAAGGGAAATTGCTCACCGATCTAATTAGGCCCCGAGGTACCGCCACTGCCTCAGTAAGGAGGCGGTAGGGGAGTGCTCCACTGCTGCCGCTGCTCATGGCTCTTGTCTCTAAAGTGCTTCCACACAATCGCTTAACTCATCTACCTTCTCATTCACATGAAAAGAAACCTCAGAGAGAGCTTGTGCTATCAAATCTTTTCTCCCTTGTCTAACTTTAAAGCAACTCCTTAAACTACTGCATTCCTGAGGCAATTATCTTTTCACTGCAATTTAGTAACTTGGAGTAACCTCAAATACATTACTTTTAAGCAGCTCAGGACTTCCTTCTAAGGCAGGCCTGTGTCTCCTCTTTAACAGGAATTGAGGGCCTGGTGTGGGCAGGCTGGCTCCCGGTGAGCTCTCATCAAATGCCTGGAATCACCTGTATTACCTCCATCACCTCCAACATCAACGTTCTACTTCCTGTAAAAAAAAACCCTGTGACCTTAACTACCTGTTTGTCTTTCCTGTCTCATGTTACTATTAATGGCCCTTTTATTGATGCCCAAACTGAAATATGGAGTCATTAGTTTACACACACTCACTTTACCCGCCGTCCCCAGAGGACTGATACCAAGAAAAAGATTGTTGTTATCTGACTGCCAAACTCCTAACACGGGTGTGCCGGGCTCCTGTCAGAGGGATGTTCTTTTCCCCTATAACTTCATTTCATGCTGATTTGAGATCTAACTAGTATTTCACTTTTGTCTTATTTTCTTTTTGAATATAGCCATCTGTGTACATTTTGAAAAATGTTTTTAATTCTACCCACACATGGGTTTCTTCATAATCTCTGAAGGCTAGTCCACAGAAGCAAAGCACTGTGGCTTCACACTTTTCATAAAATGGTTGATCTTTGAATTAAATACCTACAAAATATCTGTGTATGTGAGACCAGATAAAAATGAGTGAAGAATTATTGGCAAGATATTTCTACTTTTATCTGTAAAAATAACTGCTTTGACTATCCATATTAAAAAGACATTACTAACAATTTACTCACGATGACACGTATGAATTTTTTGATTTAGGTATGAAAGCATCCTGAGAACTCACAAAACCTCAGAACAAACATTAGAACAGTGCGCTTGGGATACCTGATTTTCAGCATTGGGCACATAAAAGAAGGCTTTGGAAAACTCACATCTGAAGTGCTTTCATCGCTTGAAATCATAACATGGTTTACTAAACATTGCTTGAGGCCAAATTGAATGGATTGTATATTTAGGATATATTTATACTGGATGCTTTAAAGAAAAAAGAGCATAGGGTAGCAATATACTATCACTGTTTATTTTTGTGCAATATGTAAATCTGGTATTTCTTCCAATTTTAGGTCTATCAATTATGCAACAATCAGCTAATAATTTTGACCACCTGCTACATGCAACATTATGCTAGACGCTAATAAGGCTAACTAGCTCTCAAAACAAAACTTCCCATCAGCTGCCTTCAATCATCTCCCTCCTGACCATCTTGCCAGGACTGTTGTCTTATTTCATTATATGTTCAGCTGAGTCTGCAGCAATTCAGAGTCAGGTTGAAGAGAATCACAGATGTTATTAACACATGGAGTCTTTTACTTAAAAAGGATAAGGTGGCCACTAACATCCCTTGTAGACATGTGGTGTTGGAAATTTCTTCAGATCATTCTTGTTGGTGACTCAAAGTGAAGCTATTTGCCAGGCAGCATCCCGGCATCCTTGGGTTAAAAAAAAACACAGCTTGACCTTGGAACAGCGTGGGAGTCTGCCTACTGTGTTGTCTCCAAATGAATAAAACAACTCTTCATCTCCTTCATTTGATTAGCTGCTTCAAGCTTAAACCAAAGGAAACTAGAATCCCCACTGACACTGCTTTAAGACAGAAATAAGATCAGAAAAACAAGGGAAAGCATTTTACAAAGTCAGTTATGGGATTCACAAAACTTTGGTGCTCTGAAGTTAGTAACTCATTGCAGAAGAATTAGGTAGTTTAGAAAACTGCTTTTAATACTTAAATTTAAATGTGGTGGAGTCAGTAGTGTTTGAGAACAGAACTCATACTGTGCTATCCGATATGGTAGCCACTAGTCACATGTGGCTGTATAAGTTAGTTAATTGACATTAAATTCAATTAAAATTAAAATTAAAATTCAGTTCCTCAGGTAGCATTAGCCACAGTCAAGTGCTTAACATTCACATGAGGATAATGGCTACTGTACTGGACAGTGAAGATACAGAACATCTCCATCATCCAATAGAATAGCCCTGCATTAAAATAGCAACTCAAGGCAGGAATCTCAGACTCAAACTCCGTAAGGTTGTCTTTGCTTTTATGACTTTTTTAACAGGTTTTCAAATGAACTATGTTATTAAAAAATTTTTACATAGTCCCCTACCTTGAGCCAAGCCAAGTAGTGGGGGCTCTGGTTAACCATCATGTCAACCTCATGGTGAAAGTACAGGAATAATGATCATTAAGTATCAAATTACTACCTGGCAGTAAGGTTGATTTAGTAACTTGTAAATAAAACTCTTTTACGGAGAAGATGTCAGAATGTGCCTCACCAAAAAGCATTTATGCTACTCTACATGTTCAGCTATTTTTCAAGTCAATGAGAAGTATTATTTGGCCTTGGTGATCAAATTACCACAGTGAACAGATTCCTGGTACCAGCTGAACCCTAAAATTAGGGAAAGAAAAATATGAATTTTGTCTTTATTCTTGTCAGTTCAAATCCAGCCATAACTTTTTGCTGGGTGTAGACATTTACATGAAGAAGTACTTTTTTTTTTTTTTTTTAGAAACTATCTGCTTGGTGTTTTTATTTTTACTTTTTTTAAACATCTTTATTGGAGTATAATTGCTTTACATTGTTGTGTTAGTTGCTGCCGTATAACCAAGTGAATCAGCTATAAATACACATATATCCCCATATCCCCTCCCTCTTGTGTCTCCCTCCCACCCTCCTTATCCCACCCTTCTAGGTGGTCACAAAGCACCGAGCTGATCTCCCTGTGTCTTTATTCCTGTCCAGCTCCTAGGTTCTTCAGAACCAATTTTTTTTTTTTTTTAGATTCCATATATATGTGTTAGCATATGGTATTTGTTTTTCCCTTTCTGACTTACTTCACTCTGTATGACAGACTCTAGGTCCATCCACCTCACTACAAATAACTCAATTTCATTTCTTTTTATGGCTGAGTAATATTCTATTGTATATATGTGCCACATCTTCTTTATCAGTTCATCTGTTGATGGACACTTAGGTTGCTTCCACATCCTGGCTATTGTAAATAGTGCTCCAATGAACAATGTGGTACATGACTCTTTGAATTATGGTTTTCTCCAGGTAGATGCCCAGTAGTGGGATTGTTTAGTTTTTTAAGGAACCTCCACACTGTTCTCCATTGTGGCTGTATCAATTTACATTCCTACCAACAGTGCAAGAGGGTTCCCTTTGCTCCACACCCTCTCTAGCATTTATTGTGTGTAGACTTTTTGATGATGGCCATTTGACTGGTGTGAGGTGATACTTTGTAGTTTTGATTTGCATTTCTCTAATGATTAGTAACATTGAGCATCCTTTCATGTGTTTGTTGGCAATCTGTATATCTTCTTTGGAGAAATGTCTATTTAGGTCTTCTGCCCATTTTTGGATTGGGTTTGTTTGTTTTTTTGATATTGAGCTGCATGAGCTGCTTGTATATTTTGGAGATTAATCCTTTGTCAGTTGCTTCATTTGCAAATATTTTCTCCCATTCTGAGGGTTGTCTTTTCATCTTGTTTATGGTTTCCTTTGCTGTGCAAAAGCTTTTAAGTTTCATTAGGTCTCATTTCTTTATTTTTGTTTTTATTTCCCTTTCTCTAGGAGGTGGGTCAAAAAGATCTTGCTGTGATTTATGTCATGGAGTGTTCTGCCTATGTTTGCCTCTAAGAGTTTTATAGTGCCTGGCCTTACATTTAGGTCTTTAATCCATTTTGAGTTTATTTTTGTGTATGGAGTTAGGGAGTGTTCTAATTTCATTCTTTTACATGTAGCTGTCCAGTTTTCCCAGCACCATATTAAAGAGCCTGTCTTTTCTCCATTGTATTTTCTTGCCTCCTTTGTCATAGATTAGTTGACCATATGTGTGTGGGTTTATCTCTGGGCTTTCTATCCTGTTCCATTGATCAATATTTCTGTTTTTGTGCCAGGACCATACTGTATGGATTACTGTAGCTTTGTAGTAGAGTCTGAAGTCAGGGAGCCTGATTCCTCCAGCTCCGTTTTTCTTTCTCAAGATTGCTTTGGCTATTCAGGGTCTTTTGTGTTTCCATACAAATTGTGAAATTTTTTGTTCTAGTTCTGTGAAAAATGCCATTGGTAGTTTGATAGGGATTGCATTGAATCTGTAGATTGCTTTGGGTAGTATAATCATTTTCACAATTGATTCTTCCAATCCAGGAACATGGTATATCTCTCCATCTGTTTGTATTGTCTTTAATTTCTTTCAGCAGTGTCTTATAGTTTTCTGCATATAGGTCTTTTGTCTCCTTAGGTAGGTTTATTCCTAGGTATTTTATTCTTTTTGTTGCAGTGGTAAATGGGAGTGTTTCCTTAATTTCTCTTTCAGATTTTTCATCATTCGTGTATAGGAATGCAAGAGATTTCTCTGCATGATTTTGTATCCTGCTCTTTTACCAAATTCATTGATTGGCTCTAGTAGTTTTCTGGTAGCATCTTTAGGATTCTTGTCATCATGTCATCTGCAGACAGTGACAGTTTTACTGTCACTGCAGACAGTGACAGTTTTACTTCTTCTTTTCCTATTTAGGTCATGTCATCTGCAGACAGTGACAGTTTTACTTCTTCTTTTCCTATTTAGATTCCTTTTATTTCTTTTTTGTGTCTGACTGCTGTGGCTAAAACTTCCAAAACTATGTTGAATAATAGTGGTGAGAGTGGACAATCTTGTCTTGTTCCTGATCCTAATGGAAATGGTTCAGATTTTCACCATTGAGAACGATGTTGGCTGTGGGTTTGTCATATATGGCCTTTATTATGTTGAGGTAAGTTCCCTCTATGCCTACTTTCTGGAGGATTTTTATCATAAATGGGTGTTGATTTAAAAATTTTTTTTTTTTGCGGTACGCGGGCCTCTCACTGTTGTGGCCTTTTCCGTTGCGGAGCACAGGCTCTGGACGCGCAGGCTCAACGGCCATGGCTCACAGGCCCAGCCGCTCCGCGGCATGTGGGATCCTCCCAGACCGGGGCACGAACCCGTGTTTTCTGCATCGGCAGGCGGACTCTCAACCACTGCGCCACCAGGGAAGCCCCAATGAGTGTTGATTTTGTTGAAAGCTTTTTCTGCATCTATTGAGATGATCATACGGTTTTTCTCCTTCTGTTGGTTAATATGGTTTATCACATTGATTGATTTACATATACTGAAAAATCCTTGCATTTCTGGAATAAACCCCACTTGATCATGGTGTATGATCCTTTTAATGTGCTGCTGAATTCTGTTTGCTAGTATTTTATTGAGGATTTTTGCATCTACGTTCATCAGTGATATTGGCCTGAGTTTTCTTTTTTTGTAACATCTTTGTCTGGTTTTGGTATCAGGGTGATGGTGGCCTCATAGAATGAGTTTGGGAGTGTTCCTCCCTCTGCTGTATTTTGGAAGAGCTTGAGAAGGAGAGGTGTTAGCTCTTCTCTAAATGTTGGATAGAATTCCCCTGTGAATCTATCTGATCCTGGGCTTTTGTTTGTTGGAAGATTTTTAATCACAGTTTCAATTTCAGTGCTTGTGATTGGTCTGTTTATATTTTCTATTGCTTCCTGGTTCAGTCACGGAAGATTGTGCTTTTCTAAGAATTTGTCCATTTCTTCCAGGTTTTCCATTTTATTGGCATATAGTTGCTTGTAGTAATCTCTTGTGATCCTTTGTATTTCTGCAGTGTCAGTGTTACTTCTCCTTTTTCATTTCTAATCCTGTTGGTTTGAGTCTTCTCCCTTTTTTTCTTGATGAGTCTGGCTAATGGTTTATCAATTTTGTTTATCTTCTCAAAGAACCAGCTTTTAGTTTTATTGATCTTTGCTAGCGTTTCCTTCATTCCTTTTTCATTTATTTCTGATCTGATCTTTATGACTTCTTTCCTTCTGCTCACTGGTTGTTTTGGTTCTTCTTTCTCTAATTGCTTTAGGTGTAAAGTTAGGTTGTTTATTTGAGATTTTCTTGTTTCTTGAGGTAGGATTGTATTACTATAAACTTCCCTCTTAGAACTGCTTTTGCTGCATCCCATAGGTTTTGTGTCGTCATGTTTTCATCGTCATTTGTTTCTAGTTAATTTTTGATTTCCTCTTTGATTTCTTCAGTGATGTCTTGATTATTTAGTAGAGTATCGTTTAGCCTCCATGTTTTTGTATTTTTTACAGTTTTATTCCTGTAATGGATATCTAGTCTCATAGTGTTGTGGTCCAAAAAGATACTTGATACAATTTCAATTTTGTTAAATTTACCAAGGATTGATTTGTGACCCAAGATATTATCTATCCTGGAGAATGTTCCATGAGCACTTGAGAAGAAAGTGTATTCTGTTGTTTTTGGTTGGAATGTCCTATAATATCAGTTAAGTTCATCTTGTTTAATGTATCATTTAAAGCTTGTGTTTCCTTATTTATTTTCATTTTGGTTGACCTGTCTGTTGGTGAAAGTGGGGTGTTAAAGTCCCCTACTATGATTGTGTTACTGTCGATTTCCCGTTTTATGGCTGTTAGCATTTGCCTTATGTAATGAGGTGCTCCTATGTTGGGTGCAGAAATATTTACAATTGTCACATCTTCTTCTTGGATTGATCCCTTGATCATTATGTAGTGTCCTTCTTTGTCTCTTGTAATAGTCTTTATTTTAAAGTCTATTTTGTCTGATATGAGAATTTCTGCTCCAGCTTTCTTTTGGTTTCCATTTGCATGGAATATATTTTCCCATCCCCTCACTTTCAGTCTGTATGTGTCTCTAGGTCTGAAGTGGGTCTCTTGTATACAGCATATATATGGTTCTTGTTTTTGTGTCTATTCAGCCTGTCTGTGTCTTTTGGTTAGACCATTTAATCCATTTACCTTTAAGGTAATTATTGATATGTATGTTCCTATGACCATTTTCTTAATTGTTTTGGGTTTGTTATTGTAGGTCTTTCCTTCTCTTATGTTTCTTGCCTGGAGAAGTTACTTTAGCGTTTGTTGTAAAGCTGGTTTGGTGGTGCTGAATTCTCTTAGCTTTTGCTTGTCTGTAAGTGTTTTAATTTCTCCGCCGAATATGAATGAGATCCTTGCTGGGTAGAGTAATCTTGGTTGTAGGTTTTTCTCCTTCATCACTTTAAATATGTGCTGCCACTCCCTCTGGCTTGCAGAGTTTCTGCTGAAAGATCAGCTGTTAACCTTATGGGGATTCCCTTGTATGTTATTTGTTGCTTTTCCCTTGCTGCTTTTAATATTTTTTCTTTGTATTTAATTTTTGATAGTTTAATTAATATGTGCCTTTCGTGTTTCTCCTTTGATTTATCCTGTATGGGACTCTCTGTGCTTCCTGGACTTGATTGACTATTTCCTTTCCCATATTAGGGAAGTTTTCAATAGTCTCTTCAAATATTTTCTCAGTCCCTTTCTTTTTCTCTTCTTCGTCCAGGACCCCTGTAATTTGAATGTTAGTGCATTTAATATTGTTCCAGAGGTCTCTGAGACTGTCCTCAATTCTTTTCATTCTTTTGTCTTTATTCTGCTCTGCAGTAGGTATTTCCACTATTTCATCTTCCAGGTCACTTATCTGTTTTTCTGCCTCAGTTATTCTGCTATTGATTCCTTCTAGAGAATTTAAAATTTTGTTTATTGTGTTGTTCATCATTGTTTGTTTGCTCTGTAGTTCTTCTAGGTCCTTGTTAAATGTTTCTTGTATTTTCTCCTTTCTAGTTCTAAGATTTTGGTTCATCTTTACTATCATTACTCTGAAATCTTTTTGAGGTAGACTGCCTATTTTCTCTTCATTTGTTAGGTCTGGTGGGTTTTTACCTTGTTCCTTCATCTGCTGTGTGTTTCTCTGTCTTCTCATTTTGCTTAACTTACTGTGTTTGGGGTTTCCTTTTCACAGGCTGCAAGTTTGTAGTTCCCGTTGTGTTTGTTGTCTGCCCCCAGTGGGTAAGGTTGGTTCAGTGAGTTGTGTAGGCTTCCTGGTAGAGGGGACTGGTGCCTGTGTTTTGGTGGATGAGGCTGGATATTGTCTTTTTGGTGGGCAGGACTCTGGCCAGTGATGTGTTTTGGGGTGTGTGTGAACTTAGTATGATTTTCGGCAGCCTCTCTGCTAATGGGTGGGGTTGTGTTCCTGTCTTGTTAGTTGTTTGGTATGGGGTTTCCAGCACTGGAGCTTGCTCGTCATTGAGTGGAGCTGGGTCTTAGTGTTGAGATGGAGGTCTCTGGGAGAGGTGTTGCCGGTTGATATTACGTGTGGCCAGCAGTTCTATGGTGGTCCAGTGTCCTGAGCTCGGCTCTTCCACCTCAGAGGCTCAGGCCTAACACCTGGCAGGAGCACCAAGATGCTGTCAGCCACACGGCAAAAATTGTGCACTCATTCAACAATTCTTGCTAGTCTTTGGTCGTTCTTCTGGCAATGGCTATCTGTAGCACCATCGACGTACCCTTGGTCCTGGCTCTGGACCTTGCAGTGTCTCGTAAACTGGCTCTCATCCTTCAGCGTGGTCTGGGAGCCCCTGAAGAACTCAGAGTTATACCCAAGGATGAGAGTGCCTTTGTAGAAGTCCAGGAATCCGGTAGAGTAGTTCCAGCATAATAGGCATATGGCCCTTCGCCTGTGGCTGGCAGCATGGCTTCCCGAAGTTCGTGCCTCCAGCTAGCTGGCCTGCTTGGTGTTTTTAATAAGAGGTAAAAAGAAATGGCCTCTTAGAAAACACTTTGGGCTTTTGTCTCCTCTTTTCCCTTGATAGCTAGAACAGCCATCAGCAGCTGCTGCTGGGAACCCGAAGGATTAGGCTGAGGAATGAGGGCCTGCTGGCTGCTGGCAGTGCCTGGTGGAGGAAAGAACCCTGAGAAACTTTCCCCATGGTCCATGCTCCCTGCTCCTGGTCAGCCAGCTGTCCTGAGGCCAGAGCCACAGGTCACACTCTTGTGAGCTGTGCTCAGACCCCTCATCTCCTGAAGATGTACTTTTAATTAAACTTTATCTTGTTATTTTATTACCCTTTTCCATCAGTGACAAACTTTGTACAGAATTATAAATCAAGGCCAAACGTCGCATGGATGCCACAGTACAAAGATTCATTTAGTGTGCATACAACCTTGTGATCTACAACGTGATTCATCACTTGTTATCCTGTCTTCCCACTGAGGGATTGGATGATAAACACTAATATACAAAAGTCAATGCTGGGCGTCTAGCTTGCAACGTCTTGCATATTATCCTTCTCAGTTCTAACTGATTCTTAACCCACTGGCTTCAGGGAAGGCTGCCTTTTAGAATCAATTACCTAAATATGGTGAACTAATCTGGGAAAGTAGTGAAATATGAAATATGAATTGCCCTATCTCCCCTTTGTCTGTTGGCAATTTGCCCAACACTATAGTTTAGATGTGACCAGATAAGAAAGACAGGAAAGTGTGTTCACATATGGTGTCCCATTCGATCCTCACAACATTCTGTATACGAGCATACGAGCAGGGAAGGTTTTGGTGTCAAAAATGAGGCAGCTCTCTTAAGAAGAACTGATCATTTTCCACCTGTGTTCCTCCCTACATGCCTCTGTTTGTAATTATTTGTATACATGACCATCTCTCTCACCAGATTTGAAGGTATCTGGAGTGGGGACCATGTTCATATCCATCTTGTTTGCTGGGCATCTAGCATGATGCCTGGTGTATGAGTTGTTCATTTGCTCAGAAGAAGAAAGGTGAATGTAACACAAAAGATCTGTAAAGGAATTGGGATTTTTTTTTTAAGGGAGAAAAACATTATGCTGGATTTTGTTGCTCATGGTGTTTGCTCTACCCAAGTCCAGGAAGGTGCTGTTTAGCATGACCTGGGTCACACAGTAAGTACCCAGTGACGTAGTTGGATCTAGGACTCAGGTCTCCTTTCACAGGACATTTCCCACTAAAACTTCCTATTTTTTTTATACCATTGAATCTTTATTTTAAGACATTCCATCTCTTTTTGTAGCTAGTCCAGCAAAAGGGAGAGTGAATTGTACCTGCATGTGGAATAAAAATAGATTACACATGCTTAAGTAGGAAGAATTGAAAAACTTTGCTGCTGATTATACTTTTGTTCCTGGGGATGTTGTCTAAAACCCTTTTGATGTGAAAGGAGATCGGGATGACAGCTAACATGTGACTAAAGTATTATACTGTAAGCTGGGCTGTGATTAATAGACGGATGGGTTAGCTGGTCACTGGTGCACACAGATGTGTGATATTGTGTGTGGTCAGTGCACCAAAGGTCTCAGCCTGAAGATTCAAGAGAAGGGGGAGACAGAGCTTAGATGAGCAGAATAGACGGAACTGAGGAGGTAGCGGTCCCCACAATCAGCAGGACTTTGTGTTTCTCATGAGTTCATGCTGCTAACTAACAAAATATAGCACAAAGTTGGCTCTATTAACAAACATCATAACTCCTCTACAGATTTATGTTGCATTCAGTTTTCCTCTTCTGAGCAATTGTTTCGGTATATTTAATGTTTTCACTTATGTTTAACATTCCTTTTGTTTTTTGGACAGGAAAGTAGGATTTATTGGGGGGTGTGAGTAAGGTGGGAACAGCCCTGAGATTCTTATGAGTGCAGGGCCCACCATTTGTCCAAGTGGCCACTATTAGGAATGTATTTGATCCCTCAGTCATCTGGGATGAGCCCCTTTTCTGCCACCATCTCCTCAAATTCTCTTGCATTAAACTTAGTAAATCCCCACTTCTTGGAGATGTGGCTCTTCTGGCAGCCAGGGAATTTGAACTTGGCCCTGAGTAGGGCCTCAATCATATGCTCCTTGTTCTGCAGCTTGGTGTGGATGGACATGATGACTTGGCTGAAGTGGACCCTGGCCACTATGCTCTAGGGCTTTCCAAAGGTACCCCACATACATGTCTGGAGCCTGGTTTGGGGACAGCATGAGGTCAGGCATGAATGTCCACTGGAAAGGCTTGTCTCCAAGGTCCCTTAGGACAACCCACATGAGCGAAAGGCTGCATACACTACCAAGGAGGCTGCTGTTTGTGGCCATTGCCCATGGGGCTCCCATGGGGAAAAGAGCATGGTTGGCTTAACTGGCTGCAGAGTAACATTACTTTTATATTTATGGTTTACTTCCTTTTGTACTTCTGATCACTCCTTGTTTCAGTTTTCAAATGCAAATAATCGGTTCCCATTTTTGAATACCATTTCAAATCTTGTTGAATTGGGGACTTGTTTACTGTGTTCTTACATGCCCTTTCCTCCCCGCTGGATCACAGAGTGATTCCTTGAAGGGTAGTGAGGGATTTCTAGGTTGTGCAAAAGAAAGCCTATTGTGATGTTGGGAACTGAGGTGTGGGAATTGCCCGGCTTCTGGCTGGAGTTTACCTCCCTCCCTCATTTCTTCCCATATGCAGATGTTCAGTGACATGCGTTATTATAAGATAAAGGGAAATGACCTTACTGAAATAGAGGTAATGGGCCAAGATAAATTGTAGAAGTCATGAGAAGGTGTAATATGGCAAATAACATGCTGGGCTTGACTTTTAAGTGTAGTATGAGAATCATTCTCAGTGTTATGCTATGGGAAAAAATAGAAATGAGGTGGCACATTAGTTCCTGCCTTGTAGTCCTGTGGCCTGTGGAGGCCACACTCAGGTTCTAGTACAGACAAAGGCCCTGGAGGTTTTAGCCATCCACAGGCAAAGCGAGCAAAGGATGCATTTGAAAACAAATAGTAATGTAATGTAGGGACCTGTAAAGAAATGGTGTGGTAGAACTAGAGGGATAGTAACAGAGTAAGACTGCAAAGTAACAGGTAACCCCCAAAGAAATAATGTCAATATATTATTTTTATCATTGCACTAGGAAAATTTTAAATTATGTGTATATAAGTAGGCAATAACATGGGATATTTTAAAACCTCTAATTAATGAAATTCAGTGAGATCTCTGTACTACTTACGTAGTTTTAAATGTTACAAGGCTTTCAGATCTTATCTGTTAGCTGTTTGCACAAAGTTTCTTTGCTTTTGTGGTACCTGCACTATTGTGCAGACAGCCTTTCCAACTAAATGAATGGTTGAAATTGGTAGACAATGTGTTCAGTGAATAAACTGGTCGATAATTTTTTTTTTTTTTGCGGTACGCGGGCCTCTCACTGTTGTGGCCTCTCCCGTTGCAGAGCAACAGGCTCCGGACGCGCAGGCTCAGCGGCCGTGGCTCACGGGCCCAGCCACTCCACGGCATGTGGGATCTTCCCAGACTGGGGCACGAACCCGTGTCCCCTGCATCGGCAGGCGGACTCTCAACCACTGCACCACCAGGGAAGTCCTGGTCGATAATTTTTATGACAACATCTTTATTCCATACAGGCTTCTCTCTTCCAAATAAAGTCCTTCTAGAAGATTGGGCTTTTTGAGTAACTTCTTATAAAGATTTTTAAGGATTTTTATGAACCAGTTTATGTTTGAAGTGGTTTAGTTTGGCAGAACATTTGGGAGTCATCAGGACAGACACTGCTTGGCTGTGCTGGGCTGTGCCTGCAGGGCAGCATGACTAGTATTGCCCCAGGCAGTCCAGGACCCTACTTTGACCCCAAGAGAGCAAAGAGTCCTTGGGACCCAAGGGATGTGCCCATCCAGCTGCTCCCCTTTCTGGACCATCTTACCTGCATACCCAGAATTCCCTGCCTGAAGGGCCTGTACAGCCTCTTCTATGGATCTCTTCCCTGGATAGTGTGGATGTACGGGCTGGGATGTCCATGTGGGCTGGGATGTCTGCAGCGGGTGGCATATGAGGTTTTTTACAGGGACCAAAGGAGTAGGGGATGGAAAAGTAGGGAGCTTTCAACAAAGATTAGGCACAAGCTTGTCCCTGACTTATACCTACTAAAAGGCAGTGGCAATGTAATCATTGTTACAATCAAATCACTTCTGCAAATTTCTGAAATGCCCTCTAGGAAGTAATAGTACTACTGTTCTAAGTGAGAAGGTTGGCATTCTTTTCTAACAGATAAACTTCCTCTGAAAATGACATCAAACAAACCCCAGGGATGTTTTGTACTATGACAACATAGTACAAAATAGAATAAAAGTGTCTAACTTTCAAAGGCGCTTACTTTGAAGAAAAACTCATTGAAATGTGTAAGATCTGGTATGTTTGATAAAAACAAACAGCCAGTTTTAAACCAAATAGCTTTTTGACCGAAAGGAAAAAAAAGTCAGCGTAGATTGGGATTATTTATGAAATTTTTATCATGTTAAGTGGTGTGGTACGATATATTCAGCCAAGAGTCAGGAAAACTGTACTCTGGTTCCAGTCCAAGGTTTTGCACAAGCCATGTTCTCTCAGTCAGATATGTGACATAACATAATCATCAAATCAAAGATACCATCAGTTGTAAGATGCAGCGTTAATTTGTGTACCATTAAGAAAGAGACCCATTGCCTATGATAATTTTGACTATTGACTGTAAGAAGCATTCTAATTGAGATGTAAAAATATTAAAAAGTATATCTTAAATCTCTAATATACAATAAATCTTATTCATCTAAACATTCTTCACATTCTTGCAGAGTACCTACCACATCTAGTCATTCATTTATTCATTCAATAAATAAATATAAATTTAGTGTCTATTTCAGGCAATATAGCATGCATGTATCAACATGTATTGAATAATGGAATTTTAGCAGTACATACACTTACCTTTCATAACATCAGCATGCACATGAAGCTGGAGATGCTGGTGAGAAATCAGCTCAAGACAGTGGCGAGATTGTCCTCTTTTGAGAACAGCAAAATCACCAAAAACTTAATCTCTAATGTGGACATTTGCTCCATAGAAATTTATACTGGTAAATGGAAGGCAGGTAAACAAGAATTCCCAGATCAGTTTCTTAGTAATCAAGGTGCCCTGGTTACTTTTTCCACATTTCTATGAAAATCTTGTTGAAAGAAGAACTTCTTAATTCCGAGACTCTAATGAAAGTGCTCCTTCATCTCTGTCATTTCTTTTCCAGTAGGAATAAGGCAAAGAATGAGTGTTCTATGAAACACTTTTATACTATATCATATAAAACAATTTTACATGACTTATTATCATGCTACATTGTTAAATTGATTTTTATACACTTAAATCTTTATATTATCCATTTGTATCTAATAGTAGCCCAAGACATAAATAAGCCCTTAAAGCAACATTTTGTAAAGAGTGATACTTCCCTAGTGAGCTCACTCTGAGTCAGAATCTTAAGTTCACCAGACAAGTGACAAATAAGGGTCATTCAGCCCCAATATCTTCATCTAGAGATGTTGCACTGGGACCTTAGGAAGATGAAAAAAGAATGAGTTGAAAATACTTGGACCTACTCTGTATAATTGAAACCACATGCAGTGATTTTAAGCCTCATTATATACAACAAACACTGATGTTCTGTCCCTCTTCAAGAAGGAACTGGCAAAACCCCTTAGAGAACAGTTTCTATTCTTGTTCTGTTTGAATTTTGCTTCTTGAGCTGTTCTTGCTACATGGGATATTTGACTATTTCTAAATGGCCTTTGCTTTTAGTCTTGTTCAAAGTTTGTTTTAAGCACAATATCCTAATCAACCTCATTTCCAAAGAGGCCCCTTTTCCCTTGACTGCTGCAGGCTGCTTATCCCGAGAACGGCTTCTCTCTGGGCTCACAAGGTCCCAGCTTTCTGTTTCTCTTGGATCTGAGCACACTGTGTTTTCTGATCAGCTAAGTCTCTTTTCCAAACTGGGGTAAAGAGAGGAATTCCACATACTGCTCTCTGGGGGTGAACTGAACAAAACATGCCTGTGAGGACACTTCCTGAGGCATGATTCAAAGGTTATTGCACACTATCTGCTCAGAGTTTCTATGCTTACCCAATTATGTTGTCCTTACCTTTGTGTGATCTACCTGAGGAAAAAAAAATTATCATTGGTTAAATATGTTGTTTAGGGCCATTTCTATCAAATCTGAGCATCAGATCAGTCAGAAACTTAACACACACAAACATATACACACACTTAAATCAGTTGCCACTTATATCATTTTGATCTACGATACCCTTTCCAGAAACATCATTGTAAGAGTAAGAATGGTCTATATTGGTTTTCCCCCCCGATAAATGTCATTGAATCATAGCTTTCCTGAGGAATCCTAATACATATGTCTATATTTTAGATATAAATTTCTCCCCAGTGGTCCTTTGGCTATGGAGAAATTAGCACAGGCTATATAAAGCAGAGTGCTTGAAAGAGTCTCCTTGAGGGAAATGGGATAGCAAGAAGCGAAGAGATTTGTACTTTTCATTTAGTGGCAATACTTATTTTATGCAATTTTATATCATTAGGCCCATTAAAGGACAAGAATGTGAAATATGTCCTCCCTGAAGACAGTTCTTTGTGTTTGCATAACATTTTCCACTTTGAATAAACCAATCACAAGGAAGAGTCCAGTGTGTATGTACTCCAGTGCTCTGAGCACTTATTTCAAGGGCTCTCCATTCCCCACCACCACCCCACTCCCCAGAGAGCTGAAAATGTGCAGAGCCTGCAATCTTTAAGTGCATAACCAATTGTTCTCTTTGGACAGTCTGTTTCTGAAAATTCCCTTTGAAATCAATGACAAAAAAGCCCAGCCTACGGTGGATTCCATCTTGTAAGCTTCCCTCACAAACCACAGACCCTAATCTTTGTATTTATTCAATTGGACCAAGTCACCAGAGATTTGGGGGAGTAGAATGTATTTGAGAATGTGAGTGTGTGCCAGGCAAGGAGGTTCTTTAATAAGAAATGTTATCACAAACACTTTTAAAATGCTTTTCAGCTCAACCTGGACACAGAAGACTGGGTTTTGTATTTCTTGGCAATATGCCCAGTACATAGAATTTAAAAAAAGGATATATATATATATATATATATGATTGAAAGATATTTTGAGAAAAATTCTTGAACTAGGAAAAAGATGAATATTTGATGCCCGGTGGATTCACACATAAACCTGGTGATTTTCTTGGTATCTGTATTCATCAGAAGCTGTGAGCAACTCTAATTCCCTCTGGTGGGGTGTAACAGGCAGAGGGACAGTGGAGTTTCGTAACAGTTTTTAAGCATTGCCCTATTGTATACTTAAATGACATTCTTTAAAGGGGAATTAAGAATGGTGACATGGTTGGTCACATATCTAGGCCAGTGGTCAGTGGCAAGTGGTCACTGAGGGAAGATAGAGGCCTTTCTAGGTAAACTGACGCAGTCATCGTGAAGTCACGTAGGAAGATAAGACTGGGAGATAAGACTCTCTGGCCAAAGGACTAAGGTGAGATTTGGAACGTCCTGTGGGTGATATCAGAGGCTGGGAAGACTCTCTGAGCCTGGGCCTTACCAATCATAGAAAGAGCTAAGGGCTTCTGATGCTTTTCAAGATAGAGTGGTTCCAGCCTGTCTTTGTAGCCCCACACGACTTCATCGACACCTCTGGATGTAAAGGTTTGGGCTGGGGAAAGATACGGAGGGCTCATCAAAAGCACCTGACAAGAGTTGTCTAGCAAAGAATGCTTCTCTGAAGGGAAAGAAAAGCCTGGAAGAAGGTCTGAATGTCAGATGCCTCAACCCACTGTAGTCAACTTCTGAGAGGGGTAAGGGACCTGGTTACAAAACCCTGCCGTGAAATTTGTCCAGTAGAAATGGACTCAGCACTTTTCTCATAGCACATCTATGATGTCTTAAGAAGTGCACCCCTGGTTTCACTGTTGGGAGGCAACAGAACTGTTATCAAGATGGCTGATGAGTTGGCCAGAGTGTTTCTGAGATGAAAGAATGATGGGGGATATGGCAAGGCAATGGGAAGAGGAGGAGAAAAAAGGAAGAAAATATTATCTTCTGGAAGGAGGGGACTCTTCCTAGTTTTAAGCAATTAATTAAAAATGTTAAATGCACCAGAAATGGGTGATGAATTATTTGGGTAATAAGAACAATTATCATACTGTGGTGGTAAGAAAAAAAATGGCATAGTCCATCTGGGTTTTATTTCCAGCATGACCATCAAATGTCTGTGAGATTCTGTCTCTTAACTTCACTAGGAACCTCAGTTTCTCCACCTTTAAATGAGAGCATTAACTCCAGTCTCCTCCAGCATTAACAGTCTATGTAACTGACAGAAGTGCCACAAGGTGTAAGTGATGGTTAATTTTATGTGTCATCTTGATGGGCCAAAAAATGTCCACATATTTGTTTAAACATTGTTTCTGGGTTTGTCTGTGAGTGTGTTTCAAGCAGAGATTAGCATTTGAATCGGTAGACTGAGTAAAGCCCTCCTCAAAGTGAGTGGACAGCATTCAGTCATTTGAGGGCTTGAATAGATCCAAAAGGCAGAGAAAGGGAGAATTTGCTTTCTGCTTGGCTGCTTGAACGGAGACATTGGTCTTCTCCTGTCCTCAGACTAGGACTTACATCATGGGCTCTCCTGGTCCTTGGGCCTTTGGACTTGGATCTATAGCACCAGTTGTCCTAGGTCCCCAGCTTTCAGATGACAGATTGTGGAACTTCTCAGCCTTCATAATCACATGAAGCAATTCTTTATAATAAATCTCTTTATATGTAAATATATATATACACATATATATGTATATATTCTCTCTCTCTCTCTGGATACATACACACACATCTCCTATTGGTTCTGTTTCTCTGGAGAACCTAACACCTTGTGCATTTGGGAACAAAGATACTGCTCAAGTCTAGAGTTCTTGTCTCTAATTCACTTAACATAATTTTAGGGACTAAATACTTGGTATTTTCTATCTTTGCTCCCTTCAAGTAATAATTAATTTTTAATGGATTGTTCCCCGGTAAGAATTAGAAACATTGTGTGGCTGACAGTGTCCTACATGCAGGGCTTATAAGGGGGAGCTGCTTTTCGCAGCTAGTTCCTTGATGAGAATTCAGCAGGAGGAGCTCTTTAGCTGTGCAAACAGCTGTCAGGGGGTGACTCATCAGCAGGGTCTATGGCACTCAAGAGAATAAAATTTTTCCCGCAGTGATCTGCCAAATCCCTCTGTAGGTTGTGTACAGGTGGCTAACTGCCCCTAAGTGTAAGGTGTGGGTAAGGTCCAAAGGGCTGGAGTAGCGGATTATTTAGCAAACGTGGTTGCTTCTGCTGGCTCTCTGGGTCTCACAGATCAGTGAGAGCAGAAGGCATGGAGCCACTGATGCAGGCATGTAAAGAGGCAGTGGGAAGCCACGTGGCTTGGGCTGCCAATGAGAGGGCATCTTCAGTGAGCTCTCATTTCTAGACGATGTGCCAGCTTCTAGCTAACTGTCAGGTGCTAGTGGAATCCTTCAGGGCAACATGATGTTTCTCTGGCTGTCATGTGATTTATTTATTTTTTACTTACCTATTTATTTGTTTGATGGAGAATGCCACAGGGCTTAGAGTGGTCTCAGTCAAATAATCAGTTTGCTCTTTAGACTTCTGATCTTTTGCAGTGGGTTTAGATTTATATCTTGCAGGGCTGTCGTTAAAGGAAAACAGGGATGCTCTGGGCTTTTGAGGCCCACTTGTCTCCTATTTTCATGCTCCTTTCTCTGTCAGGCTGTCCCCGTTCCTCTGGGTGTGGTGTCCCTGCGGTCCCACTGCCTCCTTCACATCCTCCAAATCTGCTTTCAGCTCCTCCATAGCTCCCTCCTTGGGAAGCTATATGATGACTTCATCTCCATTGCGTGTGGTAATGACTTGTTTTATTTCTCCAGGGGCATCTGTATTCAAGTAGGGAAAACTAATTATATATTTTATTATATACATAATTATATCTAACAAGGAGAATTCAGACAAAAGTCCAGGGGTACACTGAGGAGTTCTTATACAGCGGGGCTCATACTGAATTCTTCATATCTCATGATGTGAGGGTTTTAACCTCCAGTCAAACATAGCTGGTCCTGCCTTACTCTACCCAGACATTTTGCAGAATTGCCTGGGAAGCAGCCAATGCAAATTTGAACTTACGTTTCTTAAATTTTGGGGTGATGGATCATTTTGAGAGTTTGTTAAAAGCCATGGACCCTATCCCCAGTTAAATGTACATATTCACACATATCCAAATTTTGTATACAATTTTAGGAGGGTCACCAGACTTCCTAAAGCTCAACTTGGGATTCCAGGGTTAGAGAAGGATTAGTGTTTGGAGTAAACAGACCTGGATTTGAGGTTCCACTGTGATCTTGGGCAGGTTCCTCGTGTTTCCTGTGGACTATGTCGAAATCTCGGGTTTTACCAGTGGTTCTCAACTGGGGACAGTGCTGCAGGCATATTTTACCCCTCACACCATCCAGGACATATCTGAGCCTGGGGGGACAGGCAAATGTTGTTTTGAAAGATATCCACAAGTGAGCTGATACGCCCCCAAGGGTTTGAGAACCACAGGGCAAGGAGACCTCTAAGATGGCCTCTGGCTCCAGTGTTCTATGACTCTGAGGTTTCGCTCCAGAAATTCCACTGCACAAAGTCAGAGGCTACTCCGCCAAGAGCTAGTGGAGAGAAGAAGAGGGATAGCGGGACAGAGAAGGCCAGAAGCTGGGCTTTCCCTTTCTTACAACTTTGCCCCACTGTTCATGGAGGAAGGTGGTGGGAAGGGAGCAGAGCCCTTCTAGAATTCTTTTTTCCTTGAGAGCCCTTTGAATTGAGGATTTATCTATTTAATCCTCTTGAGAGGATAGAGAATCTAACATATCTTTATTTGTTGAAAGCCTATGTACTTGGCATATTATAGATACAGAATAAATGTTGTTTGGATGCAATAAGTTTATTTCTCATTAGTTACTTTTTTAAGCAGATAATGTGATGAATTCCTGTTGTCCCATTCTGATTGGCACATTATCTAAGATTTTATTTTACTGAAGTCATTGAAATAGATATTAATTTAGTGATTAATTGAAATTCAAGGAATATTTACTAAGCTTTTATTATGTGCTTGACACGGAGATTTGAGAAGAGAGTTAATAGTCCTGTGCTAATACCAAAACCCATATGTAAGTACTAACTATTGAAAAAAATTATTGTCCATTTATGCTTTTCCTCTGTATTCCAGAAAGGGGTGTATAAACCTTAGAAAACAAAAGATAAAATTTTTAAATATCCTTTGTTATTCCCTGGTTTGGACCCTTCTGGAGTTTTTCTGTCTGAATGCTCTTGTGGCTTCATGCTGAGGGGCCCAGTCACATTTCAGTGTTTTAGGCTGAGGGAACAGCCCATTTTGTCATATAACTGAGCCAGTTTCACCAAGAGCTTTATCTCTCTGTCTACCATTGCATGAAATAACTCTATCATGTAGAGTTCTGGCCGCTAAAAGAGGGCGGTAACCACAGACACCAAAGCTATCAGTAGAAGAGATTAAAAGTGATGAGATTACATATTGTGGTGTCAGTGCTCTAGCTCAAAACCAGTTTCATTTGGGAGAAGATTAAATTCCTTCAAATACTAGAGTCCTCCCTTAGAAACTATAATTGGATGTAATAAAAGACTACTTTTCCCTCATGATAGTAGTTGTATTTTTGATGTAAATCCTCCTGGTAAAAGTAATAATAATAAAAGTGCTACTTATTGGATATCCTCTATGTGGTAGGCTCTGCATTAGACACTTTAATATTGACTTATTATATTACTTGACATATATTGACTATAGACTGTTTCAGGCACCCAAGTCATCAGCCTTATTAGCTTGGAAATATTATTATCATCATCCTCCTTTTATAGTTGAGAAAATTTAGGCTTAGAGCGATTGAGTAATTTGTCACAGGTCACTTAGCTGATAATGGTGGAAAGCTGGGACTCCAACCAGGTTCTCTAATCTTATTTCTAATTCATTCCTCACAGCAATCCTATAAAACAGTTTTGGACATTTCCATCCTACAGGGAAGGAAGCAGAGTTGGAGAGGTGAGCTACTCTAATAGTGGTTATATAGCCAGTAAATGGCAGAGCCAGGTGTGGAACCAGGTTAGTCTGACTCATAAATGAATGCTTGTTTCACTCTGCTACACTGACTAGCCATGGACTTATAGCATGTTACAGTGTAAAAAGGGAAAAACTTACCTATCTACACTTTTAAAATAATAGATATTTATTTTGGTTTGCCTAATAACTTTCTTTCCTTGGATATTCAGTGTCAGAGGAAAATGCTTAGTACCTGCAAAGTTTCTAGAAAATGTATGACATTTTTGTTACTGCTTACAATGATTTATCTTGTTCCTTCTTTTTTGGAATACAGAAATATTTAAATGAATTATTCTGCAATAAAATTCTTTTTACTACAATCCAGTATGTGGTTTTTGAATACTTACCACTTGCAAGGCTCTGAGTTAGGCACAATGATGCCTTAGAGATGAATAAAAAGTAGTCTCTTGTGGGGGATGAGGCAGAATCCCAGATACCACACAGAAGGATGAATAAGCAAATAAATAAGCAAATAAGCAGTAACAGAAGGTCATATAAGTCCCAAGGAGAGAGAACAGAAAATGTCATGTGGAGAATTTGAAAACAGATGTGGACCTTGAAGGGTGGTACACTAGTTTGCTAGGCAGCCACAACAAAGTACCAACAACAGAAAAGAACAGCAAAAGTTTATTTTCTCACAGTCCTGGAGGCTAAAAGTCCAAGAGCAAGGTGTTGGCAGGTTTCGTTTCTTTGGCAGCCTCTTTCCTTGACTTAGAGACACCTTCTTGCTGTGTGTGTCCTCACAGGGTTGTCCCTAGGTCTGCATCATAATCTCCTCTTCTTTTAAGGACATTAGTAATATTGGATGAGGGCCCACCCATATGACCTCATTTTATCTTAACTACCTCTTTAAAGGCCGGATCTTCAAATGCAGTCACATTCTGAGGTACTCAGTGTTAGGACTTCAACATATGAATTTGGGGAAGACACAATTCAACCTACAACAGATGGGTAGGTAAACTATCAAAAGAAGGAGAGTCAGTGTTTAGAAGGGAAAAATATGAAATATATTTGTGGGAGTATTTAGATGGAGAATAAATTACATTTCGGGGAATCCTGAATGCTGGGGTGGGAAGTTGGTGCTTACTTTGGTGGGCAATGGGAAGCCACTGAAAGTCTCCATCAGGAGAGTGACTTGATAATGTGGTACTCGGGGACTGTCAATCAAGCAGTAAGAAAGAATAGCGACAGGAAGCAAGGAGGTCATCTAGGGGGCTTATCCAGAAGTCTAGTCACGGAGAGATGAGGTTATGAGTGAGGGAGCTCATCAACATGGTGGGTACACAAAGAACAGATGAATCAGAGAAACACCACAGGGGTTTAACTCACTGACCTTAGTGCCTAATTGGCTGTGGGAGTTGACATGGAAGAAGGAGTCAAAGGTGGCTCCAAGGCTTGAGTCAAAGAATGGTCTTGTCATTAACTGGAAGAGCAAAGTCAGGGCAGGGCGGGGGCGGGGGGGTTGGATGGGGGGGGGTTCTACTTGGGACTGAAGATGTGGAACTAAATTTAGAATGTAAGTTAGATGTTCAATGGGAAGGAATTTGAAACTGTGGATCAAGAATTTGGGGGAGAGATAGGAGTATATGAAAGATTATTAAATTATGTGAAAATTTTTATTAGGAAAGAGATTAAAGAGTTGTACACTAAAGTGTTAGTAATGATTATGGGGGGGTTATAGTTAATTTGCATTCCTTCTTTTTACTTTTTTGGTATTATTCAAAATGTTTACCATGAGCAACATTATTAACTTTATATTACTGGGAAATAGTCTTTCTATTCAGGCTCTCACCTCCTTCCATTCTAGTTTGCAACCTCCATCACTCCAAAACACTGCCCTCGAAAAGGTGATGTGTGCTTTTCTTAAGAGCCACAAGAGAGGTTTCAGGCCTTGTTTTGAACTCTCCATCATTTTGGTGCACCTCTCTTAACTTTTCGGATATTGCTTTCCTGACCCATCTCAGCCCCTTTGACTCCCTCTTTGAATTCTGTCTGACGGGTCCTGTTTCTTCACTGATCATCTAACATTGGTACTCCTCAGAGCTTCATGCTCACTTTGGCTTTCCTTTCCCCTTTCTAATTCCCCATGAGTTATCTCATCTGCACCCTTGGTAGGTGAACTACCACATGTAACTCATAGCTCTGAAATCTTTTTCTCTTGTCCAATTGTCTCTTCTGACAGCCAGATCCATATTATTATTATCTGCCAATTGGGTATTTCTACCTGAATGACCCACAGTCATTTCAACTCAGTACATCCAAAATGAAATGAATTATTCTATTACCTCCTCACCCCCAGTCTGCTTCTTGAACCTCCCCAACTAAGGCTTATTCTTGGAAAAGAATACCATGAGGTAAATCATTGCTAGGTTAGAATCCTGGGCATCCTGCTGGACTCATCCTTCATCCCAACCCCTGCCCCATGAGCACGCAATAAGTTATTAAGTCCCATCTATGCTATTTCCTAATGACCTCTCACATCTAGATTTAATCTCATTACTTCTTACCGTAACCACTGCAAAGCCTGATCTGTCTTCCCTCATTTTACTCCATCATCTACAGTGAAGCCAGCGATTTCAAACACCAATCAAATCATGTCACTCCTGTACTTAAAATCCATCAGTGACTTCCTTGGCTTCCAGATTCAAGTCTAGATTCCCCCCCCACCCTCAGTTTTATTGAGATATAATTGACATACAGCACTTTACATGTTTAAAGTATACAACATAATTATTTGACTTACATACATCATGAAATTATTACCACAATAAAATTAGTGAACATCCATCATCTCATATTGATTAAAAACAAAAACAAAAGTCTTTTTTCCTTGTGATGAGAACTTTTAGGATCTACTCTCTTAACTACTATCAAATGTATCATACCACAGTGTTAACTGTAGTCATCATTTTGAACTTTACATCCCTGGTACTTGTTTATTCTATAACTGGGAGTTTGTACCTTTTGACCACCTTCCTCCAACTCCTCCTCCCCCTCAAGTCTAGACTCTTTAGCACAAAGTAGATTCCCTTTCATTGGGCTTCACCTCCTGGCCTAATTTCTCATCCAGTTTCACTCTTTCCCACTTGACAAGCTCATGCTGAACCACATGATGTTTCTTTTTTTTTTTTTTTAATCTTTATTGGAGTATAACTGCTTTACAATCGTGTGTTAGTTTCTGCTTTATAACAAAGTGAATCAGTTATACATATACATATGTTCCCATATCTCCTCCCTCTTGCATCTCCCTCCCTCCCACCCTCTGTATCCCACCCCTCTAGGTGGTCACAAAGCACCGAGCTGATCTCCCTATGCTATGTGGCTGCTTCCCACTAGCTATCTATTTTATATTTGGTAGTGTATATATGTTCATGCCAGTCTCTCACTTAGTCACAGCTTACCCTTCCGCCTCCCCATATCCTCAAGTCCATTCTCTAGCGGTCTGTGTCTTTATTCCCGTCTTACCCCTGAGTTCTTCACGACATTTTTTTCCCCCATAGATTCCGTATATATGTGTTAGCATACGGTATTTGTCTTTTCCTTTCTGACTTACTTCGCTCTGTATGACAGACTCTGGGTCCATCCACCTCACGACAAATAATTCAATTTCGTTCCTTTTTATGGCTGAGTAATATTCCATTGTATATATGTGCCACATCTTCTTTATGCATTTATCCGATCATGGACACTTAGGTTGTTTCCATCTCCTGGCTATTGTAAATAGAGCTGCAATGAACATTTTGGTACATGACTCTTTTTCAATTATGGTTTTCTCAGGGTATATGCCCAGTAGTGGGATTGCTGGGTCATATGGTAATTCTATTTGTAGGTTTTTTTTGTTTTTTGTGTTTTTTTTGCGGTACACGGGCCTCTCACTGTTGTGGCTTCTCCCGTTGCGGAGCACAGGCTCCGGATGCGCAGGCTCATTGGCCATGGCTCACGGGCCTAGCTGCTCCGTGGCATGTGGGATCTTCCTGGACCGGGGCACGAACCCGCGTCCCCTGCATTGGCAGGCGGACTCTCAACCACTGCGCCACCAGGGAAACCCAGTTCTATTTGTAGTTTTTTAAGGAACCTCCATACTGTTCTCCATAGTGGGTGTACCAATTCACATTCCCACCAGGAGTGCAAGAGGGTTCCCTTTTCTCCACACCCTCTCCAGCATTTAATGTTTCTGGATTTTTTGATGATGGCCATTCTGACCGGTGTGAGGTGATATCTCATTGTAGTTTTGAATTGCATTTCTCTAATGATTAATGATGTTGAACATTCTTTCATGTGTTTGTTGGCAATCTGTATATCTTCTTTGGAGAAATGTCTATTTAGTCTTCTGCCCATTTTTGGATTGGGTTGTTTGTTTTTTTGTTATTGAACTGCATGAGCTGCTTGTAAATTTTGGAGATTAATCCTTTGTCAGTTGCTTCATTTGCAAATACTTTCTCCCATTCTGAGGGTTGTCTTTTGGTCTTGTTTATGGTTTCCTTTGCTGTGCAAAAGCTTTGAAGTTTCATTAGGTCCCATTTGTTTATTTTTGTTTTTAATTTCCATTTCTCTGGGAGGTGGGTCAAAAAGGATCTTGCTGTGATTGATGTCATAGAGTGTTCTGCCTATGTTTTCCTCTAAGAGTTTGATAGTTTCCGGCCTTACATTTAGGTCTTTAATCCATTTTGACCTTATTTTTGTGTATGGTGTTAGGGAGTGTTCTAATCTCATGCTTTTACATGTACTTGTCCAGTTTTCCCAGCACCAATTATTGAAGAGGCTGTCTGTTCTCCACTGTACATTCCTGCCTCCTTTACCAAATATAAGGTGACCATATGTGCATGGGTTTATCTCTGGGCTTTCTATCCTGCTTCACTGATCTATCTTTCTGTTTTTGTGCCAGTACCATACTGTCTTGATTACTGTAGCTTTGTAGTATAGTGTGAAGTCAGGGAGCCTGATTCCTCCAGCTCCGTTTTTCGTTGTCAAGATTGCTTTTGCTATTCGGGGTCTTTTGTGTTTCCATACAAATTGTGAAATTTTTTGTTATAGTTCTGTGAAAAATGCCAGTGGTAGTTTGATAGGGATTGCATTGAATCTGTAGATTGCTTTGGGTAGTAGAGTCATTTTCACAATGTTGATTCTTCTAATCCAAGAACATGGTATATCTCTCCATCTATTTGTATCATCTTTAATTTCTTTCATCAGTGTCTTACAATTTTCTGTATACAGGTCTTTTGTCTCCTTAGGTATGTTTACTCCTAGATATTTTATTCTTTTTGTTGCAATGGTAAATGAGAGTGTTTTCTTGATTTCACTTTCAGGTTTTTCATCATTAATGTATAGGAATGCCAGAGATTTCTGTGCATTGATTTTGTATCCTGCTACTTTCCTAAATTCATTGATTAGCTCTAGTAGTTTTCTGGTAGCATCTTTGGGATTCTCTATGTATAGTATCATGTCATCTGCAAACAGTGACAGCTTTACTTCTTCTTTTCCAATTTGGATTCCTTTTATTTCCTTTTCTTCTCTGATTGCTGTGGCTAAAACTTCCAAAACTATGTTGAATAAGAGTGGTGAGAGTGGGCAACCTTGTCTTGTTCCTGATCTTAGTGGAAATGCTTTCAGTTTTTCACCATTGAGGACGATGTTGGTTGTGGGTTTGTCATATATGGCCTTTATTATGTTGAGGAAAGTTCCCTCTGTGCCTACTTTCTGCAGGGTTTTTATCATAAATGGGTGTTGAATTCTGTCGAAAGCTTTTTCTGCATCTATTGTGATGATCATATGGTTTTTCTCCTTCAATTTGTTAATATGGTGTATCATGTTGATTGATTTGTGTATATTGAATAATCCTTGCATTCCTGGAATAAACCCCACTTGATCATGGTGTGTGATCCTTTTAATGTGCTGTTGGATTCTGTTTGCTAGTATTTTGCTGAGGATTTTTGCATCTATGTTCATCAGTGATATTGGCCTGTAGTTTTCTTTCTTTGTGACATCTTTGTCTGGTTTTGGTATCAGGGTGATGGTGGCCTCGTAGAATGAGTTTGGGAGTGTTCCTCCCTCTGCTATATTTTGGAAGAGTTTGAGAAGGATAGGTGTTAGCTCTTCTCTAAATGTTTGATAGAATTCACCTGTAAAGCCATCTGGTCCTGGGCTTTTGTTTGTTGGAAGATTTTTAATCACAGTCTCAATTTCAGTGCTTGTGATTTGTCTGTTCATATTTTCTATTTCTTCCTGATTCAGTCTTGGCAGGTTGCGCATTTCTAAGAATTTGTCCATTTCTTCCAGGTTGTCCATTTTATTGGCATAGTGTTGCTTGTAGTAATCTCTCGTGATCTTTTGTATTTCTGCAGTGTCAGTTGTTACTTCTCCTTTTTCGTTTCTATTTCTATTGATTTGAGTCTTCTCCCTTTTTTTCTTGATGAGTCTGGCTAATGGTTTGTCAATTTTGTTTATCTTCTCAAAGAACCAGCTTTTAGTTTTACTGATCTTTGCAATCATTTCCTTCATTTCTTTTTCATTTATTTCTGATCTGATCTTATGATTTCTTTCCTTCTGCTAACTTTGGGGTTTTTTTGTTCTTCTTTATCTAATTGCTTTAGGTACAAGGTTAGGTTGTTTATTTGAGATGTTTCCTGTTTCTTAAGGTAGGATTGCATTGCTATAAATTTCCCTCTTAGAACTGCTTTTGCTGCATCCCATAGGTTTTGGGTCGTCGTGTCTCCATTGTCATTTGTTTCTAGGTATTTTTTGATTTCCTCTTTGATTTCTTCAGTGATCACTTCATTATTAAGTAGTGTATTCTTTAGCCTCCATGTGTTTGTATTTTTTACAGATCTGTTCCCGTAATTGATATCTAGTCTCATAGCGTTGTGGTTGGAAAAGATATTTGATACAATTTCAATTTTCTTAAATTTACCAAGCCTTGATTTGTGACCCAAGATATGATCTATCCTGGAGAATGTTCCATGAGCACTTGAGAAAAATGTGTATTCTGTTGTTTTTGGATGGAATATCCTATGAATATCCATTAAGTCCATCTTGTTTAATGTATCATTTAAAGCTTGTGTTTCCTTATTTATTTTCATTTTGGATGATCTGTCCGTTGGTGAAAGTGGGGTGTTAACGTCCCCTACTATGAATGGGTTACTGTCGATTTCCCCTTTTATGGCTGTTAGTATTTGCCTTATGTATTGAGGTGCTCCTATGGTGGGTGTATAAATATTTATAATTGTTATATCTTCTTCTTAGATCGATGCCTTGATCATTATGTAGTGTCCTTCTTGGTCTCTTTTAAGTCTTATTTTAAAGTCTATTTTGTCTGATATGAGAATTGCTACTCCAGCTTTCTTTTGGTTTCCATTTGCATGGAATATCTTTTTCCATCCCCTCACTTTCAGTCTGTATGTGTCTGTAGGTCTGAAGTGGGTCTCTTGTAGACAGCATATATATGGGTCTTGTTTTTGTATCCATTCAGCCAGTCTGTGTCTTTTGGTGGGAGCATTTAATCCATTTTCATTTAAGGTAATTATCGATATGTATATCCCTGTTCCCATTTTCTTAATTGTTTGGGTTTGTTATTGTAGGTCTTTTCCTTCTCTTGTGTTTTTTGCCTAGAGAAGATCCTTTAGCATTTGTTGTAAAGTTGGTTTCGTGGTGCTGAACTCTCTGAGCTTTTGCTTGTGTGTAAAGGTTTTAATTCCTCCATCAAATCTGAATGAGATCCTTGCTGGGTAGAGTAATCTTGGTTGTAGGTTTTTCTCCTTCATCACTTTCAATATGTCCTGCCACTCCCTTCTGGCTTTCAGAGTGTCTGCTGAAAGATCAGCTGTTAACCTTATGGGGATTCCTTTGTGTGTTATTTGTTGTTTTTCCCTTGCTGCTTTTAATATATTTTCTTTGTATTTAATTTTTGACAGTTTGATTAATATGTGTCTTGAGGTGTTTCTCCTTGGATTTATCCTGTATGGGACTCTCTGTGCTTCCTGGGCTTTATTAACTATTTCCTTTCCCATATTTGGGAAGTTTTCAACTGTAATCTCTTCAAATATTTTCTCAGTCCCTTTCTTTTTCTCTTCTTTTTCTGGAACCCCTATAATTCGAATATTGGTGTGTTTAATGTTGTCCCAGAGGTCTCTGAGACTGTCCTCAGTTCTTTTCATTCTTTTTTCTTTATTCTGCTCTGTAGTAGTTATTTCCACTACTTTATCTTCCAGGTCACTTATCCATTCTTCTGCCTCAGTTATTCTGCTATTGATCCCATCTAGAGTATTTTTAATTTCATTTATTGTGTTGTTCATTGTTGTTTGTTTCATCTTTAGTTCTTCTAGGTCCTTGTTAAATGTTTCTCGCATTTTCTCTATTCTATTTCCAAGAGTTTGGATCATCTTTACTATCATTATTCTGAATTCTTTTTTAGGTAGACTGTGTATTTCCTCTTCATTTGTTATGTCTGGTGGGTTTTTATCTTGCTCTTTCATCTGCTGTGTGTTTTCTGTCTTCTCATTTTGCTTTTCTTACTGTGTTTGGGGTCTCCTTTTTGCAGGCTGCAGGTTCCTAGTTCCTGTTTTTTTTGGTATCTGTCCCCAGTGGCTAAAGTTGGTTCAGTGGGTTGTGTAGGCTTCCTGGTGGAGGAGACTAGTGCCTGTGTTCTGGTGGATGAGGCTGGATCTTGTCTTCCTGGTGGGCAGGTCCACGTCTGGTGGTGTGTTTTGGGGTGTCTGTGGACTTATTATGATTTTAGGCAGCCTCTCTGCTAATGGGTGGGGTTGTGTTCCTGTCTTGCTAGTTGTTTGGCATAGGGTGTCCAGCACTGTAGCTTGCTGGTCGTTGAGTGAAGCTGGGTATTGGTGTTGAGATGGAGATCTCTGGGAGATTTTCGCTGTTTGACATTTTGTGGAGCTGGGACGTCTCTTTTGGACCAATGTCCTGAAGTTGGCTCTCCCACCTCAGAGGCACAGCAGTGACTCCTGGCTGCACCACCAAGAGCCTTTCATTCACATGGTTCAGAATAAAAGGGAGAAAAAGTAGACAGACAGAAAGAAAGAGGATAAAAGAAAAGAAAATAAAGTAAGGTAAAATAAAATAAAGTTATTAAAAAGAAAAATAATTATTAAGAAAAAAAATTTTTTAAGTAAAAAACAAAACAAAAAACAAGGGATGGATAGAACCCTAGGACAAATGGTGAAAGCAAAGCTATACAGACAAAATCTCACACAGAAGCATACACATACACACTTACAAAAAGCGGAAAAGGAGAGAAAATAACCTATCTTGCTCCTAAAGGTCACCTCCTCAATTTGGGATGATTCGTTGTCTATTCAGGTATTCCACAGATGCAGGGTACATGAAGTTGATTGTGGAAATTTAATCTGCTGCTCCTGAGGCTGCTGGGAGAGATTTCCCTTTCTCTTCTTTGTTCGCACAGCTCCCGGGGTTCAGCTTTGGATTTGGCCCCATGTCTATGTGTAGGTTACTTGAGGGCGTCTGTTCTTCGCGCAGACAGGACAGGGTTAAAGGAGCAGCTGATTCGGGGGCTCTGGCTCACTCAGGCCGGGGGGAGGGAGGGGACGGAGTGCGGAGCGAGCCTGCTGCGGTGATGGCGCGCCGTGTGTTCTCCCGGGGAAGTTGTCCCTGGATCCCGGGACCCTGGCAGTGGCGGGCTGCATAGGCTCCCCGGAAGGGAGGTGTGGAGAGTAACCTGTGCTCGCACACAGGCTTCTTGGTGGCGGCAGCAGCAGCCTTAGCGTCTCAGGCCTGTCTCTGGGGTCCGCGCTGTTAGCCGCGGCTCGCACCCGTCTCTGGAGCTCCTTTAAGCAGCGCTCTTAATCCCCTCTCCTCGCCCACCAGGAAACAAAGAGGGATGAAAAAGTCTGTTGCCTCTTCAGCAGATCCAGACGTTTTCCGGGACTCCCTCCCGGCTAGCCGTGGTGTACTAACCCCTGCAGGCAGTGTTCACGCTGCCAACCCCAGTCCTCTCCCTGCGCTCTGACCGACCGAAGCCCGAGCCTCAACTCCCAGCCCCGCCCGCCCCGGCAGGTGAGCAGACAAGCCTCTCGGGCTGGTGAGTGCTGGTTGGCGCCGATCCTCTGTGCGGAATCTCACCGCTTTGCCCTCCACACCCCTGTTGCTGCGCTCTGCTCCGCGGCTCTGAAGCTCCCCCGTCCGCCACCCACAGTCTCCGCCCACGAAGGGGTTTCTAGTGTGTGGAAACCTTTCCTCCTTCACAGCTCCCTCCCACTGGTGCAGGTCCCGTCCCTATTCTTTTGTCTCTGTTTATTCTTTTTTCTTTTGCCCTACCCAGGTACGTGGGGAGTTTCTTGCCTTTTGGGAGGTGTGAGGTCTTCTGCCAGCGTTCGGTAGGTGTTCTGTAGGAGGTGTTCCACGTGTAGTTGTATTTCTGATGTATCTGTGGGGAGGAAGGTGATCTCCGCGTCTTACTCTTCCGCCATCTTCCCCCTCTCCCACCCATTTAACTCATTTCTAAATATAGTCAGTCACTTAGTACAAAGTACAAACACAAATTAAAGAGAGTAAATCGCTGTTATTTGTCTAACAATTGGGTGTCTGCCGGCTCCCTTTGAGACTGAGGGCAAACCACTAACCCTCCCTGAGCCTGATTCCTCATCCCAAAATGGGAGCAATAATAGTGGCCTTGCTTACCTCACATGGCTGTGTGAGGGCCGACTAAGCTGATGCCTAGGAAGTAGGAAAGCACTTTAAAAATGGTGTTTAATAATTTAAACGCATGGGACAGAGGTGATATAAAGGCATGCCTCCACTAGAATGCAGGAGCAGAGGCTTATAAGGATTTCTGCACTTGCTAGAGATTTGAAGAAGAGATGAATTCACTTGTAATTCACCTGTAGAAATAAGCTAATAGCAAATGGTTGGATCACAGAGGAGGAAACTCAGAGCATCACGTCAAGAATATGCAGAAAAGATCTCATGGCAGCAGCTGGTCAAGTGAGGGTTTGCCCTGTCCCAGCAGCAGCCTTATAAGAGTTCCATGGTTTCCAAATGTCAGCACGTTATGACTGTGATCTGTCCCCAGGGAACTTAGTCCTTCATCCTTGCAAAGAAACTGCACTCCAATCTCGGCCCCAATTTGCTTTGCGGGCCAGCAGCACTGTTCCTGCACAGGGCCTGCGTTTCATTTGAAAAGGATTTCATGGGAATGCTTTCTTGTGTTACCAAATCCTCTCTCATCTTTGTTCCTTACACTGGCTGCTCCTGTCAGTAAAACCTATATGTAACCCCCTTTTTTTTTTTTTCTGAATCCAATTTAGAGACACATAATAAAATTATTATAAGTGAGAAAAGGTCTCAGTCAGAGGTTGACAAAATATGTCCAGAATCTTATAGTTATTGTGGTTTAAGAGAAATGGATTAAAAACCACTTTCAAAAATCTTCTTTGTCCCACAGAAGCAGCCGCATAGCACAGGGAGGTCAGCTCAGTGCTTTGTGACCACCTAGAGGGGTAGGATAGGGAGGGTGGGAGGGAGACACAAGAGGGAGGAGATATGGGGATGTATGTATATGTATAGCTGATTCACTTTGTTATACAGCAGAAACTAACACATCATTGTAAAGCAATTATACTCCAATAAAAATGTTAAATAAAACCCCAACAAAAAACAAATGTCAAAACATCAAAAAAAACCAAATTCTAAGTAACTTAAAAAAAAAATCTTCTTTGTCCCACAGATAGAAACCTAAATAAAGAGCTACTGGCTGTTCATAACATTTGCTTTTGCTGCATTCTTGTTTTCCCTGATTTGTCTGTGCTTCCCCGCATCATTTAATGCTATTTCCATGAACAAAGAGAGTCAAAGTCACAATCCCATGTGTTGACTGAGGCAAGCCTCCCAGACAAGGGACTGAATTTGATGTCAAGGAAGAGAAACTAATTCTCCAAATGTCTTCCTCTCCAGCTGGCTAATATCTGAAGTTTTACAGTTAGAACTTAATTCCTTTGGCATGTCCCTCCATGTCCCCCTTCTTCATCACCAGGCAATTATTGATCTGCCTTCTGTCACTTTAAATTAGTTTGAATTTTCTGAAACTTTATATAAATAGGATCATACAATATGTACTCTTTTATGATCTGGCTTCTTTGACTCAACAAAATTTTGAGATTCATCTGTGTTGTGTGTAGCACAAATTCATTCTTTTTATTGCTGAATAGTGCTCCATTAGATGGGTATATTGTTATTTGTTTATTTATTCACCTTTTGATGAGTATTTTGGTAGTTTTAAGTTGTCATTAGTATTCTTGTACACGTCTCTGAGGATTTTCTAGAGATCTTCCTATTATTAACTTTTATTTCCAAGGGGATTAAAGAATATATTTTATATGATTTGAATTTTTAAAAGTTTATTGGGACTTTTTTATATAGTCCAGAATATGATCTGTCTTGGTAAATGTCCCCTAAGCACTTGAAAAGAACGTGTGTTCTGTTGTTCTTAGGTAGAATTTTCTATAAATGTCAATAATGACAAGTTGGTTGTTAATGCTATTCAAATCTTCTATATCATTACAGATTTTCTATCTCTTTGTTTTATTAATTATAAAAGAGGGGTATCAAATTCTCCAAATGTAATTGTGGATTTTTCTATTTTTCTTTACAATTCTATCAGTTTTTGTTTCATGCATTTTGAAGCTCTGTTATTAAGTATATAAATATTTAGTTTTGTTATATCTCATGATGAATTGACCCTTTTATCAATTTGAAATGAGCTTCTATGACCTAGTAATGTTCTTTGCTTTAAAATCTACGTTGTCTGTTATTAACATAGCCAGTCCAGCTTTCTTTAGATTAGTATTATGAAAGGATATCTTTTTCAGTCCTTTTAGTTTTGACTTATTTGTGTCTTTAAATTTTAAAGTAGGACTCCTATAGGCAGCATACAACTGGGTCTTGCTTTTTTTAATCCAATTTGACAATCTTTGCCTTTTTAATTGGGTTGTTTAAACCATTTGTATTAAATGGGGTTATTGATATGGTTAGATTTAAATCTATCATCACTGTATTTGTTTTCTATTTGTCTCATCTCTTCTGTGTTCCCCTTTAATTCTTTCTGGATTGAGTTTTATTTTATGATTCCATTTTTCTTCCTTTTTTGGTTTATTAGCTCTTTTTTTTGGTTTATATAACTCTTTGTTTTGTTATTTTAGTGGCTGCTTTAGGGTTTTTAGTATACATCTTTAATTTATTACAGTCAATTCTTCATTTGATAATATGCCGCTTCACATTTAGTACAAGAACTTTACAAAGCATATTTCTGTTTCTTAGCTCCCAGCCTTTGTACAATTGTTTTCATACACCTTACTTTTACATATGCTATAAAACTGATAATAAATCACTGTTATTTTTATTTTAACCAGTCAGTTGTCTTTTAAAAAATTTAAATACTTAGAAAAAATCTTCACATTTACCTACACACTACATATGTAGTTATCATTTCTGATGCTTGTCATTCCTTTGTGTGGAGCTAGGTTTCCTTTGTTGTTTTTTCTGCTGAAACACTGTCTTTACCCTTATGGTTCCTGGAAGGAGCTGGAATTGTGTATCTTTCTTCCTCTCAATCAGTTATGCTCTAATAAAACCCCATATAGGTTAGTCTCTGGTAAAATAGTTTCTTTTGAGGACAGATCTTGTTGAACAGAATGCTCTGGCATATGTCGAAATGGTTACTTTTCCCCTCTTCTGAGAGAAGCAGGAAGGAATTTTTCTCTGGTCTTCACTGTGAGAATTTGGTAGAACTCCTGGAGGTAAAACTAACAAAAGCATGGATATCCCCATAAGAGTGCCCCCCTCCCCGAGTTTTTAATTCTCAGAGTTTTCCACACTGAGTCTCCAGCATTTCATTAAGTACAATTTCGGTTTTACTACCCTGGCACTGGTTCCCGTGGAGGTTTCTGCTCCTGGGTTTGTACTCCAGTAAGTGTGATTCGAATTTGCCTGTCTGTCTCTCCCATTTTGGGGCAGCAGTTTGCTGTGGGACCTCAATTCTCTGACATATGTAAGAAGAGTTGTTGATTTTCAGTTGTTCAGCATTTTACTTTTTGTTAGGACTGAGTGATGACTTCCATGCTCCTTACATGCCAGATCAGAAACTGAAACTCCTAACTTGCTTTTTCACTTTATTCTCATTAGTTCTTATAACAATTATATCCCCTACAAATTATTGTAATTTTGGCTCCTACATTCTAATTTCTTTTTCTGATCACATTACGTCAGCCAGAGCTCTCAGAATAATATTACATAACAGTGTTGGGGAAGGCTACCTTTATCTTATTTTTGATTTTCACAGAGATGTCTTTAGTATATAAGTCTTTCACAGTGCCAACAGTTTTTTGCATAAATATTATTTATCATATTAAGATAATACTGTTATTCCTACTTTTCCAAGATTTTTAAAATTAGAAATGGATGTTGAATTCTGAAAAATGTTTCTGAAGAACTAATCATATGTTTCATTTATTTTATTTATTTGTATTATTAATTACAATAATAGATTTTTTAAAGTTGACTCTCCTTATACTGCTGAAATAAACTCTACTTGGTCATTGTGTAATGATCTTTCACTTGCTACCACTTTCAATTTGCAAAAATCTTATCTCTATATACTTTGTACCTCTGTATTCATAAATGAGATGATTTTGATTTTTTGCATTTTTTTCACTCATTTTTGTGTTAGTGCTGTGATAGCTTCATAAAAAATGATTATCTTTTCATCTTTTATATTCTCTAGAATAGGTAATGGCAAACTATGGCCAAATCTGACTCAGTTGCTTTTGTAAATAAAGTTCTGTTGGGAGATATTTACGACCATCCATTAATATATTATCTGTGGCTGCTTTCCCACTATAGTGGCAGAGTTGAGTAGTTGTAACAGAGACTGTATGGCCCATAAAATTGAAAATATTTGCTCTCTGGTCCTTTATAGAAAAAGTTTGCTGACTCCAGGCCTAGAATAATTTAGATAATACTGTATAGAAATGCTATCCATTTCTTGATGTTCTAGAGGAACTCACTTCTGAAACCAGAGCATGGGCTATAGATTAAAATAACATTGGGTTTGAACCCATATCCAGCCTGCATTACTAATGGTGTGCTTGCTGTTGGGTAACATATCCTTCCTATGGACAATTTCCCTCAACTATAAAATGTGAATAATAATAGTACTTATTTAAAATTATGCTATAAGGATGAAATATGTTAATGCATGTTCATAGTACTTGACAGAATGCTAAGAACCCATAGATTCTTAACAAATGCAACTTTATTCTTGGCAGAGTTTCTTGACACTGCCTTCAAATCATGGTTGGTTTTCTGCAGTACTCAATAGCCTGGCTGGTGCCAATGATGTATTCTTATATTCAGTAATTTTAGTTTTTATCTGAAAGTATTTTTCTAATCCACATTCTTTCTTTTTATTAAATACAATGTCTTTTAAAATCTTACTGAAGGGCTTCCCTGGTGGCGCAGTGGTTGGGAGTCCGCCTGCTGGTGCAGGGGACACTGGTGCGTGCCCCAGTCCGGGGGGATCACACATGCCGCAGGGCGGCTGCGCCTGTGAGCCATGGCCGCTGAGCCTGCATGTTCGGAGCCTGTGCTCCGTGGCCGGAGAGGCCGCAGCAGTGAGAGAGAGGCCCGCGTACCGCCAAAAAAAAAAAAAAAAAAAAAAAAAAAATTACTGAAATTACAAATTAAAGATTTCTAAAGTTTACTCTCCATCTTTTCGGCAAGTCTCTTTCATAGAGAAATATTTTCTTTGATTCTTCAGATCGTCTACTTTTAAACTTCTGTGATTCTACATATGTTCCGTGATTGTTTTCTGGTCATGCTTTCCAGGGGATCTTTTCACTCCTTGCTGGAACTGTAGATAAGTCCATATTGAACTTATTGGGTCCTTCTCCAATGTTTCAGGTCTGGGCAAAGTGTGAAAGGAAGAAGAACAGAAACCAAGTTGTCAGTGGGACATCCACTGTTGTTGAGTTTAGCTATGAAGTCAAAAGCTTCAACTGTCCAAACAAGTTTCTTTTCTATGATTATTGTTGCATTCAGAAGCTAGCTGAGCACTCTCCTCTTTCCAACCATCACACTTACTGCATTTTTAGGAGCCACCCACTCCCAGGTACGGTAGGTTTGGCTCTCCTACCGATTGCTGCATGACTCTCCTTTTCTCTAGCTCCCATCACTTGTAGAAGATTGGCTCAGAGGGCCATCCACTTACTTCCCAAGTGGACAATTCCGTTTTAGGTCATGATTCCAGATTTGGTCAACTCTTTCTAAAATCTGCTTTTGCGTGTATTATATCTTACAGATATTCTCAAAGCTATCAGCATATAGAAGACACACTTGCCTCTGTCTAGAATTGACACAAATTCTCCACTCCTACTCATTTGAGTAGAAATAAGGGCATGCTAATTGGGCAGCTAGGTTGATAATTTTGAAACAGATATCAGTTGATTTTCTTAGGTTTTAAATTGCAGTATTCAGACAAAAGAAAAAACATTTCAATGAAATAGTCAATATGTACAACACCAAAACTAAATGTCTCATAAGTGCCCAGGGAAATGATAATTATATATTTAAGTGAGCAGCTCTCTTTCCTTTTAGACTCAGCCTTCCTCTAAGCCCCACCCTCTACACTGCCTGTTCTACATTGTCTTTTTAAAATATGGACCTCGTCACTCCCCTGACTAAATGCTTTAATGCCTTTAAGGATAAGGCCTGAAATTCTTACTATTACATAAAGTGGTTCCAAACATCTTTACAGTCTGGAACGTTCCCCAGGTCCCATGACACAGCCATGCTGGAGGTCCCATCATTCCTAGCACTCAACACACTATTTCATATCTCTGTGTGTTTGCACGTGCTGTTTCATTTGCCAGGATCACCTTTTCCCCTTCACTACATTATCACGCACCATCTTGTCCTATATGTCCTTTAAGAATCAGGTAAAACGTCACCCAGCCCATTAGGGGAGTTTGTTACTCCCTTTTTCTTGCTTCTGGAACATTTTTTGCACCCGTATTTATGTTGTGATGGTTGCTTCCCTGGCATTCATTCCCCTTTTCTTCTGCCAACAGCCCTCAAATTGTCCCTTGGGGATCCGTCCCTCCTCTATTGTCAGGATATTGGAGTTAGACTGGCTCCACACACAATCCAAATGATGGGCTCTCACTGACTTAAGTTTATCTGAGCATTTCATTTTCCTGGCTCCAGTGACTGATTCAAGATTGATTTAAGCCTGTCCAATCAGAGTGAATGAGAACTTTACAGGCATTGCTTCTCTTCTGGGTTTGGTGATGAGAGGGTTCAAGGCTTGGATTCCTATAACCATCCCTCCACCACAAAGAGAACCTTTCTGAGCATCTGTGAGGAGCACTGTGAGGAGAAAGAGCTGAGACAAGGAACCTGAAAACGTCAGAGAGCCCCAAATCAGACCAAGGCTGAAGCCAGACCTACCTTCTGAACTACCCTTTTTTGTGAGCCAAAAACAAACAAAAAATAACTACCTACATACCTGCCATCATTTTGGTTTAGCCAACATAGGTAAGGTTTATTTGTTCACTTTTATCTTTATATCTCAATGCACTTGAGGAATAGTAGTTCCTTAATAAATGTTTGAAAAAATGTGAAGAAAGGAGAATTGTAGTTTTATCTTAGCATTTTATGCTCGGCTACGTGAACCGCAAAGCTTCACTCTGATATTTTTATTTTTTTAATTTATTTATTTTAAAAAATATATTTATTTATTTATTTATTTTTGGCTGTGCTGGGTCGTCGTTGCTGTGTGCGGGCTCCCTCCAGTTGGGGCGAGTGGGGGCTACTCCTCATTGCGGTGTGCGGGCTTCTCACCAGGGTGGCCTTTCCTGCTGCGGAGCATGGACTCTAGGCCTGCGGACCTCAGCCATTGTGGCACGTAGGCTCAGTAGTTGTGGCGTGTGGGCTCTAGAGCGCAGGCTCAGTAGTTGTGGTGCACGGGCTTAGTTGCTCCGCCGCATGTGGGATCTTCCTGGACCAGGGCTCGAAGACGTGTCCCCGGCACCAGCAGGCGGGTTCCTAACCACTGCACCACCAGGGAAGCCCCACTCTGATATTTTTAGATTTCAATCCTTTTATTCTTGGCCAAAGGACAGAAAAAATTGTGTCCATAAAAACAAAAGACTCACACAAGGGAAATCTTCCAGAATTTCTATTTTTCACTGATTTTTCAAGAAGCATATTTTTAAAAATTTGCAGAACCTGACATTGTCTGTCCCTGGAGGGGATGGAAATTAAGAAATTTAGACTGTAAACTTATAGCTGTTCTAGGTGAAAGAAAATACTAAATTTTAGCTTACTGCAGTGTCTCATAATTCTTCTATACCTGTGCAAATAAACCTCGTTTGAATTGACTAATTTGAGTGTGCCATCTGTTTTCTGTTGGGACCCCAAGTGATACATATTTATTTCAGAAATTTAAAAATTAAACATAAAACAAGTCTAATGCACTTTGATGGAGCTACATGAAACACTATCTTTTAAGACTGGTAGAAGAACAGAGTCTATGTTAGCTGTGCTCATGTGAAAATGACTAAAATGACAAACCAGGGAAGGGAAATGCTTAGAGGGCTTTCTTGATTCTTATTCAGGCGAGTCTTCCCATTGCACAACCCCAGGGGTGTCATTCACAGGATGATTCAGGCTAACTTTAGGAATGTTTGACAGCCAGAACCATTTCTGCTTAACAAGAAGAGAATGAGAACAGATCAAGCAATTTTATTTGGGTGAAATGAGTTTAAAATGGGTACCAAGAAGAGCCACAAAGAGAAAAACAAATTGCCAAACTAGTTATCTTCTTTTGGCCTTAGAATTTGCTCTTTTAGCTCCAAAGCTGTATATCAGAGTAAGGACAGATAGCTAGCTTTGCTTTGGAGGTTTGGTATATGTTAGAATATATAGTGGCCTCTAAGATTTTTATCTAATACCAGTTGGCAAAACTCCCAGTTTCCTTAGACCCGCCATACTGAATTCTTGTCCAGTTCTTTGATCAGGGCTAGGAGTGTGCCGTCCTGCACCCCGTTTGGAAAGGGGGTTGATCATGATTTCCTATTTCTTAGGGTTGCCCCTGGTCCATCTTGACCTTTGAAACAGTTCTGTTCTCTGAGAAGTGTTTAGAACTCCTCTCTAGATGCCGACCCTTGTTGATATTCTTTTACATGGCCATGATTCCCAGGACTTGCTTCCCATCCTGTGAACAGGGCTGTTTCTCTGTCTCAGCTTGACTTTCTCTGAAGTGCAGCTGTAGTGGTGTGGAGTTAAAAATAAAGACATCTTGAGAGATCAGGAGGAGGATGGATTGTGGAGGGGGAGGAGAAAGCATGTTCATTAAGAGCTTTTAAGTTTCCAAATGCCCCTTCTGAGTCATTAACACGCTTGGCTGAGAACATCTCCGACAACTCAGAGAGGGAGAGAGGTGTTCCTGTGTTGTAGTGCGCCATGAGTGCTTATGTTAATAAGGAGGGGTAAAAGTACTTGCCCATGCTGACGATGATGAGCTGGATTCCACGCTGTGAGCAAACAGAACAAAATGTTAATTCTGGGTAAGTCAGCTGTCCGAGGAGCCTGCATCCTTGACCACCTGCCCTGTTCCCATAATGGGCAATAATTAGCCAGCACTCTTATTATTTAGGGACATGCTATATACACAAGGCAAGCCAAAGGTTCTGTATTGAAACGTCATTCACTCATACCAACTGAAAGTGACAACTAATGAGACTTAACAAGAAATCTCAGCTCTGGAATATTTACTTCAGAGATATAGTTTCCAAGAATACACAGTAACAAAAATGCGTAACGGGCAGATATTCTCTCAGCCCTGTCTTCATGGATAACTAACCACTGTTATTCACGTATTCAGTGCTAAAAGAGGAATAGATTCTATGTTTTTTAAACTTTTTATTTATTTATTTTTAAAAGCTTTTTAAAAATGGGAGGGGAGTCCAAAAGGGAGGGGATATCTGTATGTGTATGGCTGATTCATTTTGTTGTGCAGTGGAGACTAACACAACATCGTAAAGAAACCATACGCCAATAAAAATGAATAAAAAAAATAAAACCCTCCTCTTGTAACCTGAAAAAAAGTTCTTTTTAAAAAAGAAACAGACAAGTGGAGAAGTAAATTTGTGTACAGTGACATTTAGAGGTGATAAGTGTCCTAATCAGAGTGTGCACAGTATTAATGGTACACAGAGGAGCCACAGTTTAACTTGGTGGAAAGAGAGCAGGAGCCAAGAAAGCCTTCTGGAAGGAATGTGGAAGTTGAATTGGAGTTGGATTTGAATGAGCATTCTAGGCAGCACAAATAGCATGTGCAAAGGTCCTGTGGCAGAGAAATAGACTGCACTTATGTTAATGGCTATCTCGTTTAAGATTTATTCAGAATGGTGGAGAATGCTTTCTTTTGGGGAATAGTCCTGAGGGGCTACTTCATATGTCAGTATTTATACTAATTAATAAGTCAAAATCCATGACAATAAACCTTAGTATAAAAGTAGACCCTTTGAGAATAAAGCAGATTGTGCAAATATTTCCTGATAGATGTTATGGTTTTGATATTTTAGACAAAATATATGCCACATGCATTTCTGATCATGCTGACACAGGCTTTCTGAAATGTGAGCATATAAATATTCCATACCAGGTCACAAAATGTCTGGAAAACTCCATAAAGAGACATAATGAAGCATGTTGTGTGGGGGGCTGACGTGGGTGCTCATGTTGGTATGTGAGCAAGCCTGTGAAATTCACTTCAAAGAGTTTATTCTCTTGTCAAGGTGAAACACACCCAGCATCTTGTTCATGCCATTCATTGCATAGTAAACCTTCTTCAAGAACGGCAAAAAGAAAGATAAGCTGTAGCTTAGAGCACATGATAGAAATCAAAATGAGCTAATTTCACAGGAGTGGACTCTACGTTCCACATTAGAGAAAATTTCTTGAAGACTGTTAAAAACATTACATTTCTTTAAAACTACTAAGTCATCAGTAGACTGTGCCCATTTCCCTCCCCCACCCCAACACATGGCATCTTCAATGGTCTGGACTCATCACAGGTGCTCACTAAGCAACCATCAAGTCATATTGGGTTATGGACTTGGAAGGCAATGAGGAATGAGCTGAGCCCCTGATGGCGAGCAGGGGGCTGCTCAGGAGAGTGGCTCGCTGACCAGGAGTGCCTCTGCTTTCTCTTGCTTTATTTTTTATATATCTTTTATACTTACTTATTTTTGTTTGTGTTGGGTCTTCGTTGCAGTGGTCAGGCTTCTCATTGTGGTGGCTCCTCTTGTTGCAGAGCATGGGCTTTAGGTGGGAGGGCTTCAGTAGTTGTGGCTCGTAGGCTGTAGAGCGCAGGCTCAGTAGTTGTGGCGCATGGGCTGAGTTGTTCCGCGGCATGTGGGATCTTCCTGCACCAAGGCTCGAACCCGTGTCCCCTGCATTGGCAGGTGGATTCTTAACTGCTGCACCAGCAGGGAAGTCCCTCTTCCTTTGTTTTAGAACATGGTCCTACTCTAGGAAGCCAGTTGCCCCTCCACTTAAATTTGTGTACATTTCACTTTTTCTGGAGCTTTGGATCAAGAGCAGAATTCAGGCCAGACTTGAATGTGTGCAGATTTCATCCTTAGATTTCATACTGTCCTAAATTACGATCCTCCCTCTCCTATGCAGGGAGCAGGATTGCATTTGTAGCATAGAAAATCTAAGCAGTTCCCCCTAGGTTTTGTCTGTGCTTTCCGGAGGTCAGAGGGCTAAAGGAGATCGATGCTGTTTGTCCAGCCTGCATTAGGGCAACAGGAAGCTATAATGCCCAACATTTACAAATCACTCACATTATTTATTCATCCGCTCATCCAAAAGACAGTTATCGATCACATTATGTGCAAGGTACCATACTAGGAGCAGCCATGCTAACTAAAATGGCACTCCACCCATCACCAGACCTAATCCAGAGACAGTCCTAAAATCACAGGAGTAAGTAGCAGCACTGACACCGAAAGCCATGTCTTCTGATCCCAGACCCTGTGCTTTTTCTACTCCCCACAGTGTCTTTGTCAGTGAGCTATGGACTGGCCTCAGCAGGTGCCTGCATCTGGAGCTGCCATTCACTCTCCCTCAGCTACATGCTGCCCTTCTGGAAACTTCCCTTACATTTTCAAGTTCCCTTTATTTTCTTCCTGCTCAAAGAGGACATGGGGTGGAGAAACAAGTGGGTGGGTGCCTTCAAGTATGATTTTCCATAAGGTTTGGTCCAGGAAGCAGGGTTGAACAAATGCAAAGTGGAGATTTCAAAGATTAAGAAAAAAGAAAAGAAAAATTCCTTCATGAGCACTAATGAAATCTGAGCTGCCAGGCTGTATTTGATGTCATACAAGGGAAGATCTGAGACGGTCCTCAGTATGAGTGTGGGTAGTGAGGAAAGGGGTTACAGTGGGGTCCTGAGGACAATAGTGTAGGTTAGTCAGGAACAGGAATCGAATTACAGCACCTGAAGCTGCGCTTTTCAACACCTTATTTTTATTTGTAGAGGACTACAAATCACAGGGGAGAATGAGGAAGAGAGTCACAAAATGATGAGAAATTGTCTTTAAGTCTTGCCTACTGCCTGATGCTTTCTAGCAAATTATTATTTTCTGATTTTGTTGGGTAATTATCTGCAATGATTAATATTTGGAATTTGAAAGCATGCCATACTTTCAGACATATGGTCAGTGCAATGAGCTGGATGTCTGGACAATTCAGTGGTTGGTTCTTCTGGATATCATCAGAAGGTGCAGATAGATGCCTTTCAGGCCTAATGTAATAGACTCAATCCTGAAATGGCTCCCTCAGCTTCATAAACCCAGGTGCTATGCTAATGCACCCATATAGGGTGATCAGTTAAGCACTATTGTGGAAAAGACATTCAAAGGGGAGTTTGCTCATTGCTATCATGTTATGCTCCAACGAAGATGGAAATAGATGATGCAGTAATGGAAAAATAAGTTAGTTTACTTAACCCATGACCAACAGACTTGCTTACTTCGATGCTTCTTATAATTCTGTGGTAATTACTCCAAGGAAATGAATGACTCCAGGAAACTCAGGAATACGTTTGTATCCGTGTGACAATCCCAGATGGTGTCCAGGTATGTGGCAGGCTGCCCAGTGGAATAGAGGTGGAGATGGAGCAGACTCAGCAAGAGATGTTTACAGGAAGATGCTCTGAGGAGGGGCTGTGCTCGAATCAGAGGAAGGGGCTGGGCTCTCAGATCAAAACGGGGAGGGAAATCCGGCCAGAGATGGTGGTACTTACAAATGTAGCTGCACAGAGAGCTTTGTCCCCAAGATTCTAGGGATCCAACAATAATGGCAAGGGCTTTTATTTATCCCACACCTTGTAAGGGAACTTCACGACCCCCATCTATGTTAGGAAGGCAGCTGTACTCACCACTGTACCACCAGACCGTATCCTCCAACCATGTTAGTGCTTGAGGAGAGTCAAGTCTCTTCCTGGTTCCAGTAATGGTGGTAATTTACCCACACACGTGGATATAGAAGAGGGAGTGATGTAGAGAACAGAGGCTGCCCCAGTGCCATGGAAGAGGCAGTAAATTTTTCATCTGGATCATTCATGTGAGCAGAGAAAAATTTTCTAATCTTTCCCTGGGATCATTTCATTTTATTGACCTCCTTAAGAGACTTGAAAATGACATAAAAGATATTTTTTATGAATAAAAAATAAAATATTTCTCATTCAATCATTCAACAATCAACAGCTAATTGTGACGTCCCTACTATGCACAGGCACTAGGCCAAGCTTTAGAGAGAGCCACAAACTGATGGGGGCACTCGTGGAACTGACTGTTTAGTTGGGGGATGCAGTGGGAGACAGAGTAAGATAACTGATTGTAAATGTGCACCCACTGCTAAGTGGCAAAGGGTGATACGAACTTGTTACTCATAGAGTGTGTTGCAAAACGGTTTGACCAAACTGGGCTATTTGCAAGGTAAACATAGAGGGGAGGTGAACACTCCAAGTGGAAGGACTAGCAGGGGCTTCGGCCTGGGATGGAGGGATCCTGGGGAGGGCAAGGCTCTGAAAGTATTAGTCACGTCGAGAGGGCCCGAAGGAAGGACGTAAGAGGTGCCACTGCAGAGGCAGACGAGGGCCAGGCCACGGGGCCTTCTGGACAATGCAGAGTTGTGACCGTATCAGAGGAGCAGTGGGGAGCCGTGGAGGGCTCTGAAGAAATGGAGAGGGATGTTTCAAAATGAAAACACTCTGACTGCCGTTTTCAGAATGGATTTAGTGGGGCAAATGGAGAAGCAGGGAGCCCAGGGCCAGATTTAAAAGCTACTTAGCAACTAAAACCAGTCGAATTTGAGGTGGGCTGAGTATGGGGTGAGGGACTGAGAGCTGTCTTCCTGCAATCCTGTGCCTGTATTCTCTTACTTACCCAAGTAAAGTACTTAGAGTCTTATCCGTCTAGTCAGTTGGAAGATCCGCCAAGGCTGTGACACCCACACGTCTGCACAGCTTCTAGGGGACATAGGACATGTCCCACTTTCCTCCTGGCAGGCTGGGACTGATTGGGGAAACTCTTGCCACCCCTGTCATTTGCCTTTGATTTGAGGAATCTGATAATACATAATAAGCCTCACTCCTTATCTATCCCTACCCAAGATAAAAAAAATGAAGCCTCATTAAAGATCAAAGTTCCCAAACGTCCTGTCATTGCCCCCATTATTGGAAGAAGGAGAGATTTTTGTCACCTCAGAGCAAGTGGTTACCTGCTAAAGCAACCTCAGGGCAGGGCATCCATGTTAATGATTTCGGCCCAACCACAGGGCGTATAGACTTGGGAAACAGCCCTGCCTTTTTCTTGAATGGAAGCAGGATGGAGTGATTTAACAAGCACGCACAGCTCGATTCAAGCCAAACTCTAATTTTGCAAAAGCTCAGATCCAGGCATATCTTCCCAGTGGATATGAGAAATAAACGTTGAAACATTCATTCTTGTCACCTGGGCGTAGTGGGATCTGTGTGTTTGCACCAACCACATCAGGCTGTCATGCACAATTAGCAGGTTCTCAAAACCCCAGTCTCTCAGAGAAGGCAGGCTTCTCTGCAAATGTCTGTTCCTCTATCTGCCTCTGGTGTTACTCCTTTTTTAAACCCATTACCCAACAGTTAATTATTTAAGAGGCAATCATAATTATTCTAAGAGTGATAAAATCATACTTGATCTCAGTTCTGAGTCCTTACTCTCTATGACAGGCAGTACACTAAGTGTGCCTCTTACACTATCTCATTTAATCTTTTTAACAACTCAGAGAAGTAGGGTCTCTCTTTGAGATGGGAACAGGGAGGCTATAGAAGTTGGGTAACTTACAGAGTGTAGCTCAGATATTAAATGGCAGAGGTGGGGGTTAAAAAAAACCCATGCCCTTGACCTTGATACTGAACAAATCATCAGTCCTGGCAAGTTGGTCTGTGGCCCACAGTCAGTACTCAATTCAATCAACATTTAATGACCGTCTGCTACGTGCCAGGTACTGTGCTCAGTATAAGGAACACAAGGTGGATAAACTGCGTTTCTTCTTTGACGGGGCTTAACGTCTTTTGGGAAGTTAAGCTGTTGAAGGAAAATGGGGCGTGGGAGGATGGTCATGTCCCAGGTCTGAGGTGAGGCTGTGGAACTGGCTGCCAAGTGAGGGATATTGGCTTTGCGCAGGAAATAATTCAAGAGGGAGCCATAGTACAGTGAAAGCAAGTTTATTTAGAGAGATACGCATTCTATGGACAGAATGTGGTCCTTAGAAAGTGAGAGTGGCCCTGGAGGATACCAATTCCATAGACAGAATGTGGGCCCTCTCATAAGGTGAGACCAGGCCCCGAAATACGGGGTTGTTAGTTTTTATGGGCTGGGTAATTTCATAGGCTAATGAGTAGGAAGAATATTCCAACTATTTTGGAGAAGGGGCGGGGATTTCCAGGAATTGGGGCACTGCCCACTTTTTGGCCTTTCACTGTCATCCTCAGAGCGGTCGTGGCGCCTGTGGGCGTGTCATTTGCATATGCCAATATATTACAATGAGTGCATAATGAGGCTCAAGGTCTGCTGGGAGTCAAATATTCCGCCATCTTGGACCTAGTCGGTTCTCTCCGGTTTTTGTCATATCCCGTTTTCCTCAAGGGGTGTGTTATTCTTTCCCTCGCGTCTCGGAACCTAGACGTCCACGTAACACCAAGACTTGTTGTATTGAATGCTACCCTGGAGGTCAGGCAGAGGTATGGGAGTACTGAGGTGACAGAGGTGAATTCTGACGGGGGTGGAGGTGGGGTGGAAGGCACAAGGAAAAGTTTAGAAGAGGTGGTCCCTTTTATGTTGCATCTTGAAAGACCAGCAAGCATCTGACAGGTAGTGGAGACTGCTGGAGGAGGTCATCTCGAGGCTGTGACCTCTGGTTAACCCACAACCTGTACCTGGGCAAGCAGGGTCTCCTCGCTCCCTCCGCTGGCCCGGGAATGTGCGTTCCGCCCGCCATTCCCACAGTGGGAGTCATTTCAAGGATGCAGCCTTGAAAGAATAATGTGTCACTGGGCCCACGTGGACTGTGTACGGGACTGAACCCCCGTTAAGGCTGCTGCATAAACTAATTCTGGCGGGCCAGTGTGAAGACCTACCTGTCTTGCTGCGCCCAAGACAAGCCTTGGATGTTAGCTCCCTGGCTCATTAGAACTGCCAATCTGGAGCGGCTGCCTCTTTCTTCAGCTGCGTGAGGGACCAGTTTGCGAGCCCACGAGAAGGAAGGGGCTTCCACATCCATGCGGCAGCGGATCGAAGGCCCTGAGGTGAGAGGGTGCCTGGCGGGCTGGTGCTCCAGGACCGGCTGCTTTGGGGCCAGCACAGGTTCCGGGGAGGAGGGAAGAGGGGGATGCGGGGAGAGGCTGGGCTGGGGTGAGAATGTCCTGCAGTGCCGGCCCAGGGGTTTATCTTGGAGGGGCGGCCATAGAAGATTTGTCAAGGAGAGAGGTGACGTGATCACACTCCTTCCGTGGGAGAGCAAAGCTCTCAGGGGTTGTTGCTGGTGCTGTGTGAGGTACTACATTGAGCTCTATAATACCGCTGACATTTGACCATTTTGACCTGCAAAAATGACAATTTCATACAGTTCGACCTAATACATTTTGGGCTTTTGCTTCTGATTCTGGGAAAGCATTTCTATATAGTGTGTAGCTATGCATTTGGGATTTCCTGGCCTCTGGAGGCCCTAAGAATTATTTTTGGTGTCCAGTGACTATTTTGAATATATTAGTTTAGCCAATTAGGCAATGAAATAAAATTTTATTTATTTTAGGCTGGAACTAGATTAACTCAGGATGGTAACCCCAGCCTTTTCATGGAGATCGGGGTGCTGATTAGTTGTTGATGAAATCAGAAATTTCTGATATCTCTGGGGAAGGAGGTGGATAGGGAATGACGATTAAAGAAGGGCCTGATGGTAAGAACTGCTGGCTGATGTAGACCGCCAGGGAGAGGCAGCATGAGCACAGACACACCATTCTTCTAAGCAGCCTTGGCTGTCCTGGGGCTTGTGTTTACATTTCTTCATCCACAGACTGCTTTCTGAGTATCTAAATGTTTCATGAACAGTTCTAGGCACTGGGGATATGGTTGGATTTAAACCAGATATATTTGTGTATCTGGTTCCTGGGTTTTAGTGGCAAAAGTAGAATCAATAACAGATGATTAAACTGTTGTTCAGGAAGGTTATATACTGCCAGCCCTGTTCATGAATGTGGCAGAGTAATCTCTCCATGTGGAGAAAGGGTGGGATAGGAGAAAGAGGATCATTTGATGAAGGCCAGCTTAGTGCCAGACTTCTTTTAATCCTCTCCACCTCTGGGCAAATTAGGTATTGTTACCCCCTTTTAACAGATTTAGAAATTGACTCTCAAGAAAATTGAGAAAATTGCTGGGGGGTCACCCAGCTGGAAGATAGTGCAGCAGGGATTTAAGCCGGATCTGTTTGTCTTCAAAGCCTTAGCTCTTTTCATCAGTTTCCCTAACACGAAGTGATTTTAGGTTTTGCATGACAAACCTGGAGGATCAAATGCTTATTTGTCCAGGGGCTTATTTTTCTTTTCAACCAGAATGGAACTAGAAGAGTGTAATCCTGACCATTTTTGTTGACAATGGCAGCACAAGCTGTAGCGATAGAATTAGAGTGTCAAGGCCAGGAGGCTGACATCTGCCAAAGGCATGAAAACAGCATTTCAAACCCAAGGTAAAGATGAAGCAGCATTCCTGCGAGTCAAACAGATTCCACGAGGATTACTATGTTTAGAGAAAGTAGAAAGATATTGCTTAGAGTCAGCAAGCATGATGAGAATTTGGTCCCTGTTTTGATGAATTTGTACAAGTTGCAACCCAGAGGTCATGCTGTTAATTTGAGTGACATGAATTACCATGGCTTCTCTATCCCAGATGTGTTAAAACAACAACAAAAGTTTACGTGGCTTAAAGCTGCTTTTCACATTATGTTTTGAGATATGTAATCAGGAAAGGAGTAAAATATGCAAAGAATTCCATTTTCTTTGTTTGAAAAATGACTTTCTGCAGACTTGAGTAAAAAAGACTTGTCCCGATGAGTCCATTCATCCTGAAAAGGTTTTTGTTCTTTTTAAAAGTCGTTAATTTCCACCGTAGTTTGGTGTGAACAAAGAAAACCAGCAACTCTTCCTTTAGTTGGGCGCCAGGAACATAGTGTGCAGAGCCGATTTTCTTCTTATCATTTTAAAAATGCCTGAGTCCTGGAGCTGCTTTGGTATTTATTATTGATATGGAAAGGGAGCTCATCATTTAATACACTTGCTCCTACCTCCAGGTGATGACAAGTCCCTGTTATTGTGGCTCTGAAACAGACTTGTCATAATGTCCCATCAGATATGCGTTTGTCAGGGAGTTGTGTACCTCCAGTGGCCTGGAATAGGGACTCAGGGGCTCAGTGGCAGAAAGTTTTATCTCCAAAAGCTTGTGAACAGCCTTCCATGTTTTGATCCTTTCCTCCCATATTCAGAAAACACCCTGCAGCCAAGCCCTGACTGCTTGGGGCTCTTCCTCTCTCTTGTATAAACAACAAGCACCATTAATGGTCCTTTCAGTCTTGATGAATTCTGTGCACAACGCTCAAGAGAGTATTTTGGCTTTGGGGCAAGTCAAACCATGTGGAGTATGTAACACAGACATAAGGTATAAACATTTATTAAAAGAGAAAAGCCCAAAGCCTGGAGCTGGCAGGGCTTGCATAGAAGTAAAAGCACATAAACATTGAATTCCAACTATAGATTAAAAATGCCACAGGGATGATCAAGTACTTTTGGGTTATTCTATTCTATAATTTTTAATGGTTTCTAAAATCTGAGTACTGGTTGGTTATAATGTTAAAAAAAAATTATCCATTAGGTCTTTGTGTGAATAGTATTAGGCCATTAATCCACTGATCAGTATCTCATGCAATGAAAAAGGTCTTTTTTATTCTTTTACAACATGAACCTGTTTTGATTTAGTGCTGAAATGACTGGCCTTTTGTAAGAATGTAACCAATTTCAAGGAAAATGGCAAAGGACCTTGTTCTCAAAGGTATTTAATAGGCCCTAAAAGTTTGACTTAGAGAAAAAAAGTGCTTGGAATATATCCATACCCAGGATGCAGTAAAGTGTGACAATTCTGAGAGGATGGACAAGACTTTCTCTCTGATTTCAGTCAGAATTGTCTTTTCTCATGATGCTCCTACCAAGAGTGGGAAATTTATATATATGTGTGTTTTACATGCAGCTTAGCATGTGATTCATGTTTGTTTTGACAATAGGTGATGTAGGTAAGACGGGCATTATCATTGAATTTTAGAAAGGGAGGAAATGGAAGTCAGAGAAGTTAAGAGATTTGTTCCTGGTCATGCAGTAAGTGAATAGAAATGCTTATACGTGAACCCTGGTCACTCTGACACCAAATGGTTCTTCTCTTTATGTAGAAGCACCAGGGCCCCATTAGCAGGCCCAGTGATCAGTTCTCACCCCAAGCCCCAACACCACGCTTCCAGGGTGCCATCCCCGCTCAGAACTTTTTCAGCAAGCTGTGCTTAAGGAGGGACCTCCCTGAACACAGCTTTTCTGCCCTGACATGGCTTTCCCCACCAGCCCTCTGTCATGTCAATAGTTCAAAGTCTGAAAGAAACACCACATCAGCAACTGGCGTGGGAAGCGACTGCATGGTCCGCAGTGGCCTCCTGGAGACACAGAAGAGGGGTAGGGAGCTGGTAGGACACGGTTTTAACCTTACCTTCTTGTTGCATGAATTGAAACTAAACATCAGAAATACCTCTCCCTTAAGGTTCTGCTCAGTAATTTCCTGGATCCTGCTCTGTTCATTCCTTTGCCCATTCCTCACGTCTTGATGGAGCCCTGGCCCCCTGGCAGACACTGAGCCTGCCCTCAGGACATGCACAGTCCTCAGGGGACAGGGATGAGAGAAAAGAAGCCAGTGCTGGTTTGGAGGTGGTAGGCAGCTAAAACCTTGCGAGTCCCAGAAAGCCATATATCTCTTGTCCCCAACCCCCTCCTGTGCTCTGCACATAACAGCAGCATTTGATGGTTTTGCCTCCCCCTGACTGTGATGTTCTCCTCAAGCATTTCTGGAAGCCCTTGGAATGTGTCTCATGTGTGGTCATAAACAAGCCTGGTCCGCCTTCACGTAGCATCTGCTGTTTCTTCCCTCTCCTCTCCAGCCTGCCTCTTCTGGGTTTTGTCGTGTCCCACCAGAAACCAGAGCTGATGTGCTAGGCCAAGAGGTGGGAAGGCCTCTGTGTGTAGCCCTCTGCTGGAGGGCTTCCAGTGACTTACAGAGTTTTTAGAGAAAGAGCTCATTCAGGTTGAGTTCCTGGCTTTCCTTCCCCCAGACCCAAGCTGGAGTTGATGTGAGATGGGCCAGAGAAAAACCTCAGTGACAGCCACTATGTGGTCCTCAGAATTTCCCTCCACTTCTGACATCCACCATGTCTCTTTCCAATTGAGTGAATTTTCTATCTGTGCCCACAGCCCCCCTTATAGGCCAATTTCTTCCTTATGTAAAGACTCCTGGGAAGCCCACTCATGAGTTCTGCTGCATGCCTGAACCCCAGCAGGCAGTCGGGGCCACACTGAGAGGGTGCCGTGCTAGTAGGGAGTTCAGGGAGAGGGCCCTGGGCTGTACCCCACTGCACTCTCCCACTCTTCTGTGGCAGGAAGGCTCTGGGGGCCTAGCCGCGGACAGTCTCTTTGAGGGAGAGGCCTGAAACCCTGTTAAGGAACAAGACAGGTTTTCTTTCTATGGTTAGAAATAAAAATGTGTCATGATTATGTTGGTTACATGAATGGAAAGGACAGTACTTACTCATCCTGGGGTGTAATCAGTGGAGGAGTAAAATGACGTAAGGTCATTTGTTAATTTGACAAGAAGGTGAGGTGAAGAAAGCAGGAAGGCATTGGAGGTCTGACATAAAGGAGCTGGTAGGGAGAGTACAGAAAAGAGAGACAACGGGTGAAAGCAGAAATGTAGCAAAGACCGTCCAGTTTTGATGGGGGCAACGCTTTCTCTTCAGTTGGGTGTTGCTTAATATTGGCTGTGCCCAGAGGTCCTTGTTCGTGTGGCAGGTAGTGCCAACCCTGCAATCTATATTTTAAACAGTGAGTTTTTTCTTAAAAACACAGACTACCTGCTATGTCCAAAAATGTGATAGTTGTGTACTCTAGGAAAACATTTCATTCAACATTTTTTTTTTTTTTTTTTTTTTTTTTTGCGGTACGTGGGCCTCTCACTGCTGTGGCCTCTCCCGTTGCGGAGCACAGGCTCTGGACTTGCAGGCTCAACGACCATGGTTCATGGGCCTAGCTGCTCCGCGGCATGTGGGATCTTCCTGGACCGGGGCATGAACCTGTGTCCCCTGCATCGGCAGGCGGACTCTCAACCACTGTGCCACCAGGGAAGCCCTCATTCAACATTTGATGCATATTTATTGAGGACTTAATTATGTTTCAGGCATTGTACTGAGCATTTATCTTGTGAAGATAAGATCACAGGCCTGGTTTATATGACATGAGCCAAAACAATTCGTAGAAGGCACTAGCAGGCTTTGCACACTAACATGGAATTCGTAACAAATTTTGTGCCAATGCTGGTAGACATAGAAAAGGGAACATGGGGTAAGGGAAAGGGGAAGAGGGTTTTTACAATTTGTCTGAATCTGAGTGTGGACACTTTATTTTGTTTCGGCAGACCTTGCAAAATATTATAATAATTACGAATTAATCTGTCTGAGAGTGGACACTCTTGAGGGAGGCTTGTGTCATGGAAGCATCTGGGTTCTCACTCTGCCACTCACTGGGTATGTTTTCTTGGGCAAGTCACTGAATTCATTGCTCTGATACCTAGTTTCCTCATCTACAAAATTTGAAATTAGGCACAAGCTACATGGGCTCCCTTCCAGTTTAAGATTTAATCATATTTCGGGCCTTGTGTTCATTTATTCCTTCATTTAACAATATTTACTAAGACATAGCTATGTGTCATATCCACTGTACAAGTCATACACAGTGGCATTGGGTATATAGTGATAAATAAAGACAAGGAGCTTGGCTTGTGGAGTTTGCATATGAGAGGGAGAGGCATACAACCAACAAGTCAACATCCAAATAAATAAGTACATCAGCACGACTTGGGCTAAGAAGTAAACACGTGGGATGATGAGATAAAGAATAATTGTGAGGAGTGGTGCTTCAGAAACGGAAGCCAAGGAGGTCCTTTCTTGATCTGGGTGGTAGACACAGGATGTGTTCATTTGTGAGAATTACATAATTGGGCAATCTTCAGTATGTATATTGTATTTCAGGAAAAAGACTTATTTGCTTTAACAAAAAGGCCAGGTTAAAACTGTGTGTATATACTTTAGAGATTCAACTAGTTCTGTGGGTCTCTTGGGAGAAACAGCAGTCCATCTCTGTCTCCTATATTTCCCCTTCCCTGGGGGGAAAACTGCTTTTCCTCTTAGATGGGTATGTTGGTACCTCCTTATGTTTATGGTTTGTGGTATTTTAGCTTTCTTTCCTCCTCCTTTCACCTGTGGGAAAGGCCCACAGGTGTCCCTTTCCAATCCTCCTGATACAGATTTATCTTCAGTGTGGTTAGAGTAATATTCAATATTCACATTACTATGACCACACAAACACTATTCATAGCTGAACTGTGATTACTTGTAATCACAAAGGATGACATTTTTTTCTGCATAACTTTTTGCTTTTCCTGGAATTAATAATTATCTTGTCTTTGAACTAAGTATACTTCCCATATATGTATCCCTTATTCAATCTCAAATACTCTTCTAGTTGTTGATATATCCTCTCAAAATAGCTATTTACATCAGGCATGCTATGAGTTTCGTGTTCTTGGAAAAGGCTCTCCTGAATTCTTCCAAGCTGTGCCGTTTGGGGTTAGCCTCTGTGCCTGCAGCCCAGCTCTCATCCTTCACCTCGCTCCCTCCCTCCCCAGTTGGAATGGTTTCCTCAATCCTACATCTTTCCTTTTTGTTGGTTTTATCCCTCATTTTGCTGAGGCATACTTCTAATAGTTCCCTGGAAAAGGGTTCATGGGAGGTAAAGTTATTGAAATTTTACTTGTCCAAATACATCTTTATTCTGTCTTCACACTTGCTTGGTGATTTGGTTGTATGGATTTCTAGGTCAGAAATCATCACCAAGAATTTTGAAGGCATTGCCTCCTTCCAGTCTTCCAGGCATTGTTTCTGCCTTCCGGTGCTGCTGTTGAACTGTCCAGAGCTGTGGTTCTTTATCCTTTGTATACAACTTGTTTTTTATATTCTCCCTGGAAGCTTTTAAGACCTATTCTTTGGCCCTAGTAAACTGAAATTTCATACCGAATGTGCCACTGTGTGAATCTATTTTTGTACATGGTGTCGGGCACTTTGTGGGGTCGTTCAGTCTGAGCACTCGTATCTTTTTTTCCTGGAAAGTTTTCTTAATTATTTCATTGTTGATTTCTTCCCCTTGGTTTTCTCTTTTCTCTAAGTACTGTAATTGAAATGTGAGGCCTCCTGAACTGTTTGTCTAATATTTTTGGTTTTTTTCCCCCCTATTTAGCATCTGTTTGAGTTTTTATCTTTCTAGGAGATACCCTCAATTTTATCTTCAAAATTTTCTATTGAGTTTTTCTTTTCTCCTCTCCTGTTTTTCATTTCCAGAGCCCTTTTTTTGTTCTCTGGGTGTCCTAAAACAAACAAACAAACAAAAAAACCCCATCCCTTCCTTCTTTCTCTTCATTTTTTCTTATATCTCTAAAGCTGTTAATGAGTATTTTTTTTCTTCTCTCTATATAGTTCTGTTTCTTGCAAATAGTCTCCCTGCAACCCTGCCCTTTAAAAATTTCTCTCTGTATTATTAGAGTCTTCCACTAAGTAGGTGGTAAGGTTGTGTTGTCTGCTCACATTGAAGAGTGTTGACCTAAAAGCTGATTAGAAACGTTGAACATGTGGGTAGGGCTTCTTAACTCCAAGTAGATCACTCCAAAGGTGATCCGGCTGGTATTTTTTGTGGGAGAATCCTGGATGTTCATCATTTGGGGTCTTTCCTCTTGACTGGCCACATTCCCCAATAATTTTTCCAATCTCCTTGTGGAGAGTGAAGTCCTGGGAAAGAGGTCTAGGAGATCTAAGTGTACATTACACAAGCCTTCTCTCTCCCTCCATTTTCTGTATGGTACCCTTGCCCTCAACTGTGCATCATGTTCCCTGCACAGGGGTCCCATATTTCATCTTTTCTGGAGATAAACCTCTGATCTCTTGTTGGGATCGGGTGGGAGAGAGAACAGCGGCCCCGTTGCAGAGTCGGGGAGGGACTTTCTACACAGCTTTGGACTATGTTCCTTGTTTTATACCCCCATTCATCCCACTCCCTGAGGTGCCTAGGGCCACCGTTTTATGAACCATTTAGGATTCTACAGTGTACATCAGGTGGTTCTTGGCCTTCCTACAGCCAACTTAGGAGGCATCTTTCTCAGAACTGCTATCAGTTCTTACACTTTCCATTGCTTCCCAGCCTCCAAAATTTTATTGTGGTTTCCTTTTCTCTTTTCCCCATCCTTGTAGGTTTATGTCTTTTTGAAAAATTACTTTACTGTATATTTAGTGAGGTTTCAGGAGGGAATAAAAGTCAATATGTGTGTTTAATCCACCATCTTTACCTGTATGCTCCTGTGTGAAGCCTTTAAGGCATGGATGTGACATGAGCTGATTTATGTTTTAAAATATCATTTCTCTACTACATTGGAGAATGGATTGGAAAAGAGCAAGGTGGGGCCACTTGCTGCAGTCTGTACTAGCAGAGACAAAGATGGGGCCAGGCAGGGGCAGGCGAGACAGAAAGAAATGCATGGCTCTGAAGCATGTTTTGTGTGTACAAACAAAGGACTTGCTGATGATGAGAAGTGAAGGAGAGGGAGGAACAAGGGTGAGCACTTACAGTTTTTGCTTGAGCAGCTGAATGCATGAAGGTGTTATTTACCAAGATGGAGAAAGCTGGGAGATAAAGGCCTTTCATGTTAGAGACAAATAGTTATTTCAGGGCTGCTCAGAGGTCTTTGTAGACCTGGGCTCCAAAGATTATTGTACAGTGAGAAAACAATTTTTATATGGTTTTATTTCCTGGCTGTTTGTTTACATGATGGTAGCTTATAGGTGCTTAAGTAGCAGAAGAGTAAAAGGACTGAATGTGGTGTTGGCATATAGCCAAATGCTACTCTAAGTAAATGTTCGTTCTTGCTGTTTCTCCTCCAGGTAGTGCTGTGCATTACAATAAGGTATGTTTTTTGTTTTTTTTTAAAAATAAATATTTATTTTTGGCTGCGTTGGGTCTTCGTTGCTGCGTGTAGGCTTTCTCTAGTTGTGGCCGCGGGGGCTACTCTTTGTCGTGGTGCACGGGCTTCTCGTTGCGGTGACTTCTCTTGTTGCGGAGCATGGGCTCTAGGTGTGCGGGCTTCAGTAGTTGTGGCACACGGTCTCTAGAGCACAGGCTTAGTAATTGTGGTGCACGGGCTTAGTTGCTCCGCGGCATGTGGGATCTTCCAAGACCAGGGATGGAACCCATGTCGCCTGCATTGGCAAGTGGATTCTTAAGCACTGCACCACCAGGGAAGTCCCAGGTATGGGTTTTAACGTCAGAACAAATCTAAGAAGTCACAGAATCTAAAGACATTCTTTCTGATTTAGGAAGTACCCATAGGAGTCTTAAAATTCTTAAATATCTTTTCTTATTCTCACAGTAGTTTTTAATATCATTTGATTTGACCTTATTTAAGAGCAAAAGAACTTGTTGGTTTAGTTCAACAAATAACCAATATTATAAGAAAATGAATTGAAGTTGCTGTATTCATTTGACATTCAAAGTAGGTAATTTGGTAGTAATTATGTGATCCCTTAGCTGACTTATTTTATGGACACAGATAGTGATACGGAGACAGTTTTACAGACCAACACGTTAACAAAAACAACCACCACACTTCCCTTCGTCATTTAAAACTGTTTTCTATACTTATTTGTCTTATACAGTGGCAATCTTTTTTTTTTTTTTTTTGCGGGCCTCTCACCGCTGTGGCCTCCCCCATTGCGGAGCACAGGCTCCGGACACGCAGGCTCAGCGGCCATGGCTCACGGGCCCAGCCGCTCCGCGGCATGTGGGATCTTCCCGGACCGAGGCACAAACCCGTGTCCCCCTGCATCGGCAGGCGGACTCTCAACCACTGCGCCACCAGGGAAGCCCTACAGTGACAATTTTAATGAGCTCTTTAATTTAAAGTTCAGTTCAGCAAATCACTTAAGGGACTGTTTAATCTTTACTGTGTTTTCACTGACTGTTTTATAGGGTTACATACTTAAAAAGAAATTACATATTGAAAGCTCTGTTCTAAAAACTTCAGGAGCAAATCTCCTGCTGAAGTCTGGGAAGCTTATGACCACAGTGCTCATTTGTAGGTTGCTTAAAAGATGTAAGTTTTTTTTTTTCCCCCTACAATTAACTGTTAGAGAAGAACTTGTCTCTAGGGTGGAATATGAATGTGTGAATGAAAAGCCATTTGCTGAAGAAGGGGGGAAAAGGAGAGGAAGAAAGTGCTAGATATCCCAATATTAGATCATAGCTATTTAATAATGCTATCATATAAAAAAATAAAGGAAGAAAGGAAGGAAGGAAATGATTTCTAGTTACTGATTTGTTATAAATACTAGGTTATAGCATGTAGAAATCTATCAATGATCTTACTTAGAATTTAATAGTAAACAAGAGTTACCTGTAACTATGTGATTAGATAGATAACTTGTTTCCTAGTCTCTCCTTTCATCCAAACTCTCACCTACCGCCCCCTCCCCCTGCCCCCCCATTGGTTAAATGGAAATGTAGATTTGATTTACATGGGTGGTTAACATATGCAAACAAAGCTAAAAATAGATAAAGCTATTCTAAATTGTGGTAAATATTAATTTACCTTTCAACACAGTAATACTTACTGGTACTTTTGTTCTGGATCTCAAAGTCCAGGGAAACTAGACTTCAGACTGGCTCTTCCTCACCTCTAGCCGGATGCTTTTGTATAAGGAGGCCAATGAGTTCCTTGATTCTTAGTCTATAAGAATAAACACACTTCTCAGTAGTACCTGCACCACTCCTAGATCTCAGGCTTGGCTAAGAGGACAAGGACATGGCCAAGATATTGTACAACAGATCAAAAAACAGAAGCCCACGTGGGAAGGAGACATAGAATTATCGTTCCTGTCTTTGTGAATGCCCCAGGAATCAGAAATGCAAGGCTTATTTTTCATTTCAAAGTGAGACTGTAATGTTTTTCCTAAGTGTACAAGAATTTTAATCTGAACTGTGAATTTTAAAAATAAAATTTAACAGTTACCAAAGTTTTATAGACCATTTGGGGAGAATGAAGGGCAGGTAGTAATACATAAATACTGAAATACCTTAGTCACCATTCTAAAAATAAAATTACACTGTAAAAGTATTTGATTTTCAGAAAAACACAAAGACTGCAGAGAAAAAGTTTTCTTTCGATTTTCCCTTTTTTTGTGGCTTATTTCCTTTCTGGCCTTTCTTCCTTGAGCTGAAAGGTCTCATGCGTTATTACATCTTGGAGGGCCATCTATTCAAGAGGCTGAGATCTCAATATTCAACTCTTACATTTATTCAGAAAATAATAGTTGTCAGGCACTGTTTTAGGCACAATTTTGGGCATGGACAGGAGTGAACAAAACAGTTAAGTATCTTTGGCCTGTGGAACTTAAAGTGGGTGGCAAAGGGTACAGAAAATAGTAGTGTTAATTTAAACATAGAATATATTAGATAGTGATAAGTGCTAAGGAGGACAATGAAATAGGGAGGATGATATGGAAGATGAGGGGGCGGCAATTGTAAACAGCACTGTCAGGGAAGGTCTCACTGAGAAGATGCCACCTGAATAAAAGCCTGAAGGAGATAGGGAGGGAGCCACTCAGAGATCTGGGCAGACAGAACAGCGAGTACAGAGCCCTAAGAAGGAGTGCAACTGATGAACAGAAGGACCAGAAGGAGGCAGGTGCAGCTGGAGGGAGAAGTGGGTAGTAAGAAGTATCAGAGGTGTGATAGAGGCAAGTTGTGTAGAACCTTGTAGGCCATCAAAAGGACTTTTGCTTTCTCTCCCGAGTGAGATGGGAAGGCATACATTGAGCAATGTCTTAGGATATGGGGTGAGACTCAAGTGAGGATTGGCAAGGGCAAAAACAGGGACCACTGTTGGGAAGCTCCTGCTGTAATCCAGGTGAAAAACGAGGTGGCCTGGGTCAGTGAAACACAGTGGAGGTGGGGAGAGGTGCTTAGACTCTGGATCTCTTTTGAAGAAAGAGTCGGGAGGATTTGCTGATTGAATGGATGTGAGGAATGAGCAAAAGAGAGGCCTCGAGGATAACTCTAGGGTTTCAAGCCTGAGATGCTGGAAGGGGCGCATGTATCTTCCTGAGAAAGGAAGACTGTGGGGGAAGTGGAGCTGAGGGGAAGAGCAAGAGCGCAGTTTCGACATGTAACATCGGAAATGACCATCAGCTATCTAAGCAGAGACGTCAGGTGTGCTGCTGGGTATGTAGTTCTGGAGTTTAGGGGAGAAAACTGGCCTAGAGATAGAAATTCGGGAGGTGTCAGCTCATAGATGATATTGATAATTCTGAGACTGATGATGTGGACAGAGAAGGGACTTGTTCCAAGCGTGCGACCTGGGGTTGGGAGAGGGCAGGAAGCAGCAAAGGTGAGTGGGAAGGAACAGTCAGGGAGGCAGGAGGAAAACCGGGAGTGCGGGGTGCTCTGGAAGCCAGGTGAGGAGCATTTTAGAAGGAGGAGAGCATGATTGGGTCTGGCAAAATGTGTGTGTCTGCTTATGAGAAAGAGCCAGTAGAGAAGGGAAAATTGACACTGTAGGAGACAGAAGGGATGTGATTTCCTTCAGGACCCAAGGACGCAGAATGTAAGTGGGGGATGGTTAACTAGGAGAGGACAGTTCATCCACAGTAACAGGGAAGAGGGAGAGGAAAGAGGCGCCTATGTAGGCGGTAAGGAGACCAGTGATGTGAGTATCCCACACCTTCTGTTTCACAATGAAATAGGAAGTGAGGTCCATGGCTGAGACTGGGGATGGGTTGGTGGTGTCTCGAAGGTTTGAAGAGGGAAGACCAGGTGGGAAGAGAGGAAGAGTTAAAGGACTAGGGAAGCAGAGCATTGTCTCTGGACACACGAAAGGCCCCTTCAGGTCTGGATCATGAAGTTACATCAGCACTAGTAGGTATGGGTGTGGGTTTTGCTTCAGTTACAGCTGGCAACCTGGGTGCAAGTGTGGAGCAGGAGGGTTAGATTTAAACAGAGTCAGTGTTTGTCCCAGAAAGAAGACTCACGATATCCAAACTCACAGGAGCTGCCGATATATACCAGAGTAGGCTAAAATATAATGAGAAATGTAGCTATTACTGTAGATATTATTGTATCAGCAAAGAGTCAGAACCCCAAGCTTATGTTCCGACATGTCTGTCCTCAGGTGACTGGGCTCGCTCCCCAAGGGCTTCCCTCTGACCCAGCAGCCGTGCCGTGAGTGTAGGATTCCAAGTCATGATTCCAAAAATTCCATTTTCTGGGAAAGCATAGCTGCTGAATTCATAGACCCCAGCAGTGTCTCTGCTTGGGTTCATGTTTGTCGTACACCTTCTTTACTCAGGCTGCCCTGCTGGCATATCACTTACCCTCACATCAGCACACTGACTGCCCGGCATTGCTCTGTTCGCATCTGGTGTCCACAACTGTAGCTCTTCATACCACCTTAGATTTTGTGTCCTACCATCTCTTGTTCTCAAATCCTCAGCTTAATCTTTATATCCTGTCTGTTGTCTCACGTTGTTCTAATAAATGCTTCCTGACAACGTGGCCTCGCCTTGGCCTTCCTTTCCATTTATTAACTGCTCTTTCCCTTTCAACTCAGTCCACAGGCAGCTTCCCTGGGTGGCAGCCTTACTCAGTGCAAGCCAAGCCCTGGGGCTGGTGGCCCATAAAGCTGGCCCTTGTGTTTGTCGTGTATGACAAGACTGCCTGGGGCCTGTGAAAAGCAGTGAGGCCACGGCAGACGCCTACCATGGCATATAGTAAAGAAACATAATGTCAGGTCTCTTACTTCTCTGCTTTTGAATGACAGATTCCTGCCAAGTGCAGATCACCCTTAGCCTGGTTGCAAGAGGCCGAGGAGATGGGGAGGGTGGTTGTTCAGGATCAGGGTTTCTGAGAAGGTGGTCCTTGGATTCTCTGCAACATAATTGTTTGTCAAAGCTAGAAACTTCTGGATCCTATCTACTGAATCAGAATCTTTGGAGGTGGGGCCAGAATCTCTAGAGTTGCTTATTTAATTAGGGCCCAAGAGGTAGACACGCTCTGAAGTTTTAGGACTACTAGTCTAGAGCAATTGTTCATAAGCTACTCTTTCAGGATGGTTACAGTGCAGATTCATGAACTTCATCCCAGACACACTGCAGCAGACTCTGGGTGGGGCCTGAGACTCTGTATTAAAACAATAATACCAATAAAGAACAATAACAGTAACTAAATCAACAGCACTTCTCAAGTGATTCTGATGATCAGCCAGGTTGGAAATGTCAAGCTTTCCTTATGCCAAGTCATTTTCCAGTTCATCTGAAAAAGATCCTTTGTGCTGGAAAACTTTCTCACTCAGTAAGACAGCAGCAGCTTGGGGCGCTGGCTGCTATTCTGCTCCTGCCAAGTTCTACCTCATGATGCATTGCAAACTGAGGGCCTGCCAGCTTTGTGCTCTAAAGCTCGGGCTCCCAAACCCGGTTCTGTCACCTGCAGGAGATTTGGGAGAACACAGATTCGGAAGCTCCAACCCAGACCTGATGAATCGTGGTGTCTGGGAGGTGAGTCCAGAAATCCCTGTTTTTCAGAAATACCCCGGATGACTGCAAGTCTGAGGCAGGTTTGGGGACCACCAGTCTGTGACCACGATGCAAACTCCCAGTGTGCAGGGGCCATGACAGCTCTTTAGAGGTGCTCCGGGAACTGCCAGGTTGATCAAAATGCAAATGAGCCTGCAAACAGTACATTTCCTGATCACATCACACCTGACACTTTGTGCTGCCTCTTACCTAAGATCCTTGTCCATGAAAGTAATTTTCAGACTGCCTATTCTCTTACCTCAGCTCCCAGCACACTTCTGTTTGTTTACTCACTGCTGCCACCACCTGCCCCCCTGTGTGGCCACCTCCAATGCTCTGTCACTACTGTGTCTGGTCACTGAAACTGGAATTGTTTATTTCCCAGAATTATGTGTCTACTCTGTGATTGTAGGATTCTAGCTTCTATAATAAGACATATATGACATCTTAGCTGTTGTCAACATGATAAATTTACTAAGTGCAGCAAAACTCCTGGCCAGTTCCCTAACTGGAGCAAAGATGGAAGCAGGACCTGGTAAAAGGCTGAGTTAAAAGAACATTCTTAAGGAATTGCAGTGCTGTTGTTCTCAAGTGTAGGTGATGACCTGGGGCAGAGGTTGGGCTGGGCTTTTTGTAAGGAAGGCATGTAGACAACCGTTTGCTGTCGGTACCAATGGTGTTTGAATGGATAGCCTAGAAAAGAGCAGCTTGAAAACAGTTTATTGGTTTTAGCTCAACATTGGACTAATCACTTTCTTTGGATTACTTCCAATAATGTATTGCAATGGACAATAGCAAGGCAAAGTTCAGTTCACTGTGGCCGGAATTGTCCCAGATTTTGAATTTAAAAAGTCTAAGTAAGTGAAGTTTATTAAACGGATAAAAATGATCATTTTCTTCTGAATTTGTATTTTATTGTTTTTAAGAAGGAAAATGAAACTTTTCAGAATAGTTGCTTTTATATTACGTAAGTAATTAATGTTAATTGTAGAGTAATTAGAAATTGCAAGAAATGTAAAGAAGAGAATAAAAGTTGCCCATATTTTTACCACCCAGAAAATGACTATTGATATTTTGTGGAAAAGCCTTTCAGACTTTGAACACACACACACACACACACACACACACACACACTATGTGTTGTTATGCAACGTTTAAAAACCATGATTTTAGAGACTGGGATTTTTTTGCAACCAGCTCTGCCTGAAATACTTTACCTACCCTCTCAAGTTTTTTTTTCAGATTCAGTGTCTCAGATCAAATGTCACCTCCTCAGAGAGGCCCTTCTGACTGCTCAGTCTAAGACTGCACCCCATTCTCCAGTCATTCCTGATCGATTTACCTCCTATGTCACTGTCTTCATAGTTTATACTTGTTTCCTGTCTGTCTTCCTCACTACAATGTAGGTACCATCATTCTGTCCTAGTCTACCATACTCCATTTCCTGGTGCAAATCCAGAGTAGGGGTTTAATAAGTATTTGTAGAATAAGTGAGGAAATGCCTGACTGAATGAATGAATGAGACTGTTGGCCTGGGAGGGTGGAGGCCAGAGGCACAGATGAGAAGGGGAACAGAGCATCTGGGCAAGCAAACAAATGCATGGAGTGTTAAGAGGCAGTTCTGAGGACAATCTATCACTTGTAATAGGCCCAGAGGGATCTTAAAGGCACTGCTTGGCTCCTAACAAATGGCAAATAGCAAAACATAAAAAAAGTTTGTCTCAGAACCCGATTGAGGGTTTGGTAGGATTCAAATGCCTTTTACAATTACCTTAGAGCTTTTAGATTCATATCCTCATTTTTGGTTATAGTTTTGCCTCTTGCAGATTAATTGTTTAAACTGAAAATTTATGATTACTCATCAATTTCCAGTAGTTGACGCCAGAAAAACATGGGTAATTTTCTCAAATGGTATTGCTTTTTGTGTCTTTGATTCGGCTCACTGGCACCTCCTTGCCTGTGATTTAAAATTATGTAAAATGAACAATATGTTGAGATATGAAATTATGCATGAATGCTCAGGCTATAAACTAGCTAGCTGACAATGAAGTTACTGTGAAAAATGTCTACAATAATACTTTGCTTTCGTATCACATAAGACCTTGACTTGAGGCAGGTAGAAAATTAATTATAGGTCCCTTAATTTTAACACTTTTGGGGGAAAAAAAGAGCAGGGTCATTACTCCCATTCAGAGATAAGATAATTGAGAAACAAGTATTTTAATTGAATATTGGTGTGGAAACTGTAATAAACTTGGAGGATTTTATCTAATATTCAGTTTCTCTAGCAGTCAAGGTACACCTGGATTGCATGTGAAATACATAAGGGATTTATAAACAAATAGGTGGCCATTCTGCTCCTTTCCTGGGTATTCTGTGCTTGTTGGGGAAATGCTTCTTTTTATTGCCTTTTCTTTCAGGCGTAATATAAAGATAAAAAGATGAACTTAAAGGTAGTAGTTTGTACTTCTAAATGACTATTAAGGAAATCCATCTCATTGCTGTTGTGATCCGGAGCTGCTTAGCAGTCAGCTAGTAGAGTGAAACTATAAAGTAGGTTAACCTTGTCCCTATCATCTTCCATCTCAAGTTGCTTTCCTCTCCTCCGGCCTAGGTTTCCTTCCCTAACTACCATTCCTCTGGGGTGGTGGAGACCTTTTACTTGTTGAAATGCCCATTCTAACCCTGGCTTTCAGGCAGCCCTCTGGAATGTTCTTCCTCAGGCATGTGCAATCCTCCAAGAAGCCTTGCTCAGCACCTGGTCTAAGTGAGTCTTTTGTGCACTTACTCTCAATCACATCCCACTGTTTAATTCCTTTTATAGCATTTATCATAATCGGTCTCTTGTTTTTTCATTTATTCATTTATTCGGTCTCCCCCATGGGACGTAGGTTCCATAAAAACAGTGACTCTGTCTTGATCGTCTTTGTATCCTCTGCTCTCCAAGCCAACGAGGACTTAAGTCTGTACCCTCATGTTGGGTATTTATTTAGAAAGGGAATAAAAATGCCTTGGAAGGGATGGGGGAAAAACAAAGCTTCATGAGCTAGAGGTACTTTTTAGACTCCAGTGGCTGCAGGAAAAACATGTTGCGGGGAGAAAAGAAGAGAGAATGAGAACCACACACACGCTAATGAGGTCATTTATAACTTTAGTGAGTAATAGCAGATGTACTTAATTGTTTAAAATATTTCCTACAATAGACATGTTTTATGACTTCATGGTTCTCTAAAACATATTTGCCTAGCTTTGGATTTAACACAAGCCTTGGGGTTAAGGATAACAGTCCAGCTGGGGAAAGGCAGCTTCAATTGTAAAACATTTTGACATTTCTAAGAGAGCTAGCTAGCCTCTTTTATCCTTCTCCTTTTTGAACTTCTTTCCTCTTCTCTCTTCCTTCCTTCCTTCCTCCCTCCCTCCCTCCCTCTTCTCTTCTTTCTTTTTTTCTCAACTAAATGATACCAAAATAGTACATGCTAGTAGTAATGCTATTAAAAGTAATAGTACAATTAAAAGTCAAATGATAATAAAGGGTTTATGTATCAAAATATGGCAATACCTTATCCCTACCTCTCCATTCTCCTGATTTCCTTTTCCCAGAAACACCCACTTTTGATTCTTTCAGCTGTTCTTTCTGACATTTATAGATTTCCATGCTCTTAAATAATATGTGAATACTGCTCTCTTTTGATTCATCGATTAGAGACATAATCTATTGAATTTCTATATAGTAGATGAGGACTTAACTCTCTTATATCACCATACCCTCTTCTTCTCCCCTATTCTCCTCATATAATTATACTATAAATTTTGGTTAAATATATATTGTTTTAACATTATTATGCCTGTAAGTTTTATTCCCTGAAATTTGTAATATCTGGGTTTCCCAGGAGCAGACCCTAGGGCAAGGATTCTGGTACAAGTAGTTTATTTGGGAGGCACAGGAAACACCAACAGGGAAGCAGGGAAGTGATGAAAGGAAGGAGAGACAGTCATAAAGTGTGCCTTGTCAAGTGGTTACCACTGTGGGTAACTGGAGCTTCAGTCCCATTGAGGGACATTCTGGGAAATGGTGTAGAACACACTACTCATGGCATCCCACCTGGAAGGTAAGGGAGCTAAGGTGTTAATATACTATATTAACATACCTGTTAATATATATTAACAGGTATAATATATATTAATATACCTGTCAGAAATCTGTGGAGTGTTGCTCCCAAGGACCGTTAATTCCTCAACACTTCCAGCATGCTGTGCAAATGCTGGCAGTTAGAAGTTGGCTAAGAACACCAACTATATAGTCCATTATGATTATGTTTTCATACTTTTTCCCTGAAATTAATAATTGCCTTTTAAAGTTTGCTTAATTTTCTTGATACCTATTGCAAATTCTCCCCCTGACTTCCAACAGTTTCTCAACACAAGATTTTACAAAGTAAATTATATCAAGTAATCTGTCAGCTCCAGTTTTTTTCCTTGGAGACCCTCCTGGTGGCCTCTATGATTTTCGATGGACTGCATGCTCTGGGGGTCTTTTTCAGAGATGTCATCCTGGAACTTCCTGTGCTCTCATCAAGGGAATGTGCTTTGACTTCTGAGCTGGATTCCTTTCTTTCCTGGTCAAAGTATATTTCCCTTTCTTGGTGGAGCACATTGTTTAGAGCATAGTCTGGTTAGAACACTGCTGGGGAGAGTGTCTTATCTCCTGAGTCACACTTCTCCCATCCAGCTGGTTGCCCCACTTGCCTCTGAATTGCTACCATTCTAGTGTCTCCCTTCTACTGCTAAGAAGACTCCCTTCAACATGATCCTGTGTTGGTTGGATCTCTTTTTTTCAGTATTCTGTGTTTTTCTTTTTCTTGGATTATTTCCTCACGTTGATGGAATAAACCTTCTAGTGTCTTAGAAAAAGTGCCTGCGAGATTAATGTTTTAGATCTTGCATGTCTGAAATTGTCTTTATTTTCCCCTTAATTGATGGCTTGGCTGGATAAAGAGTTATATGTTGGAAGTAATTTACTTCCAGAATTGTGAAGACATTTTGGTAGTCTTCTACCTTCCATATTTGACCTGTTGTTGACATTAATTTTTAACCTCTGGAAGCTTACAGAATCTCTTCTTTTGTTCCAATATTTGAAACTTTATGATGAAGTCACTTGGTGTGGGCTGACTTGTACCTGTTGTGCTGTGTGCTCTACGGGCTGGGTCCTTTCAATCTGGAAATTAATGTCCTCAGTTCTGGGAAATGTTCTTAAATTTTTTTGTTGATTTTTTACTTTTTCTTTCTGGTGCTCCTGTTTTTCTAATGATGGACTTTCTGCTCTGGATCTCTAGTCATCTTACATTTTCTCTTCTACATTCCATTTCTTTCTTTTTAAAACCCTTCTTTCTGAAAAATCTTCTCAACTTTACCCATCAATTATTCCATTAGTTTTTCATTTTAGATAATGTGTTTTAAGTTTCTAAGAGCCCTTTTTAGTTTTTAGAATGTTCTTTTTTTAAAGCATCCTATTAATACTATTTCATGGATGCAGTATTTTTCTCTTAACTTCCCAAATAAACCAGTGACTTCAATTGTTGTTTTTTTTTTAAAAATTATTTATTTATTTAATTGGCTGCACTGGGTCTTAATTGCGGCACGTGGGATCTTCGTTGCCGCATGTGTGATCTTCCTTGTGGCACAGGGGATCTTTATAGTTGCGGCATGTGGGATCTAGTTCCCTGAACAGGGGTCAAAACCAGGCCCCCTGCATTGGGAGTGGGGAGTCTTAGCCACTGGACCAATAGGGAAGTCCCTCAATTGTTATTTTTGTGTTATATTTTCTTCTCTGTGCATAGTCTCTATTTCCTTCAAGTTGCTTTTTTTGTTTTGATATTGATTTTTGCATCTTGATATGTATTTTTCATGTTGAAAGCTTTCCAGGTGTTTGATAATCCTTGATTGTCAGATTATAAGAGTGAGAAGTTTAAACTGTGATTGGAAGCTCCAAGCACATGGGTGGGGCTTGTTGACTTAGAACTTTGCCGAGGGATGAGCTATCTGAGCCCTTTGTAAGGAAACCCCCAGAGCTTGGCTGTGTTTTGTCAGGTTGGCATTACTGCTCCTATTTAAGATTGGGAATTACCTTTCCCAGATCCCTCTTTCCTGTGTGATTAGCTTGAGCAAAGAGGGGAACCTGTGTAAGATTGGGAAAGTGGAGGTGAAGTAGGAGCCATTATTCTCAGAGGTCACAGTGATCAGAGACAATGACATATAGATACAGATATATAGCGCATGGGATCCAGTCTCTCATCCTGCTTCTGACCCTGCTAACCGAGAGTGGCCTCAGTCCATCAAGTGCTTGACAACAGTGTTCATAGAGGCCATAGCTTCCACAGACCTGCCATGGGCCCCCTATTCACCATTCCACTTGGATGGCCAAACATGTACTCTTTCTGAAAATTTCCTGTATGCTCTATCCACACCCTTGCTTTTATAAGTGTGTTTGTTTTCTATGTCTGCTATAACAAATCACACCAAACATACTGGTTTAAAACAACACAAATTTTCTTTTTTAAAAAATAATTAATTGATTGTTTTGAATTTTATTTTAGTTTTTATACAGCAGGTTGTTATTAGTTATCTATTTTATACATATTAGTATATATATGTCAGTCCCAATCTCCCGATTCATCACACCACCACCACCCTCCCCCCGCCACTTTCCCCCATTGGTGTCCATACATAAAACAACACAGATTTATTCTCTTATAGTTCTAGAGTCAGAAGTCTAAAATTAAGGTGTTCCTTCTTGAAGCTTCAGGGGAGAAATCCATTTCCTTGCCTTTCTCAGTTTTTAGAGGCCAGCTACGTGGCTCCTGACTCCTTCATCCTCAAAACACATCACTATAACCTCTGGTTTGTCTTCAAATCTCCTTTTTCTCATTTTGATCCTCCTACCTCTCTCTTATAAGGGCTGCTGTGATAATATTGGGCCCATCTGGGTAATCCAGGATAATCTCCCATCTCAGGATCCCTAGCTTAATCACACCTATGAAGTTTCTATTGCCATGTAAGGGAACATATTCTGGGGAGTAGGATGTGGATGTCTTTGGGAGTTACTGTTTTGTCTACCACAGTGAGTAGTCACTTTCCCTGATCTTCTGATTCCTCTCCTCCAGACTTCCATTTCCCCAGCTCCTCCAACATTTGTGCAAGCTCTAATTCCTAGGATAAGCCCCATGGTCCCCTAATACTTCTCTTGGCTCTGATTTCCTGACTGAACCCTGATTGGTACACTCGCAATATCAATATCTCCATGTGTTTTCTCTTGGGCTAGTCAGATTCCCCCTAAATTATTCTTTTAGTTTCCAGCCTGGAGAATAAATACTTGGCCATCAAGGGTCTGGGAGTCAAGAAGGTGAAAATGGTAGAGGGGCCTTCATTGGTTGTATCCATTCATTGACTTTGCTTTTCTATTTTTGGTTTGACTCTCCCTCACTCATTTGCTATTGGAGTCCCCAGTACAGAGGTCCTTTGCCTTACTGTCTCTGGAACCGAGCTCCAGTCTCTGGCAATGTGTAGGGGGAGGAGCAGAGTTTCAGGGGCAGAGAAGCAGGAGGGGCTCTAGGGACCTAACTACTTCTACAAGAGTCTTTATCAGATCCTGCTTTCATTAGCCTTCACCCTCTCTTCACTCCATTTCCAAGGGGGCCTTTTGTTACCAGTTCCCAAACCTTTTGAAGCTTCTGTGGTTAAATAAGGTTGCTTCTCAACTTTCCTACTGATTTCTTGGAATTTGGCTTCTGGAGTCAGCTGAGACAGTTATCACATATCTATCTGCTTGACTGCTTCCAAAATTTTATTGATGTTACCCATTCTTTTTCTTCCTATTTTCGCAGGTTTATTTTTTTAATTAGATTTATTATTTTGTGATAATTCTATATTCACATGTAATAATAAGAAATAATTCAATATTGTACATCAACTATACTTCAATTTAAAAAATAAAGGAAGAGGGACTTCCCTGGCAGTCCAGTGGTTGAGACTTCGCCTTCCAATGCAGGGGGTGGGAGTTGGATCCCTGGTTGGGGAGCTAAGATCCCACATGCTTCGCAGCCAAAAAACCAAAACATAAAACAGAAGCAGTATTGTAACAAGTTCAATAAAGACTTAAAAAATGGTCCACATCTAAAAAATCTTTTAAAAAATAATAAAATTAAAAAAAAATAAACGAAGAATTCTGAGAAATCCCGTATACCCTTTACCCAGCTTTCCCAATTATAACATCTTGCATGAATAATACAATATCAGAATCAGGAAATTGACATTGATATAATCCACTGATCTTATTCAGATTTCATCAGTTTTACATGTACTTGTGTGCATGTGTGTTTAGTTCTATGCAATTTTGTAATATGTGTTTTATATTTTTTTAAGGGAAAAAGGCTCCTTACTCTAGTTTAGTGGAGTTTTAGAAGGAACAAAGTTAGATGCTGTGTCCCATGTGCCATCTTTATATGAAAGTTGAATGACAGAAAACATAACAGAGTATTACGAACTTGTGAACAAAAGCAGAGAGCATGGTCAAATTTTATCTTCTTTACAGCCTTGCCCACAAACTGACAGGTCAGCTAACAAAACTGTTCATTTAGCTCACTGGGTTGTAAATACTGTTTTTTTTTTTTGTTTTTTGGGTTTTTTTCATCAACTCAGAGAAAGGCATTTTGCAACACAAAACTGAATAAACAGACTTTTTAGGATCATGATGTTGTATTTTCTCTGTGGTAGGTGCCTTGTCCATGATGAATCATAACTGATGAGTTATATTAATTAAGCTTGGCTAAGAAGAGACATAGTATTTTTTAAAAATTTCACATTCTCTTCTAGAGGAAGAAAATTGTATTTTCTGATTTTTGCATAGATAAAGAATTAATAATCCAGTAGGATGTAGGAACAGAGAGGCCATGGGGATCTATCTTGGGATGTGTAGCTCTACCTGAGTCCCCTAAAATCACTCTTTGTAGTTGGGCACTCAGATGATTACATTGTCTCAGTGGATCACTTGGACTCAATTTAATAAGTTGTGGAAAATTCACAGTGTGTATTTACATTCAAAGTCAGGAAGTAGGAGTGGAGGCTATTTGAGACCATCAAAACCAGGCAACTTCTAAACTAAAAGTTAACATAGGCAGTAAAAGAAACCCAACATTTTATGTTTAGTTATTTATGTATATTGCTTCTGAATGTATTTAGTGAGAAAAAGGAATATTACTTTTCCTCTTTTCTTATTGAGCTCTTCTAGGAGGTTGCTTCTGTGATTTCATGTACTGTGTTTGATCAGGCAGGGGAGGTGATGAACGTGGTGGGTATAACAGAATGGTAACAAGAGAAGATTTTTCTTTTTACCCTTCAGTCTTTTGTCTTAGTCTATCTGTGAGGCTGATCTAGAGGATGAGCACTGCATTATTAAGGATTCGAAAGGAAACTATGATAGTTTAAAAGAATTAATGGAAACCCCGAGAGGCTGATTACTACACTAAGTTAGAACTCAATTCATTCTTCTTTTTCTTAGCCCTAACAAAATTGTAAACTCAATTTGGAAGGAGCTCTTTCCATTAACTATAGATGCATAAGAAACCATTCCAAAATTTACTATCTTAAAACAACAACCATTTATTATGGCTCATGAGTCTGTGGTTGACCCGAAGAAAAACTAGTGATCTTGACCAGCTCAGGCTGATCTTGGCTGCACTTGGACATGCATCTGTGGTCAGTTGGCAGACTGGCTGGGCCTGGCTGATTTAGGAAGGCTCTCTTCCTTGTGGTTACTCATCCTCCTGAAGGCTAGCTTGGGCTTGTTCACATGGTGGTTGCAGGCGTCTGAGATGGTGATGAAAGTGTGCAAAGCCTCATGAGGGCTAGGCTTGGACTTGACACACTGTCACTTCTCTTGCATTCTATTGGCCAAAGTAACTCCCAAAGCCAATTCACATTCAGGCTGAATTCTATGGCAAAGAGAACAGTACTAACACAGTAACATGATTGATATCTTCCTGTATTATTTTCTGCCCCGATAGGCTTTTTTTTTTTTTTTTTTTTTTTCTTATGCTCCCAGGCAAACTCTTGTTCATCCTTCAGGTCCTAGTTCAAGCACCACCTCCTGTGGCAAGCCTCCTCTGGCCCTTCGCCAAGCAGAGTGGACCACAGCCTCCTTTGTGTTACCACTGAACTATACTGCTATTGTCTGCTTATGGTTTTCAGTACCTTGAGGACAGAGACTATTTTCTAACCTTTTTATATCTCCAGTGCCTAGCACAGTACTTGGCCCAACAAATAATTTGGCCATTATGGCCATTTCTCAGTTCATTTACTTCACCCACTCATATTGTCTTGATGCTGCCATCTTGGGGAAACTCTTTTTTCCCCTCTTAATTTCTCTCCCTTGAATGCCTTAACAAAACTGTACTATTTGACAAGTGGTAATCAATGGAATAATAGTACTGTAGTCCTCTGTGTTTTGCAGTTAGAGTTTTGAGCATTTGTGAAGTTTACTAATTGCAATGTAGCATCTCTATTTTAATTTTTCTGCTTAGGGAGGGCTCCCTTCTTTATTCTTTTTTGGCGCAGTTATGAGCACCCTGGTTCTTAGCATTTCCAGCACAGAAATGTTTATGATCAAATGTTCAGAACTCCCTGGCAGTTGTGCAAGACTCAGCTCTTAAAAGTACTTACTTAAGAAAAAGTACTTACTTTAACTGGCTATTTGGTGCCACGGGAAGTTGTTACATAGTTCTTGGGGCCTATAATAAGGTTTCCCTTTTGTAACAAACCCCTCTGTTGCTCAGTGTTGATCTCTTATTGCATGTCATTCCTTAAGGGTATAAGCACTGTAAAATGAGTACCTATAGTTAAGACTCCTGGCATTGAGAGGATCAAAGATAACATGTAGTTCAATATAATCTTATTTTATAGAAGTGACAGTGAAGGGCCACAGAGGTGAAGTAACATACTCAAAGTTACATAGTGACTTTAGGGCTTTAGGAACAGGGTTTGTGCAGTTGGAATAATTCAGAAATGTTCTAGAGAAACAAGCTGCCCAGCCAGATGGTTCTTTTCTTCTAGTTAAGCCAGCTATAGTCCCATGTAATAAAAGTTCTCCCTTAACAGAAATTCGTCCTCTTTGAAAATGCATCATTTACCTCCTGGGGGCCAAGTGTGGAGGGCAGCACTTCTTTGACTGGACCAGGAGTCCAGGTACCTATCTGAGGTACATATACATGGCTCAAAGTCACCTGGTTAAATGCAGATTGCTGGGCACCTTCCCAAGATGTCCCAGTTTCTGGGGATTTGGAACATAAATCTGTATTTTTAGCAAGTGCCCAGGTGATTCTAAGGTATTGAAGTCTGAGAATAAGTGAATATAATGTGTAATGTCAGCAACGATAAGTGCTGTGGAGAAGAATAAGTTAGAGTGAGGGAGGGTGGAAGGCACACTATTTGAATGGGTAAGTTAGTGGGAATAGCTTTGACCAGAGACCTGGAAAGATAAGAAGTAGCTGGCCATGCAAAGCTCTATGGTAAGAGGGAATATGTAAGAGTAAACACTGAGGAACTGCCCAGGAATGAGCTTTGCAGGTTCAAGGAGAAAGAAGGCCTTGCTGAAAACAGTCCAATGATTTCCTACCAATTGTAGAATAAAATCCAAGCTCCTTACCATGCCCTATGAGACCTTTTATGATCTAAATCTCTGTCCATTGGCAAGAACTAGTTTCATGGCCACACATGGCTGTGGGGCTGGTTAGAGTCACTGGGAAAGGTAATTTCTAGTTCAGCATCCATCTCTCAGCATGGCTCCATGCTGTGGAATGGGGAGCACACACCTTTGGGGGAATCAGCTTTAGCAAGGTGAGCTGAAAACTGACCACTGGATTCAGCAAGATGAAGCTCATTAACGACCTTGATGAAAGCTGTTTGAGGGAAGCCAGGGGAAGCTTTGATAAGAGCAATTAATAACTTTTAGAGGATTTCTATTGTGTATGAATGAACAGCATGGTGGCTGGAGGGATGTTGGGTCTGGGAGATGTTATTTTAAATTGGAGGTTCTATAACATCTTTGAATGTTGTCCGGAATGAGCCAGCTTGGAGGGAGAAACAGACAATTGTAGGAGAGAGGCAAGATCATAAACTTTGAGAAGGGAGGAAAGGAAGGACTTGTGTACCAGGGAGTGGTTGGCTCTAGACTGCAACAGGGACAGCTGTCCTTTTTTAACAGGGAGGAAAGCAAGTTTGAAGAATTTACAAGTGCTGAAGTCACGATCCAAATGAGTTCTGTCTCAAATCCTATTTTATAAATTTGTCCAAAGCCAACTTTTGTTCAGGAAAAGGGGATTTCATTATTTTTCTCCTCCTCCTTCTTTTCCTCCTCTTCCTCCTATTGTGTGCCATGCGGTCCTTTGTTCCTAGATCCTGTAGTTCCAGCTAATACTACTTATACATTCAACAAGCTTTTCGTGCACCCACTCCGCAGAGTGTGGTGTTCCCAAGTTTGACATCTGGACGAGGGGTGCTTACCATCAGTGAGGAGCCATTCTGTTTTTCACCCTTGGATAGAGAAGCTGTCAGCATTCCCAGGAGAGCTGATGGTTTTGACTATCTGGCCACATTCCTGGGCCTGGACCTGGGAGGAGGGCCCTCTCCCATGAACGGGTGGCCTCAGGGGATGATGTAAGAAGAGAATTTCTGCCCTCTCAGCTAGATGAGCCAAAACACCCTGAGGATGGATGGGTGACAGATGTCACAGTCAGACCTCTCTCAACGCCTGAACTACCTTCAGGTCAATGCCTCATGTAACTTAACGAGAATGTTCCTTTAAGGACTAGTTTCCTTGCTAGAAATTGATAAGTGGTTTTATGAATGTATAAGGGAACTCTGTTTATTTTAATATTTTATCTGCACAGGTTTTTTTTGAGTCTACTTTATCTCTCATCATTCTTTGATGCATAACTAAGAAGTTGGAAGGTACCCAGAGAGAGATCTTTATGAAAAATAGAAACTCAAGTTAGATATCCAGCTCATTGAAGAGTTTGGATTACTAATAAATAATTTACTAGGCACCAGGTGAAAACCTGATGCTAGGAGACACAGCCAGCAAAGAGAATACCTGAGTATGCGTACAACGTAAATTTAAATAGGCTTGTGTGAGATAGACTCTTTAAGTAATTTCTATGGTAAAATGTGTTCTGAGTTCCAAAGAATGGACTGAAGCCAAAGTTCTGATATACAAATCGCTCATATATAAGAGGAAGTATGCTTAATTGCCTAATTGTCCTTATTACTAATATTTAAGGTAATTAGCAGAAATATATGAAGGATTCTGGGTAGGGAGAAAGGATAGTAATGTTAACACCAGGATTAACACCAGAGCTAAAGTTAGTACAGAGAAACATATGCCAAAAGGTTATCTGTACTTGCAAGTAGGCAACAAAGCTTTATGCTTTAAGCTTCTTGGTGACCAGAAGAAAATGGGAAACGTGATTAATTCTGAGTCACAGTGTCCATAAGATGCAATCCGTTTGTAAATTAGAGGCGTTAAACCACTTTAAGGAAAGAACTTCTCTTCTTGAAACAGACAGGCGGGAGCAGCCTTGGGGGAAAAACAACACAATCCGTACAGACTGTGGGGGCCACCCTGGACCCTGTCTAGGCCTCCTGTTTTCTGGCTCACCTTTCTCTGTTCTCCCTTCGTGTGACCTGTTTGGTTTCTGGCACTCTGTACTCTTTTTGGTGGCAGAATGGCTAACTCTTGGCTGCAATCTGCCTGGTTCTGAGCTGTCTCTTCAGAACCCACCTAAAGCCGCTGCCTTGTTCTGACTCCCCTAGCATCCTGCAGGCTTCCGACCCGCTCAAAGCTGGGGCTTGTCTCTCCCTTCAAACCCAGTCCCATTCCTTAGGCTCAAATCTCCTACTTGGGCAGATGTACACAAGGGAACAGTTGCCTGCTCTAAAATGGAGTTGCTTGAAATAAATATTACTCAACCTTTTCCTTATGGATATATTTGAATAAACTATTCTTAATGAAATGTGATACATTTTTGAATATTTTCTTTTATGATATTTGTTTATGTTGGTAATTTCTTCCTTCCAACTCTACGTGATTAAATTTAGGTGCTGTAAAATGATAAAGTTCATGGAGCGGGGTGGGCAGAGTGGTGGCAAGCCCTCTAATTTGCATTTGTGATTTGTCGTATCTAAATTAAGGTGGTGATATGTTCTGCTATATGCTTACATGCCTTGGAAGAGGAAGGAAGGAAGGATGGAAGGAAGGAAGGGAGGAAGTTTGTTCTAAGAGTGCAGCAATTGTCTTGAATATTTGGGTATATATTATAATACTGGCAGAAATATAGAACATGTTTGTCCCTGGATAGAATAGCTGTCAGCATTCCCAGGAGGGCTGATAGCTTTTGCTCATCTGGCCACATTCCTGAATCTGGGCCTGGAAGGCACATCCTTTCCCATTAGTGGGTGGCCTCAGAGGATGATGCAGCAGAGAATTCCCACCCATTGGGTGGGTGGATTTATATTGATGAAAATATCTATTCATATGTTCTAAAATTTAGGTGTACAGTTAAACATCAAGAAGGACCCTAAAATTTCCATAGGTGTGCTCTTTGAGAGTAGATATTCTACGAAATTAAAATTTAGGCTGCTAACTATATTTTAAAACTGTCTGTAAAGAGTCATAAAGTTTGGCGGATCTAATTATATTGTAGGTAAAAAACCCTGCTGCATGTCTATCAAAACCTTGTTAGTCAAAGCTGTGTTGGAGACCGAGAGCTTGTATTTTTCACGCAGTCTTCTTTGGAAGGAAGTGTGACTTCTGATCTTGACTGTCCAAGTACCTCTTCCCTGGTCCCTTCCAGTGACAATTCTAGTTTCCTCATTGCTGGTGAGTTGGACCTTTTTCCTGGGCTCTGATGACCCCCCAGGAAATGGAAAGGTCTTACACACTGAGCATAGCAGATTAGAAGCACTGGTCTCCCCCTGACGGAGGGCATCATTGAACCAAACAGCCAAGGACACTCGCCTGGGACACTGCCTCAGCATCGTCTATACTGGAGTCATGTGGCCAGGCAGAGAACAATATGATGTGGATCTGTCCCCTGTCACAATGCTTAATGTTATTCATACCAGAACTAAATCACTGGACTGAAAGTGGTATCTTTTCTTTTACCTCTTATCAGTATATTTTCCTCTCTGTTTTCCCGCTGGGTGGGAAGTAGAGCGGTACTGTGTACTGTTGATAAGTCAACACTTTTATTCTTTTGTTGTTTATTTTTTTTGTATTTCAAATTCTGCTTAAATCAGCAGGAGAAAGGCACAGCTAATGGATTTGTCTTTGACAGCACTGTGTTTCAAGAAGCTGATATCCTTTGGTTGAAAGGCAGTATTAGTGTGGTATACAATATATTTTCTCTTCCTTCAATATATGGAGTTACTGAGGCTGTCTTCAAAGAAACTGTCCTCCAGAATTGGCAAATAGATTAGAAGTGCCTCTTGGCTGACTTCAAGTATATAAGGAAAAATACCCAGGGCCTCGGTGATAAAGTGGCTGTGAAAAGCTAAGTGCCCATGATGCATCACCTATAATGCTTTCCGTCATAATCCCCAAAGTACTCAGGGAAGACTCCTGTCTTAGTGCGGGAGCTTGGATGGGAATTTATGGCAGAAGAGGATCAACGGTTTCCCCGCACACATTGTTTCATAAGCTTTCATGTCCTGCCTGTCGGATTTTCTGAACAAGAAGGTGCACCCATCAGCCACTCCATGCCTGAATTTGGTTAACTGACCCTAAGCAATCCTTCCTAACACAGCTTAAACCCTAAACTAATGAGAATCAAAACTGTGCAGGGAGCCAATTTACCTTGTGAGCAACAGCCAAGAAAAGACCAAATTAACAGATTATTGAATGCTTTATGTTCTCAGAGCACTGATGGAGCAGTAATATCTGGCTCAGCTCATAGCATAGCTGTAATTAAATACTTGGGTGTTATTGCACATACAGAGAAGGCACATAAAAGGCACCTTGCTGCGCCAGGCTTGTATTTATAAAGTGCGGCTTAGTTCAGTTTAAAGGAGTAATTCAAGATCATTGGTTGATTGTTTTGTTTTGTTTTTTATCATGTTATAAAATGGAGGTTGTTCCCCCAAGACATTGGACTAGAACGACCTGCCTAGCTGGTGCTACTTGCAGCTGTGCGTTGGTAACTGTGCCCTCCCATGGGGTCCTCTGGGCTGCATCCAGTGCCGATGGGCCATTGGCCATCTTTGGCATCAATCAGCTCTGCCTCAGTTCTAGCCCTGGGCTTGTTGGGAGCAGCAGAGCTGAGTGTTATTAATCAGGAGAGCAAGAAGCCGGGCTCAATCTAGACCACAAAAGATTGGCTCTTTGTGAAAAAGTTTAGGTTTTAGTGGCTTCCAACCTAGGAGACTCAGATGGTTGCCATTTAACAGCCGCACACCCACCCTTTTCCTTGTTAAGGAAGCCCTGATTCTGTTCCTTTTCCTCCAAGCAACTGTGTGTTTAAGGGTAGGCTCAGCTTCCTCCCTCCACTTAAGTGTGAACCTTGACTTGTCTAAGCCACTCTCTCCACGCGTGGACCCACAGCACAAACAGCAGCCTGAGAACTTGGTAGAAACGCATGCTCTTAGGGCCCGCTTCAAACTCACTGAATCAGAAATTCTGGGGAAGGAGACCAGCAACCTATTTCCAGGTGATTCTGACACCCACTCAAGTTTGAGAACCACTGGTCTAAGCCAAATACGGTGGCTTGTGCCCTTGGCTGTGCGATTCGCTTGGGTGGGGGCATGAGATGCATTCCCAGTCGACGAGATGGGAGGGGAAACTGGGGCTTCTTTAAAAAAGGAAGGTATGTTCCCTCTTTTTCTCCACTTCTGACATTTATGTGCAAGGATACAGTGCCTTCTGCAGCCAGTTAACTGATGATTTTTATGTAACAAGAGTTGTTTATATAGAGGTTTGACAAACAGCTGTAATTACTACTTTGAAAACATAAAATGTTACACATAATAAGCAAGGAGGGACTAAATATAGTTTCTGTGAAGAATTTATTTGGAGTATTCTGATGGAGTGAGACCTTATTCCACTGCTTGTGTTTAGCAGGACCATACCTCAGTCAGTGCAGAACTGGACACACTAATGTCACCTCAAAGTAAGGCACTGGCTACAGGATGGGGCTGTTCAGTCCATGCAGATCCCTTGCCAAATGCTCTGTCTCCTGGGCGCGGCACTTTGCTGGGGCGGTGGAGAATGGTTGTTTGGACATCACTCAGCTCTTCCGTGCTAGGGCAAAGAGGGTCCCCAGAGCTGTCTTCAGAGTTGCTCAGTGGCCATTGCTCAAGCCAAGAGCAGTGTTTGCAGAGCTTAACCACTTCTCATCAAGGACTGTTTGCTGTTCTTCCCAGGCTTATGTGAAGTCTCTCTGTGGACTCCTCACAAGGGCATTCCAATATCTGATATTTAGTTACAAAGGCTCACTGCTGAAAATGTGACCTTTCAGTTGGCTCCATTTTCTTAACAGAGCCTTAAAGCAGATGAAGCATTAGTTGCTAAGAGCTGAGCTGGGGCCTTTGGCTTCTTTTCCATCTCAGTGAGAGAGGTAACTTTACAATGGTCAATCTTATTTCACACAAGTTCCTTTCTATCCTCCAGTCTTCTGGAACATCAAAATCTGAAGCATTTCCTGATTTGGCCTTTGGGGTTAAGTAATATAGCCTATAAAGGAAGCAGGCTGATTTTTTTCTTTGCATTTTTAATACCAGTTGCCCTGGTAGAAATGAAACTGCTGTGAGTTACAGTGGCGGAACATGGAGATTAATTAGCAGGCTCCTTCTCTTTCCCCTGTGGAGTTGACTGTGTGGGCCCCCTCTCTGTACGCACACTGAATTATGGAACATTCAGCCGATTAGTTGGAAGGCCTTTTAGCAACAGTGGCCTATCTGCCCCAGTATGACTATTTATAGGCTACTTTGTTCCAACAAACCACTTTCGTTCTAGCTCCTTCATCTGGTTGGTATTGAACTATTTCCATTATCCATTAGGGTGCTGTGAGCCAAATTTTATTTACAGTTTGAGGCCATTAATATCATTGGTTGAAGGGAATTAATATGGCACATTAGGGATGAATGCCCTATAGATTTTACCATCACAGAAACAAATTGGGCACAGACACAAGGCAGTAAGACAGAGCAGCTATAGGCAGTGATACTCAAAATAAAACCACAAAAAATATATGTAACATTCATCCTGACCAGACACGGCACCCATCTGAGTCCCTATTACCTTGTGAATAGAGTTAAGTGAGCTGGTATTTAAGATGATCCATGATTTGACCCCAAACCTCTATCCTGCTCCATCTCCCTCTAACGTCCTCTTTCATCACCCCATCCACCTATACTACCCTGCCCCCTGTGGTCTACATCATGCTTCCATGTCTGTTCACACTTGACCTTGACTTGAGGGGCTGTTGCCTTACCTAACGTTGGGCTCCTGTGTCTTCTAACAATATCCTGCTCATTTTCCAAAGTCCAGAGCTAGCCTTACCTCCTCCATGCAGCCTTCTCTGATTTCCCACAGTCAGAATTAATCTCTGCTTGGCATGCCCCCCAAAATTACCTGAGCCTCTTTTAGCACGTACTCCATTCTGCCCTGTATTGTGGTTAGCTGTTTTCCTGTCTGTTTATCTTATTAGAATTTAAACTGCTTAAAGGAAAGACGGATCTTGTTTATCTAGGAATATTCCTTCTGTTCCTAGTACCTAGAACAGTGCTCAGCATGTGGTAGATATTTGACAAATATTTGTTTAATAAATGGAAGAGTAATGTGACTTCTCTCCCATATTAGATTCTCCCCAGAAAAAGGTAGACAAAAAGCAGCCTTAGTTGGACTCCTGAGTTTGAATAATTTCAGTGAATTTATTTGTGTCTTTAGGTTTTAGGGGATTAATTTTAAATTAAAAAATGGAAAAGCATTATGTTTTCAGCACCAGTTGTATTCCTATTTTAATCTTAAATGCAAAGCAATGCTCCCAGAAACCTGAGCTTTCTTTTCTATAATATTTTTCACTTCCTACTTTTCAAACATAATATTTCTTCACATTTTGATTAAAATTAGGTATTTGACTGAAAGAATGGAAGTATTGTATTCAACTGTCTCTTGGGAAATGCCTGAAGGATGGTGAACCCAGCCTTTATAGCTGGTGCCACTTTAAACAGATCACTCAAGATTGTCCTCCCTTTCCAGGGTCAGTGTGCACTTAGTGGAGGGGGCAGGTTCTCATTTCATGGTACCCTTAGGCAGGGCAAGCTGGCTCCACCAACAGGAGTGGATGCTCATTGTCTGGTCAGGCGTTGTCTTTGTTCTATACCGAAAGCAGGACTGGATTGGCCTGTTGCAGTAAAGACTTATCAGTGGGCCATGCTGGTTTGAGATATTTTTGCCTACTTGAAGGAAAATGTAGCTGAAATACATTTCCCCCCCACCCCATTTATTGAATAATTTCCATTTACTGCTCCAGAGCCATGTCCTACCCTTTTCTACTCTACTTTATACCCCTACGAGGCTCCTCCACTCTCCTGTGGCCTCTGGCTTCCAGTTGGGTTCAGCCAATTGGCAGGGGATTGGGGGCAAGGGATATTTATTCGCTGAGCTTCTTCCCTGTGGGCAGGGTCACAGATTCTGCCATGTAGCCTGCACTCAGCCTCCTCTGTTTCTAGGTTCTGGTAACCATTCCTTCCAGTTATTCTTTCAGGCCTAGGGGTGGTCATAGACCCAACTGCTACTAAGCCTGAAGCACCATGGTTTAGAGATATACTCCCTTTAAGGGCCACTTCTCAATAGTCTCTGTAGTACACTCTCCTCAGATGCCCTGTGAGTGTACCATCCTTTACCTGCTAGGACCCAACTGAATCGCCATGTCATATTAGCCAAGCCTGGGTGTTCCACGCTTGGTTTTGTTTTTGAATCTCCTTCCGCTTGTCAAAAACTGATGCCCAAGCCTTCCGCAGGACAAGGTATTGGGTAGTAGGTGAGGGAAGGAGTAGAATGCATGAAGCTGTCTGCTTGGCAACGTCCTTTAAAAATCCAAACAGAACAACTGAAAGAGAATTAAAAAGAATTAAAAGAATTAAAAACAGAGCAACTGAAAGAGAATTAAAAAGAAAAAAAAGGAACTGTAGAAACCTAAAATTGCAAAGGACACTGGCAATTGTTTGAGGAGGGATCTGGTCCCTGCCTAGAGCTACATCCTGAAGACCGCTTCCACATCTACAATATCATTACATAAAAAAGAAGTTTGAAGCTCTAGTCTCTTCCTCTTCTTATAAGGACACTAATCCTATCCTGGGTTGCCCCTACTCCCATGACCTCATCTAAACCTAATTACCTCCCAAAGGCCCACCTTCAAATACCATCACATTGGCAGTTAGAGCTTCAACATATGAACTTGGGGGTGGGGGGCACAAATATGCAGTCCGTAACAGTGCCTGACATAAGGACAGCACTCCGTGGTGGCTGAGTGTGACAGCCATACTTTACTTGGGTGCATCACATGGATGGTGACTGGCTGGTGCAGTCAGGTTCTTTTTCTTGGGGAATTTGAATAGGAAGTTTACCATTAGTCAGTCTGTAGTCCCAGCAGCCTGTGGGAGCAGAGACCAAGTAGCTGAGTCACTGTAACATGGTAGATAAAGCACCAGAGTAGGAAAGAGCAGATACCACTTGCTGAGGGAGGCCACCAGGAGATGGACCACTAGAGAATGTGGTCTCCCTACTGACCTTCCAGTTCATGCTCCAGCAGGTCCTTTCCTTGGAATAGCCCCTGGATTACTTTAGGCTTGATTAGCTACAAGTCCAGAAGAAAAACAGTTTCTCTTTTCCAATAAAAGTCCAAGATTTGAGCTGGAGATTATTGAACTGCAGGGTCACATGGCCATCCTGAGTCAATCACTGTGATGTGGGTGATGGAACTCTTTCACTATCTGGGCTGGGTCACATGCCCACACCAGGAGCTTGGGAGTGGGGTCTGTTCCACTTGACACGTAGGATGCTATTTTCAGAAGAAAAGAAGAGGGATGTTGGACTTGCCAAAAGAACAAACCCAGGTCATCGAAACCCATTTTGGTTTCTTACTGCCTGACAGAACCCATCGAACACAGCTACCATTCTGAGAAGTATTATAAATCCTCTCTTTTCTCTATCATGTGCTGACATCTGGTACTGTGGCCACAACTGAAGTACTTGCAGTGACAGCAAGCCTACTGTATCTCCATGTGGGTAGCCTGACGTGCTGTTGAACAGCCCACATTGTCAGTCCTTTAGCCTGGGCCCCAACTTGCCGGTTGCCAGTTCTCCTCTGTTCTGTTTCTGTCCTACGTAACAACGTTCCCAAATGTCCTCCCTCCTCCACATGACAGCCTTTGAATTCAGAAGACAGTTAACAGTGAAGAATAATTACAGGGAAATTAAAATCCAGCAATTATTTGCTGGAAGGAACATATTTTCTCATTTACCTACATGTAACATCAAATAACTCACTCCTACTCAATTTAAAAAAAAAGCCCCAAGCCAAAAACACTAGGAATCCAAATATCTTTCCTCCCTTTCCCCCGCATGGAAGCTTTGCTAACAAACAACCATATTGCTATAAATAATGTGCTGTGCTGTTGAGTGAGTGACCGCTGGGCCTAAGCAATGGTGTTAGCTGTGGAACGGCAAATCCCCCTCTGGATGTGGAACACAACGGCTGTTTATACAGACAATCCAATCTGACTAGCAGGGAAATGGAATGATTCTGCTTCCAATTGGTTTTTGTTTAATGATATCTCACTTCAAAATGTTACTTAAAGAGTTACAAATGGGTTAGTTGATCTGTAAATGAATCTAGAAACACCTGAGGTATAAACCAAAGAATGCTCTTGGGATCTAGTGATTAGTGCAGAAGCAAACCCTGGCAGAGCCTCCTGTACCTAGGGAGTTCGCCTAAGGCTCAAAGTGAGATTTCAGTGACAAGAAGCTAGTGCCCCAGCCATTATCTCTGGACACCTTGTCAATCTGCTCAGACCCCGCTTAAGAAGACCCGAGTCACACTCTGATAGGCAAGGAGACTTCCTAAGCTGATAAAGTGAGGTCCCTTTAAACCCAGAAGAGTTGGTCATTGTGGGACATGGAATGTTCTTCCTGGCAGGACAGCCTGGGAGGCTCGAGGTCAAAGGTGACAGCTCACTGGGAGCCTTTCACATCCTGCAATTGTCCATCAATGGTCAGAAAGAGGAGTTGTTACTGACTGGCCTCTTCTGGTTCTAAAGCCCCTAGTTCTGCTAAGGGCAGGAAGAAGCCTGTAAAGTTAAGGTAATCCGTTGACTTCCTGAATAAAAGGTTTGGGTAATCATTTAGCTAGTTCAGAGTTCCAGCTCCCCATCAGAGCTGGTCTTCCTGCCATTCTCCAGGTTCTTGCTGCTCTCCTCCGAGTTGTCCCTTGCTCACCTGGTTCCTGTGTATTCCAAAGCTGTCTCACCTGGTCTTTGGGGGATTCTGCTGCACCTTGTGTCTTTGACTGCAAACTTTGCACTGCCTGGGCACAGCTCTGTGCTCTGTGACCTCTTGTGTGCCCTGGAGGCCCTGATGATCCTTGGCTGCTTCGTTGCCTCATTCCAAAATGTGGGTGACTGTGTGAGGCTGCCTCTGGCACCACGCTCCGCCATTGCTGCTCCGCCATCCGTTCAAGCCGTACCAGACCCAGGGTCATGCCCAATATGGAACTTCTTTGGGATGCCTTGGACTCTCCCTCAACCTAGGTAGGGTTTCTAGTATCTCAGCCCTATGATGGAGGAAGCACAGACGCTTCTGGGGAATCCCACAGAAGCTAAACTCATTATGCTTCCTGATCCTGCTTGAAACTCTTCTCAGAGACTTCCCAGACCTCTGACTACTATGGCATATAATAAATTCTATGTTCCAACCTCCAGTTTTTCTTCTAATATAGAAAGGGAAGTCTGGGGCTTAAAAAAACACACTTTCTCTCTCAACAGAGTCATGCTTTGTTTTTTGTTAAAAAACCCAGCTTTATTGATATATGATTTCTATACCATAAAATTCATGCAAAATAAATGATTTTAACCAATAATTTCAGTGAATTTATAAAATTGTACAACCATAATCAAAATTCAGATTTAGAATATTCCCAAAACCTGAAAAAAATTTTTGTGCCTATTTGTAGTTAATTCCTGTTTCTACTCCCAGTCCCAGGCAACCACTGATCTGTTTTGTCTCTATAAATGTGCCTTTCTAGACCTGTCATAAAAATAGAATTACATAACGTGTAGCCTTTTTGTCTAGCTTCTTTCACTTAGCTTAGTGTTTTTGAGGATGGTTCAGGTTGTTAAATGTATCAGTAGTCCATTCTTTTAATTGCTGAATAGAATTACATAAATATAGCACTTTTATCCACTTACATTTGATGGACATTTGGATAATTTTCTGGTTTTAGTTATTGTGAATAATGCTGTTATGAACATTCATGTACATGTCTTATATATGGCCATATGTTTTCATACTTGGAAGTAGAATTCCTTGGTCATATGGTAAATTTGTGCTTAACATTTTTGGAAACTACCAAACTATTTTCCATAGTGGCTGTACTATTTGACATTCTCAAGAGCAATGCATGAGTGTTCCAGTTTCTCCACATAATCACTAACTCTTGGTATTATATGGATTTAAAAATATCATAGCCATTCTAGTGGTTGTGTAGGAGTGTCTCGATTTTTTTTGTGCATTTCCTTAGTGACTAATGAGGTTGAGCTTCTTTTCATGTGTTCGTTAACCGTTCATATGCCTACTATATTTCACTTGGTAAAATGTTTATTAAAATCTTTCACCCATTTAAAAAAAATTGGGTTGTAAATCTTTCTAATTAGTTACTTGTGTTCTTTATTTTTCTGGATACAAATTCTTTACCAAGTGTATGATTTGCAAAATTTTTAAACCAGTCTATGGCTTGTCTTTACATTACTTAATGATATGTTTTTAAGTAAAATGATTTTTATTTTTAGGAAGTCCTATTTATTTTTTCCCTTTTATGGATTGTGCTTTTGGTGTCATATCTTTGACAAACCAAAGTTCACAGAGATTTCTCCTATGTTTTCTTATAAATGATTTAGAGTTTTTTTTTTTTTTTTTTTACGGTACGCGGGCCTCTCACTGTTGTGGCCTCTCCCGTTGCGGAGCACAGGCTCCGGACGCGCAGGCTCAGCGGCCATGGCTCATGGGCCCATCTGCTCCGCGGCATGTGGGATCTTCCCGGACCGGGCACTAACCCGTGTCCCCTGCATCGGCAGGCGGACTCTCAACCACTGCCACCAGGGAAGCCCTGATTTAGAGTTTTAGCTCTCAAATTTAGGTCTATGATCCATTTGGAGTTGATTTTTGTAGTGTGTGGGGTAAGGGTCTGAGTTCTTTTTTTGTTTATTTCCATGTGAATATCCGATTGTACTAGCACGATTCTTTGAAAAGACTGTCCTTTCCCAGTTGAATTGTTTTGGACACAATTGCTGAGAATCAGTTGACCATAGTAAATTTTGAAATCAGATAGTGTAAGTCCTCTAGCTCTTCTTATTCAAAATGTTTTGGCTATTTAAGATTTCTGCATTTCCATATAAATTTTATAATAAGCTTGTCATTTTTTACAAAAAATCTTGCTGAGATTTTGATAGGGATTGTATTGAATTTCAATTTGGAGAGAATTGCCATCTTGACAATATTGACTATTTCAATCTATGAATATGAATATTATTTAGATGTTTAATGTCTCAGCAATATTTGTAGTATTAAGGATATGACTTGAACCTTTTTTGTTAATTTATTTCTAAGTTTTTTATTCTCTTTGATGTTGCAAATAAATTTGTTTTCTTAATTTTGGATTGTTCATTGCTAGTATATAGAAATAGAATAGATTTTTGTATATTGATCTTTTATTCTGTGACCTTGTTAAATTCATTTTGTATTTCTAGACTTACTTTTTTTGTTGATTGCCTTCCTCTGTTAAATAAATATTTCAATTCCTTTGTTGACTTTTAAAAGCTATTTCTTTCAGTTATTTTCTTATTGATTGCTCTGATGATTACAATATGCACTTTTAACTTTTCACAATCTACTTCAGAATAAAATTAACTTCATTTTGTTAAAACATAGAAATTTTGCTTCAATATAGTTCCATGTTCCGTTCATTCCCCATCTTTTGTACTATTACATATATACATACATACATATATATTATATATACTATTATATACCATATATTATTACTATATGTACTATGATATATATAAATGTATAAAATATTTAAATATATATTATATATATTTATATTTTATAATCCCAGCAACATAGTATTAAAATTATTGATTTATACAGCATTATATCTTTTATTATTATCTTTTATTATTACATCCAAATTCCCTGTAAGTAATTTATGGGGAATAGAAAGTACTTTGGTTTAATATTTTCAGAACATATCCTTCCATTTTAGAGACTGGTCCACTTTGACCTCAGTGACCATTCTGCTGAATCAGTTCCTGACTATCTGTCTCAAGTTGTCCAGATTCCAAACTTCCTTTTTAATGAGCAGTGCTCAGTCCTTTTGGATTTGATGTCATTCCCGGCTCCTTGGTCTTAACATGAGTCATATGACTGAAATCCTCTTTTCTCATAACTGAGTCTGGAATTCAAGTTCCAGCTGAACTTGAGATGCTCTAGTCCTGGACCACATAATGCTATGACTACCAGATTTCAACATCTCTGCTGACATGATGGTTCAAACTTTTACCGAAAAGAAAGATAAACAAAAACCTTGATCCGGAATATGGTAATAATAGTAAAAAACCAGGAGCCATTTCTTGGGGTTTTATCATTGCCTTGCTAGTTCCTCCATAGCTCGTATACCTCATAGCTTCCATCCTACTTGTTTCATTGCCAGTTGACTGTGTTATGCTGCTTCTACCTCCCAAGTAGTCCAGGCACCATTATCTCACCCCCACCCCCTGCCCAGGCCAATGCTCCTTCCAGAGAGGCCCTCTATTTAGTGAGTCATTCCATTCTCACCATGGATGTGATGATTGATGAACTTTTCCTATGGATACTTTACGTGTGATCTCTATGCCTAAGCCAGTCCTGTCGTCCCTGGGCAAAGAACTTCTGTGTGGGGCATGGGCAGGCCCACCTCCCTCATTTGACTGAGGAGAACTCTTCTTGTTCCTCTCTTCTCACCCCATCAAAGAAACCACTCTCAGATGAGAGCTGCTCAAACCTGTACTCTGAATGCCTTTACATCCCCATACAGTCTCAGACTGTTTTGTTGTATTTTCAGTTTTACTCTCTTGTCAGATTGGAAAGCAAGTGCAGTCCATAGCCTTCTCCTCTCCCCATTTTTCTCCTATCCTCCTCCCACTTAAACCATGCCTTTCCCAAGCTGACTACAGTCAGTTGAATGGGAAGCCCCCAAAAGATATGTCCATGTCCTAATCCCTGAAACCTATTAATGTGACCTTATTTGGAAAAAGTATCTTTACAGATGTAATGAAGTTAAAGATCTTGGAATGAGATCGCTCTGTATTACCTAGGTGGTAATACAGACCCAATGACAAGTGTTCTTGTGTCTAAGAGACAGAAGACACAGACACATGGAGGAGAAGGCCATCTGAAGGTGGAGTCAGAGACTGGAATAATACATTCCCAAGGAATGCTGGAAGAGGCAAAGACTGAATTGTCCCCTAGAGCATAGCCCTACTGACACCTTGATGTCAGACTTCTGGCCTCCAGAATCGTAAGAGTATAAATATTTGTTGTTTTAAGCCATCAAGTTTGTGATAATTTTTGATGGCAGTCCTAGGAAACTAATACCCTGACCTTTTCCCAGACCTGACCAACTGCCTCCCCAGGGAGTTCAGTCAGCAGATTATGCTCAAGCTTTGTGTCTCTCTTCCAAATCAATCCCTATGTTTGATTTTTGCTACAATTTTTTCCTTTCCCCAACCCCTCATTTCTACTCCTTTGTCAATATTTCTAACATCTGCACAGAAATACCATATTACATTTCTCCCCTCTTTCATCACCATGGAACTTTGTAAAAAAGAAGTAAAACGTAGGGCAAAGGGTGAATGCAGAACACTGGGGAAAAACAACAATTATCAGAGATGTCTTAGAAGTTTCAACATAGTGGTTTGATTTCTCTAGCAGATTTCCACCCAGTTTTGGCACTACCCCGGGGATTGGTATAAATCCATTTATTCAGTCAAGGGGAATTAGTAAAGCATTCCTCTGCACAACTGTGTGATAGGATGGTTGAGACATGTCCTTTTCTCCTGAGAAGCTCAGCTTGCTTTAACTCAATTAGCTATGGACTTGCATAGGTTCCTTCCTTTTAGTAGAGGCCAACTCCAGGGAGGGTCATCCAGGCTTAGGTTGGGAGAATTCATAGTCACTCTTACCAAAAGTCCCTTTAATAGTCCATGTTTAACTACTGCTGTCATTAGTGGATCAGACCACTTCTTGCCTGCCTCCCCAGCAGGAATCCAAAACAGATCTGTAGAGAAAAAAATAAACAGTAATTTAATTTGCTAACTTTTTCCACATCAGTCAGCAAAGCTTAATGGTCACATCTAGGATAACCTGCTCCCAGATACTTGTGTATTAAAAATTAAGCTGAGTTGGCTTAGTGGCATTAATCCCACAGTACTGGGTGCTGTGAAATAAAAAATTTAAAAGTCATCAGTCTTTCCTCCCTGATAAGTACACCTACAGGCTCCTCATGCTTCAATCATCACTTCTTTTCTCTAGGTACCACTTTTTCTGTTCCATAATACAAAAATAATATGTATTCATAGCAGAAAATCATATACTATCAAAATAAAGAAAATAAAAATTATCCATAGTTCCACCACCCACAGGTAACTACTGATAGTATTTGGGTATATCTCATATATCCAATATAAGAATATATTTGCGTATATCTTTTTGTTTATCTGCAGAGATAGGTGATTTTTGTTTCTGTCAAAATAGGCTCCTACTGTGCATATTATTTTGTGAACTGTTTTTTCAGCTCACAGTGCATTGTGAACATTTTCCCATCTATCAGAACTGGCAATAGGAAGTATCATTCCTCCATCAGCAGGTTTTACCTTATGGCTGGCTGATTCCAACGGTCTTCTACTTGTCTTCCTGTATTGAGTCTCTTACATCTCCAGGCCACCCTATTGGCTTCCAGATGGATATTCCAAAAATACTGCTTACACCCTGGATCAGAATCCTTGATGAACTTTCTACCTTCAACCTCTCCCAACTGCCCCGAGGGGGGAGTCTTCACCCAGAATTTTATTCCAGGCTATTCTCAACAGACTCCAATTGATTTATGTACATTTGTTTTGCATAATTTCTTATGTAAATCCCTTTTTCAAACAAGGTCCCATCCAAAATTATTAGTCATTATTCCCCAGTAAGCTCCTCCACCTCCTCATCTTTGCTACAGCTGCTTCCTCTGCTGATGTAGCCTCTCTCCCCTACTCTCTTTCCTTGCCTGGGAGATTCTCTGTACTCAATCTTTCAGATCTTTTCTGACACCACCATAGTTTCTCTAACTGCCGCAACTCCCAGTGATCGCTCTCTCTTCCTCTAGAGTGTGTATTGGCTATACCATTGTCCTGACGTAATAGGGTAGGCAGTAATCGTCACTGAATGTCTGTACATGCCCCAGCCAGGAAGGGAGCCCTGTGAGGAGGCGCTGAGTCCTCTGCCTCTTTGCCTCATAGAACTTGGCAACTGAACAATGAAAAATGCATATTAATGTGAGCAATGCATGGTGAGGAAAAATAATTGACTTAAGGATAGGTAATGTCCAAAAATGAAAAAACAAATGAACAAATGCCAAGTGATAGCATGAGGTAACTGATACATAGCTTGAACAGTATTCACTTATACAGAACAACAACAGCAACATCAGTAACGACCACCACAAAACCATGCGTAGAAAAGTAAAAACCCGAAAACCAAAAGATGCTGTTGACAAAACTCTTAAAAATTGGAAGTCTGGATAAATGCATGATTTTTTTTTCCTTCTTGCTGCCATGTCTCACTGTTTCCTCTCAGCAGAATTTGTGATAAATTTATAATAGATAAAATAACTTAAAATTTTTATTTATTTATTTTTTTACATCGTTATTGGAGTATAATTGCTTTACAATGGTGTGTTAGTTTCTGCTTTATAACAAAGTGAATCAGTTATACATATACATATGTTCCCATATCTCTTCCCTCTTGTGTCTCCCTCCCTCCCACCCTCCCTGTCCTACCAATCCAGGTGGTAACAAAGCACCGAGCTAATCTCCCTGTGCTATGCGGCTGCTTCCCACTAGCTATCTATTTTACGTTTGGTAGTGTATGTATGTCCATGCCACTCTCTCACTTTGTCACAGCTTACCCTTCCCCCTCGCCATAACCTCAAGTCCATTCTCTAGTAGGTCTGTGTCTTTATTCCTGTCTTACCCCTAGGTTCTTCATGACACTTTTTTTCTTAAATTCCATATATATGTGTTAGCATATGGCATTTATTTTTCTCTTTCAGACTTACTCTGTATGACAGACTCTAGGTCCATCCACCTCACTACAAATAGCTCAATTTTGTTTCTTTTTATGGCTGAGTAATATTCCATTGTGTATATGTGCCACATCTTCTTTATCCATTCATCCGATGATGGACAGTTAGGTTGCTGCCATCTCCTGGCTATTTTAAACAGAGCTGCAATGAACATTTTGGTATATGACTCTTTTTGAATTATGGTGTTCTCAGGGTATATGCCCAGTAGTGGGATTGCTGGGTCATAGGGTAGTTCTATTTGTAGTTTTTTAAGGAACCTCCATACTGTTCTCCATAGTGGATGTACCAATTCACATTCCCACCAGCAGTGCAAGAGTGTTCCATTTTCTCCACACCCTCTCCAGCATTTACTGTTTCTAGATTTTTTGATGATGGCCATTCTGACTGGTGTGAAATGATATCTCATTGTAGTTTTGATTTGCATTTCTCTAACGATTAATGATGTTGAGCATTCTTTCATGTGTTTGTTGGCAATCTGTATATCTTCTTTGGAGAAATGTCTGTTTAGGTTTTCTGCCCATTTTTGGATTGGGTTGTTTTTTTGTTATTGAGCTGCATGAGCTGCTTATAAATTTTGGAGATTAATCCTTTGTCAGTTGCTTCATATGAAATATTTTCTCCCATTCTGAGGGTTGTCTTTTGGTCTTGTTTATGGTTTCCTTTGCTGTGCAAAAGCTTTGAAGTTTCATTAGGTCCCATTTGTTTATTTTTGTTTTTATTTCCATTTCTCTAGGAGGTGGGTCAAAAAGGATCTTGCTGTGATTTATGTCATAGAGTGCTCTGCCTATGTTTTCCTCTAAGAGTTTGATAGTTTCCGGCCTTACATTTAGGTCTTTAATCCATTTTGACCTTATTTTTATGTATGGCGTTAGAGAGTGTTCTAATCTCATACTTTCACATGTATCTGTCCAGTGTTCCCAGCACCAATTATTGAAGAGGCTGTCCTTTCTCCACTGAACATTCCTGCCTCCTTTATCAAAGATAAGGTGACCATATGTGCGTGGGTTTATCTCTGGGCTTTCTATCCTGTTCCATTTATCTGTCTTTCTGTTTTTGTGCCAGTACCATACTGTCTTGATTACTGTAGCTTTGTAGTATAGTCTGAAGTCAGGGAGCCTGATTCCTCCAGTTGCTTTTTTCGTTCTCAAGATTGCTTTAGCTATTTGGGGTCTTTTGTGTTTCCATACAAATTGTGAAATTTTTTATTCTAGTTCTGTGAAAAATGCCAGTGGTAGTTTGATAGGGATTGCATTGAATCTGTAGATTGCTTTGGGTAGTAGAATCATTTTCACAATGTTGATTCTTCCAATCCAAGAACATGGTATATCTCTCCATCTATTTGTATCATCTTTAATTTCTTTCAGCAGTGTCTTATAATTTTCACTATACAGGTCTTTTGTTTCCTTAGGTAGGTTTATTCCTAGATACTTTATTCTTTTTGTTGCAATGGTAAATGGGAGTGTTTTCTTGATTATACTTTCAGAGTTTTCATATTAGTGTATAGGATTGCCAGAGATTTCTGTGCATTGATTTTGTATCCTGCTACTTTACCAAATTCATTGATTAACTCTAGTAGTTTTCTGGTAGCATCTTTAGGATTCTCTATGTATAGTATCATGTCATCTGCAAACAGTGACAGCTTTACTTCTTCTTTTCTGATTTGGATTCCTTTTATTTCCTTTTCTTCTCTGATTGCTGTGGCTAAAACTTCCAAAACTATGTTGAATAAGAGTGGTGAGAGTGGGCAACCTTATCCTGTTCCTGATCTTAGTGGAAATGCTTTCAGTATTTCACCATTGAGGACGATGTTGGCTGTGGGTTTGTCATATATGGCCTTTATTATGTTGAGGAAAGTTCCCTCTATGCCTACTTTCTGGAGGTTTTTTTTCATAAATGGGTGTTGAATTTTGTCAAAAGCTTTCTCTGCATCGTTTGAGAGGATCATATGGTTTTTATTCTTCAATTTGTTAATAAGGTGTATCACGTTGATTGATTTGCATATACTGAAGAATCCTTGCATTCCTGGAATAAACCCCACTTGATCATGGTGCATGATCCTTTTAATGTGCCGTTGGATTCTGGTTGCTAGTATTTTGTTGAGGACTTTTGCATCTATGTTCATCAGTGATATTGGCCTGTAGTTTTCTTTCTTTGTGATATCTTTGTCTGGTGTTGGTATCAGGGTGATGGTGCCCTCATAGAATGAGTTTGGGAGTGGTCCTTCCTCTGCTATATTTTGGAACTGTTTTAGAAGGATAGCTGTTAGCTCTTCTCTAAATGTTTGATAGAATTCGCCAGTAAAGCCATCTGGTCCTGGGCTTTTGTTTGTTGGAAGATTTTTAATCACAGTTTCAATTTCAGTGCTTGTGATTGGTCTGTCCGTATTTTCTATTTCTTCCTGGTTCAGTCTTGGCAGGTTGTGCATTTCTAAGAATTTGTCCATTTCTTCCAGATTGTCCATTTTATTGGCATAGAGTTGCTTGTAGTAATCTCTCATGATCTTTTGTATTTCTGCAGTGTCAGTTGTTACTTCTCCTTTTTCATTTCTATTTCTATTGATTTGAGTCTTCTCCCTTTTTTTCTTGATGAGTCTGGCTAATGGTTTATCAATTTTGTTTATGTTCTCAAAGAACCAGCTTTTAATTTTATTGATCTTTGCTATCGTGTCCTTCATTTCTTTTTCATTTATTATTGATCTGATCTTTATGATTTCTTTCCTTCTGCTAATTTTGGGGTTTTTTTGTTCTTCTTTATCTAATTGCTTTAGGTGCAAGGTTAGGTTGTTTATTTGAGATGTTTCCTGTTTCTTAAGGTAGGATTGTATTGCTGTAAACTTTCCTGTTAGAACTGCTTTTGCTGCATCCCATAGGTTTTGGGTCGTCGTGTCTCCATTGTCATTTGTTTCTAGGTATTTTTTGATTTCTTCAGTGATCTCTTGGTTATTTAGTAGTGTATTGTTTAGCCTCCATGTGTTTGTATTTTTTACAGATTTTTCCTGTAATTGATATCTAGTCACATGGCATTGTGGTCAGAAAAGATACTTGTTACAATTTCAATTTTCTTAAATTTACCAAGGCTTGATTTGTGACCCAAGATATGATCTATCCTGGAGAATGTTCCATGAGCACTTGAGAAAAATGTGTATTCTGTTGTTTTTGGATGGAATGTCCTATAAACATGAATTAAGTCCATCTTGTTTAATGTATCATTTAAAGCTTGTGTTTCCTTATTTATTTTCATTTTGGATGATGTGTCCATTGGTGAAAGTGGGGTATTAAAGTCCCCTACTATGAAGGGTTTTGTCGATTTCTCTTTTTATGGCTGTTAGTATTTGCCTTATGTATTGAGGTGCTCCTATGGTGGGTGCATAAATATTTACAATTGTTATATCTTCTTCTTGGATCGACCACTTGATCATTATGTAATGTCCTTCTTTGTCTCTTCTAATAGTCTTTATTTTAAAGTCTATTTTGTCTGATATGAGAATTGCTACTCCAGCTTTCTTTTGGTTTCCATTTGCATGGAATATCTTTTCCCATCCCCTCACTTTCATTCTGTATGTGTCTCTAGGTCTGAAGTGGGTCTCTTATAGACAGCATATATATGGTTCTTGTTTTTGTATCCATTCAGCCAGTCTGTGTCTTTTCCTGGGAGCGTTTAATCCATTTACATTTAACTTAATTATTGATATGTATGTTCCTATTCCCATTTTCTTAATTGTTTTGGGTTTGTTATTGTAGGTCTTTTCCTTCTCTTGTGTTTCTTGCCTAGAGAAGTTTCTTTAGCATTTGTTGTAAAGCTGGTTTGTTGGTGCTGAAATCTCTCAGCTTTTGCTTATCTGTAAAGGTTTTAATTTCTCTATCAAATCTGAATGAGATCCTTCCTGGGTAGAGTAATCTTGGTTGTAGGTTTTTCTCCTTCATCACTTTAAATATGTCCTGCCACTCCCTTCTGGCTTGCAAAGTTTCTGCTGAAAGATCAGCTGTTAACCTTATGGGGATTCCCTTGTGTGTTATTTGTTGTTTTTCCCTTGCTGCTTTTAATATGTTTTCTTTGTATTTAATTTTTGACAGTTTGGTTAATATGTGTCTTGGCGTGTTTCTCCTTGGATTTATCCTGTATGGGACTCTCTGTGCTTCCTGGGCTTTATTAACTATTTCCTTTCCCATATTAGGGAAGTTTTCAACTATAATCTCTGCAAATATTTTCTCAGTCCCTTTCTTTTTCTCTTCTTCTTCTGGAACCTCTATAATTCGAATGTTGGTGCGTTTAATGTTGTCCCAGAGGTCTCTGAGACTGTCTTCAGTTCTTTTCATTCTTTTTTCTTTATTCTGCTCTGCAGTAGTTATTTCCACTATTTTATCTTCCAGGTCACTTATCCGTTCTTTTGCCTCAGTTATTCTGCTCTTGATCCCATCTAGGGTATTTTTCATTTCATTTATTGTGTTGTTCATTGTTGCTTGTTTTATCTTTAGTTCTTCTAGGTCCTTGTTAAATGTTTCTTGCATTTTGTCTATTTTATTTCCAAGATTTTGGATCACGTTTACTATCATTATTCTGAATTCTTTTTCAGGTAGACTGCCTATTTCCTCTTCATTTGTTATGTCTGGTGGGTTTTTATCTTGCTCCTTCATCTGCTGTATGTTTTTCTGTCTTCTCATTTTACTTATCGTACTGTTTGGTGTCTCCTTTTTGCAGGCTGCAGGTTCGTAGTTCCTGTTGTTTTTGGTATCTGTCCCCAGTGGCTAAAGTTGGTTCAGTGGGTTGTGTAGGCTTCCTGGTGGAGGAGACTAGTGCCTGTGTTCTGGTGGATGAGGCTGGATCTTGTCTTTCTGGTGGGCAGGTCCACGTCTGGTGGTGTGTTTTGGGGTGTCTGTGGACTTATTATGGTTTTAGACAGCCTCTCTGCTAATGGGTGGGGTTATGTTCCTGTCTTTCTAGTTGTTTGGCATAGAGTGCCCAGCCCTGTAGCTTGCTGGTCGTTGAGTGAAGCTGGGTGCTGGTGTTGAGATGGCGATCTCTGGGAGATTTTTGCCATTTGATATTATGTAGAGCTGGGAGGTCTCTTGTTGACCAATGTCCTGAAGTTGGCTCTCCCACCTCAGAGGCACAGCAGTGACTCCTGGCTGCAGCACCAAGAGCCTTTCATTCACCCAGCTCAGAGTAAAAGGGAGAAAAAGTAGAAAAGAAAGAAAGAAAGAAAGAAAGAAAGAAAGAAAGAAAGGGAAAGAAAGAAAAGAAAGAAAGGAAGAAGGAGAAAGAAAGAAAGAAAGAGTAAGATAAAACAAAATAATTAAAATAAAAAATAATTATTAAGAAAAAACGTTTTTTTAAAAAGAAAAAAAACCGGACTCATATAGCCCTAGGACAAATGGTGAAAGCAAAATCTCACACAGAAGCATACACATACACACTCAAAGGGGAAAAAAATCATAAATCTGGCTCGCAAAGTCCACCTCCTCAGTTTGGAATGATTTGTTGTCTATTCATGTATTCCACAGATGCAGGGTACATCAAGTTGATTGTGGAGCTTTAATCCGCTGCTTCTGAGGCTGCTGGGAGAGATTTCCCTTTCTCTTCTTTGTTCGTACAGCTCCTGGGGCTCAGCTTTGGATTTGGCCCCGCCTCTGTGTGTAGGTCGCCAGAGTGCGTCTGTTCTTCGCTCAGACAGGACAGGGTTAAAGGAGCGGCTGACTCGGGGGCTCTGGCTCACTCAGGCTGGGGGGAGGGAGGGGTACGGAGTGCGGGGCGAGCCTGCGGCGGCAGAGGCTGGCGGAACGTTGCACCAGCCTGAGGCGCGCGGTGCCTTCTCCCAGGGAAGTTGTTCCCGGATCCTGGGACCCTGGCAGTGGCGGGCTGCACAGGCTCTCCGCAAGGTGGGTGTGGATAGTGACCTGTGCTTGCACACAGGCCTCTTGGTGGCGGCAGCAGCAGCCTTAGCGTTTCATGCCCATCTCTGGGGTCTGCGCTGTTAGCCGCAGCTCGCGCCCGTCTCTGGAGCTCCTTTAAGCAGCGCTCTTAATCCCCTCTCCTCGCGCATCAGGAAACAAAGAGGGAAGAAAAAGTCTCTTGCCTCTTCGGCAGCTCCAGAGTTTTTCCCGGAATCCCTCCAACGTAGCCGTGGTGCACTAACCCCTTCAGGCTGTGTTCACGCCGCCAACCCCAGTCCTCTCCCTACATCCAACCGAAGCCCGAGCCTCAGCTCCCAGCCCCCGCCCGCCCCGGCGGGTGAGCAGACAAGCCTCTCGGGCTGGTGAGTGCCGGTCAGCACCGATCCTCTGTGCGGGAATCTCTCTGCTTTGCCCTCCGCACCCCTGTTGCTGTGCTTTCCTCTGCGGCTCCGAAGCTTCCCCCCGCTCCGCCACCCACAGTCTCTGCCCGCGAAGGGGCTTCCTAGTGTGTGGAAACCTTTCCTTCTTCACAGCTCCCTCCCACTGGTGCAGGTCCCGTCCCTATTCTTTTGTCTCTGTTTATTCTTTTTTCTTTTGCCCTACCCAGGTACGTGGGGAGTTTCTTGCCTTTTGGGAGGTGTGAGGTTTTCTGCCAGCGTTCAGTAGGTGTTCTGCTGTAGGAGTTGTGCCACGTGTTGATGTATTTCTGGTGTATTATAAAGAAGGCTCAGAAATTCTTGGGTGGGTCCAAGGGAGGCACAAGGTGGCTGTGGGGTCAGCTGGTGGCTACGATGATCACATGGTTCCCTCTGATGGGTTTGCAGTTTGATGTGGAATAGTGAATAAAAGGGTCAGTTCATCCTCAGGATTACTATAATTGACTCTAGAAGCCACCATGAGAGCTAAAATTTTTATTTTATTTTACTTACAAGAGTAATGCATGTAAATTGTAAAAACTTCAGACAATACAAGCACTTGATGGAGCATAAGGTGAGAACCTGATATTTATATCGTCCAAAATGAGTTTCATTTTAAATGTGGTGAAAGCTTGAAGCGTCTCTTACAAGAACTTCCTGTGATCTGCCACAGGGAAAGACTTAAATGAGAAAGAATCCCATAGGATCTTAGATCTGCTTCTTTTACAACATCTTCCCTTTGAAAATGAACAGAATAAAGAAGTGAAAGAATACATGTTTTATAAAAATATATTAGACATTATGCCGTAGAGTGACATGTGTAATAGTGGCTTTTCTCACCCTAAGAAGACCAACAGATTTGAACTGAAACAAGTGAATTTTTACCCCTTAACGTATTTTTGGAAAGACCTTCAGTTTGCTTATTTTTCTCAGCCCCATTGGGCATGGTGACTTTATGTGGAAAGCTCTTTTGGAGTCTGATTCACTTCTCAGTTTGGAGGAGTGAAGATGAATGCTTATGTAACTCCACTGAGTTATAGAACACTAGGTTGAGAGCTCAATTAACTTACATGCTTAACAAAGGCTAGCTTTTTTTTCTTCCTTTCTTCTGGAATGAGATAATGGATGTAGAAGCCTTTGGCACAATGCCTGGCACATAGTGGGTGCTCAAAAATCTTTCCCTCCTCCCTCCCTTCCTTCCTTCTCCAGTATTTTAGATTTAAATTGCCATGAAATAAGAGTTTATAATAAACTATCTCAGAAATCATCAATTCTTTGAAGCACATAGTTTTCCTTTGCTGAAATAGTGATTTGGTCTCTAGTTTCTCCCGGCTATGTGACCATCAAGATGTGGTTGTCAGTGCCTGTAAGTGTGCATCGCAACTTTCAGAGTAGGTGTCAACAGCTTGGAATAAACTGCCAGAGACTATAGTTGAGCACGTTTTTAAAAAATTCCTGCATTACCAACACAAAGGATGACTGTGTGGAGAGATGTGGACATTGATGACTCTGAATAAAACATCCAGAAGCATCAAAATATGAATGTAAGGGCTTCCCTGATGGCGCAGTGGTTAAGAATCCGCCTGCCAATGCAGGGGACATGGGTTTGAGCCCTGGTCCGGGAAGATCCCACATGCCGCGGAGCAACTAAACCCGTGCACTGTGACTACTGAGCCTGCGCTCTAGAGCTCATGAGCCACAACTACTGAGCCTGCGTGCCACAACTACTGAAGCCCGCGTGCCTAGAGTCCATGCTCCACAAGAAGAGAAGCCATCGCAATGAGAAGCCCATGCACCACCACGAAAAGTATCCCCCGCTCACCACAACTAGGGAAAGCCTGCGCACAGCAACGAAGACCCAATGCAGCCAAAAAAAAAATTCTGAATGTGAATACGTTTTGGGAATACTTTAACCAATTTATTGCCCTTACATTTTCTTTTGTATGTATGTACAAGAATGAAATTTTGGGCAGAAAAATGTAAGTCTAAAAAGATTCTTTTGATAAATTGAAAATTGAAAGTTTGAGGGATGAAAAAAAGCATTGTTTTATAATTAATTGGCCACAATTTCTATTTTAGTGGTGTACAAAATAATGATGTATCTTGTGGTTAATGGTATCTTAAATTGGATGAAGTACAATAATTCTAATTATCTATGAAAACAAATTCTCTGTCTGTTAAGCTCTTTAGGAAAATCTTTTATCCAAAAACATGGCAAATATTTCTGACCAGCTTGTTGTATTATAAGGCAATGGCAGAAATTATACTAATGGTTAATAATTTAGGAAGAACTAATGACATTTGTAAAAAAAATAAATAGACCTTCTGTCCCTATTTCCTCCCAGCTCTACATCCAGGTTCCAGACAAGCTTATGAGAAATTACTTTCCATGAAGAAGCCTGAGCATAATAGTCTGAATTGTGAATTTTTTATTCTTCCACACCTGCTTCCTGTAGCACTATGGTACCTTGCCTTGAATGTATAAAGTGATGGATAAATATTGGAGATCTTGCTGATACATCTGATGTGTCAGAAATTTCAAATTAAGGAAATATCAGTGGCTGAGGGTATAGTTTAAGTGTTCATTGAGAAGCTTAACCATTCTTTAATTATATTTGGTTTTGGACTTGTGGCCTGGAGTATGAGAAGATTTGTATTGAGCCTGTCCTCAGGGTTCCTGGTAGGGGTTCTCTGTTGAAACTTTTCTTCCTGTGAAGCAGAAGGGTAGACATCTGGAAATTTCTTCTATTCAGCATAGCCTTGAGTGTTTTCTTTTTCTCTTTTTTCTATGAGGACATATTAACATTTATTTATTTATTTATTTAACATCTTGATTGGAGTATAATTGCTTTACAATGGTGTGTTAATTTCTGCTTTATAATAAAGTGAATCAGCTATACATATACATATATCCCCATATCTCTTCCCTCTTGTGTCTCCCTCCCTCCAGCCCTCCCTATCCCACCCCTCTGGGTGGTCACAGAGCACGGAGCTGATCTCCCTGTGCTATGTGGCTGCTTCCCACTAGCTATCTATTTTACATTTGGTAGTGTATATATGTCCATGCCACTCTCTCACTTTGTCCCAGCTTACCCTTCCCCCTCCCCATGCCCTCAAGTCCATTCTCTAGTAGGTCTGTGTCTTCAGTTGGCCTCTCAATTTTACTTTCTCTATTATTCCAAAACCTGTGCCTGTGCAAATGTGGGCCCCTGCTAATTTTCATGGCTGGTTCAATTTGTCAGAATGTAATAAATTGTTCTCCAAACCCACGTGTTAAGTATTTCTAATAAATAGGAAATTCTCACCCTAAAAATTTCTCTTTTAATCACAAATAATAGGCACATAAAGTGGCTTGCCATCTGTACATTTGCATGTTTAAAATTCTTCAGATATTAACAGATTCTTTTCTGTTTTGAATGAATCCAGTTTTGCCTGGCTGCATAATTAAATGCTTCCGGGCTCCCACAGGCTGTGGTTTCCAATGGAATATAAACCATAAGTTATAAGTGGACTCAGCACAAGTCATTTGGTTCTGACTTATCTGTGGGAAATTAATCAAACAGAAATTTGCCAGGTAACTGGGAAATTTTCTTTTTCTTGAGTAATAAGAATAAAGTATTATGAAGTATTTGAAAGGTTGATAAAAAGGTATACTCAAAAGCTACCAAGCATGGCTGATTTAATTGTACTGAAATTTTTAGACTTTCAATATTGAATTTCTTTCCCTCATTCATAGTAAGACTAGGACTTCCTTCAAATTATAGTCATAAAATGGCACCATTTAAAGCCCTTCTCAGAGGAAGTCCTTGCAGTGAGGAGCAGTATGCACAGTGGTTAAGAACCAAGTCTCTGGAGGCAGGCTACCCTGAGGTAAATCCCAGGTCTCTGCCTATGTCACCTTGGGCAAGTTATTTAACTTCTCTGTGTCTCCTGTTTTTTCATCTGTAGAATGGAGTTGATAACATAGCACCTCCTCTTGGGATTATGTGAGGATTAAGTGAGCTAATATGTGTAAAGTGTTCCTAAGAGTTCCCGGGACATAGGGAGTGCTGTGTAAGTGTCACTGATATTGGTAATTGCTGAGGTCTCTGGGTGAGCTTGTTTGGGAGGAGGTGAATGACTTCCCAAAAGCCTGCTTTTAATAAATTGAAATGGATATTGATCAGTTACCAAGTGCCTGCTGTGGGTCACGCACTATTTCATGCCATTCTCAGAGTCATCTGGAGAGGAATGTTCGGGCACCCTGTTTTTCTATGAGGATAGAGGCAGGGAGGTTAAGCGTCCCCCTCAGTGGCACATGGGAAGAAGAGGCAGAGCAGAGCTGGGATTCACACCCAGCTCCAACTGAGCCCACACCCTAGAGTCCTCCCGTGTTACCATAAAGACTCTATGGACGAGCATGAGAAGACAGGGTGCACGTTAACCAGCCTGGGTCTCTTCCTAACCAGCTCTGTCACCATGACCCAGTGACCCTTTGACATAAATGCCATAGAATCTCAAATATCGGGTAATGAATAGAGACCAGCTGAGACCCAGGCACAACTGCAGAATAAGTGATAACTCTTTGTAATCTTGCAACCTCCGCATCTCTCTGTAAAAGCACCTCAGGGAATCTTATAGCACAAAAGAAGATCTTGGAAATAAATACGTATCCCTCTCCTGTTTCAGGTGAAAGAACAGAGGCATATGGAATGATAATAACACCCAAGGTCACAGGCAAAGTGACAGAGCCGGGTTTACAGCAAGGCCTAGGCCCGCTAGTGCAGGCCTATCTCCATTGCCTCATGACATTTCTGAGGTTGCCAATTCTGGATGCCCAGGATAAAGCAAGCTCGTAAAAGGGTGAACTGGCAGAATAAGGAGATCATTAAGAACAAGTACTAGAAGTGTCTTGAAAACCACTACCTCTTGTATCAAGAATCACCCTGTAGAGGCTTCATGACTTGGTGGAAAGGAATAAATGGGTTGTATTTGGAACTCTTCTTTGGAGCACATTTGTAATATTTGCTTAGGATGTGTAGAGTGGCATGATAATGGTATCCATCATGGCCTAATAATGACTTTCAGGAGCATTTCTTTGGAGAATTCCAATAGTTTCTCTTGACCAATAATATAAGAATTAAAATAAAAACAATATTTATAGCTGTATTAGTTTGTTAGGACTGCTGTAAGAAAATACCATACATTGGGTGGCTGAAACAACAGAAATCTTTTTTTTCCACAATTCTAGAGGCTAGAAGTCCAAGATCAAGGTGTCAGCAGGGTTGATTTCTTCTGAGGCCTCTCTCCTTGGTTTGCTGATGGCTTCCTTCTCTCTGTGTCTTCACATGATCTTCCCTCTGTGAGTGTCTTAGTCTCCTTTTCTTATAAGGCCATCAGCCATGTTGGATTAGGGCCCACTGTAATGACCTCATTTTACCTCAATTACTTCTTTAAAGAAACTCTCTAATAGAGTCACATTCTGAGATACTTAGGGGGTTAGAACTTCAACATATGAATTTGGGGAGGGCCCAATTCTATTCATAGCAATAGCTACATCTGTATCTATATCTACATCTCTATTTGTATCATTTGTGTGTCTTATTTGAACCTGAAATAATAATAGTGAGAATCCTCCAAATCCTGTTGTGTGACAATGGAAAGATACATATTTGAAATTTAATTTTCCCAACTTAATTGGGATGTGACCTGTTAGCACAAACTTAGGAGGAATGAGCATTCTCACAGCAACCATTATCTAATTTCTGGACCCCTGAGACCTACTGCTCCATTGATGCTGCGAAGGGTGAGCACAGCTGGGGTATGTCACCAAGCTGCTGGCTTGCTGTCAGAAAGCCCATGTAGGGTCAGATCTGGAAAGGCTCACTGTGGGCAGCCAGAAGGAGGCACTGTGAGCATTCCTCTGGCCTCAATCCTTTGATTCTCTTTGAGGCATGTACTAAAGGTGGATACTTGTCTATACACAAGAGGTGCAGACATGAATGTGGGGCAGTTATTGGTACCTTTCAAGTGAGCAGCCTGTGCAAAACTAGAAAGTGCAGGGTTTTCTTTTTCTTTCTTTCTTTTTTTTTTTTTTAAAGGATTCAAGTTTATCCAAGATTTTGGCATCATCCCATACCTCTTCCTTCCTCCCTGCTTCCCTCTTTCCCCCCTAAGCTTCCTTATCTCCCTCTCTAAATTATTTATAGAGTGAGGGCCTGCTCTAAACAAGGTACCTTGCTTGGTCCTGTTGGGGCTGAGTAGGTGACTCAGAAGTGCTCTGCCTTGCATGTTTTATTCTGATAACCTAGGCCCTGTTCTGGTCTTGGATATGCTTTCAGGTGTTGCTCTGCTAGTTCCTGGCAAACCTGAAAGCCACTCAGTTAACTGTGTGCAGACCTCACACACCCTGAAACTCTCCCTCCTCCCTGTAGAACTGGCAGCTCTCATACCTCACCCCTTAGCTGCCTTCCCACACCTCCTCCCCCTCAGTCAGTGCCTAAGCCAGAGCCACTGGCTCTTGACCCCTCTGGCCCTATGGTAATCACTATGCTCCGTCTTGCTTCCCAGGATGCTTTATCCCCACCCCCACCCCACTTCTGAGCTGTTCATTCTGATTACTCCCACTTCTTCCTCTTTTCACTTTGCCTGTTTTCCTGATTCATATTGACCATCCCCGATGAGCCAGTTTAGCATGAAAAAAATAAAACTTCTAATGATCTGCTTCCTCTCTGCCCACTGTTGTTTATTCCAGGGAAAAAAGCTTTGCTTCAGGAACTACTTCCTTGGAGTTGAGGGTAAAAAAGGAAGCCTAGGTTCATTTGTCCCTTTCTACAACCCTCACCCCATCCTGAAGTTACTTTCTAACCACTGAACAGTAGGCAGTATATTTATTTTTTAAAATAAGGAGTGGGAAGAGCATGGAAGGTAGAGGATGAAATTCCACAATGTAATTTAAACCTCAACTGCAGGTTATGTTATGATTCTCTAGGCAAGAAACACAAGAGAAGGAAAAGACCTACAATAACAAACCCAAAACAATTGAGAAAATGGGAATAGGAACATACATATCGATAATTACCTTAAATGTAAGTGTATTAAATGCTCCTACCAAAAGACTTAGATGACTGAATGGATAGAAAAACAAGACCCGTATATATACTGTCTACAAGAGACCCACTTCAGACCTAGAGACACATACAGAATGAAAGTGAGGGGATGGAAAAAGATATTCCATGCAAATGGAAACCAAAAGAAAGCTGGAGTAGCAATTCTCATATCAGACAAAATAGACTTTAAAATAAAGACTATTAGAAGAGACAAAGAAGGACACTACATAATGATCAAGGGATCGATCCAAGAAGAAGATATAACAATTGTAAATATTTATGTACCCAACATAGGAGCACCTCAGTACATAAGGCAAATACTAACAGCCATAAAAAGGGAAATTGACAGTAATACATTCATAGTAGGGGACTTTAATACCCCACTTTAACCAATGGACAGATCATCCAAAATGAAAATAAATAAGGAAATAAAAGCTTTAAATTATACATTAAACAAGATGGACTTAATTCATGTTTATAGGACATTCCATCCAAAAAAAACAGAATACACATTTTTCTCAAGTGCTCATGGAACATTCTCCAGGATAGATCATATCTTGGGTCACAAATCAAGCCTTGGTAAATTTAAGAAAATTGAAATTGTATCAAGTATCTTTTCCGACCACAATGCTATGAGACTAGATATCAATTACGGGAAAAGATCTGTAAAAAATACAAACACATGGAGGCTAAACAATACACTACTTAATAACGAAATGATCACTGAAGAAATCAAAGAGGAAATCAAAAAATACCTGGAAACAAATGACAATGGAGACACGACAACCCAAAACCTATGGGATGCAGCAAAAGCAGTTCTAACAGGGAAGTTTACAGCAATATAATCCTACCTTAAGAAACAGGAAACATCTCAAATAAACAACCTAACCTTGCACCTAAAGCAATTAAAGAAAGAAGAACAAAAAAAACCCAAAGTTAGCAGAAGGAAAGAAATCGTAAAGATCAGATCAGAAATAAATGAAAAAGAAATGAAGGACACGATAGCAAAGATCAATAAAACTAAAAGCTGGTTCTTTGAGAAGATAAACAAAATTGATAAACCATTAGCCAGACTCATCAAGAAAAAAAGGGAGAAGACTCAAATCAGTAGAATTAGAAATGAAAAAGGAGAAGTAACAACTGACACTGCAGAAATACAAAGGATCATGAGAGATTACTACAAGCAACTCTATGCCAATAAAATGGACAACCTGGAAGAAATGGACAAATGCTTAGAAATGTACAACCTGCCGAGATTGAACCAGGAAGAAATAGAAAATATGAACAGACCAATCACAAGCACTGAAATTGAGACTGTGATTAAAAATCTTCCAACAAACAAAAGCCCAGGACCAGATGGCTTTACAGGTGAATTCTATCAAACATTGAGAGAAGAGCTAACACCTATCCTTCTCAAACTCTTCCAAAATATAGCACAGGGAGGAACACTCCCAAACTCATTCTACGAGGCCACCATCAACCTGATACCAAAACCAGACAAAGATATCACAAAGAAAGAAAACTACAGGCAGATATCACTGATGAACATAGATGCAAAAGTCCTCAACAAAATACTAGCAACCAGAATCCAACGGCACATTAAAAGGATCATGCACCATGATCAAGTGGGGTTTATTCCAGGAATGCAAGGATTCTTCAGTATATGCAAATCAATCAACGTGATACACCTTATTAACAAATTGAAGAATAAAAACCATATGATCCTCTCAATCGATGCAGAGAAAGCTTTTGACAAAATTCAACACCCATTTATGAAAAAAAACCTCCAGAAAGTAGGCATAGAGGGAACTTTCCTCAACATAATAAAGGCCATATATGACAAACCCACAGCCAACATCGTCCTCAGTGGTGAGAAACTGAAACCATTTCCGCTAAGATCAGGAGCAAGACAAGGTTGCCCACTCTCACCACTCTTATTCAACATAGTTTTGGAAGTTTCAGCCACAGCAATCAGAGAAGAAAAAGAAATAAAAGGAATCCAAATCGGAAAAGAAGAAGTAAAGCTGTCACTGTTTGCAGATGACATGATACTATACATAGAGAATCCCAAAGATGCTACCAGAAAACTACTAGAGCTAGTCAATGAATTTGGTAAAGTAGCAGGATACAAAATTAATGTGCATATCTCTGGCATTCCTAGACACTAATGATGAAAAATCTGAAAATGAAATCAAGAAAACACTCCCATTTACCATTGCAACAAAAAGAATAAAATATCTAGGAATAAACCTGCCTAAGGAGACAAAAGACCTGTATGCAGAAAATTATAAGACACTGCTGAAAAAAATTAAAGGTGATACAAATAGATGGAGAGATATACCATGTTCTTGGATTGGAAGAATCAACATTGTGAAAATGACTCTACTATCCAAAGCAATCTACAGATTCAATGCAATCCCTATCAACCTACCACTGTCATTTTTCACAGAACTAGAATAAAAAATTTCACAATTTGTATGGAAACACGAAAGACCCCGAATAGCCAAAGCAATCTTGAGAACAAAAAACGGAGCTGGAGGAATCAGGCTCCCTGACTTCAGACTATACTACAAAGCTACAGTAATCAAGACAGTATGGTACTGGCACAAAAACAGAAAGATCAATGAAACAGGATAGAAAGCCCAGAGATAAGCCCACACACATATGGTCACCTTATCTTTGATAAAGGAGGCAAGAATATACAGTGGAGAAGAGACAGCTTCTTCAATAAGTGGTGCTGGGAAAACTGGACAGGTACATGTTAAAGTATGAGATTAGAACACTCCCTAACACCATACACAAAAATAAGCTCAAAATGGATTAAAGATCTATATGTGAGGCCAGAAACTATCAAACTCTCAGAGGAAAACATAGGCAGAGCACTCTATGACATAAATGACAGCAAGATCCTTTTTGACCCACCTCCTAGAGAAATGGAAATCAAAACAAAAATAAACAAATGAGACCTAATGAAACTTAAAAGCTTTTGCACAGCAAAGGAAACCATAAACAAGGCCAAACACAGCCTTCAGAATGGGAGAAAATATTTGCAAATGAAGCAACTGACAAAGGATTAATCTCCAAAATTTACAAGCAGCTCATGCAGTTCAATAACAAAAAAACAACCCAATCCAAAAATGGGCAGAAGACCTAAACAGACATTTCTCCAAAGAAGATATACAGATTGCCAACAAACACATGAAAGAACGCTCAACATCATTAATCATTAGAGAAATGGAAATCAAAACTACAATGAGATATCATCTCACACTGGTCAGAATGGCCATCATCAAAAAATCTAGAAACAGTAAATGCTGGAGAGGGTGTGGAGAAAAGGGAACACTCTTGCACTGCTGGTGCAAATGTGAATTGATACAGCCACTATGGAGAACAGTTTCGAGATTCCTTAAAAAACTACAAATAGAACTACCCTATGACCCAGCAATCCCACTACTGGGCATATACCCTGAGAAAACCATAATTCAAAAAGAGTCATATACCAAAATGTTCATTGCAGCTCTGTTTACAATAGCCAGGAGATGGCAGCAACCTAAGTGTCCATCATCGGATGAATGGATAAAGAAGATATGGCACATGTATACAATGGAATATTACTCAGCCACAAAAAGAAACGAAATTGAGCTATTTGTAGTGAGGTCGATGGACCTAGAGTCTGTCATACAGAGTGAAGTAAGTCAGAAAGAGAAAAACAAATACTGTATGCTAACACATATATATGGAATCTAAGAAAAAAAAATGTCATGAAGAACCTAGGGGTGAGAGGGGAATAAAGACACAGACCTACTAGAGAATGGAGTTGAGGATATGGGGAAGGGGAAGGGTAGCTGTGACAAAGTGAGAGAGTGACATGGACATATATACACTACCAAATGTAAAATAGATAGTTAGTGGGAAACAGCTGCATAGCACAGGTAGATCAGCTCCGTGGTTTTTGACCGCCTTGAGGGGTGGGATAGGGAGGGTGGGTGGGAGGGTGACGCAAGAGGGAAGAGATATGGGAACATATGTATATGTATAACTGATTCACTTTTTTATAAAGCAGAAACTAACACACCATTGTAAAGCAATTATACTCCAATAAAGATGTTAAAAAAAAAGGTGTTATGATTCATGTCTGGAATGGAATTCAAAACAGGTACCTATTCTACTTGAAAATTTCATTCCTACAACTTAATTTGGGAATAAGTGGTCAGAACTGCCATCTCTCTCCCTCTGTCTCTCTCTCTCTGTCTCTGTCTCTGTCTCTCTCTCGCTCTCTCTCTCTCTCTCTCTCTGTATATATATATATATATATATTTATATTTATCACATTGACACAGCCACAGTGTGTGTTCTCCTCACCCCAGCCAATCTCTGGGAAGACTGACCTTCTGCTCTCCAGCTAATCAAATTCATGTCCCAGGCTAAGTCCCGCAGTCTATGAGGGCTGCCTGGGCATCCATGAGCTCTTTGAGGTCAGCCTCCATGTAAGCTATTTTGTATCCCAGCAACAAGCAGTCAGGTACCTAACAGGCATTCAGTAGAAGCGTAGGGAAATGAGGAACTTTCTCTAGCCTCCTGTAATCACTCCCCTGCTTATTAACTCTAGTGTACTTGGTGTCGGTACCACTCATTTAAACACTAATGTACCTCTGACATTGTTCATTAGCCTCTTTAAGACTGATTGTTTTATCCTTCCCATCCAGGCTGCCAGTTCCTTGAGGAGAAGGATAGTGCTATATTTTTGTCTCCATATTTCTCTCTAATGCTTAGTACAGAGATGGTGCTCATAAATATTGTTGATTTAAACACAGTTCCTTTTTGCTTGACAGCAGTTTCTGTTGGAAACCAGTTTAGAGAACTGATTGTGCAGAAGGCACAATTTTATTGTAAGTACATCTATTAAAAAAACTGTCTGACTTCTGTGCATTTCAAATGGAGAGAGAAATTGTTATCAGCCAGTTGGTGCTTAGTTTGGTTCAACCACATTTACTGAGGAGTTGCTTTGCACCTACTACTGAACCAGGCAGTGTTCCTGCCTCACAGGAACATTCTGAGATGACAGGAGGTGTCTTGCTGCCTACCCTTGCCCTGGGGATAATGCTTGTCCTCACCAATGGGTCATAGATGACCAGCGGGCAGTGTACACAGTTCCAGCCACCTGGCCTGGACCTTCCTGGATGGTGACTTGGACCTGCAGCTTACCTAGTGCAGACCCCTTCTGGGTGGTGCCAAATTGCTGCCTCCTCGCCCATCCTTCACCCTCCTTTGGGAGCCAGAAGAGATTTGGCAGTGAGTTAGGTGACTTGACTCTGAAAAGTCTGCACTGTGTCTTTTCAGTAAACTTCAAAGTTATTGGCTTAAGAAGTAATGTGCAAAGGGGAAATAAACGCTGGTAAGGCTAATAACAGGGATTTCAAGCTGTGTTTTAACAAACCAGTCACAGAGTATTCACGTGTTCATTCACTGGCATGTTCCGTGGCAGGAGCACCCCCGTCCTGCCTTCCCCCGGTTCCAACTGTTGTGCCGCCGCGGGATTTGGTCTGAGCCTGGGCAGAGCCCCACTTTAAGAGCAGCTCTCCAGAGTCTATCACAGCAAGAGTCTGGTGGAAGTGATTCTTGCCTTCGCGTCGCACACAAAGGCGAGGAGCTCTTTAAAGGGACCTTCCTGCTCCTGCGTGCAGCTGCTAACCCGTGTTGGTGCGGACACAATGACCCAGGCTTCCGCCTGAAAATGAGTGGGGAGGGGTCTTGAGGAGCCCCCACGACCTCCCGGAGTGGGGCAGGGAGGGAGCTGACAGCCGGAGTGGCTGGAGACCACCGGTCCCCAGGGAGCGGCTTGCGATTAGCTGCTGCTTGGGATGCTCAGCGCGCCAGTAGAGCATCCTGCCTGTGGTCCAGAGGGTGCTGGCGGCGCATCTTGCGGTGTGCCTGCGTGGATTTGAGCCATCGCCCAGAGGCGAGCCCGCATTCAGGCACCGCGGACAGGCTCCTGGCAGGGCTGCATTCAGTCAGCACAAATGCTTAGCTCCAGGCGTCTGCCCAAGCCTCCCGACTACATGGATTTGGCTGTTTAATCAACCGAGATTACTGCCCGGGAAGATTTGCCAGTCTGATCCGCGCTCCAGCTGCTGTGACAACTTCAGGGCTAGCTGTTTACTTCTTTCGGTGCCTGGGACTCTGCCCTGCACCGCAGTCACTGCTGCCACTTTCCCTGGCTCTGAAGTCAGCTGCAAGGACTCCCCGGCCCCGAGGAAGGGGGAGCAAGGAGGGGTTAAAAGACAAGCAGACCCTCCCAACTGCTCGACCTCTCTTGACTGCTTGTGTTCCGGGGTTCTGAGAGGGACCGTGCACTGCCCGGGGAAGCAATGCAAGTCTCCATAGCCTGCACAGAGCATAATTTGAAGAGTCGGAATGGCGAGGAGCGACTTCTGAGCAAGCAGAGCTCCACCGCCCCCAATGTGGTGAACGCAGCCCGGGCCAAATTCCGCACGGTCGCTATCATCGCACGCAGCCTGGGGACCTTCACCCCTCAGCATCACATCTCTCTCAAAGAGTCCACCGCAAAGCAGACTGGCATGAAATATAGGTATGGATGTAAGATTCTCTCTCTCCCGGGTTTCCGTGTTCTATACAGGTGCAGTGGAGACAGTTAAGTGGTTTTGAAAAGTGACTTACTCATTGGTGGGCTGCTTAATTTAGAATTCTCAGGTGTCTTTAAAATAGCTCCTTAGGAAAACCCAAGGTGGTTGTGTTGTGTTGTGTATGTATAGGATTTAAAAACTGTGGCCCATTTTGTATATTTTAAAGTGTTATGAATACCTTAGGAGCCATATGACTTCCAGTCTGCAGAGAATAACACAGCTGCTGGAAACTGGTATTGAGATCAGGGCAGCTTTTCAAGAGCAAATGTGCTTGTCCTATTTTATGGTATAGACTGTAGTTTCTGTGATTATACTATTAAAAATAGTTTCTATCTAGTACTGTATAATTTATCTTTTGAAAGCCCAAGGTAACAAATGGTATGAAAGCTTTTAAGGAAGTTTTGTTGCAGGGAAGAAACACCTATAATGGTAAGTTAGTTTGAACACTGACATACTTAAACCTAAATTACTGCTTGAAATACAATGCAGACCTTGTTGTGAAATATGGAGAAAAAGTCAATTGTTGTAATACCGCTGGTTTCTTCATACATTTTTAAGCTCCCTCTTCTTCTATGTTGCTTTCTAGATTTGGAAATCTTCCTGGTAATGGTTGATATTCTCTTTAATAGGGAATGACTGAAATTCGATAAGTAGAAAATTCCATTATTCAATTCTGTGGCTCCTGCCTCCTTATTGTATCTGCTTTGTGCTGAGTCTCCCTGACTTTATTTCTTTAAAAATACTGTGCTTCTAGTCTCTAAAGGTCTTTGCGTATGTAGAGAAGAGCTTATGGTGCATCTCCCAAAGGCTTTAGTGACTCTGGTTTGCAGATATGACTTTGTCCATTATTTATATTTAACTATTCCTCATCTTTGTTAGGAACCAGGTTTTAGGATATAAGGAACTTAATGCAATTAAAATAAGGCACGCCTAAGACTATGTTTCCCATGTGAGGTTTCTGAAATAAGCATTCAAACCAATTTCTATAAAAGTTGTCCTTGAAAAAGTTTCTTTGCTGAGTTAAGAAGAAACTTTAACAGGAAATCTTCTCATTGAAAAACACCAAGCACTATTGTTTTGGTATATTTTTGAGCCATGAAGAAAGAAAGGCATGAATGGGGTGGATGGACCCACTAAAAATTATAGCTAAAGCTCTTTGCCCCAACTGCAGTACGATGCAAGCAGCTGACTCCAGGCAATTCCTTGAAGTGTTATCAGTGTGAGAACCTCTGCTTTTCTTGATATTTCCATGGTGGAGAATGGGACCCCATGACAGGTTGGTAACTAGGACTGCAATCTCGAATGCATTGGCATTTTCTATTGCTGCTTCTGTGGCACACACCCAGCCCCTGCCCCGTGGCCATGGCGTTGCTCTGCATGCAGTTCAGCTGGCCAGATGGAGATGGAGAGGAGCTGCTGCCTTCCCGGGCAGGGCCCCTGGGAATGAGACACTCAGGGTTAAGGCAGATCACAGAGGTGGTTTGAACTGTGGCCTCCAGCAGACCTTGAGCTTTCTTTTTGTAAACCAGAAGGAATAAAAAGTAACACCCTTAATTTCTTGTGGCAGAGTTTCATACTTGCTTGTGGATCAGTGTATTGGAAGAGTTTGGTCTTATAAAGGCAGGAGATTTCCATTAAGTTTTTTCTGGTAATACAGCTCAGCTCAGATTAGATGGTAATTATCTCTCTTTACCAAAAGCTCAGTGTGTAAGATTCACTTGGGCATCTTTCATTACTGACAACTAAAGACAGCTCTTTTCTGACAAAAAGCTAGCCATCTGCAGTCTTCAGGATAACTTGAATTACTTGTTGTTTATGGTGACTGGACAAGTTACCTTGTTTCCACTCCCCCTCTTATTCTGAATTATTCCATTGATGACAGGCCGGTGGCTTTGTGTGTTTGTGTAAGTGTGACTTAACCCCTATCTCTTTCAATTTCAAATTCTACTTAGAGTGACCTTTAGGAAAGAGATTAGGAGGTTATACCAAATGTACACTAAGACTTTCTTAGGGTTGGAGAAAGAAAGAGAGAAAGACAGAAGTGGGAGGGAGAGAGACTAACTAATACACTTTATAAAAATGGCAGAAATATTTTTATGAGCTGAGTTATCTTTTTCTTTGACATTGATGTCACTAAAATATCATGTGCATGTAGGGACTATTTATTAATGATAACAAATAGCAAAACATAAAAAATAATGCCATCATGTTGGGGAGGTAATTGGCTTGGGTAAATAATCAGGAGAATGCCTGAAGGAACTAAAATCAGTGGCTAATTGTGTTTACAACAATATTCTCATCCTTGAAAATGATTTCCGTATGCATAACTTAATCTGGGATCCATGAATCCTATAGAAAATAAAAAATATAGTCTTTCTGTGTGTATTTTTGAGGAGAGGGTTCATAGCTTTGGTCAGAATTTTAAAAGTGTCTACCACTGAATAATGGTCAAAAAACCGTGTTGTGGAGTGAAGAGGTATTCATTTAGTCAATAAATATTTACTGAACACCTGTTTTGTATCAGGAACCCTATTAAAACTGGGTACAAAAAGGTGCAGAAACCAGACAATGTTTGGGGCTTGCATTCTTGGGAAAACAGACCATGAATAAGAAAACACACAAATACATAATAATTATCTACTATGAGATATTCTTATGAAAGTCATATTTTGGGGGGTCATAGTCATAGCTCAGCTAACCTGTTTGTCCATTTTGAGGTTACCATCTCTGTTTCAGTTCCAGCATTATGGTTGCATCTTGGGTCATGAGTCATTGTGCCCATATTTGCCACCTATTTGCCATCGCAAGGACTTTGTTCAGGTTCCATCCTTGCTGTAGGGTGCTACCTGGCCATTGAGGACCTACTTATAACCCTGATAAATGAGTAGAATGCCTTCTACTCATTTAATACCTTATGATTTTTAAAGCACAGCTCTCATATCATAGCCTGTAATTACCATCCATTAATCAGGAGTTCATGAACTTGGGATTTTAGAAAAAATTAATATACACTTGTATGGAGTATCTGAATTCTGCAAGAATAAAATACTCAAAGCCACTATTACCGTCACATCAGCATTGTGCAAGAATCTTGCATAAAATTAACTATTGTTTCAAGGCTGATGATGAGAAAAAGAAATCCCCTAGAACAATCTGCTATTCAAATGTCACTGTCAGAGCAAGAGAACAAGATTCCACCTACCATTTATCTTGGGGACTATCTTGTGTGTAAATAACACAGGACTATTATGTTTCTTATACTTGTGCCTTGTTAATACATGAGAGGTCCTTTATTTTAGTTTTGCATATATTTTTAATATTAGAGTTCATCATACCGTGTTAGAGTTTGTTGTATACTCTGCGACCATATATGATAGATGTATACGTGATATATATATACATGATAGATATCACATAAATGTAAGTACATATGTGAACTTTTTATCCTAAGAAAGCCAAATCACTCAGAACACAGGTTAAGCCAGATTTGTTTGGTTGTTTTTGCTTGTTTGATGGGTGTTTTTTTAAAATAACTTTTTAGAATGTTCTAGCTACTAGTGTTGGACATGATCTCAGAGCTTTTGATATTCAGAATTGAGCACATTTGTACTGAGCTACTCCCCTATTCTAAAATTGTTACTTTAGTTCCAGAACAAGTTGAATATCAATGAACCCAATTTCATGAAGAAAAATTTTATCTGTTATATGTATATTATCTCAATATAACCTTGTGTTATATAGTTGCATAAAACATGCTTTGAAATTCTTAAGAGAATTATTTACAAAAAGGAAACTGAGCAATAATCTTTAACTCCACTAGAAAACTTCTCTTTTTTTTTTTGGAGTAAATCCACTTACCACTTTTGTCATCATTAAATTTTTTTATTCAAATAATTATAGATCACAGGAATACACACACACAAAAAAAATGTACAAGGAATTTTGGCGTACCCTCAATCATGTTTTCTCCACTGGGAATATCTTGTATAACTATAGCGCAACATCAAATCTAGTAGACTGACATTGGTACAATCCACAGAATTTATTCAGATTTTACCAGTTATACATGTATTCATGTGTGTGTATGTTTCTATGTTTATGTAATTTTACCACATATAGAAGTTTGTGTAACTACCACCACAATGAAACATTAGAATTGCTTCATCACCACAAGGCTCCCTCATACTACCTCTTTATAGCCACATCCACGTACTCCTCCCCAGTCCCTAATCCTCAGCAACTAGTCTCTGATCCATCTCTATAATTTGTTTCAAGAACATTATACAAATGGGATCATACAGTTTATCATATTTGGGGAATTGGCTTTTTTCCATTCTTCATAACTCTCTTGAGACTTATCCAAATTGTGTGTATCAATAGTTCATTCCTCCTTCTTGCTGAGTAGTAGCTCATGGTATGTATGTTTCACAATTTTTTTAACCATTCAGTCACTGAAGAGCAATCAGGTTGTTGTCATCATTAGATAACTTCAGATACAATGTTATTCCCAAATTTCTTCAGTGCCATTCTGTAGCTCAGGGGATAAAATCCAGACACCTAACATGGTACCTGAAGTCCTTCATGGTCTAGCTTCCATCATGCTTTACAGTCACCACTCTTTGTTCTTATCTTATCTCTGACCACTTGTTTTATCAGAAGTACCTACTTGAGAGAGAACTCCTTATAGTACACTGGACCTTCTTGGTTTTTTGTGCGTCTGTATGATTTTCCATGCTGGTCCTTCTACCCTGGAATTCTCCTACCTTACTTGAACCGTTAGGCAAACTCCTATGCATCCTCCAAGACCCAACTCTAGCCTAACCTTCTCTGTGAAACCTTCCTTGGCTCCACCCCTTATAGCATTAAATACTTGTTCTTTAGTGCCTCCACTGCATCAGATTCTTACTTCTGATATGGAAATTATTGATTGCATAGTGTTGCTCTTATCCATTTACATCTATATCTTCCCCATTAGTCCGTAGCAGCTTGAGGTTTGGATTTTGCTCATCTCTGTAACCCCAGAGTCTAACCTGGCACGTGGCACATAATAGCTACTCAATAAATGCCTGGAAAATGTATGACTACATATGTGGGACACTATGTGAAATGCTGTGGATAGAAAGAGTCCTCTCTTGGGTAGTTCCTCTCTTGGTTGTTTACAGTTTAGTGTGAATAGATATCTACACAAAAAGGTTGCATATGTTAAGTGATACAAAGAAAAACTGTTGCTGTAGTTTGAGGAGGCATCATTCACCAGGGGCTGTAGGAATCAGGGAGAGGTTTCATGAGAAAGATCAGGGAAGCTTAATATTGAGAAAGGAGAAATACCAAGATGAGCAGAAAGGAGGAGGAGAGCAGACAGACTGCAGCAGCGGGAATAGCCTGTCCAAAGACTGTGCCTGCTGTGCTGAGAAATCATGGAGTAGGGCAGAGGGTTCATACAGGGAAGTGGTGAGAGAGCATCTTGTAGAGGCAAAGAGGAGTCAGATATGATACATTGGAGGTCAAGGCAACACAGTAAGACATAAGGTGAACATCAGCAATGGAAGAACCATTTCAGATTTTTAAACAAGGTATCTGGTTACAAAGTTCTATTAAGGAATTAATCTAGCAGCTGTTAAAAAGAAATCTAAGAGTTGTAAGTTTGAAACAAGAGAATTTATGTTGAATTCCATAACACTCTGTATTTTCCTATAGAGAATCAAGACTACATAGAAAAGACTCAGACCAGATGCCTTTCCCAGGCTCTTCCTTCCCTAGCCTCTTTATTAAAGCACACGTCTCATCCACCATTCTTTACCTCCCACGAATGGTGGGCAGATTTTGAATCAAAGCAATTGAAGTGAAAGATCAACCTTGTCAGCTGATTATGTAAAAGGCACTGAATGTGTGTGTGTGAGTGAGTGTGTGTGTGTGTGTGTGTGTGTGTGTGAATTTGCTCGCGAGCCTCCGCATGGGGAAAAGTGGGAGGAAATAGGTGGGCTGAAGAGGAGGAAGGGGAGCAGTGCCAGCTCTGTGGCTGTGTTTCAAATAGAAATATCTGATTTTAGTCCAGAGAAGAGAGCAGCTTGGTTATTTAAAATGTCATTTTCTTGGGTAAAGATTGCCATTGTCATTTTCACTTACACCCATGGGTGTGGGCTTTCCTCTCTTCCTCAAAGCAAAATGGTGAGAATGGGAGGTGGAGAAACCTTCCCGAAAGTTAGTTGCTGATTCAGTCTCATAGAGTTTATTCCACCTCTGCAAAGCACCAGCCAGAAGTCTGGCATCCATGGGATGGTGAGAAAATGGTAGGAGGGGAGGGAGCCTCCTGGAAGTTGTTAGGCAAACGTAGTTCTAGTTCTGCCATTCTGGAAGTGTGTGTGTGCACGATATGTGCATGTGTATGTGTGTGCACACATGCAAGTGAAGGAATCTATCCAAAGTGTTTCCAGAAACAGCTTGTCTTCTAGCTGAGATCTTCAATTGGGTTGCTACAGATGGAGCCCTTAATCCCAAATCCATTCAGTGACCCTCTTTAGAAGTGCGCTCATTTTATAGACATTCTTTTTTTAAAAAAATTTTCTGTAAACATTTGCACTTGTGGTAATTTGAGAAATGTTCTGACAGAAGAAGAAAAAAAGTCCCATTACATTAAAAAGGAAAGTCAGATTCATGTTTCACTTTGATCTTTTAAATTCATTTCATCAAATGCATAGTTTATCATTAGTATATGAATTCATGAACAGATGAGATTTTGGACCAGTGAATCTGATCAAAATATGGGACTCTTGGTTTCTTTGAGTATTCTTCAAAACTTTTTTTTTTTGGAGAGAATACCACTTTATGAGAATTGAATTCACAAGCATTGATTCATACTTTTCCTTATAAGAATTTCAAAGCCATTCTGAGAAATAGTCATCAGAAATAATAAAAAATGATTTGATGTTGCAAATTAATCATGCTGTATGCTTACAAATATTTCTACAACCAGTTTTCCACTCTTTTCAGAATTAGAAAATAGAGTGATGGAGACTGAAGGATTTAAGGCCAAAAAAGTCTTTCAAATTTCCATTTCAATATTCAGAAATTTTAATCCTATGTAATCACTAGAAATAAGTGAGTTAGCAGTGGATGTTGGCATTGAGGAAACTTCTGATTCCATCTAGTTCAGTCACATCACTTTGTACAGAATGACCAGTGCCTTGGTTAGAGTTACTCAAGGAGCTGATGAAAGGGTCAAGGCCAAACTCAGGTCCTGACTCCAAGAGCAGGATTCCTTATGCTCTGTTAGCTTCTATGCTGCAGCTCCTTGATCATGCCCCATTTTTTAACACAGGAAAAAAAGCACAGTGCATGAAACACTTCTAGAAGGGACAATTCCTTTCTATACGAATGCACAGTCTGCGGTTCAAGCTTTTATCTCTAGAAGAAGCAAAGCCCTGCTGTGCACTCAGAGAGCCAGACCCGCTTTCTTCATCTGCTGCCGAGTCGTGAGGACCCCAAAGTGCCCCCGCGGCAGCTCTCTACTTGTACATATTCTGAAGCTGGACATAAATTAACTTTCAGATGATAGTGTGCTTGGTGTCACAGTTTCTAAATAAATGGTGTGTCAGAAAGAAATCTACAAGCCCATGGGCACAGATGATCGGACAGGGCTACATATCAACCCTGGATATGAAATGCTCTTTAGGGCATTCAGCACTGAACATACTTCACTCTCCTCCATGCTTTGAGAGGTTACTTTGAAAACTTGTTCCTGAGAGTCAGAATCAAAATACATTTAAAAACCCTCCTTGCAGGTTGATTTTCAGTTACTCAGATTGGAAACAAAAACAGAAGCCCAGCAGTGATTTTTTTTTCTTGGAATTGACAACTAGGGAGGACTCTGAGAGCCCTCGCACAGGCCATCTGGTCCAGCCCTCATGAGAAATCTGTCCTGTTTTTCCAGTTTGCACTGTGCAGCAACTACTTGTACAGGCCCCTGAAGAAATACTGTGTAATCTCCTTTCACGGCAGTCATGAAAAAAATTTTGGCTTTTCTTTCTAAGAATTAGAATCATTTACTAAGCTCTGAAATCCTCAGAGGAAGAATAAAGTGAGGGCTTTTTGAATTCTTGTCTGTTGTCTGGACCTTAACAAAGTCAGGTTGAAAATGATGATAGAAGATTGAGGGGCAAGAAAGCAAGGGCCCAGCAGTGAGGCAAGAGGGGGAACCCAGTGGTATGCCGGAGGCTCCCAACCTCCTGTTGACACTTGGGGAGGGAGATTTCTTCCCATTCTGGTACCAGCACCTGCTCACCTGGCCTGAGTGTTCTGCTGCTAAACCATCCAAGCGTAAAAAAAAAAAACACGTCACCATGAGAAAATTCCTTCTTGCGATTGACTCAGCTCGTTTCAAGCTGCATTGGAAGCTTCTTGGCCTGTACTCAATTGAAAGGAAAATGAGCTAGCCATAATTTCCTGCCTTGTAAGTCTTCTGCTACTTGAAAACCATTATTATGACTCAACCTTCTAATATCTATGATGGTTCCTCCTAGATTTAATTTTCTGATTCCCAACTGTAATTGTGACTCTCATCTAAACTCTCTATAACATACTACATCTCTTTTAAGTCATCCAGAGCTGGATAAAATTTCAAGAAAAGGTCTAGACTTTTCAGTACAGAATCACAAGATTGCCTTAGAACAGAAACATGCTCTGTCCCCTTGTCTGCATTCCATGGTCATGCTTACTATTTTAGAAGAAAAATGTCATTTTTAACATTTTGAGCCAGTCTTTGAAAAAATTGCTCTGAAACATTTTTAAACATTCTAACCTATTTATTTGAATAATGGAGGATCACTCTGCTTATATGTAGCAACTCTTAGGAGATCATCAGCTCTGTACTTTTTAATGGTGACAATTGAAGTCTCTTGGGTTAAAGAAATATGAAAAGTTCAGATCTGGCTTATAGGTTTCAATAGCAGTTGAATATCCAGGTAGAAAAACTAACAGCTTGTAATATGATTAGTTTGCCTTTTGATTCACTCTTACAGAGTTTTTTTTTTAATCGAGCAGGTTTAAATGTAAAGGCAACTGTGCATGGCTAGTTTTATTAACAGAAGATATTTATTGTATTGGTAATCAACATCTTCCAAGACAGTGCTCCTGAAGGGACTTAACTGCAGGAAATTCCAAGCACAGTGTTCTCCATGATGAGTTTGTATCTACTGGAAAGCCCATCTGCTTTGACAGAGCTCTTATATAAGAAAAGTGAGTTTTTCTCTGAAGAACATATGCTATTAAAGCACCCTCTTTTCCATTTCTTTGAAATTAACTTCCACTTTAAACTTGATTTTTATGTTATATGGTTTTTGTTGTTAGTATCTTTGGCCTGAGACCACAGCAACAAGCTCATTATAAAAATCAGTTGAGTAAATAGCATGGCTTTAATGAATACTATTCTCTCTCAATCAGCAAAGAATTCCTCTGAGGCATTTGATGAAAATAGACCTTTTGACTCACTCCTTCTCCATTTTCTACCTCTATATGAACAAGTACTTCTGCATTATGGAGTTTTTGCACTTAATGAAAAGAGTGGACATGCTCAGAAGATGTCTTCGTCTGATTCTAGAGGGTTTTCATCTTGATGGAAAGCATACTTGTTCCATTCTGATGAAGAGAAAATAAACTACTCAAGGAGACTCAAATAGAAAGTGGGAATTGGGAACTTCATGGTTAACATACAACTTCTCACTCAATAGTGGCTTATCTTTCATTTCCAAAGAAGTTTAAGGTTTCAGTTACACTCAAATACAGTTTTTCCAAAAGCAATCTTCTGGAAATCAGGAGGCTTGGATATCTTAGCCCATAAAAACACAGGATAATTCCTTAACCAGAGAAGCAAGTGTATATTTGCCTGAGGAGTCCAGACTCCACCAGATGTTTCCTGAGGGCTTCATCAGGACTTTTTGTGGTCCTATATCAAAACAGGAAGTAATTTAGAAGGGGATATGGCAAGTATCTTTAGGAAACAAAGCTGGGCATTTTACACTGTAGTAGTTTCCTATTGCTCCTGCAACAAACTACCACAAAGTTAGTGCCTTAAAACAACACAAATGTATTCTTTCACAGTTCTGGAAGCCAGAAGTCTAAAAATCAAGGTGTCAGTAGGGCTGTGTTCCTTCTGGAAGCCTCAAGGTAGAAATTATTTTCTTGCCTTTTCCAGCTTCCAGAGGCCACTTGCATTTATTAGCTTGTGGCTCCTTCCTCTATCTTCTAAGCACATCTCTCCAACTTCTGGAGACATCTCACATCTCCTCTTTCTCACTTTGACCCTCCTGTCTTCCTCTTATAAGGACTGCTGATATAACATTGGTTCCAGCCGGATAATCTAGGATAATCACCCCATCTCAAAATCTTTAACTTAATCACATCTGCAAAGTCCCCTTTACCATGTAAAGTAATATTATTCACAACTTTCCAGAGATTAGGGTGTGAACATCTTACAGGGGCCGTTACACAGCTTACCACATGTATCATGCAAATATGTTATGCAAAAGAGGGGAGAGTAAAGGAAACGAAAGTATCAAGCATTACATCCTCATTACTTTCTCTAGCATCTAAGACTCATTCAGGTGAGGCAAGATACCAAAAGGAATAATGAGGTAATGGAAAATGCAGGGCACGGGAATTTTCTCTGTGTAAGATTACAGCTTAGGTTTGAATCAGAATAAAAATTCGTATTTACAGTGTGTAACTTCAGTGTGAAAAAGTTTAAACAGTTTTATCTTGACCTTGACAATTACTATAATGGCAGCTATTGCCTGAATCTGCTCTGCTTCTTAGGCCCCTTAATGAAACATCTGCCAGAAATATTCCTTTTTGCTTTTTTTTTTAAATCCCAAGACCTAAGTACAAATTTGGAAGTGGACAGTAATAGAAAAGTCAATGGATAGCCATAAAGATCAAGCTGTAATTAAAATTCCCATGACTTCAGAAATATATATCCGCTTCCAAATTTCATGACTGTAATCAGTGAGCTATGGAATCTTACTCCTTCTGAGCACCTGGGGTGTGTGAGCCATGGCAACGCCTCTTTCATCCTGATGTGATGCATCTGTGAGGCTCTGTGCGCCTCATATAATAGAACTTAACCTTTCCATAAAACTCATACTGTCCCCGCCTCCTTAATGTTGTCAATTAATGGTGGTGTTGGGGAGGAGGAAAGTAGGAGTTTCTTGCAGGGAGGTGAAATTCTTTTTCTGAATCCTTCTATTAAATATTATTCTCTTGAAGCCATTAGGTTGGCCAGTCATTTTATTTTAATCACAAAGATGCTTTTATTCTTATTCATAAAATTTGTACATATTCTGATACAAATTTTCAAATGTTTTAACTCTCATGCAATTTTCCTCTGTGAAGCTTGGTCTCACATACCAGTAGGAGTATCTGGTGGTTTCTTAGTTCTCTTCATCCCTTTCTAAGACCCAAAGCTCCTCTATCACTGCCTAGAATATTGGGCTTTGAAGAATTACACTCTTGATGCCAAATCATTTAAATCTGTATACCTTCTCTTGGCCTGCAAGCAGTAAGTACCAGATTGTATCAGATTTGGAGAGAAATATTAGTGGCTGCAGATCAAAGTGACTTAGAAAAGATTAATTTGGAATTCAGAAATCAGAAGAGTCAAGAGTTAAAACTCAACCTTGGGTTATGATTCCTTCACTCATGGCCAGATATTATTTCCTGGAGCCTTTAAGGGACACAATACTTGAGTGAGAGGGAAATGAGGAAATGAGCCCTTTGGGACCTTGCTGATTTTGGACTGCACTGCCACACTGAACAACTATAGAGCTGGGATGCAAAGCATGGGTTAGAATGCAATGGAGGAAGTAATTCTATAATAGGAATGGGAAAGTATTGCTATAGAATCCCTTACAGGGCTAGACAATACCACATGCATTTTCAACTCAGTTGCACCATCTTTATATTGACATGACAGTGTACTTACAGCCACCAGTGAACGCCAAGCCCCTCTAGTAGTACATGGAGGGCAGGAAGGGGAGGAACCAGACCTATCCTTGATGCCCTCCAAATTATTGCCAACAGGGTCTGTATTCTCATTCAGAGAAGATATTTTCCTAATGCATATACAACAATGACAACATTGGTTAATGTTGACAGCAGAAAAGAAAAATAAACAAGTTGAAGTCTGTATATCTATTCCACCAATAAATTCTGCTTGATTACAGGTCATTGATGGCCACTAATGAAGCAAATGTGGTAAGTTTAATAAGTGTACTTCAGTTTTATTTGTTAGCAGGAAAGTAATATTATCATGTGACAGTACCATTGATCAAAGTATTTGACTTCTAATAATGATTAGTTTTAGAAGTAGAGACATTCATAAAATGTTAGTTTATAATTTTTCTTGTTTGTTACTCTTGCTAAGGATATTAGCCTGATGTATACCTACTTTGAGATGAAAATACCTTGGGGACAGGGTTTGACAAAGGACAATTACGAATTACCAAAATGTCTGAGTAACATCCTGTGCCACTAAAATCTTACTTTATGTTATTGCTTCACGTAAACATTTCAACCAAGGGATTGAAAGAGCTTAATTAGTATTATCTTTATCCTTGAGCAGAACTCTGAAAGGGGTTAACAAGTAGTGTTATGCCCATTTTCAGTTACAGCAACTCAGGCACAAAAATAGAACATAATGACATCTTGTGCAATCCCAAATATTGAGCTTTAGGTTTCAACTCTAAGTTCAGACAGCTTCCAGCCAATTTTTTCTTATGGTGACCAGCATCTGTTTATGCCAGTCGTGATTCAGGACTAAAAGGAATCCAACATGGGCAAGTGACATTTCTGGGCAAGGTTCTATTTTCTCTTGTTGATATGAGCCATGGAATGGTCCAGGTGCCTGGTGCCATTCATCTTTACTCTGGCCAGAAAACCAGGGCAGAGTAGTGGTACAAAGAACACATATGCAGGAGCTCAGGGCTGATCCAGAATCCACAGGCTGATGGAAGGTTCAGCAGCCATTATGCTTATTTTTGGCAGTTCAAACTATTAGAAGTTTTCCTCAAAGGGAGAATAGGACATCTTCAGGTCTTAGTAGGTAAATTTATATATAGCTCAAGAAGGTAACAAGTATTTTAAAGATGAACTTTTGGCAAATATTTATCACACATATTTAGTCCAGCAAGGTGTGTGTGTGTGTGAGTGTGTGTGTGTGTTTAAGTTGCAGACACAAAGCGTGGAGTACTAGCAGTGAATAGCTCTGCAGGACATGCCCAGTAGCTCGAGGTACTGTAATATTCATTTACCCAGCTTTGTCTTTTTTTTTTAATTGAAGTATAGCTGATTTACAATGTCATGTTAGTTTCTGATGTATAGCAGAGTGATTCAGTTATACATATATATATTCTTTTTCATATTATTTTCCATTATGGTTTACACAGGATATTGAATATAGTTCCTTGTGCTATACAATAGGACCTTGTTGTTTATCCATCCTATATATAATAGTTTGAATCTGCTAGTACCAAACACCAAATCCAACCTTCCCCCACCCTCATCCCCACCCACCCTGCAACCACAAGTCTGTTCTCTATACCTGTGAGTCTGTTTCTGTTTTGTAGATATGTTCATTTGTGCCATTAGAGAGAGAACATGTGGTCTTTGTCCTTCTCTTTCTGACTTACTTCGCTTAGTATGATAATCTCTAGGTCCATCCATGTAGCTGCAAGTGGCAGTATTTCATTCTTTTTTATGGCTGAGTAATATTCCATTGTGTATGTGTGTGTGTGTGTGTGTGTGTGCGTGTGTGTGTATGTGTGTGTGTGTATTTACGTATATACATATATATGCCACATCTTCTTTATCCATTCATCTTTCAATGGACATTTGTTTCCATGTCTTGGCTATTGTAAGTAGTACTGCTATGAACATAAGGGTGCATGTATCTTTTCAAATTATAGTTTTGTCCAGATATATGCCCAGGAGTGGGATTGTACCTATCTTTGTCTTTACTAACAAATTCCTTAATTTCTCTGTGCCCCAGTATCTGTAAGAAGGACCTCGTAATCCCTTATGTGGTTGCTTGGAAGATTGCATGAGATAATATATGTAAAGTACCAACTGTTATCCATTATAATTGCCAATAATATTGAAAACAAGGGGACAAGAATGAATGAGGCTCTATGGGCATATGGTGATACCACTGCAATAGATCTTTCTTTAAACTTTTTTTTTGGAATATTCATATTTTAATCAGCCCCAGTTGCAGCACAGTATCTGACATTTTGCAGATGATCAATAAAAGTTTGTTGGATTGATAATTGGATGCATTAATGAGCCAGTTTTCATCAGTTTCTAAGGCTTCTGTGGGATTGTATTGCAGTGTAACTCCCTTGGCTTCCCCTGCAAGCTTCATTCTCTACCAGACTTGCCCTCTTCACATTCATGATGAGTTCTCTCTTTTGGAGGCAGGAATCCTGTTTGCTTTTGACCTTGGCTACTGAAGAGCATGACCTATCCTTGCTGTCCCCTACTATTTCTGTTATATCTACTTACACACAGCCTTGTACCAGAAAAGAATGTAAGGTGGTTCCCAAAATGGTATGGATTACAACTGAAAAAAGAAAACTAAAATGACAGAGTAAAGACAGGGATCATGGATGCTTGTAACCATTCGTCCTAAAGCATGAACATTCCTTGAGAAACCTCCGCCGGCCATGCACTGTGTTGCTCCAAAAGAGAAAAGTGCAGCTATGTGCAGAGTCCTGGGGGGAGGATTGTGTGGGGACTACTTGAGTCTTTGTTTTGGTTGGTTTTCTGCTAAGAATGTAGTCTGCATAAGATGGTGATTCCCAAGTTATCACTTGATTCTTCACAAAGAAGGGGACAATGAAAACAAGGTGGTTTATAAAACTATAGTCCTTATGGTAGTAAACAGATTAAGTCATAAAAAGAATACCTGCATGCAAACCAGACTTTGTAGGGAAATTATTTATATTGATACATAATATTCACAGGTTTATATTGGTCAATTAAAAAAATTGATACCCATTCCAAAACTCCTTCAATGTGTGGATTTTGAACACATGATGCTCAGATGAAGCTGGCTGAGTCTACTCATGGCATATCCAGTCACTCTGGCCTTTTCTCAAGGGCTACAGCAGCTTGAGGGCCTGAATTCCTTAGGGGTCCAGGTCGCAGGGCCTCTTGAAACCCCAAGTCCAGGTCCACTCCAGCCACACTGAGCTACAACTCCAGCCACAGTGAGCTACAACATTTTCTTCTGAGATGCAGGAACAGAGAAGGGATCTTCTGGTTTGGTTGCAATGGGGGCTTTCAGTATCCACTGTAAGATGTTAACATATGTGGCTTCTCCCCGCATCTCTCTGCTGTCTTTTCTCCATTCAAGCAAGTAGCTTACGCTTTCTTATTTGCAGAAAGTGTGATTTTGTTTCCCCAAACCTAAGTCTGTTAAAGAGAGTCAGGTTTGAGAGCAAAGCCATTTCCCAGATTAACCTGAGATTCTGTTGGATGGGAGGTTCAGTGGAAGGTCTATGAGCCCATGAGTCTTGCTCCCTAATAGCATCCAAAGTACATGATAGGATCTCAGAGGAAATGGCCCTGTGGTATCAGAGCTGAACAGGGGTTCAGCTTCTCCCAAGATCTGTGAAGCAACCTGTGTGGCATCAAAGTAGCAGAGTCAAGGACCGTGTGGTCTGGGACAAAGGCTGTCTCTGGGGTGAGAGTGGACAGATGACCAATGATGGGAGGGATTCCCTGATGCCTAGAAGGGTAAGACTGGGACCTTGGCCCAACCTCAGCAGCATGGAGAGAGCAAGAAGAGAGCCAGTATCATCTGAAAGTTAAATCTTCTCTCAGCTCGGCAGGAGGGGGTCCCTGAATTGAAATTAAGTGAATTTATAGAAAATTTTTAACATGCTGTATTTTGCAAACACCTAAGTTTGTGGCCTGAGATTCTTTGCTGCTTTTTGTACATTTTGGAAAGTGGACAAGTTGGACAGGGAGGACAATCCAGGCACCGTTTCAAGATGGGAAACAAGCCAACCAAAGTAAGAAGGACAAGGAAGAGGACAAATGCTTCCTGCTACAGAGACATTAGTGTACAGGCTTCTCCCTGCAGAGACTACAGTGTCCCTCAGTATCCACTGGGGATTGGGCCCAGGACCCCCACAGATATGAAAATCCCAGGATACTCAAGTCCCCTATATATAATGGCCTAGTATATGTATGCATATAACCTCACACCTCCTCCTATATACTTTAATCATCTCTAGATCATATATAATACATAATACAATGTAAATGCTATGTAAATAGTTGCCAGCATATGGCAAATTTAAGTTAAGCTTTTTAGAACTTTCTGGAATTTTTTAAGGAATATTTTTGATCTGTGGTTGGTTAAATCTGTACATGTGGAACCTGCAGATACAAAGGGCCAACTATATGTGGGTTTAAGAATGGCAGAAGTTATTTTTATGGAAATAGAAAACTTTTTTTATTTAGAAATATTTTCATTATTTCTTTTTGTTCTACCTTCTCAAGAATAGAAATTATTTATATAGTTAAAATTTCCTCTTACCAGCACACTTATTTCTCAAAAGAATGATTAAATGGTTTCCACTTCTGTTTAGGACAAGAGAGAATTTTATTAAAATGAAAGCTGAGTTTCATAGTGCAGAGCCAAGTAGAAAGAGAAAATTAAGGGCTCTGAAGTTGTCTTGGTGCTGTTACCGCCACTCGAGGGAGGAGAACTGAGGCCAAGGAAAGTGCAGACGTATAGATAAGGCATAGCGATGCCATCTCAGGGAGGCTGTGACTGACCACATTATTATTAAAATACTGTGCAGTGTTCTAACCATGAAATAGCAGGAATTAGAGGACAGATCTGTCTCATTATTAAACAGTTGGCATTAAAGCTTTTTCATATGTAATTGTGATTATCCACAAAGTAGTAGGTATTTTACAGAATAAATAGTTCCTAGAAGAGCATTTCGCCCATATATATGGATCCTTAACTATTAAGGCTGATGGGATTTCAAATGAATGGATTCATTCAACAAACACTCCCTGAGCACCTGCTCTGTGCCAGGCACTGCTCTGGGTGTTGAGGATAAGGGGGTGAGCAAAATGGAGTCTGCCTTTAAAAAGCTTACATTTTAGAAGAGGGAGAAAGAGAAACAAAGAAGTAAACATTTAGCATATCAGGAGGTGAGACCAGCTATGAAGATAAGCATGGCAAGATGCAGAGGCTCCTGGAGGGTGCTGTTTAAAGAGGGTGGACAGACAGAATGGCCATCATCAAAAAGTCTACAATTAACGAATGTTGGTGAGGATGTGGAAAAAAGGGAACTCTTGTACACTGTTGGCGGGTATGTAAATTGCTACAGCCACTATAGAAAACAGGATGGAGTTTTCTCAAAAAACGAAACTACTGTATGACCCAGCAATTCCATTCCTGTGTATATATTTGAGAAAACCAAAAACACTAATTTGAAAAGATACATGCACCCCTATGTTCATAGCAGCACTATTCACAATAGCCAAGACATGCAAACAACCTAAGTATCCATCAAGAGATGAATGACTAAAGAAGATGTGATATGTATATACAATGTAATACTACTCAGCCATAAAAAAAGAGCAAAATTTTGCCAATTGCAGCAACATGGATGGACTTGAAGGGCATTATGCTACGTGAAATAAGTCAGAGAAAGACAAATACTGTATGATATCACATGTGGAATCTAAAAAAACAACAAACTACTGAATATAACAAAACAGAGGCAGACTCATAGAGAACAAGCTAGTGGTTACCAGTGGGGAGGCAGGGGAGGGACAATATAGGGGTGGGGAAGTGGGAGGTACAAACTGTTGTGTGTAAGATAGGTTCAAGGATGTATTATACAACATGGGGAATATAGCCAATATTTTGTAATAACTGTAAATGGAAAGTAACCTTTAAAAATTTCATAAAAATAAAAAAAATTTTAAAATGAAGAGGGTGGAAAGGGATGTCTGTTGATAACTTTTGATCATGGACTGGAAGAAGGTGAGAGAATAAGCCTTTTGAGTATCTGGGGGAAGATCAATCCAGACAGAGGAAACAGCAAGCGCGAAGGCCCTGAGGGCATTTGCTGCATCTGGGAACAGTTGAGAGTCCAGTGAGTTTGGAATGGGCCAGGGAAGGAGAGGAGCAGCCAGGAGCCAGATCTGGAGGGCCTCATGGGCCATGGTGAGAACCTTGGATTTAATTCTGGGTAAGATGGAGCCATTGCAAGATTTTGAGCCGAAGTGTGACAAATCTGTTGTAGGGTTTATAAAGATTGTTCGGGTATCTCAGTGGATAAGAGACTGTAGGGTGCAAGTTAAGAGGCCAATCAGGAAGATGCTGCAGTCATCTTCAGGAGGATGAAGGTGGCTGGAACCTGGGGAGTTAGGGATGGAAGTAGTCAGATGTTGGGTAGACAAGTCTGTGATGATAATGGGGATGTCCTCTTACATATGGAGCTTCTAGTCTGGATCTGTTCACTGTAGTACTTAGACTCAAGTTTGAATCCCAGCTCTGCTACTTATACTGTCTTTGGTGCTAGACTAACTTTTCATCAGTCTGGATGATGACAGTATCTATTGTATAGGCTGTTAAGAGGATTAAATAAAGAGCTTAGCACAGCAGTGATCTTAACATTTCAACATTTTAACTCCATCCTGTTAATGTTAGGAAGCCTGTTACGACCAAAAATGAGTATTATTGTGGTCATGTTTCTTTGTTCTGAATAACTATTATTAAATGGACCACACGTTTTCAGTTGATGTAATATTTGAATTTAAGAAATACAGGGTATCAACATAAAAAATTGGAACATATGTATCCTGAGAATTCATTAACATTAGCTTTCAGATTTTCACTAAAAGTTATTTTTCGCTTTTAGTTAGGGATCCATTTCTTATTTTTCCTTATTTTTTCTCTTCCGAAGAGAAAAAAAACACCCCCTTTCCCCAAATTTCAAAACTGGAAAACCAACATTTCTTTAGGGATGCTAGCAAGTTACTTCTTCTTGCCTTGCCTATTTCTCTCTGGCACTCTACTGAGTTGCAAGCAATAAATTATTTTTTTAGAAAAAGGAAAACATCCAATCATATGTATATTTTATTCCCCTTATACCATAAATCTGGATTTTAATTCTGGATTACTTGAGTTTTTGATGACCAGAATTAATCTTGAATATCATGTATGTACAGCCTTATAGGTCAGCATGTGGCTTCTGCCCTCTCTGTTTCTACATGGCAGTGGGTAGCCACCACAGGTTGCCACAGCACAGGCTCCTGAGGTCTATAGCTCCTGTTGTTCCCCAGTCAAGTCAACAAGTCTATATCTAGTCCCTGTCTGTTATGTTCATAGCACCCTGGTAGGGTCTGTGCATAAAGAAAAGGAAATACTGAACACTGCTTGTTCTTTAAGGATCATCTCAGCTTTTACCTTACTGGGGAGAAAAAATTCACCTGCTTAAATGAATTGAGAACAATAGCAGTAATGTAAAATAGATTACTCAGTAGAATTATAACAGTATATCAAGTTGAATGTTATAAACCATAGATCCCAACTCACCCAATTTTTGAGGTCAACGTCAAAGAAAGAGGAGTTAGCTGACCTGTTCTCACAAAAGGAGGAGCCAAGAGAAGGCTGGAAGCCCCCAATTTTCCTGCCATCTTGTGACCAACCTGGTCTATTAAGTGTCACATGCCAGAGAATGAAGGAGCAGACGACTACGGCTTCACAATTCTAGGAACTAGAGAGAAAGCTAGGTGCCTAGTGCAATGCTTCCCATTGCTCAGGGATTGGGATTAGTCCCATACACACTGTACAGTCCTGTACAACTGCCAAGTACGGTGGTCAACCATGTCCCTCAGGGCTTGCTGAGAGGTGGGATTTCAGCAGAACCAGCCCTGGAACCATCTCTACCAGCCGCTCACCCAAATGAATATAGAGAAGCCTACTAGGGAGAGAATGAGAGGTCTCCTTGTAAAGTACTGTGGTGGTCTTCCTCCTTTCACTAATGCCCTACAAGGGAATGGGGTATTTCACCTCCCACCCCAAAGCCAAGAGGGAGACTCCAGGAGAATCAGTCATCAACCTGCCAAACTGTCCACCATCCTCAAAATCAGGGACAGTGATGGATGCCATTCTGATAGTTATCAAGCCACTGGCAACTGCCAGGGTGTGGAGGAAAGATCAGGGGAGAGCTGGCTGGTACGACCTGGGGCAAGGGCATAAAGGGGCATAAAAGGGTGTGGGGCAGCAGTTAGGCCCTAAACGTGGAGGGGACAGGAACTCTCCGTAAGCAGAGAAGCAGGGAGAGGGCTCTCTCTTCCCTCGTTCTCTTGGATTAGCACCAGGAGAAACATGCAAGGAAGAGAGGGGAGAGGTATCCAAGGGGCGGAAGGCCTCCATCTTCCTCCACTCTCATGTGCCAAAAGTGTCTTGACTAGGGTAGGGTCAGGGAAGGGGAGGGAAGAGAGATGTGAATTAAATATGAGGTAGACATTTTAAAAGGAGCAGGTCTGAGTCTAGAAAGTGTTTTAAGAAAAGTGCCTAGAAAGATACGGAATTGAGCCAACATAGCCTCATGAAAAACATCACCCAGTGGAGGAGGTGGAGCAGGTCAAGCAGTAGAGTTGGAAGCAGTGACTGGGGAAAATGTTTATAATCCAATGAGGTAAGAGTCTGTGTGGTGGGGGGGCAGGCAAGGGAGAGGTCAGTTTGACCAGAGAGGTATCAAGAAGACTTCAAGGAGGCGGCGCAGCTTAAGTCCTCTATTGAAGGGTGGGTAGTTGATGAGTGGAGCTGGGAGAACAGGTGAGCCATGTGGGGTGGTGAGGGGCCCAGCCTGGATGAAGTCCAGCCTCAGGGAGTGTGACGAGGCTGCACACCTGAACCAGAAGTACCTCAAGCTCCCTGGTGAGAAATTGGGGCTCAGCCAGAAAGCCGACAGGTAGTCATTGCATGTCCTTTAGCACCAAGTGATGTGATAGGAAGAGTGCCTTAGGAAGATGACCGGTCTGTGAAAGACAGGAGAGGAAAAGGTGCCCTTATTCCACCCTCCGTGTGCGGGGCAGAGGGACTCAGAAGCATGACTGTGCCTTGTTACATCTGCATCTTTATCTAGCCCCATTTATTGACTACAGATAATGTAGTTGTGCACTTATGCACTCTTCTTTTCAGCATGTAAAGGACTCACTGGGTAGAGAGGTGGGGGCTTGAAGCTCTGCAGCCTGTTGATAGTTATCCATACTGAAGCCAAGTGTCCATGTCCTCACATGTGCAGCGATCAGCTTTGGAAACCCCAAATGTGCAGCACATATTTGATTTATGCTACTTACTTTTCTCCTGTTATCTATAATTTTACACTGCTCTATGCATTAGTCACCATGGAAACGTGATGCTATGAGAACGGGTAGAACCAGTGACGTGCTCAATGGGATGACAGTATTAAGGTGGTTTCACGTGACAGCTGGCAGTGTGGATGTCTTTGCTGAGTAAAGTAGGTGGCAGGTATTGTGACCACATTTATGTAGACTGTCACCTCTGGTAGGAGACATGGCTATTAAACGTAAAAAGAAAATAGGGCTACATCGTCACCTTGAAGAAGACCAGTTCCAGAGGTTTTAAATACAATGTAAAATGAACTATTGAGAGTACTAGGAAGAGGGAGACTTCTAATATGCTAAAACCAATCAAATTTCCCCAACATATGTGTACAAAAAAGAACTGTGGACATGTCAAATATCTCATAATAATGAGCGTAGTTCTATGTGTATTTGAATGGCCCAAACTCTACTGTGAAGAAACGGGATTATTACTGCAAGCTCAGAGGGTGCAGGTTGACTGTTCATTTGGCCCTTTCCCCATGGTTGTGGAAATTTCTCTCAAGGAAAGAGGAATGTCGGCAGCTGCCTTTTGGGACAGAAAGGGCCCCAAGCCTGGCTCCAGCCAGAATGAGCCCTGAAGCCCTCTCTCACTTTGTGAGCACTCTGTTCCCTGCAGCTGAGTCTCCTTAACCCCTCATCCCACCCAGCATCTCTGACTGGCTCTTTTTTTGCTTCATGTTTCTATTTCTTACGAAATATTGACTATCTTACCCTTCCATGGCACCAATAGCAAACAACATTTGCTCAAATCCATACATTCAAGTGAGATTCAGTGGAAGAATTTAAATAAATTCTAATTAACAGGAGACACAGTATGACTTGGGTATGTGTCTTACTGACTCACTGACATTTGCTGGATTCAGTGTTAAGATGGACTGGAACAAATCCACGTTGTTTGGTAGGAACTTCCTTTCTCCTTATTTTATTGGCTATGGTGGGGGGCTGGATAACGGCCTTCAAAGATATCCAAGTCCTAATCCCTGGAACCTGTGAATATTACCTTATATGGCAAAAAGAACTTTCAGATGTGATTAAGTTGAAGATCTTGAGATGGGGAGATTATCCTGGATGATCCCAGTGGATCTTAAATGTAATCACAACTATCCTTACAAGAGGGCGGTAGAGAGGGATTTGACTGCAGAAGAGTCATAGATAATGCATTGTGATGACAGAAGCAATGAGTGATTTGAAGATGTTATGCCACTGGCTTTGGAGATGAAGGACAGGGCCAAGAGTCAAGGAACGAAAAAGCTATAGAAACTGAAAAAGGTAAGGAAATAGATTCTCTCCTAGGGTCCCCAGAAAGAACCAGCCCTGTTTTCATCTGGACTTTAGCTCAGTAAAACTGATTTGGGTCTGACCTCCAGAACAGCAAGGCAATAAATTTGTGTTGTTTTAATTTAAGACACTAAGTTTGTGGTAGTTTGTTACAGCAGCGATAGGAAACTAATACAGCTACCTATCAAGCTAAACCCAGGAAAATAGAGGGGAAACATCGTCAGTGTTTTAGTGACCAGAGCGTGGAGTGACATTTTTTTTGAGCATTGGCCAGTAGAGGGAGGGGAAAGATTTAAGCTCCAAGCCCCCTTCTCCATCTAGCCTTCCTTTCCCATCTGGTCAGAAGGGAGCTCTCTCTTTTGCCTCTGTGTATACACCTCACATACGACTTACTTTCTGCCAAGCATAATTATTATCTGGTAAACGTCTTATCTGTCAATTTGACAGTAAACTCCTGGAGGGCGGAAACCCCATCTTATACTTGTCCTTGATTCATACATCCAACATTTATTGAACACCTGCTGTATAGTAGGCACAGTTCAGAGCACTGGAGGGACAGAGTGAGAGGTAGGTGTGAAAAGGCAAAAATGTAAGTAAATTTTTATAATATATTAAGTGCTATGTCAAAAATGTACAGGCTGGAGTTACCACTCATTGCATTCTTACTATGCATAGACACATTGCTAAGTTCTTACATTTCTTCTAATTAAAACTCTCAAAAAAAAAAAACCTCTCAACATGTCTATGAGGTTGGTGCTTTTATCTTCATTTGACAGGCGAGTAAACTGAGGCTTAGAGAGGAAATCAGTCCAAGGTCACCCAACCTGCCTGACTCCACAGGTCAGCCTCTTAACTGTTCTGCTTTATTACTTCAACATGTCTGCCCAGCTAGAAAGCAGTGTGAGCAGGAACTTCAGGGATAAGTAACCTCCACAGCCCTGAGTCAGAATCTTGCACATCAAAGGCATGGAATGCCAAATGCCTATTGTCTAATTAAAAGCTGGTCATAGATCAGGAGACTGTGACAAGTGCACAGATAACTCCAGCTCAAGATACAAAGAATTAATTGTCCTTCATCTTTGTGTGGCAACATTTTCTTGGGTCCCTAAAAATATCTTTAGGAATCTTGTGAGCAAGAGGCTGGAAACTGGTACACTTTGTTGATAAGAAAATTGAGTCATCAAACAAATTACGTGATATTCCCAGTATCAGAGAATGAGCCAAAAAGATGGCCAAAGGAAGGTGGGCTTATCTCCGTGGTGCTGAGTGCCCAGTTTTCCCTCCTGAGGCTGTGGCTGGCCAACCCTGGCAAAGGGGGAAGAGGCCACTGTCACTGCAGCTATAAGCAGAGCAGGCTGGTGACCAGGGAACACTCAGGGGCTCCAGCTTTGCCTCTGCTTGACGGTGAACATCAGCCAAGTTGCTGAGTTCTCTGGGAGCTCCCTGGCTACCACTTCCACAGCAGGGAGCACCTTGCTCACTGAGCTGTCCTGGATTCCTCATGACCTGAGGCTTTATGGATTAAAACACTGATTCCCATTCCAAGCCAGTGTCCCAGAATATAGTCAAATATCTACCCACTTCCCAGCTTATGTAAAGGAGGGGAATCCATCTTTTCACTGTTCCTTACAGAAGCCTGTATTTATTTTTTTTATCTCAACCGTAACTAGTATGGATTTTGTATCTCAGCTATAGCATAAATGAGCCCAGTTTAAGAAAAGAGTCCTCGTTCCTGTTCCTGTGGGAGTGAAGCCATTTTATAAAATATATCTTCCTGTCTATATTATAATATTCCCTAAAGTTATAGGTGTGTCTTGTTACACAGGGAATTATCAATGGTAAGTGAAATTTTCTTACTTTTTAAACTGATTGAATATAAATGTGGGATCCTAATAGTTAGGACTTATACAAGTTTGAACTGTGGACAAATAGTAGTAGATACCCTAACAAAGGGTTTGTATCATGGAAGAACAAGGATGTTTTAACCTACAGAAAGAATATGACACATTCCACATGTGTGAGCACACACAGACATATATGCATAAGTATTTATAGAGAGATCTACATCCTAATACTGTTACAGATTGTTTTACCCAAGGAGAAATAACTTAAATTTACATAGTACTCACATCCTTTTAAGGTCTTTTCACATCTCTTATCTCACTTTTATTCTTAAAAGATCCTGAGCAATAATTGGAACAAGTCTATTTCCCCCATTTTATTTTATTTATGTATTAATTTTTTTCTTGAGGTATAATTGACATATAACATTACAGATCTTCCTCAACTTATGATGAAGTTACGTCCTGATAAACTCATTATAAGTAAGTCAAAACTGCATTTGATGCAAGTAACCTACCCAACATCATATCTCAGCCTAGCCTACCTTAAACGTGCTCAGAACACTTACATGAGTCTACAGTAGGACAAAAATCATCTACACAAAGCCCATTTTATAATAAAGTATTGAATATCTCATGTAATTTATTGAATACTGTACTGAAAGTGAAAAACAGAATGGTTGTCTGGGTACAGAATGGTTGTAAGTGTATCCATTATTTACCCTGTGATGTGTGGCTGACTGCTGCCCAACATCCTGAGAGAGAGTATCGTACCACATATTGCTAGCCTGAGAAAAGATCAACATTCAAAATTTGAAGTACAGTTTCTACTGAATGTGTAGAAAGATTGGCGAAAAATTTTAAGTTGAATCATTGCAAATCAGGGACCGTCTGTATATAGGTTTCAGGCGTACAACATAATGATTTGATATTTGTATACTTAGGAAAATTATCACCACAGTAAGTCTATTTACCACTTATTTCCCCCATTTTATAGAAAATAAAACCAAGGTGGCTTTAGAAAACCAACATGGCCCAGTTCAACAGTGGTAAAGTTAAGCTAGCTCCTCTTCTTGGGCTGGAAGTCCAGATGCTTTTCTTAACACTTTGCAGAAAACCAACATAATGGGGATTCTGTTATAGACCTTGTTCAGTATTGGGTAAGAGCTTGGGCTAACATCTCAGTTCAAATCTTGACTCTGGCATTTACTAGCTGTACAATCTTGTACATGTCACCTAACATGTCAGAGCCTCAATTTTTTTTTCCAGTCTATAAAAGGGAAATGGTAGTACTGTGTTATTCAGAGTCCAGAAAATAGATGGCACTCTCAAAGTAACAGAGAGTTTAATGAGGGACTAGTGACAAGAGTATAGGCAGAAATAAGAGCACTCAACAAAGGATGGTAAAACATCCTGGAGAGAGCAAAGTAGCTCCCATATCTGAAGGGATGAGGAGGGGAGCAATTACCGGAAGCTGAGGAGAGTGTGGTAGCTTTAGGAGAAGACCCCAGACGGGAGCTGGGGTGACAGAGAAAGAGCTAGCTCAGGGTCCCAAAGAGACAGAGGTGGAAGAATAAATACTCAGACTTCACTCTCATCCCACTCTGGGAACCTGACAGAAGCCAGAAGGCGTGGGAACTTGATGATGACATCTATAAAGGTCAGCACCCAGGGCACAGAATAGGATAAGGAAAGATGGAAAATGGACCCAAAGGTTCAAATGGAGAATAAACTGCAGAAGAACCATGTCTTAGGGTAGTCGTGATGATTATACAACATAAGGCAGGTACCATGTTTAGCACAGGGCCTAGAACATAACAAGTTAGCAATAAAAGTTCATTGTTGAAATTATTTTTTATTATTGTTCCCATTAATATTTGGTGCTGTTTTTCAGCTTCTGGGAGATATTTCTAGAAACTTAACTGAAAGGAAACCACTTTAATATGGAATCTAGAGTAATTATTCTGCTCAGAGGTGGGATAGGTAGGTCAGACGTTAGAAATACAATTCTAGACACATCTACAGGACTAATTCATAGGATTAAAAGGGAACATTTATAGGTACATTTTAACATTGTATCTGGTGACAGTGTAATTAAAACTGTGTCAGGGTTTCCCTTGTGTCTTGCTATTTTGAAGCTTTTATAACTTGGTTATAAAGTTTTGCTCTGGTGGAAACTTGGCTTACTAAGTCTCAGCCATTAGATGAAAATTTTTATAGAGAAAAATGATCTTTTAGTTGTCTTTCACTTGAGTACTGGAATATGTGTGTGTGTGTGCTGTGGGTGTAGATATGTGTGTATATATCCATTAAGATGTGTGGTAATAGCTTTGGTGTTCTGACTTACTTCTTCCCTATCTTGATACCATTAACCCTGCTACTTATTAAGGAAATGACTCAAAATATGACTCATCTACAACCCCTCAGGAAGACAGAAGAAAGGAAGAGCAAAAGAACAAGAAAAGAAAGAAATAAAAAGAATTGCTATAGGATAGATGACTTATAATAATCTTGCAAATAATTTTCTAGTACCTACCAGCCCACATACTTTTTACAAAGCCCATTCCCATTGGACCTGAAACACAAAACCATTACTCGGCACCCACATGCGTTCTTGCATTTGCTGTGAAGGAGAATGATGATGCAGTTAGTAAATAACATTGCAGAGCAAACAGAAGATGTTCCAGAATCTTGTTAAAGGGATATGCTAATTTCCATCCAACTGCTGAACTAAAATTTTAGACAGGTAATTAAACATTTAAGATACCTAAGGTATGTGCACCCCTGGTTATTTACAAAGCTAATCTGCATCTCCAGAACGAAAAGCCTGCCAGAGGGCAGCAACAGAGGGAGGGAAGGAGCAGGGTTGAAGCCAAGGAGACATGGCATGTGCTGGGTATATTTCTGTCTTTCCAGAATTGTACAGTCGAGTGAAAGATACTGGGGCTAGGAGGGAGAGAGGGCAGAGGCAATATCCTTTTTTTTACATATATCCACAGCTCAGTTTGTACAATTTGTAACAGTATTAAGATGTAGATTTTCTGTAACACACTTGAAAATACTGTTTTCATTTTATGTTGCATGTACTTTTAGAACCCTGGCTGTTAGGAATAAAGGACTCTGAGAGGTCACTTAGTCCAAGCATCACAAACTTAGAAGCCTACATGGGCCAGACAGGTAAAGTGAGGGCCTGGCTGGGCCTTCCCCACACCTGCAGAGGTGGGACCCAATACCTAGTCTAAAGGTACAATTACTACTCAGCTTCTCAAGAATTCTTACTGTATTGAAATATGGGCCCCATGTCGCCAGATCTTCCAGATTTTTAAGATAAGCTGGAAATCCTCTAGAATGTTAACTCTAGGAGGGCATGGATTTTTTTTGCTTGTATTGTGTATTACAGTAAATCCAGTGCTTAGAAGAGTGCGTGGCATTCAGTGAGTGCTCAATAAATATTTGTTGAATGGATGCACGTAGAAAAGCAAGCAAGCAATCAGCAAGCTGGATTTTATGTGAATTCTTTTGACTTATAATGTTGACAAATAGATTTTTATGTTGTGACTGTCTGATTAAAATGTAGAAAAGCCACACCTATGTGGACTGAACAAAACCTATCTCAGGGCTGTGTAAAATTCACAGGTTGCTACTTTGCTACCTAGGGTCTAATTCAAGTTCCCTGTGCCACAGACAAGGAACCTGAGGCCCCAAAATATTACTGCTTTGTTTAGGGGTCACACAGATGGTTAATGGCAGAGCCAGTAAACCAGTAAAACAACTTTCACCTTCTAATTCCCCATCTAGAGCCTTTTTCTCCTTCAAATCTCAATACTGCTTCAAAAACAACAACAGCAACAATGAGAGATCAAGAAATAAAGTTATATGCCTTTATAAGGGATCAAAGCATAGCTAAGAGCTTTGAAATTAAAAGATAATTGCAAAGGGGTCAATGAAGCGATTTAGAAAGATACAGGAGGGGTCCCTCTAGGGATTCCTGCCCAGCCAGCCTGGCAGCGAGAAAAGCTCTCCTATCCCACTCTTTGTCTGTCAGAACCTAAAGTCCAGGTTATGCTGCAGGAGCAAACAGCCCCCAAATCTCAGTGGCTTTAGACACAAGGTTTATTTCTCACTCCAGCTGCCTGTCTTCATGGGTCAGCTGGGGACGCTCTGCATTGTCCTTTCTCTGGGACCCATGTTAACAAGCAGCCACCTCTGGGACATTGTCCATCACTCTGGCAGACTGATAAAGAGAGTATGGCAAATGGCACGCTGGCTCTTAGAGCTTCTGCCCAGAAGTGATGCCTGACACCTCTGCTCACATGTCATCGGTCTTGTAAGTCACATGGCCACACCTAACTTAAAAAGGGCAGCAAGGAACAATTTTACCACATGCTAGGAATGCACGGGGCAGAGCCTCTGGTGAAAGACTTCGCTAACACAGCTCGAGAGCCCTGAGAAAAAGACACCACTTGAAAAGCACTTACTTATGCCTAACTTTATTTCTTGGTAAAAGGAAAACTAAATCTTCAATTTGTCAACATTTCCTATTGAATATTCTCTCTTGTGCTTTTTTTTTTTTTCAAATTATTCCTAATACCCTGGTAGTCAAGTGCTTAACCAGTTGGAAGGAAACAAAAAGCTTAGAAATCTGGCTTGTTATTACTCTGGATTTCCAAATAAATATGTGTCTGCTTTGGTGAAGTCCAGTTTTAACGCCTATCAGAGACTCCCCCCACAATTTCATGAGCATTTTTAAACATGCACACGACCAGCATACTCACTCTGGCCAAGAGCAGAGCTGGGTTCACTCCAGAAAATGCAAAATGTACTCAGAGACACCGTATGCCCTTTTTACGCACTCTGAGCAACCTCCAGGCTATCAGCAGGGCTGTGCACAGAGAGGGCCAGGGAGCCACACTTTGGAAACTACAGGCTGAGTTGCTGTGTCCCAGCTGCACTGAAAAGCAGAGCTTTGGTTTGTCAACAACCAAAGATAAATAAGTCTGCTTCTAATCAAAGCTGACTATTTGTTCTCCCTGAGCTAAACTGTGAGCTCTTTGGGGTAGGAAATATTCCTTAAACGAAAAACAAGTAAAAGGCTTACTTATCCCTTTTTTAATGTTAAAAACTTTATAGTAACAGTTTTATTATGATTTGACTTCACATACAAAGTTAGAATGGCAATTACACTGATGATGAACTCATTAAAAATGTTTAAATATCATATTACAGATATGCACTATTGAAGTTCCAGAAGGTGTTCTCAGAATCTAACAAAATTCTAAACAAAAGATTTACTGAGTATGCGAATAAATGGATGAATGGTGCAAGCAATTGGGATATACTTAAATGCACTGAAAAGGGTCAGGAAATATAATTTTCTTCCCCCAATTATGTTTTATTTGAGGATACCTTTCTTGAGATCGAGAAAGTGGTGAGGATCCACCCAAGATTCTGGGTGTTTTTACTTTGTGTACAATCCACAGTCTTCTGCCATTTTCCTGTGGAGGACATTTGGGAGACCATGGAGAAGATCTGGAAGTGGAAGGCCAGCCAGTGGGCCTGTGTGGTGAAGAGCTAGATGTAGGAAGGCAGGGCTGAGGGGAAGCCCCAGGAAGTAGCCAGAAAAGCTCCCACTTGTCCTCACTGCTCTGGGGCTGCTCTGTAAAGACACTTCCATGAGAAATGTCCAGTGGACTTTGGGAAGCCTGGAGGAATTCTCCTCCCCCTCATCACCTCATGTCCTTATCTGCCCCTGGCTGCAGACACCTCCAGACTGGAGGGGAGCAGAATAGGGGCAGCACAGTGATTGGCCAAGCAAAGAAGCAGGTGTAGGGGCATGGTGAGGGGAACTTCTCCCAGCTCCCTTCTCTCAGCACACACCTCTCTTTTTCACCTTTCAAATTCAATCAAATATTCATTAGAGTGAATGTTTCTATACTAAGCATGATTTGGTTAAGATTTCTGAGTTCCCCCTTCTCAAGAATGACTGGAATTTGGAGAAACACAGGTACTGGAAATTTTGTAGTGTGTGAGCAGTTCATACCCAGAGAAACAATTGTAGGAGCAAACACAGAACGTTTTAATGTGCAATGTGCATTATTTTGGCTGACTGTATCTTTACACATACCTCTGAGAGAAATACTCTATTAGCCCCATTTTATTGGTGAGCAAACTGAGACAGTTGTTCAAGGCCAAAAGCTAGTGAGCCATGGCCTTTGAACACAGGCAGCCTGGCTCGAGCACTCTTAGCCACTGGATTACATTTCCTTTTCTATACCCCTTTTCCTTGGCAAATACATGTATCTCAGAACAAAGATGTATGTGGTCTATTCTGGGAACACACATACCTTTTGCACCATTTATAGGATTGTTTTTATAGCAAAATGCATTCTGAGTTCCAAACAGCCAGCTTGCAAATAAACTTTTGAGCTTCAGTCTATTTATAAGCTTGATATATTTTGAATATCATTTCCAATCTCAGGTAGGGAAAACAGCATTTGAAAGGAAACAGAAAGTCTGGTTCCAGAAAGTCAATGTCCTCTGACATATCCTAGAATTAAAAATAGGGGAGATGCATTTTACAGGCCACGTACATTCCAAAGTCAGGGGGTAAGGAGAAAACTAGGTATAATCAAAGCTACCCTTGAAAATCCTTTAGGAAGCCTCCACACTGAAGGCCAGCAGACTACCACCCAGCCTCCTTGTTCTCCAATGCTGTTGAACACCAGGTGAAGTAGTCAGCTTGTGTTTAAGGCCATGAACTTCAGAATGGCTTAAGCCCAGTGAGATGGTCACTCTGTGTCAGCCATGAGAAACAGTGTTCAGTTGAGGAAATGGCAGACTCTCTCTCCCACCTTCTGCCCACCCCAGAATAGTCCTTAGAGGAAGGAAATCACCAGCAGAACGGCTTGAATTATTTCTCCTCCTTTCATTTTTCTGATCCAGTGCCTTTTGTTAAACTCGAGTATGTTAAATGGATATTTGATGTGACTGAACTCGAAATACATACATAGTAAGCAGGACGTAAGGCCTCAGACTTACCTTAAAAGCTTCACACAAGCTCTCATTCTTACATCTTCATCCACCTCTGAAGAGCACTTTAATATTTAACAGATTCCAAGAGAATTTCCACTAGAAACACGACATTAAGGAGCAGAGGAATTACCAGACTGCTCAAAGCGCCTCTGAGGGTCCTGTCTCTCACTTACTGAGCCTGCTTTCTTAGCTCACGGCAGGCCTCAGGTCTTTTAAGTCAACATGTCTGAAGAGGCTTTATGTAGAGAGGGAGCTGCTTGGATTATGAGATATCAGCTCTCCTTTTTCTTTAAAAAAAAAGATGATGCTACACGTGCCAAGAGGTAGCCCACATTTTAAATGATTTTTCTGAGAGGGTGAATCTACACCAACCAGCCCCACCTTTTCTTTGGCCTCTGCTTGGTGCCTAATCAGCAGGTCCCTCAACCCTCTGGTGGACTTATCCTCCATTGTTTGACTCCTAAATCCTTCTTAATTTTTCATGATTTGAAACTCATACAGGAAATGAGTTATTTTTTCCTTCCACATTGCTGTGTGCATATAAGTGACTGGTTGCCAGAAAAATTCTTTAGGTAAGGTAGTAGATATTAAGGACCAATGACTGGAGTGTGTTGGATGTGCCTTTCAAAGCAGCATAAAACAAATGCTTCAATTGCACTGGTATTTGGGGAAGGGGTGGGAATGGCACTCACTTTCATTAAGCTTTTCCTCTAACCAATGTACACAGGTTCGTATTAATTTACATCATTACAGTAGCACTTCAAGCCAGTTAAACCTGCAAAAATATATAATAATCATTCATGTACTTGGTTCTTCATTTTGTCTATACATTGACCACCTGCTTCCTAAAATCTATCTTTCAGCTATTAAAAAATAGTATTGGAGAAGTATTTTTTTAAACAAATCCCTTGATTCTGTGTGAGATCTGTGTCATTCCGAAGAAAGAATTTAAGGTGTTTCTTTTTTGTGTTTGAGGTTAAGTTGCCATGGTAATGGCTTATTGTGAAATACTGGGAGAAGTGCATTAGAAACATTGCATGTGGCAACTACATATTGGGTTCCTGTTATTATAGCCTGAGCAGAACTTGACTTTTCTTGGTTCCAAACAATCTTTCCATACTTTATAAAAACAGGAATTTGCATTTCTAGCCTAAGGCTGCCTTTTTCCTACCCCATGCAGAAAAGGCTTTGTATTAGGTGTTACAGAGAAACAAAATTCTCATGACTTTTACAGCATTTCAAACATTTAGAGCACTTTATTTTCAATTCCTTCACTTATGCACTGTTACTACTTCTTAAAACCCAGGAACATCACATAGAACAATTGCCAAGGACTGGAACAATTTATTTTGCATTTTTTTACTTTCACTTTCAATTCCTCAGGCTAACACATATACGTTTTATGAAAATGCATGAGGAATTGAGTGTGCTTTCAGTCTCTTTCCAAGTAAATGTGACTCAGACCTAGGAAGAAGTAGATACTATTATTTAATGCATTCTGAAAGATTTAGGAGTTAAATAAAGAAAATAACTTTTCTTGATTTCCTTTGAATACTTGTTCCACTTTAAAAAAGCAAATTTTATATAGTAAGAAATGCATATTTTACTTTTTAAAATAGTAATGTTTCTGCATTAAGAAAATATAAAGTTTCGGCATAACATGAAAGTCTGTGTCACGTGTCTTTGGCTGCTTTGAAGTTTTTCTCTATATCTTTGGTTTTTAGCAGTTTGACTTATGATGTCCTTTAGGGATGGGTTTCTTTGTATTTTGCTTGGGGTTTGCTGACCTTCATGAATCTGTAAATTAATATCTTCACGAAATTAAAATTCCAATACCAACTACTAAAGTTGGTAAGCACTGAGTAGAGCCTGAATTTTACTAACAACTTTGGCCTAATTAGATTTTTTAATTGCACAAAGGCCCCGTTGCTTTGCCTGAAGGAAGATGGGATTTACTATTAGGATACTCACAATGTAATAGAACATGAATGACAAGTCTCATGGACTTCTCAGAAAATAACCATAGAACAGCCAGTTCTCCCCTGAAGGAGGTGCCGGGAAGCTCTAAAACCCTCAGAAGCAGGAGTTAGTGCATCATCCACCTATGATGGGTGCTTCTCCCCCAGTCACACGTAGCTGCTCTCTGGCTGTCTGCTCCCTTCTACACCTCTGACTTGCTTATTCATTTTTTGTTTCCTGGATTTTTTCATCTGTCACATTGGATCTACTTATTTATAATGTATAACTCATAACTTTCTTTGCCATGACATTTCCATACATCTTTTTATACTACCTGTCAATAACCTCATTTTCTCATGTCTCCTAGCTACAGTTTCTGCAGGAGAGCATCAGATAGGTCCAGTTTATGACCATCTTCTCTGTTCAGGCAGAATCCTTGACACCATATGTCAGAACACTGGCAAGTATATAGAAATCTCAACTCCTGTAGGAAGGAACTCACCCATTCTAGTCCCAGCAGCTCTCAGTGTACAAGGGAGTGGGATTCTCATGATGTTGAAAATTATGACTTCCTCATTGCTTCTAGAGCAAGGTCAGGAGTGGGATGTTTTCCATTAAGGGAAACTAGAGGCATGGTTGGTGCCATGATGGACATGTCTAGTTTATTCTGAATACTTATTTCCATATGTAAAATTCCAAAGTTGCCCCCAGAAAACTGCCGTGGACAACTGTGCAGGTTGAGCTTTCTAGCTGGTGGCTTTCAATGTAGACTATGATGTTTTTAACGAATTTTTCTTTGGTCTGGTTGTTCTGTCAGTTGCTGAAAGCTGAATTATTTCTCCTTTTAATTTTCAATTGTTTCATATATTTTGGAGCTCTGTTATTATAATGTATATAATTGTTATGTTTTCCTGATTAATTAACTTTTTTTCCCGGACGCGCAGGCTCAGTGGCCATGGCTCACGGGCCCAGCCGCTCTGCGGCATGTGGGATCTTCCTGGACCGGGGCACAAACCCGTGTTCCCTGCATCGGCAGGCGGACTCTCAACCACTGCGCCACCAGGGAATCCCTAACATTTTTATCATTATAAAATGTTTCACTTTCTTTTTTTTTTTTTTTTGCGGTACGTGGGCCCCTCACTGTTGTGGCCTCTCCTGTTGCGGAGCATAGGCTCCGGATGCGCAGGCTCAGCGGCCATGGCTCACGGGCCCAGGCGCTCCGCGGCATCTTCCCGGACCAGGGCACGAACCCACGTCCCCTGCATCAGCAGGCGGACTCTCAACCGCTACACCACCAGGGAAGTCCTTTTTTTTTTTTTTAGAAGCAATATTTTAATTTTGCTTATTTATTTATGCTGTGTCAGGTCTTCGTTGTGGTGCGCAGGCTTCTCTCTAGTTGTGGCGTGAGGGTTTTCTCTCTCTAGTTGTGGCGCACAGATTCCAGGGCACGTGAACTCTGTAGGTTGAGTCATGCAGGCTCTCTTGTTGAAGCAGGCAAGCTCAGTAGTTGTGGCGCCTGGCTTAGTTGCCCCATGGCATGTGGGATCTTAGTTCCCGGACCAGTGATCCAACCCATGTCCCCTGCATTGGAAGGTGGATTTTTTACCACTGGACCACCAGGGAAGTCCCTCACTTTATTTCTGATAATACTCTTTGTCTTAAAGTTTATTTTATCTAATATTAATATAAATTCATATAGCCACCCCAACATTCTTCTTATTATTGTTGGCATGGTATAATTTTATCCATCTACTTACTTTCAATTTACCTTTATATAAAAAGTGCATCTCTTGGGTTTCCCTGGTGGCGCAGTGGCTGAGAGTCCACTTGCTGATGCAGGGGACACGGGTTCGTGACCCGGTCTGGGAAGATCCCACATGCCGCGGAGCGGCTGGGCCTGTGAACCATGGCCGCTGAGCCTGCACGTCCGGAACCTGTGCTCCGCGACGGGAGAGGCCACAGCAGTGAGAGGCCCGTGTACCGCAAAAAAAAAAAAAAAAAAACAAGTGCATCTCTTGAGGAGAACTTATATTTGGATCTTGATTTTTTTATCCATTCTAACAACCTCTGCCTTTTAGTTGGAGTGTTTAGTGTATTAACATTTAATATAATTATTGATAATGTTGGATTTATGTTTGGATTCTGTTTTTCCCCTTTTTTTTGATCTTTTTTACTGTCTTATTATGGCATTTTAAAATTGCATTTGTAAAAAAATTGTATTTTGGTTTACCTATTATCTTTTTAGCTATACCACCTTGCATTATTTTTTTAAGTGGTTGCCCTAGGGAGTATACTATACATCCTTAATTTTTTACAGTTTACTTAGAGTTAATATTTTATTATTATTTTTTAAATTTATTTTTGGTTGCGTTGGGTCTTCGTTGCTGTGTGCAGGTTTTCTCTAGTTGCGGTGAGTGGGGGCTACTCTTGGTTGCAGTGCACAGACTTCTCATTGCAGTGGCTTTTGTAATCGCGGAGCATGGGCTCTGGGCACACGGGCTTCAGTAGTTTTGGCTCGCGGGCTTAGCTGCTCCGCAGAATGTGGGATCTTCCTGGATCAGGGCTCGAACCTGTGTCCCCTGCATTGGCAGGCGGATTCTTAACCACTGTGCCAGCAGGGAAGCCCAGAGTTAATATTTTAACACTGTATTTAGAATATAGAAACTTTGCAAACGTATAGATCCATTTATAGCTACCACATATCCTTTAGATTATGTATGTTTTAAACTCTCAAGACAATGTTATAATTTTAAATTTATAGAGTCAAATGTACTTTAAAGAAATTAAGAGAGAAAGTCATCTTTTATATTTACCCACATATTTATTATTTCCAACACTCTTCATTCCTTCCTAAAGATTTTCTGTCTGGTATTATTTTCTTTCTACTTTAAGAAACTCCTTTAGCATTTCTTATACTAAAGATCTGCTGGTGATACTTTTTTTAGTTTTCTTTTATCTGAAAATTATTTTTATTTTGTGTTTGTTTTGTAGCATATAGAATTCTGGGTTGGAACTCTTCCACAGTAATTTGAAGATGTTGTTCTCTTGGTTTCTGGCTTTCTTATTTTCTACTGAGAGATTAGTCGATTGGAATCATTGTTACTCTGTCGATTGTATGTCATGTGTCTTTGGTTGCATTCAAGTTTTTTTCTATATCTTTGGTTTTTAGTAGTTTGTCTATAATGTGCCTAGAGATGATTTTCTTTGTATTTATCTTTCTTAGGGTTTGATGAATATATAAATTAATGTCTTCACCATATTTGGGAAATTTTTAGTCATTACTTTTTAAAGTATATTTTGTTTCACTTACAATTACATATTTTTAGACTCTTGAATATTATCTCTCAGGTCCTCGAGGGTCTGATCATTTCTTAAAATCTTTTTTTCTCTCATTTTAATTGTGCATCTTCTATTCATCTAGCTCCAGTTATTGAGTTTAGTTTATTGAGTTTTTCCTCTGTTATCTCCATTCTAATGTTAAACCCATCTAGTATTTGTTTTCTCATACATTGTATTATATAATTCTGAGGTATGCATCTTTTAAAATTATGTATCTTCTATTTATCGTCTGAAATAACCTTTTTTTTCATTAGGAGGATATTTTACTTTCCATCCTTGAGCAGTTATAATTGCTTCTTTAAAAGTTTTGTCTGCTAATTCCATCATCTAGGTTACCTTAGGGTCATTCTCTATTTGTTGTTTTTATCTTGAGAATGGGTCATATTTTCTTGTTTCTTTGTATGTTAAATAATTTTGGATTATATTCTGGACCTTGTAAACATGTTGTAAAGACTCTGAATGCTACTATATTTGTCCAGAGAGTTTTTGTTGTTGTTGTTATAGCAGGCAATTAACTTGATTGAATTCAAAGTGCAAACTCTGCTATTGGGCGGCTGCCTCAATCTTATTTCTGAAATTTTAGTCTCTCCTGGGCCATTTGGAGTCTGCCTTGTAAACGCATGGTTCAGAGGTCAACAGACATTTGGGCAAAATTAATACACAGAATTTATAATTCCTCCCTCGGACTCTCTGATTTCTGTGATTTCCCTTTCACTTTCCAGTGGCTGTGGTTGTCCCAAACTCTGCCCTCTGATTGTTTGAGCCAGAAATGCTGCAGGCTTTCTATCAGAGTCTTAGCTACTCCATATGGCATAGACTGAGACCTGCTATCAGGCCAGAAGTCATGAAAATGGAAATCCATCAGGTGCCATTCCCTTCTTTCAAGTGTCTGCTTCCCTTTGTCAAGGTCTGCCATTTGATTTTATGTATGTATAAGCCAATAAATAAGCCTGGTACTATTTCATGGGTCAGAAACAAGGACACAGCAAGTATCGTGAGTATCAACATGCTGGCATTGATTTCTCTTGCCCTCAGGTCCCACAGGAATGGCTTCATGGGCCCAGATGGAGGCCTGCACACACAGTGGGTTACATTACAGGGGAGGAATACTGAGGTTGGAGAATCTACCTGTTCTACATTAAGCAGTTAACACGCCCACTGTTTGTCTCTCAGGGAGACCTTATATAATCCCTCAAGATTTCTCACTGCAAATTCAACCCTGAGTAATGGCCCAGGTATTCTGGGCCTTACCTCTTAGAGATACCCAGAAAGAACATGCAAGGGCATTCAGAGTTTATGGCAGGTTGTTTCTCCCAACACTCTCCATAGTGTACCTTCTTTTGGTGGTTCTTCAGTGCCTTCAGGTAGTTGGGCTTTTTAAAATACTTTGTCCAGAGTTTGTTGTTGTTATCCTCAGGAGGATCATTCTGATAGGAGCTTGTTTGGCTACTACAGGAAGTGGAGTTGGCAGCTTCGCCATTGTAAACAACATTGCAAATAGATTGGGAAGAGCCCCACCAAGCAGTGGCCCAGAATACATACTGCCTAGTATAGCACCCTAACCTTACAGTAAGTGGGTCTTGTTCAGACATCATAAAGCTGGTTGTGTGTGAAAGATCAGCTAGAAGACAAGGCCCTGGGGTTCACAGGCATAGCCTTTCCACCCCTCTTCTTTCACAGTGCATTGAATCAGCAAATCTGACACACGCTTGCTCATCTTGGAGTTTGGTTTAATAAACTGAGTTGCTAGATAAGAAAATGTCATACAACTAAGGTTCTCATAAATTGTACTAACAGAAAACCTCCAGGCCTGATAAATAGGGGTTTCTGTTGACTCAAGCCAATATAAAAGAAGTGTCAGCCCCTTGAGGAAATCCCAGACCACGATGCACAGGATGAAAAGACAGGTGGATCTCCCTTACTTGCTGACGCCAGAAGATGAGAACTTGCTGTCATCATGGGACTGCTAATGGGGCAGTCCTCCCAGAGGGCAGAAACTTGGACAGGAAGATTTGCTGACCAAGAGGTTCTTTCTACTGCAAACAAGGGGAAGTAAAGAAGCTGTGCCTGTTGGGTCCATCAGTCTTACCACATTCCTTATCATCTACAAGCATGTGGACTTTACACTGCACTCCCTTCCACTGAAGCTAGAGTGACCCTTTTAAAATACAAATCATACCATTTGATTTGAGCAGTTACAAGCCTGCTCAAATCTCCAGTGACTTCCCATCACACTGAGAATAAAATCCAAAATTCTTCTCTGACTTTGCAAGATCTGGCCTCTGGCAACTTCTCCAGCCTCAACTCATCACTGTTTTCCCCATTCACCATCCTAACAGTGATATAGTCTCACCAGTCCTCAAACACTGCAAGCATGCTCCTGCTGTTTCCTCTACTTGGAATGCCAGTATCCAAGCAATTAGCATAATTCCGTTCCCCACTTCATTCAGTTCTGTGCTCACATATTACCTCGTCCTTGAGGTCTTGTCTGGATACATTATCTGAAATGGCAATTGCTATCTTTTTCTTTCCTTTTACCTCATTTATTTTTCATTATAGTATTTATGACCACCTAGAATAATGTTGTATATTTATTAAATTGTTTGTTTTTCTGCCCTCCCCACTAGAACATAATGCCCTTGAAGGCAGGATGTTGCCAATTCTGCTGCGTGATGTATTCCCAGTACCTTGAATAGTGCCTAACACAGTGGGTGCTCAATAAATATTTGTAGAACAAATGAATGACTAAAGCTTATTAGCACTAAGAGTAGAAAGAACATTTATAATATTGTAGCTCAGGCTCCACGCTCTGAAAAGCAGATAAGAAACAACTGACAAGAATGCTGGCCCATGAACCTCTCTGTGTCTAAGTTAGGTGTCATTCTTTTTGAAGTTTTCTCACCTACTTAAGCATATTAAAAAATCTGCTAAAGGCAAATGTAAGAGCAATAATAAAATAGCGTGTTTCTGTGGTAGGGATTTAGCCCACTCACATATTCAAGATGTGAAGGACAGTGAAAGGGTTTTATGTTAATATCAAGCATTATTATTTCCTTCTAAGCAGAATACTTACAATTCACCTAAATTGGCCCTAAGCATTCAGGAATGCACATAGTGAAGCCATATGATCCAAATGCCTTGCCTTTGAATAGCTATGACTAATTTAGAACATGGATTGAAAAGCATTTTCTACTCAATAATTATTTTCTAAAAAGATGATTCTCTCATAATGAGATAGTTCAGGATGCACTGATTCCTACATGCTAACATTGGACTTATACCTTGAGAAATATCATTTTCAAGCAAGATTTAACAGGGTAGATTCACCATTAATTTGTTAAATATATATTATATACATATATGTATATATATGTGTGTACATGCATACATATAAATACACAGGTGTGTGTATATATTTATATAGTGTATACTATGTGTCAGATACTGTGTTACTGATACAGATGTAGTACTATGGGCTGGATCTTGGGATTACATAGGTAAATCATGGCCATCAAGCAAGCGTTCAGTCTAGTATGAGAATTGGAAATGTAACAAATAATTGAATATCTAGGCTACATGCAATTTTTTTTTTTTTTTCCGGTACGTGGGCCTCTCACTGTTGTGGTCTCTCCCGTTGCGGAGCACAGGCTCCAGATGCACAGGCTCAGCGGCCATGGTTCACGGGCCCAGCCGCTCCACGGCATGTGGGATCTTCCCGGACCGGGTCACGAACCCGTGTCCCCTGCATCAGCAGGCAGACTCTCAACCAATGCACCACCAGGGAAGCCCCTACATGCAATTTAATAGAGAAATATTCGGGGTACAGAGTTGCTACAAGAAAGAGAGTAGTCAACTCTATCTTGAAGTCAGGAGAGATGGGAAAAATAAAGATTTTTAAAGTTTGGGGAAATTATTAAGATAACAAAGGAGGCAAACATCCCAGGTAGCTGGCTCCCCTCATTCCCACTTAACTCTTTTGCTTCAATTCCTTGACTCTCTACCATAGCTTTGATGTTTCCCTTTGGCACCCACCCAACATTTGGGCTTCCCCAAATGTGCACAACCCCTGTCTTTGTCTGTTACTTTTCATCTGTGCTCTCATGCTGTCCAGTTCCTCACTCCATGGGATTCTGTTCCCCACACCTACCCACTACCCCTAATTCTGGCCCAACAGTCAGCATTCCTTCCCATCCACACTTTCCCATACCTCAGAGCAGAGGTGAAATTTTAGACAAGGACAAACTAGACAAAGAAACAAAAGCACAAAAAAAGCATTTGGAGGGAGTTGCATGTTTGGAATGAGACAGCAGGTAGGAAACCAGAACAATGGGAAATGAAACTGGATAGTTGAAGTAGGACATGTGGGCATGGCACACCATAAAAGGAGCTTGAACTTTGTTCTGGAGGCAGTAAAGAGCTGTAGAATGCTTTTGAGGGTGAGCTATAACACTTGGAAGTTGGATTGAGGAAAGATGTAGTTTTCTAGAACAAACTCTAATGAGATACAGACTTCTTATGGATGTGGATCTTCTATTAACACAACCCCAAATCCACTAGATTTTCCAACTGTCATGTCTCATTCCTGGCACATATTATTATAATGGTTAAGTCTTCTAGGATATGAATTTGGTGTACCTTTGTTATTTAACTGGGTCACCTTTATCCTGTACTTATGACATTATTACATTAAATATAATTGCAAGACAGAATTATTATTGAGTTGAGTTTCATCAAGTTAGTCTTGGCCCATTGTTGCAGCCAGTCTGTCTGTCCTTCTTAATTGTGAGCCAACTACAAATTTGATAATCACATCTTCTGTTCTCAGCAAAATCATTAATAGACTTGTTGAACAGAATGCAGTACATTGCAAAACAATGTTACACAGCATTAAAGATTTTCTCCCAAGGAGAAATTGATCTGTAATTCAATAAGCTTCAAGCAAAAGTTGTTCAGTCAACTATAAATCCACTTGACTCCACAGTCCATCTGGTGAGTCTTTGCCTTATCAGAATGAAGGTATTTGATATTTATATCATTTTTCTAATCTGCCAATCTAGTATATCTAAGCATCTAGCATCTAAATGGGAAACAAATTTACCTTTCTATATTATCCAAATTTTCTATAGTGGGTTGTTTTCCGGGTGGGAAGTTATGGTGAAGTTCTACAAATGTACTTTTGCTGCACTTCCTTTTCGCTGGTGAGTACCTTGCATTCAGCCAGTCAACTCAAGCTCTCTAATACTTCCAGAGAGTTGTGGAACCAGGAACAAAACCACGAAATTCTTGCCTTTAAAGATCAAAAAGCCAAAAGACAGGGGAATAGATTTAAAATGCCTTCAGACTGAGGTAGTCCACATCTTACTACATCTTCTTCCCCTTATCCCCCTTGTATGGATGTAAAATCAAGATACTGGGCAGAGGAAGGAGAAAGTGGAAAGCAAGCAAGAGAGTGAGATTCTGGGGTGGGGTTGAGGGAGCAGGTCCCCAACCTACAGCCATAGGTCAAAAAGAGAATGGAGATAACGGAACTCTACTTTTAGGGATCCAAGAGTAGAGGGAACCTGGGACCTGCTGCTGAGCTGGAGCTTTGGGAGTGAGCCGCCTTGCAGACTGGCGTTATGCACCAGAAGCATGAGATGGGGCTAGTGTGGGTAGTAGAATAGAGAGGGCTGTGAGGAGTGTCTTGGACGAGTGGTCCTAATGCAGCCACACAGAGCTTTCTGTAGCCCCAAAGGAGAGTGGGAAAGCAGCTGAACTCTCCCAGTGTCCCAAGTAAAGCAGAGAAAGATTAAGAGAGTGGGAGGATGAGGCCGTTCCACTTTTGCAGAGAGGGAACAGCAGAGAAGAGAGTGGCATGGACCTTCCAATAGATAGCAGTAGGAGGACCAGACCAGCGACTCTTAGCAGATGTGGACATAAAGGCAACTGTCCTTTGATTAACCTCAGGCAATTCTACATTTCAAGGAAGTCCAGACCAGGCTAGATTAAGATGTAGAAGTAAAAGCTTTTCTTCATTCAACACTGGCATTTGCATAAACCCAGAGCTTATAATCAATCCCAGGAGAAAGGAGGTGAATAGAGAAAGGAATCCTGAATAAGACTGAGTTTTAATTGCAAAATGACTTTGAAATCATAACATTTCATTGACTTTCCCCCAATATAATTAGATTAAGTTTTCGGAGAATGAGACCCTGAGATAGTTACATAAAAATTTTAAAACTTCTTTCTTGCAAACTATATCCCATCTGCCACACTTTCATAGTAAAACAATGAAAAGTGAGAAAATAGGACTAGCTTTGTCTGGCTTATCCATGCTGGTGGCTAATTATGAGTTATCCCCTTTTTCTCTGCTAAGTACATATCACTGGTCCAACTTAACCAGTGTAACACTTCCAGGCCCCATTTTTTTCTCATTAAAAAAAATCACGGCAGCATTTACCTGTCTCTGTTCTTCAGGCACTTCTCCTGCTCACCATGATTTCTCCCAGACCCTTGACCGGTTCTAGAGTCTGGATCTCTAAGCTCATTGACGGTGACCTGGAAGTCTTCCAAACAGAGCATTTATATGGCCACAGGGCTGTTTTATTCTCATTCCCAGTGCTGGGTCTCAGTTCTACTTTGAGTTATTTCTTCTGACATTTTCCCCTTGAGAACATTGTTCTTCAAGGAGAAAGATGGGCTCAAAAGGAGAGCTGAGAAGTTTTGCTCCTAGTTGTCACCAGCCACAGGAGATCACCTGCCCCACGCAGTGACCATTCTTTTATGACTCCCCAGAACTGTCTGACACAAGAAAACTTCTGTGGAGTGAATGAGCACTCACAGCATCATCTTCTATGGCCCCTGAGCCATTTCAGTGGTCCTTTATGCTTTTGGTAAACCTTAGCTCACTCACTTCTCCTCTCAGGATACACAACAGGCTTTGAGGTCTTCCAAGCTTTGCGGCAAAAAGCCTGGCATTCCTGCTTCTAGGTTCATGTTTGGGGCTCCTCTTTTAGAGTGTGCCCCTTATCCCTTATTAAAGCTGTTTTTAAAGAAAAAGGCAAGGAGACTGAACCTCCCCCTCACTGTGAGTATAACCATCACTTAGTCCAGGACGATATCTTGTGGGCATGGACGTGTCTCTGGCCCCAGCGCACTGCTGGAGAGGGACTCCTCATCCATGGTCAACACTCAGGCACTGGAAACCGGTTCCTAGAAGCCTTGAAGTGATTGACTTGGATTTGCAAACAAATATTTTTTAATCAGTTCTTAAAACCTCAGATTCTGTTCTGAACACTTAACCCCATAAATCCTGTAGATATTCTAAAAATGGACAGCACATTCCTGTGTGGGCTTGGTATTCAGAGGCAACTAGAAAACAGTCAAGCTGAGGAAAGGGAAGAAACAGGCAGGTGCTGTGCAGATCAATGGGATCAAACCACCTGGCTGGTGTCCCACAACAGTTTTGGAAGAAGATTTAAACAGTACCTGCAGAATTTAAAAAAAAAAAAGTATCCTTCTTAAGATAATTTTTAAAATATTTTTACATGTAGACACATATCTAGTTTTACATGGATGACAGCATATATGTGACTTTTAAAGTAAAATTTAGAGAGAGTATTTCCTTTCACTTTTTGTGGTCTTAAAGCTTTCTAAAATTTATGAAAGCCTGGTAATAGCAGATGGTGGTGGGCATTTTGTTTGTACATTTGTTAATGTCCTAACATGGCAAAATAAAAGTTAGCCACCTTATGTCCATCCCCCAACTTCTTTTAGAATCTTTGCTTGTACTTGAAATCCAGACATCTGGAAACCCCTAGTGTTGATGAATTCCACGTGCACCAAGTTTTGGCAGTAGGGGGTCGCATTTTTCCCAACAGTGTCGTGTTCTGAGACCCACGGGGATGAGCCAGACAACCAGTAAAAGAACGGGGGATCGGGAATTTCCTGGTGGTCCAGTGGTTAAGACTTGGCGCTTCCACTGCCATGGGCCTGGGTTCAATCCATGGTCAGGGAATTAAGATCCCACAGGCCTCACGGCATGGCCAAAAAAAAAAAGGGTGTGGGGAGGATCTACATCTAGGTAGAGTTCAGCAGGGATCTGGAAGTTCTCCCCCCCCTGTCAAAACATTGCTGAGCTCAGAGGTCTAAGGCTGAGATGCAATACGACTGCCCTGCAGCATTAATCTAAGTGGCCACGTGTAAATATTACTCTAACTCGGTCTGATCTTGATCAGTTACACCTCTTGACAAATTTTATTTAAAATAGTAAGCCATGAATAATATGAGCTTTTGTTTTCTTTTTTCCACAGCATGCTTAACTTCTTGGTTGTCTTTCAGATTTTTTATTTTGCTTAACTGTAGGTTTATTTTTTTTTTTTAACGTCTTTATTGGAGTATAATTTCTTTACAATGGTGTGTTAGTTTCTGCTTTAAACAAAGTGAGTCAGCTATACGTATACGTATATACCCATATCTCCTCCCTCTTGCGTATCCCTCCCACCCTCCCTACCTCACCCCTCTAGGTGATCAAAAAACACCGAGCTGATCTCCCTGTGCTATGCGGCTGCTTCCCACTAGCTATCTGTTTTACATTTGGTAGCGTATATATGTCCATGCCACTCTCTCACTTCGTCCCAGGTTGCCCTTCCCCCTCCCCGTGTCCTCAAGTCCATTCTTTACGTGTGCATCTTTATTCACGTCCTGCCCCTAGGTTCTTCAGAATCATTTTTTTTTTTTTAGATTCCATATATATGTGTTAGCTTATGGTGTTTGTTTTTCTCTTTCTGACTTACTTCACTCTGTATGACAGACTCTAGGTCCATCCACCTCACTACAAATAACTCAATTTCATTTCTTTTTATGGCTGAGTAACATTCCATTGTATATATGTGCCACATCTTCTTTATCCATTCATCTGTCGATGGACACTTAGGTTGCTTTGAAGTCCTGGCTATTGTAAATAGTGCTGCAGTGAACATTGTGGTACATGACTCTTTTTGAATTATGGTGTTCTCAGGGTATATGCCCAGTAGTGGGATTGCTGGGTCGTATGGCAGTTCTATTTTTAGTTTTTTAAGGAACCTCCATACTGTTCTTCATAGTGGCTGTACGAATTTACATTCCCACCAACAGTGCAAGAGGGTTCCCTTTTCTCCACACCCTCTCCAGCATTTATTGTTTGTAGATTTTTTGACGATGGTCATTCTGACTGGTGTGAGGTGATACCTCACTGTAGTTTTGATTTGCATTTCTCTGATGATTAGTGATGTTGAGCATCCTTTCATGTGTTTGTTGGCAATCTGTATATCTTCTTTGGAGAAATGCCTATTTAGGTCTTCTGCCCATTTTTCGATTGGGTTGTTTGTTTTTTTGATATTGAGCTGCATGAGCTGCTTGTAAATTTTGGATATTAATCCTTTGTCAGTTGCTTCATTTGCAAATATTTTCTCCCAGTCTGAGGATTGTCTTTTCATCTTGTTTATGGTTTCCTTTGCTGTGCAAAAGCTTTTAAGTTTCATTAGGTCCTTTTTCTTTATTTTTGTTTTTATTTCCATTTCTCTAGGAGGTGGGTCAAAAAGGATCTTGCTGTGATTTATGTCATAGAGTGTTCTGCCTATGTTTTCCTTTAAGAATTTTATAGTGTCTGGCCTTACATTTAGGTCTTTAATCCATTTTGAGTTTATTTTTGTGTATGGTGTTACGGAGTGTTCTAATTTCATTCTTTTACAGGTAGCTGTCCAGTTTTCCCAGCACCACTTATTGAGAGGCTGTCTTTGCTCCATTGTATATTCTTGCCTCCTTTGTCAAAGATAAGGTGACCATATGTGTGTGGGTTTATCTCTGGGCTTTCTATCCTGTTCCATTGATCTATATTTCTGTTTTTGTGCCAGTACCATGCTGTCTTGAATACTGTAGATTTGTAGTAGAGTCTGAAGTCCGGGAGCCTGAATCCTCCAGCTCTGTTTCTCTTTCTCAAGATTGCTTTGGCTATGCGGGGTCTTTTGTGTTTCCATACAAACTGTGCAGTTTTTGTTCGAGTTCTGTGAAAAATGCCAGTGGTAATTTGTTAGGACTTGCATTGAATCTGTAGATTGCTTTGGGTAGTATAATCATTTTCACAATGTTGATTCTTCCAATCCAGGAACATGGTATATCTCTCCATCTGTTTTTATCATCTTTAATTTCTTTTATTAGTGTCTTATAGCTTTCTGCAAGAGGTCTTTTGTCTCCTTAGGTAGGTTTATTCCTAGGTATTTTATTCGTTTTGTTGCAATGGTAAATGGAGTATTTCCTTAATTTCTCTTTCAGATTTTTCATCATTAGTGTATAGGAATGTCAGATTTCTGTGCATTAATTTTGTATCCTGCTACTTTACCAAATTCCTTGATGAGCTCTAGTAGTTTTCTGGTAGCATCTTTAGGATTCTCTATGTATAGTATCATGTCATTTGCAAACACTGGCAGTTTCGCTTCGTGTCTTCCGATTTGGATTCCTTTTATTTATTTTTCTTCTCTGATTGCTGTGGCTAAAACTTCCAAAACTATGTTGGATAATAGTGGTGAGAGTGGACAACCTTGTCTTGTTCTGGGTTTTAGAGGAAATGCTTTCAGTTTTTCACCATTGAGAACGATGTTGGCTGTGAGTTTGTCATATGTGGCCTTTATTATGTTGAGGTAAGTTCCCTCTATGCCTACTTTCTGCAGAGTTTTTATCATAAATGGGTGTTGAATTTTGTCAAAAGCTTTTTCTGCATCTCTTGAGATGATCATATGGTTTTTCTCTTTCAGTTGGTTAATATGGTTGATCACATTGATTGATTTGCATATATTGAAGACTCCTGGTATTCCTGAGATAAACCCCACTTGATCATGGTGTATGATCCTTTTAATGTGCTGTTGGATTCTGTTTGCTAGTATTTTGTTGAGGATTTTTGCATCTATGTTCATCAGTGGTATTGGCCTGTAGTTTTCTTTCTTTGTGGCATCTTTGTCTGGTGTTGGTATCAGGGTGATGGTGGCCTTGTAGAATGAGTTTGGGAGTGTTCCTCCCTCTGCTATATTTTGGAAGAGTTTTAGAAGGATAGGTGTTAGCTCTTCTCTAAATGTTTGATTGAATTCACCTATGAAGCCGTCTGGTCCTGGGCTTTTGTTTCTTGGAAGATTTTTAATCACAGTTTCAATTTCAGTGCTTGTGATTGGTCTGTTCATAATTTCTATTTCTTCCTGGTTCAGTCTCGGGAGATTATGTTTTTCTAAGAATTTGTCCATTTTTTCCAGGTTGTCCATTTTATTGGCATATAGTTGCTTGTAGTAATCTCTCATTATTCTTTGTATTTCTGCAGTGTCAGTTGTTACTTCTCCTTTTTTATTTCTAATTCTATTGATTTGAGTCTTCTCCCATTTTTTCTTGATGAGTCGGGATAATGGTTTATCAATTTTGTTTATCTTCTCAAAGAACCGCTTTTCTTGACCTTCGTTTTCTTGACCTTTGCTATCATTTCCTTCATTTCTTTTTCATTTATTTCTCATCTGATCTTTATGATTTCTTTCCTTCTGCTAACTTTGGGGTTCTTTCGTTCTTCTTTCTCTAATTGCTTTAGGTGTTGAGATGTTTCTTGTTTCTTGAGGTAGGATTGTATTGCTATAAACTTCCCTGTTAGAACTGCTTTTGCTGCATCCCATAGGTTTTGGGTCATCGTGCTTTCATTGTCATTTTTTTCTAGGTAGTTTTTGATTTCCTTTTTGATTTCTTCAGTGATCTCTTGGTTATTTAGTAGTGTATTGTTTAGCCTCCATGTGTTTGTATTTTTTACAGATTTTTCCTGTAATTGATATCTAGTCACATGGCATTGTGGTCAGAAAAGATACTTGTTACAATTTCAATTTTCTTAAATTTACCAAGCCTTGATTTGTGACCCAAGATATGATCTATCCTGGAGAATGTTCCATGAGCACTTGAGAAGAAAGTGTATTCTGTTGTTTTTGGATGGAATGTCGTTTAAATATCAATTAAGTCCATCTCGTTTAATGTATCATTTAAAGCTTGTGTTTCCTTATTTATTTTTATTCTGGATGATCTGTCCATTGGTGAAAGTGGGGTGTTAAAGTCCCCTACTATGATTGTGTTACTGTCGATTTCCCCTTTTATGGCTGTTAGCATTTGCTTTATGTATTGAGGTGCTGCTGTGTTGGGTTCATAAATATTTACAATTATTATATCTTCTTCTTGGATTGATCCCTTGATCATTATGTAGTGCCCTTCTTTGTATCTTGTCATAGTCTTTATTCTAAAGTCTATTTTGTCTGATATGAGAATTGCTACTCCAGCTTTCTTTTGATTTCCATTTTTATGGAATATCTTTTTCCATCCCCTCACTTTCAGTCTGTATGTGTCCCTAGGTCTGAAGTGGTCTCTTGTAGACAGCATATATATGAGGCTTGTTTTTGTATCCATTCAGCCAGTCTGTGTCTTTTGGTGGGAGCATTTAATCCATTTACATTTAAGATAATTATCGATATGTATGTTCCTATTACCATTTTCTTAATTGTTTTGGGTTTGTTATTGTAGGTCTTTTCCTTCTCTTGTGTTTCCTGCCTAGAGAAGTTCCTTTAGCATTTATTGTAAAGCTGGTTTGGTGGTGCTGAATTCTCTTAGGTTTTGCTTGTCTGTAAAGATTTTAATTTCTCTGCTGAATCTGAAAGAATGAGATCCTGCTGGGTAGAGTAATCTTGGTTGTAGGTTTTTCCCTTTCATCACCTTAAATATGTTCTGCTACACCCTTATGGCTTTCAGAGTTTCTTCTGAAAGATCAGCTGTTAAACTTATGAGGATTCCCTTGTATGTCATTTGTTGCTTTTCCTTTGCTGCTTTTAATAATTTTTCTTTGTACTTAATTTTTGATAGTTTGATTAATATGTGTCTTGGTGTGTTTCTCCTTGGATTTATCCTGTATGGGACTCTCTGTGCTTCCTGGACTTAACTATTTCCTTTCCCATATTAGGGAAGTTTTCAACTATATCTTTTCAAATATTTTCTCAGACCCTTTCCTTTTCTCTTTTTCTTCTGGGATCCCCATGATTTGAATGTTGGTGCATTTAACATTGTTCCAGAGGTCTCTGAGACTGTCCTCAATTCTTTTCATTCTTTTTTCTTTATTCTGCTCTGCAGTAGTTATGTACACTATTTTATCTTCCAGGTCACTTATCCATTCTTCTGCCCTAGTTATTCTGCCATTGATTCCTTCTAGAGAATTTTTTATTTCATTTATTGTGTTGTTCATCATTGTTTGTTTGCTCTGTAGTTCTTCTAGGTCCTTGTTAAAACTTTCTTGTATTTTCTCCATTCTGTTTCCAAGATTTTGGATCATCTTTACTATCATTACTCTGAATTCTCTTTCAGGTAGACTGCCTATTTCCTTTTCATTGTTTGGTCTGGTGGCTTTTTACCTTTCTCCTTCATCTGCTGTGTGTTTCTCTGTCTTCTCATTTTGCTTAACTTACTGTGTTTGGGGTCTCCTTTTTGCAGGCTGTAGGTTTGTACTTCCTGTTGTTTTTGGTGTCTGTCCCCAGTGGTTCAGGTTGGTTCAGTGGGTTGTGTAGGCTTCCTGGTGGAAGGGACTGGTGCCTGTGTTCTGGTGGTTGAGGCTGGATCTTGTCTTTCTGGTGGGCAGGTCCACGTCCGGTGGTGTGTTTTGGGGTTTCTGTGACCTTGTTATGATTTTAGGCAGCCTCTCTGCTAATGGGTGGGGTTGTGTTCCTGTCTTGCTAGTTGTTTGGCATGGGTTGTCCAGCACTGTAGCTTGCTGGTCATAGAGTTCACCTGGGTCTTAGTGTTGAGATGGAGATCTGGGAGAGCTTTTGTTGTTTGATATTACTTGGAGCTGGGAGGTCTCTGGTGCACCAGTGTCCTGAACTCAGCTCTCCCACCACAGAGGCACAGGCCTGTCCCCTGGCCCGAGCACCGAGACGTGTCAGCCACACAGCTCAGAAGAACAGGGAGGAAAAAAAAGAAAGCAAGAAAATAATAATAAAATAAAATAAGGTTATTAAAAATATATAATAGTAAAAATAAAAAGTCATAAAGAAAGAAGAGTGCAACCAAACCAATAAATAAATCCACCAATGATAACAAGTGCTAAAACATATACTAAGAAAAACAAACAACAAAAAAACGGACAGACAGAACCCTAGGACAAATGGTAAAAGCAGCAAAGCTCTACAGACAAAAATCACAGAAAGACGCATACACATACACACCCACAAAAAGAGAAAAGGAAGGGCTTCCCTGGTGGCGCAGTGGTTGAGAGTCTGCCTGCTGATGCAGGGGACACGGGTTCGTGACCCGATCCGGGAAGATCCCACATGCCGCGGAGCGGCTGGGCCCGTGAGCCATGGCCGCTGAGCCTGCACATCTGGAGCCTGTGCTCTGCAACGGGAGAGGCCACAACAGTGAGATGCCCACGTAACGCAAAAAAAAAAAAAAAAAAAAAAAAAAAGCAACCAAATCAATAAACAAATCTACCAATGATAATAAAGTCTACATAGTAAGCTAAGATAAACATAAAACTGGAAACAACTTGGATGCCGAAAGCAAATGCCAAGTCTACAGTTGCTCCCAAAGTCCACCGCCTCAGTTTTGGATTGATTCGTTGTCTATTCAGGTATTCCAGAGATGCAGGGTACATCAAGTTGATTGCGGAGATTTAATCCGCAGCTCCTGAGGCTGCTGGGAGAAATTTCCCTTTCTCTTCTTTGTTCACACAGCTCCTCGGGTTCTGCTTTGGATTTGGACCCGCCTCTGCATGTAGTTCGCCTGAGGGCATCTCTTCCCCGCCCAGACAGGACAGGGTTAAAGGAGCAGCTGATTGTGGGCTCTGGCTCACTCAGGCCCGGGGGGAGGGAGGGGTACGGAATGCGGGACAAGCCTGCAGCGGCAGATACCAGCATGACATGACGTTGCACCAGCCTGAGGTGTGCCATGCGTTCTCCAGGGGAAGTTGTCGCTGGATCACAGGACTCTGGCAGTGGCGGGCTGCACAGGCTCCCGGAAGGGGGGTGTGGATGGTAACCTGTGTTCGCACACAGGCTTCTTGGTGGCTGCAGAAGCAGCCTTAGCGTTTCATGCCCGTCTCTGGGGTCTGCGCTGATAGCTGCAGCTCGCACCCGTCTCTGGAACTCATTTATGCGGTGCTCTGAATACCGTCTCCTCGTGTACCCCTAAACAATGGTCTCTTGCCTCTTCAGCAGCTCCAGACTTTTTCCCGAACTCCCTCCCGGCTAGCTGTGGTGCACTAACCCCCTTTAGGTTGTGTTCACGCAGCCAACCCCAGTCCTCTCCCTGGGCTCTGTGGGAAGCCCGAGCCTCAACTCCCAGCCCCGCCCACCCCGGTGGGTGAGCAGACAAGCCTCTCGGGCTGGTGAGTGCCGGTCGGCCCTGATCCTCTGTGCGGGAATCTCTCCGCTTTGCCCTCCGCACCCCTGTTGCTGTGCTCTCCTCCGGGGCTCCGAAGCTCCTCCCTCCGCCCCCCGCAGTCTCCGCCCGCAAAGGGGCTTCTAGTGTGTGGAAACCTTTCCTCCTTCACAGTTCCCTTCCACTGGTGTAGGTCGCGTCCCTATTCTTTTGTCTCTGTTTATTCTTTTTTCTTTTGCCCTACCCAGGTACGTGGGGAGTTTCTTGCCTTTTGGGAGGTGTGAGGTCTTCTGCCAGCGTTCAGTAGGTGTTCTGTAGGAGTTGTTCCACGTGTAGATGTATTTCTGATGTATTTGTGAGGAGGAAGGGGATCTCCATGTCTTACTCCTCTGCCATCTTGAAGGTCTCTCCTAATATGAGTTTTTTAATTAAAATAAGTTGGTTTTTAAAAAAGGTTATTTCTTGGCTTTGTGTGTTTGGATTTTTAATTAGAGATTGTGGATGTGCTTTTATTTGAATGGTGTATTTTAAAATATGAAACACTAATGAAACTTTATACATGAGTAAAGAGGTCAGGCATAAGTCATTTGAAGCCAAGTTTTTCTTGCTTTCATACAGGATCCCACTCCTTCACCAAAAGGTTTTCACTAAGTTTGGTCATCCAATTTCTTTTCATAAAGTGGATCGTTTATACTCTGACCGTTTAACCAAATCAGTTGTACAGTATGTACTCATATACCTGTGCATTTCATTTACTTGGAACTGGTGTGTAATGGAATAGTGCGCCCCCTAGTGTGCGGGTTAGTTCCAGCCAGTATTTGTCATGGTCCATTCCTGCACAAGCACAGCTTTTCCACCGAGAATGTCCAGGCATTTGGCAGATGATTCAAACCAAGTCCCCCTAAAACTGAGTTCCTCTGCTGAGTTTATTATTAACACCTCTATCCAAAATAATATTACCTTTCCTGTCCAACACCTGTTCTCTTCAAGATTGAGGAGTACCAAAGAAAAGGGGGGTTTGTAACTGAGCAGAACCCTGTGGGGCTCCTGGGCACAAAAGCCTTTCTGTGTCCCCAGGTTTCGGCAACATGTCTCCACCTGCCAGATGAGGCCGAGGCCTCCATACTCAGTAAACATCTACCCTCCCTGTAAATGCAGTGATTTCCATCCAGTACTCAGACCACAATCAGAGCAAGACCATGGTCAGACCAAGAGGCCTGATTTTTTCTTTTTATCAGAAAATATGGCTATTGTGATACAAACCCTTTTGGTAAAATTTTAAAGTAATAATGAAATTGTGATTTATTGTTATGAAAACTGATTTATCCTTAGGTTAAGGAAAATGACAACACAGTACTGCCTACAATTTGTGACTTCCTCTGGGGAGACCAGTTTCACCCTGGATTTTATGATTAATTGTTGATTTCTAAGTTTTCATAACTGAGTTTGGTAGGAAGTCTAACTGTAAAATAGTTCTTATCTTTTCCTTCGTCCCTTAGCCAACCTTTGTGGGGTTAGCCTTACAGTGTGAAGCCTCAAGGAGCCTTGAAGCTGGCCAGAGATGAATGGGAACAGGGCTAAAATGTGGTTGGGTAGTATTCCTGCACTCCTATCCTTCTTGTGCATCATTGCTCACTCCCTTTGCCCTTCTTTATTGCCTTTCTCCTTTTATTTTGGAAGAGGAAATGAATGCACACAGTAAAAAAAATTTCAAACAATAAAAAAGGTACACAGTGACAAGTAAATCTCCCTCCCTTATCTGTCCTTAGTTCTTCCACCTTCTACTGTTACCCATTTTCCATGCATTTTAATAGTTTATGAATAGACAGACACATGTACACGCATACGTGTATACTTTTTCCTTAAAATATGGTGATATATTACATACATTGTTTTTCTTCTTTCTTCTTTCCTTTAAAAATATATCTTGGAAATCAGGTGACTTTCATATGTATCTTCCGCATTCATTTTAGTAGAATATTCTTTGGGTAGCTATATTATAACTGACTTCGGAGGGTTCCTATTTAAATTGTTCCTAGTTCTTTTCTGCATGCAAACACAATCACTGCACTGATCAGCATGATACATGCATTTTTATGTATAAGTGTAAGTATAATCATAGGAGAAATTTCTAGAAGTAAAATTGCATGGTCAAATGGAAAGTCTATTTAAATTTCCCATGCATATTGCCAAATCACTATGTAATAAGATAGCTTCATAATATCCTCCTACTGATGATACTTGAGAATATCTGTTTCCCATACCGTAGTAATGAATAATAATAACAAAATTTTTGATCTTTTTTAATCTGATAGGTAAAAAGTGGTATCACAATGAAGTTTTAATTTTTGTCTTTTCACATATTTAAAAATTCACTTCTGTTTCTGTTTTTTCTCAACTTTCTGTGAAAGTGTTCATTTTTCAATTGGGTTGTTGGTCTTTTCATATTGATGTGTTTGAGCTCTTTATGATTTATTAAGAAAATTATCTTTTTGTATACAAGATTGATTTTTCCAGAAATGTTTAGTTTTTATGTAGTTAAATGTATCAGGCTTTAGAGTTTGTGTCATGCTTTGAAAGTTGTTCTAGATCTTTTTTTTTTCTTTGGCCTCGCTGGGAGGCATGTGGGATCTTAGTTCCCTGAGGAGTGATCGAACCCACGCCCCCTGCATTTGGAGGCGCGGAGTCTTAACCACTGGATCGCCCAGGAAGTCCCTCTAGATAATTTTTTTTAAGTCCCAAATTTTCCTCTAAACTTTTTAGGTTTCATCTTTTTACATTTAAGTTCTTGATTCCTCAAATTAATTTTGGTGTAGTGAGTATGTGCCTCTATTTATTTTAGCAGCAATGAACGTTTCCAGTTGTGGCAGCACAGGGTCAGGGAAATAGAGACGCAGAGCCTAGTGGACCAGCTACACCATCAATAAGTAGCCTTCGCTGACCCGAGGCTCCATCTCCCTGGCTCCTTTTGACAAACAAATGACGTGTCGATAGAATGATGCTGTGGGCTCCTGAACACCAAGGCCTGTGGAGAAGTCTTCTTCCTTTGCCTCTTTCTTGCAGCATGGGTTCAGAGGCACACAGACCTGGGAGCGAAACTCTGCTTTCCCCTTGTGAATAGTGAAGTTTCGGACAAGTTATTTTATTTGCCTCAGTTTCTGCACCTGTGAAACTAAGAACAACCAGTTCCTATACATGGTAGCTACTGTGAGGGTTAAGAAAGGAAAGGTACATGTTGCTAGCTGGCTGGCACTGTGGCAAGCCTCTGAATGCTGCCCAATAAATGTAGTTTGAGCTTTAATTTCACTTTGGATTTTTTTTTTAATATAACTTTGGCTTTTTTTCTCATATAAGTAGAAATCAAGCCTAGTCAGAAATCATGATCCCTAGCTTCCCATTTTGGGAACACATCTCAACCCCTGCACCCACCCTTTTCTGGGACCTGAGACCCTCCGCACTACACCCATCAGAACTCACCGTGGACCATGTGCACCTTGTTGTGAATATCTAAGCCTGAACCTGGAATTCCACCTGGATTCCCTCAACTTCCAAACTTCCAGACTATCTCAGTGCTAAGATCAGACACTTCCCTCTCGATCATTTCCTTGACTCCAGCCTTGCCCCCTCCTCCAAATGTGTGCTAGAACCTGCTGCTAAATTGCTAGATTCTCTTCTAAAAACCAATCCGTTCTTGTTACTTCCCTGCTTAAAGGTGAAAACCCCAGTGGCTCTCAACAGGTACAGCTCTCCATGTGCTCACTCCTGTTGTCAGGTGCTTCTCTCCAGATGCTTCTAGATTCCCTAACACTCTGTTCTTTCCCACACCTCCCTGGCTTGTCCCTTGCTATTTTTTCATCCCAGAATGCTCTTTCCCGTATTCTTCTTTTGCCAGAAAACTCTCCCTTATACCTCTAGACCCTGTTCCCGCTTCCTCTTCCTTCTCTCTGCGAGTTCACACCCCTCTCCTCCTTACCACTTCATTACTTTGCCTTTGCCTCCACCTTGACCTGAGAAGGGTGGCTTTGAGTTCCTACTTTACTTCATACACACATGGATTACAACACTTACCACATGACACCTCTATTATCCTCGCATGGGATTCAGTTATTCATATCTATGTCTGTTTTTTCCCTGGACTGTGAGCTCCTTGCACTTGAGGGCTACAGCTCTGTTTACCACCAGCACACTACCTAATACATAGTACATTCTCAAAATTATTTGTTAAAAATAAAGCATTAACCTGTCAATATCCAGACATTTTCTGGGTCTCCAGGAATAATCGAGTTAGGATTTCCAGGCTTTTGGAACATGTCGTTTTCAACTGACACCAAGATACCTCAAGGAGGAGCTTCCATTTTCTTTTCCTCTGTCAGCATTTCATCTTTTGTTTGGTATTTTATAACGTGAACCTATTATAAAACAGTAGCTAATGAATCAGAATTTTGCTTAGATATGAAAAGAGCACAAAGACCTTTTTAAAAAGGGATGCTATAAAGCTGCTTTGGAGTTTTTATTTTTGTTTTGTTTTTTGCATCACACAGATAATGAAAATAATAGCTTGACATCCCTTTGGCCAACATTGTGTGTATCTTAACGTTTTTATGAGATTGATTTGTGGTTATCTACTTGGGAGTAAGATATCAGAAACATTGATTACAACCCAAGGAACTATAATTATATGTCTAATTTAATTTTTGTAATTGAGAACATATTTAAGAGTAACAATACTGCTAACCGTAGTGCTAAAATCTTGCTTATTATTGAATTAGTTTCACGACTGATGGGGAGCAGCAACAAAGCTCATCTACAGACTAAAACTCTGGACAGCAACTTGAAGAGAATTTGGAGCTTAATTCTGATGATCCATGGAGTTGACATATCCAGGATGGCACAGAGGAAAAATTAGAATAACTTATTTGTACATATGTGACCTTGGTAAATTTCCAGAGATTAATCCAGGACATGACTTATGGAGATTATAAGAGAGCTTGTAGTCAGTCCTCTTCTCTTGGAGATTTTTCTCTCTTTTGAACAAGTCTTCACCATGAGAAAGAAATACAAGGAATGGTCAGGAAAGGAGGATGCCCGTTGGGCAGTCCAGTTTGCAGAAACAGTTGTGGAGTTCAGTGAGTTGATACATCACAACTCAGTCATACTCAGGTCTATAAGCAAGTTTCACATGACATATCCAAGGACCACAATTTCAAAACTAAAAGTTTTTGTCATAAATGCAGATTAGATGAGAGTATATGTTTATAGCCATTGATTGTGTAAGTATAGGGCATAAGTGCCAGTGAGAGTGCTATTGCTATGTAACAGAATTGGTAGGCAAGTAAAAATCAGTGTCTTACTAATGAGACCCTGTTGTATAGCACTAGGAACTCTACTGCACTTCGCTGTATGGTAGAAACTAACACAACATTGTAAAACAACTATACCCCAGTAAAAAAAAATGTAATCACTCTTTAAGAGGGAGGAGAGGAAGCAAGGGATGTGACTAGGGAGGCAAGAGTGCTGGGGTGAGGTGAGGAAGGGGCCACAAGACCAGGGATGCAGGTGGTCTGCAGCAGCTAGAAAAGTCAAGGAAGCACATTCTCCCCTACAGATTCCCCTACACAGGCTCCCCTACAGCCTCCAGGAGGAACCGGCCCTGCTGACACCTTGACTTTAGCCCAGTGAGACTGTTTCCAGACTCCTGGCTTCCAGATGTAAGAAAATAAATTTGTGTTGTATTAAGTAAGTTAAAAAAGAAAATCAGTGTGTTAAAGTACTACTATTCCTGTTACCATTATTGTCTCATTTTTTTGCCTTTGCTACCAATCTCACTAATTTTAACATAATTCACATAGCGTTTAGATGCACAGAAATTATTCAAATTACTTCCTTCTGCCTGAAGACATCAAAACTCCTCCTCTAGAAATAAAGTTTTGTTATATATAAGTGAGATAAGGTGGAAATAAATCATCATCTGGGGACACTGACATTGGGAGGTTGCGGGGAGAGGAATTTGCTGTTTTGAAGAGTAGGTGGTGGGTGGCTTCAGAGCTATTTACTGGGAGAGGTGAGAGCATTTTTTATCGGAGTCAGAGAGCTGAGTAGTACATTTGACTTGCTTTCACTTTCTTTCTTCCCCACTTTCTTCTTTTTTCCTGTACTTGTCTTTTATCCTCTGTCCTTATTTTTCTTACTCCTTCACCTTTCCTTCTGTTTCCTTTCCTTCTTCCTCTCCTCCGTCCTCCCCTAGGAGCCTAGTGGCACCAATAGAAACTGCCTTCTCCACTAACAAAGCCCCCTTCGTGGAGCTGTAGCACATCCAGTGATGTGCGACACCCTATGGTCATTGAACCATGTCCCATGACATGTACATGGGGTGCATGCATGGTCATTGGTATGTTTCCTTCTATTCTGGGAGCTTCTAGGACAGCATGGTGAGGGTAAAGAGAACAGACTTGGAGTTAGACAAATCTGGGCTCAAGCCCTACCCTCTCCACCTGGTATTTGTCACTAGTAACCTTAGGTAAGCTACCCAACCTTACATGTGGAAGGGGAGCAGCAACGCCTATCTCAAACGATTGTTGTGAGAATTAAATACAGTGAGAGTTCAGAGCCTGGCATAGCTACACAGCATGTGTTTGATAAATACCAATTTTCTTCCTTTATCTGGTTCCCCATTCAAAGTATTGCCTATTTCTCTCTTCCAAACCCAGTGCAGTATGAACTAACAGCAGACCCCATCCTTAGGAAGCTCATAATCTGGCTGGGAAGAGGATGTATACACTAGCAATGAGACACCAGCACTGTGTGACATGTGCTGCCAGCCTCCAGAGGTGACAGGAGACCCATCTCCATGCCCCTCCCCTCACTGCCTGCCCCTCAGAGAGGTGGTCACAAATCTGATTGATCAAGTTCCAGGACACATGGATTAGGTCAAGTCTGCCAGGCTGGTAGTGGGCAGGGTTCTGTTTGTTCAAAGGTTTTGCATATGAGCACAGAACTCTCTTTTCTCCCTTTTAGGTTGGAAAGCGATGGCCCACTTTCACTTGAGAAGGCAGTTATCTTATACTTATGTTGGCATTTCCACTTCCTTTCACTTCATTAAGGCTTTCAGAGTATGGCAAATTTCAGATTTAAACTTAAGGAGGAAAAAACAGACCCTTTAGATCTCTATCCTTTTCCCATGATCCTGCTCCAGGATTGCCAGCGGATCCCCAGCTGGCAGCAGAGTGAGCAGTTTGCTCATTGCTCATCCTAAGTGTGTCCTTGTCCTGTGCTTGCATCTCCCTTGGCGCCTCATGGGGCTGTGGGATGGGTGGGCAGTATGCCACAGGGCAGGATCGGGCAAAACTAGGACCCCTGACCATGATACCATTACCACCAACAAAACCCACCAACACTTCTAACACACGCCTTCGAGAAGATAAAATCAAAATATAGAGAAATTCCCAGAAGGGGAACATTATTCCCAGGAGGGGGGCATAATGAGGGGTGGGGAGGCAGCTCAGATTGGAAGAAGCAGTCAGGAACCTGGCCTAGGCTTGAGGGACAGGGATATGAATGACCCAGGGGGGTTGGTCTACACTAAATGACTGTGACATTTTGTCCAAGAAAGTAGGAATGTGGGCCTCAATATTATATTCCAGGTAGAAGTGAGGTATGTCTGTTCTAGCAAATATTTAATAATATTCCATAGTCACCCTTTTCTGATATCCTGGAACATAAAGACTATCTTATTTACTTCTTATAATAAAGTTTAAAGCAACAGGGTTTATTCCAAATGTTGTATGCCCCAGTTGGGGCCCAAGAAAATGGTAATAGCACCCTCCTCCAATTATTTAAGTGACTACCATGTGTAACCTTCTGATCTTTACAAAAACCCTGGATGGTGACTTTTAACTAATTTTACAGAATAGGAGTTGGTGCTCAGAGAGGTGAAGTGAGCTGCCCAAAGCCTCACAGGTAATAAGTGGCAGAGCCATGATTGGAACTTCAGATTTGTGGCTCCAGTGCCTGAGTTATCATGGCTTCTCCCCACAACTCTGACAACTTCAGTTCAGCCAAAAGACCAGCCCGTTTCAATCACAGTAACACCTGTGTCCATCTACTGACCTTCTTCCAGGCAGGCAGCAGGCGTGTGCTATGGAGTGTCCCAGTAGCAGTCGCAAACCTGCCCCAGGGTGGGTCCCTTCTCTTGCCTTTGTGCCCCTAGAAACTACAGGACCCAGTGGAGGGTAGAGAGCTCACAGGCATCAGGATAATGAGCCTCACTCTGGTTTCGTGGCCTCTTGTCCTCCTCCTCTGTGGGTCCTAGAGAGAGGGTTGCTGGTTCATTCCACATCTTTCTGCTGCCTAGTCACATGAGGGAAACTCCTCTCAAGCTTCTGTGTCTCCATTCTCTCACCTGTGACGGTGGATAATAACATCTGCTCAACTTCTCTCAAGCTTATCGTAGACATCAAATATGACTGTGAATGTAAAAAACAATTTCTGAGTTAAAGTACTGTGTATTATCATGGTTTGTATCAAAGGTAACTGGGGGAGGCATTATTTCTTAATATTAGAACAGAAGCATTTCTGAGAGACCCACAGAAGAATCCTACATATCTTGTTGCCTGGATATCAGCGTGACTCTGAAATATCCTTCACTAAGGCCCAGTGGAAAAGTCCATCTTGACTAGCATTCAGCTTAACTAAAAGGAAAAATCCAATGGAAACTGACTCTGGATAAGCTAAAAAATTATAATCCCTAGAGGTGTTAGCAGTGACTCAGGATTCCTTCTGAAAAGGAGGAAAAACTCTTGACAACCACCCGCCACGACACCTCTTTCAGAGTAATGGGGGTGGGGGTGGGGCTTTAAAAACCACCACAGTCCACCATCCCCTGTGGGAAGCTCCTTTCCTGAGAGTTCCAGGTTCCTCCCTCAGGCTTCCAGCCAGAATGCCCTCCTCGCCCCCTCAGACAAGGCTATCGGAAATAAATAACCAACATAGGAACCTTGTAGGCAGAATCACCACCTGCATCTTCAATGGGCCTGTGATGATCTCAACGGATAGGCCAAGTCAGTGAGTGTGAGGAGAGGAAATAGGTTTTATAATTTGGATGCCTTCCCGGATCGTTATTGCCGTTTCCTCATTGGCCATCTTTGCTGCCAAGATAGTAGTGGCTTCTTCCTGACATGTAATAGCAGAATATTTCACTTTTCTTACTGTTATTTTTTACTGAGAGTTTTAGACTCTCCTAACAACCCCCCTCTCCGCTTTGCTACCCACTGCCCCAAATTAAGGTGAGTAGTAGAGAGATCTTGGTCTTACCAAATGATTATCAATGAAAAGAGACCCTCTTCCCTTTGTATAATATGCTGGTTGGGAAATTGTAGCATATTTTTACATGTAAGCATATTTTCATGGTAAACTTAATCATTTGAAATGCACTTATAAACTGGACTGTACAAGGAATATAAAAACTTCTTTTGTAATGTAAAGCCACTCTGTGTATAGATAATATATTTAACATATACGTGTTAGTTTCTCTTAGGGTATTACTTACCTATATTCCTGGATAAGTCATAGGGTTGAAATCTGGTAGAAAGTTGTCGACTCTCAATGAAGGAAACTTATAAAATAAAACACAGATCTAGACCTAGGGGGAGTTCTTTTTAGGCCCTTAAACCCATCAGACTCATACCAAGTTTGGGGTGAGTACCAAGAAAAAGCCAAGGTGAGATGGTGAGCTCAGCTGTCAGCATCTTAACCACATTGTCTTTCTCTGAATTTGTGCTGCAATTAAAGCCCGACTCCTGCTACTGAACGTCAGTACACATGCTGTCATACCTTCTACTCCTCTTATGCCTGTTGCTCTCATAGCCCTATCAGTCCCTAAGCTTTGTCCGGCTGAGATCATGGCTTATCTTCCCGGTGGCCTGTCTCATGGTGACATACAGTGCTGTGTCCAATAAAATTTATTTTTTATTCTGTTGCAAAGAAATGTAATCCAGTGGCTCTCAAATTCTTTGACCATAACCATAGAAGGAAATATACTTTCCACTGTAAACAGATATACACATACATATACATGCATACCATAAACCGAAGTTTCACAAAACAGTAATTATCCTTAGAAGGACTCTGAACTCTGATATTTTCTATTCTATTCCACTCCATGCCATTTTATCCTGCTTAAAAATACTGGACGTGACCTTTAAAAGAGATTTTTTGACAAACTAATGGGTCACAGCTGTCAACTTGAAAAACACTACCTAGCGTATGTCAGGAAAGGATTATACATATCAGAGCCACCCCCTGGCAGCTGCTCCCTGCCCCATACACAGCCCCATGCTTCCAGTTGAGCTTGGGCCACCCTCTCAGATCCTCCAGGGGCACCACCCAAACACCTGGCAAAGTCCCCTCAATAATACCCTATTCCCAAAAAACACATGAATTTCAAATAAGGTGTGACTGTGGAGGAAGCCAAACTTCCTTTTACGTCTACATTTCTTTTTCCCTCTACAGCACCAATACTACAGGTAATGCTAAAGGGAGACTACACTTCCGGTTTGGGGAGACCTCAAAGGAATTAAAATATTCAATTGGAAAAGTTGACTGTAAGCTGCTTCGCCTGTCCTCTTGATCCAAAGGAAAGCACCACAATAAGTTCAGCGCTTCACATAGGGTCTCCTTATGGACAGGCCCCCGTCTAACTGTCCCCCAGTTCCCTAGCTCTGCAGTATTTCTATGCTGTGGACCTCCATCCCCTGGAGTTGATGGAGGAGCATGTCTAAATGCCACCTCCTTCACCCCCATGGTCTCTTGTGACACACTGTTCACTTTTCAATTCTGGAAGGAGTTAGCCTGACCTGCACACACAATAGCTTTTTAAAAATATCTCTGCCCAGAGCCTCATCCCCAGGAATTCCCATTTAAGTGGCCTGAAGTGGGGTGTGGGTGTTGGAGTTTATGAGAGCTCTCAGGTGTTCCTGATGAACAGCCAGGGCCGAGCAACACTGGGATTGGCTGACATTGCACGGGGGACTTCAGGAACAAAGTCCAGGGGTCTCAGCCTCCAGGCTCAGTTCTCCTCAAGATGTTCTAACCACCCTGAGGTGCACAACGAGAATTCCTCTTGGTCACAGAGATGGGAGCGATGGAATCAGACACACAGAGACTTCTCCCAAATGATTAATTAGTAGAGTCGGTGCAGTTTACATACATGTTAAGAAAAAAAACTCTTACAGGAAACATAATCTGCACAGACCCCTTCATTATTACAAAGAATTGTGTCAGCCTCCCTCCCCCAACCCCCTTCTTCAATCTCTACCTTCCAGGCTGTGAACTTAGATCTTCCTGCATAAAATGGGCTCCAGATACAAGCTCTCTAACTGCCACAGCTTTGAAACATTTTTCTCTGTGCCTTAGGCCAATGTTCCTTGTTTTTTTAAAAACTTTAAAACTTTTTCTTTAAATAAATTAGTTTATTTATTTTTGGCTGCTTTGGGTCTTCGCTGCTGTGCACGGGCTTTCTCTAGTTGTGGCGAGTGGGAGCTACTCTTTGTTGTGGTGCATGGGCTTCTCATTGTGGTGGCTTCTCTTGTTGCAGAGCACGGGCTCTAGGAGCGCGGGCTTCAGTAATTGTGGCACGCGGGCTCAGTAGTTGTGGCTCGTGGGGTCTAGAATGCAGGCTCAGTAGTTGTATGGCACGGGCTTAGTTGCTCCGCAGCCTGTGGGATCTTCCTGGACCAGGGCTCGAACCCGTGTCCCCTGCATTGGCATGCAGATTCTTAACCATTGCACCACTAGGGAAGCCCAGGCCAATGTTTTTTAAACTTTAGCATGCACAGGACTCACCTAACGATTCTTGTTAAGTTGCAGTTTGTGATTCAGTAGGTCTGAGGAGGGGCCCCAGGTTCTGCATTCCTAACAAGCTCCCACGTGTTGCTAATGCTACTGTTCCGCTCTGAGTATAGGTCTTAAAGCAGACTGGCTTCTGGCCAGGGATCCCCTACATGATGTAGATCAGATCTTTAATATCAGATCACAAGATTCTGATCCCAAAGATTCTGCTCTAGTGCATCTGGGATGATTCTGGATGATTCTGATCTGGTCTGTGGACTGCACTTCTAGAAATACTACATAAGAGGTAAAAAATAAAAATAAAGAAATAAACTGAGAGAGTAGCATACAAGTAAATAGGATCTGTTTGTAAGTTTATGATCTGAGGCTCCAAGAGCCCATCATGACCTATGTCCAGTCTGGCCCTCCGCTCTCCTGTCATTCTAGACCCCAAGGGGGCGATCCTGAACAGAGGGATATCCCTGCTCCTTCCCGTCAAGGTTAATCATCCAAGTTCTGAGACCTGGCCTCTTTCTTTAATAATTGATAGTAAACCCCTCTATTTTTTCAGAGGGCCTCACCCTCCACCAGAAGGGTAGCTCATTATGCCACTGAGTCAATAGGACAACCACATCTGAACCCAAAACAACATGCCTAATAGCTGCTCAAGAAGGAAACATAAACATATAGTGTTAATTAGTGGAGGGTGGGAGTGTGCCATTGGTCGTTAAAGAATAATGTTTAAAAGTTTATAAATAAACAGCATAATTTGTTTTATCCACTTGTACTTTAATTGCATGCTGTGTTCAGCAAGCAGTAGATCAGATTCAGGAGGCTTTGTAATTCTCCTTTTCCTAGTGACAAAGGGGAAAAACAAATTACTACATTAATAATGTTTGGGGGCTAAAGAAATGGATTGATGTTTTAGAAATAAATGTACCAGTTTTAAAGTTGCATTTTAATTTGGTTAAATTTTTGGTCCTTAATTCTCTAACTTTGTTGTATAATTGAAAATAAAGAAATAGTCTGTTTGTTCAAGTGTAATCTTAACACAAGGAAAAACTCAAGTTCACTCTGTGAATTTGTAATTTGAGATTATGAAACTTGAATTTAGAACAGATTTATGGATTTGTATCTCCATTGTTAACACCTTATAGCCTACAAAATAAAAATGTTTTAGTTTGGGAATGTTCCATTTGAGATTCCTGGTCTCAAGGTAATGGAAATGTACAAAATTGTTTGTATTATTACATTTTGCTGGAACAAGCTCTATTAGAAGCAGAGTTGATAAGTTGGCCCTGGTGCTGGAGCAGGGTTTAGCCATTAAGTTCCTGGATAGTGGGGACAGATGGAGGGGACAAGGTAGTAGCTGGGACTGTGGTGGTTGGGACACTTGGGGAGAACTCAAGGCAGGAATTATTTTTCAATTGATTTGGAAGTTCTGTGTTAGAATAGTCTCAACCAACCCTAATTTGAACTGCAAACAGAGAGAATAATAATGACCAAATCCAGCCTCTATGTGAAAGGAGTAGAGAAAAAAGGGAAAAGAAGAAGAAAAGAGAAAGGGAAATAAATCAATGAGGTGTCTCATTCTGTGCTACTGAACAGCGTCTCACCATAGAGCTAACTGAATTAAAACAAATCCAATTTTCCTAAGCCTAATTTTTGGAGATGTCTCATTGTTCTGAAGGAACAAGAGCAAGCTCGAATTAAATGAACATTAAGCATTTACACTACCTGAAATAACAGCAAGGTATTTGTGTCTGTCATGGTCTGATACATAAATTTTCCAAGTTCATATAGTTAATTATATGATCTGGAGTAGTTCTTAGCAAAAAACTCTTATAGCAGACACTTGAAGGGAAATAAAGCAAATCAACTACAGTTTAAGCTCTACATTTCATTATTTTTTAACTGGTAGGAGAGAAGCTCAGAGGAAATCATGTAACACATCCTGTATGAAGTACTGATGTACATGCGGTCCATGACACATTATGGTCACATTAAAGTCCATTAAAAAATAAGTTAGCAGGAACATCATGTCTCCAGGCAAATAAGGAGCCAGCCACACTTCACTAAGGAGTGTGGTACCTGGTGCAAAAAGGCTCAGAATTTGGAGTTGACCATGATTTCAGTTCAAAATATGACTTTGTCTCTAAGATGCTATATAATCAGGAGAAATCTTATTGTGTGTCAGTTTTCTTTTCTAAAAAGCAAGTGTAGTAAACCTCAAGGTTTGTGTGAGGATTAAATGAAGTAACATATGTAAATTATCTTATTCATAAGTGATTGTCCAATGCTAGCTATGATAATCATCAAAAATTAAGTAGTCAAATATGAAGGACTCTAGGAAAAATGAAGTTGATTAATGTTAGGAAAACATGTTTTGTTTTGTTTTTCAGTTATAGCCCTTACATTAATTCAGCAGATGAATTTTCAGCAGATGTTTTTCAGGCATCTTGCCCACGTGATTCTGTTCTTGTCAGCATGCCACTGTCTTAAAACCTGTGAATAGAGCCATCAGAGTGCTAGAATAAACACAACTCTCTCACTGAGATATGTTAAAAAGAGAGAGTAAGGGAGAGAAGAATTTAAATGATATTGTTTTCTTTGAAGAGTGTCTGCAGCATAAATATGTGAAGATGAAAAATAATCCTGAAATAGGAAACATGTATTTATTAATATTTTATCCATAAGGTTAAAAAAAATAACACAGAATTTAATAAGTCAAAAAAACAAAGAAAAAGTAAAAGTTTACCCTCAAGTACCAGGTGAAAAGTGTGATCCAAAATTTGGAATGTGACAAAGGAAACTCTAGAGTCAAGAAAAACAGGGCACCTGGGGCTGAAATAATCCCAGGAGAAATGAGATCACTGGTCACACCTAACTCAGCTGAAAATGCAGTTTTCAGCCCCTAGGAATCAGGCCTGACAGGTGAGTTGGGGCACTGGCACTTGCTGTTGGAGAAAAGGTCATCTTTCTGGGCCTGAGCCCTCTGCAGACTCCTTGTGACCCTAAGAAGATACCTCTGTCTTTCATGGATTTGTCATCAATGAGAACCTGATTCACTGGAAGGAGTTAGAGAATCAATAGACTTGGGCTTGTATGATTTCACATCATAAGAAACTCATCTACCAGTTAGCATATTATGTACAGAAATGCACCCATTATAGTATTTTATTGCCTCTGTGAGGAGATTAGTCAAAACAGCACTTAAAGAATCTGGAAACTTCCAGCCTTCAAATTCTTTCATAGACTCACATAACAACTAATTGAGAAAGCTTTTCCATCATTTCTGAGTGTTATTTTTCTTCCAAACGTTATTTTTTAGCTCTTTAAAGTTGTGACCTTTAAATTTTTTCAAGATTCACATCTTTGTATATTTTAAACTAACTTGGTGCTTCTGTGAGATTTCCACTGGAATTTCTCCAAATATGTGCCGTGTAAATCTGACAGGGCAGAGTCAGTGAAATCAGGAACAGAGGGAGGGATCAATTAGGAGGATTCTGAATCCAGTCTTCATTCATTTTTATTCAGGAAATATATATGGGCCATCTCTCTGCCAAGGGCCAGACAGTGTTCTAGACACTGGGGAGACAAAAAGAACAGGACACACAGGGCTCCTGTCCTCAAGTCAAAGAAACAAAAACACATTAATAAAGGAATACAGGGGGTAGTCAGAGCTATAAAAGAAAACAAACTAGTAGTTGAGATATAAAACATGATGGAAGACTTATTTTATATAGAGTGATCAGGGTGGGCTCTTTGAAGCTGTGATATTTAGACTGAAGTCTAAAAATGAAGAGACAGTCAAGAGTGGGTGGAAGAGCATCCTGAGAGTGGGAACAGCATATGCAAAGGCCATATGCTTGGGAGAATGGCTTGGAGGGATGCAGGAGAAGAAGCAAACCAGACAAAGAGCTATGTAGCAGTCCAGACAAGTGATACTAGGGATCAGATTAGGGTGGTTGCAGCAGAGATTCAGGGAAGAGGTTAGAGTTGAGATATATGCTGGAGATGGAACTGACATTTCTTGCTGGTGAATTGGACATGAGAGATTGAGAAACAGGACTTCTCCCTGCTTTCTGGTTTGAGTCATTGGGAGGATGGTGGTGTTATTAACTCAGCTGAGGAGCAGGTTTAGGGGAAAAAATTGAGTTCCATTTTGGACATGTAAGGTTTGAGGTGCATGACACGTGGAGCTGTAAGACAGACAGTTGTACTTGTGTCTGAACGCAGAGGAGTGCTCTGATCTGAAGAAATAACTTTGGGAGTCATCAGCGTAAATTCAATATTGCTATTGAATCCATGGGAATCTATGTGATTCCCTTCAAGGCATGCACCTAGGATGGGCTCTCCTCTGTGTGAAGGGAGAGAGTCATGGTACTCATTCTTGATGAGTCTCTTCATTTTCAAAACCTCAGCTTAAAAATTAGTATTTACGGAGAGTCCTTCCATTCTCCTGGACCCTCCAAAACTCTTTTCTGGACCAAGTCAGGCCTCTGACTCATGTCAGATGAGAAAACTGAGGCACAGGGAGGTTAAGTAACTTGTGCTTGGTTTTGCAGCTCCTGAACTGTTAAACACTTCATTTTACCACATTGACTAACAGAAACGGTAACCAGTTCTAGAGGCACTGTCTTCTTTGTCCCTACAAGAGTATTTAGGGGCAAATGGAAGAAAAGCAAAAGTAGAGGAATTTCAAGGCAGTACCTTCCTGTCATGTTCCAGCCAATGGTGGGACTGCAACAGAAACCACCCTTCCTATCTCTAGCCCAGCGCCATATTGGACCACCAGCCCACTAATATTCCCATTAAAATTCCACAGGAGGTCAAAGTTCCCTGTTTAAACACCTCTTTGTTTCAGGAGTACCTTCTAATGAAGAAAAGATAATCAGTAGGAATTGAGGTAGTTGTTGATGACCTTCACCCCACTACCTCAATCTACAACTTCTTGCTTTGTTTTTCTTCTTTAATTTTCATTTCCTACTGAGTTCTCTCCTCTTTATAATTTCTTTGTTTCCCTGTTATTTCTTACACATGCCTAGCCCTATTGCTGTTGGCTAAAACAATTTCTGAGGTTTCTTCTTAGCTTAAGACAGGGAGCATTTGGAATTTTGTTCATCTTTTTTCACACTATTTTCAAAATGCAGAGCTAAGTGTTCTGTTTTACATGTATCAACATTTGTGTGCTTATGTTGCTGTTATATTTTTATATTGTTATCTGTGTCTTCCATCATTTTATTTTTGAAACACTTTGTGGACTGTAATCATGTCAGGATAATTAAAAGTTTGCCTCAGTGCTGAGCACACGAGTGCAAGTGGATTTTTTTGTTTGTTTTTTGTTTTAAATAAATTAGATAAGCATATTGATCAAACAAATTAGTTAAAGGAGGTGATTTTCTTCATGAGGAAAAATTATTCTTGGGACGGTAGTGTTCTTAATACCTTCAGATTTTTGTTTGTAGAGCATTTACTTGACAGAGAGGTTGAATGAGGAAAGCTAGAATTCTAAATTGCTTCATAGCCATTGCCCCCTAAAGATGGGCAAAACATAAAAAGAAAGCATTTCAGAAGTTAAAACATATGTCCATGAAGATACATGTTTTGATTCCCCCAAATTTCCAGGAAAACATTGTGTATGTAGTGCCAGAGACCCTGCATCACAAGTTCAACTTCAGTATTCAATAAGATCTGGTTGAATTAGAGAATTCCAAGTATGTGCCACGTCCCTGGCACCAGGCTAGGTGCAGGGGGAGGTGTTGCCAGGTGCAGCCTCTGCCCTCACCCAGGGGTGGGGAGCAGGAGAGCAGAGACTCAGCAGTTGGAACACCGTGTGTTAAAGATTCTTCGAGAGATACACACGGGGTGCAAGGAGGCACTTGGTGAATGAACGGAATCAGACAGATTAAAAGATGTTGCAGTGGGGGAACAACTTATTTTTCTTAAATCATCCAATGTGGAAAGGCAATGAAAACCTGAACTAGTCTGGAAGCTCTCGTAAGAAAAGTCTCTGAAATTTTTTGAGAAATCTCAGCAGACGCAGCAATACTTTTGTTATTCTCCTAGTTGGCAACACCGAGCAGATCTTGTGCCATATGCGTTGGGGAAGGGAAGGAAGAGAGCAAATGGAATCCTACTGAACAGAAGAGTCAGGGCTAAGCAGACAGCTCTGGGATAACAAATGAAAGTTCCTTGTCACAGGAGAGTGTGGACTTCGAGGAAGAGGCAGCAGAGATGACGGAGGGGGTCAGGAAGAGAGGCAGGCTCTCTGTCCCTCTCGCTGCCCGGGGTGCTTATAGCATCCCTTCCCCCCCACGTTAATTAAACCCCAGTTTATCTCTAATTTAGCACTTAGTGTCCTCTGGTTCAGTGACCCCTGGTTTCCTTTTACTTTTTAATCCTCATTTGGGGTTTAACTGGTGGTACAAACTTCTGGACTCACACAGAGAATTTCTCACAGCCTGTGTGCAAGTGGAGGGGCCTGGGGTAGTGGGTCATGGCAGAAGATTTCCTCGATCCATAAACCCTCTCATCTGCCCTCCTGACCAGTGGAAGGCACCGAGATGGGTAAGAGTCTCACCCCACCAAGTGAGCTGTGGGAGACCCATGACATTCTTCACTTCTCTGTAACCGAGCTTAATTTTATGTGTTTTGTCCCTCATCCTGGCGGCTGTGTGAAACAATCTCAGGTAATTCAGGGTCTCTCCCTGCACTTCCTCTGGGGCTGTGGCTCTGTTCCAGGGGACTCTCGTGGTGCCAGAGCTAGTGTGGGCCGGGCTGCTCTCGGGCCCATTCAGCCTTGAGTCTCCATCCCCACAGGTCCCACCAGGGAGACTCCTCAGGCCTGGGCTGCTGGCCAGGGCCCAGGGCACATGCAGCTGGCCCCTTCCTACTCCCCTCCTCGCAGCTGGGGGGAACTGAGGAGCGCTGAGAGGCCGGCCCAGGCTCATCTGCCCAGGCCTCCCACCAGCCATTCCAGCTCAAGTCCACTGTGAGGCCCAGGGCCTGAGACCGGGACACGTTGCTTCCTCCCCTGGCCACACTTCTGTCCCCAGACTCAGCATCCCCCAGTCTATCTAGAGCATCTACCTCTCCTGAGATTTCCTCTCCAGGACCCACATCAATATCTATTCCTTCCCTCTTCAGAGTCTGTTGTCCACAGGCTGGGAGGTTCACAGGCTCTTCCAAAGCAGTTATTTGTGCCCAGCATTCTTCCTCTTCTCTGAGGGTGAACATCCTCATTCTATGGTGTCACCATCACTCAGCAATGATGAGAATTGCGATTCCAGCTTCTGACATGGGATGTCATGGGGGCAGGGGTGGTTGAGGTCGCAGGAAGTGCAAGAGAATGACACCTCAGTGAATATGTCACAGTATCATGTCCACACACAGCTTACACTGTTGAAAAGGACCTCAGAGTTTATCCACCCCAATTCCTTACCCCAGTTTAGCCCTTTCTATGTATCTAACACTTTAATGGCAGGTACCTCACCAGACGCTGGGATAACCCCTTTAGTGGCTGGCTGTCTCCTCTTTACCAAAGTCTCCCAGTCAGATTCTGCCCTGGGGTCCCACTCAATGGATCTCTTCCCTGTTCCCTTGATGTTCCTGGCCACCCAGGCTGCAGGTGAGCAGCCTGGAAAGGAACCACCCCCCCACCCTCAGGAGAAAGGCTTTGACTGATCCTGGGCAAGGTAAGGCTGCAGCACCCCCCAGAAGCCAGCTGGCCCCTTCCTGCTGTCTGCCCTGTTCTCTGATAAGCTTCGCCTCACAGATTCCCCACCGGCACCTACCCGCCATGGGGGGGGATTGGCTACATGGTATCAAGGCCGGCTGTGGACTCCTTTGTGCTGATGATCAGGCTTGGGCCTCTCACCAGGAGCGGCAGGCTGTCTAGGATAATGGGTCTGGCATTCTGAGCTCACATGTTTGACAAAAGCTCCTGAGATGATTTCAGCACACACCCAAGGGGAGAACTCTGCTAGGAGCAATTGTTAAGCCATTTACCAAATATAAAATTAATTAGAAGTGGAGGTAAAGTCTGTCACAGGCAGTGGGCTGTTAATTCTCAGCTTCTGTCAGCCTGAGTTTCCATTCTTTCACAGATACCTACCTTTTTCCCTTCCTCTCTCCTTCTGCCTGTCATTTTCTCCTTCTTTTTCTTCTTCCCTTTCTCAAACATTTATTGAGCTTCTGCTATGTGCCAGGCAGTGTGCTGGGTGCCAGACATACAAGGATGAATCAGACCCAAACTCTGGCCTGAAGGAGCTCACAGACAAGTGAATATAATATTGTAAGTGTTGGAGGTTGTATTAGTTGTTAATTGCTGTGTAACGAATTACTCCAAAATGTAGTGGCTTAAAAACCACACATTATCTCACAGTTTCTCAGGAATCTAGGTGTCACTTCGCTGGGTCCTCTGGCTCCAGGCCTCTCACCAGCTGACATTCAAGTGTTGGCCTGGGCAGCGGTCATCTCAAGGCTCAGCTGGGGGAAGATCCATTTCCAAACTCACTCACAAGCTCCCACATAGGTCAGCTCCTTGCTGGCTGTTGGCTGGAGACTTCTCTCAGTTCCTTGCCATACGGTCCTCTCTGTGGAGGAGCTCATGACATAGAGGCTGGCTTCCATCAGAGAGAGCATGTAAGAGAGCAAGAGAGGGTGAACAAGAGAGGATAGAAGGAAGCCGGAGTCTTTTTGTAAGCTAATCTTGAAGGTGGCATCCAATCACTCACTGTATTCTGTTTGTTAGAAGCAAGTCACTGAGTCCAGCCCACACTCAAAGGGAGGGGATTACATGAGGGTGTGAATACTGGAGGGAAGGGATGTTGGGGGATGTCAGAGACTGTCTACCATGAAGGTGTTGCCATAATGTCTTTTAAAACATTTAAGTATCAGATCCCTTGGCTGAAACACAGTGAGTTAAAAATGTCAATTACCCTTTTTTTTTAAGATGCAATGAGGAAGACAGGTGAGAAAACTTAAGGAGCATTAGAATAAAGCCCCAAAGGTAGAAAAAAGATGTTTCATTATTCCTGTTTCCTAACTTTGTGAAAATTTACATCTCAGTTTCTGTTTCTAATGGCGAATTGAGATAACCTCAGCAATCCTGTCTGACTAAGCGTATTCCTCCCACCCATCCCCTCAAAAAGACCAGTGCCAGTGAGGCAAGTAGAGGATGGTCAACTGAATATTAAATATTCAGTTCAATAGTTGTCCCTATTTAGTTCCAGATAAACTAAGTCTCTACAGCTTGTGATGTATCTGCTTTGACTCAATATGTTTTGTATTCATTTCCAAACAGCAAAACCTGCTGCCTTAAGAAGAATAGTAGCTCACACAAAATACCCAAATGAAAGATGTCCATTCAAGAATCTACCCTACAAGCCCTGTTATTATTCATTTACTGTGTCAGATGAGAGAAAGATTGAAGGCATTCGTAATTGGCTGCCTTGGGATAAGGCATTTGAAATGGAGTCAATTGATATTTCAGGATCTGTTCGACCTTATTTATAGGGACACATGTTTCATTCTAAAAGATTAATAATGTATCATACAAATGGATCCTGTGGTGAAATTTAAGACTTTTAAGAGTATATTCACACTTGGGCTATCATTTTTAAAGAAACAAATGCAGATTGGAAAGATCTAAATATTTTATACAGAACACATGACACATCACCAAAGAATCTACTATTTTTAATTTACATAAGTTGCCAGCATTGAATGAGACCCGTGTCCTTAGATTCTAACTCAGACTCACAGGCATTAACACAGTGGCCCTGGAAAGCTCTCTAAGAGGTAGGTCACAGATGGTGGGACTGAGGTAAAGGGGATGTACCACTGCCTGGCCGGCATCCTCACTCATTGTCAGTGCTCCACTTGCCTTCTTACAAGGCAGTTAGCTCTGTATGTGTTGACCTACTGTAAAGGTTCTTGTTAATTGAAGTACTGCAGCAAATTCATAGTGGAGGGCTTTTTTTTTTTTTTTGGAAAAAAATAAAATCATATTTACTCTATAATTCAAAACTTAGCATCATGTTGCTAATTTTGTCAAGGAGTAAATTTGTCTCCACGATCAAAATTCAGTTTGGGAGGGCTTCCCTGGTGGTGCAGTGGTTGAGAGTCCGCCTGCCGATGCAGGGGACACGGGTTCGTGCCCCGGTCCGGGAAGATCCCACATGCCGTGGAGTGGCTGGGCCCGTGAGCCATGGCCGCTGAGCCTGCGCGTCCGGAGCCTGGGCTCCGCAACGGGAGAGGCCACAACAGTGAGAGGCCCGCGTAACGCAAAAAAAAAAAAAAAATTCAGTTTGGGAGCATTCCATATAATGTACATGTTTTCTGATATTCATCTACAGTCACCTTTAGGGAGTTTGATTTTGAAGCCTCAGAACCTCAGATATTGCATCAGATATTTCGTTATTCTAAACTGCTTGCAATTTCACACTACAGAAAATGACCCTGAGTTAGAAAAACATGGAAACCTATCTTAACACATCACTTACAGAGGGGGTGAACGTGAGCATGAAAACTTTTCATTCTGCAAAACCGGTTTCCACAAGAGGCACATCAGGTAAGCCTAAGGTGGTAACCACAAAAAATAATTTAAATTCTGCCTTCATTTGTCAAATATGATAATTACTTCCAGAACTCATTTAAGTTTGTTTGTGTTATTTCCTTGACCACAGCAGGGATCAACTGCCCAAGTTGCTGATGGTACAGGAGAGTCACAAAGGGGCTGGGTGACATCGCAATCAGACACTAACTAAACCCGAGCTTTCTGATATTCACTCACTGCCTTTTATAAACCCAGGAAGCTCCTAGTTTTCAAATTTAGATAGTCAGCAGCTCTTCAAGCTCCCTTCCCCTGAGGTTTCCATGCAAATAATACAACAAAAAGCAGCACAAGTTAAATCTGTAATTAACTTGGGAATTTATAGTCACTGACCCCACAAAATACACATTGAGGTTCTAAATAAATTCCCTTACTGGCTGCACAAATTTCTGCAGAAATGTCCTTTACCACTGTAGAAAAGAAGGTCTCAAAGAGCAATATTTCTCTGAATTTTCCAGCAATGATGAAATCCCACAGAGACAGGACCATGTCGGAGCAGAAGTTATGTGGTGTCAGAAGTAGCTCCCAAGATGAATTTTTTTATCTTGTTGGCTCTGTCTTCCCAAGTTATAGCAATGAGGAGTTCCTTGAACTGCCCACTCAGTTGGCAGAATGCCTCTGGTGTGTTGTGATGTGGTGGGTGTTTTATTTGAAATGGTAGAGTGGAAGAAACAAAGTCCTAATGGCCAAAGTCATGAAATATGAATGTTTTCATGAGCATGTACTTACCACCCCCCACTTCTCTCTCTCTCTCTCTCCCCCTCCCTCTCTCTCTATCTCACACACACACACACGCACGCATGCACGCACGCACACACGCATGCGCACGCCCTTGTTCTGAAGACTGGGTTCTGTTAACCAGGCTTGAATACATACATGCTGGTTCTTAATAAAAATGCTGAAAGTTCTGAATCCTTTGGCTGGTCCAAGAAGAGGCTCATGCTGCAGAGTGGGAGCTTTCAAGTGGAGACATAGGTCAAAAAGAAAGTCATAATATCTGAGCTGTAGGGGGAAATGTTATTTTTATGAGCTCCTCAAGAGTTCCATTTCTTGCTTCTTGTATGTTGTGTAATGTTTCATAAACCTAATGACTCTGCATTGTGTGTAGTATAAGATTCTTACTGTTTTTTCTTCTAGGCAATTTCACTTCTTAAAAAATCGCCAGAGCCTATTTGATGCTCAGAATACTGTTTGATGCTTTTATTTTTTTTTTCTTTTGATGAGAACTCTTAAGATTTACTCTCTCGGGGCTTCCCTGGTGGCGCAGCAATTGAGAGTCCGCCTGCCGATGTAGGGGACTCGGGTTCGTGCCCCGGTCCGGGAAGATCCCACATGCCGCGGAGCGGCTGGGCCCCTGAGCCATGGCCGGCTGAGCCTGCGCATCAGTCCGGAGCCTGTGCTCCGCAGCGGGAGAGGCCACAACAGTGAGAGGCCCGCGTACCACAAAAAAAAAAAAAAAAAGATTTACTCTCTCAACAGCTTTCATATGTAGCATACAGCCGTGTTCCTTATATTTTTTCATGTTGTGCATTACATCTCTAGTACTTATTTATCTCACAACTGGAAGTTTGTACCTTTTGAGTATCTTCATCCAATTTCCCCTCCCCCTCTACCCCCGCACCCACCAGCCTCTGGTGACCACAAATCTGATCTCTTTTTCTATGAGTTTGTTTGCTTTGTGAGTATAATTGACCTACAACACTATGTTAGTTCCTGTTACACAACATAATGATTTGATATTTCTATACAATGATCACCACAATAAGTTTAGTTACCATCTGTCACCATACAAAGATATTACACAATTATTGACTATATTCCCCACACTGTACATTTCACTACTGTGATTCATTTATTTTGCAACTGGAAGTTTGTACCTTTTAATCTACCTCATCTATTTCTACCCTCCCCCTAGTCTCCTCCCCTCTGACAGCCACCTGATTATTCTCTGATCTGTGACTGTGTTTCTGTTCTTTTATTTTTATTCCTTGGTTTTGTTTTTGAGATTCTACATATAAGTGAAATTTGCCTATCTCTGATTTATTTCATTTGGCTTAATATCCTCTAGGTCCATCCATGTTGTTGGAAATGGCAAGATTTCATTCTTTATGGCCGAGTAATATGTGTGTGTGTGTGTGTGTGTGTATATATATATACACACACACACACACCACACACACACACACACACACACACACATATATATATATATACACACCATATCTTCTTTATCCATTCATCTTTTGATAGACACTTAAGTTGCTTCCATATCTTGGCTATTGTAAATAATATTGCAATGAGTACAAGAGTACATATATCTTTTCTAATTAGTGTTTTCCTTTTTTCTAATAAATACCAAGGAATGGAATTGCTGGATCATATAATAGTTCTATTTTTAATTTTGGGGGAAATCCCTACACGGTTTTCTATAAGTGGCTGCACCAATTTACATTCCTACCAACAGTGCATGAGGATTCCTTTTTCTCCACATCATCGCCAACACTTGTTATTTCTTCTCTTTTTGTTGATAGCCATTCTGACAGGTGTGAGGAGTTATCTCATTGTGGTTTTGAGTTGCATTTCCCTGATGATTAGTGATGTTGAGCATATTTTCATGTGCCTGTTGTCCATCCATATGTCTTCTTTGGAAAAATGTCTATTCAGATCCTCTGCCTATTTTTTTAATCAGGTTGTTTGGTTTTTTTGATGTTGAGTTGTATGAGTTCAGATATATCATTTGCAAATATCTTCTCTCATTCAATAGACAGCCTTTTCCCTTTGTGGATAGTTTCCTTCACTGTGCAAAAGCTTTAAACTTGATGTAGCCCCATTTGTTTATTTTTGCTTTTGCTTCCCTTGCCTGAGGAGACAGATCCAAAAGAATATTGCTAAGACCAATGTCAAAGAGCATACTGCCTAAGATTTCTTCTAGGAGTTTTATGGTTTCAGGTCTCTAATCTATTTTGAATTTATTTTTGTGTGTGGTGGGAGAAAGTAGTCCAGTTTCATTCCCTTGCATGTAGCTCTCCAGTTTTCCAAACAGCATTTATTGAAGAGGCTGTCTTTTCTCCATTGTATATTCTTGCCTTCTTTGTTGTAGATTAATTGCTCATATAATGTGGGTTTATTTCTGGACTCTCTGTTCTGTTCCATTAATCTATGTGTCTGTTTGGGGCCAATACTCTCCGGTTTTGATGACTGTGAATTTGTAGTATAGTTTGAAATCAGGGATTTTTTTTTAACATCTTTATTGGAGTATAATTGCTTTACAATGGTGTGTTAGTTTCTGCTGTATAACAAAGTGAATCAGCTATACATATACATATATCTCCATATCTCCTCCCTCTTGCTTCTCCCTCCCACCCCTCTAGGTGGTCACAAAGCACCAAGCTAATCTCCCTGTGCTATGCGGCTGCTTCCCACTAGCTATCTATTTTACATTTGGTAGTGTATATATGTCCATGCCACTCTCTTACTTCATCCCAACTTACCATTCCCCCTCCCCATGTCCTCAAGTCCATTCTCTGTGTCTGCATCTTTATTCCTGTCCTGCCCCTAGGTTCTTAAGAATCTTTTTTTTTAATTCCATATATATCTGTTTACATATGGTATTTGTTTATCTCTTTCTGACTTACTGCACTCTGTATGACAGTCTCTAGGTCCATCCACCTCACTACAAATAACTCAATTTTGTTTCTTTTTATAGGTGAGTAATATTCCATTGTATATATGTGCCACATCTTCTTTATCCATTCATCTGTCGATGGACACTTAAGTTGCTTCCATGTCCTTGCTATTGTAAATAGTGCTGCAATGAACATTGTGGTACATGACTCTTATTGAATTATGGTTTTCTCAGGGTATATGCCTAGGAGTGGGATTGCTGGGTCCTATGGTAGTTCTATTTTTAGTTTCTTAAGGAACCTCCAGACTGTTCTCCATAGTGGCTGTACCATACTGTTCTCCATAGTGGCTGTACCATACTGTTCTCCATAGTGGCTGTACCAATTTACATTCCCACCAGCAGTGTAAGAGGGTCCCCTTATCTCCACACCCTCTCCAGCATTTATTGTTTGTAGATTTTTTGATGATGGCCATACTCACTGGTGTGAAGTGATACCTCATTGTAGTTTTCATTTGCATTTCTCTAATGATAAGTGATATTGAGCATCCTTTCATGACTTTGTTGGCAATCTGTATATCTTCTTTGGAGAAATGTCTATTTCGGTCTTCTGCCCATTTTTGGATGGGTTTGTTTGTTTTTTTGATATTGAGCTGCATGAGCTGCTTGTAAATTTTGGAGATTAATCCTTCGTCAATTGCTTTGTTTGCAAATATTTTCTCCCATTCTGAGGGTTGTCTTTTCATCTTGTTTATGGTTTCCTTTCCTGTGCAAAAGATTTTTAGTTTCATTAGGTTCCATTTGTTTATACTTGTTTTTATTTCCATTTCTCTAGGAGGTGGGTCAAAAAAGATCTTGCTGTGATTTATGTCACAGAGTGTTCTGCCTGTGTTTTCCTCTAAGAGTTTTATAGTGTCTGGCCTTATATTTAGGTCTTTAATCCGTTTTGAGTTTATTTTTGTGTATGGTGTTACGGAGTGTTCTAATTTCATTCTTTTATATGTAGCTGTCCAGTTTTCCCAGCTTATTGAAAGGCTGTCTTATTGAAAATGCTGTCTTTTCTCCATTGTATATTGAAATACAATGAAAGGCTGTCTTTTCTCCATTGTATATTCTTGCCTCCTTTGTCAAAGATAAGGTGACCATATGTGCGTGGGTTTATCTCTGGGCTTTCTATCCTGTTCCATTGATCTATCTTTCTGTTTTTGTGCCAGTACTATGCTGTTTTGAATACTGTAGGTTTGTAGTAGAGTCTGAAGTCTGGGAGCCTGATTCCTCCAGCTCTGTTTTTCTTTCTCAAGATTGCTTTGGCTATTCGGGGTCTTTTGTGTCTCCATACAAATTTTAAGATTTTTTGTTCTAGTTCTGTAAAAAATGCCATTGGTAATTTGATAGGGATTGCATTGAATCTGTAGATTGCTTTGGGTAGTAGAGTCATTTTCACAATGTTGAATCTGCCAATCCAAGAACATGGTATATCTCTCCATCTGTTGGTATCATCTTTAATTTCTTTCATCAGTGTCTTATAGTTTTCTGCATACAGGTCTTTTGTCTCCTTAGGTAGGCTTATTCCTAGGTATTTTATTCTTTTTGTTGCAATGGTAAATGGGAGTGTTTTCTTCATATCTCTTTCAGATTTTTCATCATCAGTGTATAGGAATGCCAGAGATTTCTGTGCATTAATTTTGTATGCTGCTACTTTACCAATTCATTGATTAGCTCTAGTAGTTTTCTGATAGCATCTTTAGGATTCTCTGTGTATAGTATCATGTCATCTGCAAACAGTGACAGTTTTACTTCTTTTCCGATTTGGATTCCTTTCATTTCTTTCTCTTCTCTGATTGCTGTGCCTAAAACTTCCAAAACTATGTTGAATAAGAGTGGTGAGAGTGGACAACCTTGCCTTGTTCCTGATCTTAGTGGAAGTGGTTTCAGTTTTTCACCATTGAGAACGATGTTGGCTGTGGGTTTGTCATATGTGGCCTTTATTTTGTTGAGGTAGGTTCCCTCTATGCCTACTTTCTGGAGGATTTTTATCATAAATGGGTGTTGATTTTGTTGAAAGCTTTTTCTGCATCTATTGAGATGATCATACGGTTTTTCTCCTTCTGTTGGTTAATATGGTTTATCACACTGATTTGCATATACTTAAGAATCCTTGCATTCCTGGGATAAACCCCACTTGATCATAGTGTATGATCCTTTTAATGTGCTGTTGGATTCTGTTTGCTAGTATTTTGTTGAGGATTTTTGCATCTATGTTCATCAGTGATATTGGCCTGTAGTTTTCTTTCTTTGTGACATCTTTGTCTGGTGTTGATATCAGGGTGATGGTGGCCTTGTAGACTGAGTTTGGGAGTGGTCCTCCCTCTGCTATATTTTGGAGGAGTTTGAGAAGGATAGGTGTTAGCTGTTCTCTAAATGTTTGATAGAATTCGCCTGTGAAGCCATCTGGTCCTGGGCTTTTGTTTGTTGGAAGATTTTTGATCACAGTTTCAATTTCAGTGCTTGTGACTGGTCTGTTTATATTTTCTATTTCTTCCTGGTTCAGTCTCGGAAGGTTGTGCTTTTCTAAGAATTTGTCCATTTTTTCCAGGTTGTCCATTTTATTGGCATATAGTTGCTTGTAGTAATCTCTCATGATCTTTTGTATTTCTGCAGTGTCAGTTGTTACTTCTCCTTTTTCATTTCTAATTCTATTGATTTGAGTCTTCTCCCTTTTTTCTTGATGAGTCTGGCTAATGGTTTATCAATTTTGTTTATCTTCTCAAAGAACCAGCTTTTAGTTTTATTGATCTTTGCTATTGTGTCCTTCATTACTTTTTCATGTATTTATGTTCTGATTTTTATGATGTCTTTCTTTCTGCTACCTTTGTGGTTTTATGGTTCTTCTTTCTCCAATTGCTTTAGTTGTAAGGTTAGGTTGTTTATTTGAGATGTTTCTTGTTTCTTGAGATACGGTTGTATTGCTATAAACTTCCCTTTTATGACTGCTTTTGCTGCATCCCATAGGTTTTGGGTCATTGTGTTTTCATTTTCATTTGTTTCTAGGTATTTTTTGATTTCCTCTTTGATTTCTTCAGTGATCTCTTGGTTATTTAGTAATGTATTGTTTAACATCCATGTGTTTTGTAGTTTTTTACAGATTATTTCCTGTAATTGATATCTAGTCACATAGCTTTGTGGTCAGAAAAGATACTTGATACAATTTCAATTTTCTTAAATTTACCAAGGCTTGATTTGTGACCCAAGATATGATCTATCCTGGAGAATGTTCCATGAGCACTTGAGAAGAAAGTGTATTCTGTTGTTTTTGGATGGAATGTCGTTTAAATATCAATTAAGTCCATCTCGTTTAATGTATCATTTAAAGCTTGTGTTTCCTTATTTATTTTCATTTTGGATGATCTGTCCATTGGTGAAAGTGGGGTGTTAAAGTCCCCGACTATGATTGTGTTACTGTCGATTTCCCCTTTTATGGCTGTTAGCATTTTCCTTATGTATTGAGGTGCTCCTATGTTGGGTGCATAAATATTTACAATTGTTATATCTTCTTCTTGGATTGATCCCTTGATCATTATGTAGTGTCCTTCTTTGTCTCTTGTAATAGTCTTTATTTTAAAGTCTATTTTGTCTGATGTGAGAATTGCTACTCCAGCTTTCTTTTGATTTCCATGGAATATCTTTTCCATTCCCTCACTTTCAGTCTGTATGTGTCCCTAGGTCTGAAGTGGGTCTCCTGTAGACAGCATATATATGGGTCTTGTTTTTCTATCCATTCAGTCATCTATGTCTTTTGGTAGGAGCATTTAATACATTTACATTTAAGGTAATTATTGGTATGTGTGTTCCTGTTACCATTGTCTTAATTGTTTTGGGTTTGTTATTTAGGTCTTTTCCTTCTCTTGTGTTTCCTGCCTAGAGAAGTTCCTTTAGCATTGGTTTTAAAACTGGTTTGGTGGTGCTGAATTCTCTTAGCTTTTACTTATCTGTATAGATTTTAATTTCTCTGACAAATCTGAATGAGATCCTTGCGGGGTAGAGTAATCTGGTTGTAGTTTTTTCCCTTTCATCACCTTAAATATGTCCTGCCACACCCTTCTGGCTTTCAGAGTTTCTGCTGAAAGATCAGCTCTTAACCTTATGAGGATTCCCTTGTATGTTATTTGTTGTTTTTCCCTTGCTGCTTTTAATATTCTTTCTTTGCATTTAATTTTTGATAGTTTGATTAGTATGTGTCTTTGAGTGTTTCTCCTTGGATTTATCCTGTATTGGACTCTATGTGCTTCCTGGACTTGATTGACTATTTCCTTTCCCATATTAGGGAAGTTTTCAACTATAATCTCTTCGAATATTTTCTCAGACCCTTTCTTTTTCTCTTTTTTGTTCTGTGACCCCCATAATTTGAATGTTGGTGCATTTAACGTTGTTCCAGAGGTCTCTGAGACTGTCCTCAGTTCTTTTCATTCTTTTCTTCTTTATTCTGCTCTGAAGTAGTTATTTCCACTATTTTATTTTCCAGGTCACTTATCCATTCTTCTGCCTCAGTTATTCTGCTATTGATCCCATCTAGAGTATTTTCCTTTCCATTTATTGTGTTGTTCATCACTGTTTGTTTCATCTTTAGTTCTTCTAGGTCCTTGTTAAATGTTTCTTGCATTTTGTCTATTCTGTTTCCAAGATTTTGGATCATCTTTACTATCATTATTCTGAATTTTTTATTCAGGTAGACTGCATATTTCGTCTTTATTTGTTAGGTCTGGTGGGTTTTTATCTTGCTCCTTCATCTGCTGTGTGTTTTTCTGTCTTCTCATTTTGCTTATCTTACTGTGTTTGGGGTCTCCTCTTCACAGCTGCAGGTTCGTAGTTCCCGTTGTTTTTGGTGTCTGTCCCCAGTGGCTCAGGTTGGTTCAGTGGGTTGTGTAGGCTTTCTGGTGGAGGGGACTAGTGCCTGTGTTCTGGTGGATGAAGCTGGATCTTGTCTTTCTGGTGGGCAGGTCTATGTCCGGTGGTGTGTTTTGGGGTGTCTGTGACCTTATTATGATTTTAGGCAGCCTCTCTGCTAATGGGTGGGGTTGTTTTCCTGTCTTACTATTTGTTTGGCATAGGGTGTCCAGCACTGGAGCTTGCTGGTCGTTGAGTTCTGCTGGGTCTTAGCGTTGAGACAGAGGTCTCTGGGAGAGCTCTCGCTGATTTATATTACGTGGGACCAGAAGGTCTCTCTGGTGGTCCAATGTCCTGAACTCATCTCTCCAACCTCAGAGACTTAGGTCTGAAACCTGGCTGGAGCACCAAGACCCTGTCAGCCACATGGCCAGGTACATGGGGGGTTTCTTGCCTTTTGGGAAGTCCGAGGTCTTCTTCCAGCATTCAGTAGGTGTTCTGTAGGGGTTTTTCCACATGTAGATGTATTGTTGATGTATTTGTGGGGAGGAAGGTGATCTCCATGTCTTATTCCTCCGTCATCTTGAAGTTCCCCCTGAAATCAGGGATATGTATACTTCCAGCTTTGTTCTTTTTTCTCAAGATTGTGTTGGCTATTCTGGATCTTTTGTGTTTCCATACAGATTTTAGAATTGTTTGTTTTAGTTCATGAAAAATGCCATTGACATTTTGATAGGGATTGGAAAATTTAGTAATATAAAAAATACAGTTTCTCAGTTGCATTAGCTACATTTCAAGTGAACAATAGCCACATGTGGCTAGTAGCTACCCTATTAGACAGCACAGGTTTAGAACAATGAATCTTTTCATCATTTCAGCCATCATGAATCTCCAAGCGAATGGACTTATTTTAAAGGATTAGAACTTTTGGCAAAATGAGACTTAAGAATTTTTCCTGATTATTCCATATAATCCCTTCACTTAAATCAAACCGACACCATCGATAAATAAAAACCCCCAAATCAAAGGTCATGACATAATTTTGGTTGGTCATTTCTGTCCCTCCATCTGCCAACAGCTGTCCAGAGTCAGATAAGCTCCATTCTCCTATGAGGTCTGCATGTTAGGGGAAGGAAGGAGATAGGGAGAGAGGGAACTGTGCTCTGGACCCTGCACAGGATACCAGAAAGGCCAGAGGAGGAGCCCAGAGGAAGCTGAGGCCCTGCTCACCTCACTGTGTTCTTACCTCCTGCAGTGCCTGTCCATTTCCTTCCCTCATGGTACCTTTCTGTCACTGCAAACAAGCTTATAACAACTTGGATCTTTGAAATTTCCTTGGAAGTCCCTTGGGAAATGCTAGAAGTTTTCACACAAATTAGAAACCACTGCATATACCAGTGGAAATGATTACAATTTTGGTTTTCCTCGATTTTTTTTTCCCAATTTTTTGGAAGAAAGAGCCTGAGCCAGCCTTTGGGTCAGACTTCCACTCCCCAACTTCCCACCTGTGTGGCCTCCCATGAGAAAAGATGGCTTAGTTTCCCCATGGTAAAACATGGTTTTGATGAGAATAAAATTAGCCAGTATTTAAAATACTTCTCAGGAGATCTGATGGATGAAAAGTCCTCAAGAAACAGTAGAGCTTATCATTATTGTTTTATTAGACTATGACCACTTACAAAGTTTATCAACAAAGAACTATATAACCACTATGCACAAAATATAAGTATTTTAAGGGCAGTGCATTCTACAGTTCTCAAAAGAGAAAATGCCTTGTATGATGTGGCAAAAAAAAAAAAAAAAAACTTGCGCTTATTTCATATGAATGTACCTAGCAGCAACATCATTCCAATTCCATTCTGAATAAGAGTATATATTACCTGTAAACCTTCTTTCAAAATTAGATTGAATCGTTCTGTTGGTGTGCATTAAAAATGAATGCAGCTCTTGAATTGCAGAAAAATAAAAATTCTGCCAGTGGTCACTCTGATTTTCTCTGTGAACTCATGACTTTTTCCTTTTTTTTTTTTTTAAAGATTTAATTTTATTTATTTTTGGCTGCGTTGGGTCTTTGTTGCTGAGCGTGGACTTTCTCTAGTTGTGGCGAGTGGGGGCAACTCTTCATTGCGGTGCATGGGCTTCTCATTGCGGTAGCTTCTCTTGTTGCAGAGCACGGGCTCTAGGCACGTGGGCTTCAATAGTTACAGCATGCGGGTTCTAGAGCACAGGCTCAGTAGCTGTGGTGCACAGGCTTAGTTGCTCCGCAGCATGTGGGATCTTCCTGGACCAGGGCTTGAACCCATGTCCCCTGCGTTGGCAGGCAAATTCTTATCCACTGTGCCACTAGGGAAGTCCAACTTATTCCATTTTTGCCAATTTCTTCTCTCCTCAGCTTCCTAGCCAGCACCCTATGGTATCACGGGCCTCAGGTCTGGCTCAGAAGGGACATAAGAGGCCCAGCTTCTATAGCTCTAAGAGAATTTGTGATGACCTTACACCTTGTCCTTCCTCTCCCATAACACGCTGCCATTGGTTTTTAAAGGGATTTCAAAAGGTGAAGCCCTGTGAATAAGCAGTGATTTCCCTCTAGCTCATCAGCTCAGATCAGTGGGCCCTTATTACCTTGAGATTAGAAAGGTCAGTGACCTTCAACCAAGATCCAAGAGGACAAAAATGAGCAAGGACACCAGGAAAACGACGAATGATTTGCTTATGTAACACTGAGGAAATGATCACCATGGTGTATGTGAACCATTATGTGAATTTATGCCATCTGCAAATGATCAGATTAGATAGAAGTTGTGCATCACCATGTTATGCAATACATAGAGTGTGTCATTATAGATTCTATTTTTGAGCAACATCCTGAGACACTTAACAGATATTTAGCTGCAATAAACTTTCTATAGATTTGTCATAGAAAAAAGTAAAACTGAGAATGTTTCCTTAGAGGCAAACATGGTGTAGAAAACGCCTTGGAAAATACAAGTTTGTATCCTATCCCCCCACGTGCTGGTGGTGACCTTGAGCAAGTCATTTTACCTCATTGAAGCCTCAGTTCCTCATGTAAATGAGCATCAAAATAACTACACCATGGTGTTTGTGTGAGGATTAAACAAAATAACAAATGTGGTTTCCAGAGCTATTCTTAACCTCAAGTGTTTGGGTGATGTTTATTTTAAACATATATAATTTTATTTAACATGAGAAAGTGTTCATAATATGTTAAATGAAAACAGTAGATTACCATATTATTCATAAGATAATCTAAATTTTGTAATTAGATATTCACATCACGGTATCCAGCATGAATTTCTCCCTCAGGCTCTGGATTTGTACCTGCAACTGCCCACTTGACATCTCTGCTTGGATCTTAGACTTGCCGTGTCAAAAACCAAACTCCTGACTCCCCAACCCCACCCAACCTGGCTTTCACCCAGCATTCTCCATCTCAATTAATGACAGTTAATTTCCTCCATCCTCTTAGTTGCAAAAGCCAAAACTTGGGAATCATTCTTGGCTCTTCTTTCAAAATATATCCAAATTCTGACTGTTCCTCGCCTCCTCCACTGCTGCCATCCAACTCAACTCCCATCCCTCCCCTGGGTTACTGCCATGGCCTCCTAACTGGTCCTAATGCTATTTCCCTTACACAGCCTACTTGCAACCCAGCAGACAGAAGGATTCTTTTAAACCCTAAGTTATTTCATGTCACTGTTCTGTGTAGAGCTCTCCAGTGCCTCTCCATCCACTCAGAGTCAAAGCCAAAGCCCTTACAGTGGTCCAACAAAGCCCTACCTGGTCTGGCACTCCCAACTCCACAATGCTTCCTGGCCCTCTTCATTCTTCCTGCCTCTGCTCACTCTGCTCCTGCCACATGGGCCTCTTGGATGTTCCTGACACAGACCAAGTCCACTCATGCTCCAGCGCCTTGTACCTGCATTTACCTGCCTGTTCTTCCCCAGCCAACCGCATGACTACCCCTTCACCACTTTCAGGTCTCATCTCTCAGAGAGCACCTTCTCAGTGAGGTCTTCACAGCTCCCTATTTCATATAGCCACCCCACCCCTACCCTGTACTCCCCATCCCCCTTCCCTGCATTTTTCTTCATGAAACTTCTCACCATTTGACATTACTAACACTTGGTGTGTGTATATGTGTGTATGTATGTGCATATATGTATACACACATACACACACAAACATATGTGTAATTTGTTTATTTGTTCATTGTCAGACAGTCCCCAGTAGCATATAAACTCCATGAGGGCAGGGATCTCTGTTTATCACTGCTATAGCCCCACTACTCAGAATGGTGCCTGGCAAAGAGAAGGCTCTGAATAAATATTTTTGGAGTAAGTAAGTGAATTATTTAGCTGTATTTATTAAACAAATGTTTTTGAACCCCCACCCTGTGCCAAGCGTTGTTCCAGGAGGTTGAAATACCACAGTAAATAAAACAGACAAAGAAACTGTTCTTACAGAGCCTTATCTATCTATCTATCAACTATCTATCTCTACCTGTACTTGTATCTATATATCTGTATCTATATGTATACCTACATATATCTATCTGTTTGTCTATCTATCTATCTATTTACCTACTTATCAAACACTGGAAAATATGTAGTGATGGGATTATGGGTGATTTTCCATATTTGTGCCCTTCTGTACTTTCTAAGTTTTCTAAGTTGATGGGTGATTGCTAATCAGAAACAACTATGTGGGTAAGGAAAGAGGAGTGAAGGAACAGTTAAATGCAGAGGAAAACCTATCGTGTGTTTGTGTGAACTCAGTCAAACATCCGACGAAGTATCAAACCTTTGTATTCCTGGTTGGTTGGTTGGTTTGTTTTGGCTGTGTGGCTTGTGGGATCTCAGTTCCCTGACCAGGGATTAAACCTGGGCCACAGCAGTGAAAGCCAGAATCCTAACCACTAGGCAACCAGGGAACACTCTCCTGCTGTTTTTGAAGCAATTGTGGCATTGAAATTAAGAGCAAGATTGCTGGGGACAAATTGTCTAGGTTTTAATCCTTACTGGTTACATGACCTTAATTAAGCACTCTCTGTAGTTGTTTCCTCATCTGAAATTGGAAATAATAATAGTATCTACTTTATAGGTTCATGTGAGGATTGAGTTAATACACGTAAAGTACTTAGAAAAGTACACAACACAGAACTAATAATCAGTGATACACACTATTATTGTTTTGTTGGCATTATAGTTATCTTTATTATTATTGAATAAAGGGGGGGATATTTATTCTCCAGACCATTTCATTTAATTATGCATCCACTGGCTCCTAGAAAAAAATACTGCTTAGAATTTTACTCTCACACACAAATTTGAACAACTTATTCATAGTAATGTCTTCTGCTGGTAAATTCCTTGGGAACTAAAGAACAATTCTTAGAATAGGAGCAGTCCACCCTCAGGAGTCCAGTTCAGCTCTTTGAACTGTCTCAGACACGGTCTGTGGCAGCCGGTTTTCTGATCATGTGAGTGGAGAGTCAGGATACCGTCTCCCAAGCTGCCACAGAAGGAGCAGTGACAATGAATCTGTGTAATTGGCACTCCAGTGTGAATGCCTGGATGCTCAAGGTGAAGCTAGTTATATTAACTAGAGAAACACTATGTTGTCTCAGAAAAAATAATTGGTTTAAACCCAGATCACATTTAAGATTTATAACACTACTGTGTATCAGGTGAATATAGGTAACTCTTTGAGAAACTTATTTAAATGCCCCATAGTTTGACAAGTGGTTATACCTTATCAAGTTCAACCTTGCAGGTTTTAGTACTTCAGTACTTTAGTAATTATTTATTTGTTCATGCTTCTCTGACTATATGTCCAGCCCAAACCAATTATATTATTATTTGAAAATGTTTTCATTTAGCATTTTGTTATACTCATTTACAAATAATCCAATTAAGCTGATCAAACATAGTGCTTATTACAGGAAGTAAGTGTTAAGATATCTGTGAATTCTACACTTCAGCAGTTATTTTTATTATAGTTAGGGATGTTTACAAGTGTAGGGGAGGAAAAATGTTCCTCCTACCCTTTTAGATTCTGTGACTGGTCTAACAATAAAAATTGGCTTACGACAGATTACAGGAGAAAAACAAATTTAGTTTTGTACATACAAGAGCCATAAAAATATGAGACCCAAAGGCAGTCCAGCAGTTAAGGCTTATATTCCATCCTGAGCTAAGGAGAGGGATGGGGGCTTGGGGCTTCAAAGGGGAGGACGGTAATTCACAGAAAGTTAAGAAAAGCAAATGTTTATCCTGTCATGCAGGTTAAGTCTTCCAGATAAAAAAATACCTCTGGTATTAGCTCCTTTTCTGGGCCAGGCCCACTATCTAAATTCTTTTAGACAGTTAAGAGAGAAGTAAGAGTTTTTCCTGAGTCTGCTGGGTCTTCATTGTTTCAGCTCAAAATAATCCATGTGCCAAAGTGCCACATTTTGGGGTGGCATAAACTGCTCCCCTTTGCAAGGCAACTTCATAATATGGTGCAAAATCTCAACATTAACCCATGTCCTCCAAGACTAGGATGCTCCAAGGCAAGACTCCACGACTGCATTCCCATTTCAACAGCTAAACAGAAGTGACAAACTTCAAGTCCAGTGCAGTAGCCTAGGTGCGCTTTGCTTATATACTCGACATTTGAACGCTTATTTTCTCTCTGTTCCACACAATACTTAGCACTCTCTCTGTCACTACCTGCTCAATTCTTGTAATTTTAAGAGCCATGCCAGGGTAGCATGCCAAAGAGGGTACAGAATTATCAGTCTGAAGGAAGTATCAGAGGCAATCTGTTCCATTCTTCTGGTTTCAGGCTGGGTTGGACAATTAAGAGTCTAAACTTGCACAGTCCTTTACCTTCTTCTGAGCAATTGAGATATTTGCGTGATAAATGAGGTGTATTTGTTTATTTTTTATTTGTTTATTTTTGCGGTATGCGTGCCTCTCACTGCTGTGGCCTCTCCCATTGCGGAGCACAGGCTCCGGACGCGCAAGCTCAGCGGCCATGGCTCACGGGCCCAGCCGCTCCGCGGCACGCGGGATCCTCCCGGACCGGGGCATGAACCCGCATCCCCTGCATCGGCAGGCGGACTCTCAACCACTGCGCCACCAGGGAAGCCCAAATGAGGTGTATTTGAACACCAGTGTAGAGTGCTTAATTCTAGTTGAGCTCAGTCCATTTTTCATGTCAGCAGTTCTCCCCTTTAGACCTCAGCTGAGCCTGAATCCAAGTCCTTTGATGAATATCAAATGATCATCAGCTCATGACAACATGTATTAGGAATCAATCTGGAGTATGTGCCTCTCAGCACAGAATCAATGATACTTGTGGGTGATTTAAAGCTGCAACGCAAATAAACATAGCCATCTGAATGCGAAAAAGAAGCAATATTCAAAAATCTGTTTCATTAAAAGTCCCTTTGTACTTAGCTATCAGTGTGTCCAAGGAGAGATCATGGGAAGGACAACACCCAGGAAGGAGGTAGAATCAAAGCTAAATATCAAACACAATCCATTAGTGATGAAAATGTGGATTGTCCTCTCCTGAAATGAAGTATAATAGTTACTTGAGGGACTTAGACCAGAGCTGTGGAAAGGAAGAGGAAATTCAGGGTTTTTCTAATGTTTGTTGTCCCAGAGACAGGAAGCTTGCCCCAAACCTAGGCTGTGTAGTAAAAGAGTTAAAGAGCAGGGCTGTGGACTAACATGGCCTGGGGTTATATGCTGCCTCTACCAGTTACTGTGTGATCCCAGTCAGTTTGCCAAAGCTCTTGGTTTCCCATTTGTTAAATGGGAAAAACGTAGTCAGTGGTAGCAATGGTACCTACTTCATAAGGGGGTAGGGATGCTTAATGATAGAACATGTGTAAGGGGCCTGGTACATAAATAGTGTCAATAACCATTGGTTTCTTTTCTCTGTATAGAGTAGAATAGGAGACAAATGAGGGCAAGAGGCTCATCTTCCTCCTGACCTCAGGAAGATGCTTATTGCCATTAAAATCCCCTTAGCCCCACAAAATGTCAGCTACATTATTCAGGCAATTTTAATCCCCCCAGATTCTCCCTTTCCAATACAACTCTCCTAGCTTTGCACCCCTTTTCAGTGTTCGCTCTTATGCATCCATATTTTTTCACAATTGTTATCATAGTGACTGCATGCTTTTATATTTGGATATTTCCTTTTTATTTTCCTTTGAGTCTAGGCTCCTGCTGGACCACCTTGTGCTCTTTTGTCTGCTGTGACTTGGGAAGTGACTTGGGGGCCAGGACGAATCAAGCTATTTTGTCAGGAAGAGCCTGAGCCCTTTCATCTTGAATTTCAACTCCTGATTGCTCACGATCTTGCAAAGCATTTAGCCCCAGCCTCACCCTTCCCAAAATGAATTAAAATAGACAAGGTCCCACCTCCAAGAGTTTACAATCTTGTACATTCCAAACGGATGCAGACCAGACATGACCCAGGCAAACAAGTTTTGAAAAATTGCAGAAATTAAATTGTACATGCAGACTGAGAAAGCACAAAGGGTGAACACACTTCCAGCCTAGCAGGGTGGGCTTACTGTTCAGAAAGGCTGGGGCGGGAGGGGGAAATGCTCCTCTTCCAAGCTTTTCTCTTCCTCTCTCTTGGACACTTAGTATTTTGTTCTATACTTGGCCTCTGACATAAAAGTTAATGAAAGATAGAAGTTCTTAGCCCTAAAGAACATGCACGCAATATGGCATTTTCATGAATACTGAAGATGGAAAATAGAAAATATTTATGGTCTGCAGTTTCTCTTTTGAGACTATATGTTCCCTCCTCTTCTCCTATCATGTTTAAAATAAATGACAGGTTGAGAAGAGGGTAGACTTTGAATAACTGAGCAGAAATTGAAACTGTAGAAGGATGATGCTAGAGGATGGTGGAGGGAGAAAATATGGAGTCATGACTTAGTCACTGATTTGTGGTTTGTCTCCTATGCTGAAACATGAACTCCTTAATAGTAAGTATACTGGCAGCCTTATCCAAGTTCCATGCACCTAGAAGAGGCCTGGTCCACAGTAAGTGCTCAATAGACATCCATTAAAAAATAAGAAAATAGAGAACAGAATTTTGACCTCCTGAGGTTGCGGGGTTAATGAAGTTGTGCATGATAGCCTCCCCCTCTGCCCCTCCCTGGAATATGGAAAGTATACCAATGCAGCATCCAGCTCTCAGCAGCCCTAATATCTTCTAAGGTCACTTGAGGGAGAACTCCAAATCAGGATTTGAGAATTCCCAGCATCTCGTTCTTTAAATTAACGGGAGGAGCACTCCAGAGCCTGCAGCAAAGACTGCCGCACTGCCACCTGAGCCCACATTTAAAGCTATAATTTGGAATCATTACCTAGTTAGAAGGGGAATCCAGTATCTCTGCATCTTAATTTTGTTTTATTAACATTCAAATAGGAAACCCCTTTGCTCACTGTGAACTTCCATGCAGCATATAGGTGTGTGTGTCTCATTTTAAAGTCTTAACAGCATTTACATTTAAACCACATGGCTCTGAAGAATAATATTATTTAGCTACTGAGAATAAGCATATAGTTAGCAGAAGGAAGGGACGTGGTCCCTGGAGTATTTTGAGAAACCTGCAAGGGAAGCAGAAAGTCTTAACTGTGTCGTTGTGGCTAATCCAATACCTGGGCAGGTTGATTAGATTCTTGAATTTAAATGGAAAAATTTCAGAGATTTCTGTAGTTCATAAAAGTTCTTTGAATGAATGGTAAGTGCCCTTAATAGTTCCCGTCCCCAGTAAGTGGCATCTCAGAGCCATCTGACCACCTTAACACAAATCATCTATTTATAAAAAGAAGCTGTCTGGAGAATATGAAAAATCAATTCCCCCCTCAAAAATTGCAGCTGGTGCTATTTTAGTACTTGGCAATTTTGTGGAGACACTTCATTTTCCTTAACAAATTGCCAAATGGAAATGGCTATAGCACAATACCATGAAGGCATAAGAGGGAACCAGTGTTTAGCCCCTCTGCCTCCCTGCTTCCAACACTATGGACAAATAAACCAGAAATGTGAAGGAACTCTGTCATAATTCATCTACAAAGCTAGGAGATCTTCCCCCCTTCCCTTTTTTTGAAAGTTGAAGATCTTTTAACAAAAAATGGACAAGACAAAATTTTTGATGCAAAGTTTCCCTGCAAAATTTCCCTTTCCCTACCCTGAACCCCGGGGCTCAACAATTCTCCTTTCCTCACCAAAACTCTTTCAAGGCTGTGTTTGTGTGTGTGCTTGGTTAGTTACACCTAAGCTCTAACTGTGAAATGAAAGGCTCTAGTACTTACGGGTATCATGAAAACAGATGGGATGGGAGCAGGATAAGTTGCCAAATTTAGCAAAAAAAAAAAACAACCCACAGTTACTTTTAAATTTGGATCTCAGATAAATCACCAATAATTTTTCAGTATAAGTATCCTGCATGTAATACTTTGGACATACTTATACTAAAATAATTATCCATCATTTGTCTGAAATTCAAATTTAGCCAGGCATCCTCCATATTATCTGGCAACCCCTAGGAGGAACAATGCCCTGTGCCCCTGAAACCTTAGTGAGTCCATCTGTACATAAACAGACCTGGTCAGCCACCCAAGGAGGGCCAGAGTGTCTTCTGATGAAGACCCTCTGTTGTCTTCTACTACTCTTTGTTGTTGTTGTTTGAAGAGAGTGTCACCCTTTGCTTTTTTATCTTTATTTGCAAATAAAGTTTGCCTTGGAAAACAGCTCAGTAGAATAGAAAGGGCGCCCATCTTGGCAACAACACCTCCTAGATGTAATTCCCACTCTGACATTTATTTGCAGTGTCACCTCAGACTAATTAACATAGGGATGATAAATACCTGTTCTGCACACCTCCCAGGTGGGAGTGAGAATTAAAAGGAAAAATAAAGTTACTAACACAATGCCCAGTATACAAAACGATGCACAATCTGCTCCTTAGCAAAGAAAATGCAGGAATTACTATATCTCCAAACCTCTTGGTATAGCATTGATGGGTAGTTTTTCCTGCTACAGCTCTTTCTTTGTTTCTTTCCTTAATATTTCTGTTGATGTATAATTTATATGTGGTAAAGTACACAAGTTCAAGTTCAGCTTGATAAATTTTTTCATCTGTGTATGCTCCTGGAGCACAGATCAGGCAGATCAAGATCTAACAACATTTCCATCTCCCCAGAAACTTTCCTCATACATCTTCCCAGTCAGTACTACCTCCCGAGAGATAACCGCTATTCTGATTTCTTCTACCATAGATTAGTTTTCCTGTTCTGAAAGTTCACATAAATGAAAGCAAACAGAATGTATCCTTTTGGGTCTGGCTTCTTTCGCATAACATTACATGTCTGAGATTCATCTGTACTGTTGTGTCTATCAGTGGTTTGATGTTTTTCATTCCAGTATGACATTCCATTATATGAATATACCATGGTTTACTTACTCATTTTATTGTTGATGGATATTAGGGTTGTTTCCATTGAATTATTATTAATAAAGCCACCCACCATGAACATTCTTGTTTATGTATTTTTGTGAGCAGACGTATTCATTTCTTTAAGATGCATAGGAGTAGAATAGCTGGGGCATAAGATATCTATGTGCTCACTCTTTCAAACTCCAGGTGCAACAGAAGTGCACAGCTTGCATTGTAAAATTCAAATTTTTTTTTTAAAAAAGACGGAGGTAGGGAAGAATTCTAGAAGGAACTGCTAGCCTAGTTCCTTCACCAAACCTCACCCTATGAAGGTGCATGCTTTAAACTCACATTTCACTACAGGAGAAGCCCCTGGATTCACAGGGAGGAGCTTCTTTGACACAGTTCAGAAAACAGAATCCACAGAGAATCTTGGGACTTATACCCTTAGTCACATAGGAGGGATGTAGTTAATTTAAGTTTAAACAAATATCAGTAAATTAAAAGTGGTAGTTTTGTCTTACGTAAAATTTATCTTCCAACTTTCACATTCATCCTTCATCGATCTTAACAATATTTTTGTCAGTTCTCGAGTTGCTCTGTCACATCATAGCAGATTAACTCTTAGAAAAAAAAAATCAGTATTTTACAGACAAGGTTTTAAAAGTCAAAGATACACTAAATATCATTAAAGTTGTTTCCACGTTGGAAAGAAAGAAAATATATTGAATTTTATGCAAAATAAAGTTTTCATAAACAGGGACAATATAATGAGTTCACTTTGAATTCCCTTGGGCAGTTTGTGCCTCTTACTGCAATTTCCCTATATAGGGAGAAAATTCTCCCTCCTGTTAGGACAGTGAGTGCTGCTGCATTTTCGGCACTAGGAGGGGTGGGGCAGTTGACCTTGAGCTGGATCACCACTTTCAGTCATCCACTACTGAGATTAGTACTAATCCACACAGGTCTGGGCTGTTGGAACTACTCAGGTAAGGAGGCTTTTGGGGGAACAAGGTCAGGGAGCAGAAGTGAAGACCAAAACACTATTATTATTTATTAGACGTCTTTCTAATAAAACTCCAAAAAGTTAAGAACGGGGTTGTAAAGTAAAATCATTTGTAAGTTGTTGTGAAATGTATTATTCTGTCTAAAAACATATTTCTTTAAATGTATAATTTTAAAAAAATTTTCTTTGAAGTATAGTTGATTTACAATATTGTGTTAGTTTCAGGTATACAGCAAAGTGATTCAGTTATATACATAGAATATATATAAAATATATATAAAAGAATATATTCTTTTTCAGATTCTTTTCCATTATAAGTTATTACAAGACATTGAATGTAGGTCCCTGTGCTGCTGTATACTAAATTGTTGTTGTTTATCTGTTTTATATGTGGTAGTGTGTACCTGTTAATCCCAACTCCTGATTTATCCCTCCCCCACCTTTCTGCTTTGGTAACTGTAAGTGTGTTTTCTGTGTCTGAGTCTGTTTCTGTTTTGTAAATAAGTTCCTTTGTACCATTTTCTAGATTCCACATATAAGTGCTATAAAGACAATATTTGTCTATTTTTTTTTTTTGTCACTGAAATAATCAACAATACCAAAAGCCCAGTGCCAGGATTATAAGATTAAGCACTCCAAGGACACATTTATCATGCCACAGGGCACTAGGAGGGATGAGGGCTCTGGCATGGTATCTGTTCTTTCAAAACCCATCTAGCAGGAACTGGTGTACAGGACTAAAACAGGTCACTGGTAAGGGAGGGAGACCAGAGACGAAAGAAGCTGAGGGCTGGTCCCTGACCTCTAGGATTGATGAATTAAAGCCCTTCCTGAACTGTGCCTCTCCCACCGTCCCCCTCGAGGAGTCAAGGAAATTGATTACAGAGCAACATGGCCCTGGGAGGTAGCAGACCCAGGGCCAAATCTCAGCCTTGCCACTTGACAGTTCTGTGACTTTGTAAAGATGAACCTTTTGAGCTCCAGTTTCCTTACCTGGAAAAGGTGGGATCCACAGTGGCCACCACAGGATGCTTGTGAGCGTCAAATCAAATAGGGACGTTCATTCAGCAAATGTTAGTTCCTTCCCCCTCCCTCGCCCCACCCTCCCCCATTCTGTGTCTCTGCTCAAATACCCCTAGCCAGTCAGTACTCCCTTCTTCCTCTGGAGATTGTCTTGTCTTGCCTGCTGACACTGTTGTTTCACTTCCTGAGTCGTGATTCTATTTAGAGAAAAATAAGATACCTCAGACTAGAGTCTACGATAACTTTCGGAAAATTACAGAAATGCAATCTGAAATGGGGGTATTCAGGGTAGATTTTTCCCATGAGAAAAAGAAACCAGGGAAACTAGTGTTTAAATTAATTGCAGTGCTAATCAATTTGAGTAAAACCCTGCCCCTCAGTTTTCACAGTATTTTGCATATGATAAATACTCAGTATAACCAATAGGTGTTGAAACAAATTATAATGGTCATTCTAACTCTGCATGCAACATAAGCAGAGCCAAAGCCAATTTTCCTCATAAAAACTGTTGTTTATAACCAGAAGGCAATGAAACAAAAAAATGGTGAATCTTTAAATCTTTGCCTCTTAGAGAATACTTGAAATGGTTTCAAACTCATTTTATTGCAGCAAACTGTTGATAAAACCTTGTGATTGTTTCATTTTTTCATTCATTAAACAAACGTTCATCGACCGTCTATGCCAGACCAGGCACAGGGTTTAAGATAAATGACTTGCAGCATCTCTGTCCTGGAGGACCTCACTGGTCTCTGGCAAACGAGAGACTTACAGTTATTTATTATAATAACAAAATATGAAAAGAGAGATTATAGACTGGATACAACATACAGTTCTTCCCTCTCAAGTTTTACCTCTCTTGCAAGTCTTCAGCTACTGGAGGGCAGCACACGCCAGACACCTCATGAGCGTTTAATATGTGCTTGTAGGCTGAAAGCATATTAGCAGAAAGGGTAAAATTTTTTTTATTATAAAAATTATAAAGGGCAGCAGGTGACCAGTTAGTATCTTCCTAACTGGGAAAACACAGGCAGCCCTGAGCTTCTAGGCTAAACACAAGACTTCAAGGTAGCTGAGTAGCTGAAACTGTCTCCTTTTGTTATTTCAACCCAACAGAACAGGGCAAATCCACAAAGCAATTTTGTCTACTGAAAATCAATTACAGCTGGGTGGGGGAAGAATGTCACAAAAGCCTTGGAAATTTCCTGAGAGCCACGGTATATGAAACCCGGGCAGATTTAATCGCCCTTGCTGCAACCAATCCTTAAATGGAGAGCTTAATCTCATTTTTATTTTTCATAATAAATAATTTGGAGAGGCTCCAGGCAGTAAGAGGCAAAGCCCCTCCAAGTTCGAGGGAGACCTTGGCAGTTCAAGGGTAAAAGGAAGAAGAAATGTAAAATGAAGGTTACAGAAGCTGAAGTGCTTTTAAATCTTTATATCCTATAAATCCACCCTTTTAACATGAAATGTAAAGTGTAAAATAATTGTAAGTTACAGAATAACAAAAGAATTTATGTTAAAAAAAAAACCACTAAGTTTTTAAGGTAAGCTCTGTTGTCAGGTTGTGTGATAAAGATAATTTACTTCCACCTTGTCTATGCCTCTCTGAGACTGTGTGTGTGGCCACAGTAAGAGGAATGTCAAAGATCTAAATATGAGGCCCTTCATGGTAAGTAGGCCTGGAGCAAATGACCTTTCCAGCCCCGACTATGATAGGCCTTGGCAAGCTAAAACAAAAGGGGTTGAACTCACCTCAGGTATTGATCAGAGGAGGGCTCTTAAAGGCTTCTGTCTGTACAGGCCAGACAAGGGACGGGCTCCCCGGCCGCGTCTGTCCTATGTGAAAATGGGATGTGTTGATGTGTCATTGAAGATCCAGGAGAAGGAAGCAGTGAAGAGGAGCCAGATGGCCCGGGGTAGACTCTTGGCACTGCCTTCAGTGGGCAAGTCACTCAACCTCTCTATACTTCAGTTCCTTCAACTGTAAAATGAGGGTGATAATGGTAGCTACCTTACTGAGCTGTTGTGACCATTGAATGACCTAGGTCTTACATATCACTCACCAATAGGCAGTAACCAGATGCCTACCAGCTGTGTGGCCTTATGAAACTCATTTAACCTCTCTGGGCTTTGGTTTCTCAAAGAAGGCAGTTGGATGAGAACCTATGTCTCCATCTCTGAGAACCTTCTTGTTCTTAAACTCTTTGATTCTGTGACCCTGCTGTGAACATGCTGCCTTAAAGAAGGAATAGAAATAAAGGGATGGAGAGGAGTGAAAGACTAACTTCTGTTTCCTCTCCTCACTCATTTTGGCCATGAATTCCTGAGTTACTTCAGCGTTTGAAGCTCATCCTGAGGACATCTTATAATACTTGCCTTGGGAAGCTTGATTTGTTCCTGACAGTTTGCAAATAGCAAGTATTTATTTGTCAAACGTCATTTTTTAGAAGGTACACCAATAAGGAGGTTTAATTCCTAGTACTAGATAGTTCCAGTCCAAAAGCTTTATGTGGGAAAATTACAGCAGAAATGTCAGCCTTTCTGGTCCATTGGGTAGAGAACTTAAAGCAGGACTCCACTGGCCACAGCCCTCAGCATCACTGAGTCCTGGGAGCCAGTCCCTTTGCCTTTCCCACTAGAGATGGGCGACAGAGCGCAGTGGCGAGTGGCACAAACTTCAGCCACATTGAGACAGATGTGGGGACCACACCCTGCTCGGCCATTAATGATACCTACTTTGGTAAGTTGTTGTAAAGATTAGATTCTTTTTTTAATGTAGGTTAAGTGCTTAACATGATGTTCAAAGTGAGTGCTCAGTAAAAGTGAGCTCTCGTGATAGGCCACATAAATTTAAAATGTTAAACCAGTGTTATTCCTGTGATATAAATATACAAGGGCTATAGTCAACATGTAAGTCTCCCTTACTTCTCCCTTTTTTGACCATTGCACTGATATAGTTTAATTTAGTTTTGTGTTTAGAGTAGGTTAAGGCAAAATAATAATAAAGTAACAATATCTTGGGACTTCCCTGGTGGTCCAGTGTTTAAAACTCTGTGCTTCCAATGCAGGGGGCGCAGGTTTGATCCCTGGTCGAGGAACTAAGATCCCACATGCCACGCAAAAAAAAAAAAAAGAAGTAGTAATGTCTTGCATTAGACATTCACCCTTTACAAAGCAATATTGCATGCATTATCTCCTATATTCCACAACCCAGATTTCTTCAAACACGAAAATTAACTCTAGTTTCACAGGGCTGATGAACAGCAGAATGGGGAATAAAATGCTGTTTGCCTGACTCTCTGTTCCTTGCAGAAGCCACAACTTTCCTTTGTTGAGTTTACAAAGCCCACCCATATGCAGCCTCTTATTCCCAGCTGCCGTATGATCAAAGCTGGGCTGGTGTTACTCCCTCTATTAGTTAGGTGAGGACATTGACACTCCAAGAAGTTCAATGACTTTAAGAATGTCCCATGGCCAGTGAGGGGCAGAGATAAGACCAGACTTGTTCGTTGTCTAGTGACACAAACTGAAATATAAATAAGCAAATCAAAACAACATAATAAGTGTTATAACTCTTTTTTAAATGAATTATAAGGCATTATGGGATCCCAGAGGCCAAAGAAAAAAATTGTGTGTGTGTGTGTACCTTTGCAGGTATGTGTCGTCCAGGGAAGGATTCCTAGAAGAAGTAATGCTTGAATTGATATTTAAAGGAAGAATAAGCAGCAAAATAGGCACTTGAAGGAAAAGGAGGTAGTGGGGAAACCATGTGCAAAAGGACAGAAGTTCAAAATAACTTTGCCTGGCTGGCAGGAAATTCTCTATGCCTTGCGTTCGGTGTCTTACATGTTGGGGATGTTTTCATGTATGCTTTTAACAGTTCTTTATTGACATCTGCTACGTGTGGGGCTCTGTATGCTTGAGGTCCCTGTAACCTGTTCAACAGGGTATTCACAGGCAATTGGAAATGCCCACATGGAACTCAGGCATCCTGTGAACAATAATGGGAGGCAGTGGAGTGGATGAAGTCACACGCAGGAGGAGAGAGCAGTGAGAGAAGGGAGGACAGAAGAGGACCAGCTCTGGAGTCCAACATGAAGCAGGGGACAGAAGATGAAAGGTAGCGAAGATTAGAAAACAAAGGTCAGAGAGAGGATGGGGAGAGGATGCAAGGAGAGGATGAAAAATACGGGCGAGGTCAACACTATAACATCCCCTAGAGGAGATAAAGAAGCTGAGGATGGAAAGGCAACCACAGGAAAGGACTGTTAAGAGGTCACCTCTGGTTTTAATGAGTACAGTTTTAATGACGTGCTGGGGAAAGAAGCTAGACGGTTGTTGGCTGATGAGTAATGAGAGGTAAATAAGGAAAGAGTCTGAGATCAGATGACTTTGGTAAGCTACTTGGGAAGAAAAGGGAGGCTCTGGGGTAGCCAAGGCAATGGGAGAGAGCTCAGGACACAACTGAGGGGTTTGGGGGGGGGGTTTTTTAAGTGTGTAAGAGACTTGAGGAAAACACAAGGCACTGAAGATGAGAGAGGAGATAATGATAGAATAAGGACCCAAGGAGATAGGAGGAGATGTGATCAAGCACATTGGTGGATAGAAGGAAGGACACTTTCTCCCCAGATAGGGGTAGGTCTCTTGTTTTGTTGCAAATAACAACAGGAACAGAAATTAATCACTGGTTTGCAGAATGAAGATTTGAGGGTGAGGACGTTCTTGAGGAAAACCAGGGTGCTGTTGGCAGAAAAGTAGCGAAGGATGTTGGGTCAGAAAAATAAATAAATATTAAAAAAAACAAACCCCCAGAAAACTAGGTATCTGCTACCGCTGTGACCAGGAGGTAAGGATACTCTGGAGGAGGGGACACTGAGGAAGTCCAGGTGAACGGCCTCTGTTTCATGTGCGAGGCAGGAGGCCTGACTTGGCGATGCTGTACAGGCTTTGCAGCAGCCTCCATGGACCGCAGCACTCCCACCCACATCCCCCTCTTCCCTTTTCCTCAGGAGTGAGGGGGAATGAAAGTTGACGAGGTGAACTAATACCGAATGAAAGAAGAAATGCCGATCCTGAGTTGGAAAGAGGTCCCGTGCAGAGGTGGAAATACCTGTGGGTGTGATGGGGGGTGCGGGAGAGAAAATACAAGCCATGCCAATCAGGGAAGGTAGCTTTTCAAGTTCATTACTTAGGGGGAAAAAAGAAGGCCCAGTAAAGATTGCAGAAGAACAAGCTAAGCTCATGGAAAGTGCTGAGAAAAGCTGGTTTATTCTCGGTGCGTCTCCCTACTTTTATAACTTACCTCAACTCTTCTTCAGACAGGAATGGTGGGTCCCAATAATGCTGGGTGGTGAGAGATACCATCAGTGTAGATAATCACGGGGTAGTCTCCAGCTATGGAAGGTGCTGGGGAGCATGGGTAGTTAGCCTGCCTGGCTTTCTGAACAAGGAGGATTAATGTGCATGTGGACACGCAGAGAGGCATTATCTTCAGAACAGATTTCAGAAATGAAAAAGCACACAAAGCTGATTATGAGGAAAATGGACTTGCCGGAACCAAACTGTAGGAACAGACCGGGGGCAGAAGTAATGGTTACAAGCTCTCCAAAGTCTGAATGCCCCAGAGCTCAGACGTGGAGACTGTGTATGTTTGGGTCTGCCAACTAGGGCGCCTCCGTGGTCCCGGAACAAATCGGGGAGGAATGAGGGAACAGGAGCCATTGTTCTGAGGAGCTGCCCCACCCTTAGAGTCTGCACAGAAAGAAGGCAGACACCTGCCTCCAGCCCGGATTTGGAGGAGGCCCCCGGCCTTGCTCACCCCAGAATTTTGCCCCTAGAATTTGGGCATTGAACTGTGGATGTTTGGATGTCACCAGAAAACCTGCCCCTTCAGATTGGCCTGTCTATCTCCTCTCAACCCTTCTGAGCCAATTTCAACTCTGCCTCTTCCATGCCTTTCTTTGGGCATCCACGTTCCAGGGCTCCCTCATCCCTTCTCGGAATTCCAATGGTGGATCCTTCATTTAACACTTAAATTGGGTCCCTCTTCACTGCTTTCCCTTCCTTGTGCATTCGCCTCATCTCCCCAGTGGGGCTGTAGAATCCTAGAGGGCAGGGTCTTTGACTGGTTCTTTTGGGGTCCCTAGAATCTAGTACAGTGCCTGGCAGGTTGCTGGTGCTCAGAACATGTTTACTGGTTGGATGCTCCCTTGCCTTAAGGTGGCTCTGAGCTCAGGAACCAGGAGGGCCAAAAGACACGTCAGCCCCCACTGAAGCCAGGAGTAGAGGACCAAGGACAGAAGGAGAAGGACATAGGAGAGAGAAATATCCCCAACACCTGGAGGTGCCGTGGAGCCATCCCATAGTCAAAGCCTGTCTCTTTTGACAGTTGCTGCTGAAAGTCCCCAGAGCTGTGGGAGGTCCTTGCCTGCAAGGATCACGCTTCCGGTGGGATTTCCAGTCATCCACTTGCTAGGAGAGATTCGAGGCGGGCTTGCTGATTCATTTGTTTTAACTTCTCTGAGAATTATTCCATGTGAGCATTCCATGGCAGTGCTGTGAAGGCAGGTGGCCCTCCTCCTGGGAGAAGCTGGGTTCCTGTTCACTTCTGAGCTGGGTTCTAGAGTTCCCCCCATCAGTTCTGTGAGCTACCCCCAGCCATTCATTCATTCATTCACTTGACAAATATTCCCCAGACCCCTCTTACATCTGCTCCAGGCACTGAGGATAGAGCAAAAGCAAAATTGGCAAAAATCCTTGCCCTCGAAGAGCTTACATTTTAGTTTGGGGAAACAGATTATAAAGAAGATGAGAAATGTGTACTGTTAGGTGGATGTAAGTGCATAAAAATAAAAGAAGGAAGGTGGATGAGGGCATTTGTGTGGGAACTGTATTTTTTTAACAAGGCAGTCAGGGAAGTCACCCTTGGGAAAGTGACACATGAGCTGAAGGAGGTGGGGAAGTCAGCCCTGTGATAGTCTAGGGAAGTGTCCAGAGCAGGAATGTGTCCCAGCATGTTAAGGAAAAGCAAGGGGTCACGGTAGTGACCACAGAGGGAACCAGTGGAGATTACAGAGGAGGTCAGAGAGGCAGTGGAGGCCAGGTCCTGGAGAGCTCTGTATGCTTTGCATGGTGGGAGATGGAAATTCACCAGAAGTTTTGGAGCACAGCAGCAATGAGCTCTGACTTGTGTTTTAACAATATTCCTCTGGCCACCAAGTAAAAGCAAGGTTAGAGGCAAGGAGACCGTCGTGAGGCTATTGCAGTGATCTAGGAGAGAGATGGTGGCAATGGAAGTGGTGAGAAATGACTCAGGTCCAGATATATTTTGAAGGAAGAACAGGCAGAATTTACTTCCCGATGGGTTGGGTGGGTTGGGTATGGGTGTGAGATGAAGAGAGGAATGAGAACTGATGTCGTCTTAGTCTTTTCAAGCTGCTATAACAAAATACCACAGACTGGGTGACCTATAAACAAAATTTAGTTCTCTTAGTTCTGGAGGCTGAAGTCTAAGATCCTGGCACCAGCATGGTCAGGTGAGGACTCCCTTCTAAGTCGCAGAGTTTTGTTGTGTCCTCACATGGTGGAATGGGGCAAGGCAGCTCTCGGGGGTTTCTTTTATAAAGGTATCAATCTCATTAGGTCATGACAATCTTTATGACTTAAGGACCTCCCAAACGCCCCACCTCCAAACACCATCACCTTGAATTTCAACATACAAATTTGGCAGTTGGGGTTTGGGTGGGGCACAAACATTCAGATTATGACAGATGCCAATGTTTTAGCCTGAAGGACTGGAAGGATGTGGTTGCTGCAAATCTTTGCAGCAAGTTCCATTTCCTACAGCTTGTGTTTCTAGATATGGGGGTGGGGGTTGCCACTGCAAGCATGTCAGCCACTGGATAGGTGACTTTCTGCTTCCTGACACCTTCCCATCAGCCAAGATCTGTAAACACATTTGGTTCTTCTCCAGCACCTTCCTCTCTATCCTCCATTACCAAGGAAGAGAACAAAAGCCGAGGTGACCAACATGTAGCAGCTTTGTTTTCTCACCCAGCTTGGATTATAGAGAAATACTTGCCATCGTTCTCCTTCAGAGTTGCTTGATTTGATTTACGAATCATGTATTCTGTACATGGCCAATATTTATCTTTGCAAGTGATGTGCGTTCTTTTTGTACTGAGGATTCATCTGGGAAACCCTGAAGGATATTTTGAATCCTTTTGATTTAGATTTAAGAAAACTAAGGCCTAACTCTCACAACAGCACAACTAGTTCACAGAAAAGCAGAATTAGATCCCAGTCTCCAAGTCAAAAAAAAAAAATCCTAGTGCCCTTACCATATGAAATCATTGCTAAATTGAGTGATATCGGGGATGAGATGTAAATTCAAAGATGAATAACATACAGCCTTAGAGAGATTGGAATCTATGGAGAAAGGTGAAATAACCTTCTCCTTTTCCTTCCTTCCTCCTTTCCTCCTTACTTCCAGAAAGATGTATTCAATGTCAAACATTACAGGAATTATGCAAGATGCTAGAGAGACAAACACACCAAATAGACTTGGTCCCTGCTCTTGAAGGGCACCCTGCTGAGGGAGACATTGGCCTCCAAGTTAACTAATAAAAGGAAGTGGAAAAAATCTGTTTTAGAAGAAAGCTATAAACAAAGAGCCATTAGATTCTAGAGAAAGGAGTATTTAAACAAATTTTTTTTTGAAATATAGTTGATTTACAGTATTGTGTTTCAGGTATACAGTACAGTGATTTTTTTTTTGCAGATATATTTGATTATAGGTTATTGCAAGGTATTGGATATAATTCCCTGTGCTATCCAGTAAATCCTTGTTGCTTATCTATTTCATGTATAATATTGTGTATCTGATAATGCCATACTCCTAATTTGTTCCTCCTCCTCCTTCCTCTCCCCTTTGGTAACCATAAGTTTGTTTTCTATGTCTCTGAGTCTGTTTCTGTTTAGTATATAGATTCATTGGTATTACTTTTTAGATTTCACATATAAGTGATATCATATAGTATTTGTCTTTCTCTGTGTGACTTACTTCATTAAGTATGATATCCTCTAGGTCCATCCATGTTGCCCAAAATGACAACATATTATTCTTTTTTATGGCTGGGTAGTATTCCATTGTATATACCACATCTTCTTTACTGTTCATCTATTGATGGGCACTTGGGTAGCTTCCATGTCTTGGCTGTTGTAAACAGTGTTGCTATGAACATTGGGGTGCATATGTCTTGAGAAAGGAGTATTTAATACTGAGTTTTGGGACTAGGGAACTTTGCAGAGAAGTGGCAATACGTGAGCTGGTTAGTTAAAGAATGGAAATTGCAGCAAAAGGGGGTGGAATATTTCAGACTGAGGGAACAGTGAGAGTTGCCATAGCAGGTGGCAGTTTTAGAGAACAGCTCTGAGCTGACACTTGAGGGGGTTTCAGGAGGAGATGAGGAGGTGGGTTAGAAAAGGGAGTGAAACCTCCCTTGTGGAGAGAATAAGCATGTTCACTCACTGCTAAAGTGGGAGTGTGGTCCTCACAGGCTGGCATTCTTATGTGTTGCCCTCCAAGGAGACACATAGGCAGGGAGAGGCTTGTGGCAGAGCTCCCTCCTGGACTTTTCAGGGAAATGTACGGAACATCTCATCTAACTAAATCAGTGCACACAGAGAGAGAAGGCAATTACCAGCTAGGCCAGAAACACAGTGAGGAAAGGACCTCGTTTGGGGAAGGGGAGGAGCTTCAGTGGGCAGGACACACAGGGAAGTGGACCAAACAGACTCTTCTACCTCATTCCTCCCTGCTCACCCCAATATCCTCTTGCCTCTGGAAAAGCTGGGGCCTGGGTAAAATTGGGAGGGCCCATCAACTCAGCTGACATGTGAGGGAGTACCCAAGATTCCCAAAACTGCCCATTGGTCTCACACAGATGCTCAATATTTCATGAAAGACTTAATCCTTTAGCGGAAAAAAAAAAGATAAAATGCAAACTCTTTTGAGGAAGCAGTGCAGCTTGAAAGAGCACTGGATCAAGAGTCCAGAAACCTGACCTCATTTGACTCTTCACCTCAGTAGATCACCTCATCTGTAGTTTCCCAACAGGCTGCCCCTTCTAAAATCCTGGAGAGTCTTCAAATCTACCTTGATCCCCAGGTTTCACTCAGATCCACTGAATCAGAAGCTCCATGAAGCTGAATTCAGTACCTGCATTGTATAGGCTTTTTGTGTACTCAGTGCTATTCACTGGCTATTTCCTGTCCAGCTCACTTCTGGGAACCAGGCAGAGTTGCATTCCGTGGCCCTCCTGCAGTTGTGTGGGGCTCTGTGACCGGTTCTGGCCACTGAGTTGTGAGTGGAAAGGACCATTGTCTGCTCCTGGATGAGCACTGAATGGACAGAGTGAGATAGTCCCCCATTGCCTTTTCCTTCTGGCATGGGATCAGCCACTTTGGGGTCTCTGAGTTACCACAAGAAGCAGAGCACTCTGCCTGCCTGCAATAGATACAAATGGAGCCTGAGTGGAAAGTAACCCTTGTCATCACAAGCCCCTGGAATGGCGAGCTTGCTGCTTAGCACAGCATAACCTGGTTCAGACCAACTGATAAACATCCTCGAGTGATCCTTGTACAGCCAGCCTGACACTGGACAGACCTCAAAGAACCCCTGCCTAGGTGACATTTCAGGTGCTTTCCAAATCTAAACGTTTTTGGTTCTGGAAGCAGGTTATTAGCTATTAACCACTGATAAGATGCTAACTGGCCATCAGATTGGTACGGCGTTTCTGAGGTGTTTCTGCTGAAGAATGGGATGTGTGGGGAGATCAGACTGGTGAAGGGGGTATCTAGAGTAGGAGGTACAGCAGAGCTCTCAGAGAGCAGCTATAGGTGAGGGCAAGGCTGGACATATTCTCAAGACTCAGATCACCATTGGGCGGAGGGCCAACTCAGCAGCTAGGATTCCTGCCTTTACCATGTCAAATTTTCCTGGCGTTAGAAATTTTAGAATGGGTTGATAATCTGCTTTTGCAGGGAGGCAGTTCATCATGGGTGAAGACAGTCCTTTAAAATTCCATTGCCTGGAAACTCTTTTGTGAGTTTGAGGCCTAATCTCCTTAGCACCAGAATTTGGGTCACCTCAACCCAGTTTTAGGGTAAGCCATCATCCTGGTGTTCCCAGAACTATTCTGGTTTTAGCACTGAAAGTCCCATGTCCAGGGAACTCCTCACTTCTGGGCAGACTGGGACAGCTGGTCACGGTACGGGCCTCGTTGTTTCTTTCTAATAATGTCACTATGAAGATAAACTCCCACCACCCCACCCCCAACCCACTCCAATCTCTGATCATTGGCAAAGTTAGATTTCAGGATCTTTCCATGTGCTGTAGCTCAAGTCAGGAAAAAATAAACCCTCAACAGCTTCTGTTCTACAGAAAGAGGTTTACAGATTTCAATATGCCAGCCAAAAAGAAAAAAATATTCTCAGCTTGAGTCTTGTGCCAGCTTGATAGGCAATGGCAGAGATGGGTGGTTTCCAACGGAGTTTTTCGCCCCTGAGCTGGTTTTGAACCTCACAGCTCTGCCACTTGACGGCATCCAGGTTTCCAGACGCTGGCAGGGATGCCACAGTCTGTCACCATCAGGGCTGCTATGAATTTTCCTGTTCTGACAACTAGACAAGATGTCTTTTGAAGGGTGTTTAGTACTTGGATGGTTTGTTTTCAAGAGAGATGAACCCCAGAGTAGATTTGCTTCAGAAAATACGAAATGCTGGAGACTGGTCGGCATCCTACTTAAAGAGTCTGCTTAAAGAGTTACACAGTTAGATGCTTTTTGTTCCTCAATTAAATCAACGCACTGACCTTTTGCTGAAAATGGTATAAGAACTGAAGGGGAGATGTTGGGAAATGACTGAAACCCTGAATTTAGGTTAAAGCTGATACAGCATTTGCTTCACCTCTGGCTTATACAAGGCATTATGAAGTGACTAAGGAGATTATATTGAACTTTAAGAAGATACCTCGGAAGCAAACTATTTGCCTGAATGTCCTTCTACTCTGCAGCCCAATAGAAAAAAGAGGGATGCAAGGAAAGGCCAGATGCCTCCAGCTTTATCACCCTTCTCCCCCCTTAATTCTCAGAGGTACTGGATCCAGACCAGAGGTTGTTGCAGAAACAGTTTGCCCCTGGAACAATGCACAAAGGGAAATAAAGTGCCGAAGGAAATATCTGCTTCCAGGGAGACAAAATTGGGAAGAAATGAGAACGTGAGATGTCAACCACAATGAGTGGAAAGATAAGGAGGGGAAGTGAGGACGTTCTGGGGGCAGAGGTACTGGTGCCAGGCAATGCAGTTTGTGAAATGTTAGGATAGACTTTTTATTTCATATATTCACTCTGGCACAGGAACAACGAACGATACCAAAAATTCTACCCTTCCTTCTCTTAGATTAAGTTCAGTCCTCCTTGGAAAACTTCTACCGTTTTGAACTGTCCCATCTACTGGGATAACGTGTGCATATGAGTGGGTTGATCACATAGGTTTTATTCTGCTGGCAGTAGAGTATGGCCCCTGAGGGGCAGGGGAAACCAGAAGGCCAGAAGGTATAGGAACAAACATTGTGAAATGCAACAAACATTATTTGCCCTACTTCAGCACTTTTCCAGTAGCTGACCCTGTGGGGAGGATAAGAAAAGAAGAAAGCCGAAAGTTGTTTGGACTGGTCTTTTTCTCCTCACCAGCCTCCTCGTGAATTTAACCTCAGTAAGATTTGTGGCAGTAGATCTCGCCTTCATGTCTTTCATTTCTACAAGACTTTTCCTTTTGACACCAAGGTGCCAGTCAGCCTCCTTCGTGGATTTCTAAGTCATGGGCTTTGAGGGAGACACCAGTGTTTGAGGAACATGTGGCTCAGTGATGGGAAAGAAGAGTAAGAAAGATGTGGCCCTGGGAATCTCATCTGGTTCCAATAGGCCATGTCACTCACTTGGACCACATGGATTCCAGTACTTGCAAGATCTTTAAGTCTGACTCTAGAAAAAGGAGCGTATCAGAGAAAGAACAAGTTTGCATTCTCCTTTAGACAAAAGAAGGATCTGGCTGAATGGAGGAAAAAGAAAAACTTTTAAACTGAAGACATAGATATTGTCTAAAATAAAAAATTGATCATTTTAATGCATTTTTCAAAAGAGCATGTTTTAAAAATTGATTCAAAGTTAGATAAAAAGTCAGATATGACACAGCTACCTAATGTGAGGGAAATGAAGGCAAAAATAGATTATGGTAAAGGAAATTTTTACAGAATATTACTTCAGATAAGACCAGCAAATGAAGTTTAATTTATATAATAATTTTAATAACAAAGTAAATACTTGAAATTTTTCAGAATGTTAGAACCTTTCATAAGTTTATTCTCATAAATAATGATTTCCATATAATGACTAGCTAATTAAGTATATCTGTAAATTCAAGTGAGCACTTTCTATTTTGTGTATTTGTTTTATTCTGCAGATTGGGATTTGAATTTTTTTAAGTAGTTTTTCTGGTTGTAAAATTATTAAAGATTTTATCACCTCTTCAGGCCTCTAAGAAGAAACCTAAAGAGGTGATGTGGCCCTTCCTACTACCTCCAAGCTTCCAAGCAGTGGGTAATTCAAATGATTCAACTATCATTGCTGATATCAATGTCAAATTGGACCCAACGTATACATTAGACACAGAGCATTGGTTAAAGTCTCACCTCTGTGAGGAAGTCTATTAACTCCTTTACCAAATTGAGCCAAGTTCCTTTAAGACTCTCTTAAAGGATAGTGGCCACCACTATACTTAGAGCAAATGAGAGAGGTCCCAAAGAAAGGATGAACCTTGGAGAACAAGAGTCAGGGCACAAAGCTTTGCTTCCCTTCCATGTCAAGTCTCCACCTTTTGCTGACTTTGGAGGATCTGAGCTTGAATTTTTTTTGTCTTAAAGGGAGTCAGCATGCTACTCTACAATCTCCATGAAACTACAAATTCTTCCTAAAATTGAAAGGTTCTTATGTGCCAGTCAGAGTGCTGGGCGTGTGGGTGATTAGTACAGAGCTGAGGTCCCAGGGGTACAAAGCTGGTGGAGATGGGGGAATACTGAAGCAGGCCAGGGCAGGAAAAGCCAGGGTATAAATCTAGGGATTGCCCAAGGCCAAGCCAGGGAAGATGAATGTTGTGATCGAATCCCAGGAGATAAGCACAGAGCTAGGATGAGAGACAAGCCTAAAGGTTAGAAACCAGATAGGCTGGGGATGTAATGGAGACCAAGCGGCGAGTGATGCAGGGGGTCCGAGATGGCTCCATGTTCTCAACTGAAAATGTAGACTCCTGTCTTTTAATCCAGGCTGTGATGTTTTTACATTATCCAGTATCTTAAGGGATTTTTGATGGCTGCATATATTCCATCACGTGGCTATAGTATAAGATCCTCAGTCATTTTCCTATTGTTAGATTACAGTGATTTTTAAGATCCATACTAATTTTTCATACATTTTAAAAGGAATATTACTAAACAAATCTGAATTTACCAATTTAGGAAGGAAAATGTAGATGTTCATTATTAACAATATAAATACATTTAAGAGATAGGGGAAATCTGGAAGCCATTAGGATGATCAGCGTTTTAGACACCAAGTAACTTTGAACCCTGAAGAAGGTAGTGAATGAACAGGCAAAGTCTTGGAGATGTATGTAAGATATGGACTTTTTCTCTTTTTTTTAATCCAAAACACTGTAAATGGAAAAATGTTAGAGATTTTCTTTTTTAGTGAAGAATAAATAAAGTCAGGACTAAATTAGATGGTGAAGAAGATTCACCTCAGATCTGTTATAGTATTTTTAAAAAACTTGCTCTAAATTCAGTTTCCATTTGTTAATTTTAAAAACCTTTGAGTGCTATTTATAGTGAGTTTTGTTCTTGTAGACAAGGCATAAGTGATTTAGGGCCAAAGAGCTGCTCTCTGCTCTCTGTGCTGGGGGATGTCCAATAAATTCGGTCATGAAGCCCAAGGGAGGTAACTGCTTACCAGTTACCTGGTAACTGCTGATTGAAAGGCAGGTATGGTAACCAGTGCTAGGACCCTCCCTTCAAGTCAGCAAAAAGCAGAGGAGGATGGATCTTGTATCTGGAGCCAATTCCATCTAAAATTTTTTTGCTTCTGAAAATAAGATTCGAGCAAGGTCTTCAACAGGAACCAAGAGTGGAATTGAGTTCAGAGTTCCTAGAAGATCGGGTGGATGCAGAGAAGTTCAGCACTGGGGCTGTGAGAACCCTTTCACAGAACAAAGAGCAGTATGGCCAGGACGTCCTGCTTCTCCCAGCCTGGTTCCGACACCATGCCTTAGATGTCCTAAATAACAGTCCAACACCAGGGTTCTCAATACTTTGTGACTCTGAGCTAATTCTCTTCAGTCTGCCCTCTTGGTCAGTCCTAGTGGGGCCCCTAATCAAGATAGCATCTCTGTAGTGCAGGATGAGTTACACATTTGAGCAAGCAGCCATGGGAATGATTATGCCCATCCACATTCTTCCCAGCAGAGCCCCAGGACATGCTGGAATATCTGGAATCCTGTGGGCAGTTCCTCTTGCAGCTCCCACCATTTCCAGTATCTGCTCACAGCTGGCCTGCAAATCCCTTGACACATTCACAGGGTTGAGGACTTGGTATCCAAGCTCTTTGTATACCAGCCTCTGGCTTTGACAAGTCTGTCCTCTCACATCAGGGGCATTTGATGATTAAAGAATCTTAACTCTACTTGGCAGGTGAGAGAGAGTGGGACTGATCTGATGGGGGTGTTCTGGCAGGTTCCCTTCCTGGGTGCCCCAGATGTTTCATTGCAGCCTGCGTTTCCACAACAACAAGCCTAGTAAATCAAATGTGAAGGTATATGATCTGATACAATAACAAAGTAACAGGGGCCTGAATGTGCTGCAGCCCACTCGGGGTGAGCTAGGTCTTTGTGAATTCCCCCTGAGCACTCTTCACTTGGCTCAGAAAGTTCCCCTGTTCTCTCCTGTACCTGGATGCAAGCAAGTACAGTCAGCCAGGCCAGCAAGAAAAGGGAACAGTCCAACCCTCTCACAGCTTTTCTCTCTGCAGAGCTTGCTGGTAGTGCAAGCTCCAGAAGCTCCTCACTGTCCCATGACCTTGACTCCTTTTGCTTCCTTGCCCATCCTACCCTCACCCCAACAAAGAGTCAATTACAGGAACAGGCAAGTCTGAATCTCCCTGCTATTGCTGCCCCAATAGCCCCTGCCATCCCTATGTTCTTATGACCGCATGCCCCCCTCCCCAGATCCTAGGCACAGGAAGACATCTGTTTATTGCAGTGGTTCTCAAAATGTAGTCCCTCACCTGCAGCAGCCATGTCATCTGGGAACTTGTGAGAAAGACAAATTCTTAGGCCCCAAGCCAGACCTCCCAAATGAGAAATACTGGGATTGGGGCCCAGCGTTCTATACATAGCAGGACTACCAGGTGATTCTGATACATGCCAAAGTTTGATAATTTGCATTTCTAACAATTTCCCAGGTAATGCTGATGCTGTTGATTGGAAGGCCACACACTGAGCACCACTGTTTGTGGGCTTGGAGAAATTATTCTCTACTAGGGTTTGCCAAAGGAGAGCCATGGTCCAAATCCAGCCTGCTGTCTGTTTTGTAAATAAAGTTTTATTGGAACATGGCCACACCCATTAATTTACATATTGTCTCTGGATGTTCTCATACTACAGTCGCAGAATTGAATAGTTGCAACAGAGACGATATGGCTAGCAAAGCTGAAAATATTTACAGATAAATGTGGTTGACCCCTGCTCTACACAGACATATCCTCTTTGGCACAGACTACGTGGCCCCTTTCCAAATGGAGTTTAGGCAAAGACAATAACAGTAATAACATAGCGGGGAACCAGACACTTGCATATTGCTTCTGTCTAGAAATGAAAGGGCTTTCTTCAAACCCATGAAAGCAGCTGTAGCTGAGATCAGAAGTCTCTGGTGGAGGCTGTCACTGGCAATGTGACCGGGGCTACCTCAGCACTGGGGGCTGGACCAGTAGCAGAATTTGCAGGCGCACATGAATGGAGAGGCAGAAGTGCTGGGCTGTCAGTTATGTACCGAAGAAGCTAATTTCTAGTAGTACACTCATTCCTTGACTTAAAAAAAAAAAAAGCAACTCTATAGATTTTTTAAGGCAGCATACTCATTGCTCTTTCAGATCAACATGTCGAAACACTGAAAGATTTTAAAGGCATATTTGATTAGTTTGGACTCTTTTTAAAAAGCGGCAATTGAATTCTTTCCCGTAGCCCCGTAGCATCTAAGAAACCCCATTTTTCTCTGTTGACTCTCTCTTCAGTGATTAAAAATGCTTTCCCCACACTTCCCAGTTGCAAGCTTTTCCAGAACATGAGCAGTCTGTAAATGTCTAAAGCTGGAGAATGTCATTAGATCAGGCTTCCAATTTAGATGTGTGGTTCTGTCTCTGATATTCATGGGGAGGGAGGGTATCCTCTGCTTTGAAAAGAGGGTACTTTCACTTTTTCTTGAGAAATACAGAAAATGGGAATAGCCATTCTGAGACAGCAATCTCTGAAGTTCAAGAAGGCAATCTAGTAGAGTGGCAAGAAATAGCTACTGGAATTTGGCTGGAATTTTTGAATACCCAGATTGAAATCTCAGTCCTATATTTCTCTACTACTGTGGCCTTGGGCAAGTTGCTTAATCTTTGCCTCTCTGAACCTGGTTCCTCATCCATAAAATAAGGATAATCACATCTAGATCAAAGATTAACTTAAACTTGATGTGATAGGGCCCTAACATGGTATGGGGACCCTCAATCAAAGTTATCTGCATTTGTTCCTCTGGCCTGTTGGTAGAAATTTTCTTTTTCTGTTTTAGAATTTCTTTGCTTTGTAATTTCAGAAAACTTAGCAGAACTGAGAAAAGAGAGGTGAGGTTCTTTGGAAACAAATTGTGCTGCTTTAGGAGAGCTAAAAGAACATCTGTAATGTGAGGAAAGTGATCCTTTTGTTCATCTCTCCTGAGTAGCCGCCTTTGAAATTGCTTAGTCCTGGGTTAAACATCTCTCCAAGATGCTGGAGGAGGAATTCCTGGCCGAGGAGAAGGATTCGAGGCACATCCTAACTAACACCTGTGGCGGGGGAGAAACTACGTGTATAGATAATTCTAACAGAATTATCAAAGATGAGATCTAACAGCTCCACAAAGATAATAATTATTAACTAATATCTCAGACTCTGTAGTTTTCAGATACCCAATAACTTATGGATCCATTAAGAGGAGAATCTTCGTGATCTCCAGAAATAAAAATACCTTGTCAACAGGTGTTTGGTTATTAAAGGCTCTGTGTGTTATTAAATTATTTATTAATTTAACTAATAAGTTAATTAGAGAAAAGGACTGCCATGTTCTTGCTATTCAACATGAGTTCTCATTCAAGGCAAAATTCACATTCACTTCCTCAGAGAGGACTTTCCACCCACCAGTCTGAAGTGACCTCTCTCTAGCCACACTCTTACCCCAGCCATGTCACTATATCATTATTTGAAATGGTATGTTTTATTTATCTGATTACTTGTTTTTTGTTGGTCTCTCCAACCAGAATGAAAAATGCCTTGGCCTTATTCATTGCTGAATCCTCAGGGCTCAGAGTGGTATCTGACAGGTACTCAATAAACAAGTATTTGATGAAGGACTTGATTTCTCCCCAAAACAATTTTTAAAAATCTGTCTAGAATTTGAGTTCCACCGTAAAAGGGAGCTTTCAAACTTAAGTGATTTAGTAGTCTCTCGTTTTAGAAAGAATTTCTTCTATTTTGGGGTTTGTGGTTATCATTCATTGGCTCATTTCTGATCCTTATGCCTTTTATTTCTAGCCTTACTGTACTGGTTCAGTCAATACAATATTGAATATAATCATAATAATGAGCATCTTTTGCTTATTTCTGATCTCGAAGGGAAAGCTTTCAACATTTCCCAATAAGCGTATTTGCTATAGGATGCTCATTATCAAGTTAGGAAAGTTCTCTTCTATTCCTAATTTGCTAAGGTATTTTTTAAATTATGTATGGATGATAAACAAATATTTTTGCTGTACCTATTAGAATGATTATAGGATTTTTCTTATATTATCAAATGTTAAACCATCCTTACATTCCTGATATGAATTCAACTGGGTCATGATACATTATCTTTTCCATATTTTGCTGGGCTTAATTTGCTAATGTTTTGCTTAGGATCTTGGCATCTATGTTTATGTTTATGAGTGGGATTAACCAGTAATTTTCCTTTCTCATAATGTCCTTTGTCCAGTATGGATATCAAGGTTATGCTGGCCTCATAGATAAAGTAGGAATATTCCTTCTTTTTCTAATTTCTGGAAGTTTGTGTAGGATGTGTGTTATTTCTCCCTACAATATTTGATAGAGTTCACTAATGAAGCCATCTAGGCCTTGAGTTTTCCTGTGCTTCTCCGGTGTTAGGAAAGCAGCAGATCTTATTAATCCAATTTTAGGGCTTGAGAGGATGCAAAGTTGGACTGCAGTCCCTTCAATGACCAGTCTACTTCCAATTCAGTCTAACTTCTGGGGTTTAGCTATTCAGGGTCCCAAAGTAAAGTGTAGGGAGTTTACCAAGCCCCCTACCATCATCCAGGCCCAGGAAGGATGTACAAAGTGCTGTTCAGCTCATCAGCCTTTTCCTTTGATAATCAGCGGAAGAACCTGGGGGCAAGGCAGCCCCTAAATCCAAGCTTATTGCTCGGGTTTCCAGCTTCTCCCAGATCTTGGTTCGATGGTGCTCCACTGTCCTCTTACTTTTCTAATGTCTTCAAACATATGTACTTTTATTCTGTCCAGCTTTTTTTTTTTAACATCTTTATTGGGGTATAATTGCTTTACAATGGTGTGTTAGTTTCTGCTTTATAACAAAGTGAATCAGTCATACATAAACATATGTTCCCATATCTCTTCCCTCTTGCGTCTCCCTTCCTCCCACCCTCCCTATCCCACCCCTCCAGGTTGTCACAAAGCACCAAGCCAATATCCCTGTGCTGTCCAGCTTTTTTATTCTCTTCAGTTGGATAGCTTTTCTGAACTACATAGTCCATGATTACCAGATAGTTGTTTGGTTTTTCCTTCCTCAAACAAAAAAGCAGACTAGAATCTGGACACGCAAGTGAAGTCTTTCAAAATAATAACTTGTGGTGGTCCTGGTGGTCCACATACCTATTCCTAATATGCTGCCTTTGCCCCAAAACTCTGTGGATCTCCTCATTAGCATCATCTTCAGGGCCAGGCTTGATCCACACCCCCTTATGCAAATCCATTCAAAAAGTATTCCAGAATTCTTACTGGTACCAGATGCCCTGTAGGTACTAAGAATACAGAGCAGAATAACAGGGGTCACAGTCTACTGCAGAGACAGGCATCAAGACAGAAACATTACAGCAAAATGTAGGTACTATTACAGACAGGAACCAAGGTTATATGCACAGAGAGGACAGACAGCATACTGATACTGCCTGAGGAGCTACTTAATAGGTTATATTCTAGTCTGGGCTCTAAAGGAAGAGCAGAAGTTCAACAGTAGAGAAGAGGAGGAATTGTCACTCCAGGGAGAGGACAAAGAGTGCAAAGAGGAAACAGGGACAAGTTGAGAGGCCACCAGGCACACCATGAAGAAAGTGACACTCTGTGTGAGGATATTGGCTCTGATAGCACTTCCCTGGTCATGTTACTTAACCTTCTAAGTCTCACTTCCCACTTCTGTAAAATAAGGGTAACGGTCATTTCTACCTCATCAGACAGTTTAATTTAATGAGATGTTACCTGTAAAGGGCATGAAACAATACTTAATACATAACAAGCACTCATTAATTATTACAGTATATGATGTAGGGGAAGAGGATGGTAAGGGATAGGAAAAACAGACTTATTTCAGCTGGCTATTAAAGAAAAGAAAACACTATTGGGAATATTCAGAGAGTTATGTTAGAGTTGGAAAAACATGGAAAGGAGTTAGAGGATCCCCCCCAAAGAGCTCTAGGACCAGCTTGCATGAGGCAGGGTTATAGGAATTAGTGTTTAGATTCCCAAGGACACGGCTCTGAAGGAGATGGCACTTATCTGGATGAACAAGGCTGCACTTATTTTATTTATTTATTTATACATTTGTATTAAATATTTTATTTAACTCTATATCAAAAGTATTATTTCAACATGTAAATGATACATTATTAAGGACATGCTATATATACTATGCAATTTGATATGTATTTATCATTTTGGAGTAGCCACATTTCAAGTGGCTTGGCAGGTGGCTGTCATATTGGATTTCTCAGGTCTTGATGATATCTAGGATTTTTATTGCCTACTTTCCAATTAACTGATTTGAAACCATGCTGTTTCTTTATCTTAAGCTAGAATGACGGTGAAAGTGTAAGCTTATGCTGTGTATAGCATTCTGTAGGCAACTTTACAGTATCTTTCCACCAGTTCAACCTTTGCTAGCTTGGTGATGGTCAGTGGTGGTTCTCTCAGGGGCCCTACACTTACTTCAAAGTACAATAGGTTGCCTCTCTGGTGTGTTTGTCCCCTAGGCACATCCCCTTCCTCAGAGCAACCCCACCTGTTCCTCTCCACTTCTGCACCTTCACTGCCTCTTTCTCTCTCTGGAGATGTCTCCCCCAGCCCCCAGCCCATGGCTGCTCAAATCCCACCTTACTGCCAAGCCCCACCTCTTCTGTGGACCCCTCCTCTTACTAATCCAGTCTCCACTACCTTCCTCACGGCTGCAGCAACCGCACTGCACAACTAAGCATTTTACTGCTTCCCTCTTTGCTTTTCTGTATTTATTCTTCCAAGTCACCATTCATGTCTGTCAACCCAAAGGGCAACCTTTTTCAAGGCAAGGATCAAGCTGCCCCACCTCACGTGGTACTCCCTTCTCAACAAATGCTCTTGAATTCAAAAATAACAGCCAGCGAGTGACAGAATAAGTGGTGAGGTCTCATTCTCCCTCCATACCCTCATTCTGGAGAGGGTTGAAGACAGGATATTCCAAAGAAAATAGCTCGATCTAGTTGAGAAATATATGATTAATCTATTCATCTGCACAAATTGGAACCTGTGTTAAATTGCCAAGCTGAAAATGGTTACCACAGCAGTGCCAGGAAGAAGATGCTGAAGAGAAAGGCTTTTTCTTATCTTTAAAACCTTTTCTTCACTGGATGAGAGTGGCACGGTAGCTTAAGGCACACTAGCCCAGGAATCGGATGAATTGGGTTAGAGGTCAGCGTCTATCCTGTCATTTCTTCTCTGCAAAGTCAGTTAACCTCTGGAGTGTCAATTAGACATTCATGAGGCAAGAGCAGGACCTACCCTGCCCACTTTGAATCAGAATAATGAGTCTGGTGGGTTCAAATGAGACAGATCTATATGGATACACAGTAGCTCTTTCGCAGAGGCAGGATCTGGCTTATGCTCAGGAAGAAAAACCTGGAAATAAACATTCCATCTTTATTAGCCTCACCACCTCTCCTACAGTCTTCTAGAGTGGGGCCCAGCAGTAGTGAGGGAGCTAGAATAAGACAGATGTTGATTCTGCCATATTCTAAAAAGGATCCCACAGGAGTGAAGCCTATTTTCAAAGGTAGGGGCAAGAAGTAGGTGGGGGGGAATTTGGGCTAAGATTAGAACAAAGAGCTTTAGAGGTGTTTTGGCCCTCAGGGATGTCGCACAGTGCTAATTTGGGGCAGAGGAGAGGGGAAGAGAAACCTCCTCCTCAGCTGACTTGTGCAAAGGAGGGGGTGCCCTCCCAACCATGTGTCAGCCTCTTACCTCTACTGACACGGCGAGGACAAGCCCCGTGGGGCTGGAAAGAAAAAAAGTATATTTGAGGCCAAATCTCTTAGAGGAATTTGACATGTTTGCCTCAGGTAGATACCGTGAAGCTGTTTGGCCTCCATGTCACCCCGAAACACAGCACGCCAAGCACAGTCACTACACTGATTTTTGTAACTACCAATTAATTTCCAGTTTTCGTATATTTTTGTTTTCCAGCTTTATTCTGTTCTCCTCAAGTCCAAGAAAGACTGCGATAGGAGTTCCCTCCTCTTTTCCATTCAGTGAAACTAGGAAATGTCTCAGGATATAAAGGAACATAATAATTCTGTGTCAATCATCCAGTGTTATTGAAAGCTGCTCGCAGCAAAAATGGATGTATTCTTAAATAACCAAAGACAGCGATTTGGGAGCTGTTTTAAATGCAAGCTCTTGTTCCTCTTTTGCCATTCTATTTCATATAACTTTCAGGTATAAAGTAGAACTTCTCTAAATTAGTTTTCTTAGCCTTCTTTGTTCAAAATATTGAAGTAATGGACTTGCAGTCTTTAATCCTAAGAATGCAGTCATCTTTCTTTCCAGATATAAATGCTCACAATACATGGTCCAATTTTCATGTATCAAGACAAATGCCTTTGTGTACTTAATCAATAAGCTTTCAGCCACATTGTAACTTGTAGCCTCAACACCAGGAGTTCTGATTGGTGAAGGCCATCTTCGGTCCCAGCTGTTTTCGAAAGGAAGCTGGTGTTGACATTTTTATTGTTTTTTTTTTTTTCCTCCTAAGAAAACAATAGATTGTGGATTTGAGGTAAACATTCCCAAAGCAGAATGTTTTATTTGAGGAAGCTCTCTCTTTCCATGTTTGAATATGTACACTGCCAATGGGGTGCACGAACCCCTACGTGAGCAGGCAGTAAGGGGCAGACTCAGGACTGTAAAGAGCCTCAAATACTCAGGAAAAGCAGCCTCCTTCCTTCCTCCTTTACACCTGGTGACCAATGTGGGAAACATCCGCTCAGCCCTGCCCAGGTTTGGTACTTTTAAAGGACAGTCAAACTGAACTGGATGAGTATTACTCTGAAGGTTAGGGACAATGTGCCGGGGACTAGCAAAGAGAAGTTTAAACCGTACAGTGAACTCAGAAGATTCTAGTGGAACAATTTGGCTGTGTAAACCTTGTTTTAGATGACTTTGAATGGCTAAAGAACATCCCCATTTGGAAAAGTCTTGTTTGTTTTCTTCTCTGAAGTCAGCTGTAATCATTCTAATGCATATATTAGCCCTTGATGGTTTTTCAGGCATAGCCAGCGCTAATCTTGCTGTTTGCAGGTAGGTAGAGCTAACTCCGATGGACCTATTTCAACATGTATATTATGCAAATTCTAAAAAGAAGTGAGAAACTCTCTTTTGTTTAATTTTTTTTAAAGCCACAAAAACTATAAAATTAAAATTCAATATAATTATTGAACAGGGCAACCACTTTCATTCTCCTATACTTAAAATGCAACTTTTCTACCAGAACGGGGCAAAGATTTCTCACCATGTTTTGCTTAGATTGGCCTCATTTACCAAAGAGCTTAGTCACAGCACATCAGAACCAATCAACCAGATAGAATGTTCAATATTTCCGCTTGTTTGTCTCTGCCTCCTGTGACTTTAAGCCCTTCCACCAATTATAGGACCAAAAGAACATTGTAGAGGAGTCTAAAGCTTTCTGGCAAGTACACAGTTTAATTAAACATATGATTTCTACTGCCTAAGTTTTCTGGGTAAGCCTTATCTGTCTGGGTATATATTTGACAGGAATACTAATTTTTTCAACATTTTCAGTGACAATTAATTATTCTAAAAATAGGAGTAGACAGCAGATGTGTAATCACTCAGGAAGTTTACACGAGCAGCATTGGGGCTGGGAAGCCTGAGGTTCACAAGGAATTCTATTCGAGTGGCTCTGGCATTCACAGAACCAGTTACTTCAGTTCAGATTCCTTTCATCGTAATTAGGACAGGCGACGTAATGACACAAACAAACACATATGGAAGAATTAGAAAACATTTGGGAAGACTGCTGGCTGCTGATTTGGTGGTATTTACTAGAATATATTGATGTGCATGTGTAAAAATATTGAGGAGTAGGAATCACCACTGTGCCTTGAGGCAAGAGAAATAACACACCCTGGCTACCAGAAACCACACCAGGTCATCAGAAGCTAGGCATCCTTTTACAAAACATTCAAGAGCCATGTGACATGGCAGAGTGAGGCAGGATTGAGTGGAATTCTCATAACGCTTGCTAGCTAAGAGACCTTGTATCAGTCACTAAAATTCTCTGTGACTCAGGGTTCTTCCCTGAAAAATGGGAGAGCTGTCAAGTCTCAGTTGTTATTTATAAGGCATAGATGAGGTAATGTATGTCAAGAGCTTGTACAAGTTCTCTGTAAAGAGACTATTACTGTGAGTACTGGGTACCTACTGTGCAGATTTGAATCTCTTTGCAAACTTCTGAATTGCCTATATGTTTAGTTTACGCTAACTTGAAGAAAGATCTCTAGAACAGTTCACATGGGAGGTCAATCTGCCTTTGTGAAGAAATGGAATTATCAAAATTTTCCATGCCTTTCTGTTCTGCTTTATAATGACGCACACTGCCTCCTGGAGAGCTGTAATGGCTTGGCTTCCGACAGCCGATATGAAGATGTCTGTGTTTCCTTCCTATTTCCTTTCATAGGGCATTTAAAAACTCCTTTCCTTTGGTGTATTAAGAATCCCATACACACAAGAATAACAACATCAACCCCCAGGGACCCATCCTATTACTGGTAAAACGGATGATCTTTGTTCTTCATCTCCATTCTACTCATTCTTTTTGTTACATCTGTCCTGATCTTTGAGAACCATTACCATGCTCGTGTGTGTGTGTGTGTGTGTGTGTGTGTGTGTGTGTGTGTGTGTATCTGGGAAAACAGCAGCTATTGAATGTATGTTATGTATATGTGTATTTTCAGCTCCCTAACTAGAATATCACCTCTTCGAAAACAGGACCTTTGATGGATGGATTGTTTGTGCCGTGGCAGGTATCTCCACGGTGCTTTCATTGTGTGCCTTAATTGGAAAAGCCAGGCACTTCCAATAAATGAATATTTATTTTTAGAATATGTGCATGTATTACTATGCCAATATTATAAAGTATATTTTAAAGTAGACATTTTAAAAAGAAGGGAATTAAAGATGCAAATATGAGTACTTGTCATCTCTCTTCCCACACTGCAGTGAGCTGTCTTGTAGGGCAAGTACATCCCTTTTGGAGACTGCTGCCCCCAGCACTGAGGAGGGGACCAGTTTGTTTTAGGGCTGAGCAGTAACACTGGCCACCCAGGACCCAGACGTCAACTCCAGGTAGCTTTTATCCTGCCCACCAGTCTTCTGCCCACCATGCTCTCTCTCTTCAGTGCCTCCCCCGCACACACTGACTCTGCAGGTATTTGGGGGGACATCTGGGTGACTAATTTCTTACTTAACTCACACTCGTGCTTTTCATGATTGTTTTCCTGGATGCAAAAGGTGCACCGGCAGCCTGCATTTTCCCTTCTTGGTAATAGATATGAGATGCCCCTAGAGGCTGTGGTTCGCAAGGATCCTGCAGTCTGCCCGGTTACTCAGTCACGTTAAGTGTGCTGTGCAGAACGGCCACCCACGAAAACTGTGGAAAACATTCTTTACAGAAACAATCCGGCTTTTCATTCCAGGGTGCAGATGGTGGTGTGGTAAAGGGGTGGTGGGGATGGCTGGGGTATGTGTGACAGTAGAACCTGGGCCATCTTGTGGGTTTTTCAGGAAGCCCACACAATAACTCTCACCAAACATGTGCTGAGGTCCTATTATAGGCTGAGAACTTCAAGACAGGGTTGTTCTCTTCAGGGAGTTTTCGGTCTTCCTGTGAAGAGAAAGTGGGAACTAGAGAAATGAAATTACACAGCAAGCAGCTGCTATTGACAGGACGTGGCAAACTCATCCAGAGGAAGATGTTTGTGTCCTAGTCGAGGCCTGCCAACACAGCCTATGCGACCATGACTGCCCAAAAGAGATGCCCAAATTGACCAGAAATGGAAACTCACGCTGAACGGGGTTCTGAATGCAACCCTTGCAGTGGTTCCAGAAGCCATTCTTCATGAGTAGAATCAGCCTTGAAAAAGCAGACTGTAAAGTAAAACTTAAGAGGTGGGCAAGTCTCATCGCTGGGAAAATTTTCCATCACTAAAAGCAGAAAAATAAAAATCATTCAATCGTGAAACAGTCTGCAGTCATCCACTTCAGAAGCAATCTCACATTGCTGCCTCACCTTTTCAACCATCACTCTTCCCTCTGGCTTTGGGCCTCCATTTCTCCAGCTCAGGTCCCAGCATCGTCTGTTATTTTCTACAACCCACAGAGGCAACACTGTGCTCCTCACTCACCTGTATCAGAAGGGGTGCCCCTCTGTGGTGGCCACAGTTCTAAGCACCTGCGAGTCAAGACGAATCCATGAGTTCTTCGCAGGATTCCCAAATGTGAGCCTTTCATTTGCTTTCCATGCCTCCTAGGGAGGAAAAGAAGTTATCCATCAGTGACATAGAAACGAGGAGGAAAGGTTGCAAAGGTCTGAGGTTATTGCAAAAAAAAATGTTTATATTTCCTGAGGATGATTCCTGGGTTGGTCTCCCTTCATTCACCAAACACACAAGCAATGTTTTTAGAGCCTGTAAAACTCTGCAGTCTGTGAGGATAACAGCTGCTGTACCCCAGATCCCTTACAGACCTCTTGTCAATCAAAGGCAGCTGCTCTTGTTTAGACTCTGAGACTCTCTTCTGTGACTACTGAGATCACCTCCTAATTGATCTCCCTCCCGCCAATCACTGCCTCCTCCAAGCCATCCTCCACACTGCTGTCAGGATCTTTCTGCAATGTAAATTGGATGATAGTTTATCCTTGCTTAAGTACTCTGATAGCTCTACATCACCCACAGGTGACATTTCAAATTAATTAAACATGGCATTCAAGCCCTTCTCACTCTAGTCCCGATTGACCTTTCTAGCCCTGTTTCAAGATCCTCACTTTGACCCACTGTTAATCCATTCAACCATACCATCTGGTTTAGGTACATCTCTATGCAAACTAGCTCCTCTGCTTGGGACGCCTTCCCCCCAGCCCTTTCTTCACCTGTAAATACCTCCTCTCTCCTCAAATCTTACTCAGAGCCTTCCTTCCTGAAGCTTCATCCAAACACCACCAAGCAGGGGTCCTCACCCACTTCTCTGCTCCTATCCCACCTCCCAGTTAGCTCTGCTGTGCACTCCCCATTGGCATACACTGATTCTTGTCTACATATCATCCTTTTTGCCTCTATACCCCCAGAAACTAATACAGTGATACCAAGGGCTACTCACTAAATCCTCCATGAGTGAGTACACAAAAGGAATTTAGTGATCCTTAAGGTTTCCCAATGAGGAAATCTCCTTCCTGAGGGGTTTATATAATCCTTGTTTGTAATTGGCCCAATCCCCAGGTCTGGACATGGAGGACCTCAGACGCAGCCACCACTTCTCTATAAACATCTTAAATTATAGGGCTTTCTGTAAAACCTCAAACTGAAATAGAATATAAACAGCAACATTATTCAGAAAATGTCCTTCAGTGCTAATTTGTCTTCCTCTCACAGATATTGGCCACCTTTTAGATCTTAGTTCTGCTTTATGCATACATGTATGTGCAAACTGCATAAATCCTGGGCAAACCAGCTGCAAGTTGGATTTCATCAGCAACTCTACATCCGATGTTCTATGATTGGACCAGCCCTCGACATATAAGATGTACTTAATGAGTCACTGAATTGGGTCTTGATTGTCTTTTTTTCCCCTAATTTTATAGGGAGGCAGTGAATTCCAAGTTAATGGTGGTGGCTAATTGCTGCATCTTAGCAACGAAATGAGGCTGCTTTGACCCATCAATGTCCAGGTTCATTCATTTAATCCGTAGAAAAGACTCCAGGAATGTCTGAGTCCAGATTTCCATTCTCTTTTGTCTAATGATTAGAACCCACTTTCCTTTCAGCTATCGATTCACCACACCAAGGACCCGGCCCCCCCAATGGAATCGTCATGTTTTATAGAACAGCAACAAAGGCGTATAGCCAGTTTTCCAAAGTACTCTTTCCAAAATGAGCCAAATTAAATTTAAAGCTCGTTCCAGAACATTTTCCTCTCTACAATTGTAAAAGAATGACTGCTTGGCAAGGCACTATTAAGAGAAAAGGGCAGAGTCTCCACAAAGATTTTCAACTTTATTTTTTACACCAGTTAGAAAACTGTTTGGAAAAGCAAATTTCAGTTTGACTTAAAAAAAGAAAAGAAAAAGTGTTATGGGTGGGAGCACGTTAAGAAATGCAACAATCATAGCGTTCTGTAATCCTTTGAGACCAATATTAAGTACTAGCAGAATCTAATATCTCTAAATGTAGAAATAATATATTTACCAGTTAATCTAAGGGATACATTTTGTTGTTGTTGTTCACTGAGAGAAAAGAAATAGTTCTGTTCTCAAACTTCACACAAGCTCTCTTTGTAAACACACACTTTTGGCTTACCAGGATTTTCACTGAAAATATTTACTTAAAATGTAATTGTCATCAAACTGCCCAGAGTTAAATAAATAGATTCTCAATAATTTAATCCACATTCCTCCAACAGCTGCTATTTTAATGATAAATCTAGAGCATATTTTTCCCCCTTTGCAGAACAGACAGGGCAATAATATGTAATTATTCAAAATGTATCTTGTCCAGCTAGAGAAGATTGGGACACTGGGATTTCCTTATCCGAGTAAGATCAATAGAGACTATAATCTATTAGCTTGCCTCTGGCGGATCCTGTGTAAAGTGCCATAAAGGAAGGTTAAATCCTTGTAATATCTGAGACTAGCTTGTAGTATGATACCACGGGGAGATATAGTGCTGTCTAAGGCTCAGTAGCTGACAAAGATGATTCTCTAAATTCCTTAGTTGTTTTTATCCTTCCCTGCTATGGTAACTATATTTATGAATATTAGTTCAGGAAGCATTGTAATATTTCTGCAGGATTACACTTGAATAGTCCAGGGTTGTTTTGTCTTTTTTGGTGTGATTTGAAGTTAGAGTCTCCATTCAATGAACATTTGTTGAGGGTCTCCCCTTTCCCTGGCCCTGAGCTGAGCTCTGAGGATATAAGTGTAGGCTGGATGATATTTGCCCCTACTATTGAGACTTAACGTGTGAAGGAAAAAAGACATTTCTTTGATTCTTATGACTGATCTTATTTTTCACTAAAGTCCCCATTCTTGCTGAGGCAGATGAGAGGGCATTTAAAATATCCCATTCAAAGCTAATTGTCTCTCTTCTGATTTTAAGGGTCAAACTCTCGATTAGGACTCTCTTCCCTCTTCCCCAAATGGTGTCAATGAGTAGGAGAAAGCTTAGGAGGCTTGCTGTCCTGCTCTCCTAGCCACATGAGATTAGTGTGAAGCTTCCTAAGGTCTCAGAATTCTCCTGGGCACCCGGGAGCCCAAGGAGCATGTACTTGGTCTGAGGTTCTCACAGACCTCTCTGGTTATTTCTAATCCCTTCTCACTCTGGAGAGTCTTAACCATAGTGGGCAGGTGGGAGGAAGGTGGGAAGGTGTGAGCCTAGTCACTCACTTCTGATATTTCTTTTCCTCTCTTCCCCTCTCTGGCTGAAGGAGGCTCTATTTTCCTTCCAGTCTGATGCTGAAGGTCACATAGTTAGTAACTAGATTAGATTAAGGTGATCACATACTTTATTATCCGAAGTAGTATACTTTGGAAAGTGAGAGAAGGGGTGGTCCCAAGAATAACTGTGCACCAAGTAATCAGAGGCTGGCCTGGGTTAACCAAGATGTATGGTCTCTAGTTAAGTGGGACTATTCCACTTCCAGATTTAAGATTCTTTGCTTTTTGTTTCTATTATTCTTCCTAAATAACAGTGCACAGTGATGCAGCAAGAAATCTCCCAGTAAATTCTTTGTATATACTGGAGTTCTGAAAGGAAAGATTACCTGTGTGTGTGTATAGCCAAGAGTCTAGAGACATAAGTAGCCATTGACTGAACCCAGTAATGGAGTCATCTTGACAGCTTCTTTTGTATTATAGCCACGGAAAGAAAGACACAAACGATAGAGCATAGGTGCATAGGTGAATTTTGACCTGTAAAACATTGTCTGAGTCTACCTTGTGGATTAGTTACTCGGTTGATTCTTGTGGTGGTAGTGGTTGTTTTTTGCAGCATTTAGATCCATTCAGTGTTAACTCAGGGAAGCAATATATCCATTCATGTCTGAGGAGATATAAAAGTCAAGGAATGAGTTAGTATGAGTCAGAGTTCTCCTTGTTCGGTGAAATTGTACGGAGAATGTCCAACTCCCAAGCACTATTTATCTACCTGAAAGATCTATTTCTTGACTTAGTTGAGAGAGTTCACTCATGTATCCATCCATCACTCCATCCTTCCATCCACCCATTCATCCATACCATGTATTATTCTAGTCAAGAAAAACAAGGTGGTGACCAAAAATGGAGCCAAGGATGAGATTAAATATGCATACTCTAACAATGTAAAATTGTTATCCTCTGGGCCACATATTTGATTCTAAGCTTTCTAGGAGCCTATCAAAAATTGCTCGCAAGTTTCACAATTTAAAGTCCATTAGACAATAGCTTATAAGGTAATAATTATAACAGGTAACACTTACTGAGTACTTATTGTATGGTGGGTACTGAGCTAGGCTTTGTACATGAATAATTTTTAAGTCCCTTCAGTAATCCTAAGAGATAAAAACTAAGAAATATCTATTTTATAGATGTGGAAGTAAAGCCTTAAACAGAATAAGTGAAATAGCCATAATCAGATCCAGGGACTGACCTTGAGAGCCCTTATTCTCTGCTTTAAATGCTCAAAAAAATTCATTCCTTTTTGGTTTTGGTTCTAGATTTCACAGTAACTTCTTCTTGAGGGGTTTTATAATAAGGATGTCTTAGGCTGTGATACACTAGGCCTTTGACAACATGGGGGATGTGCTCATTGTACCCTGTACTTCTCCTTTGTTAACACTAACACAATGTAATGATATAATTATTTGTGTAATGTTTATCTCCCCAACTAGACTTTAAAGACCATGAGGGCAAAGTGTGTTTGTCTTTTCTACTGCCTTGTCATCCCTTGCATACAGTGGACGTTTAACACATACTTGTTGAATAAACAAATGAAATAGGAGACGGAACTATTTATAAAATAATTTGCAATTGCACAAAGGAACTTCAGTTTAGTCTGAACGTGATATTTTATTTTTCTTCCTATTTTTCGCCTCAATTCTGCTTCTCCTATTCCTCTCCACCCGTCGCGCGCGCGCGCGCGCGCACACACACACACACACACACACACACGTTATTTACTACCTTGATAATTTAAGCGAAATCACTTCCTAATTTCTTTCCTTGTCCTGAATTTGAGTGCAGGTCTCAATGAAAAAGGAGGGAATATGAACTTTCTTTTGTCACAAAATATTTGTCTTCACTTCTATTCAGAATATTTCTTTTTTTTTAATTGGAGTATAATTGCTTTACAATAATTGCTTTATACATATTAGTGTATGCATGTCAATCCCAATCTCCCAATTCATCCCACCACCACCACCCCCACTGCCACTTTCCCCCCTTGGTGTCCATACGTTTGTTCTCTACATCTGTGTCTCTGTTTCTGCCGTTTGTTCTCTACATCTGTGTCTCTATTTCTGCCCTGCAAACCGGTTCATCTGTACCATTTTTCTAGGTTCCACATATATGTGTTAATATATGATGTTTATTTTTCTCTTTCTGACTTACTTCACTCTGTATAACAGTCTCTAGATCCATCTATGTCTCTACAAATGACCCAATTTCATTCCTTTTTATGGCTGAGTAATATTCCATTGTATATATGTGCCACATCTTCTTTATCCATTCATCTGTCGATGGACACTTAGGTTGCTTCCATGTCCTGGCTATTGTAAACAGTGCTGCAGTGAACATTGGGGTGCATGTGTCTTTTTGAATTATGGTTTTCTCAGGGTATATGCCCGGTAGAGGGATTGCGGGGTCATATGTTAGTTCTATTTTTAGTTTTTTAAGGAACCTCCATACTGTTCTCCACAGTGACTGTATCAATTTACATTCCCACCAACACTGCAAGAGGGTTCCCTTTTCTCCGCACCCTCTCCAGCATTTATTGTTTGTAGATTTTTTGATGATGGCCATTCTGACCCGTGTTAGGTGATACCTCATTGTATCATTGTATCATATTCTCTAATAATTAGTGATTTTGAGGACCTTTTCATGTGCCTCTTGACCATTTGTATGTATTCTTTGGTGAAATGTCTATTTAGGTCTTCCACAATTTTTTGATTGGATTGTCTGTTTTCTTGATATTGAGCTGCATGAGCTGTTTGTATATTTTGGAGATTAATCCTTTGTCCATTGCTTCATTTGCAAATATTTTCTCCCATTCTGTGTGTTATCTTTTCATCTTGTTTATGATTTCCTTTGCTGTGCAAAAGCTTTCAAATTTAATTACGTCCCATTTGCTTATTTTTGTTTTTATTTTCATTACTCTAGAAGGTGGGTCATAAAAGATCTTGCTGTGATTTATGTCAAAGGGTGTTTTTCCTATGTTTTCCTCTAAGAGTTTTATAGTGTCTGGTCTTACATTTAGGTCTTTAATCCATTTTGAGTTTATTTTTGTGTATGGTATTAGGTAGTGTTCTAATTTCATTCTTTTAACCCTTTTTTTTTTCTTTTTGCTGCATAACTGACTACACAGAACATTTCAGCAGAGTTCTTAACAGTGTGAATGATTTGATTCACTACAAAGTCTGTCCACCAGTCCATGGAACCAAAGGCTACTGTTCCCCCTGAGAGCACAGAAATGATGGATCGCCTTTTCCCCACTGTTTCACCTTATGCAGCAGCTCCTGAAACTATTAATCCCATTAGTTATTATCATGGCAATAACTAAGATTTGTAAAGAACTCTAAAACTCTGTAGGCCTTAATATACTTTATCTCATTTGATCCTCCCTACTACCTGTGAGCAGATTAGGCAGGCACTGTGTTTATGCATATTTCACATATGGAGACACTGAGGCTTGGGGAGGTTAAGTGACTAGCCCAGCAACCTGGTTTGAGTGATGGGTGGAGCCCAGCCTTAAAATCAGACATCTTTGCTGCTGATTCCAGCTTCTCAACATTACACCTCCTTGTCTCCACTTCCACTTGAAATCTTTTTTTTTTTTTTTTTGAGGAGGGTAGGGCTGTTATGGGAAGAGTAGTCAAAATGACTTTCTGCAAAACAGTTTGAGGGCTTTGCTACTGAATGTTTCTGTTTGAGGAGAATGAGAAAAGAAGGTAACAGCCATAAGCAAGATGAGCTTAAGATTCAGAAGCAAAACTTAAGAGAGCTCACTGGGGGTCCCAAGCTGTATGTGGGTGTTTTGTTCCTGTGGGGTCAGGGTTGAGTTTCTGCAGCCCTCGGAGATCTGCTGTAACCTTCAGTCAGGCCTAGAAGTTCAGCTCCTTGTGATGGTTAGTTAACATTGCTATATGGTGATAAACTACACTAACAACAGAGTCTTAAGCTACAGAAATGCCAAAAGAAAGTGATCCCTGCTGAGATTAAAAGCTCACTATAGCTGTGTTGAAACAAACCCAGAAAGGTGGTTCTTGCTCAGCTGGGCAGCTAGTCTGGGACCAGAGCCTTTGTTCTACTTGGCCAAACCTGGAGGAGTCACAGTTTCATCCTAGGCTTGGCCTAGGCAAGATGGAGCTACCCCAGAACGTGTCTTCTGTGCCCTCCCATCTCCTGGTATTCGCTCTTCCCAATTCCACCTGCAGGGGGCAGCATCCTAGACTGCCAGCTGGGCCCTCCGTGCTGTCCTCACACAGGCGCAGGCTCATCTTGCCTATAAAGCTGTCCCCATCCCCTCCGGTCCTATCCTCTTTCTGTGATTGATCTTAGCAACTAGGAAAAGTGGTTCTGGTTTCCCAATACAATAAATTTCCTTTTTTCCATCATAAAAGCAATACATGCTTAGTACAAAACGTTTATAAAATATAAATATATGGAAACTAAAAGTCAACCAATATCTTACCACTTAGAAGAACTACCACTATTTACATTTTTAGTGAATTTCCTCACAGGATTTCTTCTGTGCGTTTTAAAAGATCATACTGCAACAAGTTTTATATCCTGCTTTTATCATTTAACATGGTAATGCAAGCATTTCTTGTGTTAATAAAACATTCTTTTTAATGTAATTTTAAGTAGTTACATAAGAATCCATCATACTGATGAAACTTTAATTTGATTCTTCTCGTATTATTGAATGGTTTTCTTCCTTTTACCATTATAAATAATGATTACAATCCATATTTTTGTACATAAAACTAATTGCAGATCTCTAAATTCTTCCGCTAGGTAGATTAGAAAAAGTAGAATTATAAGGCCTTGACTTGGGATTCTTGATTCATTACATGGGGGCAAAAAAGCATTCCTTGTAAACTCCTTAGTATTTTGGTGTGAGTGATGAGGCAGTGTGTTGCACAGAGCAGAGACACAATAAATGTGTTTTGTATGAATGAATGGACTTAACCCCATTAGGAATATTTGCATTTTAAAAGAGGAAATTTGTCAACCAATGCATCTTAAATGGGTAGTAATTCAGGCTGCAATATTTACAGTATTGAAGAAATCAAAGTTGTAATGAATGCAGGTCTGTCAAGAAAGGAAGTTTTTCTAATAAGCATTAATTAAACTCAGCCCCGTGAAAATCATAGCCTACTATGATCAAAGTAAACACAGCTCTTATGACCGTTCCCAGCTCCTTGGTCAGATGGTCAACATGAGCATGGCATCATGTCAGGGCCCGAGGAACAGGAGAATGAGATATGGTGTCTGTCCTCAAGAAGTCCACAAGCTTGTAGGGCGACAGATCAATCAGACAATGAACAAAGTAACACAGGAAGGGCAGAACTGAGATGCAAACTCAGTGGAGGAAGTTAATAGCTCTTCCTTAGGGAGCCTCCTTGGGAAGGGAAATTTGGAGCTGGGTCTTGAGTGAGAATATGTGAGAAAAGCATTCCAAACAGATGCACATGCAAAGAGCACTTCTTCCTGATTCCTGAGAATCATAGGGTGCTGATTTCCTCTTCCAGCACTTTGTTCATGTTGATCATTTACACCTTAGTGAGAATGAGTTGTTCTGACTTTCCTGAGAGCAGAATTTGATAAAAGGAAAAGAGACAGAGCCTGAGAACTGGAGATACTTGAGACCAGAAGGGGCAAAAGAGAATACCATAAAGGAAAGGGGTACAGAAAGGGGAAGCAGGGAGCCAAAGACAGGAACACTGAACTGTACAGCTGGGAAATGGAGGTTATGCACATAGAATACAATGGGCCCCCAGAGCTGTGCAACAAGACAACCCGGGGTCCCAAACACCACAACCGTCACCAGTCTAGGGAGGTGTGACCTGGCCCCAGATGAAGCTTCCTTACCCTGATCTACAAAGTCTCAGTTCTCTTCTAAAACTTCTCCAGCAAAGATTCATCCCCTCTCTATTTTACAGCTCTATTTAAATAAAATAGTTAGTCGTATACAGTCCGTAGCAATTTGGGGACCATTTCTACCTTCACTGCCCAGGTAGAGAGTTAAGCTGCTTGCCAGCAGCCTTGTAAGTCCTGGCTCCCATCTCTCTCTCTAACCTCATCTTGAACTGCTCCTGCCTCACACACTGACCTCCATCACAGTCTCTTCCTTCTGCTCCTCGAGCTTGTCCCACCTCAGGGCCTTGCTTATCTCTCTGTCTGAAACTCTCTTCCCCAAGATCTTTTTGGGGTTGACTTGGCTCCTTCTCATCCTTCATGTCCCTGCTCAGGCGTCAGCTCTTCAGAGGGGCTGCCACTGACCACCTTGCCTTTGCCATGAGCCAGCGTCTATGTTTTCAGAGCACCTCTCATTCACTGAACTTACTACTGTATTGACTTATTTACTGTGGCCACCCCACTAGAATGTAAGCCTTATGACGTCAAGAATTTGATTTGTTTTGTTCACTGTCACAGCCCTGGAACCTAGAAGAGTGTCTGCCTTAACAGTAGGTGCTCAATAAACATGTACTGAGTGAATGAATAATCCAGCTTTGAGATGTGAATTATTCAAGGTTATGTCCTTAGCTCCCTGCCCACGGTAGCTCCAAAGTGTTCATTGGATAGTTGTGCTAAAAATCATTCTTGATCCAGCCTTCTTTTTCAGGCAAGGCTACCTCAGTCCTTCTGAACTCTCCTTCCCATTCCCCTTTCCATGCCCTTAACCCCACACCCCACAAGTTGTGAACATGGTCTATTCCAGCCCCATTGGTAATCCCATCTCCAATCAGCAGAGCATGCTGATGACTTCATTTTTTTCCTCTTTTCAAAGAGCAAAGAACAGGAGGAAATCAGTTCTGTTGAAATGTGAACCAGTATGAGTGGTACATTTCCTTCTGCCTATTTTCTTCTCCAGTTGTTTCAATCTGAAGGCTGATGGGGAGAAGAGTGAGATGAATGGCAGTTCAACTCCCACCACTGCCATGGCATCAATCACAGAGACTGTGGAAAGCTACAGTCAGGGGTGGGAGGTTGGGGGGCCCAGAACAGATGGGGAGGCACCAGGAGCGGGTGTGGATGCCTAGCAAGAGTCGCAGAAACTCAATTTCTCTCTTTCCTAGGCCTCCCAAAATGGCCTACCCCGGGCAGGGACCCCACCACCACCTGTCTCTCTAGGGAATCACTAACAGTTGGATCATTTCTGATGTGCAGGCCATGTGAAGGCAGGGAACAGTGGAAGGAACACACAGTTCAACAGCAGAGAGTTCTGCTCCTGACTCTGCCACATGCTAGGTGTGTGGGACCCTGGTCTGTTACTTAACCTCAGCCACCACCTCCTCAGGGATAAAATGAGCATAGGAGCATCTACTTGGAAAGACTGTGTGCCTTTATATGTGTGAATTATGTGTAAAAGCACCTAGGACAGTGCCGGCATATGGTAGGTACTCTATAAATTGTTGCTATTATTAAAAAGCTGAGTTCAGGTACAGGGAAAATAAAGTATGTTTATGTTTACTCAATACGTGAAAAATAGATGATTGCCTGTACTTTTCCATTTTATTTATTTATTTATTATTTTTGGCTGCATTGGGTCTTCATTGCTGCTCATGGGCTTTCGCTAGTTGCAGCGAGCGGGGGCTCCTCTTTGTTGTGGTGAGCGGGCTTCTCATTGCGGTGGCTCCTCTCATTGTGGAGCACGGACTGTAGGCGCGAGGGCTTCAGTAGTTGCGGCACGCAGTCTTAATTGCTCCTCCGCATGTGGGATCTTCCCAGACCAGGGATCGAACCCATGTCCCCTGCATTGGCAGGCAGATTCTTAACCACCGTGCCACCAGGGAAGTCCTACTTTTCCATTTTAAAAGTCAAAGACATGTGTTATAGATGTTAAACATCCTAGTAGATTCAAAGTGGATTCAAAACTTTTATTCAATCGTCCAGTTTGACATCATACTGTCAAAAAATTAGGCTTCATCAGTTTTTACTAAAATAACTAGCTCTTTGCCTGCCATTGTGTAGACAGCACCTACTTCCCGTCATGGTTTTCCTTCTCATCATATGATGATGATACTAGAGTCTCATCATATGATGATGATACTAGAGTCGGAAATTGACTTCTTTGGGGCCACATCAAAGAATTATCAGATCCTCAGCTATTCTGCCATCAATATTGAGCCCTATCCTGTGAATTCCTACCATCTAAATCTTGCTTAGGACCAGTTAGTTAACTTGAATGAAGTACCACTAATGATTTTAACCAACTGAAATTAATTAATTTCTGAGGATGGACTAATTCACAAATGCATAAAGCAAGATTATTTCACAGGATTCTATAGTTGCCATGCGGTGATTATTTTAAAATGCCTGGAGTCAATTTTTAAAAATTATATGTATTAGTAAAAATTTACCCAAGCCCAAGGAGAGAGAACTTTGATTTCATTTTCAAGAGAATTCCAGAAAGATCTTAAGGTCCTAAAGAATATATTCTGATGCCTTGCTGTTTCATAAGAGGGTGGTCTTCTCTCCCTTCCTCCCTTTCATGGATCTATAGGCAGAGCTTTCCCTTTGTATCAAGTGCAATCAGAAAAGACTGGAACAGAGAGAGCTCCTCATTTTGGAGAGCAATTCTCATGGCTGTAGGTGGGTATTTTCCTAGTCACCAAGAGAAGGTGCAGTTCTCTGCCCTCTAGTGAGCACTGTCACCACAGAATGAGATGCAATTTCCCTACTTTTGAGACATCACAAGCTAAGATATCCAGAAGAATTAAAAAAGACCAACATAGAGGTTGGAGAATGAAAATAAACTAATTCCAGCACTCCAGACTGACCAATCATTAGCCATTTATAACAGGGCTTAAAATCGTCATGGGCCAACTGCATTCAGTTCTCACTAGTTCCCAGGCCAGTTTTTGATTTGTTATTCTTCTGGAGAAAAAGAGCATGCATTAACCTCAAAATCAGTGACGAACTCTGGATGCATCTTAGTAACTGCTGAGTAAACATCTGCTGAATTAGAAAAGCGAAAAAGCAAAGAAGAAACAAACAAAAACCAATGTTCTGTCAACGTGAGAGTGTTTACATATAAAATGAAATTAAATGATAAAGGGATGTTGGCTTCAAAGGGTCCTCAATTTTGTTCTATTTTTGTTTAGTTTCTGGGTCTAGTGTTCACTCACTACATTTCTTATTTGTCAACGTTAGTATTCAACCTTAGTTTCAGAATTGCTAACTCATACCCCTGTGAGAGACAAATTTGCCAACTAGACAACAGTGTTTGTGTACAATTCTTTTTGTTCTTAGCCTTACGGTATCCAGTCAAAAGTTATTTAAGTTAGGTCCTTCATTCCCCACCCACTTCTGTGTGGTATGTCATCCATTTGTAATACAGTTAGATTCATATCTCACAGTCTGCATCTCATCTTGAGTTCCCCTGACATCCTGGTAGATTTTTTTTTTAATTTGCATAGAGTATAATTCATTTTTTGTGTTTGTTCAGTTCTATGGATTTTGATAAATGCACAGTCATTCCACCACAGCACCATACAGAATAAATTTCATAACCCCAAAGTATCCCTCATACTGCCTCTTTGTAGTCAATCTCTCCACCCACCTCTAACTCCTGATAATTACTCATCTTTCTCTGCCCTTATAATCCTTCCCAGAATGTCATATAAATGGACTCATACAATATGTAGCCTTTTGATTTAGCAAAATGTATTTAACTGCATTTATATTATTGCATGAATCATGAATCAATAGTTTATTTCTTTTTCTTGTTGAGTGGTATTCCATTGTATGAATACACCTTAATTTGACTATACATTCATCAGTTGACAGGCATCTGGGTGGTTTCTAGTTCTCAGTGGATTATGAATAAATTTGCTATAAATATTTTCCTAAAGTTGTTTGTGTAAGCATAAGTTTTTGATTGACTTGGGTAAATATCTAGGAGTGGAATTGCTGAGTCATATGGTATGAGTATGTTTAACTTTATAAGAAATTGTTAAACTGTTTTCCAAAGGGGGGCATATCATTTTGCATTTCCACCAGCAATGTATGAGTTTCCATTTGTTCTGCATCTTTGCCAGCACTTGGCATTGTGTTTGGTTTTGGTTTTATCTTATACATTCAAATAAGTGTGTAGTGGTATCTCATTATGGTTTTAATTTGTGTTTCCCTAATGCCTAATGACGTTGAGCACTTTTTCGTATGTTTAATTGCTATCCAAATATCTTCTTTAGTGAAGTGTCTGTTCAACACTTTTGACCAGACACAGGCCACCTTTTATTGGGTTTTTGCAGTTATTTTCTTCCAGTATGTAGCTTGTCTTTTCATTCTACTAACAGTGTCTTTCACAGAGCAAAAGTTTTAAATTTTTATGAAGACCAATTTTTCAAATTTTTTATGGATCATCCTTTTGGTACTATATCTAAAAAACTTTTACCTAACCTAAAGTCTCACAGATTCTCTCGTATCATTTTTTTCTAGAAGTTTCATAATTTAAAATTTTACATTTAGGACTATGATCCATTTTGAGTTAATTTTTACCTAAGATGAGAGGTGTGTATCAGGTTCTTTTCTCTTTCTTTTACATATGGACAATGTTCCATTTGTTCCAACACCATTTCTTGAAAAGACTATCCTTTCTCTGTTGAATTGTTTTTGCACCTTTGTAAAAAATCAGTTGACTATATTTGTGTGGGCCTGTTTCTGGCTTATCTATTCTATTCCATTTACTATCTATTCTGTTCCATTTATGTGTGCTTCATTCCTTGTGATAATACCACACTGCTTTGATTACTGTAGCTTTATACTAAATATTGAAATCAAGTAATGTGAGTGATTCCTACTTTATTCTTTTTCAAATTCTTTTGAATATTCCAGTTCTTCCACCTTGACGTATAAAGTTGAGAATCACCTTGTTGATCTGTATAAAACATTTTCCTAGTATTTGAATTGGGATTATCTTTACTCCACAGATCAAATTGAGGGGAATAGATAGTTTAGCAATATTGAGTCTTGCAATCCATGAACATATTATGTCTCTCTGTTTAGTTAAATCCTTTTTCATTTCTTTCTTTAATGTTTTATAGCTTTTAGTATACAGATACTGCCCATATTTGGATAGATTTGTGAATAAATATTTCATTCTTGGGGTGCTATTGCAAATAGTTTTTTCTTTGAAGTTTCAGATTCCAATTGTTCATTGCTAGGAATACAATTGACTTTCGTATATTGGCCTTATATTCTGCAACCTTGCTAAATCCACTTATTAGTTCAAGGAGCTCTTTGGTAGATTCTTTGGGATTTTTCTACATAGACAATCATGTTGTCTTCAACAAGAGTCAGTTTTATTATTCCTTTTTGATCTGCATGCCTTTTATTTCTTTGTATCACCTTATTGCCCTATGATGTTGAATAGGTACAACTGAATTTTAATAGTCAATCTAAACACAAAAGAATTAGGACTAAAGTAATATCAAACTCTGGAAGTTCACATCAGGAAGGTAAGAAAGGCTTCTCAGACTTAGTCATTTGATTGTTAATTTAGTCAATGAAATATTTACTCGTATCTCCATGAGACAAAGTATTATAAGGAAGTCAAATATAAAATCAGACTTGGATTTCTCCATCAAGTACTTTGCAGTTGAGGAAAGGTAATAAGACATGAAAAATAGTTACTACATACAAATAAGAAGGTATAAAGCTAATCAGAGATAAACAGCAAAAGAGTAGGGGAGGCTCTAAGGCAGAAGAACAGGTAGGAAGCCATTAATATAAAGGTCTGATCTGGTGGTGGTAACGAAGAAGTCAGGATGTAGGTGAGAGATGGTGCAGAAGTGGGCTCCTCAGATTTTGCTGACTGATTGGTTGTGGAGGCCAAAGGAGAAGGAAGAGATCTGTGGGAGTTAAAATATGTTGCTTATTTTTTGGAGGGGGTAGAGGCGGGGCCACAGATTGATATTCTGGATTTGAAGTGTACACTGAAAGTTCAGATGGGGTGACCTGCAGGTGGACTGACTGAACCAACGAGTAAGAGCAGGCTGGACATAGAAGTTGACCTTGGTCATGATTCTCCCTTTAGCCCCAGCTCTAGGCTTTGAGGCTGTACATACTCGAGGGCTGGGATTCGCCCTCCCATTGGAACAGTGACCACACTTAACTGAAGGGTCAGGGAGAAGAGGAATGGTATGGATAGTGTGCATCTTGCTAAGCAGGTTCCCAAGCTCCAGCCTCTTGTGAAACAGAAGAAGGCGCCCTAACACCTACATTGGTTGAAAGAGTGAAAGGCTACAATGTTTACTGTATCCCTCCGCTCAGGGAGGGCATAGGACCTCATTTTACAGAAGAGGGAACCTGTATGAGATGAAATGAGATGTCCATAGCTACCAGGAACAGAGCTTGGATTCAAACCTGTGTCTATCTGATAACAGCTTGCACTTAGCATTTACCATGTGTGAAGCATTACTTTAAAGGCTTTAATCCTCACACTTAAACCTCACAACAACCCTGTGAGGTAGCTTCTATTATTACCCCCAGTAACGTATGGGGCACAGAGAGGTTTGGTAACTTCCCAAGGTTTCAATGATAGGAAATAGTACAGGCACTTCTTCACTATAAGTATATCATCACCACACTATGCTGCCCAGTGTTTCCCAGTAAACCACAGAGCCTCCCTAGCCAACAAGAGTAGAACAAGTGAGTGACAATGCAGTCTTTATCCACAGCAAAACGATGGCATCAGAGCACCCACTGTGAGCATCACTGAACACCAACTATGTGCCCAGGACTTTGCTAAGTGCTGGGAATAAACAGATGCATTAGACACAGTCACTACCCTCACAGATCTCAGTCTGGATGGAGAAACAACCTTGTACACAATGAGTACAATATGTGCCATGATATATGGCACTCTGACAGCAGGTGTAAAGGATTGGGCACACAGAGAAAACAGGCATTAATTTTATGTTCCTCTGTCAAGGAAAGTGAAAGGCAAACTAATGCATAATGGCTAGAAGCAACCTTATACTTTTGATTAAGTGCATATTTAAATATCACCCTGCCCCTCAGTCGGGATCATGCCTCAGTCTCCATCACATGGCTGACTTTACTTTCTAAAGAGAAAGCAAGAAATTCATGCACAGTAAACGGAATTGGGAAGATGCGGAGCATGAGCTCTGTCTCAGATGCTTTTTTGTTTGTTTTACTTTGCCTTTGAAAATGACACAGCTCATTACAGTGGAAACTAACACAACTCTCATTACAAAGTAGATGACAGAGAAGGCTTTACCTTTGTCTCATCTTGTGGAACTTCTTTGAAAATAAATCATCACCCCAGGGTGAAGAAAACTTTGAAATCTTTAGGTTCTCTCTTCTTAGTGTTGAAAATGCAAGTACATGTGTGATATTCACATAGGAAAGTGTGATCATTCTGTTGTGAGGAGAGATGTGATCTTGGACAAAATTTAGAAGGTGGAAAAGTGTGTTCTCCCATTTGGGGGCCCACTTCCTTCATCCTCCTGCCACTCCACTTTTTTTTTTTTTGTTTGTTTGTTTTTTGTGGTACACGGGCCTCTCACTGCTGTGGCCTCTCCCGCTGCGGAGCAGAGGCTCCGGACGCGCAGGCTCAGCGGCCATGGCTCACGGGCCCAGCCGCTTCACGGCATGTGGGATCCTCCCAGACCGGGGCACGAACCCACGTCCCCTGCATCAGCAGGCGGACTCTCAACCACTGCGCCACCAGGGAAGCCCCTGCCACACTCCACTTTTATTCCCCCTTCCAATTCTGTCAGAGGTTTAGTGCTTCATTTCTTGATTGCTCCTTCTAATCCCTCCAAACTATGTAAGAAAAAGCTCTGAAACTTCTTCACACTAAGGTATAAATGACTGATACTAGTTTATAGACAAGCCTCTCAAACTGGGACAGCAAAGGGTGCCAAGGGATACCTAGTAAAGCCACGGGACCAACGTGGCACATCTCTGAGACAACAAACTTGCTTGAAAATTTAGGAAGGAAACATTATTTTATGTTAAAACAAACACAAATATAATACGGAATGAAATAGGAAATGGTTGAATGAATGAATCACATTAAAGTAAATTGTTACAAAAGAAATATCGTGCATGAGGCTGAAACCCAGAGCCCCGGGGGTGGCAAATCCTTTTCTGTCTCCTCTGCCCTCAGGGGTAAGCATGGCAGACCTCCCCGGCTGTAGGTGGGAGGATGAGGCCCTTGAGGAGCCCTGTAATGGGAGACCTTAGGGTCATGGATTTATACCCATGTAGAGATAATACAAGCAGCAGGCCTGAATTTGGAAGTAAATTCAGCAAGGGCCTTAAAAATGTTTTGTAATTTACTAAAATTAAACAAAGGGATAATAAACACCAACACTATCAACTTTATTATACACATTTTAAATAGTAGCTCTGGGGTATGGCATATTTAATTTCGCTTTCAAAACTTTTCAGGATTGCCTTCCCTCCCAGTTTGCAAAAGATGCTTGTAAACTCATGTTGCTTTGTGGCAGATGGATGGACCAAGAGGCTTTTTTTTAAACAACATTTATCTTTTAGCTACATTCGAGACTCTTGATGCATGGACCCCTCTAGCAGTCTGGTGAAGCCTACAGACTCCTTAGGAAAAGTGCTTTTGGACTTCACTGGTGGCGCAGTGGTTAAGAACCCACAACTACTGAAGTCCGCGAGCCTAGAGCCTGTGCTCCACAACAAGAGAAGCCACCGCAATGAGAAGCCTGCGCACTGCAACGAAGAGTAGCCCCCGCTCACCACAAGTAGAGAAAGCCCATGTACAGCAACGAAGACCCAATGCAGCCAAAAATAAATAAATTTATAAGAAAAAAACAAAACAAAGACGTGCATATCTTTTTTTTAACATCTTTATTAGAGTGTAATTGCTTAACAATGGTATGTTAGTTTCTGCTTTATAACAAAGTGAATCAGCTATACATACACATATATCCCCATATCCCCTCCCTCTTGCATCTCCCTCCCACTCTCCCTAACCCACCCCACTAGGTGGACACAAAGCACCGAGCTGATCTCCCTGTGCTATGCGGCTGCTTCCCACTAGCTATCTATTTTACATTTGGTACTGTGTATATATGTCCATGCCACTCTTTCACTTTGTCCCAGCTTACCCTTCCCCCTCCCCGTGTCCTCAAGTCCATTCTCTACGTCTGCATCTTTATTCCTGTCCTGCCCCTAGGTTCTTCAGAATCTTTTTTTTTTTTGAAATGCATGTCTTACTAGGTCACAAATTTGGATTTTAAATATTTTGAACTGTATTTCCATTTAATCGGATTCCTGTATATTTTATGTTATGTGTTTAAAAGCACTTTTCAGTTATTTATTTATTTTTTAAATTTATTTATTTTATTTTATTTATTTTTGGCTGTGTTGGGTCTTTGTTGCTGTGCGCGGGCTTTCTCTAGTGGCAAGTAGAGGCTACTCTTTGATGCGGTGCGCAGGCTTCTCATTGCGGTGGCTTTGCTTGTTGTGGAGCCCGGACTCTAGGTGAGCAGACTTCAGGAGTTGTGGCACGCAGGCTCTAGAGTGCAGGCTCAGTAGTTGTGGTGCACGGGCTTAGTTGCTCCGCGGCATGTGGGATCTTCCCGGACCAGGGCTGCTCCGTGTCCCCTGCATTGGCAGGAGGATTCTTAACCACTGCGCCACCAGGGAAGTCCATGCACTTCTTTGTGAATATATTAAACAACAAGCTCTAGGAGTGCGTCGAATACCAAAGTTTCCAAAAAGTGATGAGTGTAAATGGTGAGTGCAAATAATTTTTTGAGGCAACTGTGATGTGGTAGAAAAATACCTGTAATTCCTTTTGGTGGCAAAGTAACAGTTAATGTGGGTACTTCTGTGGTTTCTTGCCTACATTCATACTTGAAGGAGAAGCTACATTTCAGTTAGATGTTGGTGAAAATAAAAATGTATTTTTTGTCATTCAAGTTCATGAACCCCAAGTGATATGCCCTGAGATAAAGGTTCTAGATTCTTCTGATTTAAGACTCTGAATTATTGAGTTCCAGATATTCTGATGCCTTGGATACTTGAGACAGAAAAAGCAGTGAGTAACTTTTATTGAAGTGATAAGTAGATTTTGGTGAGCATTTCTCAACCCTTCTCCCCATCCCCACCCCTGCAGAACATCCAAGTTCTGCCCCATCCGCACAACTTTGTGTTCCAACTCCACTTCCCTCCTCCTGGCAATCACGAGAGAAACATTCTAAATTTCTCAGACCCACATGATTTCTCCAAACTGCCTTTACCAACCAAGTGTCACCTTGTCCTTCACCTCCCTCATCTATCTTTATCCCCTGTTTCCCACTATCCTAATGATTCTAGCAAAATGACTCACAATTCACTTGAAATAGATTCAGGAAGTTTGCAATGTCTAAGCGCAAATCCACGAAGTAAGAGGATCATAGAGTCACAGAAGCAGGTCTTGAAAACCACAGAGGCAACCTCCTAACAGGTTTAGTACCTGAACTAGAACCTCACCAGATTCAGTGTTTGAGACACCACTTTTCCTAGAAAATAAGAAAGGAAGACAGTAAATAGCAGTTATGGAACACTGAAGTATCCGGGGACTGGTGCTGTATTTATATTTTCTCACTCTTTGGAAAATAAAAAGCAGTGAGCTATTAATATCCCATTTAAGAATGAGGAAAGAGACTTAAAAAGTTTAAGTAACCTGTCCAAGGTCACACACAGTTAGTAAGCATTATTTGTGTACCTCCCCCTCCTCAGTCTGACCGACCTGACACTCACAGAGCCACTGAACAGGAGCACTGAAACCACTCACAGAACCACTGAAATGACTGCCCAGAAGTCGTCAGCAGTCCCTGTGGGGCTGAACGTGAAGGGCATTCCTCCGTCCTCCCGATGCTGGATCTCCCGCAGCCTTCAATACTGACCACTTACACTCTGTTGAAACCGACTCCACCTTTAGCTTTGGCAGCATCACTTTCTTGTTTCCTCCTACATCTTGACCCCTCCTTCTCAGTTTCTTTTGCCAGTGTAGCTTCCTCTTGGCCACCTATAATGTTGGAGCAAAGCTGAGCCTTGGCCCCCTCTCTAACTGAACGCTGTCTCCCTTGGCAGCAGACCCCAGCCCATGGCACTCATTACCCTTGATACCCAGAAAAACCCTCTCCCTGCTCTGAGCTCCAGGCAACTAACGTGGATATCTTGCCCACATGCCCAAAGGTGGTCAAAACCCTTCTGTTTGTCGAATGAACCCCACTTCAGTGAAAAACACCTCTCTTCACCCAGCTGCCCAATTCAGAAACCTGAGAATGGCCTCTTCTTCTCTTTCACCCTCCTATTCAAACACCAAGTTCTGTAGATTTTGCCCACTAAGAATACCTGGACTGAATCTGAACCATCACTTCTCATCATCATTGCCAAAGCAGCCTCCAAGCTCCTCTTCTTGCCTCCCTTCACCCCATTTCTCCTGCTTAAGGTTTTCAGCAATTTTCCATTACTCCTTCATATTAAGACCAAAATCGGTAACATAATTGGTAAGGCCCAGTTTGAGCTGCTTCGTACCACCCCCAGCAGACTCACCTGGGCTCACTCTGCACCCTACTCTTCCCCTGACCTGTACTTCTTTTAGTTCTTCAATTACCCATGCTTCCTCCAGCCTCTGAGCCTTTGCATGTGCTGTTGACTCTGCTTGGAATGCTGATCCCTACTCTTTTCATTAAGTTACTTCCTACTTGTTTGGATTTCAGTTTAAATGCTGCTTCCCTAGGGAAGCTTTTCCTAGCCATCCAGACCAGGTCAGCTTCCCCAACAGGGCAATTTTTCACTTAGGGCATACTGTTCTTTTATTTAGTACTATGGTCAAATAATCAATTCACTATTTGACATGTTTCCCCTTCTATGATGTAAGCTCCATGAAAGCAGCAACTATCTGCTACTCAGCCCATCCCCACACCCTAATACAAGGCTTGGTATGTAGTTGAAACTCAGTACATCTCTATTGAACTGATTAATTAATTATAGGGAAGTCTCTTTTTGCCATACTTCTGTAGACTTTTCTAGAATGACACAGACCAACAGGTGATTTTATATGTCCAAAGAAAATGAGTAAGAACCTAGCTGGAATTTACAACAGACAATGACTTGAACCTTTAAATCAAAAAATCTGAAATAATCCCATTCTACTTTGCTACTTAGATAAAGGAAAGAAAGTTTCATTGAGCTACTTACCAATGTCTGTCATCCAAATGCATGGCTAAATCATTTATGTGCATGGTGGTTTCCAAATGAATCATTATTCACTATCAACAGTGATGAACGGTGCCCTCATAAGAAAACGTTATTACCATTTGTAGTCACCTTCACGGCTGTCAAAATGTATGTTCTCATACAACTATCAAAACCAGCTGGCTGACAAATGCACATACTTTCTGCTCTGGATTTTTCAAGGAAGATTAAATGTACATTTCTTTCTTTCTTTCTTTTTTCTTTCATTCCATACCCCGGATTTGACTAGTAGCTTCCAGGTAGGGCACCGCACGCAGCAGAGTGGGATTTAGAGGATCAGAAAGTTGTTCAAGTAGACTAAAACAGCAGATGATGTCACGATCTGAGCACATGGAAACCAGGTCAAACCAAACTTGTTTCTGCCAGCTTGACAAGGCCACTGGAGTCCCTTACCTGTGCTTTCAGGTTGTCTCTGTTGTGTCAACCTTTAAATAAGGGATTTTCGTCCTATGCAGTATGCATCTTTCTTGGTCAAATGCAAGATACCTATTTTAGCTAGCTATTCCTCTCTTCCAAGCAGTTTACAACTCTGAGTAATGTCTAAGATATATGTATTCAGAAGCAAGCAATTTAAAACAGCACATTTAGGTTGCTAATCTTCTGCTTTAAGCATCTTTTGATTTGTAAAGGACCTGTAAGCATCAAATGGCATTTGATACTGTGCCTTAAGTGACACTGGATTTTAGTTCTCACAATTCTATTATTGCCTTAAAATAAAAAGTGCATGATGGATGCTCCACAAAATGACACTAGAAATTATATTTAATGCATCTGCCATGGAACTAACCATTCTCCTAAAACAAGTTCAGACACTGAGAGGACAATTCTGCCTTCAGAAAGAAGAAATGTAACCTTGGCTTCTCAAGAAGCTATATCCCTTCTGCAGTAACTCTTTCCTGAAGCTTTGATTTAAGATTTAGGATTTCCAAAATTTGACTGACAAAGCTATGTGTCCCGTGCCCCCATACTGATGTCATTCATTTCTAATATTAGCAGACGAGCAGCTCAGGTTCACCTGGGAAAGAGGAGCTTTTATTTTGAGTTGAACAGGAGCGCATACTAAAAATGAACACAGTGAGACTTCCTTCTGGTATATCTGACACAGATAAAATAGGAAAACCGGTACAATGCAACTGTTTTGAATCAAATGGGAAAGAAATTCAATCTAATTATACATTTGATGTGCTTACAGAATCTTTTTGTGGCCTCACCTGTGCTAACGCTGAGGAATTAAGAAATAAAATGCAATTACATTAGGTTGTTTCAATGCACAATGTCACACAAGGTCATGAAGTGTGCATGAAAATTCCTTATGATCGGGATAGAGAAGGTTCCAGGACATCTGTCACAGCCCAGCAGGATGTGTAAACTTGGCCATTATTCGGTGTTATAGCCACACAAACAAGCTTTCAGATGACGTATTTTGGGCTCATTAGATCAAATGTGTCAAGTATTTGGGCTTCTGTTATCCAGCAGAGCTTAAATGGATCAGAGGGGCTAAATAATCACCCTACCTCCACTTAGTATTGTGCAGACATGAACGTGGGATTACCCCTGGAAAAAATAAGACTTAGAGACCAGATATGGCTTCTGCACGGAAAATACCTCTCACTTTAAAAACAACCAACTGTAAGGAGTTCCCTGGTAGTCCAGTGACTAACACTCCCTGCTCCCAATGCAGGGGGCCCAGGTTCGATCCCTGGTCAGGGAACTAGATCCCACATGCCACAACTAAAGATGCCGTGTGCTGCAAGTAAGACCTGGCACAGCCAAATAAATAAATATTAAAAATAAAAAATAAAAACAACGAGCTCTATTTGGTAATCATTCCTTCCAGCAGGTAAAAATATTCAGAGAAAGAGTTAAAGGAAATAAAAACACTAAGGCTCAGTGCGGGACCTATCATCACTGTATCAATATTTGTCTCTAATTGAACTCTTCTTACAGTACAAAATCTTCTAAGGCTTTCATTCCAGAAAATCTGGCCTGGGTGTTTAAACAGCAATGGCAATAAAATGGGCCATGTTGAGTACTTGTTACTCTGCAGTTTGTGTTGGCTGACAACTCTCAGGTTTCTCAAGTGTGGCCTTCCGAACCCATAGCAGAGTGATCATTATCTCCCTAAGTCACTGTCGCAAGGAAACTTAGGGCAGGTCTCCCTACCTTGGGTGCTGAGATGCTGCTCAGCAAGTGCCCAGTGTCATAACCTTGCCCTATTTGAGTTTGTTAGAAAAATTTCTTCCTTTGCATAGTTTTCTGCACCAAGTTATGGTTCCCTATTGTGCGCAGAGTCACTGAAAGATATTAAAATTACATGAAACTCCTTACCTTGATCTTTTCCCCCATGACACCCACATAGTTATGCAAATACAAACCTGAGATAGCTCCTCCATGTGCTCTCAAAGACCTCCATGGGAGGATATACCCCACTGTATTGTGATTATATGGTTGCTTTTCTGTGTCTCTCAGAAAAGGTAGAGGATAGAGAACTCCTTAAGGGTAGAGAACTGTGCCTTGTTCCTCTCTGTATCTGCATGTCCTTGCACGTTGCCTGGAACATGGTAACCTGTGAATAAATCTTCACTAATTCATCAATGTCAAGTACCTCTACCTGGAAGACTGTTATTCACTTATGTATTATTTTGCTTTTTTTGTTCTGGTGTAGGTCTTTTTTTATTCTCCCCACTATATAGCTTTTGCTCTATATTCCTATCCTTTAAAATCAGCAGACTTTGGGAATTCCCTGACAGTCCAGTGGTTAGGACTCGGCACTTAACTGCAAGGGGCATGGGTTCCATCCCTGGTAGGGGAAATAATATCCCACATGCCCCCCCCAAAAAAGTAGACTTTTAGACCACGAAGCAAGATCTTTTGGCTGTACATCCTGTGGTTTTCTGAGAAACTACTAAAAGAACAATTCCTGGTGCAAATTATTATCATGGGAGAGGTCCAATTATTTTTCTCCTATTTAGCAGTTCAAAGTATTTTTCACACATACCTTTATGTGATAGTTTCCTGCCAGGTGGACATATCCAATTCATATGGAAAATTTAGCACTATGTCTGTGACAGGGTGAGTAGAGTCAGAAAGCACCAAAAATAATTACGCTTTGCATTCGTCTACTGTGAACACATTAGCATACATTATCATGTTCTAGCCCCACCACAGTGATGCTGAATGAATGGCATAAGTATAATACCCCATCGTACTATGAAGAAATTGAACTCCAAGGAAGGAAGTGATTTCTCCAAGGTCACCTAGCTAGTTACAACAAATGCAGAAAAAACTGGGTCTTTCAACTCTGCAGTGTGATGCACTTTGGACCATGCTAGGAAATGAAATGTGTTGCTTAGGTGGAATTTTATAGACAATAATAGCAAGCAGGGAAAAGAAATAGATGTAAAAACAAGAGCACTGGTTACTAGCTCTAAAGAAGGCAAACTGTGGAGGAATCAAGAGAGAACCTGGAAGAACCGAGCTGTGGAAAATTTTATTGGAAAAGTTGGTGCTGTTTTGTTTGGGTAGAAGCATGGAGAAAAGTTGTGCTCTTATAAGAGCATCTGATCAGAGAGTAAGGAATACACTTTTCTACCATGTTGCAATAGTGTAAGATTCATCTCCTCACACTGGACCCCTACAAAATTCTATGAGGCATCCTCTCTCTGAGAATTTGATTTCTTCTCTGATGGCAGTTAGGTGGATGACAGGAAAATGGGTTGGGTCTGGGTCTCCACAGACAAACACTTTACAGTGAAGATTAGAGCACCTAGTTCTCTCCCTACTTAGAGAATGAAAATATATTTCTTTTCCCTGGATTAACTTTTAAGGATGAAAAGCAAAGGTGTTCATGAGGAAAGGAAGAATCATTTAAGGACTATCCGACCTTCTTGTAGGAATTTTGTGTAGTTTTTTTTTTAGGTTTGCATTTTCAGCTTTTTTATTTTTATTTTATTTTATTAATTAATTCATTCATTCATTCATTCATTTATTTTGGCTGCATTGGGTCTTAGTTGCAGCACTCAGGATCTTTGTTGAAGTGTGCGGGCTTCTCTCTAGTTGTGGCATGTGGGCTCCAGAGGGCGCCAGCTCAGTAGTTGCGGTGCACAGGCTTAGTTGCCCCATGGCACGTGGGATCTTAGTTCCCGACCAGGGATCGAACCCACATCCCCTGCTTTGGAAGGCGGATTCTTAAGCACTGGACCACCAGGGAAGTCCCTGTGTAGTGTTGTTTGTTTTTTTTTTAAAATATATCAGCCATAAAAAGAAATGAAATTGAGTTATTTGTAGTGAGGTGGATGGACCTGGAGTCTGTCATGCAGAGTGAAGTAAGTCAGAAAGAGAAAAACAAATACCGTATGCTAACACATATATATGGAATCTAAAAAAAAAAAAAAAAAAAATGGTTCTGAAGAACCTAGGGGCAGGATATGAGTAAAGACGCACATGTAGAGAATGGGCTTGAGGACACAGGGAGGGGGAAGGGTAAACTGGGACGAAGTGAGAGAGTGGCATGGACATATATACGCTACCAAATGTAAAATAGACAGCTAGTGGGAAGCAGCCACATAGCACAGGGAAATCAGCTCGGTGCTTTGTGACCACCTAGAGGGATGGAATAGGGAGGGTGGGAGGAAGACGCAAGAGGGAGGAGATATAGGGATATATGTATGTGTATAGCTGATTCACTTTGTTGTACAGCAGAAACTAACACACCATTGTAAAGCAATTATACTCCAATAAAGATGTTAACTGTATATATATATATATATATATATATATATATATATATATATAAAATTTAGTTTAAATAGCCTAAAGGATTATTTTGTATTTGTTCTTTTAATAATCCCTATCCATCAAATTGCCCTCAAGGAACTCACATTCTAGAAGGAGAGAGACAATACATTTGTAAGCAAATTAATGAAGAAGATCATTAGGTCTGAAAAGCTATGTTTTGTGGGGACACTTTGTTGTTGTGCTGAGCCTATGCACATTTTGGGCTTTCTAGTGCCCAGATGGAGATGAAAGAGTCTCTTCCCCAAACCACAGGCCTGCATCTGAGGCTCTGCCTCTACCATGGCTCTAGTCAGGAGCAACATCATCAAAAATGAGATTTATACACCTGAAACTAACACAACATTGTAAATCAACTGTATTTCAATTAAAAAAAATTTTAAGTGAGATTTAATACTCCCAGTTAAAATTCACCTGATGAAATGACCATGTGTTGCTTTATTTTTATTCTAGGAATCTTGGAAAATCAGGACTCAGAGTTTCTTGCTTGGGTCTTGGTAAGTACTCAGGGTATCATGTGGGGGTGGGCTGGGAGGTGGGAGATTGGGGAGGATACCAGGGAATGACTGGGGTGTAGGTCAGGACCCAGTCTCAGGTGAGAAGGGACTTCGTGACCAAAATTGCCTCATTTCTCCTTCTGAGCCTTTCCTGCCCCACACAGCCCTCCCCTTCTCAGACTCAAGGAGCCACTGTGATCATGATGCCTTATGGGGGCCCATTAAGCAAAAAGAAACCTGATATTAAAGCACATCTTAGAGGAAGGGACTCCTCTGTTATTCCCATTTAGCAAGTGTGAAGAACCTCATGGCATGTATTTGTATGCTGACCTCACCTGCAGCATCATACGAATTTTTTTCTATCCTTATCTTCCCTTTGCTTAATTTTCTCACTTTTTTCTATATTTTAATGTATTTTATGTACTTTTATAATGTACCTTAAATGTTTTAGGGAAAAAGTTTTATATATACATTTCCCCCCAGAAGCTGTAAATATTTAAAGAATAGTAAGTAGAGATGGCAATTCTAATATCATAAGAATGAATCTGAAATGGTAAAATCTGAGTGTGAGACTTGGGGTAGCATACAGCTTCCAGACATCCCCCAGACAAGGGAAAAGGCAGCCTTGGTGTTCAGGCAATTCAGCATCAACAGAACTATTTCTGTAACCTAAGAGAGTCTAGACCAGAATGGTAGCTGAGGAAGTAGTGAGAAATGGTCAGATTATAGCTATGTTTTGAAGGTCAAGCCTGGCAGATCTTCTGTTGGACTCTATTTGGGATGCAAGAGAAAAGAGAAGAGTCAAAGATGACTGTAAGCGGTTTTTTTTGCCTGAGAAACAGAAAAGATGGAGTTGCCAGTAAGTGAGATGTGGAAGAATGAAGGAAGAGAGACTTAGGAAGGAGGGAGAGCCAATTGATTTGGGACATATTAGACATCCAAGAAAAGAGGTATATAGGCTAATGGATATAAGAATCTAGAGTTTAGAAGAGAGATGTGAGCTGGATGTAGGATGACTTGAGAGTCACCAACATGTAGATACTGTTTAAGCCATGAGACTGAATAAGAATATTAAGGGAGTGAGCATAGATATTACAGAAAGCAAAAGCACATGGTCTGTGACCTGGGAAGTCCATTAAGAAGTTGGGGAAATGAGGAAGAGCCAACAAAGAACATTGAAAACAAGCAGTGGGTATGGAGGAGGAGAACCAGGAGACCAGGGAGTCCTAAGAATCCAGCGTTTCAAGAGGGATAGAGACCAGCCCTGTCAAATGCTGCACATAGGTCAAGCAAGATGAGGGCCAAGAATTGATCGTTCAGTTTAGCAACATGGAAGTCACTGATGACTTTGAAAAGATCAGTTTTGGTGGAGTCAGGGGCTCACGCATGATTGGAATAGGTTTAAGAGAGCATGGAAAGAGAAACACTGGTGGCTGCTCTTTTGATGACTATTTTTATAAAGAGAAGCCTAGAAATGGAATGGAAGCTGGACAGGCAAGTGTGGTCAGAGAGGGTACCTTTACACACAAAAGAAATGACAGTATATTTACATACTGATTAAGAAATTCTTTTGAGAAGGAAAAAAATGGTTAAGATAAGTAGAGAAGAAAAATACCTGGAATGATTTCTTGAGGACACAAGAGGAAAGTAACATGCAAGAAGGAAGAGTACATGGGCTTTGAGACTGGTAGGTGGGTTGATGGGGTGGCAGTGGTGGTATCTTTAGAAATTATCTTCTACTGCTTCTGTATTCTCAGTGAAATCAGAAGCAAGGTCATCAGCTGTTAGTGAGGATGAAAGGGAGGTGTTGAAAGTTTGAGGAGAGAGAGGATGATGAGAGCAGAAGAGTGAATGGACCAAAGGGATGGATCAAAGTGGCCAGACAGCATTAAGGATCTGCTTGAGATTCATGCTAATAAATTTGAAGTGAGACCATCTCTATGGCCGTGTGTTTTTCCTCCAGTCTTGTTCAACCATGCAGGTCCAGGTGGGGTTTTTCAAGGGCATAAGATAAGAAAAGAGAGGCAGAGATGCTGAGAGTTTATGCAGAGGGGTGATTGTAATGGTGGACTTTGGGGTTGAAGCTGAGCAGGGAGGAAAATGAGGACTGAAGCCAGGAAAATGAGGAGGCAGAGGGACAGTGAAAAGTGGGCAGGATCAGTGAATTGTACCTCCAGGGGCCCAAAGGATTGTTGGAGTAAGATCAGCAGAGATAGTAAGTTGGAAGAATAGAAAGTGGTGGTTTGAAAGGGGGATGCTTGAAACTACGGTCATGGGGGGTTCAGTTATTGGTAATGACAAAGTCTAAGGCATGTCCATTGGGGGAGAGTGGCTGAGGTTGTGCTGAGTGCAAGATGAGTAGACCAGAAGAGGTCAAGGGCCTGAAAGATAAAGGTTCAGGGAAGGATTACTTTGGGGGTCATTGAAATCACTAAAACGTATGGCAAAACTAATATTGGAGAGAGTGACAGTGAGCCAGAGCTAAAATTTTCAGATGAGAGGGATTGACTAGGGATGGGTAAGTGACTACAACATGAGGGGACTGATGATGTGAGATCCAAAGCTAGTTGGGGGGAGGAATTGGGAGGAGGGTTTCTTGAACCCTGTTGAATGGAAGTGTGGAGATCAGGGAAGGGATGGTAGTGAAAGAATAAAAGATAGTGGCAACAAAAAATAAATAAAAGATAGTGGCAACAATTTCTGCCTCCTTTTACAGTATTGCAAAAACATTGAAGGCTAGTGATGCCTGAGTTTTTCTGATTCTTCTTAATGATATGATTTGGGAGGTGAGGGTGGTCTTTGCTCACCATAAGACTAAGGGAATTTGACATTTGCTTAATTTATGGCTTTGATTTTATTACCACTTACTTGTATTTGAAAGACCCTGTAGATTCATTATCAGGGATACTCTAACCTTAGCTTTTTTTGAGAGTGCTTAATAGTAAATAACTATTCACTATTTATTATTGAAAGAAATTAAGAAATATAGCAATTTAAGAAAATATGAATTAAGAAATACGGTAATCATACACAATTATCTCATAGAATCAGTATCTGTGGTGGAAAATAATTTCATCAAAAGTACTGAGAAAATCAACCAAAAGCCCTAAGACTATAAAAAATTCAGGTGCCTGTGAAGTGCCACATGTAAATGAGTCCCCAGAGGGCAGACGGCAGTTTTTTAGAACTGTGTGTGAGCTGTAGCTGTTTTGGTGAACTTTGAACAGACTTGATTCAGGAGCAGAAAGTCCTGATTTGAGCTTCAAGTTTTTTCTAAGAGCTTGAATGCTTGTGATTAGACACTGCATGAAAAATTAGGAGGAAACAAGGAAGTTCATGGGATTGACTGGCTTCATTCAAAACAGGTAACAAAGCTTGAATAAGTATTCTTTGAGAACTTTTCTGAGCTACCTCTGTAAACCATAGGAGACCAAAAAAAATCATAGAAAGGAATAATGCACCAGGCTTAGATAATTTGTCAGGCTCTGCAGACCTCAGCTCTCAAGTCCAGGTGGAGCTGGGTTTACTGTTATAGGCTTGGGATATCAGTTCAGATACAGCCCGTGTTCAACTGAGGCTTTGAAAATTAAGTATTAAATATCCCAAGCAATCACACGACTACAGATGTCTTTTATTGAAGTACCTTAAAGGTCATATTAAAGCTAACAATTCTGACTTTCTTCTCCACCAGAGAAGGACAGGCTGGGAATTTCTTGCCCTGCCAAGCTTCCTTTTGATAAACTAAGAGCGTATGTAAATGGGAGCAGAAAGGTGAAATAACCCAAGGACGAACTGAAGTTACATCTAAAGGAACACAATTCTGCTAACAAAAGAATAGGGGAAAAAAATAAAGTGGAAACCTACCTGTGGGCTGCTGTGGCTGGACTGATTTATTAATACACTGACCACTGCTATCAAGACCCAAAGTCAAAGAAACTGATGGGAAGGGAGAAAATCCACCAAAGAGTGATTGAACATCATCTCAGTCTAGTGGGAAGTGGGATCATCTTCTGAGAGAGGAAGAGAGAATTTATGTATTCATTCATTCATTCACTCATTCATTCTCAGCAAACATTTAGGAAGCCAGGCATCATGCTGGTTGCAGGGGATATCCAGATGAAAGAAGCAAGGGCCCTGCTCTCAAACTGCGCACAGCGTAGCAGGAGTCAGGCACACAAAAATAGTGCATTGGACGGATGCCATGATGGAGAGTACAGGATGAATCAAGCATGAGGAACGTCTTTTGGGGCATCTGGAGCAGCTTCACCGGGGAAGTGCTGCTTGAGTTGAGACTTGAAGGGAGTCATTAAGTAGAGAAAGAGGGCGAAGGATGCAAGACAGAGGAGGCAACACGAGCAATGGCCTGGAGGGAGACCCATGGAGCAGGAGGTACTGTGGGAAACACTAGTGTATGTGCAGAATATTTCGAATGCAGGGTATTAGGGAACCACAAGAACCGAGCCTGGAAGGAAAGCTAGGCCTGATCAGGAGAGCCATTGTTTGCCTTGCTAAGGCATTGAGCTCTAGTCCTCTAGGTTTCTGGTGTTCCTCCAAGTCCTACATCCCCAAGGTCTCAGGGAATACTTGGGGGATGAGGCACGGACAGGGCTCCACCTCTCCCTGCCCTCCTCCTTCCATTGCCACCGCTTCCATCAATGTAGCTCCACTTTTTCTAAATGAAAATATAAATATGACTTTTAGTGTAAATTTAAATGTAAAATTTTAATGTAGTATGTCATAAATGACTTCATGTTTTAGAACAGGAGTAGGTTCACAGCAAAATTGAGCAGAAAGTGCAGAAATTTCCCCTCACCTCATATGCACACAACTTCCCCCACTATTAACAACCCACATCAGAGTAGTACATTCGTTACAGTCCTGCACTGACACACCATTATCACCCAAAGACTATAGTTTACATTGGGTATATGTATAACTTTGGTGTTTTACATTCTATGGGTTTGGACAAATGTAATGACAGGTATCTGCCATTATAGTATCATACAGAGTAGTTTCACTGCCCTTAAAATCCTCTGTGCTCTGCCTATTTATTTCTCTCTGACCCCTAACACCTGGCATCCACTTATTCTTTTACTGTTTTCATAGTTTCGCATTTTCCAGAATTTCATATAGTATGGACATCCTACAGTATCTAGCCTTTGCAATTGGCTTCTTTTACTTAGTAATATACATTTAAGTTTCCTCCGTGTCTTTTCATGGTTTGATAGCTCATTTCTTTTTAGTGCTTCATATTACATTTTGAAGGAAAATAAGCATCCTTCTTCCAAAAAAAAAAAAACAGCTTTAAAACCCTGCTCCAGCTTGTGAAAAGCCATTGAAAAACTTGGATCAGGAGTAGGACATGATAAGATGTATTAGAATTGTTTTCCGGCAATGATGTGAAGGCTAGATTAGAGGGGGAAAGGGTTGAGACTGGAGTCAAGATGATGAGATAGTGATATTAAAGATGTACAGGAAGAGGGTGATTTTTTAGGAGGAAAAATAAACAGGACTCGGTGACCTTGGGATGCAGAATGAGAGGTCTACCTGAGCAGGGGAGGGTGCCCCAGTTCCTGGGTTGGGTGTGTAAACGGACGGGCTGAAATCTCAGAAGAAGGAGATGCAGGAGGGAGCAGTAAGAGGAAGGAGAATGGAGGAGAAGCAGGAGCAGTGTTCGGAAGAGGAGACCCGAGAGCCTGCCAGCTTCAGCCTCAGATATCCAGGGGGCACAGGGAGGGCTGGAGAGAGCTCCAGCTGGAAATAAAGACCCAGGAAATTCTAACAAGGCTGAACCCATGGTTGTCACTGAGGTCACCTGCAAATACAGAGGACTGAGGTATCTGGACAGGTTTAGGACACCTGCCTTTTGGAGTCTGTCAGAATCCATGCTCCCAGAGATCACCTCTGTTTTCTCTACATCCCTATCGTACTGTCAGCAGATCACAGTATCTAGCAAGTAGTAGGTGCACAAATATAGTTATTGAATGTATGACTGGGTACGTGGATCAATCTCTAAGGAATGACAAGATGCACAGTGGGTAATAGTGAAGATCCAGGGAAAGTCAGACATCATGAAATGTTGCGGTCCAGCCAACCTGGTTCTTTGGCTTTCTCCAGTAACGTATCAACACAGAAACTGAGAACGCCAAGTGGAGGTGAGAAGAGGGGATAGAGAGAGGCCCAGCATCGAGGGTTATCCCCAACATGCGTCAGGGACCAGGGGCTCTACTCTATCCACAGTGACACGAGTCTAGGCTGGATTGGGGCTCAGAGTATGCAGCAGGGCTCTCACTGCTGCAGATGGAAGGGGCATCTACCCACACACATTAGGAGCAGGGGCCGCTTCTGATTCATGCCACTGGAGGTGACACCCCACAGCAGGCAGCTGCTCCTACAGGTGCTCAAAAGGGGCAGACTTTACCCTGTGCCACTCACTGTGGGATATACGTGCTTCCCTCCACATAAGAGGCTTGCAGGAAGAAAGGCATGTGATAGTTAATTTTATGTCAACTGTGACTGTGCCACAGGGTGCCTGAATTGGTCAAACGTTATTCTGGGTGTGTCATGAGGATGACTTTGGATGTAATGAACATTTGAATTCATAGACTATGTAACGCAGATTGGCTTCCCTAATGTGGGTGATGGCCCTCCTTCAGTCAGCTGAAGGCCTGAATAATACAAAAAGGCTGAGCCCCCTCGAATAAGAGGGGACTCCTCCTGCCTGACTGCTTTGAGCTAGAACATCAGATTTTCCTGACCCTTGGACTCAAAATGAAACATTATCTCTTCCTGGATCCTGCTGGCTTTTGGACTAGAACTTACACACCATCGGCTCTTTTGGTTCTCAGGCCTTCAGACTCGGACTGAATCTACACATGGGTTATCGTGGGTCTTGAACTGCAGATGACAGATCTTGGGACTTCTCAGCCTTCACAGTCGTGGGACACAATTCTTTACAATAAATCAATCTCTCTCTCTCTCTCTCTCTCTCTCTCTCTATATATATATATATATATATATATATCTCTATTTAATTTCTCTCTATGTAAATATATTTTATTATATATTATAATTATATATAATATATATAAGTATAAAATATATTAATATATATAAATATATAATAACAAATTTTATAAGAAATTATAAGGTTCTATTTCTCTGGAGAACCCTAACTAATAAAAGCATTTTGCTAGTTTTGTAAAACATTGCACAGGTATATGTGGCAAAGCAAACAGTCAGTCATTTCTAGGGAGTGAGCAAGGTTATGGGAAGGGGGAGGAGCACAGATCAGGGGGTATGTGGTCACTTGCTCATTTTTCAGCTGAGCACATATGGATCCTCGTGTAGAAGACCATCATCCCCAAAGGAGTCCTCCTGGGCTGTTCACTGGTCAGGAGGGCATGTTACGTGTTCCTGCCAGACAGGGCTGGGTCTGGATCTAGCAGTGAAGAAGGGAAGGAACACCCTGTGCCTTTGGGGCCTGATTTCCATAAACCTCAAGGTGGTAATTCCCAGGCAGAGCAAACTGACTCCACGATCATCATGTTCTGTGTTCATTCAGGCAGGCCTTTCACACTTCATCCTTGAAGGAATGAAGTCATAAAGTAAAACATATAACACCTTGGAGACACTGAGTCTCTCGAGAGGTGTTTCTTCCCAACTCTGGCTGCACAGCAGAATTACCTGTGGTGCTTTTTGCAAAGCACATAACCAGTCTCCACCCAGACCTTTTGAATAAGGGTCTCCCAAGGCACAGGTGTTCTAAAAAGACTGTCCCGATGATTCTGAGGCATAGTGGTAGGGTTGGAACCCGTTGTCCTCACCAGGTGGAAGGAGATGGCAACATGTGTGCACTGGTATCTGGTGAGCCAGGTGTTGGCTGTGTTTCTATCCTGGCTGCTGCCTCCAGGCCCAGGCCCTGGAGCTGGCTGAGGCATCTCCACCTGAACTGCGGTCACCAAGGGGAAAACCTGCCCAGCTCAGGGTTGTCCTCGGGGTTCTCTGGAGCCAGTGTCCTGGGAAGGCTCCTGGGGCGGGCAGATTGAGCTCACCTCCCCTTCCATTCAGCGCCTGCCACCTGGGCCTGTCTGCCTTGTGCCCTGCCCTAGCCAAGGGAACCTTTTAGAGCAAAAGCAGTGAATCTTATGATTAAACTGTGTGGGCTTCTTCTTAATGTGTTGCATATGTGCAGAATGTACTCCTGGCTCATCTCCCTCTGCCTTAGAGATGCTCTCACTGCACTAAATATTTTGACACTGGGAAAACATGACGTTAAATGTTTAACATGAATGATATTTTTGACACCCTTCGTGACTCTCATTCTTGTTGCTAAACCCAATGTAAACTAGCCATCTCTCCTATTATTATAATAACATAACAACGACAACATTAAGTATTTATAAAATGCCTCTGAGACACGAGAAACAATTTTGAAAGGGCAATTTCTTCTCTCAGAACATTTACCAATTTTTTTGCTTAACACAGAGTGAACTATCTTAAGACCAGGATACCCACAGAATTTAAATCGTGCATGAATATTAAACATATAACAAGAGAATTATAGGCTTGTCACTTTTCCTGGAACATCTACCTTGAATAAATGCCATGGTGCATACACATTAAAAATGAAGAGGCATTTATATTTTTATAAAATTGTTTTAGAATATTTCTTCCTCATTTTCTACTTTGATGGATAAAATCCATCTTCAGAATTGCTGACAACTTGGTTGCCCTCTGAATTATCAGTGGCTGCCGGCCATGTGCCATTGTTTCCCTCATAGAGGGTGTCAGGAGCTGAGACACAGCTGGGTGACAAACGGACAGCCTGATGCCCCGCACATTGTCAGAGTTGGATTCAGGGAAGAACTGGAGAAGAGGAAGCAGAAGAGTCTACACAACCTCAAGTGTACATATACACACACACACACACACACACACACATACACACACACACACACACCCTAATCTCCCTCAGTGCAGTTATAAAAGGATGAGTAGCCCTCATTTGTTAATCTGTGATCCAAAAGTAAAACAAGTAGTTGCAAAACCATCAGATAGTGGGGGAGAAAAGGTTTTCCCCAGACCCAGATATGGGCAATGTGATGGAAGTGATGACAGTTTGTAAACATGGTCTCACAGCTGTGAGAGGAATTAGTCTTTGCAGTCATCCCCGCCTTTACAGATGAGAAAAACAGAGGCAGGAAGAGGGGACATGTCTCGTTCAAGGCCAGTGGTAGAGACAACAAAGCCCGCATCTCCTGCCCCTCCACCAGCCGCCTGTTCCCCGCCATCCCCCGCCTCCAGTCTCCATGGGCCCACAGCCACTGCCCTCTCCACCTCTCCTCCTTGAGAAGTGAACAGCTGGACCAGGCGTGTAAGGCCCCCTCCAGCTCTATCAGCTGTGATATGGGCAACAGTCAAGTTCACTAAGACTCCAGGGTGGCAGCTGGGTGAAAGTGCCTTTACTCTACTTTAGAACTAGAAAATGTCAGAGCCTAAACAACTCCTGGCATCACTCTCCAGAGTAGGGTAGGCAAAGATCCGTCCAAGCTCCACCGGCAGAATGGGGGCCAGAATCTGCGACCCTGGCGCATGACCAGGTGAGCTGTCCCCGTAAGAGATTTCAAAGTGAGAAGGCAGCTGAGTGCAAACCTTTCGTTTCTGTGTGGATGCCCTGAATGACTTTCCCTCCCGTGCATCCCTGAAGACCTCAAGACCTCATGAGGTCCTGCCATAGCTCCTGTACTCAAAGAAAAAGCATACCTGTGTATATGCAAGTGTATTCATATTGTTTACCCAGACTGTGCCCTGTACACACTCTACATTTATGAAGAGTACATTTATAAGATTATTTTCCTATACCCCCTTATTTTTTTTAAATCCAGGGCTCGAACCCATGCCCCGCATTGGAAGGGCAGAGTCTTAACTACTGGACTGCCAGGGAACTGCCTCCTGTACCCTTTGCAATATAAAAACCAAAATGAAAGTTTCAATTTCAATCAACCATGCAATTGAGCTACTCCAATAGTGAGGCTAAAACATGAGGGAACCCGATGGGGTGCTGTCCTCTCGTATGGTTCGGGCCATGCCTCTGGTGTGCTTGGCTTAAGTGAGGCAGGGCCATGGGGAGCCATTCCTGGAGGGCAGTATAGATGCCTGAGGGGTAGGCTGCTGTGGGTTAGCACACTGAGGGGAAATGTGTGGAGATTTGTATGTAGGCCTTTGAGGCCTCAGCTGGATGAAGTTAGGAATAAAATCCCAGTTATTTTTAGCACTACTAAACCAACCAGGAGCCTTCTAGAGTCAGTGAACAGAAAACCCAGTTCAAAGCAAAGCGAAAACATCAGCTTAAGCAGAAACAGAAATTTTTAGGCTCATAGGGACAGTGGACCCAAATGGCTTGATCCAGGGATCAGACTATGAGCTCTGCAAGCTGGAGGCTTGTCCATTCTCAGGCTGCCCTCAGAGTGACAAGATGGCTGCACATGCTCCAAGCCATATATCCCATCAGCTCTGACTGCCTTATATATCCATCTGTGAATCAGTCACTGAAGAACTGCCGGCAATCAAGAACCACCCCTGAAGCTGGGGAAGAGTTTAAATCCACCCCAACCACAGAATGCAGATTCCTAGAGGAAATTTAAAGCACTCTTGCTTAAAGTGCTCTGAGTTTCTCTGCTCTGAGTTAAGAAGAAAAGATATCCCTGGATCCTGAAAGCCCTTCTCCCACTTATTTTAGCTTATCTGAGCCTTTTCTGTGTCTTTGGTAGCCAAGGTTGAAAATCAAAATTCTCCCAGCCCTTTCTGTAGCATGAGGTATGCTCACAGTTTGCTGAGTCAGCTCATGTTTACCTTCTGCTTCCTCAGTTTGCCTAATGGACAGAATTTTCCTCAGCAGGATAAACATGTAGCTTTGCCTTTTTAATACTTCCCCATCATGTTGAAGGATCAGTGAGACCTGAGGCTCATTTGTAAATAAAAGCTTCATCCTAACACCTGGAATATGCAAAGGAGGACCTCCAGGAGAGCAAAGCAGAAAATACCATCAATGCTCACTTTATATCTGACTACTAATTAAAATGAGAGGAGGAGGAGGTTACCCAACATGCAATTACAGAAAATGGGTGATGAGGTAATGAGCTGTAGCTAAATTAGCGCTGACAATCTAACCACGGGGATTTCTTCAGGCTGAAGAGAAGGAAACAGGAGATGAAGATCCTGGCTTCGCTCTGCTTGCAATTACTAGAAACAAGTTTTCTGGGGGAACTTGTCATGTTTCTTCTTAGTCTCTTACTCTACCTTCCTTCCCGTTTCTCCACACTCTGCTCTATGCCACCCTTTCCTTTGGCCCTTTCTGAGCAGAAACTGTAGCCCAACTCAGCCAACCTGCTTTCAGTGGTGATACTTAACTGCTTCTGGCTGAAGACAGAAGGCAAAACTGGCCCTGAGACTCATTTCTAGGAGTGACCCTCTGTCTGGCTTTGTTATCTGTCACACCATTCCAGTCACCCTTCCTTCCAGCACCTTCCTGGGAGGGCTGGATGGCTGCCCTGGTCCTGCTGGTGGATGGACTGCCTCTGATGCCACCCATGTCTCAGTTTGAGCTCTTAGAGTGTAGAAACTGAGGCTGATTCCATCATCCCTGGAAAGCACGGGATCAGCACTCCTCTCCTTCATTTGTGTGTCCAAAGATTTCACAAGATGTGCCAGACGGCATGCTGGGGAAACAGGAGAAAAAACACACCAGAGCACCAGTGGCCACCCTCACACAGCCCACAAGCGGGGAGGCGGGGAGGGGGCAGTGACCTGATTCCCAGGCAAAATGAGATCCTTGGGCTGTGTGCCCCCAGAGGACACCTTGCATTTATGTTTGCTGGTGATAGCTTATTAGTCTGACTTATTACCTGCTTGATTATCAGTTCAGAACACATGCCTAGATCAGAGAAGCTGCTTATATGTACTCATTTATAGAATCAATGGATGAATGAATGAATCACAGTGTGACCAGGGCTCTGAGAGAAATATGAGGTGCATGTGAACACATATGAGGGCTGCCTAAGAGGAGATCATGGAAGGATTCCTGGGGCAAGAAATATCTGAGCTGAGTATGAAAGGATGAATAGGGTAGGATAGAGCCAGGTCAAAGAGAAAACAAGGAAAAAAGCAGTTTAACAATAATAGAGGTAGAGAGACAGAGAGTTGGAGGTACAGGACACAGAAATGGCATAGGTGATGAAGCAACCACCTCTTCTGGGGAATGAGGAAGGTGATGATAGGGGCGGTGGGGTTTTGAAGGATGGATAGGAATCTGTCAGGTGGATAAGGAAAAAAAGCCACAGGCATTCCTTTTAAAGAAATTTCCTACTTACCCTTCACTCAGATCTAGGTTTGATGGTTACTTTCCTGACATCCACGTCTAGACAGAGGCTTCCTGTTAGTTCTCATCACAACCCCTCTTACCAGGATGTGGTATTTTTCTGTCTTCCCCACTGGACTGGGAGCTCCAGGAAAAAGACACCGTTATTAATATTTGCCATTTTGACCCCACCATCTGGCATGGCTCTGAAAAATTATGGGGCTCAATAAGTATTTTCTAAATGAATTGATAAATAAATTTCAGGAAGAGAAGCCTGGGAGTCTAAATCAGCCTGGAGAAGGAACTATGTGGGAGAGAAAATGATGAGAGATGACTTTGGGAAGATTATGAATAACGTTGGAAGCCATGCCACGAAGCTTGGAATGTATCTGTTTTGTGATGAGGAGTCGCTGAAATATTTCACTCCAGGTGTTGCTTGGCCAGATGCATTTTAGGAAGCTCACTCTGGGCGTTGTGGTCACACTGCAGACAGCAAATTCGAGAGGACTGGGAATAGAGGCAAGGAGACAGGCTGCAAATGACTCAAATATTCTCACTTTTACAGAAGATTAAATGTAACAGTCAGTTAATTGCCCACTAACTGTCAGCCCAGTTAATCACACTGTGAGCGTATACACACATCCTGCGCAGAACATGTAGGGGGACTGTGAGGTAAATGAGGCTTGACCAAATTAGCAAAAGACTGGTAAAATACAAAAGGAAGTGTTTTTAAAAGCGTAAAATATCTGAAGTAAAGAACTAACATAGGTGTCAGTGTAGTAAATTACAAAGTTTCAGAGATTGGGTTAAAAAAAAAAAGTTCCTAGTTACCTTCTTTAAGGAAGAGGATGGAGATAAATGGAAAATTTTTAACCAGGCAAATAAAAATCAGACAAATATGAACCAAAAGTAAGTGAAATGTGGGTGTAAATGAAATAAACAAGGTGGGGGGTGGGATGGATTGGAAGATTGGGATTTATATATATACACTACTATGTATAAAATAGATAGCTAATGAGAACAGACTGTATAGCACAGGGAACTCTACTCAGTGCTCCGTGATGACCTAAATCGGAAGAAACTCCAAGGAAGAGGGGTTATATGTATACGTATAGCTATTCACTTTGCTGTACAGCAGAAACTAACACAACATTGTAAAGCAACTATACTCCAATAAAAAAAAAAAGTACAATTCAAGCAAAGAGAAGATGCAGTAATGAGAGATGATAATCAATGGAGTGAGGGCCCTGAGAAGGAGCAAGGAGATGGGATCAGCAGAGAAACAGCCTTGGAAAGAAAAGGGACATTCTTCCACAGGGACAGGAATAAAGGAGGAAAGGATGGGTGTTGTCTTATTCTGTGCTCCCTTACCTCGGAAGCCAGTGTTGAGCACACGCCCACCTGAGGGTAAGGGAGGTGGGCTGTTCTCATACCAGAGGCAGCTGGAAGCCCACATGGAAATGGGCAGTCACGTCTGATAGGTTGATAACTTTGGTAGCAGGAAGTAGAGGGGTTTACATTTTATTTCTTTTATGTTCTCTGTGAAGCAGGAGGCAGGTTTATCTGGTGACATTAAAGAAGGAGGAGGTAGGACTGAGGTTGAGAAAAGTAGGGCAGGTTTGAAATCCAGACGGGGTGGGGGGAATGATTAAAAAGCAGAGGACTGGTGGGCTCTCTGTGTAGTTACTGTAGATCAAGAATTTACGATGCATGTTTCTCTGCAGTCCGTGATTTTCTCCAACACAGCTCAGCATCTTGGTTATAGGTGATGAGCAGCTGGACAGTCAGACTCATCCAGGTGTGAACTTTTGCCAGGCAGGTGAAATGAAGGAACAGTGAAGTAATGGAGCTGAGAATAGGGCAAGAGAATCTTCTAAATGGTGAACCACGTCATCCAGCTAGCCTAAGCTCCCTGGTTAAGGAAGGAATTGAAGTCAGAAGAGATAGACTGGAGGAAGGTAAAGAGTTTGAGGACAACGTGTGTGGGGATGTACCTACACAAAATCTGCAAGAGTGACAGCTTGTAGCATGCGAGGGCTTATGACCAGGTCATTAATGCATATATTTGGAATACAAATGAGGCACACCTCCACCCAAGTTCTCTTATGTGCAAGTTCAGTTCTATTTTTCATGGCACTGTGTGGCCTTCTGTTTCCACCCCATCAACCTTTACTATGGTTTCTTCTGATAATCATTTCCTACATTTTCTGAAACTGAGTTTTATACTTGAGAGTTCGCAAATTCCAGGGTGTGCTAAATGTCTGTAGTTTCAGTACCAGTGTGACTTTAAAAAGACTGGGCACTTTATTCGGACACTTTAGTGGCTGCTGTTTGCCCTTCCAGTTGAGCCACTGGAGACAGACATAAGGAAAAGACAGGGGACTCTCAACTACCTCTGATAAGAGAGGGGACAGTGACACAGAAAACTGAACATGCATTTACGTTTGTCTTTGGAGTGAACGTTGTATTTCTTTTGAATACGGGTGCCATAGACATGAAAACCTGTTAGTGAAAAATCAAGAGTTGTCTTAGAGGTAATAAAACATGTAGGAACAGTATAATGATCTCATAGCCCATCTCTGACTAGGCTTCAGCGAAGCTTTCAACTTTCCATAACGAAGTAATCATCCTATATGGCACCAGTGGGAGAAATTCCACCCTGACCCCATCAAACTGATGTGTCTAACTTGTACCCTATTCTGTTAGGATTGGTGGTCCTTGTAATCTTGTCCCAGAAAACAAGACTGCTGATGCTCTTTTTTATTCCACCCTTTTTTATTTCCACTAAGCTATTTTTGCTGCAGTCATTTACTGCCCCTGGGATTTTTGCAGAAGATTAATAGTACTAATAAAATGAAGGGCAAAGTGCCAAAGAGAGCATCTTGAAAGAATAGTCTGTAACCCTTTATGTGTTCAGGGCTAAAGACTCTAAAAAGGCAACTTCCACCTTCTTTGTTGAACTGTTCTTCAGCCTCTGGGCCCAGTACGTAATGTCTCTCTCCCTACCACTCTGGGGCTTCCCATCAAACTGGGAGCTTGCAGAGGGATTAAGTTCATTCAGTGACATCCTGACTGCTGCCTAGACCAGTTTTCAACTCTGGCTACCAGTACAGTTGCATGGGAGCTTTTAAAAAATACCTGTGCCTGGGCACTTCCTCAGATCAACCAGACTAGAATATCTGGGGTGGAGCAGGGCATCAGCTCCCAAGTGGTCCTACTAACTGGGCCAGAGTTGAGGATAGCTGGCCGGCTCGCCACCTGAGTTACTTGCTCATCAGATGGCTGGGTCCACCATGGAGGCTTTGAGCACTTAAGAGATTTGGATTCCCAGGCAGCATGCAGGAGGCACAACCAGAGAACAAGACGGATGCCACTTCTGGTGCCCAATGAAGAAACAAGTACCAGGTGGGGTGTTTGTCTTTCATCTAGCTTTAGTCCAATTGAAACTCAGAATTTAGCCGCATTTTTGACGTTTTAGTCTATTCATCACTCTCCGTGTGTCACTTCAGAATGATCTGTAATAAATAATAAATCTTCCTGAGCTTTGTTGAGATGAGTAGACTGTTAGAATTGGTGCATTCCAATGTTGACTTTGGCTTTCACTGCCATCTCAGGAAAAGTCATTTATCTTCCTATGGAACTTCTGCTGCTTCAAATAGTATCTCTCGGGAAGATAAGAAGGAAAGTAACATTTAGTGAGCACCTGTTGTATGCTCGGTACTGTACTAGACACTTGGCATATACTACTGAAATTGTTAAGGGTGTGGACTGTGGAGTCACTCTGCCTGGGCTCACATCCCGGCTCAACCACCCCCTCCCCCTCCCCAGCAAATAAACTCAAATCAGAGTGGTCATGAGTTCCAAATGAGATCATGTCTATAAAGTGTGTAGCACAGCGCCTGGCACAACGTAAGTTCTCCAAAAAGTGTTCATCGTTGTCTCGTTTAGTTCTCACAGCAATACTGGAGTAGGTATCAGTGTCTATTTTAGAGATGAACCAGGTCTCAAAGGTGAACCTATTTAGCCACAGACATAATGAACCTCAGGTGTATCTGAAAGAAAATGAAAATACCTACCCTTCATGATTTTTTGAAAAATAAGAGATGATTTTAGAATGTGTTGCATAGGACATGTGAGATAGTTGATCTGCAAAACTCAAATCTATGCTAGGTGTTGGAGAGGCAGTGATGAACAAGACAGAGAGATCCCCTGTCCTTGGGGAGGGTAGGCTGAGCTCTCCACCCAGCCTTCAGGAATCATGAGGGGTTGTACACACCCAACTTTTTGGTAGCACACTCTTCACTGCCGTTAGGTACTCTTTTTCTTTCCTAGTTAACAGCAGGTTCTGATTTCTTCATAGTGAGTGATCCTTAAGGTTCTTGACTAACCACAAAATGATCAAAGATGAAGAGTCACCAGGAGGTTATCTTTGCTGCCCCAGCAGTTCCTTCTGGGCACACCCTCCCTTGCTTCCCCAAATCAGGGCCCCTGGTGCTAGCAGAAGAAGAAATAGATGCCATCACTGCTTTAAGATGGCAAAGGCAAGTGTTATTTCACCATAATGACTCCCTAGATCAGGCCAAGCTGCCAGCCACCCTTCAGAATGTTCTCTTACTGTGTATATCAGTGTGGTGGCTGATGGGTACCCAGGTCACAAACTCATATAAAGGCCACAGATGGATTTATTCATATTTACTCATTTCCAAGCAATGAATTAATGAAAAGAAAATCAGCAGGCAATTAAAGAGTTTATTGAGCACTACTTCTCTGAGGATCACTTCTTCTCTGCTGTTCTTGAATTCATTCATTCAAACACTTAATAAGCCCCTCCTATGTACCAGGTTTTATGTAGTCTCTGGGGATACAGAGATTATCCCAAGATGTTAGTAGTTTTGAAAATGTCTCAAGAAGGGCTGTCCTCTGTGTTTGAGAACAATCCAAAGTATCGTTGACATAGCAGTATATTTTTTATATTTTTGATGCCTCTGGTTATCTACATTTAACTTTCTATATAGCACGTTAGGAAATTTCATTCCAACCTGTAAAATCGGACTATGTGTTTATAATACTGCCATTGCCTCAATGCCAAAGCCTGGGGGCACCAGTGTCCAGATGAGGCTGCCAGGAGCTGTTCTGGGCTTCTTCCATACCACAATTAAGCTTTCAGTATAACATAAAATATCATTTCAAAGGTGAGTGACTCTATGTAGAATTTGAATTAAACGGGATCTCCTAAAACTAAAGATATACCAACATGGCTTTATGATTTAGTATTGCTCTGTTTTCTTCAACATGATAAATTTCTACATACATTTACTGAAAGAGGAAGACCTTTGTAGCTTAGTTAGAAATAGAGAAAGAGTGCATAAAAAATTTCATGCAAAGTTCTATGGAAAATGCTAAAATACCTCCTAATTTTAAACTATAATGTCGTTTTCCTAATTTTCCATTAGGAAAACGACATTATAGATTAAAAAGAAAAAGCTGAAATCATTAACAGCTACAGATAAAATAAGCTAATCTTTGTAAATATATAAATCCACAGGGAAACATGGGAATTGGGTTAATTTGAGTGTAATAGGGTTGGGAACCTTTTAAAATCTTTAGGTTTTTGCTAAATTATCCCTTATATATTTCCTCAGTTTTAATTTCTCTACATTTCAAAAACTTCTTAGTCAAAAAGTATGTGAAGCACTTTGTATTCCAACTTTGAGTTTTCATTAGTGATATTTAATACAATAAACATCATGAAACTCACTGCACAAGAGGGAGAATTTGAAAGGACTGTTAAAATTTTTTTTCATTCTTTTTCACAATATATTATCCCTATCTTGTTTTCACTAAGTAAGTTTCTTTGCCTCGCCATGGAACTAAAATTTATTTCCCAGTATATCTTGACAGTCCTATGAGCACAAACTGTTTTTTATGTACAGCTACACCAGAGTTATTCAAAATTATTACTGTTTTGGGGAGAATAACTCACTGAACTATCAAAGAAATATATCCCTGCACAAAGATAAAGATTTGCCGTGAACTTTTTAAAGATAAAAGTAAGTGTAAAGGAGGTCACCTTGACTTTCAAACTTCTTGACAGTAGTGTTTTTCCAGAGAGTTCTTATTCATAGTAACTTACTATGGAAAGACAAGAGATAAAGCCAAAAATAAAAATATGTATTTGAGCACATACTGTGTTTCAGGTCCCATGTTAGGAGTTCACAGAAAAAGAAAAATATATATATGTATATATATACTTTCAACCTTAATGATAGATTCCATTTTAGAATAAGATATTGAAAATACCTGAATTTGTTTAAAAAAACAGAAGTTGCCATTTAGTCCTAGTATCCCATAGTGTCTAATTTTATTCCAACAGTGTTATTTCACTTATGTTAAATATTCTGTACATTTCTTTTTTTTAATTGAAGTATAGTTGACTTACAATATTATATTAGTTTTGGGTGTACAACATAGGGATTCAATATTTTTATAGATTATACCCCATTTAAAGTCATTATAAAATATTGGCCATAGTCCCTGTGCTATACAATATATCTGTGTAGCTTATTTATTACATACATAATGGTTTGTACCTCTTAATCCCCTACCCCTCTCTTGCCCCTCCTTTTTCTCCCCTCCCCACTGGTAACCACTAGTTGCTTCTCTATATCTGTGAGTCTGTTTCTGTTCTGTTATATTCATTTGTTTGTTTTATTTTTTAGATTCCACATATAAGTGATAAAATACAGTATTTGTCTTTCTCTGTCCTACTTATTTCATTCAACATAATGCCCTCCAAGTCTATCCGTGTTACTGCAGATGGCAAAATTTCATTCTTTTTTATGGCTGAGTAGTACTCCATTTGTGTGTGTATGTGTGTGTGTACACACACACATACACCACATCTTCTTTATCCGTTCATCTGTTGATGGACACTTAGGTTGCTTCCATATCTTGGCTCTTGTAAATAATGCTGCTGTGAACATTGGGGTGCATATATTTTTCTGAATTAGTGTTTTCATTTTCTTTGGATATATACTCAGGAGTGGAATTGCTGGTTCATATAGTAGTTCTATTTCCAGTTTTTTGAGGAGCCTACATGCTGTTTTCCACAGTGGATGTACCAATTTACATTTTCACCAACAGTGTGCTAGGGTTCTCTTTTCTCCACATCCTTGCCAACGTTTTTTATTTATTGTCCTTTGGCAATAGTCATTCCGACAGGTGTGAAGTGTGAAGTGGTATCTCATTGTGGTTTTGATTTGCATTTCCCTGATGATTAGTAATGCTCAGCATCTTTTCATGTGCCTATTGGCTATCTGTATGTCTTCTTTGGGAAAATATTCAGGTCTCCTGCCCATTTTGTAGTCAGGTTATTTGTTTTTCAGGGTTTTCTTTATAGTGAGTTGTATGAACTGTTTATATATTTTGGATATTAACCCCTTATCGGTCATATCATTTGCAAATATTTTTTCCCATTCTGTAGGTTTTTTCGTTTTGTTGATGGTTTCCTTTGCTGTGCAAAAGCTTTTAAGTTTAATTAGGTTCCGTTGTTTATTTTTCCTTTTGTTTCCTTTGCCTGAGGAGACAGATCCAAGAAAACATTGCTAAGACTTATGTCAGAAAGTGTTCTGCCTATGCTTTCTTCTAGGAGTTTTATGGTTTCTGGTCTTACATTTAGGTCTTTAATCCATTTTGAATCTATTTTTTTATGTGGCCTGAGAAAATGTTCTGATTTTGTTCTTTTACATGTCCAGCTGTCCAGTTTTCCCAGCACCACTATTCTGTTCATTTCTTATAGGAGTGCTTCCAAAGAACAAAATGAATAAGGCACCTTGATGATGCATGCTGGTTATAAGTGCCCTGGAAACTTTGTTGTAAGAAATAATTTTCAACATGTAAATATTAGTACGATAAAACATGAGAAATTTGATCAAGAAACTTAGGACAAAGTATTAACAAAATGTAAACAGTGCCTCTGCCTCTTTTTCATGTTCAGGAAATAGGAAGAGTTGTAATTTGTTAGAATCCTTGTTTATCAATGGATTTCCCAGTAAAGCAATACGGATTTTTTTTTTAAACTTTTGCTTCTTATTATAAAAGTAGTAATATTCATTCCAATCGTGTGGGCAGAAAATTAAAACACCCTAGGAAGAAAAACTCATCAAAGAATTTTTTGGCTTTATTTTATTTAAACTTTTCATAACAGGCTAAAGGTGCTAAATCAACCAATTCAGGAGTCACACCTACATGAGGAAATGTAAGAAGCTTTAGCCATGGATTTACATTACTGTGTATCATTAATTCTAACATCTGAATTTGGGCAGTGGGTCATTGCTTTCTGGGGGAAGATTTAAGGCAGTGAAATTTCATTCCTATGCTATGTGCGCAGCAGCTCCTCAGGGGACTGTCAACCCTGGCATTCTGCTTTATAGAACAAAACTGCCTCTTCTAAACTTCTCCCCCAATCCTTCATCCTACTTCTGTTACTACACTGCCTTGTCTTTAAACTTTACTGATCAGATTAATGGAGAAACAGAACAAAGTGGCTCCAGGTAGATTTGCCCTGAAACAAATCTTAAGACAAAATGGAGCTAGCAGTATCCCTCGGAATTAAAAGTACATAAAACTTTAAGTCAAAGAAAGAAGGAAAATATCAAATATTTGTACATTCTCTATAAAGATCACGAAGGATGTAATGTCAGTCCTAGAAGCTTAACCCTCAAAACCGCCAGCCTTCAGACAAGTATTAGAAGAAGGTCCACAGGCTTTTCTGGAAGACCCAGCCAGCCAGCTCTACGTTGGCCTTGCCTAATCTAAGACCAGGCTCCCCTCTGCCACTGCCTTGCCCACCGGTACACTCTGCTCCTTCATACACCCAAGAATACACCCAAGAATTCCTTCAATGACAGGTACATCTCATTATGACTCCACTCTCAGTCCTGGCTCTTAAGGGTTTGAGAGCTTAAAGCCCAGGAGGGCTCTGTGCATGAGGTCTCATGGGAAGACAAGATAAAACCTGTCCTCAGGTGGAAATGGGAGAATCTGGGAGCAGGGAGGTGGCCCAGAGGAGTGGCCTGTTCTTCATCCATAGACAAGGAAGTTTGTGGGCAGAAACAGATGTAAAGCTTATCATAAGGAAGGTTCAGTCAGGAGGCATTTGGCAGAGGGAAGAAAGTGGGAAGATTCATGAAAGCAAGATATTGTTACAAGCATTCAGAGCAAACGCTAGGCCATACCATTTGGGCTGGAGCAGAATATGTGGGAGAGATGGGGAGGCATCATTACCAGAAAACAGCATGAGGCTGGAGGAGACCACGGCCATGGAGATCCCACCACTAACCACCTGTGGAAAGTCATTTCTCTACCACTTCACTTCCTCATCTTTATATACGTGGAATTCCTCAGGTCTTGCAGAGTTGCCTGTGAATGAGTATACTACTTGCACTTCCCTTGCCTGAGAGCCCACTTTTATTCTGCATGGCCTTTACCACTTCCTTGCCTAGTTGCATTGCTATTTCAAGGTCTTTTATAAAGTGCAGGTGTGAAAGCAGCCCTTCATTGCCCCCCTCCCTGCCCAGAGTTTAAATAGTATTATTGGCTCTTGCAAGAAAAGGTAACCAAAGTAAAACAGTAAAGGCTAGGCTGTTATCACTCCTGTTATCTCAGGCCAGCTGCTCATTAGCAATACACTAGTAGCCAAAAAACGAGAGACCAGACTGCAGCTTGGATCCAAAAATAAGCGCCAGGCTCGGTGGAAAACAAATACAAACCAGATATAAGAAAGAATGCTTTGTCTGTACCATTTGAAAAAGATAGAGCCTTGAGCTACGTCCCACATGCCCAGACATAGGTCTACATCCAGTTCATCTACAGTGGCCACAATGGGGTTGCTCAGAATGTTGTTTTGCTACTTAGCCACTCACTCTGCTGCATCCCCAGCAGGAGGACAGCTCCATTCCATACCCTTCAAGAGGGCACCAAGGGCAATTAGCCAATTTCTTCACCTCTGTCACCTGTCTGTACATCTCAATACCATTTTCTGAGACTTTCTCTCAGGCCAGATTTCTAGGTATCTGCTTTCTGTTTGTTTTGTTTTGATCCTGCATCAATATGAACATTAAGGTAACTGCAACTCACCTATCTTACTGAAAGTACAGCAATCTTTCCATACCATACTGTGATTAAGAGTGTGACATTGGTTAAATCCTGGCTCCAACTCCACCAATTACTAGTTACTTGGACTCTGGGCAAGTAACTTAACCTCTGAAAATGGAAATGGTGAAGTAACAGCTGAGTATAAGAATTAGAAAGGCAAGTCAGAGTGTAAAGAAAAGGAAGAGGTACTAAAATATCAGTATGTGAAGAATCTAGAACTGTGGTCCTCCAGTTAGTCTTCAACAAAAGAGGCAAGAGCATACAATGGGGAAAAGAGAGTCTCTTCAGCAAGTGATGTTGGGAAAGTTGGACAGCCACATGTAAATCAATGAAGCTAGAACACACCCTCACACCATATACAAAAATAAATTCAAAATGGCTTAAAGACTTAAATATAAGACAATACACCATAAAACTCCTGGAAGAGAACATAGGCAAAACATTTTCTGACATAAATCGTACCAGTGTTTTTAGGTCAGTCTCCCAGGGCAATAGAAATAAAAGCAAAAATAAACAAATGGGACCTAATCAAACTTATAAGCCTTTGCACAACAAAGGAAACCATAAACAAAATGGATAGACATTCTACGGACTGGGAGAAATATTTGCAGATGAAGTGACCAACAAGGGCTTAATTTCCAAAATATACAAACAGCTCCTACAATGCAATAACAACAACAACAAAACAAACAACCCAGTCGAAAAATGGGCAGAAGAACTAAGTAGACATTTCTCCAAAGAAGACATACAGATGGACAATAGGCACATGAAAAGATGCTCATCATCGATAATTATTAGAGAAATGCAAATCAAAACTACAACAAGGTACCACCTCCCACCAGTCAGAATGGCCATCATTAAAAAGTCTACAAATAATAAATGCTGGCGAGGGTGTGGAGAAAAGGGAACCCTCTTACATTGTTGGTGGGAATGTAAATTGGTGCACCCACTATGGAAAACAGTATGGAGTTTCCTCAAAAAACTAAAAATAGAGTTGCCATATGATCCAGCAATCCCACTCCTGGGCATATACCCAGACAAAACTATAATTTAAAAAGATGCATGCACCCCTATCTTCATAGCAGCACTGTTGACAATAGCCAAGACATGGAAACAACCTAAATGTCCATCAACAGATGAATGGATAAAGAAGATATGATATAGATAGATAGATAGATATTGATATAGGTACATATATATATATATATATATATATATATATATATACACAATGGACTATTACTCAACCATTTAAAAGAACGACATAATGCCATTTGCAGCAACATGGAAGCACCTAGAGATTATCATACTAAGCAAAATAAATCAGAAAGAGAAAGACAAATACCATATGATATCACTTATATGTGGAATCTAAAATACGACAAATGAACATATCTACAAAACAGAAACAGACTCACAGACATAGAGAACAGACTTGTGGTTGCCAAGGAAGGGGGTTGTGGGAGGGAAGGATTAGGAGTTTGGGATTAGCAGATGCAAGCTACTATATATAGGATGAATAAACAAGATCCTACTACGTAGCACAGGGAACTATATTCAATATCCTGAGATAAACCATAATGGAGAAGAGTATGAAAAAATATGTATGTGTATAACAGAGTCACTTTGCTGTATAGCAGAAAGTAACACAACATTGTAAATCAACTATACTTCAATAAAATTAAAAAAAAATAGAACTATGATCCTCAACCCTGGCTGCAATTAGATTATCTGAAGATCTTTTAATTCTGATGCTGGGGGTCCTGTTCCCAGAGATTCTGATTTAACTGGTCTGATGAGGGACCAGGTCATTGAAAGCTCCCCACTATATTCAAATGTGCAGCCAGGCTTGAAAACCTCTGATCCAATGTAGTGAATCAGGGAAACAACCAACATGTTCTCATCGTAGAGACATTTCTTACAGGGCTGGACGCCTGAGTTTTTTTGTTTTGTTTATTTTCCTTACTTTTTTGGCTGCGTCGGGTCTTAGTTGTGGCACACAGGATCTTCGTTGAGGCACATGGGATCTTTTGTCGCAGCTCACAGGCTTCTCTCTAGTTGTGACGCGCGGGCTCCAGGGCACATGGGCTCTGTAGTTTGCAGCACGCGGGCTCTCTTGTTGAGGTGCACGAGATCAATAGTTGTGGAGCACAGGCTTGGTTGCCCTGTGGCATGTGGGATCTCAGTTCCCCGACCAGGGATCGAACCCACATCCCTTGCATTGGAAGGTGGATTCTTTACCACTGGACTACCAGGGGGAAGTCCCTGGACACCCAAATTTTTAAAGTGTTTATTTACTGATTCAGCGAATGATTATTAAACACCTACTATGTGCCAGGCTTCACTTCAGTGGCTAGAATTAAAGATTTAGATTAAACCTGGTCCCTCCCCTCAGGAGATGCAGTCTGGTGAACAAGACATATGTGAAAAAAAAATTATGTAGTTACAATGTGATATGGTTGGTGTGGTAATAATGCTTTGTTCAAAGTGGTAGAATGGTATGAGTTCTTCACCCTTCAAAGCCCAGCCACAGAATCACAAAATCATAGAGATGAAGGAAGCTTAAGGTCCCTAATTTTGTGTGTGAGGAAACTTGAAATCAAGAAGTTGAGACTTCCCTAGGGTCATAGAGTTAATGGAACAGAGACCTACAGGAGAGGAAGTGTTCAGGAACTGGTCCAGCAGCACTGGGCTCTGAGGCTGAAGTTCTGGGTCCTGAGGAATAAGTAGGGTTTGGATATAAGGTCATGGGGAAGGGTTCCATTCTCAGAAGACTCAGCCCAGAGCTAAGAGGGGAAGTGCACACAGTGCACTTGGACTGTGCAAGGAATGCCCTGGCCCTGCTGTCAGGTAGTGGCCAACAGCTTAGCACTTCGTCCTCCAAGTCAACACTGATTTGGGCTACACTCTGTTTCCTGCTTTCCATGGAAATTGGGGGGATGCTCTACACTCTGTTTCCTGCTTTCCATGAAATTTGGGGGGATGCTCCCACCGCCAGTTCTACCTCTCTCTGGGAATAATTCTATTAAAATGAGACGGTGAACACATTAATTTTGTGCAGTGTGTAGTCTAAGTTCACTGAGATCTGGGGTTTGAATCTCCAACCTTAAATTCTTCAGTGACGTAACAGATGAATAACTCTAAACACCAGTAGATTAAATACCTCTCGATCATTTGGTCAGCCTTGACTACATTAACCTGGAGTCAATGTGTGCTCTATTTACCAAACTTAAAAATGGTTAAATCCAGAGTGAAGTGTGTTGAATTGGCTCTCTATTCTCCCCTGGTTCTGACCTTGTTGTTGTACTTGAAGTCTCACCTTCTCTCACACCCTACATCCTTTTAATCAGCAAATCTTATTGCCTCTCCTTCAGAATCTATCAGAAACTCAAGCACTTCTGACCATCCTCACTACCGCCACCTCAGACCAAACCACTGTCATGTCTCACCTGGATTTACCACCACAGCCTCCTCACTGGTGCTGGCACTTCAGCCTCAGCCTCAGAGGTGTGCCGTCAACACCACAGCAGAGGTTCCTTTTCAGAGAGTGTCAGACTGTGTCACTTCTCTATTCAAAACTCCTCTCCAAGGTCCTTCTTATGATTGATATCACCCCATACAATCTGTTCCCCATTACCCCTCAGACCTCCTCTTCTCTTCTCTGGCCACACTGGCTTCCTCATTGACCTTGAACATGCCAAGTAAGCCCCCTCCACATTGTTTTCCCCATTTTCCCCGTTGAAACGTTCTTCCCCAAGGTAACTGCATGGCAAGCTCCTTTACTTTCTTTGGGTCTTTTCTCAAAAGCCACTTTCATTGTGAACCTTATCTGGCCACCCCATCTAAAATCTCAGCCCCATCCCCTGGCATTTTACCTACTGTAGCCCACCTTATAAACATGACTTTCTTTAACACTCATCAATCAACTGCATTTTATATTTTATTTATTGATGAAATTAACATTCATAAATAAACACTATGTATTTAACTTATTTTTCTTATTATTTATTATTTCTTATTATTTTGTCTTTCCTCTTAAATCTGCTCCATGAGGGGAGAAATAATTTTCTCACTGTTGTATCCTGATAATTTAAGTACAAGGCCTGGCACATGGTAGACTCAGATAAATACTTGTTTAATAAAAGAATGAAGAAAAGTTAACTGTGGCATAATAAATATTATAATTGCATTTTTATATTGCCTTCTTGATAGTTATAAAAAATATATCCAAAACATAAACAAGTCAAAATACAGTATAGAAAAAGAAGTCACCAAATCTATAAACTTAAAATGATCCAAACCCTAATTGAGGGACATTCTATCAAGTACTTGATCAGTGCTCTTCAAAAGTGTCAGACAAAGAAAGACTGAGGACTGTCACAGATGAGAGGACACTAAGGAGACGTGAACATGAAATGCAATGTTGGGTCCTGCCTAGGATCCTGGAACAGAAAAAAAGGACAATGAAATTCAAAACAAAGTCTGTAGTTTAGTTAACTAGTACTGTACTAGTGTTCATTTCCCGGTTTTGATAATTGCACTATGGTGATGTGAGATGTTAAAGGGCCAGGGAGGTAGCCTACCTGCACAAACATTATTACTTCTGAATATCTAAATATGTCTTCATACAGGCAAGGGGATCATTTAAACGATATGCATGTTTCCTTATGCTTAGCAGCTACCCTGTAAACCACCACCAAGGTAATTAAGTAACCAAGATAGGTGTGTGTGTGTGTGTCAGGGTAGTTTTCTTTTTCTTTTTATGTTTCACCGATCATTTTCTATGCCCTGGTAGGTGTATGCCAAGGGCCTCAAACAGAGGTTTTCAAAGCATATATTCCTTGGTACATGAAGGAGTTTCAACAGAAGACACAATAACAGTTCAAAGTTCTCTTTATACTCCCTCTGCTTTTAAAAGGTTAGAAATAACAAGTGTCAGTTAAGTAAAATGATCTTCTAAATGACATCCCGCTAATTTGAGATTTCACAGTGAAATAATCATATGCCCTCCTATGTCTCAAGCAGGCGTGTTCTCATTAGAGGGAGAAAAACGATCAAGAAAACTGCCACCAAAGGTTTTTGAGAATTGTGTTAATTAATAAACCACCTTACATCTTGTGGAGGGGGGTAGTAGAGATAAAATCGTACAAGCAGAGTTCCCTTGTCTGGAAAGCTGCCACTTGATCCCTCTCCATCCTGAGGGAATATGTCCCATTTTTAAGTGGCAACTCATCCTCATGGGTGGCGGTGGACCCTGCCTACACTGTGCCCTCACCCCCCCACCCCCAGGCCTTGCAGCCAGGGAGAAGGACCTTCCACCTGCCCTTCTCCAGGAGGGGGCACTGCTGCGTGGGTACCAGAGGATGAGGAGAAACACATCAATCTCATAGAGACTAGAACTGAAGACTATTGATGAGTATTTTTCATGTTTATATAAATCAAAATAAATGTTTATTTGGTGGGAAACTATCCCAGTATTTTGTACATTAATGATAGTCAAAAAGCCAATTCAATTCAGTTTAACCAGATAATTACCAACCATCTACTAAGGACTCACTTTCATTCTAGGGCTATGGAGGTAAGAATATAAATTAAATAAAACCCTAACCCTCAGATAGCTTACTTTCTAGTAAAGGATATAAAGTTTGTAAACAAGTAACTATAAAAAGATATAAATAACAAATGTCTAAAGGGCCAGGGATGTATCCTACCTAAACAAAGTAAGCTGAATGGAAGAATGACAAAATCCCCAAAAGGAATCAAACTTCATTTTTACTACATTATGGTGTAGGCATATAACTTAATGTAAATATATATGATAGCCATACTCTTCTTTTTTTAGTAAAAAGGACTACAACTTTATTAAAAGTAAATAAATGTAACATATAATGTGTACAGATGGCACATGGTGCCAATTTTATTTGCAGATTTTATAGTATTCCAAAGTTTGCAAGTTACACCTTTGCCACAGCCTTGGCTAAATCTTGAGCTAGTGCAGAATTCAGCTGTGCTAGAGTGCTGATCTTAGTGTGCTTAGATGCGGCATACTTGTTCTTGATAGTCATGTGCTTTGTAAGCCCACGATTCACCATGACTATATTCTTAGCCAGGTGTTGCATAACAACAAGAAGGGATTCTTCAGTGTATGACAGGTAATGCTGTAGAGTTGGTGTCCATTCACCATTATCAAGAATTTTCAGTGCTAAGCAAAAAGCTCCTGCTGCAGTCTGAGAAGGAGGAAAGTGCACCATATGGTAGTTCAACATAGTTAGTTCCATCAGATACTTGGCCGAAGTATGTAGCTCAACATCAACCTCTCCAATCTTAGATGCTCTCCGAAGGGAACGCAGGGGTAGAGGGCGACCCAGACTAAAATTTAAAGCTCTTAGAATATTTAGTGTAAGTGTAAGTGTTGTCAGTCACAAAGGCAAAGTCACCAATTTCTGGAGGGTACATTTCCTCATATTTGCTTGCAATAAACATGGCAGTGACACCAGCCAGCTGCAGCATCTTCTTGGGCACACAATTATCCTGCATGAACCGATCAATAATGGAAACAGTCATGTACATGATCTCCTGGAGTAACCTGAATTTCATTTGAACCTGCACTAGCCAGTCAATTAGGATGGCTCTCATGTTTCCAGTCACTTCATGACCCAGTAGGTATTTTGGTCTGACTGCTTGCTCTTCCTCCAGTTGTCTCAGATAAGCATAGATAGCTTTTACATCTTCACTACAAAGGTTTGGATCCACTCCATCTTCTGCCTCCACATCACTCACTGTAAGAATTACATCAGAGAAAGCCTGACACACATATCCTCCTGCAGGGGCACAGCCAGGTGTTTCCATGGGGCTTGGAGAGGGAGTATCAACCAGAATAGGCTCAGGGAAGTTTCTCTGCTTTAACAGGCTCGGGTTCTGGCTCTGGCTCCAGATCTGGCTCCAGCTGGGCCTTCAGCGCAGGTACAGGTGTCTTTTCCAGAGGTTTTGGTAGTTTTTTAGCAATAACTTTTCCAGCAGCTAAAGTTTTCGCTTCCTTTTTCAGGGGCAGTTTGGCCTGTGGCTCTTCACTGACTCTGTTACCGATGTCCCCAAGCGCTGTTCTTGGCCTCAGCCCGGGCTTAGAGGCTGCAACAGTGGCCACAGGCACTCACTTTGCGCCTGCCATACTGACCCTCACCTTATTTTCAGCATTAATGTTCAGTTCCTGGTGATCCAGAGCGCCATGGCTTCCTCTGCACCAGGCAGTAGCTCAGTGGGGAGAAGCAGAGCACGGGAGACCTCAACCAGCCAGGGATCTTGAACCCACCACAGGCCAACAGCCATTCCTCCGCAGCACTGATATCCATATTCTATTTTATATTTAAACTTTTAATCTAAAGCTGAAAAAGAAAAGCATTTATTATTACTATTATCATTACCTTATAATTCATTACTGCTTTGACCTGACATCAGAAACCTAATGTCTTTTCTTCTGTACCAAAATGTCAGTCAGGCCCTGTGGTTTTCTCTGTGATGTATGGTATGCAGCCTTAAATATGTAAACTGGAGTTGGTAAGTAGTTTTTTCAGATTAATTTTGGAATAAAACTGCTCCTAAACATAAGCTCTTCCCAATGTGGATAGGAAGATTATTTCCCCCAAGATGGGTGTACAGTCCCAGCTTTCAGTGTTGTCATAGTCTTCAATACCATTTTGTAGTACAGTTTGATAACTTCATAGACCTGCGTCTGTACTATCAAAAATCAATTAAGAAAGGTAAACTAAGTAATACCAGTTTATTTTCCTAAAGCGTGCAATCCTGTATTCAAAAGCCCCATTTCAGAGAATAAATTTCAGGCTACCACTTTCATATCTGGAAACTGACTGCAGTGTTGGAAGATGAACCAAATTATTCTTTAACAAATGAATTTTCCAAAGACTTCGTTGTCAGTGCTGAGAGAAACAAATGAGACATTTGTGCAAATACTTCTGAATGCCCCAATAGAAAAATATTCACAAGGTGTCGATGAGGTATAATGTCAGCAAGAAGGTTGGGACTTTGAGCCAATCTTTGCTGCTAAGTGGAAATGGGACTATTTCCTTTGATGACATGAACAGTTAAAAAAAATTCTCTCCAACATTACAGCACAAGTAAGCCAGCAAATTCATTAAGCAAACACTGACCTGATTTTGCTCCAAGATGTAGAAGAATAGCTGATTCATGATATTAATTAGTGAATCCATGGCCTGTTTCGTTTTAGCCCAAAGCAATTTCTGATGAATGAGGAAATTAATGGATTTATGCATAGTGCCCCTACAAAATACTGTCACCTCTGATCTGTCACTTGATGGGTCCAAGGTCAGCCCCACGCTTTGTGAGAACCTGATCTGTAGTAACACTTAAAATTTGGAACAGTGCTGTCTATATCCAATGGTCTGAGACCCTTCTCATCACAAAGTAATGTTGCCTTGCAGAGACTTCTTGTTCAAAAATTCTTTGACCCCTCCAAGATTCTCAAAACATCGCAAATAAATATAGCTAACAGTGTGCTGTTATTTATATCTGTGTGCTCATTTGCTGCAATAGAAGATGCCACCAATAATTTAACTTATCCTGAAAGTTCTCAGCTGTATTTTTTTAAATTAATTAATTTATTGGCTGTGTTGGGTCTTCGTTTCTGTGCGAGAGCTGTCTCTACTTGTGACAAGCGGGGGCCACTCTTCATCGCGGCGCGTGGGCCTCTCACTGTCGCAGTCTCTCTTGTTGCAGAGCACAGGCTCCAGACGCGCAGGCTCAGTAGTTGTGGCTCACGGGCCTAGTTGTTCCGTGGCATGTGGGATCTTCCCAGACCAGGGCTCGAACCCGTGTCCCCTGCATTGGCAGGCAGATTCTCAACCACTGTGCCACCAGCGAAACGCTCAGCCGTATTTTTAACATGCTGAGCGACAATGTTTCTGATTATACAAACATTTGCAAGTGCTTGTTTATGCTCTGGACACAATTTCTGCTACATTCAAAAGAAACTCTTTTATAAAAGTGTTGTCTGTAAAAAGGTTTAGATGCTGAGGCAATTTTTTCACTTAATAGAGAACTGCATTTCACAGCAGATCATTTGTTTTATTCTCATTCAAAACAAATGCTGCCATTTCTTCAGTCCATTAAGTTTCCCAACGCCCATCTTTTCTGTATATCAGTCATGGCTTGTTTAATTATAGTGCCTTAAGTTGTAACTTTTCTGTTGTAAATATTTTTTGTTTGGATATTCTTCACATCCACCAAAAAAAAGTGCACCCCTATTTTTTCTTGAAATACTAAACTTTGTCTTTTAGGAGATGCACAAGTCCAGTTTTCTCTAAATTTTACAATAAGAAAAATAGCAGTAAACACGTGGTACTAAATAACAACTGCCAATTAATTTCAGTGTTGGAAATACAAAGGAAAGTGTGTGACCTTTGACTAAACAGGGAGGGTGTAGCCCATCCACAGAGGGCATTGCCCCTCAGATTTAGGGGATGTCTGCCGTGTGGGGCCACTGATCCTCTGTTGTTAAGAGAAGCTAGAAATCAGACTTTTAAAAGAAATATCTACTAAGATTAAGGAGATTAATCTCTTAAGTTATCAAAATGTTGGTAACTTATTCCAAGTTTATTAAAATATCAAGTGGGTCAACATTGTTCTTGCCAGGCAAAACAAGTCTGCAAGCTGAGTGCAATCTGTAAGCCACCCATTTTCAACCTCTGGGGGTGTAGAGTGTAACAGTAAAATAACCTATATTCTACGTCTGTGTAGTCCCTGAGAACTGAGAAGAAAACAGGTACAGTTACGTCAGCATGCTTCTATGGAATGTGAATCCAAGTGCCATAATTAATTTGGAAGCTTACTGATGAGGCAGCAAAATGCAGTGGAAAGGAAGCCCAGCATGTGTGGGAATCCTGAGTGTATCACTTATTAGGTTGGTTGATGTTAGAGTCCTCATCTGGAAATTGGGATAATAAAATTGCCTTGTAAGTTTGTCAAAATTATTAGAGATGAAACGTCTTATACACGTTTCTCAGTGTACTGTTGGCATTTGGAAGATGTTCCATAAACAGTAGCTATCCTGTTGTTACACACCACAAAACGTAAGTTTCCAACCATATCTCTTCGTTACCCCCACAAACACGAACGGTGCCCAGCCACCTCCTGCCACCCCTCCCTCTCCACATCATGTTTCACTCCTCAGAGCAGCAGCCCACGCCGTGGCTCATCAGCCCACTCAAGTTTTCTACTTGCCCATGCTCTTACCTGTACCTGGAATGCCTGTCCCTCCCCTCTTCATTCAGCTCCTTCCTTTGCAACTCAACCAAAGTGTCACCTCTTCTGGGAAGTCTTTCCTGAGGGCCACCTCCAGTCTGAGTAGAGCACTCGCTCCCTTCCTGCCTTGTGTTTGCCTCCGTCATAGCATTTGTTGATAATATTGTCAACTGTGAGCTCCTGAGACAGAGGAGCAGGGGCAGTCACCTCACTGTCCTGAGCACCTGAGTGCAGTGTCTTTGCCTGGCATGTAATGCGGGCTCAAAAAAAAAAAAAAAAAACAGATCAAGGAGAGAATTATGAATACGAATGAGGTGACTATAGACTGGAGTGGAAACAGCCCACTCAGTGTCTGCTTCCCTCTTGTTTTACAAATGCAAATCTTTGGCTACTGGTTATGCCTCTCCTCCTTGCCTTCCCAAACGTCATGCTGGCTACTGCCTCTACCCCACCCCAAAACCGATGGCAATTTCCATTCTGGAGTAGCAGGTCATAAGAGAGAAGATGCTTAAGTGTCATCTCCTGGGGCTTGGAAGTGGGGACTGGAAGGACCCCTGAGAGGGTTCCTTTTGAAAGGGAATAGAGAACACAAAATAGAGTCCCTCACTGGAGGCAAAGAAAGGGAGAAATGTGACCCAAGGTCTTACCTTCATTTTCAGAACTGATAACTTCTTAGCTAAGCTGGAGCAAGAATAGGTGTGCACCAAAGTGGGCTTGGGGCTTCCTGCACAGCAGCATACATGGTCCTACGTCAGAAGAAAAAGAATTTAGTAGACAGGGCTGCCATTAGCATATACTGGGCCTTTGAATGAAGAAAAGGCATCCAGAGGGATGCAGAGGAATACAGATCCCTGTTGGGGAACTCAGCGACAGGAGGAGGATGGGCAGGACTTCAGCCCCCAAGTGCCGCTCATCCAAGTACCTTCATGAACAACCTACTGAAGTAGCCCTGATGTAAGAAAAGTGTTTCCCTTAATGGGCAATATTAGAAAAATGATTAAGAATAACATGCAAATATTTATTCTTTTCCAGGAACATGGGTGACATTTGGAGGTCAAATTTCAGATGAGGTGAGTTACTTTTGGCTTCCATTATGCTGATTGGAGAAAATGTAGAGCAAACTATTTTACAATACAGTTCCTGGGATTCTGGCATTTTACAAGGATAATAGTTTAGTCACAGGAAATGGCTAAGACTGACTTAAAGATTATTTTCCATTTTATCTTGTTTCCCCTTTATAAAGGTAGTTCTTACTATCATTCCTAAGGAGATGCTTGGGGAGATAAAGGGTCTTTTCCACAACTCGCAAGGTCACCATGTTATTTAATAGGTCCATAGGGAGGAGTCCTTTTTTTTTTTTTTTTGCAGTACGTGGGCCTCTCACTGCTGTGGCCTCTCCTGTTGCGGAGCACAGGCTCCGGACGCGCAGGCTTAGTGGCCACGGCTCACGGGCCCAGCCGCTCCGCGACATGTGGGATCTTCCCGGACCGGGGCATGAACCCGTGTCCCCTGCATTGGCAGGCAGACTCTCAACCACTGCGCCACCAGGGAAGCCCTAGGGAGGAGTCTTATCTGCATATTTTTATCTGTCTGAATTTCTGTTCCCAGTATTGGGCATAGGTCACCACAGAGAGCTTGTTGCAGAGGGGAGTCCTTGGGAAGCAGACCTCTGGTGGAAATTAGCATGCAGAACAGTTATCAGGAAGTTGGGCCATGATGCAGTCTCAGCAATGACCTCAGCTGACCCCATGGGGAGCTCTGAAGCTCAGATGGCCCTGCAGGGTTGTCCTAAGTTGGGGCAAGAGGAGTTGAGTGTTTATATCCCTTGTATGACCAGTCGTTGGATAGAGGCAGCCCTGGGAGGCAGGTCTGACCTCGGGGTAGGTGACTCGCTTTAGCCAGGTGCCTTCTGATGGCAGCATTCCTACGAGCTGGGGGAATAAGTCCTTGAGCGCTGAAGGAGGACCAGGGTGGTCATCACAGGCTCCACTCCAGCGCCCTCTGACTGGCATCAGGAAGGGTGAGTTGAGGAGGCACAGAGGCAGATCCACAGATATCAAAGCAATGGCTGCAGACTTTAATCAGATGCACAATAAATGACAAGGAAGAAAGGAGGTCTAAAGTTAATAATCCCCTGTATCTAGCATGTGCATAACCTTTTACTGCCTGGTATGGTTTTTGAGGCAGAGAAAGACAAATACATCTTCCCTTTCGGAGCAGAAGGATCAACTATAAGCATATTATTTCCCCCTTCATCTTTGCTCTCCCCTTGACAGTGTCTGCTCCCTGCTGCAGTGAGCCCAGCTTGCCCAGGTCAGAGGATGCAGGGCTAGCCTCTGAAATAAATCATTTCAAAATTATGATTCTAAAAACTACACAATAAAGCTGTTGTGAATGACTGCAGAGGCTCTCACCTCAAACGCAGACCAAATAGCGATTGTCCTTCCCAAGAGCAGCTGTGGCTTCCCCCCAGGGCCCGGCAGAGAGACTGCCAGCAAGGAGGAATGAAGGCACAGCCAGACCACGGTCACACCCATGGCTGAATTGATGGAGCTCAACTATTTCCACGTGGCAACGTAGGCACAAAGCAGATACAAATATTGGATCCCGGGATGAGCGCACCGTAATGTGCTGAGTGACATAATCATTAGTGCCACCTTGGGAGGTGGTGATGTCCCCATTATTGGGAGAGTTCAACCATTTATTGAATAGCCACTTGGCAGGAATATTATCGAAAGGATTCTAACTGGAAACTAGATAACTGTGAGGTACCTCCCAAAGATGATTTGGCTTCATCATAAAACCAAGATAGATGTTACTCACGTGAATTATAATACTTTAAAATAATGATAAGAGTATATTACCATCTTATAGCACTTAATTTTCAGAGTTTTATTTATGTTTTCTCATCTGTGACATAGTTAAGCTTCCTTCATTTGCAGGTAACAGTAAACTCAACTGAAATTGGCTTAACCAATAAGGGAAAAAATATTTTTACTTTTAAATTAGAAGTGCAGAGATAGAGCAGGCTTCCAGGTTGGCTCATTCAGAGCCTCCACTCCATTTCCTAGTGATTCTCCTGACCCTGTGTTCCTTTGTATATCAACTTCATCCTCAGGTAGCAGCAGGAATTCTAGACCTCAGTTAGAATAGTAACTCCAGGGAAAGAGTGTCGCTTCTAGAAACTCTGCAAGCAAGTGTTCCCAGAAGTCCTCAGCCAATCTCCTCTCACATCTCATTGGCCCAGATGTGTCACATGACCTTCCCTGAACCATGCCAGGCCCACCAGGCCCCCCTTAGAGGGAGGTAAGGTCAGCTTCCCCTGAGACCTGTGGGCTCCCTAGGGGGCCTGAACAGAATCATCCTCATTTTGCAGATAAAGAAACTAAAACACAGAGAGGTCAAATGATTTGCCCATGTTTATGTATCTAGTAAGTGATACACTCAAGGCCAGACACTGATCCTCTGACTTAGTTCAGTGATTTCTTTTCATTATTCCACATTCAGATCTTCAAATCCCATGATTGGGAAATATCTCAGCAATCATTTAGTTCAATTCTCCATTCAGAATTCTCCATCTTATCTTAAAATTTCTCCCTAGATAAGATTTATTATAAACATTTCCCAATCATAATCTACTAGTATGTCATGTGACATAACACAAGGATGATACACAATACAAGCAAGCAAAATAATTTCTAAAATATAGGGACTTCCCTGGTGGTCCAGTGGTTAAGACTCCATGCTTCCACTGCATGGGGCATGGGATCGATCCCTGGTCAGGGAACTAGGATCCCACATACTGCACGGGGCAGCCAAAAATATTTAAAAAATTAAAAAAATATATGTATGGCAGTCATGATGGAAAAACTATACTGTTCTTAACTTTTAACTTCTACTTAGGAGAAATGTCATAACGGTAGCAAATTTAAAGCAGTAAGAACATTTTTGTTTCTGTTATTCTAAAGGATTTGCATGGAGTCCATTGTGCTAGCCTGACAATTTTCTTGGTATGCCAATTTAAAAAACAACAGGAAAAGAGTTTATCTTGGAAATGCTGATGAAGAACCTTTAGCCCACAATGAAAAACATAATGGAAAAATCAATTTCAAATATTTGTGAGGTGTGTAATTTTTCAGTTGACTAATAGTCTATCAGCAAAATGAAAAAAATGTCCTTTCTCCAGTGTTATCGCTGTCCCTCCAGCGCCATCCCTCAAGGTGTGGTTTATAGCTATTCCCTGTGCTCTTCTGTTGCACTTGCCACTCGTGTTCAGCAGCACGAAGGAAGGAACAAGGAGCTTGGAGGTCTTAGGCTGACCTGTGAGGCACCGGTGCACTCACCCCCTCCTCTCCATGTAGTGTCAGTGCGGCTAGTGGTCGTTCTGTGATGGTGCCTGGGGTGGTGCTGAGCTGTGCGTGGCGGGAGTTTTCTAACAGTCCCAGCTCCATGTAACTTTTGGTTCATCAGTACAGTCTGCTAGGCCTCCAGGGAAAAATGTTACAAACTTTTAGGTCAGGAGTCACCCAGCTGCCAGAACCTGTTGGCTTGGGGAAAAGAGAAAGAAGAGAAATGAAGTCACCAGGGATATAAATGACCCTCTTGGTCAGTGAGATTGCAGTGCCACAGAGCATGTTGTCAAACCACGTCTTCCAAGCAGAGTGAGAAACACAAGCCTCTCCATCTCACTGTGTTCCTGGTGGCTGACTTATCCCAGCGCTGAAGGAAATCCCTCAGTGCCCAGTATAGGTCTGAGGGAAGGGGTACTTTTAGCCTCTTCAGGCCGGTTGAATCTTCTTCCTTCTTTCTTTCTTTAATATAACTGAGAAAAACAAGAATGGTCGGTGAAATTTCCATGTTCATAAAGACCACCAGAGGATTCCAAGTTGCTTCCCAGCTTTAGAAAGTATTTGGCTTTTACGACTGACCTTTTTTTTCTTTAACATCTTTATTGGAGTATAATTGCTTTACAATGTTGTGTTAGTTTCTACTGTATAACAAAGTGAATCAGCTATAGGTATACATATATCCCCATATCTCCTCCCTCTTGCGTCTCCCTCCCACCCTCCCTATCCTACCCTTCTAGGTGGTCACAAAGCACCGAGCTGATCTCCCTGTGCTATGCAGCTGCTTCCCACTACCTATCTATTTTACATTTGGTAGTGTATATATGTCCATGCCCCTCTCTCACTTCATCCCAGCTTACCCTTCCCCCTCCCTGTGACCTGTGCATCCTCTTGCAGGTTGCTGAACGGCTGATGACAATTGCCTATGAGAGTGGAGTGAATCTCTTTGATACGGCTGAGGTCTACGCTGCTGGAAAGTAAGTCAGTGCCTGATGTGTCTCTCAGGTGTCATTTCTGGAACCAAGAGACTCTGCCCAGACCATTGCTGACAAGGGTCTGTCCTCCCCACACATGTTGATGCCGCTGCTTTTCTCCCTCCCTCTCCCACCATCACCAGAATTGGGGCTATTGACCATCTCTGGGCCCCTCTGCCTACCTCTGGTCCCTATATGAAGAATGGACTGGAAGCAGTTGCCACACGAGGGGCAGAGGTGGTTGAGATCAGAGTGGTGGCAGTGGAGATCTATAAATATTAGCTGAATGTAATTAACATAAGTGAGCAGATTCCAGCGTGGTGTTCCAAAGCTAGTCTCATAATTTCATAACCACACCTCGTAGTTCCTCAACCCCAAGGGAAATGGACACATCCTCTCTGCAGGGAAGCAGGCCTGTCTCTCCACCGGGCATTACAGGTAAATCAGAGATTAAAGGAGGGACTCCCAAAGATGCCAAGAAACCCAATATCTTTTATAAGAGGACATTTCAGACCCCATTCTAAGGACAGAGAGCGCTGCAAAGAGGCCTTGCTTCTTCTGCTGGAGAAGTCACAGCTAGCTATAACCTTCTTATGGACCTGAGAGCAGGTTTGGGGCTCTGGGATAGGGCTCACTGCTAAGTCAGAACACAAGGGTGCTGTGCCTTCAAGGTCCATGCCCTCTGTTCCTGCACAATAAGCACATTCAACAGAAGTGGAACGCCTTGGCCTCCTGCTATGAACGTGGATGCAGGAAAGAAGCTAAACATCTGGACAGCTGCTTGAGCAGCTCTGCAATTTTCTAACAGGGCTGAGGAGTGTAATCACCTGTACGCCTAATTCCCCCGCTTCCAGGTAAGAATAACAGTCAGACTGCTGTATCAGGTTCATCACTGCTTGATAAAAGTGCATTTTCCTAGCCTGGGTTTCCTCCTTTTCAAGGGCATGTCTATGCTTAAGGACCATCAGGGAGGTTCAGAGCCCACATCCTTGATGTTTTCTATTGAGTCCAAGGAGAGAAAATACAATTGACGAGGGCTTGTTCCTTTCCACATCCTACCCTATCTCAGCGTTTTCTTCTTTTGTTAAATCCTGCTTATTACCAAGTGGGCCTAAGGCTGAAAAAGGGGGAGTGATTAACAAGTCTTTTAGAGCTATGTTTGTATTCCTGTTGTAAAGGATAATCGGTCCTGATTAATTATTGATTGATTGTCCTTGTAGAATGAGATAGGTTCCCACTGTGAAATGCAAGGTTGCAAGAGAGTCTGGGGAAAGAACCCAGAAGTAACATTCAACACGTATCTACTTGGGGCATGCCCCGCAGCTAACCCACCTCATGGTTTATTGCCAGGCTGTACACTCCAACAGAGACAGATGCTAATGGATAAAGTGCTGATTATATTGATGTCACCATTCACAAAGCCTGAGAGCCCACCTACTTCTTACAATGTTGGTCTGGCTGGGAGGAACCTAGAAGGAAGTTTTGGTCTCCTTAAGCTTGGGTCCCAGCTGGGGTAGGTGGAGGGGGAGAGGATGGTGAGGGTGTCTTCAGTATGACTCTCCACGACCGGAGTCAGCGGCAGGAAGGACACTTCCCTATGACTTCTTATATCCTTCTCCTATGACAACGCTTGTCACTGGAAGCCAGGACATTCTCTATGTGGGCTGCTGCACCTACCATCCTGGCTTTGGGACATCTAAAGCCACACATAGGTTCTTTTACCCTGCACGATCGCCTGGAGTCAGTATTTTCTGTCTGAAAAGCATGAGGTCTCATTGTCCTCCCCAGTCACAATCGAAGACCACAGCCATTAGAAAGAAACCCTTGACTCCCTTTGGATACCGCCAAAGAGGACAGTTATATATGGGATCATTGGTTCAAAAACACCAAACTGCCAAGTGACTCTGCTGTTTCCTAGTATCAGGACTGCAGGCGGTCTCCTGCCAGTGTGTCAGGATTTGGCAGGTGCTTCTGGAATGCTCCAGGAGCAGGATTCCGCAGGCACAAGCAGAAACAGTGGAAACTGCTACCAGCCGAGAGCAGCTTCTATTTTCGGGACATGTAGGCACTGAGAGTTCAAACAAGGAGGGGATCTGGTGTTTTGGATTGACTCTTGCGTTTCCAGGACACTGTATCCTAAGACATTATCTGTTTCCTCTTCAGGGCAGAAGTGATTCTGGGGAGCATTATCAAGAAGAAAGGCTGGAGGTAATGCATTCACCGTAATCATTTACTTGCCTTTAAAACGACTGTTGTTATTTTGTACCAGAGAAGAGAAAATAAAATTGCATGACAGCTGACCAAAAGGCTGTCAAAAAAAGTCAATTCTTAGTAAAGAAATGATTTACAGCGCCTTGAAAATAAATATTAGCGAGCTCATTACTTGTGCTTCAAAAGTAATTGACTTGTCATTGATCACAATGAATTACCATGGGTTGAGCAGAGAATGTTCGTGAGATATTTGTGCGTAAAAGAAAGTGGCATTTTCATGGTTTCTGACTGCCATTTGTGGTAATCTGGTGAAGGAAGCCAGCTGACAGAAAACTTATTATCTCTACACACATACTTATGTTCATTGTTCATTTTATTAACAACTCTGGATGCAAAGAAATGATGAAACAAGAAACCCTTGGGATAAATATCCCAAAGCTTTCTTTTCTGAACACAATTAGCCAGCATCTCTCCTGTGCGCTGGGAGCCCTGCAGGAAAGTGCTTCATCTGCTATCCTTGAGGGGTCCTGTTGCATCCCATCACCTTCTGGAGCCAAAGCAAGTAGTAACGAGTGATGCAATAGTGGTGGCGGGGTGGGGAGCCAACCCCCTCCATCTCACTACACCTGTCAGCACCAATAGCTGCTTCTCCCCCAGCATGAGTACAGGATCAGGCCGAGTCCAGCCAAGGCCACAGGACAAATCTGGAGTCTTCTTCTGCTCTGGTATAAGATCTGCTGACGGCCAAATAAATAACCATTCTATAGGACGAGTGGAAATGGAGACCCAGAAGTGTATGGCGATATGAACAAATAAACTTTGGTGACCTCTTTCTCCCTCTCCCTCTCCTCTTTCCCTACTCCAGGGACTGTAAGAGTGTGAAAAGAATATTGTATTCAACCTTAAATACGGAAAAATATTCACATCCCCACCCAGTCCTCCACCTTGCCTGAGTCACCTTCCTACTCAGAATGTTGGCTCATCCATCGCTGCTCAGATAGGACTGTATCACTTTCTCAGGGCTGCTGTAACAATATGCTACACACTGGGTGGCTTAAAACAACAGTAATTTATTCGCTCTGTTCTGGGGTCCAAAAGTACAAAATGAATATTTGGGCAAGGGCATGCTCTTTCTGAATCCTTCTTTGCCTCTTCCTAGCTTCTGGGGTTGCTGGCCATCATTGGCATTCTGTGGCTTACAACTGCAGCTCTTCAACCTCTGCCTCTGGCTTCATATGGCATTCTCCCCTCGTGTTTCTGTGCGGCTTCTTATAAAGACACCAGTCATATTGGATAAAGGGCCCACCTTACTCCAGTATCACCTCATCTTAATTTAACTAATTACATCTGCAATGACCCTATTTCCAAATAATCTCACATTCTGAGGTACTGGGGGATAGGATTTCAACATACCTTTTGCGGGGGACACAATTCAACCTATAACAGAGACCTTGGAGATGAGTCCACTAATGTCCAGTGAAATCAACAGCGAGGTGTCAGCTGCCAGAGTACACCTGAGGATGAAGGGGAAACTTCGGTGCTGTAGTTCTCTTCCCTTCTGCATCCAGAGAATGTCTACTCATCACTCACCATACTTTGCAAAGCTTCTTCTACACGTTTTGTAGAAAATAGATTAACATGCATCTTTCACAAACTGCCTTTCTGTCTTGCGAATAAAAACTCAAGCTATCCCCATGCTACAGAAAATTGATATCAGGTCATATCAGTTCACAGCTGCCCACCCGAGATTGCTGAAAAGATAAACCATAACATCACAGCATGGAGGCTACAAAAGCAGTTTCAGCCAGCATCCTTGCCTACTTGTCCCAAGACCACCGCTTGCTAGGTGTGTTGTCCAGGGCAAGTTACTTCTCTTTTCTGAGCCTCACTTTCCCCACCTATAAAATGGATGGCATAACTGTTCATGGAGTGTTGTGCTGATAAAGTGAGATAAGGTGGACAAAAGAATATTGAAAGCTGTGCTATATCAATATGAAATATTCACAATATCATTCTTCACCCACTCAGAAGACTTGCTCTAGATGCCTCCGTGAGGTCAGTGATGATTCATCAGGTTGTTGTCTACTCTTGCTATTTGAACATAAATATTAGTGTGCACGTCCATAGAGGCCAAACATTTTACAGAAAGCCTAATTTTGGAAAAATGTGCGGCCTTGGCAGGCCCAATTGCTCTGAATAATCCAGAGGGCTGCACTCATTTTTTAATCAGATTCCATCCAGAGCTTTGTGTTGAAGCTCTAAAAATGTTTGCTGAAGGAGACCCAGCTCCCCTGTGGCAGATTGCTATTATACTACGTATCACGAGGCTGATGGATTAACCTGGAAAGTGCGTCAGCCCTTTTGGGGTGTGTAATCTCCAGATGCATATATTTGTAGACCTTCTGTTACAGTGATTCAAATTACTTTTCAGGGAATTAACTTCAAGGGGATGGGGTTACTGACATTTTCTACAAATTTTTCTTGTTGCAGCCAAGTTGTCAGAGTTGTCACCGCCATTCCGCATTGGTTATCATTAATCATGCTAGGCTTTTATATCTGAGGGCCCCAGGCATCGACTCCACAGCTGGATTATAAATGTCTTGTTTCAAATACTCCTGAAGTTTGGTCTTAACCTTTGAATCTCAAATGCCTTTTTTTTTCCTCGACCAGTTCAACTGAATTATATACTTGGAGAAAGTAGATTACATTGAGATCTGCCTCCCAATTTTAAATTATATGACTATAGTTCTCAAGACATATTCATATTCCACAATCATAATGGTGTGATTGCATTTCCTGCCCTTGGGTGTGGTTTTGAGGAAGTAATGAATTTGCTGACAAGATTCCCACATTTCATTCCCTTAGGAATAAAGTGGTAAAACTTTGAGTTAAGGATTTTTAGGATTGTTTTTCTAAAATAACATTTCCATTTAATAAGACACTCAAAGAAATTTTATTCCTATTTATTGACTAAATTTATTCGTATTTCCATGTAGTCAGTTCTTTCCTGTGAATGCAATTGGTTGCATGACTCTTTCCAGTTGGTTGGAAAGAGTCATAACTCAGAGACACTAAGGTCCATTGTCCTTGGCAGAGGGTGGATGTACCCCCAGGAAAGTTCATGATCAATCAACACTATGTCAGATGCTCGATGAGTGTTAGTTGGTGACTGTCTATTTGAGTTCTTAATGCAGTCCATGCTTTAAGTCTTCTTACTTACTCTTCTCACTTTCCTTTCTGACTCTCCATGCCTACCACTCACCTTTGCTTTACTACCACCCAATCACCTGTGTGTTGTCACAGCCCTCCTCCTCCTTATCTGGCCCCTCCAAGTAAAGTTCCCTTCCCTTCAGAACTCTTTCTCTTGGATCTGACTTCAAGTCCCCACTCATCAGCTTCCCTTTGTCCTTAGGTTTCAATGACATAAGTGAACAAATTTATCTCTTCACCAATTTCTTAAAATGTGAGGTACAATAAATTCTTTCTGGTGCTATAATAATAATATGACTCAGTACTATAACCAGCAATTCACTTACTATTTCTCTGTGTGTTTGTTTAACATACAGGAGGTCCAGCCTGGTCATAACAACCAAACTCTACTGGGGTGGAAAGTAAGTTAAACACCTTTTATTTCCTTGACAAGAAACAACTAGTAGTTCGTGCTTTGATTCTTTTAGGCAACCATTTTACATCTAACATACTAAAATTAATTGGTTTGGAAAGAAAGATTTATTTTTTTTTCACTTGAAAGAAATAGCAATTAGCCTAGGATTCAATTTTAGCTAGATACCCCCAAAGAAGTTTAGTGCAAAGCATGTGGTCACTTGTTACTGAGTGATTCATGGAGATTTTCAAATACCAACCTCATACTTAGAACCATTTCCAAAATAGAGTTCAAATTTCAGGAAAAGAAAATAAGCACATAGCATCACAGAAGAAAAGCTACTCAAATCTGCCAAAAACTCAGAGACTTCTACGGAAAACGATGATAAAAATATCTTGTCTGGCCCCACGTGTAAGTCTCTGATCATTTCTGCAGAGGGCTCTGAAAATGCTGATCAAAAGGACCATTTCATCGAAGAATAACAGGAAGCTGCCTGTATCACTCTGTCAGGCCAAATAAAAGAGTGGTCCTCTCTCTGTTGTGGGATGCAGAACAAATTTCACAGGATGAATTGGCTTCTGATGGGCCTACTGGTATTTGAACTGGTACTTATATTATTCAGCAGGACTTAGAAGACTGGCCTCTTTGTCAAACATGTGAGAAAACAGCAAACTATTCCCTATTCTTTTTCATGGAAATCTCAACGATCTCCATGGAGTTCTAACAAAAAACAAAGACAAACACAAACAAACAAAACCTTATTTATTTCCCTGTAATTTATAAGGAATCGTTAAAGATAAAATTGAAGGGGAATCTTCCAATCAAAATGTATATGTGTATACACACACTCATATTTTAATGCTGATTTTGAGTTTGTTTATGATAAATATGAAGAAAGAAATATGAAACTTAGATTTTTATACCTATTGTAGTCTATATGAAAATAAAGCCGCATGGTGCATATGAGAAACGTAGGTTTATATTGTGTATACTCTGATTCATGGTGCCATTGCCTGGAGCTATTGTCTGTGATTTAGTAGTACTCAAAACCTGGCCTATGATTTAGAAATAAACAGGAAATATGACAGTCTGAAAGAACCATTATGTAATAGAGTACTACATACAGTATTATCTAATATACTTTTAATACAAAATCACCAAAGGCACATGATAAACTACTATGTTTTAAAAGGGGGTTGCTGGGACTTCCCTGGTGGTGCAGTAGTTAAGAATCCACCTGCCAATGCAGGGGACACAGGTTCGATCCCTGGTCTAAGATCCCACATGCCGTGGAGCAACTAAGCCTGTGCGCTGTGCGCCACAACTACTGAGCCTGTGCTCTAGAGCCCGCGAGCCATAACCACTGAAGCCCGCATGCCTAGAGCCCATGCTCCGCAACAAGAGAAGCTACCACAATGAGAAACGTGCACACCACAACAAAGAGTAGCCCCTGCTCACAACTAGAGAAAGACGGCATGCAGCAATGAAGACCCGACGCAGCCAAAAATAAAATAAATAAAATAAATAAATTTTTTAAAAAGGGGGTTGCCAAAGGCATTGGTGTTAAAGAAGTATTTCATCAGTACTTTAAAACTCAAGGACCACATTTCTTTCTAATTGGCTAGAGTCTGAGAATGGTCTGGGCAGGCAAAAGTCCATTAAATATTCATCTTCTTGGGAAACTAAGGAAGACTCGGTACATCACCTTTTAAAAGAAAATAGTTGTTTAATTTCCTTTGAAAGTCAAAAGTCACTTTCAGATTTGCTTCCTTTCTCAGAAAAGCCAATGCTGTCAGTAGCCTGACAATCTCATAGTAAGCTCGCAAACTTACGTCAAGCTTTTGTTTTGTTTTGTTTTGTTTGGCTTGGGATTGGTTAAAAACAAGGTGGGAAGGTTGAGCCATGTGTCAAGTGTCAAATTATATATGGACAAGCTGTGCACAGCTGAGTTGTTATTTACGTGGTATGATGACAGTGATGGTTAGTTTATCTCCTGGGGTCTACAAAGAAAAGCCACTAGGTGTGCTGCCCACCAGCCTTCTCTCCCCAGCCTGCAGTGGTGCAGAATTTGCTAAGAACAGGGAATACCATTAACAATTCAGTCTAGAATGATTATTCTGTCCTTTTGAAACAGTGATTTTTAAAAAAGCACACCTCCACTCAAAGTCATTTGCTTCTTTTTCTTGTCAGAGCTGAGACGGAAAGAGGCTTGTCAAGAAAACATATTATTGAAGGTGAGTATTGCTTCCATTTTATCTTTGTTTGTGGGCTGCCGATTCAAGGAAGGTATCAACCAAACAAGTTCAAACCACATTGGAAGGGGGAAAAAATTCTCTATGAAAAGAACCACAGTCAACCACGTTTCTTCCTGGGGTTGAGTGTGGGGAGTGTAGTGATATAGAGGGGAAAATGAAAACTCAAAAAGACTGGATTCTCTAGAACTCTTCTCTTTTACAGCTATGCTAATGTTAATAAAGCACTTTTGTAAGATTTTTTTAAAACTTTATTGAGATATAATTTATATACCATAAAAGTTTACCCATTTAAAATATACAATTTATTGGTTCTGAGAATAATTACAGAGTGTGCACTCATCATCATAATTTGATTTTAAAACACCTTCATCTCCCCAAAAAGAAACCTTGTACCTACTAAGAGTCACTTCTTATCCCCTCCTTACCCACAGCCAAGCAACCACTAATTTACTTTTGCCTCATTTCATACACATGAGATCATGTGTATTACATATTGTAATATGTAATATTTTGTGACTGGCTTCTTTCACTTAGCATAAAGTTCATCCATGTTGTAGCATGTATCAGTACTTCATTCCTTTTTGTTGCCAAATAAAATTCCATTGTATGAGTATACCACAGTTTGTTTATCCAATCATCAGTCGATGGACATTTGAGTTTTCACTTTTTGACCATCATGAATAATGCTGCTTTGAACATCTGTGTACAAGTTTTTATGTGGACATACGTTAAGACTACTATGCTTTTTTAAAAAGAGCATCTATGCATTAAAAGAAACTGGTGGAAAGTTACTACTAGGTAATTGATTCACAGTGCCATTGCTTTTGCAATGGTACTCAAAAATGGTATCATTTAAAAACAAACAAGAAATAACACAGTCTCCAAGATCTATTATGTAGTAGAGTACTGGTACTCTACTGTGAGGATTATGAGAATTGTGAGGAATTTTTTATTTATTTCTTGCTTGTCTATATATTACAAAAATTTTATGCTTCTACATTTTGCAATAAAGGAAAAATGTTAAAAGGGGCCGCCATATGTTTCTAACATCTTTACACTAGTTCATGAACAATTCCATAAAAATTCAAGATTTTTATAACTTTAGATTCATAATTAATCATTGAGCCAAATGATTCTTCTCCATTTTAAAACTAATTTCATTTATGAAATACCAGAGTCACCCAAAACATAAGATGTACTCTAATCCCACTACTTTCAAAATAAATATAGTTAAAGAAGTAAATTCCTCCCTTTGGTCACCTCATCTCATTCCACAGTTTGACAATACAGTGCATAGCCTTCCCTACTTTTCCCTGTAGTGTCACTGACTTATCTATCTACCTATACACACTTACTTATAAATACAAAAATGTATGTATTAATCACTAACTGTTTTTTAGTATATTTGTAGGCTTCTGGGCTTTGAAATCAGAAAAACATTGGTTCAAGTTCCAACTCTTGTCATTTATGAGCTGGGGGACTTTGTGCAAGTTACTTAACCTCACTCATCCTCATCTCCTGGACTCTGAGATGGGCTATCAATATCCTACCTCACAAGGTTACTATTCAGGGATTGAACTTAGATTGTTCACATTGAGCACAGTGTCTGTCATATAATAAGCACTTAATAAATGTTATTTTTGTCAGCATCACCATCATCATCGTTCTTAATAGTGTAACTACCAGTCTTCTTCCTATGGATAAGGACACTAAGTAAGTAATATTCTGAGGCTGCCACAATGAATGACCACATTCTAGCTCTTGAGAAAGCTTGCAAATTCCTTACCCAAACAAAATCCCTCCTCAGTTCATAGTATCCAGTTTGACATTGTACAGTCAAACCCAGCCTGCCTCCCCAAACTGTTACCATTCCTGCTCTAGCATTTGCCCCATGACTTTTGTCATCTACCACAAAGTTTGTCAAACAGAAAAAATCCAAGTCTTTGGCTTGTGTACCAAGCTGAACAAACATGGCGGCAGTGTGCTGCCTAGAAAGTTCTTGTTTTTCTTTTCTTTTCTTTTTGATCTAATTGATTCAAAAAGAGATTCAGAAAGTGATTTACACTAGCTATCAACAAAGAAATAGAAAAATTGATGAGAAAAAGAATGGAGAAGTTGTGCTACTGTGCTTTTCACTGAATCTCTATTGCTTTAATATTTACCAGTGTGTATGCATAATTTCAGAACTCTCCTTTTTAAGTCAGTTTTCTTCAAGCCACATACAACTCAATAGAAATAAAATTCTCTCTCCTTTTAAATAAGTCAGAAATCCTCTTGGGAACTAATCTCTCAGGATGGATAAACCAGTTCAGCTGAAATTCAAATTGACCCAGATTCAAGCTAACACAAAATTTCAAACTTTTGAGGTTGAGGAAGAATTGGGATCAATTATTATGTTGTTACTGTTGGTGGTATTTTACAGTTTATAGTTTCAGCCAAAGACAAAAATACTCATGACTGCAAGAGATTCAGCTCAAAGGATATTTCTAGGCAGGCTGAAATTAGGGAATTGAGTGAATTTTACAGAAAAAAAGAAGGGACATGAGATTTCTAGACCCAGAATAAATTTTGAAAAAGTTTACAAATCATTATCCTCAGGTTTCATTGGTACTTGGCCTGTGATGAGGATGACTTTATTCAACATTGGAGTTTCATATGCGCATTAAATTTGAGAAGCACTGTTAAAGAATGAGACAGAAGTCCAATTCATGAAGAGTTCAGGCCACTTGTGGGCTGGGTGACCTTGGCCACCTGAGTTAGTTTTTAGAGTGTAAAATTAGCTTGATTTGGGCATAATGCAATTTTGAAAAAAGTCATATGAAAGACCTTTTCAGTGAGCCCAAAGTCCTTGACTTAGATCCAGCTAGAAACAACATTCTCCTTAGATTAATAAGGAGGGAGTAAAAATTTCACTAATAGGTTTATTATATTCATTTGGAATCACAGGATCCTCCCAGGCTCTGAAAGTCTATTTATCCATTCAGCCATTCCACAAACATTCATTAAACCCAAATTTGTGCCAGTGTTAAAATATAGCAGATCAAAGCTCTTTAGTATCTAACATGAAAGAATGGAAACAGTTTGGTAAGTCAAATTGTAAGCATAAGTAAATTGTTTCTGTGATTTTATAGGCAAAAGCTGTGTTTAGGTCTGTGTTTGCCTTTCAGGTAAACAACAGTTTTGCTATGTGATTCAATACACAAACCCACTGTCCTTGTTTTAGGAGGAGGAGAGGAAAATAATCTGAGAAAGCTCCGCTTGAAACTTTTTAATGAATGGCAAATATTAAACCCTACTATCTGAACTTTTTAAAAAAGAGACAATTGATGATTTTTCAATTAAAGAATAAATTTCTTAACAAATGGATTCACCACAGGATTCCTTCCCAGTGCACCATGTTCATGGTAAACTGAAATCACCCACCCAAAACAGTCATGTTTCATAATGGGAGGTGTAGCCAGTTATATTATTCTAATGCAGGGCAGTCTTTATAAAAAGAAGCATGTCTCAAATCATGACTGAGAGGTCTGCCGAGAAGAAGCTGGAAAATTATATTGGGAAGCAGTGTACATTATTTAAGGCAACATTTTTTTTCAAGCCTGATCGGAAAACAAATATGCCATAGGAGTAGAAGATGATGACACAGCATATTTGAAGAGAACATTGCAGAATTTCCAAACTACCCGTGGCCTTGTTTCTACAGAGTTAAATCTGCAACGATGAACACATGTTCCACCTCTAACCCTGCCAAAACTGCTTAACATCTGGAATGAACATATTCCTTTAGACGCCTATGAAATAGGCTTAAATTGAATCAATTTTCACCTTATGAACAATACAGTTCCTGTTACACTTCAGAACCTAAAAGAGAGATTAACTTAGATTTCTTTTTACTATAGTCACTTGAAAGCTATTTTCTTTACATAATTTATTCTCCTGTGGACTTTTGAGGACTTGCCAGTTAACATCTAGACATCTCCTCAAGAGCAGGGAACGTTTCTCCTGCTTCTCCTGTCTTCACTCCCACAGACACTGGGTTAGCGCCAAGGGACAGGCTAATGTCAAAAGTGCCTTCAGCAAGTGCATTCGCTGCACGGGATCACTTACCTCCTTAGGTCATGATTAGCCATTCGGATGCCACTCTGGAGCCAAGGTTAATGCATTTTTGCACATCTACTTAAACTTAAAACAATGCTTGGCCCCAAGCCAATGCTCAACAAACATTTGCTAAGTAGAGGTAGAATATGACTATTTGTTTATTGGAGATAAACCCTAAATGGCTCTCAAGGAGACACTTGTTAGCATGTCTTTATGTTGCTACAAGATTAAAGCATCCGAATAGAAAAAGCCAGGACTAGCTGATTTGTTTTGTAGTCACATGAAAGATCAGAACAGAAAGACCATCTAGCTCCATTTTGTCTGTGGACAGATGAGGCTACTAAGGTCCAAAGAGGCTAAGAGACTGGCAAAGTCATTGAAGCCAGCGCGATTTAGTACCCTGGATCCCAAGGCCTGTGCCGCACCTGCATGAAGACCTCTCCTCTGAATGCCAGACTGGTCCATCCAGCAGCCAAGAGCTCCGTGGGGTTGACTGATGTGCTGCTCAGACCCACCATGGCTCCCAACACCACCACCAGTCTGCTTCTCCCGTGACTTTCTCATTTACTAACAGTCACTTAACTTCTCAGGCCAAAAGTGTAAGAGTCCTCCTTGATACCTCTACCTCCACACTTTATACTCAGCACACCAAGAGTCCTCTTATTTCTACCTATACAACTTGTCCCGAATTTGAACACTTCTCATCAACTTGGTCCAAGTGTTGTCTACTACAGTGACCTCCTCACTGGTCTCCCCTCCCTGCTGTCACTCTCGCCCCTGAAGGTCACTCTCAGCAGGCCAAGAGATCAGTTCAGAACACAAATCTGATATCATCATTTCCCCAACTTAACTCCATTTCTTTACCTCCCAGCCCCTCCCCAACGTCTTTCCATCTCACAAAGAGTAAAATCCAAAATTCATGCCATGGATTACAAGACTTTATGTGATTGAGATTTTCAAAGTGAGCAGACAGTGTCTCTTAGGTGCACAACCTCCTTTTACTCCACTTCAGAGTCAGAGTAGAGACCTGGTGGATCATTGCCAGGATACAACACATCATTTCTTATATTCTCACGTGAATACTCTTGAATCTTGACCTAAATATCAAGAAAAAAGGCTTTCCAGAGAAAGAATTGAGAGATGAGGAATGACTGAATACAATGAGACTGTCATTCTATCAAGTCCATGTCATTATTTATGGGTGTATACTATTACCTTGAACTATGAACCTTTGCCAATAGATGTTCTCAGTATGTACTGTTTGGTCCCTGGAGATAAATACAAATACCATGTCCATGCATCTTTAACCCCCCAGAGCCCAGCACAGTTTCAGATCAAATTGGAACTCAGTACTTGCTTATGGCATGAAAGAGGAAAGGACTTATGTTGTGACTGATCACACTGCATTCCAACAGGTCAGAGTTAGTCATAGCTCCTTCTAGTTTCTCTCAGCCCACACTGAGCTGTTCAGAAGAGCACAGAGGGAGAGCGCCATCGTCAGAAAGGAGGACACTTTGTTTCCAGTGCCAGGCATGGGCCAGAACTGTCACTAAATGTCTCCCTTTAAAACCAGGAGGTCCAGTGAAAATCTTTGGCATCTAGTCTTTGGCACCATTCATCTTGAGTCTTTGCAGATGTGAGCACCACTGTTATAACTACCGCACTTCTATAGACTGTTGCACTTACCAAGTGCTTGCCAACTGATTTTATCTGCTCTCTGGAGCAGCGATCCTGAAGGTTGTAAGTATTGTTATCTCCACTACAGGTTAGAGAACTGAGTCACACACAAAAAGGTCAACTAACCCAAGTGGGATCACATGCTAGAGTACAGATTTCCAACCCTTCAGACCTTGGGATACCCTATTATTGTTTGCTTAATTATCTTTTCCTCTCCTTACCTCCTCCATACACACAGCTGCTTCCAAAGGTGGCTCATATCATAGTGCTTTTTAAGCTGAATTTAATTTCAAGATGCCCATTGAGATAGCTGGTAATACCCCGAGCTTGAAAGCCAGTGGTTTTTTAAGAACAGGCATTAGACTTTACAACACCTGTCTGCCCTAATCTCTTCATCAGTGCTTCTTTTAACAAGCTACCATCACAGACAATCCTTTCTCAATTAATGAAAAAATATTTCCGGAACTGTATTCAAGCACTCCATCTTCCTGTCAGAAAAGTAATTGTGGCTGGCTGATAAGCCAGTTTGAAAAATCAAATTTAAATGAGCCAAATTTAAATTTATAAGAGCCTCATTTAACATGCAATTAATTTTACACCTATAATAAAAAGAGAAAAACCCCCAGTCTTCCTGTGGAATTAAATAGGCTGATAAGGAAATGCTGTGCCTCATAGAAATGAGAAAATAATTCTTGAACACTGTCATCCTTTTGGTTGCATAATACTATATACAGTATGTTCTGTCTCAGGGAAGTATTAATTTTACTGAAATTAAATATTTTTTCTGCATAATCATAGGAATGTGACTCAGTGGTTAGGGTTGAGACATAGATTATTGGCTCCAGATTTTTTTTTTAAGCTCTCACTCTTTCCTTTATATTACCCCTTAAATCTTTAGGGCTTCTAGTGTTTTTGTTTCTTCTCAAAAGAATGGGGAATAATAGAAACGGTAGGGCTCAGCTATATTTAAGGTTCTTCGAACTTTTGTTTTAATTAGTAAAATGTTGAGCGAAGCCTTCATTTGCCAACCTTTTATTCCTATTAAAACCCATGTGTACGTTAAGATGGGGTTATCAGTCACTTATTTATGACTTACACCATTTTATTGTTTTTGATATGCAATAAATATATCTCCATCCCATTATAAGCCCATTAAGTAATTCAAAACATGACATTAATTTGCATTTTTCAAGAAGAAAGAAGTTAAACTCAGGCTGCTTTTTATTACTTTGCTTCTAGACACAGCCACACAGGAGCCACCGTGAAAAATCATTACCAAGTGTGGATTTCCAGTGGAGCACTAATACCATTGAGAAAGTTCTAAGGCTTTTCTTTGTTGGGGACAACGTCAGCCCTTGATATATTTTTAAAAGGTTCTAGGGGCCAATAAACACATCACAGTATTCAATGTCTTTTTTGAAACTAATCCAATGCTTTTTCTTTTTTAAAGTAAATTCTTGAAGGAAACCAAGCTTCAACTATTTCTAATAGTGCTCATATTTAGATTTTTTGAGGTTTTCCTGCTTCTGTTTCCAGGACTGAAGGGCTCCCTCCAGAGGCTGCAGCTCGAGTATGTGGATGTAGTCTTCGCAAATCGACCAGACAGTAACACCCCCATGGAAGGTGAGTGAAGAAATGTAATAAAAGACTCTAGAGTTATTGATTCTAGCTTGACGACTTATTCCACTCACAGTAGGAAATGAAATATATTCAGACTGATTTGACTGAACGTTAAAAATAAAAACCTTTCCAGTCGATGTCTTTCAGCCTCAATATTTACCCACAAAGTCAGTGCTCCACATCTTGCATCTTCATTAATTTTTAAGCAGTTGCAGGCACTGGCAGTGTGGCTCCTACCATTACAGTGCTCACTTTCTCCAGGTTCCTTTCACTTCTGTGATTTTATCAACTAAAACAATAAACGTAATTGAAAGGGGAGTTTATAACCCAGCCATCATTATTTTGGAGTGAGTTCTCTGAGGGTGTTCTTACTTTATGACTCTAGGTCAGATTAGTCTCCAATCTGTGGTGATAAGTGCTAAGTGCTACCATGAGCAGAGGAGCGACTACTTGAAAATGTGACTCTTCGTTGCAATCTGGTTTTTGATTCTCAAGGAGCTGCAATATTTTATCCTGTGCTCCGCAGCGGGAAAGACCACAACAGTGAGAGGCCCGCATACTACAAAAAAACAAACAAACAGCTTCCTATTCTGCTTTGTGGTATTTTTTGTTTGTTTGTTTGTTTTGCGGTACGCGGGCCTCTCACTGCGCAGGCTCAGCGGCCATGGCTCACGGGCCCAGCCGCTCCATGGCATGTGGGACCTTCCCGGACCAGGGGCACAGGTTCGGGGCACAAACCTGTGTCTGTCCTGCATCGGCAGGCGGACTCCCAACCACTGCGCCACCAGGGAAGTCCAGGAAGCTGTTTTATCATGAGTCATTGTCCAAGTTCAGAAGTCTAATGAAGGGTGTCAAATAGAGATTTGTACTTGTTGATAAGGTCAAGAAACATGGCATGTCAAAGCTCTGCGGCAACCAACCTCCTTATGCTGGAATGTAGCCTGCTCTCTCCCACCCCCAGCAAAGGGAGATCCACTCCTGGCTGGCACATAAGACTCCGAGGCTTATTCCTCTGGGATGACTTAGCAAGTTCACACTACAGGCAAGTCCCCATGTAGGACTTATTCCAGATTGAAATAGCTTCCCTGTGATGTCTCCCTAGCTTTGCAGAAAATGTGTATCCTCAAACAATATACTCATTTGTTCCAAGGTGAGCCAGATGGAAGGGCCAGTTTGGTATTAGTCTCTAGAAACTCATTCTCTATATTTAGTCTTTCCTTCTTTACTGTATCAGAGGAAAGGACTGATCTGGGCAACAGAGAGAAGAAGAAATAGGAAATAAGAAAAAAATAAGAAATAGACAGGGATTTCCAGGTAGCCTTGGGTGCATTTTCTCTTCTAAAAATGAAAAAAAAAGGTGTGTAAGCTATGTCTGGATTCCATGTTGTTATTAAGTTTCATTTTTGCAATGATTTTGTGAATCATATATGTGTGTATGTGAGTGAAAGTTGTACCTGTACAATGGGGTCTACCTTAGGAAGGCTATTGGGGTTTCTAAAAACAATAGAAAAGTAAATGTTACGTATAGTCAAAATTACCCTTGAAAACCCTATAGTAATGACTTGTTGTCAATGTTACTCTATAGCCTTTAATTACTTAATTTCTTCTCCAAATATAGTGACAAAACCATCACTAGATACTTTCCCAGACACCTTTTTTTTTTTGGTAACAGCCTTAATATCATTCACATACTTTTCTTACTTTAGCAACTCACATTGGCAATTTTAGGCTCAACTGCATCCATTTCTGTCTAATATAAGCGATGGAACAGTGGTTGCCAAGTGCATATTGCTGTATTTTCCTATATTAAATCTACATATGTTGGCACTGTTCTCTGTATGTGTGCCTCACAGTAAACCCTTAACATTTGTAGATCACCTTTAATTGGTTTCAACCATTCCCGTCAATTCCATGGACCCACAACACACCCTAACTTATGATTTTGCCAAGGCACCTATATTAAACCCTGGGGAACTAATGAGAGAACTTAGCCCAGCTTTCTAAGACTCATTTTAAACAACTTTGATTTAAATTTATTAAAATGCCAACGCCATCCTCTTGATTCGCACCATGAAAGGATGTTAATTGGGAACACTTCTAGAGTAAACCAACGTGCGCCTCGTCCAGTTTCTACATATCAGATGACAACAGATTGAGCCAGAAAAAGATTAGCAGTAGCATCTTCATAATATTGGCATCATGGATCAAATTAGTTGTTCCCTTCCCTCCTTCCTTAGAAAGCCACTAGACAAAAAGTGAGTCCTTTCAAAAGAATGGCCATAAATTCCCAAAGTGCAACCAATGGAGAAGGAGGTGAGACTGCCTTTGTAATCTACAACCCTGTGGAATGCAATTAGACATTTTACAGCTATGGGAAGATGTTCCTGACAACAGAGGGGAGCTTGTATACTTTGTCCTCTGTCCTTCTTGTTTATTTTTTCTGGTTCACCTAGTAGTAATTCATTTTTCTTTCACAGCACCTGCCATGCCATCTGTCTCTGCTATAATACCTGGCGTTGATGGCATGTTTTCCAATTCCAGAAAAAATCAGTCCCATGTACCATTTCTTCTTTCTTATACTTCTGTGTTCTTCCCAGTAGAGTCACTGACAGTTCCTTGAGCTCCATGATACTCACATTCTTAAGTCTCTCACTTCCATAAATCGCCAAAGTATATTTCAAAATCTTCTCTTAAGCTCATTAGTCAAGAGAAAGTTCATTCCAACATGAATCATGTTGGACATGGATAGACACAGAGCAATTGTGTGTCTGAGGACCTGCACTAGGAGTTTCTGGTGTGGTTTTCTGTCATTCACAAGTGCTAGACTAACTTCTCCATCCATACTCTTCTCATTGATCCAGAGAGGAAATAACTGAGCATGATTGTGGGCATGAAAGGAGGCTATAAACCATGTACCACTTGTGAATAGTAGAAAAAAGAGGGGACCCATTTTAGTTTATGTAGCTTTTTAAAAAAGGAAAGAAGAAAGGCCACTAAATTCATTGATCTGAGAATATGAAGATTTTAAAATTAAATTACACTTTAATTAAATTTTAATTTAAAAAAATTTGGAATTGAGTCCTCTTTTATTTATTTAGAATTTTTTGCCAAAACTAGTTAATCTCACAAACTCCCAGAGTCATTAGCTATTATTCTCAATCTAATTACAGTTCAAATTATTTATTTTTTTCCTGCTAGTAGGTCAATGCAGACATAAAACAACCCAGATGTCTTATTTCAAATAAGAGAGACAAGATCAAAGTTAGCTTCACTTAATTCCCATAACATCATCATGTCAAACAACCTATTCCAAAAGAATTTCCTTCTTTCTAAGCCATCTTTTTACTGTCCACATACGCCAGCAGGAATCTACAGATATTCAGGAATCTAGGACATCCAGTGACAGCTCAGGAAATACCAGAGAGTGGCAAACATTGCAGGATCCCAAATTTTCTACACTTTCTCAATTCCAGAACGCTGGCCCTGGATATTTAGCATCCAAAGTAAAGTTTTCAGAACAAAAATGTAATGATCCCCAAACCTAGAAATATTGTCTAACCACCATGGATCATCCCTTCTGCCTTTGTATTTTATTGTCTTCCCTGAAAGACACCCTCAATCTGTCCCCTGCAAAAAAACATAATAGGAAGAAATCTTCTGCCAATAGGCTATAACAGTGTTGTTCCATAGAAATATTTTGAAAGCCACATATGTATTTTCAATTTTCTATTACGTACATTTAAAAAGTAAAAAGAAACAGGTGAGATTAATTGTAAAAATATATTTTAATTTAAGCCAATATATAAAAAATGATCATTTCAACATGCAATCAATATAAAAATTACTGAGGAGATATTTTACATTACTTTTTTTCATACTAAGTCTTTGAAATCTGTTATGTATTTCACACTTACAGCACATCTTAATTTGGGCCAGCCACATTTCAAGTGCTCAATAACCACATGTGGCCAGTGGCTGCTATTTGACCACACAGGTCTCTAAACTCTAGTTCAAGTCTAGCAGAGCACCAGATACATACTGGGGGCTCAATAAGTATTTATTGTGTGGATGGATGGATGGATAGATGGATGATTAGACGGATGAGTGAACAAGTTGTTTGACTGAATGAATGAAGCTCTAAAGTTAAATAGATCCACCATCACCTTTCTCTACTTGAAAACCTATTTTGGTTTCCTAACGTCTATGAACATTCTGGTACCTGATCTGGTTCAGCATATTTTAGGGTGATATTAAGAAGGGTAGGTTGCTGGCAAAGGGCGCCAGGACACTCTTACATCCCATTTCTCCTCATCTCTCTTAACAGCAGCATCCGGATGCCAGATCTCTCTCCAGAAATCTAGCTGATACCTAAATGAGCAGAAACGAATGGAGGCATGATTCTTTTGCAGTTCAGTTGCCCCTGAGGATTACTATATCAAATTTTAAAATTATCTAACCCATTTCATTTATGACCCTGGCCAGGATGCTCTGAGGGCCTCTGGTGTTCATCAGATCAATCTAACCTGGCTTGAAAGGCTAGGACAGCTGAGTTTTCAAGAAATTAATTTGGAGAAAGTGATTTTCATATCTAAGAGGATGAGCCAAGCCCATGGCAAAAAAAAAAAAAAAAAAAAAATTGTGTTCCAATTTTACTAAATCAGTTTTATTTCCATTTTAACTGTGAATTCACCAATTTACTGCTGCTTTAGACGTATTCAGCTGATATTTTATCCTTTACAGAACACCAAGTCATGCTGTTAAAAAAGAAATTAATTTCATTCATTCTAAGAAATAACATGGGGGGGTGGTTGAGTTCACTTTGTGTTCTTTCAGTCTCTGGTGTGGTTTTTAGAAAAATCTCATGTTTCTGTCATCGTGGGCCTCCTTCTCATTAGGAAAATATTTCTATAAAATGGACTGGGAAGGCATCAGATAGACACAGCTTTAAATCCTGGCTTTGCTACCTGTTAGACTGTATGCCTAGGGCAAGTTTCTATCCTCACTGAGGCTCAGTCTCCTCCCCTAAAAATGGAGGTAACATATAAAGTGGCTTCTGAAGGAGATAGCATTGTGGGTACAGCACCTCACTCACAGCAGGGGAAGAAACAGAAGCCTCATTTCTAGAACGCCCCGCACAACACACATACACATAAAACTCTCTTCTCTCTGGGTCTCTCTCAAAGGTAAGCATAGGAGACAACTAAGACCCTAAAATAATGTGATGAAAATCAAATGAAGGTGGCCAAGCTGCAGGGTTAGCCAGGGTCTGTGGTGAGGCCATGTAGAATCAAGGTACACAGTTGGTAATAGAATTTTCTTCTAGCTCACATTTTTCTCCTTGAAATTTTTGTTCTGAAATTCTCCATGCCCTTTAAAATTATGTAATTATAGATTTTCCAGGGTTAATCTATTCAGTCAAAAGGTGATCTTAAGCCTGTGATTTTATTTTCAAAAGTGTATCTAGAAAAAAACTCAATAATAAGATTCACTCATTCATTCAATTGATATTTTTTGAATATCTGTATCAGCAGACAGAAGGTGCCTGGGTCAATAGCACACTTGCTCTATTGGAAAGACTCAGGGACAAATCCACCTAGCCATTAACTGTAGTTCACCAGTTAATCTGATGTGCAGATATGGACGCTTTGCATTTCTTGCACAGAGGATTTTTGAAGCCAGAATGGGGTCCCCAGTGGGTGACTAATTTAAGACCACACTTGACAATGAAAATTATACCAAAAAAAGACTTTGAGTCTTCACATGGTTCATGTATATTTAGTGTATCTTTTTTCTTTAAATTTATTTATTTTATTTTTGGCCACGTTGGGTCTTCGTTGCTGCATGCGGGCTTTCTCTAGTTGCGGCGAGCAGGGGCTACTCTTCGTTGCAGGGAGCAGGCATCTCACCACGGTGGCTTTTCTTGTTGTAGAGCACGGACTCTAGGTGCACAGGCTTCAGTAATTGTGGCACGCGGGCTCAGTAGTTGTGGCTCGCGGGCTCTACAGCGCAGGCTCAGTAGTTGTACAGCATGGGCTTAGTTGCTCCGTGGCATGTGGGATCTTCCTGGACCAGGGCTCAAACCTGTGCCCCCTGCATTGACAGGCAGATTCTTAACCACTGCGCCACCAGGGAAGCCCTATTTAGTGTATCTTGAATGTTTTGTGCTTCACGTCATAGGCGTAAGGATGCATTGTGAATATCATTGTGAATATCATCACCCTTCCCTCAATGCTCAGTACACACATTTTCTACTTTGTCTATGGCTACCATGACTCAGAGCTTACTAATCCACTTAGTCTTACTGTTATGTGAACTCACACATTATGTGAATTCTGCCTGTCTCACGAGCTTTTTGTTTCTCTAGCCAGTTTCATTTATCCTCCTTATTCACTTCTCTCACTTTCTTGAGAAGAACTGAATGATCTTAAGTAACACAGCAAAGGCACATTACAGAGTTCACCACCCTTACTTGTTGGCATGCTGCCTCAGATTTGCAGAGTCAGCTTCTAGGGCCATTGGAAAAATCTCCAGAGTTTGGAGCATGGATCACTCTGATGTGTATCTAACAGGAACAGAGCCCTGGTTAACAATTTCATTTTCCAACTAGATTCCATAGAGAGAATAGGAGTTTTAGAACATACTGAGAAGTTAAGTTTGCCAAGGCTGAAGAAAATATGTGATAAGCTGGCTTTAAAGGAAACAATATTCCTGATAATAATTTGTAAACATTTACGGGTATATTTTGTGCTTTCTATGGAAGCCAAAGATTCCTAACCTCATTTCATAAAATCCTTTTGGAAGGGAGGATCCTGGTAATATTCTATGCAATTTACCTACTTCCTCTATTCTCTCTCCCTTTTTTCCCTTTCTTCACATCTTCAGTCAACAGTGAAGGCAGAAGGAATACAACTGCTATCACTAGTAACACACAAAAGGAGAAACAACGTGGGCCACGTGTCTGGAGGCCCATTGTACCTCCTCACCATGAATCTGTGGTCTTCACCAAGCTCAGAAAGGGTGTTTTTTTTTTTCCCCTTAAGTTGTTTTTAATCAAGAAAAAAAAAGAGAGAGAACAGAGACGGCTTCTGCTCACCCCAGCTGTCAGGTGGAAACAGAATTGCTTAGCATTCTGGGGCTGTGGGTTTGTGACTCATGTGAGCTTCCTTCTGTGTGAGTTATCTCTCTCAAAGTAGCTGGAGTTGTGACAATATTCACCTCCATATTCTGAGGGGATGTCAACTCAGTCTCAGGGGAATTCATCTTCTTAAGTTCCTCATTGTGCTGTAGCTGACCTGCGGTGACATGGGAAGACTAACATTATCCAGCTCTCCAGCCCGGGCAGGTGGGGCTGTGGGTTTTAGCTGTCTGTCAAAGCAGCGTCTCGCTCAGGGTTTACTAGTATGTGAATTCAGTGGGCTAAGCAGAGCCACCTGTGGCATGGCTAATCTGGAATTCTCAGACAGTGGGGATAAACAAATACCCTTAAGACTCCCTCTCACTTTCTGTAAAAAATGAAGTAATGAAAGGCTCAATGGCTTTTTAAAGGCCTCCTGGATGTTGAATATGTGTAATGAAAAAATACAGGATCTGCAATCGGAGGACGAGGGTGCTAGTCTTGGGTGTGTGAACTTGCTTGAGTTGCTCAGTTACTGCTGCTCCATTTTTCATTTGGAAAATGGGAAGAATAGAAACAGTACCTGGTCTAACTATTTCCAGGATTGTTGTGACAATAACGTGAGATAAGTGGGAACATTTGATTCGTAATGC